>NC_060143.1:274852219-276287219 GCF_021461385.2 Schistocerca piceifrons | reverse complement strand
GTCAGCCTCTCACTTTCCCTTTGAGAAAATACGTGCTACTAAATTGTGTAATTACGAATAGTCTGCTTATGTTCCTCTATTATGGGATGGGCAGCTGTAGAATACTTCTGCCTCCTGCCTACAAAACTTCATGAGACTCATTACATCCCTAAATTTGGAACCTGAAATGATGTTGAACTTTTCATTAAAAAGCTTGCTGTAAGTACTAAAGAACCTAGTTCATTGAATAACGTTCCTTAAACAGTCTAAACATTTTTATAACATTCAAATATTGCTATAAATACACTTTATGTGTCTTCGAGGCTGTAATGGATTTGGTGACCTTCGCAGCTATTAACGTAGCTGCAGCTTCAGTACAGTGTTCTGGTTCTTCTGATGAAAGGTAGTCCTGTAGTTAGAGCCTCTCTCATAAAGATAGGGCATCTACTTGAAATGAGAAAACCCTGGGTGTAAATAACAAAATTGTGAGATTGTTGACGTAACGCCGTCTCATTCGGCTAGAGACAGGACATAATTTAATGAAGAATTGATTGGCAACAGAAACCGAAGATCTTTGTTGTCGCACTTGGAAGTGGTTGAAGAAGCTACATTCGTAGCCAGAGTGTAGCGCATAATACTGAAAGCATTGAGATCAGAGGTTGCGGCACTGCTAAACGCACGTTGACAGATATAAAGCACATAATACGACTGCTAGTCACAAGAAGTCCTTCTAGAGTGAAGTTGCCGATAGCTACAATCTTCGATTTTCAGACAATGTATTTTTTGATGGCACATTATTAAAATGTCATGCAAGTGCATGTTGTCATGCTATCAACTTCTCAGGAATCATATAAACTTACCAAAATGTCCTCTGTGTGGAGATAACAAACGGTGAACTCGTTAGCGGCTGATATTCAAATCATAAGTAACAAACTGAATCCAAGTGTTGTGCTTTCGGACACTGAATTTTTGTTTTCGGTTACAGATTTTACAATCTGGGAGCGGTGAGCTTGTTGTTCGACGCTTGTATAAGTTAGTGCTAAGTTCTCATTCATCCCATTTACAATTATGGTATTACATATGTTAAAACTATGCTGAATGACGAGAAAGTGCTGGACGCATGAAAATGAACACACGTACAAGACTCTTCTCGCTTTTCTTATGGTATTACCCGAACAGGAGCGATATTTCCGTCTTAATCGCCTAAATGACATAAGATCTACCCTCTATTTTTCTCGTGTGGCGATATTGAAAGTATTAGGTTGTATCAGTTTTCTGTGTAAATACTCAAGGACGTATGTTACACACGTTGTCCAACGCTAAGACCATTGCGCAATAAGAGTGGCACATTGTAAGAGGAATGTACGTGTTCTAGCTTTCCTACAGAGGTAGTTTTGCTGCAGTACTGATAACAGGTGCCTCGCAGTGTGCAGATAAAACGATGCGACAACTGTTAACATACTCCAACGTTGAACTGGGCGGCACGGTACGATTGTTGCGGGCAATACGTCTATATTGCAAGCAGATTCACCGTGGAAATTCTAGCGATATATGCATCAAATGCAGTGTCACTTCCAGCGGTAGTGAAACGTTGCCAAAGATTTGCCCAAGGCCACACAGATGTGGGTAATAATGATCGAGAACTAAGGTCATCGATATCGACCTCTGAAGACAACATCCAAGCTACCAACAATGGTTCTCGAATGGTACCGGCAACAAAGAGTGTGGATATCTGTGATCGAGCGTTTGCATAGACTTGGTGACAATGATGAACAATGGATTAGTGTATCGGTGTTACTTTGAAGTGTAGTGCAGCATTTAATACGATATATAAGGCGCGCCATAATAATATGTAACTTGCTTTTTGAAGTTCCCGAGTATAACCTTCTCCAAACTGAAATAAACTGACGAAAAAACATCGCAACACCAAAAAAAGACGCAGAGTAATGAAATTTTTGAAATAAATTTGTGTGGGTGACATATTTAAGTGATTAATATTGAATGATCACAGGTTAATGTGTTTGCGAGATAAGCTATTCCAAATGTGAAACGCTGGAACGTTAATAACCAGTATAATCGACAGAATGTTGAATTCGAGTATGTAAACGTGCATGCATTGTGTTGTACAAGGGCCGGATGTCAGGTTGTGGAATGGATGGCACAAATGGCTCTAAGCGCCATGGGACTTAACATATGAGGTCATCAGTCCCCTAGAATTAGAACTACAAATACTGGATATTAAAATTGCTACTCCACGAAGATGACGTGCTACAGATGTGAAATTTAACCGACAGGAATAAGATGCTGTGATATGCAAATAATTAGCTTTTCAGAGAATTCCCACAAAGTTGGCGCCGGTGGCGACACCTACAACGTGCTGACATGAGGAAAGTTTCCAACCGATTTCTCATACACAAACAGCAGTTGACCGGCGTTGCCTGGTGAAACGTTGTTGTGATGCCTCGTGTAAGGGGAGAAATGCTACCATCATGCTTCCGACTTTTATAAAGGTCGGATTGTAGCCTGTCACGGTTGCGGTTTATCGTATCGGGACATTGCTGCTCGCATTAGTCGAGATCCAATGAGTGTTAGCAGAATATGAAATCGGTGGGTTCAGGATCACTAGGATTCGAGATGACAGGCATCTTATCCGCGTGACTGTAACGGATCGTGCAGCCACGTCTCGATCCCTGAGTCAACAGATGGGGACGTTTGCATGGCAACAACCATCTGCACGAACAGTTCGACGACGTTTGCAGCAGCATGGACTATCAGCTCGGAGACCATGGCTGCAGTTATCCTTGACGCTGCATCACAGTCAGGAGTGCCTGCGATGGAGTACTCAACGACGAACCTGGGTGCACGAATGGCAAAACGTCATTTTTTCGGATGAATCCAGGTTCTGTTTATAACATCATGATGGTCGCATCTGTGTTTGGCGACATCGCGGTGAACGCACACTGGAAGCGTGTATTCGTCATCGCCATACTGGCGTATCACCCAGCGTGATGGTATGGGGTGCCATTGGTTACACGTCTCGGTCACCTCTTGTTCGTACTGACGGCACTTTGAACAGTGGACATTTCAGATGTGTTACGACCCGTGGCTCTACCCTTCATTCGATCCCTGCGAAACCCTACATTTCAGCAGGATAATGCACTATCGCATGTAGCAGATCCTGTATGGGCCTTTCTGGATACAGAAAATGTTCGACTGCTGCCCTGGCCAGAACATTCTCGAGATCTCTCACCAAATGAATACGTCTGGACAATTGTGGCCGAACAACTGGCTCGTCACAATAAGCCCGTCACTACTCTTGATGATCTGTGGTATCGTGTTGAAGCTGCATGGGCAGCTGTACCTGTACACGCCATCCAAGCTCCGTTTGACTCAATGCCCAGGCGTATCAAGGCCGTTATTACGGCCAGAGGTGGTTGTTCTGGGTACTGATTCCTCATGATCTAGGTACACAAATTGCGTGAAAATGTAATCACATGTCAGTTCTGGTATAATTCATTTGTCCAATGAATACCCGTTATCATCTTCATTTCTTCTTGGTGTAGCAATTTTAATGGCCAGTAGTGTACTTAAATCCACGCCCGAGGCAGCATTCGTAACTGCGACCTTAGCAGCACCGCGGTTCCGGAATGAAGCGCCTAGAACCTCTCGGTCACAGCAGCCGGCTGTGGATTGGAGTTCCCTGTCTGTCGCACTTGGTCGGTCAGTACATAGACGCTTAGTAATCTTAATGGATGACGGTGGAATTGTTGTCTGATGATGGCCCTTATGTGCTCTATAGGAGACGTATCTGGTGATCAAGCGGGCCAAGGCAACATGTCGACACATTGTACCGCATGTTAGGTTATACAGCGGTATGTGGGCGAACGTTAACGTGTTGGCCGACACCCCCTGGAGTGCTGTTAATGAATGGCAGCACAACACGTCGGATCACCTAATTGACCGACAAATTTGCAGTCATGGTGGTTGTGATAAGCACGAGAGTGCTCCCACTGTCATACAAAATCGCACCTCAGACCATAACGTCAGGTGTAGGTCCAGTGTGTCTAGCATGCAGACGGCTTGGTTGCTGGCCCTCATCTGGCCTTCTTCTAACCAGCACACGGCCATCACTGGTGCCGAGGCAAATTCATCAGAAAACACAACAGACCTCCACCCTGCCCTTCAACGAACTGTCACTTGGCACCACTGAAGTCGCACATGGAGGCGGCTTGGTGTCAGTGGAATGCACCCTACAGCGTGCCTGGCTCGGAGCCACCCTTGAAGTACCTGATTTGTAACACTTAGTTGCAACGCTGTGGTCCCAACTACAGCTCAAATTTCTGCTGAAGATGCAGTACGACGTGCCAGAGTCATATACCGAACATGGTGGTATACCCTCTCGACAGTGTCACGTGGCCGTCCTTAGCACGGTCATCTTGCGAGCGTACATTGTCGTGACCACCGTGGCAGCGATCATGTGGCATTGGCTACGTTCCTGCCAAGTCTTTCTGTAATATCGCAGAGGGAACATCCAGCTTGTCGTAGCTCTATTCCACTACCTCGTTCGAACTCTGCGAAGTGGTGATAACTGCGCCTTTTTCGCCGTAAGGGGGGTAGGACGTCAAACGGGCCTACTTGGAGCAGGAGAGGCATCACAAAACATTTTAATTTCCACTGTCTATACTTTCACAAATAAATTCATAAAATTTTGTCAGCATCACCAGGAAGGATTCAGGATTCACACTCATTGCAGTGGAAGATCGAAAACATAACAAAATAAATTTTTTTTACGTGTGAAATTTCATCATTATTTCACTTACTAATGGCTGCATTTGTTGCTATAGGTACACTTTTCTTCATAAGTTAGAGTGAGTCTTCGATGAATTTTACGCAGCATACAAACCATACTTACAGGTGTATGAAACTCTGGAATTTATTTAATTTATGAAAAAACGAATGAGCTGTTATATTTTAAACTTCATGTTTAGAAAAAACACAAATCTTCTAGTTAATTACCTTAGTTTTTACCACAGTTTTTAATAGATTTGTAAAATTCTAGAGTTTCATACACCTTTGAGTATGGTTTGTATGCTGTGCAAAATTTATCGAAGAATCTCTCTTAACTTATGAAGAAAAGAGTTCATATAGCAACAAATGCTGCCATTAGCAAGTGAAAAAAATGATGAAATTTCACATGTAAACAAAATCATTTCGTTATGTTTTCGAACTTCCACTGCTATTAGTGTGAATTCTGAATCCTTCCTGGTCATGCTGACAAAGTTTTATGAATTTATTTGTAAAACTATAGACAGTAGAAATTAAAATGTTCTGTGATGCCTCTCCTGCCCCAAGTCGGCCCGTTTGAGGTCCTACCCTTCCTGACTAACATCAACTCAACACTTCCTATCTCAACACTAACTAACGCCCGCGAACGTTACAGCACGTATTTAAACCAAACCTGATTTGCATCCTTATATTGGCGTTACAAGTGCCACTCTTATACGACTGGCGCTAAACTGGAGTAGACATCATTTTTCAGATGTAGAAACAGTCCTACCAAGTTTCGTTTATGTCGCACAACGCCTTACTGGCGCTGCAATTTTTTCCCGTCAGTTAAACTTAGTAACTACACAGCTAACTGCTAAGAACTGGAGTGGCTATTAGGATAAGTGGTGGCTGTACTTAAATCACTTTGCTATTCATAGAGCTGCAATCGTGTAGCAGAGACTTGTCACAGATTGTTTTTATACTCCATTCGAGACATTCCTGTTTTTTCATGAAATATATACAGAACTTCTAATTCCATTAGTTGCCCTCCTGAAATGATGAAAGTTCATCACAACCACGAGTAATGAAAACCAAAGTATTTCCAGTGCATGACAGTTTCTGATGCTGTTACCAAATCATAACTGTTGCCGCAGGAATCCAATTGTTAGGAACATGATAGATGCAGTGGCTGTTCCTGACTTCTTAGCGTTTAACGCGGGAAAGAACTTCTATAGTTAAAGACGTGTTAGTAACTGTCACAAAAAGGATGCAAATTCGTGCGATATAGACGCTGTGTTGCTTCTTTTGTTATGATCAGTTGGTGTGAATAATCGTCAGTCTTGATGACACCATGGCTATAGGCAAACATCTGATAATGAAAATCTTTTACTGGAAAATAATTAAGTGGATGCAACAGACTAAAATTTCAGCACTGACACAAAGAGGGGGAAGACAGCATAATAAATTGCTGGAGGTATAGTACCATTATAGAAAAATAAATTCTCGATTTCTTCAAATAGCCTGGCTCCCATAACGTAGACTGGGATAATGTGTGTCAAAGCAGTAGGCACCCACCAGTCCCGCGACACAACTCCCTGGCCAACAATTCAATTCTGTTTTTAGTTCATGACGTTTTTCCTGAGGCACGTCCGAAAAGTTGGCTTACTGTTTCCTGGAATGACCTACATCCGGAAATCCAAAATTTGGTGAAAAAATAAATGGGTTCGGGTGCTGTGTTTTCAAATATGCGTCGCCACGGTTCCATCACAACGGGAGGGGCTGTACAACTATGATTGTATATGTTATAGGGTAGCTTTAGTTAGTCAAACCATCATACAAAAGAATTTTAGAAACCGTTGTTGAGAAAACTGTTTACAAAGCCTGGTTGCAAATAAGAAACATATAAGTTCAACTGATTTATCACTGAAGAGAAATAAAGACCACAATATCTGACAAGTTGTTACTACCGGACACACATAACCATAATACATACATAAGCACACTGTACAAGAAACAAAGGAGAAATCAAAGAATCTTCACAACCAACGATTAATATATCAAAGAGATCATAAGGATCGTGATATAGAATTGTTATTTGTTTTACTATACCTCAATTCTATATAACCGTAGTCCATAATTTTACTAATTTGCAATCGTTGTCACAGTTTTTCAAATTTTTGTTTGCATAACTATTTTGTAGAAATATCAGCTACTGTTTTTCTGTTGCAATATACTTGACACCAAATTTTCTTGTCAATCATCAGTTACTCAGAAACTCATATTTAACATCTGTGTGTTTTAGTCTTTCATACTCCCTTTTACAAAGAGAGGCAATACAAGACTGATTTTCTTTATAAATTTTAAGTTTTTAATTTGTCAGTTCTTATAAATCTCGAAATAGCTTCTCGAACCACAAATATTCTACAACACAAGTTGCAAGTGATTCTGCTTCTGTAGAAGACAAAGCTAAAGTACTCTTTTTTCTAGTTCCCCAGCTTATAGTGTTACCAGACAGCTTGATAGCATAAACTGATGTTGATTTGCTTCTGAACTATTGGCCAAGTCACCATCTACACAAACTAATACAGTCTCATTATTTCCTTCCGCACGCATCCCAAAACCTACTGTGCCTTTTATTTAACGCAATATCCCCTTTGAAACTTTCCAGTTCATTTCTGTGGATCACTTTGATAACGACTGAAATAATTCACACCTTAACGTATAATAGATCGTGTTGTTTCAGTTACATACAATAGGAGTCCGGCTGTAAGGTAATATCCAGATGCTGCTTGCAGTCTGTGAGCCATAGTTGCCGATATTGGTAGAACCTGAGCCATGTGGATCACCTTAGTCGCCACGTGAACGTTGAGGCATTCCAGACGCTGTAGGAGGTCCATCCGTCGAAGTAGCTTCCGGCGAACGTCTGTGCGTATCGCCTGGAGTAATCGTTTATAGTTCATGGCAGCTGTGCGGCGCACATCCTGTGTAAATCTTATGCCCAAGAACCGGATCATACAAGTGACAGAAGGTCATCAGCATGTATCCTGCAGTGAAAGGTGTGATCCCTCACTGACATGCCTGAGAGCCTGTTTTTCAACCCTCCGACAAGTGGTTCCAGTGCGATCGCGTAAAGGATCATGGAGAGTGGGCATCCTTGGCGAACTGACCGTCGGATCGGCAAAGTACCCGCAATCCGCCCATTCACCAGTACACGGGATGCAGCTCCGTGGATATCGGGATGCAGAACCTTCTTTATGCGGCTGGAAAGTAGTCGGGCGAAGATATTGTAGTCCGAGTTTAGCATTGTAATTGGTCTCTAGTCCTCGACCGTCCGACCGCTGGAAGGGTTGTGTATCGGTATGAGGAGACCTTCCACGAATCCAGGTGGCACGTGGGAATCGGGGGTCACCAGTTCCTGGTACATGGTGATCCATCGGGGCATCATGAGATCGCGGAAAGTCCGATAAATCTCGAGCGGCAGTCCCTCTGGCCCGTGCGACTTGTTGAGTGCTCACTTGTTAACGGCGTCCTCGATGTCGTCGCGTGTAAGTCCAGCTAAAAGTGACGCCGCTGCTGCATTGTCGAGGATGTGCGACACGTGCTGCAGTATATCGTAATTGTCCGCATCCTCTGTGTTCACTTCTTCGCAAAACCGGCGATAGTGATCTGCAAAGGATTCTACAACCGGCACCTGAATCATTACGACCCTACCATCGGGCAGAATGGGGTCCACGATCAGCTTCTGTCAGCGTCGGTGGCTGTCGAGCACGATGTGATTCATAGACGGGTTTTCTCCTCCCGCTCGGTCTTGACGTCGAGACCGCACGACGACCCCCTCCTAACGTTGCCTCGTAAGAGACAATACTTTACTTTTAATTCGGCGGCTTTCCATTTGTCGGTCTGGTGACGGTGGTTGGAAGGCGAGTTCGCGGAGCATTGTGTAATAAATTCCAATGTGTGACGATGCCACGCTGCGATGTCTTTTCCATATTGTCAGAGCACACGCCGAAACGCTCCTTTTGCGCATTCCATCCACCATGCTAGAGTCGAAGGGTATCGGGAAAGACGACGTTCGCAATCCATCCTTGTGCTGGCGATAATCTGACGACATTCCGGGTCTTGAAGGTGTGCCACATTCAGCTTCCAGCGTCCACGGCTGTGCCATATCCGCTGCTGCTGTAGAATGACCGTGCATATGAAAGCCCTGTGATCGGAGAAGGCAAGCGGCCAAAGTTCGGCGTCCAATACTCACGGCGCTAGAGCTCGTGAGACATAAATGCGGTCTAGGCGACTGGCCGAGCGACTAGTAAGGATGTGGCTCCGGGACGGTCACCACGCATTTTCTCCCAAGTGTCGGTGAGAAGCAGATCTCGAACCATTAGCCGAAGTTCTTCACAAGTCGAGAAATGCAGGACTTGGTCTTTGGGGTGGAGCACACAGTTAAAGTCGCCGCCGAAGATATATTGATCGAAGCGACTAATAAAGAGGGCGATGATATCCTCCGAGTAGAACTGCGAACGCTCGCGGCGTTGGTCAGTTCCTGATGGAGCGTAAATATTAATGGTGCATGTGCCCAGCGCTGTGATCACCAGCCCCCTGCCTGACGGAATGTAGTCACTTTTTCGATGGCAATTCCGTCACGCACCAGTATTGCCGTACCGCTGCCATTTCGGTCCGCCGGTGACATATATGCCACATAACCGTAGAAGACGAGGAGGGCAGCTATATACACTTCTTGCAACAGGGCAATGTCAACATCCGAAGAACGAAGCATCTCACGCAGCAACTGGACCTTCACTGCCGTTCTTATCGTATTGAGGTTAATCGTGGCGATACGGTAACCTTGTTATCGTACCGCCGGTGCTAAGTTATCCATTGAGATTGGAATTGTCTATGGGGCTTCAGATGGTCGTGGCACCCCCGCATCCCCCCAGACCTCGCCTGCCGTTGTTTCTAGAGGGCCGGCGCCAATGGCGTGGGTCCTGTTGGCGTAACTTTCATGGTGCCGTCGTCGTCGTGGTCATCCGCCTACGCCGGGGAACTCAGAGCGACATCGGCTTCCCTAGTTTTCTCAAGACACGGCATGGGTGCTTGCACTCCAGAATGTGGTGGGCAGCAGCTGTCCTGCATATCGGCATCCGATTGCGTCACTGTGGATATGTGTAATTTCTCCTCAGTTCCTTTCCGTGGTGCCACACTGCAGCAAATGGCGGCTGCCTCTGTGGTAGCATCCTCATTGAAGGTGGAGTCGTCGTCCTCTGGAGGCTGTGTCGCATCCCGTTCGGAAGTTGCTCTACGCCTCCGCTTCCGTCGCTTCGTAGAGCGTTGCTTCCTGGTGTGTCCTTCTGTGTCAGACGATGGCAACGACTCACGACGTTCCGGCACAAAGGCCGCCGGTGTCACAATAAGCGAGTCTACTGCTATGTTATCGTCATGTACAGCGTCATCCGTCGACGGGGGCGGCGCTATCGGAGTTGAACCCGTAACCTGTAGAACGGATGTGTCGTCATCGCCCTGTATTGGAGGGTGGAGCGACGACTCAACAGTCGATATCGGCTGTCGTGGTGAAGTGGTAGCGGTCGTGAGGGCTGCTACGTAAGTCACAGGAAGCAGCGTCGGCTGGGATGGCGGGTCCGCGTCAGGCGGCGGCAGTTGAGTGATTCGACGTTGGATACTTTCGGATATGGGGTGTACCTCCTTCCCGCAACCAGAGCAGGTCCTCGGCAGCCCGTCGTAGATAACGATGGCACGGCAACCACCGATATTCAGAAGTTGCGCCGTTGATGATCTTGACATATATGATTCTGCTCACAATGGACAATGGACAGACAAGCCTTCGTGTGAATTACTTTTGAACACATTATCCGAAAACTGCCTTGAACAGCTAAATCGACAGCCAACGCGTAATGGAAATATTTTAGATCTGGTAGCCACGAACAGACCAGACCTCATCGACAGTGTCAGTGTTGAGACAGGGATTAGTGATCAAGATGTTGTCGTTACGACTATGGTTACGAAAGTAAAAAGTCGGTCAAGAAGGCTAGGAGAGTATTCTTACTAGAAAGAGCAGATAAGCAGTTGTTAGCATCCCACTTAGTAAATGAATAGACTTCATTTACTTCCGGTACGATGGACGTGGCAGAAATATGGACGAATTTTAAACACGTTGTAAATCGCGCATCGGAGAAGTCTGTGCCGAAAAAGTGGGTTACGGACGGAAAAGACCCACCGTGGTTTAACAGCGCAATTCGGAGAATGCTCAGGAAGCAAAGGCAGTTGCACTCGCGGTACAAGAGAGATCGGGAGAATGAGGACAGGCAAAAGTTAGTAGAGATTCGTGCTGCTGTAAAAAGAGCGATGCGCGAAGCATACAACCACTATCACCGTCATACCTTAGCAAAAGATCTTGCTTAAAGCCAAAGGAAGTTCTTGTACGTGAAATCGGTAAGCAGGTCGAAGGCTTCCATCCAGTCTCTCACTGATCAGTCTGTCCTGGCAACGGAAGACAGCAAAACGAAAGCTGAAATTTTAAATTTAGCATTTGAGAAATCTTCCACGCAGGAGGATCGTACAAACATACCGCCGTTTGAGTCTCGTACAGATTTCCGCATGGAGGACATAGTGATAGACATCCCTGGGGTTGTGAAGCAGCTGAATGGTTTGAAAATAAATAAATCGCCAGCTCCTGATGGGATTCCAATTCGGTTTTACAGAGAGTACTCTACTGCATTGGCTCCTTACTTAGCTTGCATTTATCGCGAATCTCTTGCCCAACGTAAAGTCCCGAGTGACTGGAAAAAAGCGCAGGTGACGATTGTATATAAGAAGGGTAGAAGGACGGATCCTCAAAATTACAGACCAATATCATTAACATCGGTTTGTTGCAGGATTCTCGAACATATTCTCAGTTCGAATATAATGAAATCCTGAGACAGAGAAGTTGCTGTCCATGCATCAGCACGGCTTTAGAAAGCATCGCTCCTGCGAAACGCTACTCGCCCTTTTTTCACATGATATCTTGCGAACCATGGATGAAGGGTATCAGACGGATGCCATATTCCTTGACTTCCGGAAAGCGTTTGACTCGGTGCAGCACTGCAGACTCCTAACTAAGGTACGAGCTTATAGGATTGGTTCCCAAATATGTGAGTGGCTCGAAGACTTCTTAAGTAGTAGAACCCAGTATGTTGTCCTCGATGGTGAGTGTTCATCGGAAGTCAGGTTATCATCTGGAGTGCCCCAGGGAAGTGTGGTAGGTCGGCTGTTGTTTTCTATCTACATAAATGATCTTTTGGATAGGGTGGATAGCAATGTGCGGCTGTTTGTTGATTATGCTGTGGTGTACGGGAAGGTTTCGTCGTTGAGTGACTGTAGGAGGATACAAAATGACTTGGGAAGGATTTGTGATCGGTGTAAAGAATGGCAGCTAACTCTAAATATAGATAAATGTAGATTAATGCAGATGAATAGGAAAAAGAATCCCGTAATATTTTAATACTCCATTAGTAGTGTAGCGCTTGGCACAGTCACGTCGATTAAATATTCGGGCGTACCATTGCAGAGCGATATGATGTGGGACAAGCATGTAATGGCAGTTGTGGGGAAGACGGATAGTCGTCTTCGGTTCATTGGTAGAATTTTAGGAAAATGTGGTTCATCTGTATAGGAGA
The DNA here is from genome assembly GCF_021461385.2 of Schistocerca piceifrons. Taxonomy (NCBI): domain Eukaryota; kingdom Metazoa; phylum Arthropoda; class Insecta; order Orthoptera; family Acrididae; genus Schistocerca; species Schistocerca piceifrons. The sequence continues at coordinate 276,274,803 of NC_060143.1, read as the reverse complement.
CCGCTTACAAAACACTAATACGACCTATTCTTGAGTAGTGTTCGAGCGTTGGGATCCCTATCTGGTCGGATTGAGGGAGGACATTAGAAGTAATTAGGAGGCGGGCTGCTATATTTGTTACTGGTAGGTTTGATCATCACGCGAGTGTTACGGAAATGCTTCAGGAACTCGGGTGGGAGTCTCTAGAGGAAAGAAGGCCTTCTTTTCGTGAACCACTACTGAGTAAATTTAGAGAACCACCATTTCAGGCTGACTGCAGTACAATTTTACTGCCGCCAACTTACATTTCGCGGAAAGACCACAAAGATAAGATTAGAGAGATTAGGGCTCGTACAGAGGCATATAGGCAGTCATTTTTCGCTCGTTCTATTTGGGAGTGGAATAGGGAGAGAAGATGCTAGTTGTGGTACGAGGTACCCTCCGCCACGCACCGTATGGTGGATTGCGGAGTAGGTATGTAGATGTAGATGAATGCCAAGAATGTCGGTCACTGGGATGTTTTCCTCTTCTCGTAGAAATCGTTTGACTTCAAGTACTTTGGGTAGTGCAAATTCGTTGTGGAACATAAATTTGAGAGTCGATTGTCTGTATTGGTGCGCCATGGTGATATATGCTGCGTACAGCACGCGCAAAACGGCCGAGTACGATGTAAAGAACACGAGAGCTCGCTCCGCGGCAGGGACACTAACAGCGTGTCCTCACCACAGCACTGCCAGAGGCCAACTACGCCACTCACCCTACCGCAGGCGGACAGCTTGTTGTAATAATTGAATACCATTGATTTTTTAGTAATTATGTGATATTATCAACTTTTTGATATCTCTATGCAGATTATGGCAATGTTTAGTTGAAATACGGGAAGTATAATAATGCAGTTGGAACTTCATGCAGTTTGCAGCAGAGTCTTTCACCAATCAGTAAAAATTTTCAACAAGAATCAGTGTATACAGCTCCAAGGAAAGACGGTTAAGAATTTAATGTTCACAGGCTATGTTATATAGCGAGCTATTGATGAACGTAATACCTGAAGGCCATAAGTTGAATTAATTATGAAAAAACCTCTAAAAATGTATAAGAACCCACTCATTTTCACATCAGCCCTTCTGAAGAATGTGTAACTCGACATTTTGATTCGTGTTCTGCCTCAATACGTGGTAATATATATGTACGTAAAATATCAGATGTAGCTACAAAACTAAGATCGTATCTATCTTCCGTTATTCATCCAGCAATTCATTCATGATAATAAGATTCTAAATACAATCTACGGTCGTTTTGAAACGGTAGAGTACCGCAATATAAATTTAGTGTTGGTAACTGCGTTTTCATTTCCAAACACAAGACTACGGCTGAGAAACCATACTTGCTAAACTAGTCAACCGAGATATTCACATTTTGCAAAGGAAGAAATCCAAGTCCTTACTTCTTGAAGGACATGTGAGGAAGTGAAATACCAGGAAATTTCTACATAGGAGAATTACTGAAAAATAGCAAAACGTACATGTTTCCCCTAAAGCGTATCATTACAGGAGAAGAAAAAAGCATACTGGTGAAATGGGTTGGGTTTACATCGTCACACTATAGCTAAGGTTGTTGTCGAGGACGTTATATAAAATAAGATACGTAAAAGACAAAACTACACTGTTCCATAGCGTGATGTGAATGAAGTGCTCCGTATGCAGCAGCGGTAATCTACGCTACCAACTACGCGCTAAACTCCATATTCCAACATATAACTACTGCAGTCCTGGAACAAAACAGCAGAACCGACTGGAACAAGATGATGAGGGGATTAAGCCAATTTACGGTGCCTTCAGAGAACGCGATACTGCGTATGTTGCATGCAAATGTTGGATCGAACATCCCCTTTCAGGTTGAATTTTAGCCGATAAGGCCAAGAATATACCCAAAGGAGTGGATATTTACACAGGACAATGTTTTGCGGAATTAGCGGTTGATAATACATCCTAAGACCTTGAAGGAGTTATGGAAACTTGTCAGAAATTGATGTTTAAGCAGATATCGACAGACAATGCAAAATCTTAAACTTTAGCGGCCGATGAATGAATGTGTGACGCTGCAGGGCAATTTCACTGTGCAACTAGGAAGGGCAGTGAAGAGGGGACATGTCGATACCAGGGCATAACATCTTTGCGAATTTCATTCCATGTTCCCAGTCGGGCAGTAACTATGCCTCCCAGACAAATCTATGAACAATATCTACAGATGTCACCATTTGAGAGGGCACGTGTACTTGTGCTCAAAGAATCGCGTCGGAGTATTCGGCAAATTGCTCAACCTTTTGAATAGGAGTGATGTCACTCATCGACGATGTTGGCAGGACTAGACGAACCATGTGTGAACACAGTGTCAAAAAGGAAGCGGTCGATCTGGACTCTATAGAACGTGGGGACTGAGTAATCGTCACAAAGGTACTCAGAGGCCCAGATTCATCATTGCCATGGATCCGACGTGAAACAGGAGCTTCGGTGACCTCAGCGACGAATAGTAGGCGGCTCACAGAAAGGTAGCTGCTCCTTGTGCCAGCTACCACTGATCTATGTACACCGAAAAGTCCGTTTGCTATAGGGTTGGGCGTGTTTTGCCTGGAATCTGACTGGAGTACAATTGTCTTCAGTGATGAGTCCCGCTTCGAAATGAGCCCCAACAACCAGCGAAGACATGTCTGGAGACGTCTCAGGCGGTGGTGGGATAACGACCTTAGAGTTTCCCGCCATATGGCACGACAACCATGAGTGACGGTCTGGGCTGTCATTTCATTCCACAGCAGGACCACTTTGTTGGTCATCCGGGCACCCTTACAAGACAGCGATGTGTCGACAATGTTCTACGCCTGTTTTGTTGCTCTTCGTGGCAAGTTATCCTGGACTTACATTTCAACAATTTAATGCCCGCCCACACAAGGTGAGAATTTCAACTACTTGTCTTCGTGCTAGCGAAATAATAGCGTGGCCAGCCAGGTCGCTATATCTCTCCCCAACCGGGAGCATTTGGAGCGTAATGGTCAGGGTCTTCCAACGCGCTCTGGATTTTAACATTCTAACGCGTCACTTGGACAGAATTTGCACGATATCTCTCAGAAGCACATCTAAAAACTCTGTTAATCAATGCCAAGCTGAATAGCTGCTTGCATAAGGGCTATATGTGGAGTAACGCATTATTAACTTGCTCAATTACGAGGATCACTCCAAAAAAAATGCACACTATTTTTGTAAAAATACAGTTTTCATTCTGCATGTGTGAAAGTTTTACAGTGTGTAGATAGATCATTCCCATTTGTTTTAAAACTTAGTTCAACCTGTTCCCGTGAGTGGCGCCATCATAGCATGTCTTCAAGGTGGCTGCTACACTTGACGTTCGTCAGAAGCAACGTGCTGTCATAGAATTCGTGTACTGTGAAAACGAGACAGTGGGAAACATCCACAAGAGGCTGAAAAAGGTGTATGGAGATGCAGCTGTCGATCGTAGTACAGTTAGACGGTGGGCAAGCAGGTTACGTGATGAAAGCGGGCACGGCAATATTGAGGGTTGTTCTCGCAGCGGCAGGCCTCGTACTGCACACAGACCAGACAATGCGCAGAGAGTTAACGAATTGGTGACTGCTTCTAACATTCTGCGTGGTGTCTGTTTGTTCTAAGTCGTGTCTCCCTACCACTTTCGCGCAACGACTCTCTGAGCGTGTTTTTTAGGGAATTGACTAGTTTGAGCCTGGGACCTGTTGCTGGTAAGGAGACGCCAGACCACACATGACATGTAGAGTTCAGAAGAGTTCAGTGAGACTAGCGATGATACAACCAAATACTTAATGATTTCAGCGTCAGCTCCACTGCACTCCCTGTAAAAGAATCTTAATACTAACTAAATTTAGTGGAAGGGGTTCAAGGCTTTCCTATTTTTAGTTAGCTGGTAAAATAATGTCGAAAAAGCAGTTAAGTTTACCATTGGACATTTTAATCTACTCACAAAACATTGTTTATAAATTGCACTATTGATAAAAGGAAATATTTTAATACAGGATGGTAAAAAGCAACTGCGTTCAACAAAAATGTGAACGAATATTCTAAAATGCATCGAAGGATGACCTGTGCCATATCACATCTGTAATATAGGTTTAAATTAAGTTTCACAAAAGAGAAAACTATCAAAATGGTCTACAGTTACCCTCAATTATCTTTAAATACTTATCTAACTTGTCATAAATTACAGTGGCTGATGTGGCTTCTGAATAATTATATAACAGAAAAATCATCGCGTCTGAGATTTTAACTTACGTAGCAAATGTGAATACCATTAGCTTCAATTGACGGTCGACTCTAGCATTACGTAAAAAGGGGATGTAACAGATGAGACTTCTGCAGTTCTGAGTGAAGCTTTATGCGCTGTTATGTGGCATCGCGTGTGTTCATTACCTTGTCGGTGTTCGTCAGGGGGCGGCGGCCGGCGCAGCTCCGCTCAGCTCGACAACTCGGAAGCAACTCCCTCCTAACTTCTCCTTACTACAATTTACCAAAGTTGGTTGAAAAAAAACTATCTGGCTGTGTTTTCATCTGACCAATCAGGGTCTCAATGTTAGCCTTAAGCTCTGCCTACAAAAATTCTGTCTATCCAATGAGAAACGTTATACTTTTCGTGGTGGCGCAATGTTTTTAACGTTTGCAACGTAACAGAGACGCGAAAAAGTCTCACGCTAAAACTTGCAGCTGGTGTGGCTCTTTTAGTGTTATCGTAAGATCTATACTGTTCTTCTGGAGGGCTCTATCTTTTAACATGGGCTGGGGTGTGGTCCTGGTGGTTGGCTGGCGACGTGGGTGTCCATCCCTTATCGTAGGGCCTTCTAGCTTAACACGGTTCTGCTCTCGGCTTCTGTTCTCATTTCTTCCCTCAGAACTGCGTCTGTTTCACGGTGGGAAGGTATGACATGCATTTAGGCGTTCTTGTGTTAGTCTGTGGTATTCCATTTGCTCACTCGTTGATTGTATTACTTTAATTAATTTAATGTCAGGATTTATTCGGAGCTATGTGACATACTGCCGGATTTGCTTATCATGTCTGGGTTTTCATGGAAGGTGTTGGATTTGCCTGACACCTTACATGCTGACAAACGCATCACAGTGAACGGATTGTCACGCTACGTTGGGATAGGGGAAGGAAGTGTTTGCAGAACACTGAAAGTGTTGGCGTTATAAAAGGTTTGTGCCAGGTGGGTTCCCAGGATGTTGACAGTGGCTCACAAAGAAACAAGAAAAACGGTGTGCAGCGAACGTTTGGAACAGTACGAGAATGGAGGAGATGAACTTCTTGGAAGAATTGTGACAGATGATGAAACATGGCTCCATCATTTTTCACCAGAGACGAAGAGGCAATCAATGGAGTAGCATCAGGCAAATTCACCCAAGAAAAAAAATTAAAACCACACCTTCTGCAGGAAAAATTATGGCTACGGTGTTTTTCGATACCGACTCTTGCTTGTGGACATCATGCCAAGTGGAACCACCTTAAATTGTGATGTATATGTGACAACAGTGAAGAAACTTGAAGCTCCATTGAGTCGTGTTCGACCAAATCGGCAAAAGCAGGATGTTTTGCTGTGGCACGACAATGCCATACATGTTGTAAGTCGGCTGTTTAGGTTTCTATGTTGGTGACGCCACGTAGCGCTCTGTATTAAAATCGCTGACTGCGCTGTACGCAGTCTGTGGCTGGTTGGACTCATTGTTGGAGTATTCGCTCGTGTAGTGTTGGGGAATTGGATGTGAAAAGCGCGTAGCGTTGGGCAGTTGCATGTGAGCCGCCAGCAGTGATGGATGTTGGGAGAGATATGCCAGAATTTTGAGGTGTTATTATGAGTAGACGATATGGACGTGTGTCCGCGAGAAAAAGGAAATTTGTTGAACGGGATGTCACGATATATATTAAGACTTTTGAAGATTATAAGGTAAATACATTGTTTGTTCTCTATCAAACTCTTTCATTTGGCAACGATACGCCTATCAGTAGTTAGTGCCTTCAGTAGTTAGAATCTGGCAGTACTGGCGCTCGCTGTATTGCAGTAGTTCGAGTAGGTAACGAAGATTTTTGTGAGGTAAGGGTATATGTTATTCTTCTGTAGGGATTATTAAGAGTCAGATTGCGTTGCTCTATAATACTGTGTGTCAGTTTAGAAATGATCATAATAAGTATAGAGAAAACTGTCTGAGTACGTTCAGTTTTACTCAGCTGTTTCGGTATCAATGAACGTAGAAGTTTACCAGCACAGCCGTTTCCTACATTCAAAGGGGAAGTTTCAAAGTTACTCATAACTGCCTGCGGGGTTTCAGAAGACAATTTCGCAAAAAGTGCACTACATACACGAAAAACACGCAAATCATTGGATATAGCGTGTCTTCAAACTTTAAATCGAATACAACTGCTCATTATGGGCAATATTTATGACGTTACTATGTGTGTGAGATTCATTAACATGAATCAATGCTCCGATAACGTGCGAGGTCAGCCAGCTGTGTAAATATGTTTATTGGGTTGCCTGTCTACAAAAAATGGTTCAAATGGCTCTGAGCACTATGGGACTTAATTTCTGAGGTCATCAGTCACCTAGAACTTAGAACTAATTAAACCTAACTAACCTAAGGACAACACACACATCCATGCCCGAGGCAGGATTCGAACCTGTGACCGTAGCTCGGCTCCAGACTGTAGCGCCCAGAACCGCGCGGCCACTTCGGCCGGCGCCTGTTTACAGGTGCAAACTAAGGCTAGGAAGCAAACGCTTAACAATGAAACTTAATGACAGCACACAATCTATAATTGTACCGGGTAAGTTACTAAACTTGGTAGATATGCGTAATGTGGAACCGATTTACGATGGATAAGAATTAGTTCCAGTTTTAGTTACTAGGTGCAATTCTGGCGCCGTGCACTGTTTATCTGAGGGTATAACATCAACGCTGTCATTTGAGGATCTAGAAGAAAGAACTCGAACCTCCGACGGGGCGAGCCGCGCGAACCGTGGCAAGGCACCCGAGACCGCGCAGCTACCCCACGCGCCGTCACATTCTAGCATGCTTTCTTTCAGACTGACTGATTTGACGGTAAGGTTCACGCATATGTCTGCTCATCAGAATGTATGGTCACAAGAGGAACTGGCTATGGAACGCAACGTGGCACTACCGAGAGGTAGGACCATCGTGATCAGAGTGTGGCTCTGCCGCATCACTCTGCACCTGCAGCAGCAATTTGACCATTAGTTGGCACGTCAGTGACACAACGAAGTGTCACAAATCGGTTACTTCAAGGACAGCTCCGAACCAGACGTCTTCTAGCGTCCACACCACTGACCCCACGTCACCGCCATTTGCGACTTCGGTGGTGTCAAGCGAGAGCTCACTGGAGGGCACAGTGGAAGTCTGTTGTGTTTCATGACCAAAGCTGGCGCCAGTGGTTAGGAGGAAGTCAGGTGAACCCCTGCAAACAACCTGCTCGTGCGCTAGACACACCGGACCTACAGCTGGAATTAAAGTCTGGGAGGCGATTTCGTATGACAGCAGAAGAAGTCTCGTGGTTATTCCACGCACTCTGACTGGTAAACTGTATGTCAGTCTGGTGGTTCACCCTGTTGTGCTACCATTCATGAACAGCATTCCAGAACGAGCGTTTTCCAACAGGATAACGCCTCTCCACATACCACTGTTGTAAACTACCAGGGTCTGCAGTATGTCAGTATGTTCCCTTGGCCTACTCGACCAGCAGATCTGCCTCCTATAGAGCACATGTGGGACATCATCGGATGACAACTCCATTGTCATCAATAAACAGCACTAACTGTCCCTCTATTGACCAGCGAAGTGCAGCAGGTAATTGGATTCTACCCAAAAAACTGAGATCTGACACTTGTACCACACAATGGAGCCACGTCTGCATGCTTGCTTTCAATACTCTGGTAGTCACACCGGTTATTAATGTACCATCATTTAAATTTGCAATGGCTTTTCTGTCATTTAGACTAACCTGTTAGTCACTTAAATATGTTGCCTAGAAAAACGTATTCCCCAAATTTCATTACTCAACATTAATTAGTTTTTGGTGTTGTCTCTTTTTTTTTCATCTATATACACTCCTGGAAATGGAAAAAAGAACACATTGACACCGGTGTGTCAGACCCACCATACTTGCTCCGGACATTGCGAGAGGGCTGTACAAGCAATGATCACACGCACGGCACAGCGGACACACCAGGAACCGCGGTGTTGGCCGTCGAATGGCGCTAGCTGCGCAGCATTTGTGCACCGCCGCCGTCAGTGTTAGCCAGTTTGTCATGGCATACGGAGCTCCATCGTAGTCTTTAACACTGGTAGCATGCCGCGACAGCGTGGACGTGAACCGTATGTGCAGTTGACGGACTTTGAGCGAGGGGGTATAGTGGGCATGCGGGAGGCCGGGTGGACGTACCGCCGAATTGCTCAACACGTGGGGCCTGAGGTCTCCACAGTACATCGATGTTGTCGCCAGTGGTCGGCGGAAGGTGCACGTGCCCGTCGACCTGGGACCGGACCGCAGCGACGCACGGATGCACGCCAAGACCGTAGGATCCTACGCAGTGCCGTAGGGGACCGCACCGCCACTTCCCAGCAAATTAGGGACACTGTTGCTCCTGGGGTATCGGCGAGGACCATTCGCAACCGTCTCCATGAAGCTGGGCTACGGTCCCGCACACCGTTAGGCCGTCTTCCGCTCACGCCCCAACATCGTGCAGCCCGCCTCCAGTGGTGTCGCGACAGGCGTGAATGGAGGGACGAATGGAGACGTGTCGTCTTCAGCGATGAGAGTCGCTTCTGCCTTGGTGCCAATGATGGTCGCATGCGTGTTTGGCGCCGTGCAGGTGAGCGCCACAATCAGGACTGCATACGACCGAGGCACACAGGGCCAACACCCGGCGTCATGGTGTGGGGAGCGATCTCCTACACTGGCCGTACGCCACTGGTGATCGTCGAGGGGACACTGAATAGTGCACGGTACATCCAAACCGTCATCGAACCCATCGTTCTACCATTCCTAGACCGGCAAGGGAACTTGCTGTTCCAACAGGACAATGCACGTCCGCATGTATCCCGTGCCACCCAACGTGCTCTAGAAGGTGTAAGTCAACTACCCTGGCCAGCAAGATCTCCGGATCTGTCCCCCATTGAGCATGTTTGGGACTGGATGAAGCGTCGTCTCACGCGGTCTGCACGTCCAGCACGAACGCTGGTCCAACTGAGGTGCCAGGTGGAAATGGCATGGCAAGCCGTTCCACAGGACTACATCCAGCATCTCTACGATCGTCTCCATGGGAGAATAGCAGCCTGCATTGCTGCGAAAGGTGGATATACACTGTACTAGTGCCGACATTGTGCATGCTCTGTTGCCTGTGTCTATGTGCCTGTGGTTCTGTCAGTGTGATCATGGGATGTATCTGACCCCAGGAATGTGTCAATAAAGTTTCCCCTTCCTGGGACAATGAATTCACGGTGTTCTTATTTCAATTTCCAGGAGTGTATTTAGGAATGGAAATTGCATTGGGGTACTACACGTTCATGTTCTAGACAAATTTGACGATTATTTGCGTGTATGTGGAAAATAATGTTTTTGCGTTGCTGACATACTTTTGCTAACATTTTAGAGTCGGAAAGAGCCTTGTGACACATGGTGCATCATAGAACAATTCAAATGAGAAAATATTTTGGAGCTCCATTCGAACTTTGCATATATATATGTACCAAGGGTGCAATGTGCAATATTTTAGGCTATGCTCAAAAAAAAATCTGTATTCTGTGAATTTTTTTTATTTTTGGCCAAACTTTCAGGAAACATTCCTCACACACAAAGATAGAAAATATGTTATGTGGACATGTGTCTGGAAACGCTTACTTTCCATGTTAGAGCTCATTTTATTACTTCTCTTCAAATCACATTAATCATGGAACGGAAACACACAGCAACAGAACGTACCAGCGTGACTTCAAACACTTTGTTACAGCAAATGTTCAAAATGTCCTCCGTTAGCGAGGATACATGAATCCACCCTCCGTCGCATGGAATCCCTGATGCGATGATGCAGCCCTGGAGAATGGCGTATTGTATCACAGCCGTCCACAATACGAGCACAAAGAGTCTCTACATTTGGTACCGGGGTTGGGTAGACAAGAGCTTTCAAATCCCCCCATAAATGAAAGTCAAGAGGGTTGAGGTCAGGAGAGCGTGGAGGCCATGGAATTGTTCCGCCTCTACCAATCCATCGGTCACCGATCTGTTGTTGAGAAGCGTACGAACACTTCGACTGAAATGTGCAGGAGCTCAATCGTGCCTGAACCACATGTTGTGTCGTACTTGTAAAGGCACATGTTGTAGCAGCACAGGTAGAGTACCCCGTATGAAATCGTGAAAACGTGCTACATTGAGCGTAGGTGGAAGAACATGGGGCCCAATCAAGACATCACCAACAATGCCTGCCCAAACGTTCACAGAAAATCTGTGTTGATGACGTGATTACACAACTGCGTGCGGATTCTCGTCAGCCCACACATGTTGATTGTGAAAATTTACAATTTGATCACGTTGGAATGAAGCCTCATCCGTAAAGAACACATTTGCACTGAAATGAGGATTGACACATTGTTCGATGAACCATTCGCAGAAGTGTACCCGTGGAGGCCAGTCAGCTGCTGATGGTGCCTGCACACGCTGTACATGTTACGGAAACAACTGGTTCTCCCGTAGCACTCTCCATACAGTGACGTGGTCAACGTTACCTTGTACAGCAGCAACTTCTCTGACGCTGACATAAGGGTTATCGTCAACTGCACGAAGAATTGCCTCGTCCATTGCAGGTTTCCTCGTCGTTCTAGGTCTTCCCCAGTCGCGGGTCATAGGCTGGAATGTTCCGTGCTCCCTAAGACGCCGATCAATTGCTTCGAACATCTTCCTGTCGGGACACCTTCGCTCTGGAAATCTGTCTTGATACAAACGTACCGCGCCACGGCTATTGCCCCGTGCTAATCCATACATCAAATGGGCATCTGCCAACTCCGCATTTGTAAACATTGCACTGACTGTAAAACCACGTTCGTTATGAACACTAACCTGTTGATGCTACGTACTGATGTGCTTGATGATAGTACTGTAGAGCAATGAGTCGCATGTCAACACAAGCACCGAAGTCAACATGACATTCCTTCAATTGGGCCAACTGGCGGTGAATCGAGGGAGTACAGTACATACTGACGAAACTAAAATGAGCTCTAACATGGAAATGAAGCGTTTCCGGACACATGTCCACATAACATCTTTTCTTTATTTGTGTGTGAGGAATGTTTCTTGAAAGTTTGGCCGTACCTTTTTGTAACACCCTATATATATATATATATATATATATATATATATATATATATATATATATATATATATGAACATCGTGGAAAAAATTCACAGGATACAGATATTTTTTGAGCATGGCCAAAAATATTGCACATTGCATTACACCATTTGTGAAATTTTTTGGATAAATATTTGTGACTATGACATAAAAAATTCAGAGCATTTGCTTGGGTTTGAACACAGCCAAGAGGAGAGCATTTTTGCTGGCTGTTTAAAAATCCAAAAATAATATGTTTTTGTGTGTGCTTTGGATGGTGATAGGCAAATTAGTCAAAAGTGACTTTGAGAAGTAGTTGAGTGTAGGTAGCTTAAACCACAATAGCCCATGTTTCTTACCTATATGGAAACAGAGAGAGTCGAAATTTCTTGCCAACACAGACAGTATTTGACTTAAACACTAAGTATGAAAACAAGTAAAACATAAAAGCACTGAAATATTTACTGTTGATGGTACACTATTTGACATAAACTTGTATCTATGTGTGTGTGTGTGTGTGTGTGTGTGTGTGTGTGTGTGTGTGTTGAATAGTGTCAATTTACACAACTTAGGCGAAGAAGCTTACGCAATTTTTTTAGTCTAGTGCAGAAGATTCAGAGCCTTGGGATAGTTCTGAGCTCGGTCAATGTTAGGGCGTAAAATCAAGGGCCGTCATGCCAGTCGGAAACCATAGAGAAGAGATGGCTGTGAGAAGACGTCAGCCAATCGGACGCTGATCGACCCCTCTCCAGGACGACAATGGGGCAGCAGCGGCCCCTATGTGAAGAGCACATAAGCCCAGTTCATTTGTAGCTTCAAGATTAGGCTATGGTATAGCAGCGACTTAGGATTGTTTATACTGAAGAAATTGTTTATTTCGTTTGTCGCCCTTTGCCGTATCATTAACACTATTTGTTTTAATGTCGTCTAGCGATCCGAGTAAGCAGGTTTCCTAGGCAACACATATTTGACGACAAGCAGGGAGACATAATAGTCAAGGTGGCTACATCAGCTTTTATTTTAGAGGAACTAAAATATTAATCTACCATTGGCTTCCCATTTTAATAGTGGTAGGAGATATGGTGGGAATGGGGGATGGAGGGGGAGGTGTGGGACTTACATGTTCAGGTAATGAGTTCAAACTTAAGGCCCTTGCCTCCTCATTGCTTCGATGTGTAATTAACATTTTGACTAGGTGCGTCAGTAGTTGGTCGGTACACTATTCATGACACAGATGACAGTGCCGTATGGCACGTAGAACTCAATCAGCTTTGGCGAGAGTCGGGAGTGATTTTGATATTAGAAATGAGGATATTTTCACTACTTGTGTAGTGTGACACCCATTGAAATTTATCAATGATGGTGTCACGAATGTAAAGAATGTGGGTTATAGAACGTGAAAGTTCAAAAAAGGTCGAATGTCCGTGTACAATGAATTAAAAGGATCTTGGTCTCTCTTCAGCTGGTCTGACAACGTGGTTACAAGTTGTTTTGGAGGACTGCCGGCTCAGCGTGAAGCAATCGCCTCCCTATTTGACGTTTCCATGGGACCTGTCCGCACCGTCCTACGTGATGACCTTAAAGTGTGGAAAGTGCGCTGCGGGCGAGTGCCAAGAATAATGATGGATGGCGTCCACCCTGCACGCACGACAGATTGCCAGGCGATGTGCCCCGATGATGAAGGCATGAAAGGGACTTTCTTTTCAACAACTGTGATAATGGATGAAACATGGATTCTGCTTTTCAGTCTTGAAACGAAACGGCCAGTTAACCGAGTGGAAGCACACAGACTCACTATCTGCAAACAGATTTCGGGTTAGGGCCAGCGCTAAAAATGATCCTGATGGTTTTGTGACAGTGATGGTGTAATCTTGTCTCTAAAGGTGGCTAAAGTAGCAAATGTGACCTACAAAATATGTTGCAAATTCCAGCGTTGAGAGAAAAAGTATTAGTGAATGGTGCACGTGTGCTATTTCATCAAAGCAATGCACTACTGGGCCAGGCAATAACGAAGCAGGATTTTCTTCGTAAAAAACACTTTTAAGCGATTTATGATGCTCCTAATTCATCTATTTTGGCGCCTATATATTTTTGGTTTATTTCAACGATAAAAGATACTCTTCGTGTTGGTACAATCCAACAGTAATGCTATTGCTTTAGTGATCTTCCAGTGTACAAAACAGGCGCCTAAAGAAGAGTTCGCCTTGGTCAGAGAATTCTGGCATCGACGTTGTAAAAAATGTGTGCCGCTGCAAGAAGATGATGTTGACATGTGACAAATTTTAGTGTTATTATTATGCGAGAAATAGAAACGAAAACCTTTTAAGTAGAAAACTCCTCATACAAAACAATTATCAACAAGAGTGAATATTAAGCCACTGTCCAAAGGAAGCCTAGGGCTGTTATTAATTGCCTCTCGAACACTACTTAGTTAAGAACAGAAAATGGAGGAAGAACATCACTCTGAAGGACCTCTTAACTTACGTTAAACACTGATGAACAGATAGCGAATCGAATCCGGGAGGAAAGAGCTTTACCGCAAAACTAAAAGAAGATATATGTTGATGTTGCAAAACCCGAGGCATCAAGGATTGGTTACTTTAGTAACGGAGGGAGGTATGTGGGATAAAAATTATTTAGGTAGACGAAGGCTTGTTAACTACAGTAAACAGATTCAAATGGATTTAGCTTGAAATAATAACTAAGAGATGAAGAGACTTGCAGAGAATAGATTATCCTGGAGATCTATGTCGGACCGATAATCAGACTGAAATCTGAAACGCCCATAATATGGCACACTGGCAGATTGTCACTAATCTCTGGGATCTTGTATCTGTACGGTTATTCGAGGCATTTCGATGTTACATGGTAATGTTCTGTTTAACGATTGCGACTGCTTCCCCGAGACAATTGCCAGTTAACTAGTTAATGGCCACAGCACTGTATAGCCCCAAATACACCTCCTAAACACGTGCGTGTTACTAACGTCAGTGCAAGTGATCACAATTTTTTCGAAGTCTGTGCACAAACACAGATTGTCTATACTGATGAGCCAAATTATTATGAGTAACCTCTTAATAGCATGTTGGCATATTTTTGGAACGGAATACAGCAGTAGTTCCGCGTGGCCAGATTTCGATTAGTCCTTGGTAGCTTTCCGGAGGTATGTCGTACCACCAGGTGTCTACGCACAGGTGAGGCAGTTATCGCAAGCTGCTGACCGGTGTTTTGATGACGCTAAATCGGCAGCCGATGACATCGGATATGAGTTCCATCTCGTTCAGATCAGACGATTTTGGTGACCAACATATCAACGTGAGTTCAATATTACGCTCCTCAAATCAATGTAGCATTATTGTAATGAGAACAGCTATGCTGGTGGAAGGTTTAATAGCAGTCGGAGAAGACACCAACCATGAGGAGATGCAGGTGGTCCAATAAAATGTTCACGTTCTCCTAATTCGCGTGGTTCTTCCCACCACTACAGCTCCCATGCAAACGCAGGTGAATGTCCTTCACAGCATAATACACTATCCAGCAACATTAACTTGATCAGCTGTGAAGAAACTGAATAACCACCATTTCGGTGCGGTCCGCTGGAAGAAGACTCAGTAACGTTCTCGAAGGTTCCGACAGTGATGAGGAGACATGCCGATTTCAGTCCCGAGACGCTAAGTTCCTCGGTTGGCGGTCCATGGCGCGTACTGTAAGATCGAAATGGTTTCACAGATTCTCGATTCGGTCTAAGCACGGGCGCTTCCGTGGCCATCGGATGGATTATGGTAAACTCATACTGGCGGTCTTCTAACCGCGCACGTTCACTATGAGGTGCGTGATACGTTACATTGGTCAGTTTACTTATTTATTTATTTATTTACACATCATGTTCCGTAGGACCAAATTGAGGAGCAAATCTCTAAGATCATGGAACACGTCAGTACATGAAATTATAACATAAAAGAACAGATAAAAATGAAATGTTTACGAACCCGAAAAAGGTCAGTCCACAAGTTTAAGTAAAGACAATCAACAATACAACAGGAATGAGCTTAATTTTTCAGGGAACTCCTCGACAGAATAGATGGAGTGACCCATGAGGAAATTCTTAAATTTCGATTTTACGGCGCGTGGATTGCTGCTAAGATATTTTAATTGGAGCGGTAGCTTACTGATAATGAATGCAGCAGTATACTGCACAACTTTCTGCACAAAAGTTAAGGAAGTCAGATCCAAATGCAGGTTTGATTTCTGTCGGGTATTAGCTGACTGAAAGCTACCTATTGTTGCGAATAAGCTAATATTGTTAACAAGAAATGACAGTAAGGAAAATATATATTGAGAGGCCAATGTCAAAATATCCCAGACTCGCCAACAGGGGTCGACAAGAGGTTCGTGAACTTCACCAATTATTGCCCGAACCGCTCATTTCTGAGCCAAAAAATATCCTTTAAGAATGGAAAGAGTTACCCCAAAATATAATGCCACACGACATAAGCGAACGAAAATAAGCAACGTATACTAATTTTCGTGTCGAACGATCACTCACTCACTTCAGATACGTATTGTATTAATTCTGAATTGAGACGAAATTACACAACTTAGTGTTGGTCATTTTAATTTCACGTACAAAGCTGTATATTTACCTACTAAAATGTACATCAAAGACAACGTCAATGGTTAGGTGGACTGTTATATTTATGGATGCAGCGAATATTATCGACAGGTTTGTTACTGTTTATGTTTATGAGCAGGCAAGTATACTAAGATAAACAGGTAATGCAAAGAAGTAACAACAACCAAAGAAAATAAATTGCTCCTAAGCTTTCCTATCCTACCGGACACAGAGTCCAAAGATTTAAAAAAAAAGAAAGAAAAAGGAAAAGTCAAAACAGGTAATGCAAAGAAGTAACAACAACCAAAGAAAATAAATTGCTCCTAAGCTTTCCTATCCTAAGTCAAGATGGTATACTCAGCAATGAAACAAAGCAGTAGGCTTTGCCAGAAATATCGACTCTTAGACAATGTGTCTAATAGTGTATTTTAAGACGATAGTATGCCATCTTAGGCAATTTATAACACTTTTAAGTAAGAATTAGAAATATGAATTCTTACATGGTTAAATGGTTCAAATGGCTCTGAGCACTATGGGACTCAAACTCTGAGGTCATTAGTCCCCTAGAACGTAGAACTAGTTAAACTTAACTAAAGCTGTCTCGCGGTTCCAGACTGCAGCGCCTAGAACCGCACGGCCACTTTGGCCGGCTCTTACATTGTTATATCACTTGTTATGTATTTCACTGTTATTATCTAATCTGCTTTCAGAAAACACTTGTTAATGGAACTTTGAAACAGAAATCATGATTGTAAAAGTGTAAATGTAACACTGTAAATAAACAACAGTCTAACGGCAGTACTGACATTAAAGAAATATATTATGACTGTGTCCCCGCATTATGAAAAAAATATTAACTGCCATATGTTTATTCTAGTTCTTCGTAGAAACTATGTCTTCCGGTATCGGCCTTATCTTCTGTAGGCGCATGATATGAGACCATTTTCAGGTTGTAGAGCTTTCATTTCATTCCTATCCAGCATGTTCTTTCACTCACAGCTTTAAAGTCCCTAATATTTCATCTTATTCTGTTGACCATTGCAAAACCCAACTTCAAGTTGATGTTTACCTTCTCTGTTTCCTCTATAAACATATCTGCTTCCCTTCTCCGGGCCATTTCATCTCTTTAAGTGCCTCTACGTCTAGTCTGTACTTATTAAGTTGTTCATACAGCACCTTCACCGCTCCAGGTGTGTAGAGTGGTCTCACGTTACGATTGCCACGTTTCATTCTGAGATTATTCCGTGATATGCTAGCATCATCACCTTTGACCCATGCGACTTAGGAGACAATACCAGTAGCACAACTTCTACCATCGTAGCTCTCAGGATCAGTCGATTACGCAAGATCACATCGGATACGAAATATTCGTGTTTTAAAGCATATTATTGTAATTAACAGATTATTTTCTTTACAAATGAATAAAAAGTATACCGATGACTTGTGAGCTCAAAACAGCGTGTGTCCTTACTGACTGTCGAGCTTTTATATGTCACGGAATTTGAAATCATGTAGAGTTTTGTAGACATCCTGTTTTAAAGCCATACTCTCTTTCCTTTTGTATGTAACAGCACTAAGAAGCATTTAAGATTTCACTGGGCAAACTCGAATTTAGGATATTTTAAGATTAACACATTTATAACATGGGTGGCGTACTGTACATACGCTGATAAGAGAGAAGAGTATGACCGCTGCCCAATGCGACGCTGCACGGAGCTTGGTGGCGTTGCAGCCACGCGATGCGGTAACAACAATTACGTAAGCGGAGCAGATATGGACATGGGCTGCAAATGGGGAAATCTGTTTAGATAGGCGACTCTGGCAAAGGGCAGATTATTATTACCCAGAGCCGGTGAACCAGTATCTCGATAACGGGGAAGTTCCTAAAATGTTCACGTGTTACTGCCGTGAACACCTACGGAAAGAGGTAGAAGCACAGTGACACTACCACTAGGGGCTAAATGGTTGGAGGTCCACGACTCTTCACAGAACATGGAATTCGGAGGCTCTTCTGCTGTATAGAGTAGGGTTGATGGTGATCTGTGACATCTCTGCCGAAAGAGCGCAATGTTGGTGCAGTCCTAAGTGTTTCGGAGCACACCATTCATCGTACATTGTTGAACACGAAGCTCCGCAGCAGACCACCCCTAAGTTTCCACACGTTAAGCCAACGACATCGTCAATTACGATTTCAGTGCACACGGGATTACCAGGATTCAACCGTCGATCAATGGAAACGTGTCGGCTCTTCGGGTGAATCACATTTTTGCCACACCAGGTCGATGGTCGTATTCACAACAACGTCATCGAGGTGAACGGGGGATCGAAACCTACAGCGCGCCACGGACACAGATTGGTTGGAGCAGTATTATGCTGTATGAGACATTTTCCTGCGCTTGTATGTGACCTGTGGTAGCAATCGAAGACACGCTGACAGCTGACAGCCACCTGCATTCCTTCGTGGATGACGTCTTCCCCGACGGAAACGTCATCTTTCAGCAGTATAATTGTCCGTGTCTCGGAGCCAGAATATTCCTACAGTGGTTTGAAGACCATTACAGTGAACTCACATTGATGTCTCGGGGGCCAAATTCTCCTGATGTAAATCCTATAGTACCTATCTGGGTCCGTACTGGGCGCCATCACCACCTGTGTAAATCAGTGGCCTGTTATACATGCGAATCACATGACCTGTGCTTAGGCGTCTACTGCCATATACCTCCACAAACCTATTAACAAACTGTGGATCAGTGATATGCAGAATCAGTGATGTGTACACGTACAAACAAGCTATTAAGGAGGTGTGATAATGTCTGGCTCATCTGTGTAGATACAGTATTGGTTATACACTGCCTATTTCCTACTGTAATAAAAGACTTATTTGCGTTTCGCTTTATTTCAAATCATCTTCAGTGGTCAACGTAACCATTTATTTGTCAAAATTGCCGGCCTCTGTGGCCGAGTGGTTCTAGGTGCTTTAATCCGGAACCGCGCTGCTGCTGCGGCCGCAGGTTCGAATCCGGCCTCGGGCACGGATGTGTGTGATGTCCTTAGGTTAGTTAGGTTTAAGTACTTCTAAGTATAGGGAACTGATGACCTCAGATGTTAAGTACCATAGTGCTTATAGCCATTTGAACAATCTGATAAACGATTCTTCTGTTTTGTATCAGTACTATTATTTTAACAGAACACAGTTACGCTAGTCGCTCGTGAATTTTTGGTTGAGTGGCTGGTGCCACACTTCCCAATATTCCTCAACACACTTTGACTTTTAGTACACTGCACTTTACTAACTTTTGTATACATTATGTGCAGATTCATTTACATCTCGTGTCCTTTGTTTCTGTGTTCCAAGGTGAAATGGATCGCTTTCTGTTCTGCAATGGTGAATGCGCCTGCTATTCAATAGCGTGTGTGTTTATATTTCTCGGCTACTGTGTGTATGTGTGTGCGTTTAGTGGAGATGCAAGTCCTAAATTCTGTGCACAGAAATTTTTGCCTCATTAAAGCTGCTTCGCTATAGTACTATACTGGGTGACCATGGATTGGCATGCTGGCAGTTTTATGTGTTTGTGGCAGCTAGGAAGATTGCTATTTATCTTCGTGTTTTATAAGTTTAAATAACGTTTATTTGTTGGCATTTTTTCTTATTGTTTATTACGTGTTTCTTTTCTGGTATTACCTTTTGAATTTGGAAGTTTCCTTGTAGTGTTAGATGTTTTTCGTTACTTAATCTCTTTTTCATATCTCTTACTGTTAGAGTTGATTGTCTTGTCGGAAGTGTTCTACAAATGTTGAGTTGGTGGTGCCATACTTCCATGTTCTTTTACGTCCTTTATTTCGTAATTCATATGTTTTTCTGCTCTTTTCGAAGTGTAGAGCATAACTTCTGTTTCACTGAAGTTCACAAACGAAAATTTTTTATACAGGTCAGTGCCATCCTCCTTCTTTAAAACTGTCTGTATCTTTGGTAAGCTATTTTTATTCTTTGTTTCTTAAAGATATTACTACTTCTGCGTGTTACGTTTGTAAGGGGTTAATCGCCTCTTATGTATTGAGAACAATATATCTTTGCCTCACGCAGGTCACAGTAGGTACTATCGATAGTCGAGCACCCAGTGCGCCGGAGCGTAGTCTGTGTTGAGACTCTGAGCAAGTAAGCTGTTGGCTGCTAAGTGAGCAGGGCGGATTTCGGCGGGACGACAGATTGCGTTTACAAATGTTTAACGGCTGCGTGTGTCACCCAAAGTCGTAGGCCTGAACTCCAGCGAATACGTAAACGGCGTTAATTGAGTGGTTCGTTTGATGTGTTTAAGTGTTCATTTGTGCACCGTGATTACACGACAACCGCACCGGACACCCACGATTTGGACTGCAGTGAAGGTTGTGTGTTCAGTGTCTAACAACCCTACCACAACAAAGGTCAGCATTTAATAACGATTGTGGTGTTGCTCACGCTGCTAAATACTGGATTTTCGGGCAATAACAGTCATATTATGTGGCAGGTGTCATTAGAGCACAGTTAATAAAGTCATTTCATGTAATAATCGAAAAACTAGGCACTCATCTTTTCGTGTTTCCCACGCTGGTCTCGTCGTAAAATCATGGCTCAATCGTTGAAAATCTAGGTGGTTATGATTCCAAGCTCGGATGCAAAGAGGCCTAGGCTTTATTCTGCTATATTCAAAAGTTTTTGTAGATGCGCTTCTCAAACCTTTCTTGGAGATTAAACGTTTCAAAGTTAGCACAATGGTGATGTAAAAAAATAATCAGCACTCCGAATTTAAGTTACACTTCCTTTTTACTGCTTTTATTGCAATATCACGTATCACACAAAACATACTCGAAAACATCTTCCTCACATTTTATAAGCCAACTACAATATGCGTCTTTCCAACATGACGTCCAAGACTTGACCTTTTCAAGGTCCGACTCTCTAACAACTTAACAACTAACTAATAATCGCTTACGCGCCCAAAAATCAGAGTTACAAGTACGTCAAAGATCATAGTGACAAAAGAAAGAATACACATAAGAATAATATCATTGCAATATAAACATATCGATGTATCATAAATTAAATCAAATCTGAATGTTGTCTCAGAAATATGTCAACTACTTTGCAGAAACACAGTAGAATATTACTGGTATCGAGAGGTTCAGATGAGTTGCCGTAATGGTTACGTAATTCAAGTACAATTACGAGTGCCACATGAAGAATATTAGCGTGTGACTACATTAATAGGCGACCCTTGATGAGTTAACCGTTATTACTTTGTCAGACGAAGGGAGTAACTGCCTCATTGGTACATTAACAATATTAACAACAAAGTATGTACCGATTATCGCTACCTGATGTCCTAATTAGCTTTGTTGGATTTAATACGAAACAACTCCCGTGCAAATATTAACCAATCAGCCTTTATCAGTTGCACACGGTTTTATGATCTTCTGGATTTTCTTATTTAATTTTTTAACTAGAGATTCCCTTGTATCTAGCGTTTTTGCTATTGGAGCTGTTATGACTAGCTCATTATTGTAGTTTGTCTCGTGACAGCACGTACCTGGGCAAGGCAGAATGCACAGTTGTGGTCGTTGCGGCTTGCACTCCGAAAAGCCAACGGCTTTTGCTTGCGCCATCCTGGAGGCGGAATTTCGCGGGGCCGCCTAATAACAGACTTCCCAAAGGGCTACTGTGCCGTTTCGGTCACGCCATGGCTGTCTGGTCACTTTCTACTGTTCTCAACCCACATGACGATTTCAGCCTTTTCGTGGCCCCTATCATTAAAATGAACGTTTTCTTATTTACTTTCTTCGTTATATTATAACTGTCAGCCTGCCTCCAAAGCTTCTACCTTCTTGTGAGAACTGGTTATCGTCCACAAGACCGCAACCCAGTAAAAATCCTTCATAAAACAGTCGCTAACAGCTACACAGATATTACATGTCAACGAAGCCCTCTTTTTCAGAAAATCTTTTCTTCCTGTTGCCAGTCTGCAGTTTATATCCTCTCTACGTCGATAATGATCAATTATTTTGCTGCCCAAATAGTAGAATTCGTGTAATAATTTCAGTGTCACATTTCCCCTTAGTATCGCCTAATTTCGACTACATTGTATTACCATGGTTCCATCTGATAATCTCTGTTCAAGACACTACCCATTCCTTTCAACAGCTTTCCCAAGTTCTTATCCGTCTCTGAAGAACTGCAGTGTCACCGGCAAATCTGAAAACTTATTTTTCTTCTTCACCCTGGACTTTAATTTCATTCCTAAGTTTCTCATTGGATGACATCACATTTTGATCAATGTACTAACTAAATAACAGTGGTCAGAAGCTGCAACCACATCTCAATGTCTTCTCAACTACTGCTTCCCTTCCATTTCCTTCGACTCATATAACTGGAGTCTGGTGCTTGTTTACAAGCTGTAAATAAACTTTAGCTGCCTGTATTTTCTCCCTGTTACCGCCAGATTTAGAAACAGTGTATCCTAGTTAACACCGCCAAAAATTTTCTCTGAATCTACGAATGGCTGTAAAGGGATGTTTGGCTTCCTTCAGTCTATCTTCTGAAGTCAGAATGGCCTCACGTAACTCTACATTTATCCAGAAACCAAATTGATCCCCCCGAAGTCCTCTTATAGCATTATTTCCATTCTTCTGCAAATAACTGGTGCCAGTACATTGCAGGCCACTGGACTCGCATTCGGGAGGACGACGGTTCAATCACGCGTCCGGCAATACTGATTTAGGTTTTCTGTGATTTCCCTAAATCTCTCCAGGCAAATGCCGTGATGGTCCCTCTGAAACGGCACGGTCGACTTCCTTCCCCGTCCTTCCCTAATCCGATGAGACCGATGACTTCGCTGTCTGGTCTCCTCCCCCAAAACAACCCAACCCAGTACATTGCAGACATGACCTACTAAACTGATCGTTAGGTGGTACTCACACTTGTCATCACATGCATTCTTTGCAAACTGCAATTATTACATTCTTCCTTAAATCTGAACTACAGGTGCAATAATTTTGACGTTGCTACCTCTCCCATAGATATCAATAAATCTGAGCAAGTTTCAACCACTCCAGGTGCCTTGTTTCTATATAGGCCTCTCATTGCACTGTTAAATTCTTCTCTCAATATCATATCTCGCATCTCATCTACATCTACTTCTCTTCTCTTTGTATAATTTTGTTCACAAGTTTATTTCCCTCACATAGATCTTTTATATATTCCTCCCACCTTTCAGGTTTCCCTTCTTTGCTCTGTACCAGCACGTCATTCGAGCTTTTGATATTCATACAGCTGCTCTGTTTCCTCTAAAGGCCATTTAAGTTTCCCGTAGGCAGTATCTATCTTTCCTGCAGTTATGCATGTTTCTACAGCCTTTTATTTGTGCTCTATCCATTATTAGATATTTTGCACTTCCTAGAGTTCTAATTTTTGATATGTCTGTGTTCCTTTTTGCCTTCTTTATTTGCTGCATTTATATATTTTCTCCTTTTCTCAGTTAATTTAAAAATATCTTATGTTATCCAAGGAGGTTAAACTGGAAGCAACACATTGATGGTCTGCTGAAACGTCTGAGTTCAGCTACGTACGCTATTAGGTTTATTGCAAATTTTGGTGATAAGAATCTCAGTAAATTACCTTACTATGCCTACTTTCATTCACTGCTTTCGTATGGCATCATATTCTGGGGTAATTCATCGTTGAGTAGAAAAGTATTCACTGCTCAGGATAATTGCTGGAGCCCACCCACGGTCATCCTGCAGACATCTATTTAAGGATCAAGGGATCCTCACAGTAACCTCACAGTATATATATTCACTTATGAAATTTGTTGTTAATAATCCAACCCAGTTCAAAAGTAATAGCAGTGTGCATAGCTATAACACCAGGAGAAAGGATGATCTTCACTATGCAGGGTTAAATCTGACTTTGGCACAGAAAGGGGTAAATTATGCTGCCACAAAAGTCTTTGGTCACCTACCAAACAGCATCAAAAGCCTGACAGATAGCCAACCAACATTTAAAAAGAAATTAAAAGAATTTTTAGATGACAACTCCTTCTACTCATTGGCTGAATTTTTAGATATAAATTAAGGGAGGGAAAAAAAACAACTTAAACATTACTGTCATGCAATATTTGGTGTAATGTAATATCTTGTACAGACATCTTTTATTAACCTGACACGTTCCACATCATTACGAAGTGTCGTATTCATGATCTATGGAACAAGTATTAATCTAATCTAATATAATCTAATCTGATACCTACTAAGCTTTCTCATTCTACCAATGCGATTCTCTGTTGTCTTCCCAACTTCACCTTTGAGAGCTACCACTATATTGCTTTACTCTCTGTCGGTCTAGTATTTCCTAACACTTCTTCTCAAACTTTCAGTAACCTCTGCTTCTTTTAATTTACCAGTGTCTCATTTCCTTAACTTCACATCCAAACATTCAAACCAACCAATATTATCTAACTACTGAAAAGGAAATCCATAGTAGAAATAGTACTATAAAATCATTTTAATTAGAATTGATTACGTGTGCAGCTAGTAGGATAATTCTGATAAATGCTTTGCAAAGATTGCTAACTTCATCTCTGAGCGTGAAACATATTTTAACGATACCGCAGCCCTGTGCGGTTTCCAGTACCTTCCACACCAGTCTTTTGAAAATACTATCATATTTTGTACCATATTCTCTGAAATTAGTAAGAATACATTACTGTGCGTGAATATAGAAATAACTGTAGAAATTGGTCACGACCTGAAGCAGTTGCTGACTCTCAGTTTAAGTTTCTTTTTTTTTTACAGATTTATCACAAAGACCATACATATAACCAATCTTTCTTTTGGTATATGTATGCTTGGTGATGAAGCTGTCTAGCTATGAAATCGATATCGTGTAAAACTAATATGTACTAGGACAAATGAAGTGGTAGGAAACATACCTGTCTTCCATAAACATTGAGTGATATACCAGGTGGTTATAAATAAAAGTCCAGCCATTCAAGGAGGTCCAGTGTGCGCGTAACTTGCTAGATATGTTAATCCTTCAACGAGTAACCGATTTACACTGGAAAACAAATTAATTCAAACTGTGGCCAACAGGTGCAAATCTGGCACTGCACACTGTTTTCATGAAGGCATGACATACACGCTGTCATTTGACAAGCCATAACGTGAGTGATTCAGTATGTAAAGGGAGTTGAAAATCTAATAGTCATGGGGGATTGGAATGAGGTTTTAGGGGGAGAGGTAGAAGATAGGGTTACGGGAAAGACGAGAAAGACTAATTGAGTTCTACAATAAATTTCAGGTAGTAATAACGCATACTCCGCTCAAGAATCACAAGAGGAGGAGGTATACTTGGGAAAGGCCGGCAGATACAAGAATATTTCAGTTATGTTACGTCATTGTCAAGTACAGATTCCGAAATCAGACACAGAATGGCAAGGCGTACTCAGGAACAGATACAGACACAGATTACAATGTAGTAGTGATGAAAAGTAGTCTGAAGTCTAAGAGATTAGTCAGGAAGAAACAATACAGAAAATGGTGGTGTACAGAAGTACTAAGGAATGACGAGATGTGCTTGAAGTTCTCTGAGGCTATAGTTGTTGCCATATGGAATAGCTCAGTAGGTAACGCAGTTGAAGAGGAATGGACATCTCTAAAAAGAGCAGTCATAGAAGCTGGAAGGAAAACCATAGGTGCAAAGAAGTTAACTGCGAAGAATCCATGGGAAACAGAAGTTATATATACTTCAGTTGATTGATGAAAAAAGGAATTACAAAAATGTTCAGAGACATTCAGGAGTACAGAAACACAAGTTCCTGAGAATTGATATAAACAGGATGTGCAGGGAGCTGAGACAAAATGGCTGCATGAAAAATGTGAAGAAATCGAAAACGAAATAATAGTCGAAAGGACTGACCAAACATATAGAAAGATCGAAACAGTCTTCGGTGAAATTAAAGCAAGGGGGGGGGGGGGGGGTTGAGGGTAACGTTAAGAGTACAATGGGAATTCAACTGTTAGGTGGAAAGAGTACACTGAAGGGGTAAGATTGCTCTGATGTGATAGAACAAGAAATGGGAGGTGATATAGAAGAGATAGGGGTCCAATATCAGAATCAGAATTTAAAAGAGCTTTCGGAGCCTAAAGATCGAAGAAGGCCGAAGGGATACATAGAATTTCATCAGAAATTCTAAAATTATTGGAGGAATTGGCAACAAACCGACTATTCACGTTGGTGTGTAGAATATATGAGTCTCGCAATATCCCATCTCACTTTCGGAAAAATATCATTCACGCAGTTCCAAAGATTGCAGAGCTGAAAAGTGAGAGAATTATCGCACAATCAGCTTAACAGCTCATGCATCCGAGTTGCTGACAGGAATAATATACAGAAAAAGGGAAAAGAAATTTTAGGATGTGTCAGATAACGATCAGTTTAGTTTTCACCAGAGAGGCAGTTCAGATGTTGCGGTTGATAAAGAAAAATCGATACACGTTCATAGGAACCATCGAACAAGAAAACGCGTTTGACAATATCAAATGGTGCAAAATTTTCTCTAAAAATTCCGAGAAAAAAAAGGTGTAAATTGCAGGGAAAGACGGATAATACACAATATGTACCAAAGCCTAGAGGGAACACAATAAGAGCGGAAGACCAAGAGCGAAGTGCTCGGATTAAAAAGGTTGTAAGACACTGATGTAGCCTTTCGCCCCTAGTGTTCAATCTATTTATTGAAGAAGCAATGACAGAAATAAATGCAAAGTTCAAGAGCGGAATTAAAATTCAGGGCGAAAGGGTATTAGTGATAAGACTTGCTGATGACATTCCTATCCTCAGCAAAAGTAAGGTAGAATTACAGGATCTGCTGAATGGAATGAATTGTCTAATGAGTACAGAATATGGATTGAGAGTGAATCGAAGAAACACGAAAGTAATGAGAAGTAGTAGAAATGAGAACAGCAAGAAATGTAATATCAGGATTGGCGATCACGAATTAGAAGAAGTTAAGGAATCTTGCTACCTAAGCAGTAAAATAGCCCATGACCGACAAGCAAGGAAGATGTAAAAAGCAGACTAGCATTGGAGAAAAGGCCATTCCGGACAAGGAGAAGTTTAATAGTAGCAATCAAAGGGCTTAATTTGAGGAGGAAATTTCTGAGAAAGTATGTTTGGAGCACTGCATTTTATGGGTGTGAAAAAGGATAGTGGGAAAACCAAAAAGCGGAGAATCGAAGCATTTGACGGTTGTGTCACAGAAAAACGTAGAAAGTTAAGTGAACTGATAGGGTAAGAAATGAGGAGGTTCTCCTCGAATTGGTGAGGAAAGGAATAGATGGAAGAGGTAGGATGGCAGGACATTTATTAGGACACCACGGAATAACTTCCATGGTACAGGAGGGAGCTGTAGAGGGTAAAAACTGTGGAGGAATACAGAGACTGAAATACATCCAGCAAATAACTGAGGTCATGGGCTGCAAGTGCTTCAATGAGATGACGATAAAGAAAAATAGAAAGAAAAACTTGAGTGAACCTGAGTGAAGAGTATGGCCATCGAGATGGGAGATGTTGCACTCTCAGTGACGTATGTGAACGGCAGCAATTACAGTGCTGCATTGAGAGAGTATAGACAACTCAAAAGTCTCAACGTCGTTTTACGGATGCGGCACATCGTAAATGTGTCTGGTGCTCGTATTGAAAAAATTGTGTAAGCGGTGGTTAGTAACGAAATCAGCATTATTCTTTTTTCACTGGTTTAACTTTTTCTGCCCATGTCCTATTCCTAATTCATTATGCAGAGTGGTCCATTGATATTGACCGGGCCAAATATCTCACGAGAAAAGCGTCAAACGAAAAAACTACAAAGAACGAAACTCGTCTAGCTTGAAGTGGGAAACCAGAGGGCGCTATGGTTTGCCCGCTAGATGGCGCTGCCATAGGTCAAACGGATATCAACTGTGTTTTTTTTAATAGGAACCCCCATTTATATTACATATTCGCGTAGTACGTAAAGAAATATGAATGTTTTAGTTGGACCACTTTTTTCGCTTTGTGATAGATGGCGCTGTAATAGTCACAAACGTATAAGTACGTGGTATCACGTAACATTCCGCCAGTGCGGAGGGTATTTGCTTCGTGATACATTACCCGTGTTAAAATGGACCGTTTACCAATTGCGGAAAAGGTCGATATCGTGTTGATGTATGGCTATTGTGATCAAAATTCCCAACGGGCGATGTACTATGTATGCTGCTCTGTATCCTGGACGACATCACCCAAGTGACCGGACCGTTCGCCGGATAGTTAGGTTATTTAAGGAAACAGGAAGTGTTCAGGTACATGTGAAACGTCACCCACGACCTGCAACAAATGATGATGCCCAAGTAGGTGTTTTTGCTGCTGTCACGGCTAATCCGCACATCAGTAGCAGACAAACTGCGCGAGAAACGGGAATCTCAAGAACGTCGGTGTTGAAAATGCTATATCAACATCGATTGCACCTGTACCATATTTCTATGCACCAGGAATTGCATGGCGGCGACTTTGAACGTCGTGTACAGTTCTACCACTGGGCACAAGAGAAATTACGGGACGATGACAGATTTTTAGCACGCGTTCTATTTAGCGACGAAGCGTCATTCACCAACAGCGGTAACGTAAACCGGCACAATATGCACTATTGGGCAACATCAGCGATCTTGGCGGGTTAATGTACGGTGCGGCATTATGGGAGGAAGGATAATTGGCCCCCATTTTATCGATGGCAATCTAAATGGGGCAATGTGTGCTGATTTCGTACGTAATGTTCTACCGATGTAACTACAAGATGTTACACTGCATGACAGAATGGCGATGTACTTCCAACATGATGGATGTCTGGTACATAGCTCCAGTGCGGTTGAAGCGGTATTGAATAGCGTATTTCATGACAGGTGGATCAGCCGTCGAAGCACCATACCATCGCCCGCACATTCACCGAATCTGAGGTCCCTGGATTTCTTTCTGTGGGGAAACTTGAAGGATATTTGCTATCGTGATCCACCGACAACGCCTGACAACATGCGTCAGCGCATTGTCAATGCATGTGCGAAAATTACGGAAGGCGAACTACTCGCTGTTGAGAGGAATGTCGTAACACGTATTGCCAAATGCATTGAGGTTGACGGACATCATTTTGAGCATTTATTGCATTAATGTGGTATTTACAGGTAATCACGCTGTAACAGCATGCGTTCTCAAAGTTCACAAAGGTAGATGTATTACATTGGAACAACCGAAATAAAATGTTCAAACGTACCTACGTTCTGTATTTTAATTTAAGAAAACCTACCTGTTACCAACCGTTCGTCGAAAATTTTGAGCCATATGTTTGTGCCTATTACAGTGCCATCATAAAGCGAAAAAAGTGGTCCAACTAAAACATTCATATTTCTATTCGTCTTACACGAATATGTAATAAAAAATGGGGGTTTCTGTTTAAAAAAAAAAACGCAGTTGATATCCGTTTGACCAATGGCAGCGCCATCTAGCGGGCCAACCATACCGCCATCTGGTTTCCCCCTTCAAGTTAGGCAAGTGTAGTTCTTTGTAGTTTTTTCGTTTGATGCTTATTTCGTGAGATAATTGGCCCGGTCACGATCAATGAACCACCTGTATATGGAAACATTTCCATACGTATTTAGCTGGCCGCAGTAGACGAGCGGTTCTAGGCGCTTCAGTCTGGAGCCGAGCGACCGCTCCTGTCGGAGGTTCGAATCCTACCTCGGGCATGGGTGTGTGTGATGTCCTTAGGTTAGTTAGGTTTAAGTAGTTCTAAGTTCTAGGCGACTGATGACCTCAGAAGTTAAGTCGCATAGTGCTCAGAGCCATTTTGAACCATTCGTATTTCCTGCTTTCACACTGCGACGTTAGCACCCAGTGGTCAAAATTAGAACTAGCTGTTATTCTAGCGTAATTCGCTTACTCATTAATGCATTAGAATACGTACCAATCTTCTTTTCCATACGATAATAAAAGCCCGCAATGAATGTCTGTGAGTAGCTACACTTTGGTTATTGTTACCCGGTACCTATACTTACTTTCGGCAGGGAGGAAAGGCGATGCTTAAAAGCAGTAGCCTGTATTTTCAAGACAAACTTCCATATGAATTTGCACAATGAATATTTCCTGTGACATCTGTACAGTGTTAATACCAAGGAAAAGGAAAAGACATTCTGTACTATAATGTCGCGGTAATACAAGGCATCAAGCAGAAAGATACGCTTACGTTACATATTCATTTCTCACAAAATATTAACTCAGTTATCAACCAGAGCAATATAAAGGTATTCCAGTCCTTATAGTGTTCAAGTCCATTTGGAAATTTTACTTCCACTGGAGATGAGGGCATATAAGCGCCAAAGAACCTGGTACAGGCATGTCTATTCAAACACAGAGATAAGTAAACAGGCAGAATCCGGAGCTGCGGTGTCGACGACGCCTATTAAGGCAACAAGTGTCTGGCGCAGTTGTTAGATCGGTTACTGCTGCTATAATAGCAGGTTATCAAGATTTAAGTGAGTTTGAATGTGGTGTTTTAGTCGGTGCACGAGCCATGGCGCACAGCATCTCCGAGGTAGCGATGAAGTGGGGATTTTCCCGAACGACCATTTCAGTAATGCACCGTGAATATCAGGAATCAGATAAAACATCAAATCTCCGACACTGCTGTGGCCAGAAAAAAATCCTACAAGAACGGGACCAACGAAGACTGAAGAGAATAGTTCAACGTGACAGAAGTGCAATCATTAAGCAAATTGCTGCAGATATGAACGCTGGGCCATCAACGAAACATCGTCGATATGGGCATTCGGAGCCAAAGGCCCAATCGTGTGCCTTGTACGGTACAACACAAAGCTTTACGCCTCGTCAGGGCTCGTCAACACCGACATTTGGCTGTTGATGACTGGTTACATGTTGCATGTTCGGATGAGTCTCGTTTCAAATTATGTCGAGGATGGACGTGTACTAGTATGGATACAACCTCATGAATCCATGGACCCTGCATGTCAGCAGGGGACTGTTCAATGTGTTAGAGGCTATGTAATGGTGTGGGGCGTGTGCTGTTGGACTGATATGGGACCCCTGAAACGTCTAGATACGACTCTAACAGGTGACACGTACATAAGCATCATGTCTGATCACATGCATCCATTCATGTTCATTCTGCATTCTGACGGACTTGGGCAATTCCAACAGGACCATGCGACCTCTCAAATTGGTTCAAATGGCTCTGAGCACTATGGGACTTAACATCTGAGGTCATTAGTCCCCTAGAACTTAGAACTACTTAAACCTAACTAACCTAAGGACATCACACACATCCATGCCCGAGGCAGGATTCGAACCTGCGACCGTAGCGGTCGCGCGATTTCAGACTGAAGTGCCTAGAACCGCTCGGCCACACAGGCCGGCGTGACCTCTCACACGTCCAGAACTGCTACATAATGGCTCCTGGAACACTCTTCTGAATTTAAACACTTCCGATGGCCAGCAAACTCCCCAGACATGAACGTTATTGAGCATATCTAGAATGCCTTACAACGTGTTCTTCAGAAGAACTGTCCACCCCCTCGTACTCTTACGGAATTATGGACAGCCGTACAGGATTGATTGCGTCAATTTCCTTCAGCACTATTACAGATATTGGTTGAGTACATGCCATGTCGTGTTGCGACACTTCGGTTCGTGGGGGCCCTACACGATATTAGGCGAGTGAACCAGTTTCTTTGGCTCTTAGGTGTATATGAAGTGTGTTGCTTAATAATATATTAACATTGTCTGTGTATTTTATCTTTTTCAGTGAAAGGTGTATGATTCTGCAAAACAATTTCATAAATTTTAGGTCATTCGCTTGAATTGTTTGACGGTTACGTGACATGCTAATATCGGTACGTAAGTTTGGTGACTGTAAGGTCCATCGAGGTCCTATTTCAGAGAAGGAGCTTCAATATGGAGTTGCAAATGGCAGTGATTCTTTTTTGTGTAATCTGTGACCGTAAGCGATACTGCCATACCTCACTCCACCGGAAAAAGACAAAGTAATCCCGTTTGGGAGAGACACTTATGGACTAAACCCGAAGAAGGGTTTTTGTCACATTGTCTAATGAGTACAATTTGCGAAAGGAATTTACATGGCGGCTACACACGGATGGATACGCGGGCCTTGTGCACTAACATGAAAGACTAGTTCGTGCAGACCCTGGAGCAGCAGAAGCTGAGAGACCGGTCCTGGAGACCTGAAGCTGGTCAGCGAGTTACTCAGCCGCGTCTGCATCCTTCGTACGTGATAACTTCAGGGTCAGAGTCGCAAAGAGCTACAACTGAATTTCCATATTGGAGAAAGCTCACATCGGTAGCAAAGCAGTAAAGACAAACACGCTTAAGAAATACTGGATTGTGATCCAGGTACGGCTTTTCATGTTCGTGTTATGAAGCAGTCTGTCCCTAGTATGTGGGATTTTCTCTTTTTATTTTGCAGATGAGGAACGCTACTGGAAAATTTCTCCACGAATGGAGGTCGCTTGTTTGTGGATCTGTGGTAAATTTATTTTTGTGTAGGGAGACAGGCTGAAGGACACATCTGTCTCAAAGACTGAAATGTATTCATAGTACACCGAGCGAGGTGGCGCAGTGGTTAGCACACTGGATTCGCATTCGGGAGGACGACGGTTCAAATCAGCGTCCAGCCATCCTAATTTAGGTTTTCCGTGAGTTCCCCAAATCGTTTCAGGCAAATGCCGGGATGGTTCCTTTGAAAGGGCACGTCCGATTTCCTTCTCCATCCTTCCCTAACCCTTTGGAAACGATGACCTCGCTGTTTGGTCCCCTCCCTCAAACCACCCAACCATTAACAGGATGGAAGTCATTTTTTTCAGTAAGAAGAGTCCATGAAATGGAATCACCCACTACGTAACATGGAATATTAAATTACTCGGACACGCAAGCCTTTCAGACATCTTGACATCTTGACATCTTGACATGGCATTAGCAGAATAAAGTGAAAGTATAATATGCATAATGCGTAAGGGCATGTGTACCATGGTTGTTCGTCAACATGGACGTCAACGTTGCGGATACATGTACCACACAATTAAAACAACCTCATCTGCTAGTGAACTTGTGCTTGGATCTTGGGTTTTCAACAGCTGGGATAAGCACACATCAGTGAATTACGCGACTATAAATTCGTACTGTGAACGAACCTTACGTTATCTTGGTTACTGTTAACAGTGAATCTCACTGTTTTACGTAGTTTTACCATGCTTTAATGTGCCACTGACATCGCGAACGAGGTTATATGGCGGTTCAATTATGTAACAGATGAAATTGCAATTGATTAATGTCGATATTTCGGCTAGATTTATGCGAACTTTCGATATGCTGGAAGAAGATCAAGTTATGCATGGGTAGTTATTCTTGCTTATCAGATTTGAGCAGAAACTCTTACAACTACTATTATTTCATGTTTTCAACATAGCACGACATCGTAACTGACTATATATAATTCAGTGATGTGTTTTCGCAAAGAAAAAAAACACTTTTTGCACTATAGACCATTTAATTTATTAGGTCAAAGTAAACTTTTGTTTCATACTACCAGCAGGTCTCAGCCCGTGGCCATTAATATATGCAGATAAACATCCATGAATTTTGTGCCATAATGTGTAAACTCAATTCGTATTACGTGATAACAGAAATTTATTCCCACACAAAAGTCATACTTCTCGTACATACATATGATAATAACCAGACGACTATCATCACACATTACACTACACGTTACATGGCTTTGTTACGAATGATATCTGCTTCTCCTAGATGATGAGATGATTGCTTGCATATTTTAATTGGAATATGTGCAGTTAGCGACTTAACAAAGTCACGACTTTCATCATTGACAATGGTCTTTTTATCATTTGACGATAGTTTTTTTATCAGTTGATGAGTGCTGAAATCTTTACCTAACCACGCCAATTTTTACATTTTGGCATTCTGCATTTACATTTCCACCAGAAGCAACTAAAATTACTCAACAGAGGAAAGTCTACTGGACATGACGGGATACCAATTCGATTCTACACAGAGTACACGAAAGAACTTGCCCCCTTCTAACAGCCGTGTACCGCAAGTCCCTAGAGGAACGGAAGGTTCCAAATGATTGGAAAAGAGCACAGGTAGTCCCAGTTTTCAAGAAGGGTCGTCGAGCAGATGCGCAAAACTATAGGCCTATATCTCTGACATCGATCTGTTATAGAATTTTAGGACATGTTTCTTGCTCGCGTATAATGTCATTTCTGGAAACGCAGAATCTACTCGGTAGGAATCAACATGGATTCCGGAAACAGCGATCGTGTGAGACCCAACTCGCTTTATTTGTTCATGAGACCCAGAAAATATTAGATACAGTCTTCCATGTAGATGCCATTTTCCTTGACTCCCGGAAGGCGTTCGATACAGTTCCGCACTTTCGCCTGATTAACAAAGTAAGGGCCTACTGAATATCAGACCAGGTGTGTGGCTGGATCGACGAGTTTTTAGCAAACAGAACACAGCATGTTGTTCTCAATGGAGAGACGTCTACAGACGTTGAAGTAACCTCTGGTGTGCCACAGGGGAGTGTTATGGGACCATTGATTTCACAATAGATAGTGTCTGAAGTTCCATGCGACTTTTCGCGGATGATGCTGTAGTATACAGAGAAGTTGCAGCGTTTGAAAATTGCAGCGAAATGCAGGAAGATCTGCGTCGGATAGGCACTTGGTGCAGGGAGTGGCAGCTGATCCTTAACATAGACAAATGTAATGTATTGCGAATACATAGAAATAAGGAGCCTTTATTGTATGATTATATGATAGCGGAACAAACACTGGTAGCAGTTACTTCTGTAAAATATCTGGGAGTATAGGTACGGAACGATTTGAAGTGGAATGATCATATAAAATTAATTGTTGGTAAGGCGGGTGCCAGGTTGAGAATCATTGGGAGGGTCCTTAGAAAACGTAGTCCATCAGCAAAGGAGGTGGCTTACAAAACACTCGTTCGACCTAAATTTGAGTATTGCTCATCAGTGTGGGATCCGTACCAGGTCGGGTTGATAGAGGAGATAGAGAAGATCCAAAGGAGAGCGGCGCGTTTCGTCACAGGGTTATTTGGTAAGCGTGATAGCGTTAAGGTGCTGTTTAGCAAACTCAAGTGGCAGACTCTTCAAGAGAGGCGCTCTGCATCGCGGTATAGCTTACTGTCCAGGTTTCGAGAGGGTGCGTTTCTGGATGAGGTATCGAATATATTGCTTCCCCCTACTTATACCTCCCGAGGAGATCACGAATCTAAAATTAGAGAGATTCGAGCGCGCACTGAGGCTTTCCGGCAGTCGTTCTTCCCGCGAAACATACGCGACTGGAACAGGGAAGGGAAATAATGACAGTGGCACGTAAAGTGCCCTCCGCCACACACCGTTGGGTGGCTTGCGGAGTATAAATGTTGATGCAGGTGTAGAAGATGCAATTCAATGGTTGTGGGGTCCGTAAGCGACCTGAAGAAATACAGCTACAGCGGATCATAGACAATTCATTCAGTTTCATTTTAATACTTTTAATGTCTGTATTTTGAAAAATTTTTCATTGTATATAGTGTCAAGAAATTATGAATAAATATTTTAGCTGTAGTTGATCCAGTTTTAAAATAATATACATAACGACGATCAATAATACTCGCGGGAAACACAGTACAATATTACTACCAATGACGTTAGTTGCTATTATGTCGTTCATAGGCTATTTCATAACTGCGGATTGTGAAACGAAAAGGCAGAACGAAACCCTCGCTTACAGTTACAAATTTATGTTTGCTTCGTGTTCAGAGATGAGATTCCCGTCTTCAGGTGATTACAATAAAATATTGCTTGAGGTCTCAGTAGGTTCTTTATCGCGGTATGAGTCTGACGTCATACGTAATATATTTAAGTGCTTGTAATGAAAAACAAATACTCCCTAATAAAATTTACTATTTGGATGAAATATGCGGTTTCTGAAAGGGTAGTTAGAAATCTACATCCACACCGAAATATCACCAGTCGCCTCCTTGTCCGAGGTGCCATACGCACGCTTGTGCACTGGTGTTTGACGTCAGCTGGGGTTTGCCGGCTCGAATCCCGCAGTTGGAAAGAATTTCGCTGGCAGTATTTGGCCAGAAGGGCAGGAGAAATGGTGGTGTCCAGCTCTCGATCATCAGACTTTGCGCCATTGGCCTGGTTTAAATACCAGACCTCTCCGCAGTGTCTCGTCAAATGAGGGCATCTGGTGCTGTTGATGGTGACCCGTCCGTTGGGTGGGGACATTAAGCTTGGCGGTCACCTTTTTGGTGTTATTCGCGAGGTCTAGTCTGTTTGCCGACGCTGGGTTTCACCTTCTCTCTTATCTCATCATCATCATCGTCATCATCATATAACACAAACATTACAGTACACTACACATATACACTCAACAAACAAACAAACACACACACACACACACACACACACGCACACACACTATACATGCATGTATTACCACAAGTACTATAATGGAGCATGTTGCAAATAAATAAAAAGTGGAAATATTATCCACTAACTAACGTGATGCATTAAGGACCCTGTTTTTACCGTCTACGTTTATTTATGGTTCCCACGGTGACTTTCGCCAGCGTAAAAATGACTACAGTCTTTACTTTCCGATTGTGTTGTGGTTTTATAACACCATCCTTTAGCAGTACTCCCGTTATGTGTAAAGACGAGTACAATACTTCTACACTACAAGAGCAAGATGCCGATTATGTTACTCCTATGAAAAGAATTCAATTTTGGTCGTAACTATGCGTTAATGGACGAGATATCCAATAAGGTTTCGTAATCCAAAATCTTATATTCAGTAGGGAGCTTCCAATATAAGAAGTCATCCTTGTTGCGCCAAAGGCCTCCTCAGAAAGGGCGAAGGAGCGGACACAGTTCAAGGCACTCCATTGCCCTTCGGATGGAAAACTGCCATTGAGAGGCGGCAGAATCAGCAACAACCAACAGCATGAGGATGAAGACGGCAATGGAAATCACTGGATTAAAGACACATAATGCGTATCCACAGGATATGTTGCTCGAAATTGAAAAATTTGTCACGATATCACCATCCCCAAAAAATTCTTTCGGACTAGTTCCCATTCTGATTTCCAAGAAGGGAGAGCCAAGGCGGAGGTGACCACAAAAATATGTGGAATAACCAACCAAAGAATAACGTTCTACTAGTCGGGGCTTGGAATGTCAGAAATTTGAACGTTGTATCACAGCTAGAAAATCTGAAAAGAGAAATGTTAAGGCTCAGTCTAGATGTAGTGAGGGTCGATGAAGTGAAATGGAAATCACACAAGGATTTCTGCTCACACGAGTATAGGGTAATAACAACAGCAGCAGAAAATGGTGTAACGGATCTTGGAGTCATTATGACCATGAAGGTAGGGCAGAGAGGTGAGTTACTGTGAACAGCTCAGTCATAGGGTTGTTCTCACCATAATCGACAGCAAACCAACACCGACAACAATAGTTCAGCAATAAATGCCGACGTCGCAGTCACAAGCTGACGAGACAGAGAGAGTTTGAGGATATTGAACGGGTCATTTAGTACGTAAAGGAGGATGAAAAGCTGATAGTGAGGTGGACTGGGATGCGGTCGTAGGTGAAGGAGTGGAAGAAAGCGTTGTGCCAGATTGTGTGCTTGATAGTAGGAACGTGGAAACAGGAAGATTAATTGAGTTCTACAGAAAATATAGTAATAGTGAGCACTCTGTTCAAGAATCACGAGAGGAGGAGATGTACTAGGAAAAGGCCGAGAGACGCGGAAAAATTTCAGTTAGAATACATCGTCATCAGGCAGATATTCCAAAATCAGGTATTGGATTGTAAGATGTACCCAGGAGAAGACAGAGACTCAGACCATAATTTAGTTATGATGAAGAGTAGCCTAAAGTTTAAGAAACTAGTCAGAAAGCATCAATGCGCAAAGAAGTGGCCTAGGAAAATACAAAAGAATGAAGGGAGACACTGCAAGTGCTCCAAGACTATAGATACTGCTATAATGAATAGTTCAGTAGACAGTTCAGTTGAAGAGATGTGCACATGTCTGAAAAGAGTCATAACAGAAGTTGGAAAGAAAAACACAGGTATAAAGAAGATAATTGCAAGGAAATCTTGGATAACATAAGAAATACTTCAGCTGATCGATGAAAGAAGGAAGCAAAACAATGTTCAGGGAAATTCAAGAATTCAAAGAGAAAGGTTACTTAGGAACAAAATAAGTAGGAAGTGAAGGGAAGCTGAGACAAAATGGCTGCAAGCAAAATGTGAAGAAATCGAAAAAGAAAAAGTCATCCGGAGGACTGACTCGGCATACAGAAAAGTCAAACAACCTACTGTGAATTTAATAGCAAAGGCGGTAATATTAAGAGTGCAATGGATATTTCACTGTTAAACGCGTGCGTGAGCGCGGATAGGTCGAAGGCGTATATGAGGGGGAGGACGTGTATAATGAAGTAATAGAAGAAGAAACAGGAGTCGGCAGGGAAGAGATATGGTGTCATTATTAGAACCAGAATTTGAAAGACATTTGGAAGGCTTACAGTCAAATAAGGCCGAAGTTATAGATATTATTCCATCGTAATTTTTAAAATCGTTTGATGAAGCGACAAGAAAGCAGCTATTCACGTTGGTGTGTAGAATCTCTGAGACTGGCAACGTACCATCAGACTTTCGGAGAAACATCATCTACACAACTCCGAAGACACCAAGTGCCGTCAAATCTGAGAAGTATCGCACAAACAGCTTCACAGCTCATGAACCAAGTTGTTGGTAATACTAATATACTGAAACATGGAAAAGAAAATTGAGGATCTGTTAGCGGCGGTCAGTTTGTCTTTACGAAAGGTAAAGGCACCGCCGATGTCGTTCTGACGTTGCGGATGAAAATGGAAGCAAGACTGAAGAAAAATTAAGACTCGTTAACCGTATCTGTCGACAAGGAAAAAGCGTTGGACAATGTAAAATGGAGAGAGACGTCCAAAATTCGAAGAAAAATGGTAGTAAGCTACAGGGCAGGAGGATAATATACAATATTTACAAGAACCAAGAGGGAACAATAAGAATGGGGGATCAAGAACGAAGTGTTCAGTACAAAAAGAGTGTAAGACTGGGGCGTAGTTTGCCCCCCTACTGTTCAATCTATACATCGAAGAAGCATTAATGAAAATAAAAGAAAGGTTCAGGAGTGAACTGAAATTCAAGGCGAAAGGATATTAATTTTAAGATCCGATGATGATATTGCTGTCCTTAGTGAACGTGAAGAAGTGAATCGAAGAAAACCGAAAATAATTAGAAGTAGTGAAATGAAAGCAGCAGAAAACTTGACATCAGAATTGAGGATCACGAAGTCGACGAAGTTGAGGAATTTTGCTACCTTGTACACAAGATAAGCCATGACGGAAGGAGCAAAGAAGATGTTAAAAAGCAGACTAGCACTGTAAAAAGAGTGTTTCTGGGGAAGAGCAGCACGCTAGTATCAAATATAGAATGTAGGTTGAGGAAGAAATTTCTGCGAATGTACTTTGGAGCACAGCACTATATGGTAGTGAAACATGGACTGTGGGAAAAGAGAAGCGAAAGAGAATCGGAGCATTTGACATGTGGTGCTACAGGCGAATGTTGAAAATTATGTGGACTGATAAGGTAAGGGATGAGGAGGTTCGACGCTGAATTGGTGAGGACGGGAATATACGGAAAACACTGATAAGGTGAAGGGACAGGATGATAGGACATCTGTTAAGACTCCAGGGAATAATGTCATTGGTACTCGAGGGAGATAAATCTTAGAATGGATTCAGAAAATAACTGAGGACGTAGATTCCAAGTGCTACTCTGAGATGAGAATGTTGGCACAGGAGACGAATTCAGAAGACTGATGACTCAAAAAAAAAAAAAAATAAAATAAAAAGGTGCAGTAGTTGAACTATCTCACATCTACCATGTTGTGGTAGCGTTAAATTGTAACTACGTAAAGAAAAACGGCTACCTGCCTAAATGGGCAAGGTGGTATGAAGTGTTTATACTATTCATCAAGAAAATTAACTTATGTGTAAAGCTGTAATCGGTACTAAAATCTGAAACCTCCTGGAAGATTAAAACTACCTACTGATTGTGCCACAAACATTT
The DNA here is from genome assembly GCF_021461385.2 of Schistocerca piceifrons. Classification (NCBI taxonomy): domain Eukaryota; kingdom Metazoa; phylum Arthropoda; class Insecta; order Orthoptera; family Acrididae; genus Schistocerca; species Schistocerca piceifrons. Next base: position 276,234,491 of record NC_060143.1, on the reverse strand, counting down.
CTTGCGGTTCTACCGCCAAATCCACCTTTCTATTTCCGCCATACTGGTTCCTTAGGGCAGGGAAGTCCCTCCAGGATTTACATAATTACAAACCTACGTGCCCTATGCATCAACCAGTTCTACAAATACTACTTTAACGTAACAGCATTTAAACAGAACGTAGAATTGAAAATTACGTGTAGAGATTAATGACTGCGAGATAAATCGACAGTAATTACAATAAACATCTACATAGTTGCTTAACCGAAGAACATGGTGACACGGATGTCACATTAAGCATAACAAAACAAAGCATTTTCATCACATGAATATTCTCGATACTATACAAAAGTGTTACAATGTCTTCTTATTTTATCGAATAATTATGTTTCACAAAGACGCTGCAGTAATGATTCTTGCCTCTATGGAGAAGTAAAAAACTATTTACAAAAATCTAATGGGTAACGGGCAGAATACGCTGCCGATTATGAGAATCATCCTGCTAACACTGGCGGACTCAACAGACGTAAGTAGACCTCTTCAGCAAATAAAAAATGGGAAAGCTGCAGGCCTGAGAAATGTACCTGCTGAACTGAAAAAAGTAACCCCTCTTCAGTTCTAAAATTTCTGGCGGAAATATTTAACAGGTGTTTAAATGGTGACGTATCGTCAAATGAATGGAAAGAAAACTATTGTTTCATATATATTTCAAAAAGGAAGCCGACGCGATTGTGCTAATTACAAAAAAATTAGCATTATTTGTACAATAGCCTGATTGTACCGCTAAGCATTAATAAACAAAACAGAAGCACAAATAACGGAGTAGGAAGAGCAAAATGGGTTTAGAGCGGGACACTCATGTACAGATGGCATATTCACTCTTAAACACTTCATTGAAAAAAGGCTACAATGAGGAATGTCGGTTCACACACAGAATCCATACGATACTATGTATCGTATGTAAGTTGTGGGCAGCAAGGAAAAAATTTTGGTACTAGTAATAAGTAGGTTCAGGCAGTCATAAACGTATATGAGAGTTAGAACAGTATGGTTAAAGTAGGTAAAATATTACCCAAAAATTTTCCTGAAAATGAGGGCCTAAGACAAGAGTGCTCATTAGCACCGATTTCACTTAAAATACTTTTAGATGTAGTTTTGCAAAATTGGAAGACAAAATGTCATAGAAAAGGAACCCTTTCGGATAAAAGACATTATATACTTTGCTCTTCGCAGATGATCCTGTTAGCGAAGAATACTCAAAATGGGGTCTGACAATAAACACAAGAAAGACGGAATACACGGTAGTGGTCGAAGATGACCCAGAGTATTTCGATGTAGAACTCTGCAAAGTTAAAAGTGTCTATACATTTAAATATTTGGGCGCTACTTTTACAACTGGGAGATGCACATAAGATATCAGGAATCAAATTGGACGAGGAAAAAGAGTAACTGTCCAACATAACTCCTTACAATGAAGTGACAAAATTACAAAGAGATCGAAGGTCTTGTTGTACTAGTGAATTATAGAGAGTATCATCACATATAGTACTGAAACATGTATCCTAACCAAGAAAGACAAAAATGAATTGACGTCTCTAGAGATGAATTTCCGGTGAAGAAGTTGTTGAATCTCCAGACTTGAACACGTCAGGATCGGCATAATAACTGAAATTATGTGAAAAAGTGACACTATTGTCTACATTAACTTTATATAGCCACTCTCAAAGAATAAATGATAACTGATGACCAGATATCTATGAATGGGCACCAGCTGAGTGAAGAAAACGTGGAAGACTACATGAAAGATGCCATGAACTCTAGCAGCTCTAAGTAAGAATATTGAACAAAGAGCGAAGTACGAAAATTTGAAAATTACAAATACGGTTACCTTTGTTGATGAGCACGCATTATAGCGAAATATACCGATAGATATATTTGTTCTTTCGCACGGAAGTTATAGTCTCTTCTTTTTAATACGCTTCAATATCTATATATATACTTCTCGCAGTTTCTTCTTGCAGCTTCATCGTTTGCGCCATGAGCAATGTTGCTACCATAATTTTCACTCATTTGATTCTCTAAATCTGCTCGTTTAAATACGACTGCCAAAGCTTCCCTACATATAAATGGTAAGTGGGCAGTTTTTTATACACTTGCTTAGTATACTATAAATCATCTTTAAAAGGACCAACCATCGTACTCACATGCACCTTTCAGATATAAGATATGGGCTTATTACACGGCCATAACTATGAAACTGACATATTCGGGTCACAAACGTCAGCCAGTACTTCGATGGACGTAGCTTGATTAAGATTTCACAACACAAGGCCAATATCTTCTTACTCCAATGAAGTACGAAATAGAAGCAACGTGTGTGGACACTTGTGGTCAGCATTTGGTTTGCTTTTCCAGCAGTTATGATTTATTTTTTCATAATACATTAAAAATAACATCCTAGATAAAGAATTTCCCTGTTTCTGTCGGCCTGAACAGTTTGTAAAAAAGGAATACCTTCATGTATTAATTCATAGCTTGTTGTGTATCATTCATCGTGAGTGACACGCTTTCGTTTAATTTCCATTTTAAAATAGACAGTGGCACTTATGTCTGTAACTTATAAGGAATCTAGTTCTATCGGAACTATTGCTAACTATCGCTCCATAATCATTGACGGCATATAAATTATACCCTAACTTGAAGTCATTTTCTTTCATAAATTACGTAGTTTTATACAGTGTTCACTGATATTTATGACTGTTAAATGCAATTTTTCCGCCAATATGTTTTTATTATTTATACATCGATGTATTAGCAGGCATCGATACTAAACCATGACATTCACTAGTCACAATTTTAAAAGTGCATTATCTGAAAAGACGTCTACGTTAGACACAATAATTTCTATTCTTCAGTGTTATGTGCAAACAAAGTCTCTCTCTCCATTTCTAAATTTACTGTCGATAATGAAATCGATTTTATGAAATAACAGGATGCTTTTGTTTTTCATGTTTTCAAAATTTTTGTCATTAACCATTAGGCCTATAAGACTCAGATAATTATTTGCAGGAAACAATATATAAATTAAAACTGATAAACAATTTCAGTAACAGCATCTATTTTAATAACAATTTCAGAGTTGTGTTGGAGTTCATCAGAAAGGACTCAGCATTTGTAGAGAGTGTGCTGGACTGCAACGGTACTTGTAGTGTGTGGGAAAGATACATTTTCTACGTTTTCAATCTGAAAAAGTTTGTGCAGTAATTGTGAAAGCATGTGTGCTGAAAAGCGAAGATAAAAACAAACAGAAAGTCAAATCAGATACCTTCCAGCCATCTAAATTGTTATTTTACCGCTGAAATGTGTTTGATTTGACATTCTATACTGAACAGCCGAGGTCCCGCTAACGTCTGTGAGAAGATGGGCATACAGAGACAGTGGAAAAAATGGAAATGCCCTGTGGCTAGGGCCTCCCGTAGGGTAGACAGTTCGCCTGGTGCAGGTCTTTCGATTTGACGCCACCTTGGCGACCTGCTCGTCGGTGGGGATGAAATGATGATGATTAGGACAACACAACACCCAGTCCCTGAGCGGAGAAAATCTCCGAACCAGCCGGGAATCGAACCCGGGCCATTAGGATTGACAGTCTGTCACGCTGACCACTCAGCTACCGGGGGCGGACTACAGAGACAGTAATAGACAGTTATTGTGAACTGGAGTTGTTAATTCTTCACACAAAGTCAATAGTGACATCCAAGGCCTCGTCGTATAGAATATGACGCAGCAGGAACAGGGACATAGATGTTGAAGCCATTTTGAAAAGATAAGTATGATTTTTCAAGATTATGCAACGCACACTACCTTTTACCATGGGTATCATCGCTACAATATGACACATTACGTAGGAATGTTATTATGAAGAAATAGTATAACATATTTACTGTCAAATAGCTAGTGTATTACAAATTAGTGTTAAAAATCCAATACAGAAATCGAGTGGAAGCCTTTTTAAGTTAAATTATTTAATATGACATTTTTTCGTACGTTATTAATATACAAAAATCTCAAGAAACTCATACTTTGATCTCCGTTACACACAATTTGTACACGTTCAGATTTATCACATTAGTTCTACACCTCTAATTTAAATAAAGTTGGTTTAGAGAACGCTCGTTGACTACTGAAGAAAACGACTGTTTCAATAATTACTTAACAATGTTAAAAAATCAGGCTGATCCCATCAGTTATATTGACGAGGCAAAAATTTTGTGTCTAGTTGTCAGAACTCAATAGAGTCCTTAGACGTCTTATTGATTTGATAGGACTAACAAGTACGATGTATTACTATTCAGGAAGTAATGTTCTGAATTAACTGCCGACTCTTAGTAAGCTATGTAAATTCTCTTAGTTCAATCCAAGAAGCTGACTAAGGTTCTGGAAAAGCTCGCAGTCAATTAAATACATTAAAAATGGAGCATTAAATACATTCAAACTAAACAGAGACTAACTATTAGAAACTGGTGACAAAAGAAATTAAGCAAGTAGCAAATTACAAATTTTTAAGTCTTCATCTGAATTATAAATTACTTTGCTATTCTTTAAGGAAATCAGTCGAAACTGTTAGTATTAAGTTACTGAAAACGTTTTACTATGCACATTTGCACTCCATTATTTATGTCATACTAAATAGTGCCAAGGGAAACTAAAAAAAACTGCCAAACATTTTGAGAGTAATATAGGGAAAGTAGCAGCAGGATCGAACCATAGGGCAAAAAGAAACTAGGGCAGTGGACAACAAATTTCTTTGATCAAGAGCCAATCCTGACACTGTGGGCCGGAAACGTGGGTCGCATATGAAGCGATCTTATTATTAATTGCTAACCAACGTAAATTTGTATCTTATAAGCCCTCACGAGGCTACCTACAGTAAGGGCGTGATACGCTGGCCATCGACCCCTTAGCACTAACCGTTAAAAACTGGCACCATTGGGAACACTTCGTGTCGACTGTTTTCTGTTTCGTATTGATACCGCCATCAGCGACACTAGAACTGAGACACTGACAAAGTTTTGTTGTGCTGTATGTGTGAGGGAACGGTTAATTGATTAAAAACTCTAACTGTATTGTATTTGAATCCATTATGCAATATAAGTCGCGATCGCAAATGGTAACTAAATGTTTCTTCTACTAATTGCATTGTATTACAACAGCTTTAATTTGACTTCATATTGCTTGCTACTATGAAATCCATTTGAAGTTGACCGTCAATAAAGTACGCATTCACGAATCCACATTATTTCCATGACAAAATCTATATCGTTCTAATTGCTTGGTACATTCGCGCACGCCCTCGAGTTGTCAGTACTGGAAGAGAAAGAACAACCACTGTCCCAGCACGAGCTATGCTACTTACCCCTCTACACGGAGATCAGTGGACAACTTCTCTCAGCTCACGACCGTTGAACCAACATAAATTAAAACTAAGCGCGTCTTGAAATATTACGGTCTCCGTAAGCATTTTTGTTTTTTACTGAATATAAAAATTAAACTTTTAAGAAGTTCTTAGTGTTAGTTGGCCTTTTTGGACTCAGCTGTTAGTTGCTAGACGAATATTATTACAAAATACGGATAAGAATCGCGGGCCGCAAGAATACTTTATTCGGGTTGCATGCGGCCTGCGGGCCGTTATTTGACAACCACTGAACGAGGGGTTTATTTTGTCCCCAAAGTGGCGTGCTCTAGAATCGCTTTCAGGAACTATTATTCAAATGACAAGAATTTTAAATAGCCATTGTAGAAGCGTTTATTTTTTATTCTAACGTGTTTGTACTTGTTTTTCGCGTGCATATTGCGGCATTAGTAACTCTTAAGCGAAACTGCTTTATCTACTAGTTCTCTGTTTCCTAAAATTTCAAAACAGTTGCTAGACCCTTTATTTTAGTGCGTTACCAGGATATCCATTTTTCAACACGCTTTAACTGTACCTAACCTCACAGGTCGGAGCAGAAATGACGGGGGCGGAACTGACCGAGGTTCCGTGCTGCCGCAGGTAGCGTACCTTTTTTTCCTAGTGTTTATCTAACACTCGTAAATACACTATTATATTTTCAGGCTTTCTTTTTGTAGGTAGTGATAATTCTTTTTTCATAGGTGGTTAAATGATACGAACAAAAAAGTTATGGTCAAAGTTGGCCAACAAAAAACATGGAAACGTCTGTTGTGAAAAGGTAATGGGATTCAGAAAAGCCAGTATTCAGTTCAACTTTCCAAGAAATACTTTTCAGGGAGCAGTTCAGAAAAGAATTCAAAATGAAATTTTCTGACTGAGAAGCCAAGGAGGAAATTTTGCCACGTTTTCTGGAATGTTTAAGTGTTAAGGCTTGTTGGTTATTTAAAAGACAGGGATAGCAGATTGTTGGGATTGACAATGAATGCGTTCAGAGCCTCAGCTTTCCAGTTGGCAGAGGAAAACAAACTGAAGCACCTCTTTAACAACGGCTGGTGACTGAATTACTCAATTTATTTCAATGCATCTAGCATTCTGCCACTTGTAAACACACATCTCTACTGTGTTTCTGTAGGTATTTAGGAAATGTTATTAGACTTTAAAGTTGGATTTCCAAGGAAATGAAAACTAGAAATAGCACTTACACTACATTAGAGTTATGAATGTGACTCCGCTGTGGCCAAGACACACAGAGATTTATCAGTTTTTTCTTTGCCATTCTGATTGACAGTTCATATATATATATATATATATATATATATATATATATATATATATATATAGAGAGAGAGAGAGAGAGAGAGAGAGAGAGAGAGAAGAAATACCAATCGGTTTAAAAAATGAAGAGCGGCTTCAAAATGAAAGAAGGAACTGCTGGGAACTGAGAACTACGCAACACGGACAAGTCCGTGTGAGTGAAGTGTAAATTACATGGGGATGTTATAATATAATTGCCTTGCAAACGTCATTATCCACAAAGAAAACGGTTTTGTTTTTAAACGTAATGCGAAACAAGTACTTATTCCTTAAATGTTGATTACTGGAAGCGACAAACCAAAAATTTGGCATGAGTGAAAACGAAGAAATTCAGATGTTAGAAATATTGTGTATTTTAATGAAAAAAATGTATTGCGGTAGTCACAAGTGTATTTCTCTATATTTAGTTGTGTATACACATTTATTATTTGTAAAGTACTGCAACTATACTAAAATTTGTCTGAAATATCAATTAATTATATGTAATGGCTGATAAATAAATAAAAATATCTCTTTGCTTTCTATACCTTTTCGTCACCAGGCCTAGCTGTTTTACATCCATTGCTTGATAAAGGAAACTCCACATTTTTTTCCGCACTACAAGCTACGATTCCTAAAACTGAAAAATAATCTGAAATATGAAGCCTGAACTAACCTTTTCTGTGCTGTTCATAGTAACATGTGGTGCCGCTACTTGATAGCCTGACTCTCATCTTTCGAATTGCATTTCAACAAGATCCTTATTAAAAGGAGAGACTGCTGTTTCAGTATATGCGTACATTAAAAATGGTGCGGCTATCACCCAATCTCACTCCATTTCATTCTTTCCTTTATGTCTCAACAGATCTAAATTTTAGAGTTTCACCCTGTAGAAAAATAAATATAATAGCTTTGGCGATTCAGTAAAAGATTTCTAGGTACTGAAATGCACAATGGCACTGCTTATCGAAAAATGCGAAATTTTACGAGATGTTTTCTGGTCAGATATTTGAGAGTAACGATAACACGACACCCTGTAACTTACACAGTCAGCTTTTGTTTTAATTTTCACAGCCAAGTGATGGTGGATTACAAAGACCAGCGCTATGTGCGCTTTTTTAAAGAAAATGAATTGCGTAAAAGAAATTAAGGTTATTAAGAAAATCTTGGTGATATGAGAGAAAATTGAAATATTTCACGAGTAGCTGCTGCTGTCTATGTGAAGAATGTGTCAAAAAGTTCATCTTTTCAAAGCCCTGCCATTCTGCACACAAAAATCCTTTGGTGTGATATTCGACAATGGCAAAGACCACATTCGAAACAAGTACTTATTTTAGGACATTTCGAGACAGAAGACGCTAGGAAGGGAAATGATGTGTCAAGAAGTTCGTCTCTTTGTGATCTAGCTGTTCGGCGCGGAAGAACTTCGTTGGTGATACGGTATATTTAACTGTCAAAATGTCTTCGTTCGGTTCTTCAGATGTGATCCGCTTGGGCACACGCGTATTTCTTGCTAGTCAAGAATGTGTGACGTTGAGCAGATTTCGATGTTTGAACTATATTTCATTTTGTGTGATACTAACGAAGATCGACTTTTCTACGGCTGGCCCTCGCCCGAACTTGTCGAAGAGCATGTGCGTTTCAGAGGTATTCCAGTGTTTAACGCACAGCACCAATTTAGAAGGGAAGGACATGCTACAACTTCGATAGAACTGCTCTTTGATGATGACAGCATTGAGCATGGACGTCAACAATCTCAAGAGCTGAAGAAGTTGCTCATCACATTAGAGATTCTGGATTTCTCTGTTTCATGTTGGAAATGAATGTAAATACCAAGTCACAGCATACATTGAAACTACTCTACTGTCTCTTGATCTGTGTCCTCTTAACAACAACATTATACCAATCGATATTTAAATATAATATATTTTATGTTTTCTGAACAAAACTTGAAAATTAAGCAATTTTTTTAAAAAATGGCCAATTGTTTAATAAAATCATTTACCTAAACCTGAGAAATGAAATGTATTAGAGTAACGTCTGATGCAGTTTTGAACAACGCTCGGAATCATCTATGGCAAATGAGAATTTAAAGTTAAATTTTCACTTAGAATCTTAGAATTTTAAAGAGTAATACCCCTATTACTATTTCTTAGGTGCACTGTGCAGTATGCCGTCGTGTAGTCTTGACGTATTTCTGTCAACTAAGTCCGAAAATACAAAAAAAAATTCGACATTTTTCAGATTCAAAAATGTTTCAACAGACAATCCTTCACTCATCTGGATACAGAGTGCGTATAGGGCAATATGTAATTTCTCCCTTAGAAGTGCGAAAGCCTTCATTGTTTTGTTCACTCGTTTTCCCTTATGAAAAGTAGGCATACCTACACTACTGGCCATTAAAATTGCTACCCCATGAAGATGACGAGTTACAGACGCGAAATTTAACCGACAGGAAGAAGATTCTGTGATATGCAAATGATTAGCTTTTCAGAGCATTCACACAAGGTTGGCGCCAGTGGCGACACCTACAACGTGCTGACATGGGGAAAGTTTCCAACCGATTACTCACACACCAACAGCTGTTGACCGACGTTGCCTGGTGAAACGTTGTTGTGATGACTCGTGTAAGGAGGAGAAATGCGTACCATCACGTTTCCGACTTTGATAAAGGTCGGATTGTAGCCTATCGCGACTGCTGTTTATCGTATCGCGACACTGCTGCTCGCGTTGGTCGATATCCAATGACTGTGAGCAGAATATGGAATCTGTGGGTTCAGGAGGATAATACGGAACGCCGTGCTGGATCCCAAAGGCCTCGTATCACTAGCAGTCGAGATGACAGGCATCTTATCCACATGGCTGTAACAGACCGTTCAGCCACGTCTTGATCCCTGAGTCAACAGATGGGGCAGTTTGCAAGACAACAACCACCTGCACGAACAGTTCGACGACATTTCCAGCAGCATGGGCTATCTATCAGCTCGGAGACTATGGCTGCGGTTACCCTTGACGCTGCATCACAGACAGGAGCGCCTGCGATAGTGTACTCTTCGACGAACTTAGGTGCACGAATGGCGAAACGTCATTTTTTCGGATGAATCCAGGTTCTGTTTACAGCATCATGATGGTCGCATCCGTGTTTGGCGACATTGCGGTGAACGCACATTGGAAGCGTGTATTGGTCATCGCCATACTGGCGTATCACCCGGCGCGATGGCATATAGTGCCGTCGGTTGCACGTCTCGGTCACCTCTTGTTCGCATTGACGGCACTTTGAACAGTGGACGTTACATTTCAGATGTGTTACGACCCGTGGCTCTACCCTTCATTCGATCCCTGCGAAATCCTACATTTCAGTAGGATAATGCACGACCACATGTTGCTGGTCCTGCACAGGCCTCTCTGGATACAGAAAATGTTCGACTGCTGCCCTGGCCAGCACATTCTGCAGATCTCTCCCCAATTGAAGACGTCTGGTCAATGGTGGTCGAGAAACTGGCTCGTCACAATACGCCAGTCACTACTCTTGATGAACTGTGGTATCGTGTTGAAGCTGCATGGGCAGCTGTACCTGTACACGCCATCCAAGCTCTGTTTGACTCAATGCGCAGGCGTATCAAGGCAGTTATTACGGTCAGAGGTGGTTGTTCTGGGTGCTGATTTCTCAGGATCTATGCACCCAAGTTGCGTGAAAATGTAATCAAATGTCAGTTCTAGTGTAATATATTTGTCCAATGAACACCCGTTTATCATCTGCATTTCTTCTTGGTGTAGCAATTTTAATGGGCAGTAGTGTACATGGGTTCGGGCATCATTCAAAGATAAGTCAAATGTTTCTCTAATTTACTTCATTTTTTACTTTTAAACAAATGATTTCAAATCGTTTAACCTTTTCTTTTCTCTTTAGGTTTGCGTCCTTCAGTCGGTAAAAACGGTCCACGTTAAACTGGCGGTGTACAAAATGTAATGTTCTAGCGTCAATGCAATCAAAAAATAAGGCCAGTTATGTCACGGTTTTTGCTACTCGCACATTCAGTCATCAAAAAGCATTTTAGAAGGCGGGTAACCGCAGCTGCTGAAGGGCATAAGACGAAGAACCCCGCTTACAGCTGGAAAAAATGCTGTTTATAAAAACACGACAGGTTTCGCGGCTTCAAGCCGCATCACCAGGTGAACCTACACGGTAGAAAGCAAAATACAGAATCACCACATTCCGTGGGTATTGAAATTAATAAAGGCATGTCTAAAATATACTCATACCATTAAATAATCATAGACAAAACGTTCAAATAGCTCTGAGCACTATGGGACTTAACTTCTAAGGTCATCAGTCCATTAGAACTTAGAACTACTTAAACCTAACTAACCTAAGGACATCACACACATCCATGCCCGAGGCAGGATTCGAACCTGCGATCGTAGCGGTCGCGCGGTTCCAGACTGTAGCGCCTAGAACCGCTCGGCCACCCCGGCCGGCAAATCATAGACGCACCCATCCCTCCTAGACAAAATTTATATTCAGAGAATATCGTCAATACTACAGCTAGCGAACGGTAAGGTAGAGCTGCTCCATTCTTTAAAATTTTCCTGTATCTAAAAAGAAAAGAGAAAATATTTTACAGTGAGCGGACGATAATTTCTTTTGAAAAATAGGATGGATAGGCGATAAAAGAACTGTCACTGCCAACATGATTAGTCGCGACACATGCAAATTACTATATGGGAAGCACCAGGAGGCAGTGTCTTATCGATGTCACTGCAGGGCAGCTCAGTGCAGGATTAGGTAAAAGCGGTCCGCACTTACGACAAACAAAGACCAGCTGACTCGAGGAACGGAAGCTCTTCTTTATCGCCAATCCGGCCTCTTCTTCAAGAAACTATAAAATATTTTCTTTTTTCTTGCAGATGCAGGAATATTTTAGAGAATGGAGCACGTTTTCTTTACCTTTCTCTCGCCATAGTATTGGCGGCGTTCTCTGATTATTAAATTTTGAGTAGGGGCAATGGGTATTTCTATGTTCTTTCAACGTTGTGAGTATATTTTAGACATTTTTTTATTAATTTTAATATTCGCAAACTGTACTTTGCTTTTTACCGTGTAGGTTTGTAGCAGTAACACCGACCACCTTAAACGCCAACCGATGCTGACGTTACACCTCTGCGAGGAATTTTCAAGAAGTTGTGACCGTGAGATAACCTAATGGAAACAGAAAAAGTAAACAGGGATTCGTTTCCGAAACACTCCAGCAGAGTGTAACTAACATAAAGAAGTGGGTCTAGGAAAAGGCGTTCCCCCAGAACAAAAGCAAGTCGTAACACTACATATTAATATCGGTCGTCAGACTAATTAGGCATTCTTGCGTCAAGCAAAATGATAAAGCGGAAGGCAGTGCTAAGGCTAACGTAACCTTCCTTGACACGCACACTAAACTCTTTCCTTGTATCTGTTCACACTACAACACAGTAACCTAACCTTGCAGGTAAATGTGGTACTAATTAGTAACTGAGACAAACGAATGGCCAATGAGTTAGCAAACAGTAACATATGCCTCTCAACAACAGTTAGCTTAAATGAACTAGATGCAGCAGTTTATAGAACCAATCCCCAACACATATGAAACTAGTAGCAATACTAAACAGGGAAGAGCATGAAATGATTCTAATTTAAGCCAGGGGGTCTGTTAATGATCATATTCTATAACTTCATTGCTTACTACAGAGTCTCTATGCCTCTGCGATAACCAAAAAGCAATAGAATAGCTAACACAGTAAATATTTCTTTCTTCAGCTCGGTTTGAAGCCTGACTACACTGGCTCTGAAGGACCCTTTGCTTTGCTTCGTTGTTAACAAACTATAACGCTTTAAATAACAAATGTGGTTTGATAAGCAGTCTTTTAACCTACTCAAAATATTGTTGGCTGAGAAAATGCCAACACAACATTAAATTCAAGTTCAGACACTTTCTCATGAAATGAAAACTGATAAAACTTCGTAATTCTGGCCAAAGTGCATAAATGCAACAACTAATAATCTTTTTCATTACAGACAGCTAGTCAAGTAAGGCAAGTTATTGAAGGAATTGGCTGCAGATTGGTCTAAACATGCACTGGAAATAGAATTTCTCAAACTATAAAACTGAACTTTAAACACTCTAACTCCGCATATTAGAAAGCAATCATAACTATTTTTATAAGTGTCGAATAAGTCTTTCAGCAATAAATTAGGACACTCGGAACTAAATTCACTAGGATAGGATTCCTGTCCAGGTTTCTGGTTTGGGATAATCACGGGTGTAAGATAGAGTTTTTAGCAACACCACGATTATTATTAAAATCAACCAAATTTCACAAATACTTGATACATTTACAGAGTGCCACATATAAACAATATAGTGGAAGTCTGATGGTACTGGTGGCGTAATTATCAGTGACTGTGAACCTGGCGGCGACGCAGTCATGGTAGTACTGTTGGGTTCGCCCTTTTACAGATCTTCTTGGCGTCGGAATTATATTTTTATAGGGCCAAAAATCATGCCACGATAATATTATCGCCAAATTCAGCATCCGAGGCCCGTAAATACTGCTCTTAAGCTCTTCTGGCTTCAAAACTCCAAGAATATGAGCCCCGATGGTCTGCTACTGCTAGCGAGATCTTAACCACAGCACTGTACAGCAAGGACGAGTTCCCACTTGCGCGCCAACCACACTTTTTCCACTCCGCCAGGCTACTTCCGTAGTTGCTGCGCTTCCCCACATCCTTTACTTTCAACCCTACGTCATTTACAGTACACTATGTAACAACCATTTCAGTAGTTATTTAAATTCACAAGCATAATTCAAACAACATCGTTCAACAGTTCACATAACTGAAATCTGTATATATAATCAAAGAATTTCCATGATAGATACAGCATTCTACATAAGCATCACTACAAAATGACGTAGAAATATCGATACAGATACAAAATAGGTCGAAAATAAGTGTTACAGGTTCACCTGATGATGCGGTTTGAGGCCGCGAAACCGATCGTGTTTTAATAAACAACAATTTACGAGCTGTAAGAGGAGTGCTTCCTAACATGTCATCAGGGTATTTCCCGTTGACCTAGAATCATGAAATTTGGCAGGCAGTAAGGTTTCCAGTATAAGTAAAGGCGAAAAAACCAAAATTATTAGTATGTGCCAGTCTTCAATTGTTAGACTGCAATTAGCTTGCAAATTTTTAAAAAATTCTGTTAACACCTGTTTTTCTCAGGTACGGGTAGACTATTTCAAATTCAGGTTTCTGTCACACATTAAGGTCTATCGTCCCTTTACAGTGTAAAACATTTAAGCTTCTACGCCAACGCAAAATTCACTCACCAAAAACTGTGCAGTACTTCCCGTTGACCTAAAATAACGAAATTTTGCTAGAAACAAAGATTCCGACTACAAGTGAAGAGGAAAAATTAGAAAATTATGTCGAAATTGACCAATGTATTGGCAGTATCGATATCGATAACACGTAAAAATCGTCGAGTCCTTCGAGTCCCTGCATGGATGAACTATCTATATGCATAAGTATGTGTGTGTGTGTGTGTGTGTGTGTGTGTGTGTGTGTGTGTTACTCTCTTACCTGACATGTTGATCGTTGAAGTGTTCATAAAATGTGTAGGTTTGAACACGGGTCGTCTTTACAACAGATCACGGATAGGGAAGGTCAGTTGGGAACACGCTACTCCTTCACCCCTAAACAAAAAAAAGGAACTTCGCAAATTGGACTTAACATCCTGCCAGGCCTAACAGAGCGACTTGTCAGTTGAGTACCAGTTTGATGAAAGCCCGAACATGTAATGAGTACTGACTAGTAGTATTCTGTCATATCTCGTGTCATCTCAAAAATATTTCGTCATCCACCGCAAAACTAACATTATTTGCCTTTAACCCCTACTCCCTTTCCCCATTCGCCATATCTCAAATATTGAGTATGCTGAGTCAGGATGCTTTACACTTTATTGGAAGTAGTACAAATTGCTTTCCGCTTTAAGATTGCTTGCATACTACAGTAGCTACAGGGTAGTTTATTCCTAAAGAATTAAAAGAATCCAGGAGGCAGGAAATGGTTGCATGGAGATTAGAATTCTTAGGATATATTAGGCTTCTTGTGACTGAACTGGGCACATTTTGTTACGGAGGTATGTGTAACATATTACTAACGTCTGACTGCGGGAAAAGGGACTGACTTACGGCCCATCTGTTGTTGTTGTTATTGTTGTTGTTGTGGTGGTCTTCAGTCCGGAGAGTGGCTTGGTACTCTATCCTGTGCAAGCTTCTTCATTTCCAAGTAACTACTGCACCCAACATCCTTTTGAATCTGCTTAGTGTCTCCCTCTGTGGTTTTTACCCTCCACGCTGCCCCCTAATACTAAACTGGTGATCCGTTGACGCCTCAGAACATGCCCTATAAACCGATACCTTCTTCCTGTCAAGTTGTGCCACAAATTCCTCTTCTCCCCAATTCTATTCAGTACCTCCTCATTTGTTACATGATCTAACCATCTAAACTTCAACATTCTTCTGTAGCACCACATTTCGATAGCTTCTATTCTCTTCGTGCCTAAACTATTTATCGTCCACGTTTCACATCCGTACATGGCTACACAGCACACAAATACTTTGAGAAAAGACTTCCTGAAACATAAATCTATACACGATGTTAACAAATTTCTCTTCTTCAGAAACGATTTTCTTGCCATTGCCAGTCTACATTTTATATCCTGTCTACTTCGACCAACATCAGTTATTTTACTCCCCAAATAGCAAAACTCATCTACTACTTGAAGTGTCTCATTTACTAATCTAATTCCCTCAGCGTCACCTGATTTAATTCGACTACATTCCATTATCCTCGTTTTGCTTTCGTTGATGTTCATCTTAAAGCCTCCTTTCAAGACACTGTCGATTCCTTCAACAGCTCTTCCAGGTGCTTTGCTGTATCTGACAAAATTACAATGTCGTCGGCAAACCTCAAAGTTTTTATTTCTTCTCCATGGATTTTATTCTTACTCCAAATTTTTCTTATGTTTCCTTTACTGCTTGTTCAATGTACAGATTGAATAACATCGGGGATAGGCCACAACCCTGTCTCACTCACTTCTCAGCCACTGCCTCCCTTTCATGCCCCTCGACATTTATAACTGCCACCTGGTTTCTGTAGAAATTGAAAATAGCCTTTCGCTCCCTATATTTGGTCCCTGCCCCCTTCAGAATTTGAAAGAGAGTATTCCAGTCAACATTGTCAAAAGCTTTCTCTAAGTCTACAAATGCTAGAAACGTAGGTGTGCTTTCTAAGATAAGTCCTAGGGTCAGTATTGCGGCCCATCTACCCTCTTGTATTATCTCTAGAATAAACGATACAGGTAGATTGCTCTCACGGGAGGCAACGTAAGGAAATTCGTAACAGAATGACTTCAGTTTACATTAAGCTAAGTGATTTAAAAAATGCAGTGTACCCACAGCCTGTCTGTTTGCGTTTGGCCCATGACCATCGTTTTCGTATCTACCAGAGACAATGAAGCTGATTTAGCTACAATATTAAGTCTCGACATGGCTGTTTATAAATCAACTTCGTCTTATATCAACTGCACGCTGCTAGCAGCCAGTTATAATTTCGTATATAACTCTTTTGTTCTGGGTTTTACATTTCCTAAGCGTATGTGATAGTTAGACCATGTATCATTTAAATGAATGTACCATTTAAGTTGAAACTTCTTTATTTAAATGTGTATGTCTGTACTGAAATTGCTGAATGACTGATAAGATGAAACTTCTGCGTTATTTGATGCTGAAACAGCTGAGTAAAACTGAATGTACTGAGTCTACTTTCTTTTCACTTTTTCTTATCACATCAACACTGACCCACAATATTCTAGAGCATTGCAATCTGACCGCTCAAAAACATTATGACCTGACTCCATATAATTAATTGAAAAGACTGGCCCTGACTAAAAAGAAATCTTAACAATAACCTATACATTTCATTAAGCACTTACCTCCCAAAAATCTTCATTATGCGAACTACTGCAATACAGTGAGTGTCAATACTGCCAACAAAATATTCTAACTGCTAAATCCACTAACTACTAATAGGCATGAGGTTAACAAAGGAAAGATTTTGTTGGAAACCAAATAATGTATTTTTTACCTTAATAATGTGACATCCAGTTTAAACACGAATATAAATCGTCATTGACATCCAGTACAAACATAAATAATCATGAATAATTTTCAGTCTCCAAGTCGTATACTACAGATCGTTAGCCTACGCTAACACTTAGCACATGTAGCCTCCATCAAATCTAACTTATCACATTTAACATCCACCACTGCTGGCTGTTCACCTCAAACTGCCCAACAGTACTTCCATCACTGCTGGCGACTAACTTCAAACTGTCAAACAGTACTTCCATCACTGCTTGCGACTAACTTCCAACTGCCCAACAATACTGGCGATTAACTTCCAACAACGAGTCCAACCAGCCACAGAGTCTCTAACAAAGAAAGCGCAGTCAGAGATCCAATGCAGAGCGCTACACAGCGCTGCCAACACAGAAGCAGCCCACTTACATAGCCTCCCCTGCTCCCCACAAAAAATTTTCATAATTATTTTGGGCATTGACCAGGGTCTATTTGTTAAAAAAATATATTAGCAATATCAAATAGATCAAATGCACACAATAATTAATGTACTGTTGGTCAAAAGCAAATATTGTCCTCACGGTCCCTAAAGACAGTCCTAATCATATATCAGAGTGGTAGTCTATGACAGTTTATGCACAAAGTCTGAGCAGTAAAAGAAAATGCACACACAAGTAGGGGATCTCCATGCAATCTTGAAGAAGTGTAGTCCTCCCAGTGCTGACTCTTGACATGAATATTGGTAATGGGCCACAACAGAGCAAACCCACAGCAGAGTCAATCGTGGTCTTGAAGAATATTGATAGAATTAGTAGGTCACCACAGAGCAAACCCACAGTATTTCTTGTAGAGATTATGGTAGTAGTGGGCCACCAAGGGTGCAGATCCACTGTAGTCCTTGTAGAGACGGCCAGCAGCCATCCATTGTGACTGTGCAGGTGCACAATCACAATTGAAGAGTCTTGCAGATAATAAAGCAAGTCCATAAACCACCACTTGTGCACGCACTTAATTTTTTGCAATGTACTTAGATCCAGCGATGCTGTTAACCAGTCCCTTGCTGAATTATCAACACATGTCCAAACACTAACACAGTCATTTAGCCTCTGAGATTTTACACATACAGTATGACCAACAGAAATGTGTGCAGTTAAATGAATCCCTATTATTTACTTAATTTGAAGAACTGGTGTCTATACAATTTACAATTTTACAGCATAAGAATACAATTACAAAGGTACAGAAAACATCATTAAAGAACATGATAATAGAGATAACATTTATAGTAATGTAGGCTTTACAGAGAAATAGAAATGAGCATATACATGAGTATTCCAGGAATTGTAAATACATGAAAAATGAGGATATCCATTGAAATATTAACTTTAAACATGCGCATTGAAAGAAAACAGAACAGAATAAATCATGTCTAATCATCTTTCCAAAGTAAAGAATATATTAGATTTGAGGATAACAGTATTCCTCATCATAGTAAATGCAGCTTAGTACTAGAACAGAAAAATTCAATTAATCTTATCAGGTAAATACACAGAGACAGAAAAACCACAGCTACACAAGGTTGCACATAAACACATAGCGATATAACACAAGGTCGGTTTTCAGTTTAACATTTGGTACTGCAGTCCAACCCAAAACTTCATTCCACAGATCTTCCCTCTTATTTCAACATTTGTTCCCACAAAAAATTCCTATCTAAACATGCTTTCTGTATTTACTTTCACATATTTCTTACCTCATCATTTATTTTCCATTATCTTACCTCATAATTTGTTGCCATGAAAACCTTACCTAAACCTGTTGTCCCTAAACCCTACTTATCAGTTCATTTCCCCTTTCAAAATAACTATTCCTCAATATACAATACTATTTTGGCCAACTTTTTTCTTATAGCTTCTCAATACATTTTCTCGCAACTCATCACAATTCATTTCCTTATATAGCCTACCCCCTCTTAAACTAATTTAAATCTACTGAGCTCAAATACATAAACCAGATAACAATTCAATGCAGCAGCACAAAATAATTAACACAAACAGTAATGCTAAAAAATGCAAATTGGCAAAGCAAGCAGCAGTATATCTAAATTAGCAAAGCAAATGCAATATTACAACTAATATAAGGGAATATGCAGCAAACAAGAAAAATAAATCAGTGGTGAAACTGGCTTATAAGAGTAGCACAAACTAAAATTCAGTGGGACAATGCCTGGCAAATAGCAGCAGCAAATGTAACAACTTATGTCTAAACGTGACAAAGCACAAGCAATAAAGATAGCAATGCAGATAAGGCAATGTCTACTTACATCTTAATGCCTATGTCACATCTTAACTCTAAAGTGATGCACCACAACAACCTATCCTACCAAAAAAATTACTATGTCCTTGAAAAGGAAATTATGTATACAGTTCCTGTTATCAATCGCTTCTCCTTCTTATGCTTCTTTTTTTTATTATTTAATAGATCTGTAGACAGAAAGTGTGTACACTAGTATATGTGTTAAATTTTATTTTATAAAATCAATGCTACAGCGCAACTAGAAACTAGATATCAAATAAAATAAACAAATATCTTCAAGGCAAAGCAAAAATCAAGACATCATCCACTAGCCATATGGCGTTTTATAAGTCAGTAAAAATTCTCTCAAGTCTCTTAGAAAGATATTTGTCGTAATCAGGAGTGTAAACGTAAAAATATTTCTCATCACTTCATAAACATTTCTGTAAGTAGTAGAAAGTACGAGCTCTACAGTGCAATCATATGTTTCTAATTAATAGCATGTCGTGTTTGTGATGCGTTCTGCAAAGAAATGTCAACGACGGGCTCAACAGCCTCTTTTTTCTACAGCTATGCGAGCGCTTACGAAAGTGCAGGTAGCTTCAAAGCGGCCAGAGCGGCAAAAGTAAAGTTAAAAAGTCCACATAACAATAAGTATACTTCAAAGCAGGTAGCGCGCAGCTGCGCACAGCAAAGTATTACGTCAAGGTTACATACACACTTTACCAAAATATTTACGACAGCAGTTTGAGCTTCAGTGACAGTTTGATATAAATAAAAAATTTCACAGGTTTAAAATTTACGTTGGAAGTGTAAGGAAACGAAATGTCCACGTACTTCAATAATCATGATCCCATATAAGATACATCACTCAAGTCTCTCATAGTATCACAGTGGTTCCTAAAGTAAATGCGAACAGTTTCCAAAATGCAGACACAGTGCAATTTTATAAGTGTGAAGTAATCTAACTGTGTAATTACGTAAATATGTGTCACTGGCGTAGTAAACAAATGTTTGTCTCTCTCAGTTAAATGATCAGATAGCTGTGTAATTCTGTGTTAGTGAAATATGGTACCGATGCCTAAAACTGTATAAGCAAATATCATATTAGGCAGGGCTCCTTGCGCATGCCACACGCATGGTACACAAAGTAAGCGTGTACCCCCTGAGGGTTGATGTAATTATACCCTCAGATTTTACAGATAACAACAACGGAATGAAATGTGTCGCCGGAAATCTTCTCTGTATCATAGTAGTTCTAGAATATTTCTAAAAATATTCCATGTACGAAAGATAATCACTAAAATGCGTGTTATCTAGCGCTAAACTGAGTGTCTTGCTGTAAGATAATTTCCTGTCATTGGCTAACTGTAAAAATGTGCCAAGTGTCGTAGTTATCGTCGTTCATAAGCAAAGTTCTCCAGAAGTCAATGTACTTACCTTGTCATATACAAAAGTAAAAGTGCTATGCGTATAGATGTTGTAGTTATTACTTGCATTACCGTGCTGTAACGTATTGTTGTGTTACGAAAAATACCTATCTCATTGTAGCTATGACACAGAAGTCATTACCAAAATATGTTTTACTTTCCAGAACAACGCCCAAAAACTGTGCAGACTTAAAACAAATACAGTGCAGAAATAATAATGAAAACTGTGTCACTCATTAGTAGCGTCGTAGTATAATTGTGTAGCTGTCAGACAAACCGAGTACTCTATCATCAATAATCTCTGAGAAAGTACTTTAAATAAAATATGTCTTTTCAAGTAAACCAATATATTGCAGTAAAATCTCATTAGCAGTATATGCTACAAGTATGTAAGCCTTATAGTCGTTACGTAATCCTGCAAACAACTAACAAAAATGTACAAACACGGAGACTGTCGTCTGTTCCCTATAAAAGTGGACTCGTATAGTCATTGTCTTAACAAGTTCCATAAGTTCTTGTCTGGATAGTTGACTTCAAAACATCGCTGTATGTGAAATGTGACAAAGCGTAATAGTAACTTCAAGTGAAAAGTTTAATGCAAAAGACTAAGTAAGAATTCTTTTTTCAAAGCAAACTGTATTTTCTATGTTTGTACATTAATGACCAATTATGAGGAAAGCAGTAAGAAAATTGACAAAGCCAAGCCTTGGATGTATAACGTTACTAGAATTCTTGAATGTTCTGAATTTTCATGTAGTGATGATGAGCTTAGTCAAAGTCATCGTGTCGGCGATTTGCAAATCTGTCATCCTTACGTCGTGTCGGTGGTTCCATCTCAAGATTCGGTGCATGTTGCCAACTCCTTTCAAAAACTCCAAAATACCCTGTGTTGTTACTTTGCGACTTTTCCTTACTTCTGAATCCCTCTTCCTGTGTCGGAGAGCGAGTGCCCTCTGAAATTTTTAATTCTTGTATTACGTGAGCCAACTGATCTCCTACTTCAAGAATTTTTCTTTTGTACTGTGTATTTATTTGTTTCTGATTTTGTTTGAATTTCCGAATTTGCTCGTACTCTTCTGTGTCAGTAAATACTACCGGTCTTGTGTCATTCAGACCATCATCTACCTTCGTAGATAAATTAGTTAGCTGATCCGAAAGTTCGACTACATTTGTCGATAATGTACTGATTTCCTCGGTGTGTTTATGTGAATCCAGTTTCTCAGTGTCCATTTGTGTCGAAACCGTATCTACTGCGTCCTTTAGCTTTTCCTGATTTTGTATAAGTTGCGTGACCGTTTCAGTATACGCAACTGAGTCAATTTTAGTCTGCAAAGTGTCGTGATTTTCGTGAACAATATCCTGCAGTTCTTTTATGGCTGCTTCATGATTCTGTAATGCGTTTTCATGTCGCGAAAAAATAGGCTGAAATTGCCCACTTTTTTTTTTTTTTTTACATCTTCAGAAATTTTTTTACATTTCGTTCCAATTTGAAGTAACTCAGCAGTTAAACCTTCACATGTTTGTTCAAGAGTTTCTTTAATTTATTTCTGTTTTTGTTCCATTTGTTTCATTAAATGTAATAACAATATATTAGTGTCTGGAACATGTTCCTTTGTGCTTTTCGGCAGTACATTTTCACCATTAACATTCGCATTTTGAAAAGCAGAGAGTGAGTCTTGACTTAATTGAAAAAAACTTGAATCTACGGTATTTGCAAGATTTTGTTGTGTCATTTCGCATTCCTGAGGGAAGCTATAGCTGGCCGATCGATAGACAATACTTCCCTGTTCACTAATTGTTTCACTGTCTACACTATTATTTACTGCATGGTACATTTCCCTATCCACAATTACCAATTTATTTTGGACATTTGTCACTTCATTACAAGGTAGTGCTGAAACGCTACGCTCGTCGTCACTACCATTTCTCAATTTACTTTGCAGCCTGGTGTTGCGCTTTTCGCACGCCATAATTATCACAGAATTTCACACGATAACACAGGAAAACACAATTTGAAGAGCAAAGATAGTACTGAAAATAATAAATATCTAATTAATTCCGAAAGGGACTGCAAAATACCTAGTGCAAATCCACATGCATGCCACAGCTGCTTTGCTCATTACAATATTGTACAACAATGAAAAATTACCACTACAAAGGAAATTCTCTATACAATTACGTGCTAGCAGTAGCAATAACTAATTTCTAATCATGCACTAATTACTTAAACTACTAGAAAACCAGAAGATTCAAGTGAGGTATCCTCGACTAAGGGTCGACAGACGAAACTTCTTCATTTAAATGTGTGTATCTGTACTTAAATTGCTGAATGACTGAGAAGATGAAACTTCTACATTATTTGATTCTGAAGCAGCTGAGTAAAACTGAAAATACTGAGCCTACTTTCTCTTTACTGTCTCTTATCATGTCAACACTGACCCACAATATTCTAGAG
Source organism: Schistocerca piceifrons (assembly GCF_021461385.2). Lineage (NCBI taxonomy): Eukaryota > Metazoa > Arthropoda > Insecta > Orthoptera > Acrididae > Schistocerca > Schistocerca piceifrons. The sequence goes on along the minus strand of NC_060143.1, from coordinate 276,211,411 downwards.
CAGCGGAATCTGGCTGCTCAAAAAAATTACAACCTGACTTCAAATAACTAATTCAAAAGAATGGCCCTGACTAAAAAGAAATCTTAAAAATAAACTATACGTTTCATTAAGTACTTACCTCCCAAAAATCTTCATTATGCGAACTATTGCAATACAGCGAGCGTCAATACTACCAGCTAAACAAAATATTCTAATTGCTAAAGCCACTAACTACTAATAGGCATGAGGTTAGCAAAGGAAAGATTTTGTTGCAAACCAAATAATGTATTTTTTTACCTTAATAATGCGACATCCAGTTCAAACACGAATATAAGTCATCATTGACATCCAGTACAAAGATAAATAATCATGAATTATTTTCAATCTCCAATTCGTATGTTTCCAGATCGTTAGCCTACGCTAACACTTAGGACATGGAGCCTCCATCAAATCTAACTTATCACATTTAACATCCACCACTGCTGGCTGTTCACCTCCAACGGCCCAACAGTACTTCCATCACTGCTGGCGACTAACTCTCAACTGCTCAACAGTACTGGCGATTAACTTCCATCAAGGAGTCCAACGAGCCACAGAGCCTCTTACAAAGAAAGCGCAGTCAGAGATCCAATGCAGAGCACTACACAGCGCTGCCAACACAGAAGCAGCCCACTTACAAAATATTCAGATTTTCATAATTATTACGTTTTATAACTTACTATACACGGTTAATAATTTCTATTAAGGTTAGTCAAATTACAATTTCACCAATTTGAAATTCGGTTCGTTATAGGTTCAATCTATTGGTCTGGAGTGATAAACATTTTTTCGTATCTGAAAATAGTCTTTGGCACCCGACATGTAACACCTCCAAATGACATGGAACCAATGAAAGTCTCAATCACTATGAATGAACGTTCGTTTAGTGTACTACTGATATACATCGCTACATTATTTTGGATATTGTTACAAGAGCTATGAAAACACATGGAGTAATTATAGACACATTCTTATTGAAAACAAAAAACATTTGAGCTTGCACGAGATGGGACTAAGTAAACATGTAAAATTGCTTAGCAAGTAACTCAAGTATCAAGTTTGCTAACTGTGTTCTCGAGCTTGCTGCTTCTTATACAAATTGTAGGAAAAAGATCTCTGAAATACTGTAATGTTTCATACCGATTATGGCGCCAAGGTAGATGAATCGTACATTTATCCATCACTGGTTTTCTAAAGTGTCCGGTGGTCCGCATGCCGTTAGAGTCAAGGGAATATATTGTGCTATTCGGCAAGCGAAGAAAGAATTACAAAGAATGATAACAGCCACAATAATACAGTGCTGGACTGGCCACTCTTTTGGTCCAGGACTAACAAGGCATACACATCATAAACAACATAATGTTTATTTATTACTAGCCCTTGACACGCAGGATGCCAATGAATTTTTTATTCGGAATGAGAGCAGCCAGAAAAATAACAAAATGCTGCTGTTGAAGTTTAACGGTCCAAAGATGTTTACGATCTTATATTTGACATAAATGTATGATACAGTGTGGCTGGATCACGAATCTTGGCATCACACTGCATTTGAGCGTGAAGACCAGGAATACCAACACAGGATGCTACTATTAATACTTTGGACAAAGTGCTAGGTGATAATTTTTAAAAACACGTCACCTTCACCGTAAACGATCTTCTTGTCACAGTCGAAATGTGGAGCGAACACTTCGCAGCTCTATGAGAGGCCTTTCAATACTCTCTGAAGAATGAAACGACGGAGAGACAATTATCTGACGAGAGTGTGAATATGTACGCCAGTAAATGAATTTTTGAGGCACATAATTCTTCCACATCGAAGAAAACAGAGAAGTTGGAAGCATTGCGCAAATTCCTACATCTAGTACTGTTTAGACATTCTTATGTGAGAGATTTATACCGCTCTTCGACAGACAATGAAGTTATGAGCGACGAAGTTTGGCACAGTCTACTGAAGGTAAAGTGAAGATAAACTACGCTTCGTTTTATGCAGACAGTCTGTAGAGAAACCCTTTCTACGCATTAAAAGCGGAAAAAACATTTCACTAATATACTATATTCGTGCTCAGATGGCACCAATTCAGTCTATATAGCATGTGATGGATCAGATTACGCTTTGGCGAGAAAACGTATATCAACTATTATTTTACCAAGGAGAAAAGTGGGGTCAGATTGAGCACTAGTAGACTATACAAATTTATATCAACTCATATCTAATAGATAGACGAAGGAAAGAAACTTGAGGACGATCTTCTTCGGGAGAAAATGTTGACAAGCTATGAACTAAAAATATTGAAAACGAAGAAAGAGCTGTAGCCATAATATTTGGTTTCATAAAATTAAACTGTTAAGTAGCTAGACAGCGTCAAATAGTGGTAACTAATCACAAAGAGCTGTCACCCTATTAACAAACAAACTGCAGCACGAGATGTTGCCCAGAAAGGTGTTAGCCGTGCAAGCGTTTGTTTTGGTCAGATAGCTCATACTGGGGAGCCCAATTCGTAGACAAGCTTACCGACGTAAATAGTTATATTTACGTCGGTTACAGAGGGTTCGCCTACCAACAGTAGAAAGTAGAATCTGTCTAATTATGCTAATTATGGGGGTAGCAGATGATGTAATGTCATATAATTGCTCAGGAACATACGGCAAGTGCAGAACGGCAACCATTGTTCGTCATTAAAATAGAAGAAATATGGGCACACCGAAGAGGAGGTACAGCAGAAGCTCGATATAACGGGAAACTCCGATACCTGCTTCACCTCTGCGATAAGTCGTCAGCGTGGTATATCGAGAGTGAACTGTGGAAAGACTACGCATGGAAAGTTAGGGAAGGTACGTAACGCAGTTTTATGCTACACTTTATATTACACAGTATTTAAATTTAGACCATATTAAAAGTTAAATATTTAAAAAAACTCACCAGATAGGTCCTGTAGCAATTTGATCAACTTCTCTCAATGGCGTCCAAACACTATGAGTACAGCAGTTTCTAATAAAATATATATCTGAACTATTGGGCATAAAATTATTTATGAAACACAGTACATGGTCGTTTACAACACTGTCAGCAAGCTACTTTTGAAGGTTGATTTTTCCACTAGTTTAAAGCAGCCAATTGCCTTCTTTTGGCGGGTCATTAACGCAATTTCTTTCGTGCATACGGTACATACGGTTTAATGTTCATGTGCAACATCTGAATATGGTTCTGTTCATTTTGCCTCGGCATTCACATAATTATTTTGTTTATGCCATAAATATTTTAAATAAACTGAGAACATTCTCTACGATTTCTTGTTCTTTTTCGTCTTCTTCTTTTTAATTCTCATTCTCACCTTCGTCTTCCTTGCCCCTCCCACTACATATGGCATCAATAACGTCTTTGGCATCGTATAAATAACGTCTTTGACATCTATGATTTCTGAATCGGTTTCTTGCGTCGACTGCTGCTTAGCAGTGCGTGTCGTCAAGATCGGTATTCTACTACAGACATATGCAGACTCCATGTCACTGCTGTTGAAACAAATGTCGCTACATTATTCATCTGTTGTATTTTGTTCAATGAGCATTACTTCAAGCAATTCGTAAAAGTGGTGAGACATGTCTGGTGCCACACCAGGCCTTCTGAATACGCAACAGTTCTCAGTTTCGCAGATTTCAATAGCATTTCCATTTCTAATTCTTTATTATCAACTGAAATGAGCAGTTCACTGCCATACAAATCCTCAAATGCTTGTATGATGCCCCCATGCAGCGACTGAATTAAAGCCCTTATGTTCTTATGTTTAAAAAGGTTTTGTTTCTCCGTGGTGTGACTGAAACACGTCAGCGCTTTGATGAGCTGGACTTTGATCAATATTCAGTAGCGAGTATTTCCCCCGCCTAAGTGATCACAGGTACTTTCCTACTGACTAACAAATTCTTCTTGAAACCACTTTCTGAACGTGTATCATGTCATCCAAGCCTTCCCTGAATGCGTGTAAATGAAGCATAATTATTACATGTACTTCAAAAATCCGCAGCTCGTGGTCTTGCGGTAGCGTTCTCGCTTCCCTCACAAGGGGTCCCGGGTTCGATTCCCGGCGGGGTCAGGGATTTTCTCTGCCTCGTGATGACTCTGTGTTGTATGTTCTTCATCAATGACGCCCGCAAGTCGCCGAAGTGGCGTCAAATAAAAACTTCCCCGCATGGGGCCTCCCGGCCAACAAAGCCATACGATCATTTCATTTTTTCATACTTTAAAAGTTTCAGTATTCTACTTTCGTCTACAGAAAGAGATTTCAGCTTATTCGTGCCAGAGGTCTTATTTCCTGTTTTTTTTTCTTTCGGTTTTTAGATCAAGAGTTCTGGTTTGAAGCAGTCGACAATAAAGCACTGTTTCATCACAATTACACACGATGATTGCTTAAATATTAATGTACCATCACTTTATGTAGAATTTCAAGAAATTGTGAAGATGATTCGTCATCAGAAGCCCCAGCTTCTCCTTCAGTACTCGTTTGGCTAACTCCATGGGAATATTTACACCTTGAAAACCATCTGTGGTAAGTAGTTGAATCTTTGTTATCGTGTAAATCAAAGATAAATTTCGCATCTTGCCCTTTAATAACTCCCGCACGACCGCTACGACGCAGGTTCGAATCCTGCCTCGGGCATGGATGTGTGTGACGTCCGTAGGTTAGTCAGGTTTAAGTAGTTCTACGTTCTAGGGGCCTGATGACCTCAGCAGTTAAGTCCCATAGTGCTGTCCATTTTTCTGTACATTCCCACATTAATTTCAACTATTTTCACAAAACTTATAACATTATTTCTTCTCTCATTCATCCTTTGGTTATTCTTTAAGGTATTCCGCATCTCAGATATTAAACTTGCTCTTGTATCACCATTCTTCATACGATCAACAGTTTTCAATCACTCAAAGATTATACTTAACATTTATGCAACATGACTTCGTACCAAGCGCACGGAAATGTACGCTCTATGTGAACAATGCATGAAAGACATTATGGTTGTGCTTAGTTTGATTACTGTCAAACATTGTCACTTACACTCTTTCTTGACTACGTCGAAAAGTTGATTTCAGTTGCACATGTCCTGTTCGGTTATTGGTTTCCGGGATTACAGGGGTAAATGATACTGCAGAAGAACAACAAGCAGACAGCAATAAGGATTTTTCAACGCGTTCTATACGAATCCACGGTATATCGGACCGTGGCATACTGGACTTTTAAGCTAATAAGAATCTACTACCTGATAAACGAGGGGAAGCTACATCAGAACTAAAACTATATATAAAAGACTATGTCTGACTGACATCATCACCCATCGCCATCGTAGCTAGGCCTACGAAAATTGGTAATTGGTTTCAGGGTCAGAAATAGAGTGAAACGTGTTACAATATTTTTGGAAATTAATGCTATGTGGGTCAAATAGTGGGTGAAAGATTGTGTTGAAAATACATAATTATTAAATATCTACTAAAGTATTTTTAAAGTTACATCTATGCACATTGGTATTTGGCTTATGATTACAAACAAAAAAGTACTTGTTTCAGTGTTTTTGTACACTGAACTCCTATGGAGGTGAAACAGGGGACGAGATTTTTATGAAAATGTTTTATTATGAAAGCACATTTAACGCTAAATCTATGACAAATTTAATTTGTTTCCTCAGTTAGAAACTGAAAAGCACATGTTTCACTTTTTTTGTAAATTCAGCACTAAGGAAGTGAAATAACGTCAGACTGACTGACTCTTCACCGACCAGCCCAAATCGCTGAGGATAGAAACTAGAAGTTTGGAGAGGGTTTGGGTCTAATACTGTAAACGTCGTTTAAAAAGGAATTTCTCGAAATTCCTCTCCTAACGAGATGAAATAGCGGATAAAAGACTTTTTGTCGCTATTAAGGGAAATTTGAAGCTAGAACTACGAAACAGGTATTTGGTTTCTCATTCAGAAAATAAAAAAAGAAAAGAAAACGTATTTCCGCACTTTTGCATATTCAATCAGTAAGGGGGTAAAATAGTAAGTGAACTTTTTTTTTTGAAACTAAATAATTGCTAAAGGATTTTTAACGCTCCGTCTACGACATCTTTTTACTTCACTGTTAGAAATAAAAAAAATAGGCCTCTCAGAGTTTCTGAAAATTTAACTCCTAGGGAAGTACAATAGGTAATGAAAATTTTTAAGAACATATTTCATTACATTAAAAATTGTAAAGCTAAATTTATGAAAATTGGTATTTCACTTCTCGGTTAGGCATAAAGAAATATTTGAAATATTTGTTAGGGGATGAAGTTGCTATGGAAATATCTCCATAGCAACGCAAAAAGCATGATTAAAAAAAACTTCGTACTCCAGCTACCAAAATCACTTTTGGTCAAAGTAAATTCGGAAAAGACCATGATTATATGGCTGTAATTAGCGTGAAAAGCTCAGACGTTGTTGCAATTTGTGAGCAACATAAGAAAAGGGGTAAATAAAAACAAAAAATTCTATGCAGATCATACAGTCTACGTGAGCGAAGCAGCGGGCACTAATCTAGTGTATAAATAAAAGTGAAAATAGTCTATTCTGAAGTGTAATACTGTATACACATCTAGCTGTAGATGTCTTGAACAAAATAAGTGTTTAAAGAAGCTGAGATGAGATCTCAACTTATCCCTAATGGTAAAGAGGGTACAGTATTTTCGGAAGACGTATGAAATCCTTTACAAAGAAAGCAATCACGAGTAAGCGTGTAAGTTTCGTGAAGCTTGAACTGCCCACGCACTGAAAGGAAACACAACAGTCGATCTACAACAAAGAATAATTAGATCTACCGGATGAGCAGCGCAAGTCCTAGTAGCGATACATTATTTAAAAAGAAAAAAAAATGAAATTACCACCCAAGAAAGCTATGGACATTTAAGTGGCAGTAAAGAAGGTTCATATGGTTCAAATGGCTCTAAGCGCTATGGGACTTCACATCTGAGGTCATCAGTCCCCTAGACCTAGAACTACTTAAACCTAAGGACATCACATACATCGATGCCCGAGGCAGGATTCGAACCTGCGACTGCCGCAGCAGCGCGGTTAAAGAGTGAAACGCCTAGAACCGCTCGTCCATAGCGGCCGGAATTTAAGATGGCTCTGGCTCTGAGCACTATGGGACTTAACATCTGAGGTCATCAGTCCCCTACAACTTAGAACTACTTAAACCTAACTAACCGAAAGACATCACACACATCCATGCCCGAGGAAGGATTCGAACCTGCGACCGTAGCGGTCGCGCGGTTCCAGACTGTAGCGCCTAGAACCGCTCGGCCACTCCGGCCGGCAGTAAAGAAGGAAATAGACTGTTTAGCAAATGTAGTTGACAACAGAAGAAAGTTTGCACATAGAATTTTGGCACAAACTTTGATAAATTATAAAGGGTAAATTATAAAGAGTAGTCTTTAGTGCTGGAGACCCACATTGAACATCAGAGAGTGTAGATGTAAATGAAGGATTCCCTCTAATGTAACTAGTTTATTGTCACAGTAGGCATGGTAGATGGGGAAGTTACTAACTGAAGAGATAGTAAATAACATGCTAAGCGTTTCCTCGAGTTGCGCGTCTGTAGAAACTTTGTTTTACCAAACTCCGAACAGTCACATAAGAGAAATCTCCCCGACGACACAAAACGGGAGAGCAAGAGGAAACTAATTCCATGCTGAAAGACATAAACTAAAAAAGAAAGTTTTACTAATTGGTGTATTTAATAGAGTAAAATATTGGAGACTTCATGTTGGGCTTGACGCATGTCCCGTGTAATAAATTTGACTATGAGTTAATGAAGGTTCATCTTTTGCAAGGGAAATAAGTCTTCCGAAATCAGACACTCAAATACACACTCAATAATTTGCAGAAAGTAAGAAAAGGGAAGAAAGGATGGGAGAAAACATGAACTCCAGAAAACATTATGCACGAGATGAATCGTAGAAAAAAAGTCAGCCACCGAGTGAATGAAGGAAAGCATGAAAACTTACGTCTTCGCAGTCACCACGGGACGATACGTAGAGGGTTGTAGTACGTTCTGAAATTCGTCAGTTAGAGTGCTTTTCTCGAAACTTTCTGAGTAGTCTTTCACGAGATAGTTCGCATCTACCTGCCAACGTCTGCCAGTTCAGTCCGCTCAGCATCTCCGTGTCGAACTCCGACGGCTCAAACAAACGTGTGACAGTTTCTGCTGCCCTTCTTTATATCCGTTGAATGTTACGCGTTAGCCCTGTTTGGTACAGGTCACACACACTTGAACAATACTGTGAGATGGATCGCACGTGAGTTTTCTAAGCAGTCTCCATCGCAGACTGTTTGCGTGTCTGTAGTATAAGGGGAAATCAAATGAAAACGTGACCTATACAAAAAAGCCAGTAAGCTGTTCGTTATTTCAAAAGTAATCGCTGTAACTGTTAACACATTTATCCCAATATGAGACAAGACGACCAATACATTCGTGCAACAAAATTTCCTGTTGTCTTCGGAACCATGATTGTACGTCGGTCATGAGTTTCATTCTTCAGGGCGGGTCCAAATGCTCCCAGAATTGTTTCGACTACGCAGCAAAAGTTTCGCTGGGAATCCCTCACACATTCTCCATAGATCTCACTCTTCCACATGCGATTTCCACATTTTTGAAGTCCTAACGAAAGAAATTCGTGGCCGTTGATTTGCCTAAGGACAAGAGCCGCACTCCTAGGTGCAATCGTGGTTACCTAGGCAAACGAAAACATTTTTCTATGATGACAATGACCGTCTTGTCTCACAGTACGATAAACATATTAACCTTTATGGCGATTTTTTTTAATAATGAACAGTATACAAAATTTTTTCCACCTGTCTCGTTTTCATTTCACTGTCCTTTATTCCACCGATAAACTGAAGACTACCATCTGCTTTACCTACGACTGTCCCCATGTGATCGTTCCATTTAATAACCCTAAAGATCTGTTACAGGCAGTTGTATGTTTCGGCTGACTCATTCTATCTGTGAATCATTGGCTCGTTGATACTGAAGTCGTAGCATACTACGTTTTTTTTCGTTTCTTGACGTGTAAAACTTTGCATTTCTGAAGATTTAAAGCAAATTGCCAATCTTTGCCGCACTTTGTAAAGTTCAATATGCAACTGAATATTTAAGCAATGTTTTTTCACACAGTGATTTCCTTCAGTACAGATAACTGCATCATCCACGAAACGCCTAAGGTTACTGCTAATATTGTCTGCAAGGCCGTTAATATTAAGATGAACAGCAAGGATCGCAAGACACTTCCCTGAGTCACACCAGACGTCACTTCTACATCTGTCGTTGACTCTCCATCGAACCATCATCTGTGTCCTCCATACTCAAAGATCGTCAACCCAGTCACAAATTTCTCTGGGTACCACATACGATCATACTATTGATAGCAAACGTGTATATGGTGTCGAGAAAAATGTTTTCAAAAGAAAAGAAAAACTGCCTCCACCTAACTGATCACAGTTTCAGAATATCGAGTGAGGAAAGCGCTAGTTGGGTTACATATGATCGATGTTTTCGGAATCGAGATCATTCTGTTCGAGATACGTGGTTACGTTTGAGCTCAGAATATGTTCTAAGATTCTACAACAAATGGATGTCAAAGACGTTGAACGTAAATTTGTCGTTTGATTCTGCTGCCCTGTGCTTTTTATGTCCCAACCACTGGGGATTGCTTTAGTTCGAGGGATCTGTGGTATACTCTGGTAAAGAGAGAGGTTAAAACAGCCGCGAATTCAGTATAGAACACGGTAGTGAATCCATAGATCCTTGAAGCTTTTTTCAGCTTTGATGGTTTCTGCTGTTTCTCAGCGTTATTGATGGTAATATTTATTCCACTCATCTTTGCAGTGGTACAAGAATTAAATTCGAGCACTACTGCAGGATTTTTCTATGTAAGGAAACATTTAAGGACTGAATTTAGCATTTCTGATTTTCTTTTCTAGCTTTCTATTTCATTTATTGGCTCGATTGTCAGTGTCTCAACACTAACTTTGGTGCCACTAACATCCTTTACATACTGCCAGAGTTTCTTTGGGTTTCGTGAACCATATTACGATATTTCTTTAAACAGTCTTAAGTGTTCAGTGTCGACCGTAGAACAACTGTCGTTCTCGTAAACAGAGGACGAGGTTTTTGGTCTGTTTGTTCATATCTACATTGTACATTGTGCCAAGTGTGGTAATACGAGGGCTGTCCAGAAAGTAAGTTACGATTGATCCCGAAATGAAAATCACAGTGAAAATCGGAAATGTTTCATTTGTAACTGTTAGCTACACCTTTCAGCTACTTCTCTACGTAGTCGCCGTTCTGATTCAGACATTCGTCGTAGCGTTGTACCAACTTTCCAATACCCTCATCATAGAAGGCAGCCGCCAGTGCTTTCCTCCAATTCTCTACGCTGGCCTAAAGCTCGTTGTCTGTGCCAAAATGTTGTCTTCATAGCCAGCGGTTCGTTTGAGCAGAGATGAAACTCAGTGGGAGACAGTTACGGGCTGTATTGTGGGTAACCAAACATTTCCAATTGAAATGATGCGGTAACATCTTCATTGCCCCTGCAGAATGAGGCTGAGAATTGTCTTGAAGAAAAAACCGCACGACAGTTATGTAATGTTGGTTGCATAGCTTCAGGGGAAAATTCTCACCAGGTCCTCGTACTTGGCGGGAGACACTATTTTCTATAACATCTTTAAGCGCTCACTAAGATCTCATGAATGAAAACAACGACATAATTCTACCTAGAGTCATACTAGAGACACTGCCCAACACATATTTGCAAAGCTTTATCGGATTTTTCATAGTCGTTTCCATTTCGCGACCGATCGTAACTCACTTACTGGACAGCCCTCGTATTTCACCTAAGTTGCCTAGGTCAGCACTACTTGTTATTGCTTGCCACTGGCTAGTATGGTATGACTCTCTGTAGGAGGAAGTGTTTACCTGCTTGCTCTGAGGGCTGAGAGAGAGGACGTTGAACAGAGCCACAAATGTCGACGGTGTTGGTCGGCCGCGTGTGGGAATTTGGCAGCAAGATGTGAGCGGACACGATGGTGTGATGCAGCCCGCACGCACGCCACTTGCTGTGGGCCTACTGAGCTGAGCAGACTTGTGGCACTGGAACCTTGGAAGTAGCGATATCGGTTGTAGTGCGTCGGTATTCCTTGCTTGTCAGACACACCGAGTCCATGATGTGTACATAGCTAGCTGTGCAGCAATACGCACTTAACAGGTACTGTAATCTGGTGTTTGCTAAAACCGGCATTACGTAACAGATGCCCAGAGACAGTGCATCACTACACTGTTTTAATAACTGATAATGTGAGGTGGCTGCTCACAGTACATTAATTTTGTAGTACGGGACACAGATTTTGTATCGATTCTCTGTTATCAGCTGAATACTCGGTTTACTTGCCGATTGATGATGCTGTTATACTGGTCCTGTGCACCATGACTAGCTTGTGTTACTGATACTATATGAAACGATTGTTTTCCGTTTCTAATACTCAATTGTTTCAGGTTAGATTATCTGGTATTTTCTTGTGCCTTGTATGAGCAGATGTGGACTGATGTTCCTGTACCAACGTGCATCTTTATGGCAGTTTTCAAATGACATACATTCACAATCCTTCAAAACGAAAGTCAATGTTCTTAATTATCGTCGAATTTTTGGTAAACATTTGATCTTCTAGAGTAGATATTTTCTCATGTTGCCGTCCAGTAGCTCGTTTTCTTATGCTGTTGTTGTTTCCTTTATGATAGAAATATATTCAAAGTTTATGTAATATGACTCTTTTGTTAATAATTTGTTGCAGTCGTTAATGTTTTATTTTGAAAACATTCCCTATATTAATCCGCTGGTTGTAGACAGTCGTTCCGACATGGACTTAATTGTGTTGCTATAGTCATTTAAACTTGATTTAATCTGAGTCTTTATTAATAACTTACCTTTGTATTAACATTTGATCTTAGGAATGTTCTGTTTGTGAATGTCGTGGTTGTAGCCGATGTTGCTGTTGTTGTGGTCTTCAGTCCTGAGACTGATTTGATGCAGCTCTCCATGCTACTCTATCCTGTGCAAGCTTCTTCATCTCTGAGTAACTACTGCAACATACATAGTTCCGAATCTGCTTAGTGTATTCATCTCTTGGTCTCCTTTACGATTTTTAGCCTCCACGCTGACCTCCAATACTAAATTGGTGATCCCTTGATGCCTCAGAACATGTCCTACCAACCGATCCCTTCTTCTTGTCAAGTTGTGCTACAAACTCCTCTTCTCCCCAATTCTATTCAATGCCTCCTTATTAGTTATATGATCTACCCATCTAATCTTCAGCATTCTTCTGTAGCATCGCATTTCGAAAGCTTCTATTCTCTTCTTGTCCAAACTATTTATCATCCATGTTTCACTTCGATACATGGCTACACTCCATACCAATACTTTCAGAAACGACTTCCTCACGCTTAAATCTATTGTCGATGTTAATAAATTTCTCTTCTTCAGAAACGCTTTCCTTGCCACTGCCAGTCTACGTTTTATATCCTCTCTACTTCAACCATCATCAGTTATTTTGCTCCCCAAATAGCAAAACTCCTTTACTACTTTAGGTGTCTCATTTCCTAATCTAATTCCCTCAGTATCACCCGAGTTAACTCGACTACATTCCATTATCCTCGTTTGCTTTTGTTTATGTTCCTCTTATATCCTCCTTTCAAGACACTGTCCATTCCGTTCAACTGCTCTTCCAAGTCCTTTGCTGTCTCTGACAGAATTACAATGTCATCGGCGAACCTCAAAGTTTTTATTTCTTCTCCATGGATTTCAATACCTACTCCGAATTTTTCTTGCTCAATTTATAGATTGAATAACTTCACGGAGAGGCTACAACCCTGTCTCACTCCCTTCCCAACTACTGATTCCTTTTCGTGCCCCTCGACTCCTATAAATGCCATCTGGTTCCTGTACAAATTGTAAATAGCCTTTCGGTCCTGTATTTTACCCCTGTCAACTTTAGAATTTGAAAGAGAGTATTCCAGTCAACATTGTCAAATCTTTCTCTAAGTCTACAAATGCTAGAAACGTAGGTTTGCCTTTCCTTAATGTTTCTTCTAAGATAAGTCGTAGGGTCAGTATTGCCTCACGTGTTCCAATATAGCTGATAGGTATGATAAAATCAAATCTCTGTCTGTGCGATACTGTTTATTCATATTATCAATGAATGTAAGCTCATTCTATTAATAACCCAGACTCAATAAATCGATACAACCCTTTAATCCTAAGGGACAAGTGCGTGAATCACCACATATTTGGGAATGATTCGAGGGCATAAACATAGCGACTGAATGTGTCCAGTATCGGAACTGAGTCTTTTTAACATGGCTACAATGCCTCAACATTTAGGACGCCATGAATTCGCAGGAGTGGAAGAGGTCACACGGAGGAAACGTGGGACCTGCGTCCTATAGTTAACCGTTGGTGTTTTTACATGCCCCCCTCCCTCTCCATCACCATACACAAACACACATCAGTTCCCTCTCTTACTAAACTATTTCATGAGCCTCCCGAATGCGAGTCCCGTATGGTAACCATTGCACCACCTCCGCGAGAGGTGTTTACATTGACGAATATTAGTAAAACAACGTCCTGCTGAGTGATCGACCAGCGTTTCTAACGCATATCGACTGTGACAACACCCGTCTGTAGCAGTGGAGTGGACTCAGGGTGGTTGATTATTCCACAACGACACTCTACAAACGCCAGCGGATGGCGTCAGCTCAGGCTGGGAAAGGAGATGATATGCGGGAATTCAGCGACGACAGTCAACGCAGCGCAGTTTGCTGCAGAGCAGGCTACTTTTTCCCTTCATCCCATCGTCGGCGAGGGACATGACACCGGGCAATGGCCAGTTGCGGAGAGAATCGCTAACATATGTCAAAAAGTATTGCTTACAGAAAAGGAACTGGTCTCTTTCTTCATTTCATCGATGTCTAGTTGTGGAAATAGGCGCTGGCTAGACGGAGCAATGACCTGAAAAGACCGGACCTTTCTTCTGTCTCAGGGTGACATTGATTTGCGGAACGGAGGAGGGAACGTCGTTCCCAGCCCGTCTCTCACTGTTGGAAGCCATCCGCCCACGGCCGGCACACGAGGCTCGGTTGGCTGGTCGCTGTGGGCGGATAGGTGCGGGATAGGGAAGCAAACGCCCTCGATGACCGCCGCTGAACGCACTGACCGCTCGCTGCGCTGTTCTGCTTTTTCTCTACTACGATGATGACGGCAGCACGCAGGACGTGCACCACAGCAAAACAGACCACTCGGACGTCAGAATGAATTTTAACTCTGCAGCGGACTGTGCACCGATTTGAAACTTTCATGTACCGAGTCGGGCAGGTGCTCCATCGACTGACAAGGGAACACGGCAAGTGACATCACCCACCTTCCCAATAACTTCGCAGTAAGTGAACACGTGCCTCGGCTTATCCTTAAATACTCTACCGTTTCTGAGGAAATAATGGTCTAAGTTTTTGCCGTAATTTATGTGCTTTTTAACACGCGAGAAACAAGCGCTGGGAAAGTGGCTAGCGTCGCAGCCTTACACTTTTCAGCCCCGTGTTCGAAACCCAGTTTTTAAAAATTATTTTATTTTATCTACCTATGTTCGTAGAAGGTTAAGACACAACTGTTCCATATCAAATTAGAGGATACAAGGGAGTTGTATTAACTGTAAAATTACAACTGGGCTTCACAGTATCATACATTTATTATACACTGAAGAACCAAAGAAACTTGTATAGGTATGTGTATTCGAATACAGAGATGTGTAAAGAAGCAAATACGGCGCTGCCTATATAAGACAACAAGTGTCTGACGCAGTTGTTCGATCGGCCACTGCTGCTACATTGGCAGGTTACCAAGATTTAAGAGTGTGTGAACGTGGAGTTATAGTCAGCACACGAGCGATGGGACACACCACCTTGCAGGTAGCGATGAAGTGCATCCCATACGACTATTTCATGAGTGTACCGTGAATATCAGGAATCCGGTAAAACATCAAATCTGCGACATCTCAGTGGCCGGAAAAAGATACTGCAAGATCGGGACCAACGACAACTCAAGAGAATCGTTCAAAGTCACAGAAGTGCAGTCCTTCCGCAAATTGCTGCAGATTTCAATGGTGGGCCATTGCGAACCATTGAACGAAACATCATCGATATGGACTTTCGGAGCCGAAGGCCCATTCGTGTACCCTTGATGGCTGCACGACACAACGCTTTACGCCTCAACACCTACATTTGACTGTTGATTACTGGAATCACGATGCCTGGTCGGACGAGTTTTGTTTCAAATTGTATCGAGCAGATGGACGTGAACGGGTGTGGAGACAACCTCATGAATCCATGTCAGCAGGGAACTGTTCAAGCTGGTGGAGTCTCTGTAATTGGGTAGCGCGTGTGCAGTTGGAGTGATATGGGACCCCTGATACGTTCTAGATACACGTACTTTAGCATCCTGTCTGATCATCTGCATCCATTTATGTCCATTGTGCATTCCGATGGACTTGGGAAATTCCAAAAGGACAATGCGACGCCCTACACGCGTAGAATTGCTACAGAGTGGATCCAGGAACACTCTTCTGAGTTTAAGTACTTCCACTGGCCACCAAACTCCCCAGACGTGAACATTATTGAGCATATTCGGATACCTTGCAACGTGCTGTTCAGAAGAGATTTCCACCCCCTCGTAATCTTACGGAATTTATGGACAGCGTTGTAGGATTCATGATGTCATTTCCCTGCAGCACTACATCAGACATTAGTCTAGTCCATTCCACGTCGTGTTGCGTCATTTCTGCGTGGTCGCGGGGGCCCTAAACAATATTTGGCAGATGTACCAGTTTCTTTGGCTCTTCAGTGTGTAACAAATGTGTGTATGGTATTTACAGCGGATATAATCTTTTTAAAATCTCCTTATATTTCATTCTTATGTCAATTCTTATATTAATTCCTACATTTTATTATGCTTATTCTTCAGGAACATTTAGTGCATTCCCTTGAATAACACCGATCGTAGAAACTTGGAAATTCTGAATGCCATGAGCAGTATGTGAAAGCAGTACCATAGTGATATTTCTTCGTATGAATCATACTTGAGAAATAAACGTCCTTAACAGTGTTGAAGATTTCAAACATTGGCAATAATTCCGCGGCATACCAAGAATAGCTGATTATTTTTGCGTAACTGGGGCTTGCAATTGGTTACGAACGAAGATACACAAAAAAGTGAGCACGCTCTTGCCAACGGGTAAATCAAACGATAAAATTTTCGCAAACTGTTCCTTTATTAATAGCAAATAAAGCACACGCTACCATAGTAGGATTCTACTGAAAATGCATGCAACCAATATTGCGAATACAAGACCTCTCATAGAATTACAGAAAAGTAACGCGTGTCGCTGACATCGTTTCTCGCCGTATAGCTGCCTACCTCAGCCAGGACACATTTCGTCGAAGGTGTGGCCTGTGATTTCGCAGATCGAGCGTTAAGACAACAATATGCCTCCTTGGCGATATGACTATTACACCAATTAGTTCTACCTATTTCTTAGTTTAGGGCAAACTACAATTTACTGCATATTTCAGATTCGTAATATAAGTGGCAGTAACTCACATGGAAGCGGTTCTATACATGTTCAAACAATATTTATAAGGATTGACTAAAGTAGGTTGATAAAAGGATGAGAGTGCTATATAACAAAAACATGAAACTTTTCTTGAGTTGCGAAAATATGAATTAATTCGGAAGTTATTGTAATGTGTGTTTGATTAAGATAATTAGAATATGGAATTATATTTTAATTAAGCAGTTTGTGTGAAAGTTCGACACTCCACGATGACATTTAGTTAATTTATATTAATAAAAGGATCGTCTTGGGTGAGAAACAATGTACTTATAGTATTTTTACTTGTTGCTTCAATTGTGATAGCTTAGTTATTACAAACAAGTTCTTCAAAATGAGTAAAAAATTACGTTGCCTTCGTATCAAGTTTGATGGGATTAGGTTGTGGAAAGTGATACCCAAAAAAGCCTATTACTTCTCTACGAATGAAACTTGGTTCTGATTTTCGACAGACGTTAGCACCTTGACTTCTTTTTCTTTCATACACAATTACATTTATGACAGACTGAAATTATCATATGAAAGCCTACTTACAAAGCATAAAGAACCACAATTAAGTGAAGAATCTCGAAATATCCTTCAGCCGCCTTCGTATTGATCCAATACGATTCGTGAAGAAGGTGTTAGACTACTTACAGCAAGTCATTAAGGCAGTCTTTCTTCCCGAATTTCATTCGAGATTGGAATGGGAAGAATCCTTAACATGATGGGACATGGTAAGTCCACTGACAACTATTTTCAGCAAATGAATGTACCTGTAGATAGTAGGCAACACCAGTTTCGGCCGTATGCTGCACATCTTCAAATTCTGTAAATTCTACTCCGCATACTAAATCTAAGCGCAGTGCTTCCTTCACCAAATGCCACTTATGACGTACAGAATCTAAACACAGTCCGTATATGGCCAAAACTGGCAATGATTGTTGTCATATTATAAATATGACAAAGCATAAAACAAAGAGTAGTGTTTAATGTTAGTATTATTAGGCGTACTTCCCAAAAGCGAAAGAAAATCATATTATAGTGTTTTATTGAGTAATTATAAGTGGAAATATACTTTTCCTTTTAATAACAAACATTTAACTAATCATTTACTGCAGTGGTACCAGTTTATCTTGCACCATAGTCAACCATCAGAATGTGAAACTCTAGATTATAAATGCAAACAGCTGTTAACCAGCAACAAAACATCAAATATTGATGGAGTAATTATTGGCAATTTTTTAATAAACAATCGACTGAATCGAGAGTATTAGAAATACTAGCTAAGATAGACGATCATGCAGGCTTTGATTAGATATACAAATCAAGATGGGACAGAAGCTCAAGTGGCACAGGAGGTTTACCACAGATGGGGAAGTATTTTTCTGGAACTTTATGTATTCGACAGCGACTCGGATTCCGCGCTCAGCCTGAGCATCGATTTGAAGGAAATGTCAGAGAGATATCCATCGTTCGTATCATCATCGTAGTTCGCTCCCACATAGCGTGTCGCCGTCACATGGGTCTTTCCACTGAAGCGAGAGTGCCTGTAAATACCGCAGTCCCGCACTCCTTCCTCAAGTCCTCGAAAGTCTCTGAAGCCTTAGACTATTTTACACAAGTTTTCGACGACTTTCGCTGGTCTCGGGACTTTGAGATTCTGACCAGTCACTTACCTCATGAACACGACCATGTTACCAAATACTGGAACCCGCGGTTTACCTCATGAACACCACTTTGTCATCGAACACTGGAACCGCCTTTTTGTTCCACAGATCGCCGCATCACTGCCAGTACAGTTGACCGCAAACTATATTCCACCTACGCAGATTTTGATAGTAAAGGTACATTACTTCTGGTTGACCCGTTCTCTGAGCAGCATGTTCTCTCTCAGAAGAGCTAAGGGGCTCCGGAACGCCCTATACTTGCAATGTTAAAATAACGCTTATAAATTACATCTTTCCTCACAAAGTATTTGAGGTAGGAAGTTGAACTTTTTACAGATTATTTATTGGAATATGGGCTACAACTTAACACAGGGATTTTACAAAATTTTAGTTCGGTTATTAAAGATGATTTTTTTTCAATTGTAATGAAAATTCACAACATTTTTTTTGCAATTTTTTATTTA
Source organism: Schistocerca piceifrons (assembly GCF_021461385.2). Classification (NCBI taxonomy): domain Eukaryota; kingdom Metazoa; phylum Arthropoda; class Insecta; order Orthoptera; family Acrididae; genus Schistocerca; species Schistocerca piceifrons. The sequence goes on along the minus strand of NC_060143.1, from coordinate 276,192,570 downwards.
TATATTCAAAACTATACAGTTTTTTGCAAAAAGGCTGTGTTAAATTATGCAGAAGGTACTGTGTAACATTTACTGAAAGTTTGAAACAAATATGTTTGGAAGATCCTTAGAAAACATGTAATTAGTATGAGAAAATAAAAGTTTTGGGAATCGAGCGACAAAGATTGGATTAACTTTTTAGTGCATTCCAGGTCCATAGGATGGATTATCTTCATCCTCTGCAAACTCCTCCTCCAGCTTCCTCTTGTTCCTCCTCCTGTTTACTCTTGCTTGTATTTCTAGACTCTTTACAGCCCTGTCTGCAGCCCGAAGGCGTTCCTTGTCTAAAGCAAACATCGCTCGTACCATGTTAGAACCTATCTTCATTCCTATATTTCTAAATACCTTGCACCTTACAATGTTGCCATCATTGAAAGTCGCAACAGCATCATACACACCAAAGTGAAGTGTTTCTGTTCCAACAAATACAGTCTTGGGGATTCTCGATCATATAACACTATTTACACTTTCATTGGGGTTTTGAGTTTTTCCGTGAATACACTTTTTCAACAGTTCAGGTGCTGCTAAGTCTCTAAAAATAGAATTTATCACCTCCATTATTGCATGAGGCAGACTATGCTTATGAGTGTACACTTCAACAGTTAGCAATCCTTTGTTATATTTACACCAACTGTCTTCTTCTTTGGGACACAAGCTATGTTGGGGATTTTCATCGGTTGAAGAAGTATGAAAAAAAAGAGCCCAAACAGCCTTCTTCATTTCGTCAACACTTTGTGTATTTAGCCTAATAGCCATTCCATAATAGTTCTGTATTTTGTCAATTACACTGTCAGTTAACCTTCCCTTCCCATCCAACCCTTTACCATCACTGAGGTTTTGTTTTTTGTACGAAGTTTTCAGTCGCCGAAGTCTTGTTCCCATTCGCTTCTGTACGTGTCCAATACACTCAAATTTCTGCACTACAACATCATCACCATAGGGCTTCAGTCCTTGAACATGTTTGAAACTTTTAGAATCACCGTCACCAAGGTAATTAACATATCGCACTTTATCTCACACCTCAGAACGCTGGAATATACTGGCAACACCAGCCACTTCCATTCCTCCACTACTGCCACTATAGTTAGCTTTGCAATTATTTTCATGTGTACCTTTATATTTTTGTGGACATTTACAATACTTTGATATTACTGCTACATTTAAAACTTTCCCTGTATACATACTGGTGGCAGATACTACACCATGAAGAGATGTGTGTCCCCGTTTATGCCAGGTACCATCGAACGCTGCAGTCAAATCTCTGTTACCATTATTTTCCATTACTGCCTCTTCCACAGCGTTCTTCATAGATTCTATACAGACATCTTCTACTTTAGACCCTATTAATTTATTATAGGTCGTAAACTTGGTTGGGGGATTTGGAAGATTCATGATGCCACAGAAAATTGCACCTGCAGTAGCACCCTTACCAACTGAACGCAAGGAATAAACAAATCTAATGTTGTGTTCCTAGATTTTGCTACCATTTTCTTCAGTTGCAGTTACTGCAATACTGTTCCAAAAGGTGGTCATGTATGAACACTTATCACATTTCAGTTGTATTTCACTAGCAAGTCCTACGTGCTTTATTATGGAGAGTTCCAGACCAACTTCACTGCAATGAATACATCTTACACAGTTTGAAAAAATTCCTTTGAGAACCGACATATCAAATATTTCATTCACATCCGATTCGCCCATAAAACATTCATAGTTTTCACTCACTGAACCAAGCTTCTTCTGTGAAGTTTTTTCTTTCCCACTTTGACTGCTATGGGCAGGTGTACTTGAGAGGTTAGGTTCACTCACTTGATTATCGTCTTTATTGTTTACAGTAATAACCCATACCTTTGGCTTTCCAACATTTCTCCTTTTCTTAAAAGCCTTCAGAGGATTTCTAATAACTTTACTTTTACTCATTATTATACTTCAACAAAACGGAGACTCAAGAAGCAGAATTAATTACGAATATTTTCGAGATAACGACAGAGTAAATAAACATGAAACAATCGACAATCACACCAGCGATATATATTGAACCATCACAGATTAGCCACAACACATACTTTATCTCACATCACTAAAATGTACCTGATGAACACGGACGTTAATAAGAAAACCATTTGACAGCAGTTTAACAGCGCCACAGTGGGTCACGCCCATGTAGAACACCTTTCAAAAAAAAATTTAAAAATAGTTGTCGTCTTTGGAATTGAATAAATTATATATCTATTAACGCAAAAAAGTAAAAATTGAACTTTTCATGATTTTGAGCCTTTCCGGAGCCCCTTAGCCCTCTGTGAATATTGATATATACTGGGGTACAATGAACATAGGATTACTCTCTAAGATAAAATAAACGACGTGCCACGAAGGATTTAACGGAATGGTACGTATATCGGTAGGTGTGACTTACATGTAGAGACAAAAAAATTAACACAATTTCAGAAAAATTGGGTGATTTATTCAATGATATGAGCTTCACACCCCAAACTGAAAAAGTCAGTAACTCATTGGTCTATTTCTGGCCCTTATGAAACCGGGTATTCGGCTTGACAGTGATGGAAAGTGTTGTTGGTGTCTTCCTGAGAGGTATCGTACCGATTTCGATCCAATTTGTGCGTTCGATCTTCAGAATCACGAGCTGCTTCGAGGGCTACCCCCATAATGCCTCAAACGTTCTAAGTTGGGAATAGATCTGGAGAAGCTACTGGCCAAGGCAGGATTAGGCAAGTGCGGAAACAAGCAGTAGATTGCCGTGTGTAGGTGGGCATTGTCTTGCTGAAATGTAAGCGCAAGATGGCTTGCCTTGAACGGTAACAGAACGGGGCATAGAATAGTGTCGACGGGCTGCTGAGCTGTAAGGGTTCCGATGATGACAACCAAAGGGATCCTGCTATGAAAGGAAATGGCACGCGACACAATCACTTCTGGCTGCCAGATCAGATGTTGGGTGACAGTAAGACTGGTATCCCACTATTGTCCAGGATGTCTCCAGACACCTGTTGGTCCTGGAATCTCATTGACTGGAGTACGTCTTCATTGATGAGGCCCGCTTCGAAATGAGCACCCATGACCATCAAGGGCGTGTCTGGAGACGCCCCAGACAGCACAGGGATACCAACATTGCTGTCGCCCGCCACACTGCACGACAACCAGGAGTGGTAGTCTGGGGTGCCATTTCACAGCAGCACAACTTCGTCTGTCATCTGCAGCACCCATCTTGGGTTCGCTTTTCACCAAGGTAGGGCTCGGCCGCACGCGGCGGGAGTTTCTACTGCTTATCTTCGTGCTTGCCATACCCTACCTTGACCAACAAGGTCGCCGTATCTCTCCCCATTTGAGAAGTTTGGAGCACTGTGGTCTGGGCACTCAAACCAGCTTGGGATTTTGACGATCTAACGCTCCAATTGGACAGAATTTGGCTTGGTATCATCCAGGAGCAAGTCCAACAATTCTGTCAATCATTCTCAAGCCGTACAACTGCTTGCATAAGGGCCAGAGGTGATCCAGCGCGTGATTGACTTGCTCAATTTCTGAAACTCTTTCTGTTGTGTAAACCATCGTATTTTTCTGAAACTGCAATCATTTGTATGTACATGTAACGCACATCACGTCTAATGATTTACGTCTCATTCGGGTAATTCATTTGTGGTGCATCACAGTTTTTTTATTTTATTTTGAGGTTTTCCTCATTACAGAGGCTTATCTCCGACATAATAATTTACTCCGAAATTACTAAACAAAGAATAAACGTTCTTAAACTATATTTTTAAAATATTCCTCCAGTTGTTTCGATCTTGTGTGGCCTCTTCCTCTGCGCCCATTCTCCTCACTGTGTGCTGTACATTTTGGAGCCAGGTGGTCATAGGTCGTCTTCTTCTTCTCCCCTCCGGTTCCCACTCCAGTATCAATTTTGGTATTCTGGCTTCCTCCATTCGTCGTACATGCCCGTACCACTGCAGTTTCTTCCTATCCATTACGTCATATATCCTTTCTTTTATTTCCGTTCTCATTATTTCGGTGTTCCTTATCTTCTCTTTCCTGGAGACTCATGCCGATCTTCTCCAGAAGTCCACCTCTAGAGCTAGTAATTTTTTAATGTGCTTCAGGTTAACTGTCCAGGTCTCCTTTCCATATAGAACCATACTCTCTAATATAGGTTTGTATATTAATTTTTTAGTTCTGCTCATTACATTCCTGCTCCATAAGACTGAGCTAAGCATCCCAATGACCTTCCGTCCGCTACTAATTCTTTTATTGAATTCTGACTCTGATTTTCCCTCGATTTCTGAAATAGATCCCAAATAACAGAAAGTGTTTATCTTTTTGATTTTCTTTCCTTCAATGTATAGCTCATCTGAATCGTTAGTCAAGTATTCGGTTTTTTGGTAATTAATCTTCAAACCCGAAGTTTTGTATGCTTCTGCTAGTTGATTGCACATATAGTTAGGATCCTCCCCATCTGGTGCTACGACTACTTGATCATCAGCAAACAATAAATGGTGTGGTAAACTCCATCTCTTGTTTCTAATCCCATACTATTACATTTACGAGACCTTGTTTTAAGACTAATACCTATATAGGTTTTAAATAATGATGGGGACATGGGACAGCCGTGTAAACGCCCTTTGCTTGTTCCAAATTTCTGTGAAAGTTTATTACCAACTTTCACTTGCAAATGTTATCTTTATATATCTGTTGTAATATTTTAATCAAGAAAGTGATTATGTTTGCCATATGTAGTGCTATCCAAAGTAATTTTCTTGGAGCAGTATCATACGCTTTTTCTAGCTCTATGAAAATTAATCCGATATTTTTTGATTTTTCCCTATTTGTCGTAATGTGAAAATATGGTCTACCCATGGTCTCCAGCCGTGAAACCACATTGTTCATCTTGGGTTCTAAAATTTTTTCCCAGTTTGTTTTTAATTACTTTCGTAAAAATTCTCATTAATGGGTTCGTCACACAAATTCCTTAGAGTTAATTTCTAGATAATTAATCTTCACAAACATCTTCAAAAATCGAAATACATTTGAGATTACAGAAACAACATATCAATTAGACAAAATGGATATCTGAATGAAAGTACTTCTGTTGTAATATACTGCTATCTATGCATATTCTTCAGGTGGCTTGAAGATTTTAATCTCATGTGGAGATATGTATATCTGTTCAGAGACACAGTGCATGTTTATTTCCAAAATACGAAGTATAGTAAGTAGATCCAAGCAAAGCAGATGTAACCTGAAACACAATCATGATGAATAAGCATTGCACAAAAATGTAGATAAAGATTTTTATAAAACCAAACCAGATTAACGAGTTACTATTAAACATTTTTGATAACAGGTGCTTGGCAGCAATAAGTCATTTATGAAAGTCTTGAAGGGATATAAAATGACAGTTGCTAAATGAATTTATTTATTGCGCTACCATTGCTACACAAGTACCATAAGGCCACAACACACAGCCTCAGAACATGCATGTGTACTTCATCATGATTTTTATATTAATCATTCTACCTCAAATTTCAGATAATGACGCAAGTTGAATGTTCCTCTTTGACAGTTTTTATAGCATTTATCGACAGTAAAGAAGTTCTAAGTAGGTATTAGTTATTCAAATTAATCTTTTCAGTGGTATCCATCACATACGCTGAACTTAAGATTTTGTTCATATGTGACATTACAAGGATAGAAACTTAGAAGAGAAATTGACCTTACATATTTTAAATTAGTAGTTCTGTTTTTCCCCAACATGGTTTTTGTTGGTTAATGACATATTTGTTTTTTAATTGTCACGCTATATTTCTAAGAGAGAATCCTATTTTTAGCAATTTTATTTCAGTTACTTCTTTTGCACTCTTTTATTTTCTATTTAAAATCTGAGTTAATGTGACGTTACTTTTTTAGACTGAAAATCTGTTGAAATAATCGATAATCTCAAATACCTTATCTCTGGTATCATGTTCAGGCCTGCATATGTTATAGAACTACAAATTACACCAAAGTCAAAATATTTGTAGTCTTTATCGCAAGGTCTTTTAAACATGGTACAAGAAACTAGGTTCTTTTAATCATTCGCTTTTCTAACGCTTAGAAAATTTTGCATTGTAAAACTATGTTTTTTATTACTACAGATACTGACCTTGTGTGGTAGAGATCAATACAAATCAAATAATGTAAAAAATAAAAAATCAAACTAAAGCTCTTCCTTATAAATTAAACAAAAACCAAACGAAACGTTTTATTCGCTATTTACGGAATTTCAGTTGTGCAAACTACTTTCAAATTGCAGACCACGCCCTGATACTGGCGCCAATTCCGAGTGCGAAAGCACGTTTTCTGAGAGCTTTCACCAGCTCTTAGGGACATTCCTTTACGTTCTTTTTTTGGTGTTGGATTGCATTTCCAACTGACACACTTTCATTTACGACTCCGGTGAAACTAAGGCTGAACATTCTTTTCTCCTTACTTCATAGTCACATGCCAGTGGTCTTGCGACATCAATGAAGCAGACATAATTTGTTTTATTTCTTATTTTCAGCCTACGGCCTTCATACATTTATCAAGACTATAATACACGAATACTGAAAATAATATGTTACATAAATTAGATTCTGATGGAAAACATACACACACAGAAAGACGCATGCAATATGATGCAGAGGTAGTTAGTTACATCTTCCATTGTTCATATTCACGATTGACTTCATAGTATGGGACGAGTCTCTTAAACAAACACAAAACATATATTTATTGGCATAAAAGAATATTTATACGGTTACATTCTGGCCATTTACAGGTATTTATTTCCGTATAAATGAGTAATTCTTTCTATTCAACGTTTCCCTTACGGTATTAAAGGAGTTGTTCAGAATAAACTCTTAAATCTATATTTGAAAACACTCCTTCCATCCCTCAAACATCGGTATATTGGCAAAGAATTTTGTAATCTCTAAAATGGCTGATGACAGCTACTGTGAGTAAGTTTCATTTAATAAAGCAAACAACAAACCAGTTCTAGAATGTTTGTTTATTTAAACTTTAACTAGGTTCAGACAGCACTATCAGCATCTTTTTTAGAAGCACAAGATGTTAGTTGATTACAATTTACTACATGTTATATTATTTAATGGTAGTGATTCACCAAACATGTTTTAACTGCGGTAGCCATGTAACATTTCGTACTTCTGGAGAAAATATAGTAGTATCGAAACGTAAGTAAAGTTTAAATGAATAAACTTACGGAAACTGATTGACTGTTTACTTTATTAATTGAAAGTGTTTTGTTCATGTAACGTCCCAGGCACGTTGCTTGTTATTTTATCTTTAAAATTTGTGGACTTTGTTGTTCCTTGTGAACGTTAAAGAACTAGTGTATGTCCGTGTGTGCGTGCGTGTGTCTGTGTGTGTGTGGGTGTAATTGGGCAAACATTGCATTTGATCAACGAACCTCAATCTTCTTTCGCCGAACGGAGAGCAGCATGGATCTAAATAGCTTTCAATTTAACAATAATGGTACTGGATGTAGCATATAAAATACGACTACGTGCAATACGTAGTCTGGGAAGTTATTAAGTGATGATGAGTAAATAAGGTGCTCAATTATAAAAATTCTTCGTTTAAGTTCCTGATTTAAGCAAAGGAGACGGGCACTGAGATTATCGTAGAGTGCGATGTAGCGTTTTCTGAAGCCGAACGTGGCTAGAGATCAGTAGTAGTGTTACAAGGAACTACAGTTAGCAATCGTCCCGGTCGAACGAATTTGTCACCGCCCAATCCTAGCCATGACCCGGATGTGATAACAGCCTAAAACCGACGCAATCTGCGAGATTGTCCATACATTACGAGAAGTAGGAAGGATGAACGTATCCGCTCAAGACAGACAACGGGACTGGACTGAATCAACAAGCTGCTGGAAAGTGACAATGCTGTAGCAGAACCGACACTGTCTAGATATGTAAATGCCTGACTACATATTTAGTACTGAACTGAAGCTGCCATCCAAAATTGTTTCGGGGCTGTGTGGATAATCATCGACAGTCGTAATCTGTTTCCAATCAGCCGTGCTCAATGGTGAGAACCTAATTATCCAATTTCAATGCTAAGGGTGAGATCTGCTACTCCCAGTGCAGTGGATCCTGCTACTTGCAGTGGATCCTGACGCAGTCTGGAATTCTTGTGTGATGGTCTGGACAGATGTCTGCCTGTTACATATTACGACCCTCTTCACCTGTCGGCGTTCTCTGCCAGTCAACAGACTATGTCGGCCTGTGCGCTTTTGTGCTGCACGTGTCCCTTCACGCTTCCACTTCATTATCACATCGGAAACAGGTGGACCTAGGGATGTTCAGGAGCGTGGAAATCTCTTGTACATAGGTATGACACAAGTGACACCCACTCACCTGACCACGTTCGAAGTCCGTGAGTTCCGCGGAGTACCCCTTTCTCCTCTCTCACAATGTCTAATGACTACTGTGGTCGTTGATATGGAGTACCTGGCAGTAGGTGGCACCAAAATGCACCTAATATGAAAAACGTATGTTTTTTGGGGTGTCCGGATACTTTTGATCACATAGTGTATGTGACTTAAACCATTGTTGTCCACAGCTGTAGTCGCACTTACTGAATCAACTAAGCAAGAAACAGGCTCATCATTAATAGTACAACATAAAAAAGGTACATTACTTTGTTCTCTTTTAGCAATTCTCTGCATGGATTTGAATTGAGGGACACGTTTCATAATACTGCTGACGGATCTCTTTTACCACCGTCTATTCCGTTCTGTCCCTCCCTTTATTACGTCCACAAACACATCGCACATGTCCCGTTTTCCCCCAACGACAACGCTTCACTTTCTGCCTAAATTGTTCCGTATGACTGTGTAATTCCTGTTCCGCTGTTCTGTTATAATTTGGTATGGTAAAACCCTTTACCTCAGTGCTAGTAGTAGTAGTATTATCCTCATCCTCATTCTCCTGTCTCCTGTCATCTACATTTTATATAGCTTGTATTTGGCGAACTAGCTTGCTAAGTTGGTGAAATGTGTGAGGTGTTGTTCAGAACACAGTTGCCTTTGTTTCTTATCGTTTAATACCATCCAAAATGTGTGTTACTATTTCTATTTACCTGTACTGGTGGCATAATGCTTCTACTGTGTTGTGAGCTATAGTTACGTACGTGGCAGTGGATTCATTCCATCCCCGTTCCTTTCCATATCGCCCATAAACTAATTCCAGAAAGGTCCGCGGCGGGTGTTACTTTATTACATATGTTCTTTCGCAGCTCGTTAATTCCATGATTGTATTCTAATGCTTCTAACATCCACTCTCTCATAGTTCGTTCCTAGTTGTCGGCTAATGTCAGTAACAATTCTGTCTCCATCGAGACTATTACATCTACATCTACATCTATACTCCGCGAGCCACCTTACGGTGTGTGGCGGAGGGTACTTATTGTACCACTATCTGATCCCCCCTTCCCTGTTCCATTCACGAATTCTGCGTGGGAAGAACGACTGCTTGTAAGTCTCCGTATTTGCTCTAATTTCTCGGATCTTTTCGTTGTGATCATTACGCGAGCTATATGTGGGCGGTAGTAATATGTTGCCCATCTCTTCCCGGAATGTGCTCTCTCGTAATTATAATTCTAAGAACTCTACTACTGCCATAACAGAGTTACCTAAGAAGTCTTTACACCTCATAATATACTCCTGTAACGGATTAGTCAACTTATTAAAATTATTCATAACCTCCCCCTGATTGTTCGGCAAATTTTTCCACCTCATTTTTCTCTAATGGGGAACTTTCATACACAAGTACCCCAGCTACCCTTTGATCAGCCTCTTTCATTCGTCGTTGTAATGTAGCAGTGTCTTCGTCCACCACGACAACCAAATCCAGTAACTTGTCCTTATAATGTTCAAGCGTGCTTGTAATCGCCTGAGTTGGCCAACACTAGGTTTGACGTCATGAAATAACTCCTTATGTATTTCAAATTCCTGAAGCACAGCGCTCTATGCATCGACTGCCTAGCTTACCTCGTCTTGGCGAAACTTGATAGTGATAACTTTCCCAGTAAGAGCTGTATTAATTAATCCACCGTTCCTTGTGGATCCATATCTCTCTAATTTCATGCAAGAGCTCACCGCCGCGGTAGCCCAGCTGAAACAGAACAGTCTGGTGTACCCCACGAGATCTTTTTGTTCTGCCACCATTTATGTACGAAGAGGTAACACGGAGCGAGGGTTGGGTGGTAGGAAGGCGGACTGATCCTTCAGTATTTTATTAAAACTAAACATTCACACAAATAATTAAATCATTAATCACAGTCTTCCTTCAATCACAGTCTTCCTTTTTGGGTATGTCTTCTTTTGATTATATGCCGCCGGCCGGAGTGGCCGAGCGGTTCTAGGCACCACAGTCTGGAACCGCGCGACCGCTACGGTCGCAGGTTCGAATCCTGCCTCGGGCATGGATGTGTTTAATGTCTTTAGGTTAGTTAGGTTTAAGTAGTTCTAAGTTCTAGGGGACTGATGACCTCAGCAGTTAAGTCCCATAGTGCTCAGAGCCATTTGATTATATGCCCCAGTGAATATTTAGCAAATAACTTCCAGTGAAATAATCTGCGGACACTCGCAACTAAATAGAATTACTTCCTTTAAAATTTGAATGTACTTGAAATAGCTTAGACAGAAAATTGTAAAAATGTAAGGACCATTTACACAATTAAAAGTTACTTGAAACTGCTTCAGCAGAAAAACCGTAAAAGCAAAATAATTATTTACACAACTCAGTATAACAGCACAGGTTTCTATTAATCATGAAATAGATGTATTTGTTTAAGTTAATCAATGAGGAGCCCTCTTACAACTCATTTGACCAGAGTCATTAACCCCACACAAAGTGATAGCGAGTCAGCCCTGTCCTCTTCAAAGGAAAAGGTATTTCTGTTCACAGAGCGGGCCAACCGCTTCTCACAGCAAGTCAAGATGGTTACCCATTACTAAGTCCCCATGGCACAGCATTCCTGGAAGGTTACTTCACGGTACAAAACAAAGTTCCTATGACATCCGTTTCACCCGGACGTCCCTGCATTTGGAGAATGCACAAAGAGTTTACTTCACTTCACGAAACACACAACCAGAAAAAATGCAGGTGAACAACCTCAGAGCACGACATCAAAAGCATCGGTCCCTAGGCTTACACGCTACTTAATCCAACTTAAACTAACTTACGCTAAGCACAATACATACACCCATGGGCGAGGGAGGACTCGAACACCCCGCCCGAACCATGTCAAGACGCCAAGACCGTGCGGCTACCCGGCGCGGCCAGCAGACGAGATCAGCGCATGCTTTAAACAATCACACCTCTGGCCTCACGTACAGATACTGCGAGTAACAAAAAATATAAAAGTTGAACTATCGAAAGACGAAACAACAGCACATTTTGGTCAACAAAATAGGCGAAGGCTCATATTCTACTGACCAGATAACCGGCCTCATTAAACTCAACAATGATTTCTGCAACACTGCCACTGATGAAAACGAATTCATCGATCAAATATATCCAAACATCGTTCACAAATATACAACACCGGACTCGCTATTTGAAAGGACAATTTTGGCAACCATAGATAGTATTGTTGACGATATCAACTTTAACATTCAAAAGAAAATTCCCGTTGAGGAGAAAATATACAAATCGATGGACACGATGGTAAACGTTGACGAATTTCTAAGCTTTTCGCAAATGCTAGGAATGCCATTACACTGTCTTCGACTTAAAATTGGATATCTGATAATACTACTCAGAAATCTCACCTCATCAAAACTATGTAATGGAACGAGGATGATCGAACTTCTGACTGGAAAGAACAAAGGATACACACTATTGGTCCCTGGAATATCACTGATCTCTGCTGAACTGCCATTCCAATTTCAAAGACTGCAGTTTCCAATCAACTTTGTCTACAGTTTTAGAGTTAACATAACGCAAGAGCGAACTTTAAAATGTGGCGGCATCAACCTCAAAGAATCCTGCTTCTCCCACAGTTTGCTCTCAAGTAGGAAATTCAAAAAAATTGTGCATATATACTCTGTGTAACAAAATGAAAAACGTTGTTAATAAACAAATATCGTAAATAGAATATGTTTACAAAAAAATCTTTGCTTCTTATACTTTAATAAATATTGTAAGTACTTGGAATGTATTCAATAAAATTTGTTTTACCTCCTATACTTCAAAATTTTTCCTTTTATTTAAACTACCACACAATATCGTATCAACTCCCTGAGTGAAGCCGCGTACCGCTGCTGGTTTACCTACACAGAGAGTAAGGGCGGCGCTGTCACGCTTCTCTAGGGTTCTCCTGACGATACCCTTGCCACAGTGAACACTCGCCTTCGAGAACAACGTACTGGCTTCCATAAATTAAGATGTCTTCGAGCTGCTCACATATCTGGGAACCTAATCCGTATCCGTAATTTTGATCACACTGTACATCGCACACAGTGTCTTCTGCCATTCTCATCTACCAACGACGACCTCGCACAGCTCTGTTCTCAACGTCGCGAATCACCAGGGGTGCTCCTCTTTCTGACCTAGCCTGACATTTTAGTCTTCCTCTTTAATATGTGTTTGTCATCTGAACTATCCGAGGTTTCAGCAGATACACTGCAGTTTGTAGAACGCACCGCCGTCCTTACTCGCAGTAGCAACATGAAGAAGGACATTAATTTTCGTCCGTGGACGTCAGTTGTCGTAGAACTCAGAGGGTGGGGGCGGGGGGTGGAGGAGGAGGGAGAAGATTAGTCCTTAACGTCCCGTCGACATCGAGCCATTAGTGACGGAGCACAAGGTCGGATTAGGGAAGGATGGAAAAGGAAGTCGGCCGTGCCCAGCCAAAGGAACCATCCCGGCATTTGTCTTAAGGAATTTAGGGGAATAATGGAAAATATAAATCTGGATGGCCCAGAATGCGAGTCCAGTGCACTAATTACTGCGCTACCTCGCTCGGTTACAACTCGGTTCAAACAGGGCATTGAAAAGGAGGGTCGCTGTAATCGTTCAATTTACTTTTCCACTATCTTTGCTGCTTTTTAACCAGCGATCCAAGTGCAGTGCCACTATTCATTACAGCTTTACGTACTTACTAATGCCGTACTACTTAACGTTAAGAATTTCAGAGTGATTTGCCTAGAAAACCACCCTTTTGGGTACTTACGACTTCAACTATTCTGCGCCCTAAAGTCCCGACAACTAAACAAAGAGACAAACATCAGTAGCTGCGAGATTCGAAGTTCCGTTTTACCACGCTTATTTCAGCTTACTATTGTTCCTAATTTTTTTTCATAATATAGGTCTGCAGCCTATGTGAACTTCTTAAAAATTGCTTATAAATAACTTTAGCCGAACGCTGTCGAGGATCATTGTGAAACGTTACTGAAGATTCTACCCCTTCGCCCTTTCTATAGTGGCCTAATATTCTCGATATAATTAACATAGCGGACGTTAAAACCAGTCTGTTGATTTCTGCAGCAGCGATTCGGTTACTGGTTTTTTTTCATAGAAAAATGCAACTTAAGTTCCTCTTTGTTCCTGAAGTAATTCGGTTCCATCACTAGCAGCTACAAGATGATGGAGAATAAACGAAGTACGGCCAAAAATCCGAATACTTACACATAACAGCTTGATTTCTGCCAAGATCACGGAACACAATGCTTTTCATATGGCAGCGAACTGTAGTGCCTCGACAGGTCAATTTTCGCAGCCTTAGTCGTTAGCTGTTGTAGTGTTTTCCTCGTTTTCTCATTAGCAGCAGTTGTTGGCCGTTTCTAATGTACGAGGGTTAGTCAATTATTAACCGCAATTTATTTATATTTTTGTTTATTTTGGTAGTACTGTTGTTTTACGTTGATGACATATGCATTTGTTTATTTGTTGTTATATCTTTGCAATTTTCAAGCTGCTAGGTTAGTTTCGTTATCGCTGCCATGCTGTTAATCATGACTGCTCCGCTGTCTATTTGCACCAAAAAAGAGCAACGTTTAGTGATCTGTTTTTTGTCGTCGGAAGGCCTATCAAAGACCGAAATTCATCGAAGACTTTCGGTACAGTACGGGAACAGTTTTTTGCCACAACAGAGTGTCTACGAATCGATTGAAGATTTCCGAAATGGTCGCAACACAATGAAGGAGCCGGACGACCGTTTACCGCCACAAATGAAGAAACCATTGAGCGCTGACGTGAAATGATTCTCTTAGACAGACGATTAACTATTGACGAAGTGGCACATCGTCTGCAAATTAGTCACGGTTCTGTCTACGAAATCATCTATAACAGACTTTGGTTTCATAACGTTTGTGTAAGATGAGTCCCAAAACAACTCACGCAGTTGCACATTCGTAAAGAAACGCGCTTGGACACCTGCAAAAAACATTATGATCGCTATTGTAACGAAGGGGACAACTTCTTAGACAGGATCATTCCTGGTGACGAAACATGGATCCATCGTTACGACTCGGAGAGTAAACGCCGGAGTATGGAATGGAAACATCCAAATTCGCAGCATAAGGTTCAGTACTGGAACATTATGGGGAAAGGGGCACAACAATAAACAGTGTGCGTTACAGTCACATGCTTACTGTCAGGCTAAAGCCGGCAATTCGAAGCAAACGCCGAGGATGGCTGTCAAAAGGTGTTGTGTTGTTCTCGGGTTCGTGTATGGGAAATCCGAAAATCCGCTACGCTGCTTCGTTGCTGTTGATGTATCTTGATACATGAGGATTTTGTCGTTTGTGCTTAGTTCTTCGCTTGATATAGTGCCATTCACTGCCGTTGTTCACATAGCTACAGACATATTTGATGGGTTTCACTGAATTGCAGTATTTTATGTTTATGTGGCCTTGGAACATTTTGGAAAGAAGTGTGTTATATGGTACTACCCACTGATTATCTATTTCCAGTTCGACGCTGCCTCGTATTCGTATTTTTGCTGTGAAGTCACCGCTTTTGGGTGATCGTCTTCTGTGTTTGGGATAGCCCTCAACTGAGGTTTTTGTGTTGTCCAAGTATGGTTTTAAGTGTCACTTTGTACATTTTCTGTCACTCATATATGACGAATTGGAGTTTAATGGCCCGCATGGTCCATGAATAATGTTTTTCCCAACTATGACACACAGTTCCGGATCTTCTTGTGGATTGGAAAATTCAGGTTGGATGACTTTGTCGGTATACGTGGAATGAATTCTGTCGTGTAGCCGTATGAGATTGTATGAGTGAGGCAGTCCTCGTTTTTGCCATTCGATTGTATAGATACAGCATCTAACGGTCCACAGAAGTGGTGTTTTGTGATGACATCAGTAAATTTTGTTTGTTGCTGTCGGAAACAAGGGCTTTTATGTACTGTCGATCGATGCATGAGGTCTTTAACGTATTTTAGTTCTTTGATTTCTGGCCACAACGAGCTGCATGTGAATGTTATGAAGAGGTCAGGTCGTCCATATTTTCTTACGTAAATCATGGCATTTTGTGTGTATTCGTGTATGTGTCTCATTCTTGCTATGGATGATGAGGGTAAGATTACGTTGTTCCAATGTTGTCATTGTTTCCGTCATTTATGATTGCGTCTCGAAGGTGGATGTATTCTTAGGTGTGTAGTGTCTTCCGATTCAGTCTTACGTAAAGCATCCATCCCGCTTCTATTTTTGCATACATATCTACCTGTAATTATTGGAATAAACAGCGACTGTTGAGAATTTGATTGTATATTTCATTGTCTCTGATCATTAAGCGGTAAGCATAGAACTTCTTGGAAGCGACTTTTTTGTTTGCTTCTACGTCTGTTTCAGGTTGGTTTTGGTTCACATTAAAATGATATCCGTCCTCTTCGTGCAGAAATATTAATGCATATTGCAAGGTGACATTTACGCCACGGCTTGTGTTTTCATTGTTCACAATTACGATGGCAACTTCGTCTATCTGACGTCCATTAAATTGAAGTTCCTCTTCTTCATGTGGCTTTTGTCGGCTCCAATTATAACTTTACAGCCATTAGAAATTATTCGGTCTAGTGCTGTTTTGAATGTGTGAATCAGTGGACTGTATTTGTGTAAGATCCTATATACATCTTGGGCTACTTCTTGTCTCAATTAACTGATATTTCTGTATCGTTGACCAATTTCTGCTTTCTCATTTCCGATGGAATATGCTTGCAGAAATTTATGGTCCTCGTTGGGTAATGGTAGTAATGATCCAATGTTGCGATAGATTTATTCTTGAATGGAAGAAACATACTCGATTTCATCTCTGTTAGCGTTGATCGAAGCGACATCGAAAGAAGTCAATTGGAAGCAGGCGTTGAACGCTTTTATTTTTTGTAGAAAGTGTTTTGATTCTGGAGTATGTAAAAATTCGTGCGGAGGTGCTTCCATTGGTGGTAATAGATTTTTTTCATTTATGCGACAGGGTCCTGGAGTTTCCCTACTGAATTCTTTCGCATTGCAAATTTGGCAAATGTTATCTATTTTTGTGATTATGACGTATTTGTGTTTGTTATATTCTTTCGTCGAGTCACAGCGGAATACTTCATCGCGTCTCTTAGGGCGATATTTTCATGGCTGGATTGAGTTCGCAGTCTTTTATTATAAGATAATGTCGCCATTATTGATTCTTCACTCTGTTCATTTCGATGTTCTTCGGTTTCTCTGCTTCTCGTTCCTTGAGAACTTAGTTGTGCATCTCGCTTTTCGTCTGTCTCGTTTTCTCACTGTTCTTTTTGTTTCCAGCGTTTTGCTTCAGAGCTGGCAAGATCTCCTCCTGTTTTACATTTGGGCATTCTCTAAAATATAAATCAAATCAACTTTTTACTAACTAATACACTAAGTACACTTTACAAACTTTTAACACTTTATTTTCGATTTATATTCAGTCACTGTATCACTTTGAATACTGACACTTCACTACACGTTTTTATTCATTCACTGGACTACATTTTCTGTTCCTCTCTTCGTCATTGATAAGAAACTGACATTTTAACCCACAACGGGTCTTGCTTTATATACCTCAGCCCATAGGTAGACCCACTAGTGGCGAATTCCAGAACATACCAAAAAGGCTTCGAATGGTCCACAATGTTTCAGAACATTCCACAACATTATAGAGTGTTCTTGAATGTTCCACAATGATCTGGGATATTCCGGGATGTTCAGGAACATTTAGAAATATTCCCGAATGATCCACGCTATTCCTGAACATTCCAGAGCACCCCGAATCATTGTGGAACATTCCGGAACATTTGGAATATTGTGTAATGCCTTCAAATACTCTCGAATCTTCTGGAATGTTCTCCAATGCTTTAGAATTTTCTCGAATTTTTCAGATTACTCTCGGACGTTCTGGAATGTTCTGGAAATTTCTGTAGGAGAAACTTCCCAGCCCTTACATCTTCAAATGTACACCCTTCAGATAAAATCAAGAACCTTCATGGATGAAGGATAGAGGGCTTCCATACCATATAATTCCCTTGATCGCATCGGGACTCGTTTCAGAGTTTTAGCGGCATGCACAGTGTACGCCTAATTTTATAATATATGTTGATGATCGGTCGAACAGAGCGAGCAGCAATTATGGCTGTTAGCTGAGGCTGTGGTATATAGGGAAGTGTGGCCGTTGAGTGAGTGTATGATTATACAGTATGACTTAAACAGAAGTTCTAATTGATGTGATGAATGTCAGTTAGCTCTAAATGTATAAAGATGTAAGTTAATGCTGATTAGTAGGTGGGAAAATCCTTCATTATTCCAATACAGCATTAACAGTGCGCTGCTTCAAGCAGTGAAATCGATTAAATGTCTAGGCGAAACATTGCAGTGAGATATGAAATGGAATGAGCACGTCAGGTTGGTAGTGAGAAAGGTGAACGTTTGACCTTGTTTTATTGGGAGACTTATGGAAATATCTAACTCTCCTATAAAAGACATAGCGTATGGAACGCTAGTGCGACCCATCCTTGAGTACTGCTCGGGAGTTTGGGATCCCCACCAAGTCGGATTAAAGGAATACATCGAAGCAATCAGAGACATGCTGGTAGATTTGTCACCGGTAAGTTCGGTTAGCTAACAAGTATTATGAAGGCTTCGTAAATTCAAATGGTAATCCATGGAAGGAAGGACGACGCTCTTTTCGCGAGGTACACTGTTGCAGAAATTTAGAGAACCGGAACTTGAGGGCGACTGTAGAGCAATTCTGCTGCCGCCAACGTACATTTCGGGTTACGACCACAGACATAAGGTAAGAGAAATTAGAGCTCGCACGGAGGCAAGACAGTCGTATTTCCCTCGCAGGAAAGGCAATGACTAGTAGTCGTACGTGGTACCCTCCGCCACGCACCGTAGGGTGGCCTGTGGCACATGTATGTAGATGTAGAAGTAGGAATTGTGTCCGCCCGACGACACAGACGAGAGTAAGTCGCTCAAGGCGTCGGGAGCTGTTTACTCTTCCTTTGTTTCTTCCCACGGAGACACGACCAGTTTTCGTGCCGTAGTGATAAAACCTACGATAGCAACGCTGAGGTCGCCCGAAGATTGCTATGAGTCCTGGATAGCAGGGCTACAGCCTTGAAAGCTGCGTCAGCAGCCTCATGCCCTGATACGCCGAGATATCCAAGAATCCATCTGAAGGAGACACTGGTGCCAGAATTTGCGAGCACGTGAAGGCATTCCCGGAATATACATATCGAATTTAGGCGAAACGGGAAGGAAAGCGAACAGAGCGGAAATTTCTCGAGTGTTAACTCTTTTTGTCGTCACAGGAATAATCTTGTTGACGTCACATCCACGACGACCAGGGAAACGACAGCTTCTGTCTTCCCTTATCGTCTTAGAGATAAGGTGAGTGAGATTTATTCTGACAATCTCTCGAGTTAGTAGGAAGTCGATTCCACTTGATTCACGTTCCTGGTGCAGGTTTCTTCCTCTGCGTCATTACGGCACTTAAATATCTGAATACCGGTGTAAAATGCGGACGGAGGTCCAAATTTTGAGTTTTTAAATTCTGAGAAAACTGTCATTTCTGAAATACCTTCAGATGAAGACGACTGACTGATTGATGGGCCAGCATGTTATTTCTGTTTCCGTTTGTTTATTGCCAACTTCTGTAAGTGGACGAGTTAGGGCTAACAAGGGAGTACCAAAGGCAATTTTGTGTTACGTTTTCAGCTACGTCATGTTTACGTGTATGCTACACGGTAATATGTTCCTGAAGAAGTCGTGAGGAGAGCAGGTGGATTATCCAGTAAGAAATATGGATTCCTGATCATACAACGTAAGCTTTAACTGTTGGTATAGTCATCATTTAAAACTTCCTGACTATTAGGCCGTAGTCAACGCATAATACTTTCTCCTAAGGTTTCCTCTCCGACTGCGGGCGATATCTTCAGAGGTAAAATGACGAACTGCAGCCAGAACTCGAGGGAGTACCGAATGCGTGGGCAGTGTAGAGGGCACCACAGTCGATCACGTGACGTCAGTTACGATATTATTGCTGATAATGCCAACATTGTCGATAGAAAATAAGCGATCGTCATTCTTACGTTGCATAGTTGATTTCCAAATTATAATGCTTTTCATAAATAATAATTGTCAACCAGTGCTGTACAATCGCAATATTACAACATGTTACGCGTTTTGGGATTACACCCATCTTCAGACATCTGTTACAAAAAAGGACAAAACATAAGTGTACAGCACACTCAACACGTCTCAACGAGTCATAAATCTCAATAGCTCCTCTAAACATACGCGCATGACGATGTGATGTTTTCGATATGACACTCGTCTCAACGAATGATCAGCCTCTTGGTAAAGATGTTCCGCTACGGTCGATTAATCCGTATGCCTCAGTCGGCCATTCCTCTTGTGTTGAACGAGACGGGTGTTTGTGCTACCAATACAAACCAGTCCACAACTACAAGGAATTTTATATATAGCCGGTGTAACCAAAAGAAGTCGTATATTTCTGCCGATCGACAAAGTTATATATTAGTCGAATGGCAATCACGCTGATTAATGGCCTATTGGTAGCTAAACAGCATTTGCTTCATATATATATATATATATATATATATATATATATATATATATATATATATATATATATATATATAATTCTGGACGAGAAGTTATTTGGCTTCATTAGAAAACAGGACACCCTGCATAGCGTAACATGTTGTAAGATTGAAGCTCATCGGACATGTTGCCTCTTAAATCATTCTAGTTATGCGGAAAACGCGTAGTCTCTTTTGCAGTCGGCATAACATTATCAAGACGATAAGGACTGTCTTCCGATAAGATTGTCAAATGCTTTCCTATACACTTACAATTTTTTTACGAAATATTTGCTTGCTGGCCTCATGTCCGAAATACAGGGTGACCCACGAGCAATGTTCAATATCCAGGGATATGAAGTAACGATCATTCAAGGGAAAATAATCTAGTAAACATTTGCTCTAAAATGTATAAAATGGTTCCAATGGCTCTGAGCACTATGGGACTCAACTGCTGAGGTCATTAGTCCCCTAGAACTTAGAACTAGTTAAACCTAACTAACCTAAGGACATCACACACATCCATGCCCGAGGCAGGATTCGAACCTGCGACCGTAGCGGTTCTGTATTGTAATCCATTGGGATTGCCTGGTTCCGTTGATGGAGAGCCTCATTTGAGAAGGAATTCTAAGTATTCTTTCTTTTGTTCACATACTGACATAGCCTAGCACATGAAAGTTTCGGATTTTGGTGTAGGAGCAAAACTGAGACGTTAGGTATTCGAAGTAGTAGATGAATAGAGCGAGGAAGTAACGGTTGAAGAACAAAGCACGCTCAAAGAGTGGTTTTCACGCATCTTATCCAGTCACATTCAGTTTAAATAGTTTCAGAGATTAACAGAGGAAACCGAGTAGCTCCCGAAGAGCATTGCTTACGCAACCCATTAAAAGCTGAAATCTCTGAAAAAGTAGTTACCAACCCATTATGCACTTTCTTCGTCCGTGTCGCTACTACAGCGGGGAGGGGAGAGGGCGAAGGGGTGCAGAGCAGCCAGTTTTGGAGTCCAGGAGGCGCTGAGGATCCTGCTCAATGTAATTCCGATGCAAGGTATAATCAGATTCTGTGTCGGATCTAGCCATCTCTTCTGTATAGTGAGGTGTGAGTTGAGGTTGAGGAGGAGACAGAATCTCCTACACACACACACATTCCTATCTCTGTCTTCTTCTACAGTTTTTACACTCTACAGTTTGCTCTAGTACCATGGAAGTCATTTCTTGATGTTTTAATAGACATCGTACCGTCCTGTCCCTTCTCTTTGTCAGCGTTTTCCATATATTCTTTTTACCTCCGATTCTGCGCAGAGCCTCCTCATTTCTTACCTCATCAGCCTACCTAATTTTCATCTTCCCTTGGCCAAGAATGTCCTTTTTTCCAATGCATTTGATGTCTTCCTTGCTCCGTCCGTGATTGGTTATTTTGCTGCCCATGTAGCAGAAATCCTTAACCTCATCTACTACATGACCATTAATCCTGTGTTAAGTTTCTCGCTGTTCTCATTTCTGCTACTTCTCATTACTTTCGTCTCTCTTCGATTTACTGTCAATCCATATTCTGTACTCATTAGACAGATGATTCCGTTGCGCAGATCAAGTAATTCTTCTTCACTTTCACTCAGGATACCATGCCATCAGCGAATCGTATCATCAGTATCCTTTCACTTTGAATTGTAATTCCACTTCTGAACCTTTGCTTCATTTCCATCATTGCTTTGTCCGCCCCCGGTAGCTGAGTGGTCAGAGCGATTGAATGTCAATCGTAAGGGCTCGGGTTCGATTCCCGGCAGGGTTGTAGATTTTCTCTGCTCATGGACTGGGTGTTGTGTTGTCCTAATCATCATCATTTCATCCCCATCGACGCGCAATTCGGCGAAGTGGCGTCCAATCGAAAGACTCGCACCCGACGAACGGTCTACCCCACGGGAGGCCCTACTCACATGACATTTACATTTTTTTTTTCATCATTGCTTTTTCGGTGTGCAGATTGAACAGTGGGGGTGAATGGCTACATCCTTATCTTGTACCCTTTTTTAATCCTAGTACTTCATTCTTGGTTGTCCCCTCTTATTATTCCCTCGAATATCTTCCATCGCTTTACTCTGTCGAATACTTTTTCCAGGTCGAAAAATCCTGTGAACGTGTCTTGATTTTTCTTTAACCTTTCTTCCGTTATCAGCCGCAAGGCGAAACTGGTCGTCATCTAAATTAGGCTTCGTATGAGCCTACAACAAACCAAGAAATGTATATATCAAAACACAGTTTCATTATTATTCGGTGGAATAGCTATAATTACATTAGACGAACATTTCTTTTACCCGTCTCCATAGCCGATTTCGCCAACACGTGCCTGTGTGGTGTTTTTTGTCTCGAAGTTCAACTTGTTCGAAGCCTTTTGACGGAAAACTTTCACTGCCACTACTTAGCCGGCAGGAGGAGGAGAAGTGACGGTGTAAAGTTCCTGATTATCAGTCTTTGTGGCCATGTCCCGCATCAGATTCCAAATCCCTCCACAGTGTCTCATGAAGCACGGGTATGCGACACTATTGATGGTGACCCGTCCGTTGAAAAGGCTTGTCAAGCTCGGTGGGCCCTTTTAGTGAGGAGTAGGCTATGTGCGTCAGAGGGTTTCAGCCCTTCCCTTCCCTTCACTTGCAACGACACAAGCCGAAGACTACACTGTACAGCCACGACAGTGTTGGACTCAAACAAGTAACGGCCTTACTTTCCTTCGAACTGTACTCGTCAGCTTCATTAGCCGCAGCATACACTTACTCTTACTCTCAGTTTCGAAAGAGTAGATGCAGAATGATCTAGCAACACTACTCGTTAAAATATGCGCAAAATTTGCACAAGAATATCAATCCATTATATGTTGAAAAACAGGCACAAGTTCACATTTTTACTTATTCATAATATTTTTGAGCATGCGAGGGGTCATAATATCATAACTTTAATAGCAGAGACGCGTTTCAAACGCAAAGCTCTGGTCGTAGTGTCTTGTTCTTTTATGATACGACCCCCAAAATAATTCAGGGATGAAGCTGGAACTCACGTTAGACGAGCAATAGAGCAAATTCTCTCATTAGATGAGGGCAGACGAAAGATCAGCAAGTGGACTAACAAATAAATGGTGCGCATAGGATCACATTTTGCAGATGCCTGACAAGCTAATACGGGTAGACCAGTGACCTGTTTCAAATGAAATAATTTCACCACAGAGAAGATACTCATTATCACTTCTTCATAGTTATATTTTGTTCATTTTCTATTTCCTTAAAATTTTTTTGTGAAGTTATATGCTCTGTATACACAGCTGGGCATTAAAATTGCAACACCAGGAACGATAACAAGTAAAGAAATTTTATTTGTTGTGCGTGTACAGCAGGAAGAACAAATTAATAAATCTGTAGATGATTTGGCTGTATACACGGTGTGAAATTTAGTACACGCAATGGCAGCAATGATTTAACTCAGTTGGGCCTCGAGTTGAACTGAGAATTGAGCTTTGTTGGTAGAACTTGGTATGTGATTCCACGCTGTGCCAACATAATGGAAGAGTTTTTCAACCACAGTGAGTAATGTAAAATGGAAACGTAGGTTTCCGCGGGCGTTGTCACAGTCAATAAAATTCATCTTGATTTGTGACCGCATTGCCAACTATAAAATTCCGACGTTTCGGCGACTATTGCAAGACACCTTCCTCAGGATGTATTGCTGGCAGTTAGCAGACGTCCACGCTGAAGAGAGGTGATGCTCCGTCAAGTTGTATCCACATCCTCTCACGAGCACTCAAAGGTACGTTCTCCAACAACTCAGGTAGAATTTTCTGCACAAACCTAAAGTATAATTGGCCATTAAGGCGGCCTGATAGAGGACTGGCTCGTCCCCTTTGTTTCCTTGCAGGAAATAAAAAATGTACATGTAAATAAAGAGTACAGTATGTGTAAACTTGTACGCTTGTTAGTTGTAAATACGCTGGAAAACAGTAATGCCAGACAAAGCGTTTAATGAACAAAGTAAGAGCATATGGACTATCAGACCAATTGTGTGATTAGATTGAAGAGTTCCTAGATAACAGAACGCAGCATGTCATTCTCAATGGAGAGAAGTCTTCCGAAGTAGGAGTGATTTCAGGTGTGACGCAGGGGAATGTCGTAGAACCGTTGCTGTTCACAATATACATAAATGACCTTGTGGATAACATCGGAAGTTCACTGAGGCTTTTTGGGGATGATCCTGTACTATATTGAGAGGTTTTAACAATGGAAAATTGTACTGAAATGCAAGAGGATCTGCAACGAATTGACGCATGGTGCAGGGAATGGCAATTGAATCTCAATGTAGACAAGTGTAATGTGCTGCGAATACAAAGAAAGAAAGATCCTTTATCATTTAGCTACAATATAGCAGGTCAACAACTGGAAGCAGTTAATTCCATAAAATATCTGGAGTAGGCATTAGGAGTGATTTAAAATGGAATGATCATATAAAGTTTATCGTCGGTATAGCAGATGCCAGACTGAGATTCATTGGAAGAATCCTAAGGAAATGCAATCCGAAAACAAAGGAAGTAGGTTACAGTACACTTGTTCGCCCACTGCTTGAATACTGCTCTCCAGTGTGGGATCCATACCAGATAGGGTTGATAGAAGAGATAGAGAAGATCCAACGGAGAGCAGCGTGCTCCGTTACAGGATCATTTTGTAATCGCGAAAGCGTTGCGGAGATGACAGATAAACTCCAGTGGAAGACTCTGCAGGAGAGACGCTCAGTAGCTCGGTACGGGCTTTTGTTGAAGTTTCGAGGACATACCTTCACCGAGGAGTCAAGCCGTATATTGCTCCCTCCTACGTATATCTCGCGAAGAGGCCATGAGGATAAAATCAGAGAGATTAGAGCTCACGCAGAGGCATACCGAGAATCTTTCTTTACACGAACAGTACGAGACTGGGATAGAAGGGAGAACCGTTAGACGTACTCAAAGTACCCTCCGCCACACACCGTCAGGTGGCTTGCGGAGTATGGATGTAGATGTAGATAGATGTAGAAGAGGTATACAAGTTTATTCTCATATCTACTAAAGCTGACTTCTCCGATGGCAGGTTCGGTACCTCAAATTGTTCGGTGGACTATCCTCTACGTACTGTTAAATTTTTGTACGCTCTTACGGAAACACCCTGTATGTGTTTTCATATTTCATACATAGCTAGTATATAATTACAACTTGTACGGAACCTATTAATACCAAGCAGCTATAGAAATGTAATTTCAACATTGTGCAGGGGTCTCTCAATAAATCATTTTTATTTTTTTGGAAATATTTTACATTTTACGTCACGGAGTTGATAGATACACTCTGAGGTCGAAAAAGGACCAAGACATGTAATATGTTTTTCGAGAGCTTTTTCCATTCGAGGTTTAATAACAAACCAAAATATACGTTTTACCGCCGCCCCACACCGGGTGCTGAAAGCCTAAGAACAACAGGCGATACGCCGCCGCAAACGAGACGCAGTTTAGTGCAGCTGAAGCAGTAATAGCTCAGCGTCCATTATGTGCTCGCTGTGAGTGATGCGAGACTGCCTAGAGCTGGCTGTCGCATTTTTCATCAGCTTATCTCCTCGCATCGATCTTGTACTGCTGAAACACGCCCGTACTGGGAAAGATGCATTAGACCCTGCGTGGTCTGATTAATGAGGCAGGAAACAGGGATACGACAATGACTCGCCTGTGGCAGCTCACATTTCTCACACACCCGATAAACTCGTTCACATGGTTCCTGTATCAGTAATGACATCTAATAAGTACTAATGAATACAACGTTTGAAACGCTGCAATCTCACACGTAATAGGTAACAGACTCATATGGGCTTTGCTAAGAATAAAGATTATTATCTTTAAAATATAGTGTTTCGGAATACTATGTAGAGCAAATTCTCCATTCATCTAAGTGCTCCCTGACCCAAGCTCTACACGCTTACTTAAAATAGACAAACTCTATGCAACATTCTGTAAAAAGAGGTTTGCAAGTTTCTGGAACGACTACTTATTATCAAAAAGTATTATTTGGTAATATAGTCACCCTTGTAGAAGTTGGAACATTATATATAGCAAAATTACTGCTCTTCTCACACATAAATATAAAAAAATCCGAACATACTTCTAAACAATATGGGCAGAGACGATTTTTGAAATTATTTATTATAAGTTGTTTGGGTGGAAGCTCTACAGTTGCTTCGTGTGTAGTGTATATTCTGTGGTTAACGGAAAGCGACGCAGTTCTGTTACTCTTTGGTACTACAATCAGTCACTCATGTTCTGTAAGAGTGTCAATGCCACATATTTTCTTGTAAGTTTCGAATAAATTGCTATCTTACTCATTAATTCCAAGTTCATATTATTTATTTCGGTTAACCTACCCACAAATTGATGGCTCCGGTAAGAGAAATGGACAATAAAAAAGAAGAAATTGAAACTGAATTGTCTGTGGTGAAAACAACTGAAGCGGGCAATGCCACTCCGAAACAGCAGTTGAGACAGCACCAAGATGCTAAACACGAGGCAAAGAGTGACTTTAAATTCCAAACCACTTCAGATAGTTAAAGACAAATTTTTCCAAAGCGTCCAAGAGTTTCCACACTGGTGACAAACATTCTGCCCTGGGTTTGCAGTGTCCCGAAACTTCCTCGAAGTAAAATTATAATCTCTCTGTACGTATCACGGCAGCCAAAATTATACATTCGTCTGCTGTAGTTTACTTTTACTGCATACTGGGTTCAAAGTGAAGAAATGCAGTTGATACAATTAGTGCCAGAGACTCACATACAATGGTTTTAGATCAAACGTTAATAAAAACACGCCAATTCAAAAAATTACAAGAATCTCGAAACCACATTATTAAAAAGGATCTGAATATCGCAGACTTAACGCATTCAGCAGGTGTTAAACAAAGAGCAAATTGACTCTAAAGAACTTTCCAACTTTTGGTATCAAATACGTGCTATTGTTGACGAGTCGTAAATGGCAGACACAGCTACAAAACTGACACAAAGAAAGACTGGTAGATGAACGAAACAAAGAAGTAAAGACACAAATAATGAAAAAAATAACCAACCACATCAACACATACAACCTACATAAACACAAAAGAATATCGTACAATGACCAACCATAGCAAATTCACACACAAAATACGTAATATATTTTTAAAAAATCATGGCATAATCATTGCTCACAAAACCAACAACTCAATACAAAAACAAATCCCAAAACTGAAATAAAAACCAGGCAGATACTACCAATATGATATCTATTAGCCCCGATGCAGACACTCTGATAAATATACAATGGGTTGACTGGCAGGACATATGACACGAGATAAACACATCAGTGCCCTGAAATACGGTACAAACCATTCAACAATTTCAGACCGTCTAAAAGAGAAATATTAAGATCAAGTACTGTTTAAAAAGGTGCAAACAACATGATAATCAGTAAAGACAGACCCCTCCTTCCTTTATAGGAAAACTTTCATATACACAAAGCATTGACACAAAATAAATAGTTGCTCAATGTACAAACAAATATTGGAAACCAGATATTAAACAAAATAATGGAAGAAATGATATGAAAAAGGAAAGGATCTCTTCCATCCTTCACCCTCTCTCGCTCAACACCCGCCGCTCTCTCCCCAACCCCCAGTTTCCTTTCACTTACTGCCCTCAATTTTCTCGTCCAACACACTCTCCGTCACACTACTTATGTCCACTCATCTTGACTTTTCCGTCTCCCACCTACTCACCAATAATAAAAAGTAGAACTCAATTACTATTCCTTAATTAGTCTTATACAATATATAAACACACAGTAGCATAAGCAAACGGAATAGTATTATTCCGTTTGTTTAATGAACTATAGAGAAAGAAGAAAAATAGGTGAAAGAAAAACCAGTAGCAATATTGGAAACACTACAAAATACAATATAAACTTTGAGGTATATAAATAAACAGTGAACATTAGGTAAGAAACTGTGCCATGTTAAGTGTAAAAAATCTGTAGTTACGAAAATCAGCCTAAAATTAGATCACATTATCAGTGCCTAAAGAAGTAAGAAACCAAAGACGTGCTAGCAGATGTCATTTCCTGATGTAGACGAAAAGCCAAGCAGATACTGTATTATCATAGGCAGGAAACAACAATTTGTTAACAAACTGTTTTTTGATCTGTAAAAGAAATCAAATTCTGAATATCTTTAATTATAAATAATTGATGATGCTTTACTTCAACAAAGCGAAACACGTCTGGTGAGAAAAACGTACATATTCTTGTAGTCGTAAAGACGGAACAAAACTACCCTCAAGAATTGTGAAGCAACTAAGTACTTTATGGCGGCACAAATGAAGAATTTGATGCTAAATTTTTTGCAAGTGATAAAAAGAATGTGATAAAATTTAAATTGAGTACACGTTTGCTAAGAGCGGTAAATAAAATTTTTGATTCACATTAATAAATGATTGTTGTCTAGTTCTTTATGATTAAATTTTGAAAAGATACTTTATATGCTGTTTAGTTTCCTTTCAGTATATGTGTTAAGGATGAAGACAAGATGATGAAAGAGGCAGACAAAGTTGAATCTTGGGATTACAACTCGGTATATTTGAAGTACCATAGCACAGAAATGCTGAAGTAACTGCTATTGCATGTACTGTCAACATACTCAACTCAGCTATAGCCCCCGGAAGGCCCAACGGTACCGAGCGACAGGTGTATCATCCTGAGCGGATAGGCGTCATCGGATGAGGATAAGGAGGGGCAAGAGGTCAGCATATCGCTCTCCGGGCCGTTGTCAGTTTTCGCGGCTGGAGCCGCTGCCTTTCATCCAAGTAGCTCCTTAATTGGTCTCACAATGGCACACCGCACCTCGCTTGACAACAGCGCTCGGTAGACCCTGACGGTCACCCATGCGAGTGCTAGCCGACTTCAGTGATCTGACGGAAAATGGTGTTACCACTGCCGCAAGACCATTGGCTGTTGCCTATGTAGGTGATACAAAAATTAAAATGTACATATCTCGGCAACGTTCACTCCATAATCTCCAATAATGTCATAGGGGATCATCTTTGGAGGTAACTAATCAAGCCATGCTTAAATTTTCCGGGCCCAATGGCATGTACTCCATTGATGAATTTCTTTGTAGAATCAGTTGATGTCTGTTGTTGTTGTTGTTGTTGTGGTTTACAGTCCAAAACTGGTTTGATACAGCTGTCTGTGCTACTCTATCCTGTGCAAGCCTCTTCATCTCTGAGTAGCTACTGCAACCTACAGCCTTTTGAATCTCCTTACTCTATTCATCTCTTGGTCTCCCTCTACGATTTTTACCCCTCACGCTTCCCTCCAGTACGAAATTGGTGATCCCTTGATACCTCAGAATGTGTCTTATCAACTGATTCCTTCTTTTAATCAGGTTTGAAACGTAACAGTCCAATCAGAACTAATAAAAACGCATAAATTTTAACCATAAACAGTAGTTTCTGACATAAATGTGAATGGAAATATGGTACTTGTGAAAAAGTTACGAAGGAAGTAATTACGTAATCTTAATTACACAAATGTGTAGAAGTCTGTTAATTGGTAGGAACATTTTATATGACATGAATCTTCTGTAATTAGTAAATATAACAAGTGTATTGTTAAAATTTGAAACCTAAGCGTTTATACTCGTACTTGCTTCAACTTATATAGAGATTAGAATTCACTCATGTATTTAATATATAAGAATCTAGATAATCAATGAAATGTGTAATTTGTTTTAGGATAAGACTTTTAATTGTTAATTAATGAAATAATAATTTTAAACCATGCCAAGGATTGTTAGGGATTGTTAAGAAAATATAAATAGTGACTGCCATGTTGGCAGAGAGAGAGAGTTAGTTTGGTTTTAGTTTTCGGGCAGAGAACATGTAGCTGTTCCTTTTGTATTGTAAGTATTGTTCGCCTTTGTAATAATACTTTAATTTTGTTTTGAAAGTATAATAAATGTATTTAAAAAGCATAATGCAAGATAATTTTTAATTCTAATTTTTCTGAAGTTAAAATTCTTTACAGCTACTGAGAACTCAGGACTTCAGCTGCGACAGATCTGCAGAAAGGATGAGTACACAAAAACCTCAATATATAAATGCTTAACCCAAGAATAGTTACGTTTTATAGTTACGTTATAGGTTGCACCACAAATTCCTCTTTTCCACATTCTATTCAATACCTCCTCTTCTGTTACATGCTCTACCATTCTGATCAGCATTCTTCTGTTGCAGCACATCTCAAAAGCTTCTATTGTACTTTTGTACAAATTATCAGCCACGTTTCACTTTCAAGTATGCCCACACTCCATACAAATACTTTCACAAAGGACTTCCTGACACTTAAATCTGTACTCGATGTTAACAAACTTCTCTTCTTCAGAAATGCTTTTCTTGCCATTGCCAGTCTACATTTTATGTCCTCCCTACTTGAACCACCACCAGTTATTTTACTTCCCAAATAGCAAAACTCGTGCACTATTTTGAATGTCTCATTTCCTAGTCTAATTCCCTCAGCATCACTAGATTTAATTCAAGTACATTTCATTATTCTCGTTTTGCTTTTGTTGATGTTCATCTTCTATCCTCTTTCCAAGACACTGTCCATTACATCAAGTCCTTCGCTGTCTCTGAAAAATTACAATATCATCGGCAAACCTCAAAGTTTTATTTCTTCTCCTTTAACTGTAATTCCTACTCACATAATTTTCTTTTGTTTGTTTAACTACTTGATCAATATACAGATTGAATAACATCGGGGAGAGGCTACAATCCTGTCTCACTCCCTTCCCAACCACTGCTTCCCTTTCATGTCCTTCGACTCTTATAACTGCCATCTGGTTTCTGTACAAATTGTAAATAGCCTTTGCCGCCCTGTATTTTACCTGTATCACTTTCAGAATTTGAAAGAGGGTATTCCAGTTGTAAGTAGGCTGTTTATGTTTTCTTATTGGCAATGTTACGTAGCGCTCTGTACGAAAATCACTGGCTGTGCTGTGTGCAGTCTGTGGCTAGTTTGCATTGTTGTCTGCCATTGTAGTGTTGGGCAGCAGCAGCTGGATGCGAACAGCGCGTAGCGTTGTCCAGTTGGAGGTGAGCCGCCAGCAGTGGTGGATGTGGGGAGAGAGATGGCGGAGTTTGGAAATTTGTAAGACTGGATGTCATGATCTGTTATGTATATTATGATTTTTCAACACTATTAAGGTAAATACATTGTTTGTTCTCTACTAAAATCTTTCATTTCCTAACTATGCCTATCAGTAGTTAGTGCCTTCCATAGTTTGAATCTTTTATTTAGCTGGCAGTAGTGGCGCTCGCTGTATTGCAGTAGCTTGAGTAACGAAGATTTTTGTGAGGTAAGTGATTTGTGAAAGGTACAGGTTAATGTTAGTAAGGGCCTTTCTTTTGTAGGGATTTCTGAAAGTCAGATTGCGTTGCGCTAAAAAAAAATATTGTGTGTCTGTTTAAGCATAGTCTTGTACAATTTTTCTAAGGGGACGTTTCATAAGTCGACCCTTAGCCGAGGATACCTCACTGGAATCTTCTGATTTTTTTCTTGTAGTTTGCGTAATTAGTGTAGCTATTGTTTATTGCTAGCGCGTAATTGTAGAGAGAATCTCCTTTGTAGTTGCAGTCTTTCACTGTTGTACAGTAAAACAGTTGTGGCATGCATGTACATTTGCACCAAGTATTTCGCAGCTGCGCTTGCAATTAACTACGTATTATTTTCAGTGCTATGTTAATGTGTTCTCTTATTTTTGCTCTTCAAATTGTGCTTTTCTGTGTTATCGTGTGAAATATTGTGACAATAATGGCGTGTGAAAAACGTAACACTAGGTTTCAAAGTAAACTGAGAAATAATAGTGACGACGAGCGTAGCTTATCAGCACCACTGTGTAGTGAATTAACAGACATTCGAAGTAGTAATTTGGCAATTGTGCATAGGGAAATGGAGCGGGCGGCAAATAAAGGTGTAGACAGTGAAACAGGTAGTGAACAAGGAAGCATTACCGATCGATCGGTCGGCAACAGCTCGCCTCAGGAATCCGAAATGACAGAACACAATATTGCAAATACTGTAGACTTAGGTTTTGGGTCCTCCCCGTTTTCTCAAATGAGTCAAGACACATTTTCTGCTTGTCAAAATGTGTATGTTGCCGGTGAAAATGCACCGCCAAAAAGCATAGAGAAACAGATTCCAGACACTAATACATTATTATTGCAATTAATGCAACAAATGGAACAAAATCAGAGACAAATGGGACAAAGGCTTCAAAAGTTAGACACAATGGAACAAAATCTTAAAAATTTAGACACAGTGGAACAAAATCTTAAAAAGTTAGACACAATGGAACAAAATCTTCAAAAGTTAGACACCACGCTTGAACAAACACGTGAAGATTTAACTACTGAGTTACATAACATCGAATCGAAATGTCAAAAAGTCTGTAATGACGTAAAAACACAAATTTGTGAGCATTTCCAACCTATTTTTTCGCGTCATGAAAATGCATTACGGAATCACGAAGCAGCCATAAAAGAACTGCAAACTATTGTTCATGAAAATCACGACACCTTGCAAGCTCAAATTGACTCAGTTGCATCTACCGATTCGGTTACGCAACTTGCAAAAACTCAAGAAAACTTAAAGGACACAGTAGATACGACTTCAACACACATGGACACTCTGAAACTTGGTTCAGAAAAACACACTGAGGAAATAAGTACACTATCGGAGAAAGTAGCCGAACTTTCGGATCAGTTCACTAACTTATCTGCAAAGGTAGATGATGATCTGAATGACACAAGACCTGTAGCCATCACTGACACAGAAGAGTATGAACAAATTAAGAAATTCAAACAAAATCAGAATCAAATTAATACGCAATACAAAAGAGAAATCCGGAAAGTACAAGATCATTTGGCACAAGTAATACAAAAATTTCATATTTCAGAGGACACTCGCGCTTCAACACGGGAAGAGGAACTTAGAAATACGGAACAGCCACAAAATAATAACACAGGGCACTTCGGAAATTATGAAAGAAATTGGCAAGGCGCATTGGATTTTGAGATGGAACCGCCGACACGACGTAACAATGACCGATATGCTACTCGCCGACGCGATGATTTTGACTATAAGCTGTTCATTACTACACGTAAATTCAAAACGTTTAAGAATTCTGCCAACGACATTCATCCACAAGTGTGGCTGCATCAATTCTCTCATTGTTTTCCTCCCAACTGGTCATTGGAGCACAGGTTTGAATTTATGTGTGGCTACTTGGAGAATGAACCAGCTGTAAGAATTCGATCGGTCATTCACGATTGTCACAGTGAAGGAGAATTTTATCATGCCTTCCTCTCAGCGTATTGGTCTCAAGCTACACAAGACCGAGTAAAACATAGCATCATAATGATGAAACATTTCGAACAATCTGAATTCTCCAGTCTTGTGAAATATTTTGAAGACATGTTGCACAAGAATCAGTATCTGTCAAACCCGTACAGCCCCTCAGAACTCATCGAAATTTGCTTAATCAAATTACCTGAACATTTACGACACATTATTTTGGCAGGACGTTGCAAAGACGACATTGAAGCTTTTCAGGGACTCTTACAAGAATTAGAAATTGACACTGACAATCGCGGAACGCGAAAACACGAACACAACAATTACAGGTCACATCCGTCGCAATTCCACGATGAAAGAAATAATAACTGGACACGACAAGGCTATTCTCACAACACAAATCGTGACCAAAACAAACACCACCCGTATGACAACCACTGGCAGAGTAATAGTTACAGAGAAAGATCGCATTTCCGTAGTAATGAATATGACAGAGACAATCATAGAAACAGACAATGACTCGCACCGCAGGCCACCACGTGCGGCCGCTGGCACAGGGAAAAATAACATAGACGCTAACCTTGAGAAATATTCCAGTTTTCTTTACCGACACATACCACATGATAATTGCGTTCAAGTTGAAAATCTGAGTACTATGAAGAGTAAAGGATTGCACCACATTTCACATGTAAAACCGTTTATTGAAAGATAATCTGCTTTTCAAACTTTGCCTTTACCATAAAACTTTTCACTTCACATTCCTAGTATGCATTGTCAGACTTAGAAACTGTTAACATGCAACAATGTTTGAAGTTAAATATCCAGTCAAGAACCAAGAGAACTTATTTCAACAGGAATTACGAATGCATTGTTATAGTGAACAGACGACACAGTGTTGTTATTTGTACATTCTTGCTTGTTAGTTGCACGATTACGTAACGACTATAAGGCTCACATACTTAGAACTTTTACCAGTACTGCTAATGAGATTTTAATGCAACATTTTGGTTTACTTGAAAAT
This sequence comes from Schistocerca piceifrons, assembly GCF_021461385.2. Taxonomy (NCBI): domain Eukaryota; kingdom Metazoa; phylum Arthropoda; class Insecta; order Orthoptera; family Acrididae; genus Schistocerca; species Schistocerca piceifrons. The sequence continues at coordinate 276,157,971 of NC_060143.1, read as the reverse complement.
ACATTCTGGATTTAAAGTACTTTCTGTGAGATACCAGATGACACAGTGGTTAGTTTATGTGACAGCTACACGATTTTTATCACGACGCTACTAATGAGTATCAATTTACAATGTTACTTTTGCGGTGTTTCTGTTTTATATCTGCACAGTTTTTCTGCATTATTCTGGAAAGTAAAATATGTTTCAGTAGTAACTTTTGTGGTATAGCTACAATGAGACAGCCTTTCTCATGGCACAACAATACGTTACTGTACAGTACTTTCTTCATCACGGCAATAAGCGTAATAACTAAGATATCTATACGCAAAGCATTTCACTTTTGTTTATCATGAGGTAAGTACATTGGCTTCTGCAGAAATTAGCTTTTGGAGGATAATAACTTCGACACTTCCACAGAGATTATCTTACAGCAAGACGCACATTTAGCGTTACAGTACACGTATTTGAGTGATTAATTTTGTACTTAAAACATTTATTTTTAAAGATATTTGAAGTACAATGATACAAAGGTTTTCTGTGACACATTTCATTCCATTGCTGTAATCTGTAACACCTGAGGGTATTATTCATTAATCCTCAGGGGCGTACACGCTTACTTTGTGTACCATGTGTTTGGCAAGCACAAGGAGCCCTAGCTAATATGGTATTTGCTTATACAACTTTACACATCGGTACCATATTTCTCTAACACAGAATTACACAGCTATCCGATTATTTGACAGAGAAACAAACATTCTTTTTACTACGTCAGTGACAGATGTTTACGCAATTACACAGTTGGATAACTTCACACTTATGAAACTGTAATTTGTCTGTACTTTGTGAACTGTTCATATTTTTTTGGAACCATTGTGATACTATGAGAGCTTTGAATGATGTATTTGGTATGGGATCATGATTTTTTAAAGTGCGTTTGAGGCAGATGACACTTTTGACATGAGCAGAGAATTTTTTTTTAGGTTTTGAAATTATTAGAGTAAGCTACGGCGATTTTGAGAGTTGACTGAGGTGTTATTATTACGATGACTATGTGTATTATGCTGTTGCGGTATGTTTATGATCAATAAGCTGATGCTATATGAGTTATTTGAGTATGCTACATATCTGTTATGATGAAATATTGAAGAAGTGTCGACGAATAAGGTAAGGAATAATGAGTAGTGGTTAGGGACTCTGGTTTGTGAAAAAGGTTGTTGGAAACCAAGAATCGTACTTTAAGAGTTATGAAATGTATGTAAATGCGTGAATGTATTACAATGCCGACGAAAATTTTTGGACACTGTTATATCAATAGGACTTTGTTTCTACACATTTGTAACACAAATTCTCAACCTGTGAAATTTTTTATATGAGACTGCCACTGTAGCGGAAACTGCCGTCGTAAATATTTCTCTAAGAAAGGTAAGTGACCATGACGTAATGCGTTTTGGGCGCCCAGCTGAGAGATAGTCGTCTGACAAAAGAAAGCCATTAGGTGGAAAAAAAAGGGAGGCCATTATCCTCGCTATTGACATTCCTTTGTAGAAAGCATCGCAAATACGACATACTCAAACTTGAAAACATATGATTATACTGTGGAGCTCTTAATTTATGATATTTACTGAAATGCCTAATGAAATGACGAGAAATATTTTTATGTCTATACCCCTGTATATGACTACTGTCTTTCGAGAATTGAGAGAATTTCTACTAACTTATGAAATGCCACATGACTATTGAATGATATTTTTATGCTTTGGTTTGCGTAATTGCTTATTTCATTTGATATCTGGTTTTCAGCTATGTTGCAGCATTGGTTTTATAAAATAAAATTAATTGCATTTGCTAATGTGAACACTTTCTGTCTACAGATCTATTAAACTATGTTGCAGCATTGGTTTTATAAAATAAAATTAATTGCATTTGCTAATGTGAACACTTTCTGTCAACAGATCTATTAAATAATTATTTTATAACCCACATTCTTTGAAAAAGGAGCTCTTGGAAAGGAAAGAACAATAAGAAGGGACTAATAACAGTAACTCCATATATAATTTTCTTTTCAAGTACTTGGTAATTTTTATGGTAGAGTAAGTTGTGGTGCACCACTTTAATTACATAGACACTAAGATGTGAATATACATTTCCCTTGTCTGCATTGTTGTCTTTAGTGTAATATTTTTTCTGCTTGAGCTATGTCATGTTTAGATATAAGTTATTTCATTTGCTGCTGCCGTTTGCCAGGCATAGTGTTACTGAATTTGACTTTGTGTTACTCTGCTAAGCCAGTTTTACTATGAATTTATTTTTCTTGTTTGCTGCGCATTGCCTTATATTAGTTGTAATATTGCATTTGCTTTGCTAATTTATGCTGCTGGCTTTGCCTTTTGTATTTTTTATCATTGCTGTTTGTGTTAATTGTTTTGTGCTGCTGCATTGCCTCGTGCCTTAGTTTAGCATCTGAGCTCAGTAGATTTAAGTTAGCTTAAAATGGGGTAGGCTATATAAGAGAACGAGTTGTGATGAATGGAAAGAAATGCATTGAGAAGCTATAAGAAAATGGTTGACCAAAAAAGTATTTAAAAGAGGATATGAACAAAAAAGTAGGGTTTAGAGACAAAAGGTTTAGGTAGGATTTTCTTGGAAATAAATGATGAGGTAAGATAATGGAAAATAAATAATGAAGTAAGAAATATGTGAACATATAAATACAGAAAGCATGCTTGGATAGGATTTTTTTTGGTGGAAACAAATGTTGAAATCAGACGAAAGATCTATGGAATGAAGTTTTGGGTTGGACTGCAGTACCAAATGTTACCCTGAAAACGAACCCTGTCTTTCCTTTCGTATTATTGCGCTATGTGTTTATGTATCCTGTGTATTTGTCTTTTTCCTGTCTTTATGTGTTTAGCTAATAAGATTTATGTTGTAGAATTTTTCAAATACTATGTTATTTTCTTTGTAAAGATGTCTAAACATTATTTGTTCTGTTTTGTTTTAATGCTCATGTGTGAAGTTGATGTTTCAATAATTATTCTGATCTTTTATTTATTTACTTATGTCATAATTCCTGTAACACTGATGTATATGTATATTCCTATCCTTTTGTAAAGCCTGTACTACAAATGTTCTCTGTATTGTTATGTTCTTTAGTGATGTATTTTGTACCTTTGTAATTGTATTCTTATGTTATAAAATTGTAATTGACATCAGTTCATCAAATTAAGCAACTTGTAAGTTACATTTCACTGCACACGTTTCTGTTGGTCATAGTATATGGACAATATGTGAGAAGTAGGGACTGTTAGTGTTTGCACATGTGTTAATGATTCAGCAAGGGACTGGATAACAGCATTGCTGGTTCTAAGGACAATTCCAAAAATTTCGTGAGTGGACAAGTGGTGGTTTATGGACTTGCTATATTCTCCGCAAGACTGTTCGATAGTGATTGTGCACCTGCAAAATCGCAACAGATGGCTGCTAGCTATCTCTACAAGGACTACAATGGGTCTACACCTTTGATGACTCACCAACACCATTATTTCTACAAGGACTGCAGTGCGTCTGCACCTCTGGTGGTCCACCAGTACTGTAATCTCTGCCAGGACTACAGTGAACCAATACTATTCAAAATTTCGACTGACTCTGCTGTGGGTTTGCTCTGTTGTGGACCAATACCTGTCTGCATGTCAAGAGTCAGCACTGTCTTTCTGTTGGAAGGACAACACTACTTCTTCAAGACTGCATGGAAATCCACTACTTCCATGTGCATTTTCTTTTACTGCTCAGACTTTGAGAAAAACACTGCAATGTTACTGTGATGAATGATCAGGACTGTATGGACTGTGAGAAAATTTTAGCTTTTGACCAACATTGTATCAATAAGTGTGTGCCTTTGATTTCTTTGTTATTGTAATTATGAAAAATTTTATCAAATCATTATAGGCGACTGCCCAAAACAATTTGTAAAATTTTTTGTGGGGAGCATGGGGGCTATGTAAGTAGGCTGTTTATGTTTTCTTATTGGCAATGTTACGTAGCGCTCTGTATGAAAATCACTGGCTGTGCTGTGTGCAGTCTGTGGCTAGTTTGCATTGTTGTCTGCCATTGTAGTGTTCGGCAGCAGCTGGATGCGAACAGCGCGTAGCGTTGCGCAGTTGGAGGTGAGCCGCCAGCAGTGGTGGATGTGGGGAGAGAGATGGCGGAGTTTGGAAATTTGTAAGACTGGATGTCATGATCTGTTATGTATATTATGATTTTTCAACACTATTAAGGTAAATACATTGTTTGTTCTCTACTAAAATCTCTCATTTCCTAACTATGCCTATCAGTAGTTAGTGCCTTCCATAGTTTGAATCTTTTATTTAGCTGGCAGTAGTGGCGCTTGCTGTATTGCAGTAGCTTGAGTAATGAAGATTTTTGTGAGGTAAGTGATTTGTGAAAGGTACAGGTTAATGTTAGTAAGGGCCATTCTTTTGTAGGGATTTCTGAAAGTCAGATTACGTTGCGTTAAAAAAAAAAAAAAAAACATATTGTGTGTCAGTTTAAGCACAGTCATGTATAATTGTTGAAAGGGGACGTTTCACAGTCAACACTGTTAAAAGCTTTCACTAAGTCTACAAATGCTATAAACGCAGGCTTGCATTTCCTTAATCTATTTTCTAAGATAAGTCGTACAGACAGGATTTTCTCTTGTGTTCCTGCATTTCTCCGGAATCCAAACTGACCTTCCCTGAGGTCAGCTTCTGCCAGTTTCTCCATCCTTCTGTAAAGGATTCGTGCTAGCATTTTGCAACCGTGAGTTATTAAGCTGACAGTTCGGTAATCTTCGCACCTGTCAGCACCTACTTTCTTCGGAATTGCATGATTATATTCTTCTAGAAGACAGAGGGTATTTCGCGTGTCTCATACATCTTGCTCACCAGATGGAAGAATTTTGTCATGGCTGGCTCTTCCAAGGTTATCAGTAGCTCTAACGGAATGTTGTCCACTACCGGGATCTTGTTTCGACTTACGTATTTCAGTGCTTTGTCAAATTCTTCACGCAGTATTAAAATCTCCCTTCTCATCTTCATCTGCGTCCTCTTCCACTTCCATAATGTTGCCCTGAAGAATATCTCCCTTTTTTTTACCCTCTGTACACTCCTTCCACCTTTCTGCTTTCCCTTCTTTGCTTAGAATTGGTTTTCCATCTGATCTCTTGATATTCATACGGGTGGTTCTCTTTTATCCAAAGGTCTTCTCAGTTTTCCTACATGCAGCATCTATCTTACCCCTAGTGATCTATGATTCTACATCATTACATTTGTCCTCTAGCCATTCCTGCTCAGCCATTTTACACTTCCTGTCGATCTCCCTTACACTTACCGCATTTGCTGCATTTGTATATTTTCTTCTTTCGTCTGTTAAATTCAAGGTCTCTTGTGTTACCCAAGGACTTCACTAACCCTCGTCTTTTTTCTATTTGGTCCTCTGCTGCCTTCATTGTTTCACCTCTCAAACTTTCTTCTACTTTATTCCTTTCCCCTGTTCTTGTTAGTCGTTCCGTAATGCTCCCCTGAAACTCTTTACATCCTCCGGTTCTTTCAGTTTATCTAGATCCCATCTCCTTAAAATCTTGCCTTTTTGCAGTCGTCAATTTTAAAATGCAGTTCATAACCAATAAATTGTGGACAGAGTTCACATCTACCCCTGAAACTGTCTTAAAATTTAAAATCTGTTTCCGTAATCTCTGTTTCCCATTACGTAAACAATCTGAAACTTTCCGGTGTTTCCAGGTCTCTTCCACGTATACAGCCTTCTTTCATGATTCTTAAACCAAGTGTTAGCTATGATTAAATTATGCTCTGTGCGAAATTCTACCAGGTGGCTTCCTCTTTCCTTCCTTTCCCCCAGTCCATATTCACCTACTACTTTTCCCTCTCTTCCGTTTCCTACAATCGAATTCCAATTCCACAAGACTATTAAGTTCTCGTCTCTCTTAACTATCTGAACAATTTCTTCTATCTCATCATACATTTCGTCAATCTCCTCCTCAACCACGGAGCTAGTTGGCGTATAACTTGTACTACTGTAGTGGGTGTGGGCCTCGTGACTAACTTGGGTACTATAGAGCATTCGCTATGCTGTTCATAGAAGCTTACCAGCGTTTCTATTTTTTTATTCATTATTCAATCTACTCCTACATTCAACCTATTTGATTTTGTATTTATAACCCTGTATTCACCTGACCAGAAGTCCTGTTCCTCCTGCCACGGGAGTTCACTAATTCCTACTATATCTAACTCTGACCTATCCATTTCCCTTTCTAAATTTTCTAACCTACCTGTCCGATTAAGGGATCTGACATTCCACGCTCCGACCCGTAGAACACCAATTTTGTGTCCTCTGATAACGACGTCCTCCTGAGTAGTCCCCGCACGGAGATCCGAATGGGGGACTATTTTACCTCAGGAATATTTTACCCAAGAGGACGCCATCATCATTTAATCATACAGCAAAGCTGGATGTCCTCGGAAAAAATTACTGGTGTAGTTTGATCTTGCTTTCAGCCGTTCGCAGTACCAGAACAGCAAGGCCGTTTTGGTTGATGTTACAGAGCCACATCAGTCAATCATCCATATTGTTGCCCGTGCAACTAGTGAAAGAGCTGCTGCCCCTCTTCAGGAAGCACGAGTTTGTCTGGCCTCTCAACAGATATCCCTCCGTTGCGGTTGCAACAACCCTCCCCACCGACGGCAAGGCCTCTGGTTCGTGTCGGGGATTGATGAGTATGTTAATAAAAATATCAAATAAAGTGACTGTTACATAAAAATCTGGCTTGTGCACAACCTCAGCACGTTGATGTGATTTTATTTTACTTGCTTCACACGCCTGTGAAAAATTTCACTCAAGACCTATGGAAGAAATAATAGCGTATCTCTTTCTTGTAAGCGTGTGTTATGTATTAACGTCGTGTCACATGTCGTACATTCTTGAGGGTCTATTCACTATTGATCTGCGGAATACAAAATGTATCTAATCCAATTCTCAAGTACTTTGGATTAACCTGTGGCCCCCTCACCAGTGGTCACAGGCAGCTTTTCCTGTCGTGTTACATCACACGCATCATCGTACTTCGTAAAGTGAGGTTGCGTATGTCATGCAACACGACAATGGAAGTAAAAGGACTTTGTGGCTACTTGCGACAGTGCCGTAGGTCACGCCAGAGTCGCAACAAATTACTTGTATGTCATATTAATTCGTATAAATCCGTATGGTGATGGAGTTTTAAACCTCCGAAACGCGTAGTGGCAACAAATAAATAGTGGCTGGTAGTAACTAGTTTGTTGGGATTCTTCAGCTTCTTCCAGCGTAATGACGAGATAGTTCACGGTTGAATGACTGGATGACAGTGACCAACTTTCGCCTGTGACAAACAATCCTGTTGGAAGAACATCCGCAACTGAGCTTTATTCCAAAGGTAGAGAATACCGCTTCAAGTTGTTTTATTATCACACAGCCGGTTTCGGGCTCTCATAAGCCCATCCTCAGGTGTCACAACTGTACTGTGTTCCCCGAGCGCCGCGGTGGACGTGTCCTAGGGGCGGTGTGCTGCCTAAGAGTGCAGAACACAGGGCCACATGTTAATCCAAAGTACTTGAGAATTAGATTAGATACAATTTTTCTTCCACAGATCAATAGTGAATAGATCCTCAAGGATGTACGATGTAAGGCTTGACGTTAATACATAACACATGCTTACAAAAAAGAGATATGCTATTATTTCTTCCATAGGTGTTGAATGAAATTTTCCACAGGCGTGTCTTGCAAGTAAGATAAAATCACATCAACGTACTGAGGTAGTGCACAAGCGTTCATAGGCAGCACACCGCACCTAATACACGTCCACCGCGGCGCTCGGAGGCCACAGCATAGTTGCGACACCTGAAGATGGGCGTATAAGAGCCCGAAACCGGTCGTGATAATAAAACAACTGAAGCGGTATTTTCAACCTCTGGTTTCACCTGGGAACTATTTCGACTAGATTTGCTGCTTCATTCGATTCGGTTCTCAGATGTTACTGCTAGAGAACTTGGAAAATTATCTCTGGTGAAGTTTATTTAGAAGATCAAGTCGAACAGTATTTTACCCATAGGGTTAAACTGAATAGCAAACATTACACGTACCCATCGTTCGCGCGAACTGTGATTGGTGTGGATAACTCTCTGTCACTAGAACCACATGTCAGTTCGCCGATTCCCACTTCAGTATTTAGCAGAGGATCAATAGAATCACATTCAAACCATTGCTCGATTGTTCTACTTTCGAATAACAGGTGGGAAACATGAACATGTAAATCATTTCGTGTGGGTTCTGACTGCTCTAATTTTATTACGATGGTTATTTTTCTCCCTATGTAGACGGGCGCCAGTACGACATTTTCGCACTCGGAGGAGCGAGCTGACAATTCAAATTTCGTGATTGTGAAACCACTCGCCGCTAAGAAAAATTCCTTTGTTTTAATTGTTGTCACCTCAGCTCGCGTATCACACCCTTAAAACTCTACATCCTATTTTCGATAATACAAAAGAAGTTTCCATTCTTTGAACATTTTCAGCGTCCTCCGTCATTAGTACCTGGTATACCGCGTACCAACATTCCAGAAGAGAATTGACACGCCAAGTGTACGTAATCACTGTAGCAGATCTGTTGCATCTTCTAAGTGTTCTACCAATAAAATGAAGTCTTTTCTTCACCTTGTCCACAAAATTTTCTTTGTGACGGCTCTAATTTGAATGGTACGTAATTGTGAGTCTTAGGTATTTAGTTAAATCGACACCAGTTAATTTTGTAATTTTGTGTGATTTATCGTGTATCCGAAATTTAAACGACGTCATACTTCCTATTTATTTATTTATTTATTTATTGTTCCGTGGGACCAGATTAAGGTGAGGTCTCCACGGTCATGGAACGAGTCAATAGATGAAATTATAGCACGATAGTAGAAACCGATAAAATGAAATATAAGAAACATATTCAGGCGACAAGTCGTATGTTTAAATAAAGAAAATCAACAATGTAACACTGGAATTTGCTTAATTTTTCAGCTCTTCCGGGAGCTCCTCGACAGAATAAAAGGAGTGAGCCAAGAGGAAACTCTTTAGTTTAGACTTAAAAGTGTTTGGGCTACTGCTAAGATTTTTGAGTTCTTGTGGTAGCTTATTGAAAATGGATGCAGCAGAATAGTGCACTCCTTTCTGCACAAGAATCAAGGAAGTGCATTCCACATGCAGATTTGATTTCTGCCTAGTATTAACTGAGTGAAAGCTGCTTACTCTTGGGAATAGGCTAATACTGCTAACAGCAAACGACATTAAAGAAAATATATACTGTGAGGGCAATGTCAGGATTCCCAGACTGTTGAATAGGGCTCGACAAGAGGTTCTCGAACTTACACCACATATAGCTCGCACAGCCCGTTTTTGAGCCAAAAATACCCTTTTTGAATCAGAAGAATTACCCCAAAAAATAATACCATTCGACATAAGCGTATGAAAATATGCAAAGTAGACTACTTTTCGTGTTGAACTGTCACCTATTTCAGATACTGTTCTAATGGTAAATAAAGCAGCATTTAGTTTCTGAACAAGATCCTGGACATGGGCTTTCCACAACAGCTTACTGTCTATCCGAATGCCTAGGAACTTGAACAGTTCCGTCTCGCTTATAATATGCCCATTCTGTCTGATCAGAATATCGGTTCTTGTTGAAATGTGAGTTAGAAACTGTAAAAACTTAGTCTTACTGTGATTTAGCATCAAACTATTTTCCACAAACTATGAACTTATTTCATGAACTACATTATTTGATACTGTTTCAATATTACACACAAGATTCTTCACTACCATGCTGGTGTCATCAGCAAACAGAAATATTTTTGAATCACCTGTAATACTAGAAGGTATATCATTTATATAAATAAGAAACAGCTGTGGCCCCAGCACCAACCCTTGGGGAACGCCCCACTTAACAGTGCCCCATTTGGACTGAACATCACTACCACTCTCAATATTGCGGAGAATTACCTTCTGCTTTCTGTTCTTAAAAAAAGAGGCGAACCAGTTGTAAGCTACTCCCCTTACTCCATAATGGTCCAACTTCTGTAGTAATATTTTGTGGTCAACACAGTCAAAAGCCTTCATCAAATCAAAGAAAACTCTTAGCGTTCACAACCTTTTATTTAATCCGTTCAAAACCTCACAGAGAAAAGAGAATATAGCATTTTCAGTTGTTAAACCATTTCTAAAACCAAACTGTACATTTGACAGCAAATTATGTGAATTTAAATGCTCCAGTAACCTTGCATATACAACCTTCTCGATAACTTTAGCAAACACCGATGGCATAGAAATAGGTCTATAATTGTCAACATGATCCCTGTCTCCCTTTATATAAAGTGGCTTCACTATCGATTACTTTAATCGGTCAGGAAACCGATCACTCCTAAAGGAAAAGTTACACATATGGCTAAGTACTGTGCTAACATACATAGAACAATACTTCAGGATTCTGCTAGATACCCCGTCATATCCATGTGAGTTCTTCGTCTTTAGTGATTTAATTATTAACTCACTCTCACTCTTGTCAGTATCATAGAGGAGCATTTCAGATAACAATCTCGGAACACTTTTTTCTAAGAGCGCTATATGATTCCCTGTTGGGACTAGGTTTCTATTTAGTTCACCTGCTATATTCATAAAGTGATTATTAAATACTGTACATATATACGACTTACCAGTAACACGGACATTCCCACTACGCACTGATTCTATATCCTCGACCTGTCTCAGCAGACCAGCCACTTCCTTTACGACTGACCATACGGTTTTAATTTTATCCTGAGACTTAGCTATTCTATCTGCATACCACATACTTTTTGCCTTCCTAATAACATTTTTAAGCACCTTACAATACTGTTTGTAATGAGCTGCTGCATTTAGATTTTGACTGTTTCTTACGTTTTGATATAATTGCCACTTTGTTCTACAAGATATTCTTATCCCTCTAGTCAGCCACCCAGGCTGCCTGTCAGTGCTAGTACCCTGTTTTGAACGTTCTAACGGAAAGTAATTTTCAAAGAGCACGAGAAAAGTCTTGAGGAAAGCATTATATTTATCGTCTACTGTATCAGCACTATAAACATCTTGCCACTCTTGTTCCTTGATAAGGTTTACAAGGTCTCTACAGCAACTGGATCAGCTTTCCTAAACTGTGTTGCAGCACAAAAAGCTTTTAGAGTTAAAATTTGTGCATCATGATCTGAAAGGCCATTCACCTTTTTGATAGCAGAATGCCCTTCTAGTAATGAGGAATGAACAAAAATGTTGTCTATGGTTGTTCTACTGTTCCCTTGCACTCTCGTTGGAAAGAATACGGTTTGCATAAGATTATATGAATTAAGGAGGTCTACCAGCATCCTTTTCCTTGCACAATCACTTATACAATTAATATTGAAGTCACCACATATAACTAACTTTTTATATTTCCTATAAAGTGAACCAAGAACCTCCTCTAGCTTTAGCAAAAATGTTGTGAAATTGGAGTCTGGGGATCTATAAATAACAACAGTTAAAAGTTTAGCTCCACTAAATTTAACCACACCTGCACAACATTCAAACACCTTTTCAGTGCTGTACTTCGAAACATCAATTGACTCAAATGGGATGCCGTTTTTCACATACATGGCTACTCCCCCACACCGAAAAGAGCTCCTGGAAAAGCTGCCAGCCAACCTGTATCCTGGTAAAGGAAGCCTCTGAATTATCTCCTTATTTAAGAAGTGTTCAGATATACCAATAATTTCAGAGTCAACATCTATAAGCAGTTCACTAACTTTATCTCTAATACCTTGTATATTTTGATGCAATATACTAATTCCCTTATTACCTAAGCTCTGTCGAAAGTGGTTCCTTTGTTAGAGAGACTTCCCTTAAGCAGTAAAACCTATCAGCTGACTTTAATCTAAAAAAGGTGCAGCTCTAACGCCCCACTACTACAGGAATTTTCCCGTGAGTGATTCCCCCCCCCCCTATGCTGTCACTTATAAGCTTTGCCAACCTCCCCTTCCCATACCTGTTGAGGTGCAGCCCATGTCTAGCGAAACCTGTCCTGCTGATAGACTACACCGACACCACTGAAATGTGATCCATGCCTTCTGTCATCAGCGCACCCCCAAGTCTCATGTTATTACGCCTGAGATGAGGCCGATCGTGACGCTGAAACTGTTCCACGAAATGCAAATTCGTGTTGCCAGTCTGAGTGGGTATCTTCTCCAGGTCACCATCTGTGTCATACTCCCCATCCCTATCGATACTATTATCAGCCCCACCCACAATCACTACCAGATCCTCTTTAGTACAATCCCTACATAACCCCCCTATGTTAGTAGTCACCTGAGATTAGGCTTCACAATGCTGGTGATCTGGCACTCACTCCCCAACACTTCCTTCAACTGCTGTCCTACACCTCTGCCATGAGAACTACCTAACAGCAGAACCTTCTTCTTTCTCTTCGATTTTGCAACTGTCCTAGCCACCGTAACTGCTGAGGTCTGCTGAATACTTCCTACATCTACTGCTACTAGAGATTCCTCTCCACTAGACTCTGACAGTTGGTCTTATCTATAGCAAACACCAATAGTAAAACTATCTGAAAATCTCCTTCTCCTAGCAGATCTGTTGCCAACAGCCAGCTCCCATTCCCCATCCACCTTCTCCCTCCTCATCCTATCTAGCTCCTCCTGTGCGTTTTTCAACTGCACCTGAAGGGCACTGATCTTACGCTCCTGCTCCTCTATCAACTTACTCTTGCTACATAACCCGCAGTTCCTGGAGAGGATCGCACCAGAATGCCCACTGGCTTCCCAACTGCATTCTCCCCAGTGAAAATACTTCGAACAAGTCTCACACCGCAATCCACTACTCACGAACCTACGGCAAAGCCCACACTTCTCACTCATGGTAAAATTTTACAGTTATTGAAACAAGAAAACTACTTTATCTAAGTTCCGCTACTACAATAAGAAGATGTTAAAAAAACTGACTACAATAATCACAGACTTACTCTACAAGGGAATTAACTACTATTATTATAGTATTAATCAACAACAAATGAGACTATAACAAAAGACTAACACATAAAGAAAATCAAACGCCTAATGACACAGTAACGAAACTGAAAACAGTTCCCAAAAAGTGCTTCTGAAATTATTTCACCAGAAAACGCCAAGAACACCGGTTGAAGACTACTAAAGTTCCTAAATAAACCACTATACACAAACAATTTATTAGTACTTAGCTTTCGATGCGCCGCTACAGCTGCAACTGGTCAGCGCGGAATGTAAACACAGGTAAGAGGTTAAGTTGCTCGATACGAAACACTCACAAATATGAGGTCACAACACAAGAAAGGCAGAGGTGAATGAAGAAACCACTTATATAGTAAATATTATCACAACAACCATTAAAATATGTATCTGAAACCTAAAAATATATACAAACTTAGAGAGAGATCTCACACGCAGTCACTTCTTATTGCTAAACGTCAGTCGGCCGATGTGGCCGAGCGGTTCTAGCCGCTTCAGTCTGGAACCGCGCGACCGCTACGGTTAGTTAGTTTGGGTTAGTTAGGTTTAAGTAGTTCTAAGTTCTAGGGGACTGATGACCTCAGAAGTTAAGTCCCATAGTGCTCAGAGCCATTTTGAACTTAACGTCAGCTGCCATTTATCCCACCACATAGACGTCTAAATTTTTTTGCAATTGGTTTTGATCTTCAGATGACTTTCCTTTGCGATAAACAGTAGCATCATCTGCAAAATATCTAACAGGACTGTTCTCATTATCTACTAAATAGTTTATGTAAAGAACAGCAGACGATTTATAGACTTCTCGGGCTACTATGGATATCAATTCTCTTTCACAAGATGACTTTCCGTTAATTACTCTAGACTTTGACCTTCCTCACAAGAAAACACGAATCCAGCCGCACAACTAAGACAGTGATCCACATGCATACAATTTTATTAGAAGCAACTTCTGAAGGATGATGTCAAAAGGCGTATAGTAAACTAGACATATGAAATCAGCTTAAGATCCACTGTTGATATCATTCATTATTTCGTTTGAATAAAGAGCCATTTTCTGAATCCGTCAGGTTATGTGTCCATAAATAGTTTTCTCCTGGAGGTATTTTATGGTGTTAAAAAACAATGTGTGTTTCAAAATATTACTGATTATTAGAAATTGCTGATGAGAATGTGAGGAATAAACTGAAATATTCGTGCAGCTGAGGGTAAACGATTAGAAGGAGAGGATGAAAACAGTACTGCTACGTAGCCGATTCGTGGCATCACAGATGGTGCCATGGTAAGGCGCCCCTCCGATTGACGCGGCCATCCAAATGGCGTTCATCATCGGGAATATCATTCAGCCTCTTCCCATCAAGTAGTGCGAAGAGGTTTAGAATTTAATGGAAAACACTGATGCATAGTTCGGAGATGAGGAACTTCATGCTTTTATCTGTTTTTCCCCTTGCGCAATAAATAGTGGCACATCGATGAATCGACATGAACGCTATCACACTAACTATAGAGATCATATCTGACAAAAGCTTTATTTTTTATTTTATTTTCTGAAGAGAGTTGACGGTATACTGATGTTGTGATAAATATCTGGCTGATTGGAGAGGAAAGAGTTACCTGTCCTCAAGGATGTTCATTTCTCCATAAAAGATTCGGTCATCTGGCAAAAAGCTGGTCTTACAGCAAAAGCCGACAGAACACATAATTACCTATAGTCAAGTAGGGCAACGTGAGTGGCATCTTCCACATTGACGCGGAGAGCAATAAGAACAGAGAAATAAGGACGAAAGCGAAAGGAACCTTTACAGATCCGATTTAGTCCGTTTTCTTACCGAAAAAGTAAAATTAGGTAATGCACTGACGAGCAGTGCGTGTAAAAGTGCATCAGTAACTCTTCCACTGTCCCAAGAGGAAAATAACAAGGTAACCGCTAAAGACTGTAAGTACCTTCTCCCATATAAGATAACCTGCTCTTCAGAGTGCGAATTTGATGTTAATAGAGTCAACTGATGTAGCCGTAACACAGACTGGCGCAGAGCGCAGCAGTATTTGAACGTCATGCTTTATGTGTAGCTTGCTTGTTACAAGTCCTGTGCCGTATATCTCTGTGGAGGTTACGCAATCAGACAAATGGCACTTCCTAAATAGAAAACTGTCTACTAAACATCGGCAGTTTGTCTAATCTCGTGACTAAGCAGTTGTGCTGACTCCAATACTTTACATTTAAATTTGTTGCCTGCAATATCATCCCACATAAAAATAAATATTAGTCTGCCCGCCTTCTGTGCATTCTTATACCATTCATCCGATTACGATGAAAATTTGGTGAGTTGTTGTGCGCCTATCCAAGAATATTTCTGAGTATCAATACACGTATAAAAATAACCGTACCTATGTATTTATGAATGTTTTTATGTACATTTCAAATTTCCTTCTAAACCACTGGATAGATACCTAACAAACTTGGAACACATATCAGTTACATTCCGCAAAGAACCACTGTGGGGTAAGAATCACCTACTGTCCGTAGAGGTAGGGGTGTACGTGAAAAGTGTGTAACACAGAAGTGTAAACTAGGAATGTCCGCAGTAATTACAACCACGTTTTGTGTATACGTTCCTCATTATTGGTATAACAATACCGTATCCATAGGTGGGATAGGGAGGCGTGGTACTTAAAATTATTCGATAACGAGCGATATTATTAGCGAATCAGTGGCTTTCCACGATTGCTAGGCTCTTTGATGAAAGTCCCGATGAGGTTTCACCCCTAGGGTTCCACAAACAGTGGGGATGGAAACATAGTGTCGTATCAGTGTATCTCTGTAACACCTAACGCCCTAACCATTCCTGGCCCACGTCATATCACTCGCTATCTGACAAAATTTACTGTGGCAGTGAGGCGTTCGAAGCAACGCGATGCCCATGGATGCGCTACGTTGCATCTGCGCTACAGCAACGCACTCAAACGTAGCCTTTCTGATTGCCCCTTATTTAAAAGTACTGTTGGAGTAGGAACCCTGCACTATACCTAGGGTTGCGGGTGGTGTAAGGACTGACATGCAATAATGTTCTAAAACGACCTGCTGACATTTCCTTCCTGTTTTTAGTTGGCTTCGAATACTTTAAACTTTAAGAATATGCAGTTTAATTTGGTCTCGTTGTTCCATGTGTCAGCCGGGTCGCGGAAATGAGCACTGCACTAAGCCAATAATTTTGTCAATGTGTTTCGGGACGAAAGATCACCGCACATGCGTGATTTTTCTATGGCATCCACAGAAAAATTTAACATCCTCACTGGATTTACATGGCATAAAACAGCAGAGAATCAGACATATACGTGTAAATACATGTGACATGGGACATACATTTTGACGAAACCGCAAGGACACAGATGGTTGTTTGTATTACTAAACGGCTAAAACGCTGCACGGTCTCAGTTGCCTCTCAAACGGCTTCCGGGAACAACAAAAGTTTGATTTAAAATACACCGTACTTCATATAATAATCGATGAATTAAAAAATTTAAATATTCTCATAATCTACTCATTAGTAGGTAAAATTCTTCGCTACACGTTTCACACAATAACTCAAGACGAAAATTAGAAAGTGTTTATATGTTCTGAGACAGTGCCACTCAGGGCATGCAAATTACCCAGACTGTCTTCACCAATATTAGAAACTGAGAACATTTAGCGACTTCATAGAAAATTTACACACAATTACAAACCATTTCTAAATATTTTCTCTGTTACATGCTTAAAGTATTTAATTCCCCACACAAATAATTAAAGGAAAAAAGTTTATCAGTTACTACATTTATGCAGTAAAGCTTCAGCATCAGACAGGAGGTTTCACTCTATCGCTTCTTCAACACTAACTTTTCTCGCAGCACATTTTTCAGACAGCATCAACAAATGTCATCTGAAAAAATTCTATCATCATCAAGAGTAGTGACCGGCGTGTTGTGACGAGCCAGTTGCTCGGCCACCATTGACCAGACGTTTTCAGTTGGTGAGAGATCTGGAGAATGTGCTGGCCAGGGCAGCAGTCGATCGATTTCTGTATCCAGAAAGGCCCGTACAGGACCTGCAACATGCGGTCGTGCATTATCCTACTGAAATGTAGGATTTGGCAGGGATCGAATGAAGGGTAGAAGCACGGGACGTAACAGACCTGAAATGTAACGTCCACTGTTCAAAGTGCCGCAAATGCGAACTTGAGGTGACCGAGACGTGTAACCAATGGCACCCCATACCATCGCGCTGGGTGATAAGCCAGAATGGCGTTGACGAACACACGCTTCCAATGTGCGTTCACCGCGATGTCGCCAAACACGAATGCGACCATCATGATGCTGTAAACAGAACCTGGATACATCCGAAAAAATGTTTTGGCATTCGTGCACCCAGGTTCGTCGTTGAGTACACCATCGGAGGTGCTCCTGTCTGTGATGCAGCGTCAAGGGTAACCGCAGCCATGGTCTCCGAGCTGACAGTCCATGCTGCTGCAAACGTCGTCGAACTGTTCGTGCATATGGTTGTTGTCTTGCAAACGTCCCCATCTGTTGACTCAGGGACCGAGACGTGGCTGCACGATCCGTTACAGCCATGCGGATAAGATGCCTATCATCTCGACTGCTAGTGATACGAGGCCCTTGGGTTCCAGCATGGTGTTCTGTATTACCCTCCTGAACGCACCGATTCCATAGTCTGTTAAAAGTCATTGGATCTCGACCAACGTGAGCAGCAATGTCGCGATACGATAAACCGCAATCGTGATAGGCTACAATCCGACCTTTATCAACGTCGGAAACGTGATGGTACGCATTTCTCCTCCATACACGAGGCATCACAACAACGTTTCACCAGGGAACGCCGGTCAACTGCTGTTTGTGTATGAGAAATCGGTTGGAAACTTTCCTCATGACAGCACGTCGTAGGTGTCGCCACCGGCGCTAACCTTGTGTGAATGCTCTGAGAAGCTAATCATTGGCATATCACAGCATCTTCTTCCTGTCGTTTAAATTTCGCGTCTGTAGCACGTCATCTTCGTGGTGTAGCAATTTTAATGGCCAGTAGTGTACATTGCTCGGGAGATATGACGTTACATATGTGGCTGCTCGATTCTTTAACGAGTCATGAAGGGTGGGGGGTGGGGGGCGGGGGGATGGGAGGAAGGAGATATAGGGTTACTGGTTAACTCTCACCCCGTTTACATGTGGCTCCCTAATTCGGATCACGTAATCCAATTTCCCAATACCGCTTCTGGGAGGTCGTGTAAACACTTCAAAATTGATTTTGGAAATCCGCTTCTAGCTGCCGGTTTTCCAGTTCCGCCGTCGGTTTTCGCTCCCATGTAAACGTAACCGGCTTTGAAAGATGCTGGAGTGTTAAGTTACGTCTTGTTTTCAGAACATTCGGTTAATTTGAACTTACTGTGCAGTGAAGTAGAGGCAGAAATATTAGACTGAGCGTGAAACTGTCTACCTGTAATATTTAAGTGAAGGAAAATAACATTTCTGTTGACTGAGTCAGAAACTGCACCATCTGTTTTCCAGACGCCGTATTTAAATGGGCTAGCAAATCCGCTTCAGACCCTAGAATGAAACGCAACAGCGAAAAACGGTTTCTGAAATTCGATTTTCATCTCTCGGAAAAAATGTCACACGTAAACGTCGTCTTAGCTGGGGCGGTGTACCCTTTCAATCCGACAATAGTTCTTTCTCTTTGGCCTAACACACCGCTCCAAGTAAATCTGGATATTGTTGTGGCGCGGGATTGTTGGTACGAGGCCCACAGGAATGACAGCACGTGGCGAGTACGTCACAGCACGTGACAGTGCAGGTCTGAGGAGAGCCAGCAGCGGTCTCCGGCTGGGAGCGAGTAACTATTTGTGGCGAGGTTAATAGTTCTAGATTGCGTTTTTAAACACGTACAAGCTCTCAACAGCACACGTCAGAATTAAGACCTCTAGTGAGTACGTTTTCAGTTACATACTGGTTTCCCGTGGGCGCTGCTCGGAGCCGAATGTTCGCGAAATATGGTGGACCAGGCGACTATTGTGACAAGTTCGTTGCAGGGCCAGTAAACCTCGTTGGCCCCGGTTTGATGAGGCGCTAGATCGTATTGGTGGAGGGTAATCTGTGAAGTGAGTTTGTACTATAATGTTGGCATACAGGGTGATTAATAAAACTGAGAACAGCCTGTAAAAATTTACGTTTGATGAAGGTTTATGTTTCCAACGAGATAAAGTATACTGAATAGTCCCAACTATTGCGAATGGTTATGGCCAAATCCAATTTGTTGGACTTTCAACAGAAATTTTTGCAGACGTGCGCGTCTGTAACGACACTAAACGTAATTTTCGAACATGTTTAGAACTTTTTTATCAATAGTTTGAAATCGCGAGTGCGTTAAGCAGGATACCGAATTTGAAAGAAGTACTAAAGTCATATTTCTTGTAACGAATTTATACGCCTACAGGCACGACTGCGACTACTAATGTTTGTGACTTTGGCCTGATAGGAATAATCAGAGTTTCCAAAACAAACTTAAAAACACTGAAACATAACTTTTGATGACTGTCTATTTCGTATTTTCCCCTCTAAGAGGATATACGTAATTCTGTCTAAAAATTTAATCATGATCATATCTTCTTAGGACACAGAATCATTGTTAGGGACGAATGCGATCTAAGGATGTGATCCCCTCTACTGGTCAGTTAACCCGAAGTCTAAATAGTCCAGTCACGTTAATGTCGTGTTAAGTTTGACATCAACGTGTGATAACCACTCATAGATGGTGGGTGACTGCAGTGAGTGCACATAAAGTGTTTCGGCGGGACGCGGAGAACAATGCAGTCATGCAGAAACGGAGCTATTTATTTGACGTCCAAAAGGGCATGATCAATATTTCTAATATCGGTTCACTGCAGAATCCTTGAACATATTCTCAGTTCGAATATAACGATTTTTGTTGAGACTGAGAAGCTTACGTCCATGAATCAGCGTAGTTTTAGAAATCATTGTTCGTGCGAAACTCAGCTTGCCCTTTCCTCACATGATATACTGAGAACTATGGATGAAAGGCAACTGGTAAATTCCATATGTCTACATTTCCAGAAAACATTTGACGCCGTACCCCAGTGCAGACTGTTGAAAAGGTAGAGCATATGGAATAGGTTCACAGATATGTCAGTGGCTCGAAGCCTTCTTAAGTTATAGAACCCAGTATCTTGTTGTCGATGGCGAATATTTGTAAGAGACTAGGGTATTGAGCCGTGCTCTGGCTTGCCTTGGTGCTATTGTAAGTTTCCGTCCTCTGTGGGAAGCCAGACTGTATCGCTTAGTTGACATGGTTGCGGTTGTTTGTCTTCTTCTTGAGTTGACTGGCGGCACTTGGTATCGCAAGCATTGCCTTTCCACTTGTGGCAGCACCGGCGTTATCGATATGTAGTAACTGTTGCCGTATCTTTGAGGTGACGTCGTTGTTCTTCTGGGTCGTGTGAGTGGGCCAGTTCGGTTGGGGACGCGGGAGGAGCCAGGTCCGCGCAGAGTGAGAACAGGCTGGGACTGCTGGCGGCGTGCACGGACTGCCGGATAGAAGGGCTGTGGTCACGAGGGTGCACGACCTCCTCGAAACTGGATCCTACAAGATTTGAGTGCATTTCAGTTCGATTCTCCAGTGGTTCGTGTTCGCGTTGCTGCCTGTAGTGTTGCCAAGGCTAAGAGCAGCCGAGTGGAGTGCTTGGGGAAAGCAGATCTGATTAGCTTTCCCGGCTTTTAATTACTATTTACTAAATTCAGCTTGTTACAATTGTTAAGTTCAACCAGCGGTATTTTCCTGCCTGGTGGCCGCTAACGCCCCAGTTACGTGCCCTGCGGGTTAGTGTATGTAACGGCAGTGTACGTTTCCTCGCCTTGCCACCACTGTCTGATAAGGCGTGTGAGTTTGACAGCTTTCTTGATTGTAGGTTGGTTGGCGATTCTTCTACTCTGGTGGTTGTGATTCCTTTCATGTTCCAGGCGCTCTAAGCACAGCATTCTGCGGAGACAGTCCAGACCACTGGTTCCGGCTTTGGCGTATTTTTACATCTTTGCATTTGGTTTATTGGACGTTAGGTAACCTCACGAAGATTATTATTAGTCACTCGTTAGACTGCCACTAGTCTGAGTTAGCATGTTGTGGTGTGAATGCAACTCTTGGCTGCCTTTCTCATTACTAGTGAAAGTGTTTTTGGCCTGAACTACTTAGAGGCCGATTACTGGAGCACCGTCTGTGACTGGCCCTTGTGTTTTATCATTGTGTTAGTATTTTGTTGTTGTATTACCGAGTTACCATCATTTGTCTCACCTTTTTGATGATCAGTTGCTTGTCCTTTTGAATTAACCTTGTTGTTATATTTTCTGTTTTTATTGTATGTTGTTAATTTTTTTTAGTAATTGCCATTTTTTCAGTTAAGGACCTTCATCCGTGACTGTGGTTGCTTTTTCTCAAAACATTATTTACTGTGTCTATATTTTATGTATGTTGAAAGGTGGCTACACTGAGTCACAGCGCCAGAGATTGCGCCGAAGATTATTATTTCGCCGCCTCCACTGGTGCAGTAGTAGTTCAGAGGATGTCGAGGGCAGTTGTTGTTCTGTTGGGCGAGAGAGTAGATGCTGTTCGGTTGGTGTATTTGAGGAGATGGGCTTTTGATTTATGATCCTGGTGTAATAGAAAATTTTCGTCAATATGTAATGAGGTAAAAAAGTATTACAGTTTTCTTTAATGACAATGCCTCTTGCTCACAGGTACAGTCAACAAGGCATCTGGCTCGTGTTCATTTACTAGACTTGTAATTCTGGTTTCTATGTGCAGTTATAGTATTTCTGGTTTTCAATTACTTCATTGTAAATGGTGTTTGAAATATTTTGTCGTATTGAGAAAGAACTGAGCCAGATACATGTACGTTCAGTCACACTACCACACACAGAACAGTTACACTTGTGCTTTGTTGTTTCGCAGCTTTTATAGTTGCAGGGAACTTAATTAATCAATTGTGTTAATGGGAATTCCTTGTCATTCTTTATTTTATGCAGTCAGATTGCGTGCTAATAATAGTCAGGGCCAACCGGTTACGAGACTTCGTAACCGGTCACACAGCTAGTAAAATTATTGCATTTATTCATTAATATTAGTCTTTTCTTTTTAATTAAGCCCCCATGCAATGTTTGTTAATTTTTTTAATAATTGCCATTCTTGGCGTTTAAGGCCTTCAGCCGTGAAACAATTCTTCATTTATTTCCATTAAAGCCTTCAGCCATGAGCATGGTAACTTATTTTAAAATCCTAATTTGGTAATTCTATTTTAGCAGTGAGCTTTAAGACCTTTGGTGATTTGTCTTTCATATTTTAATAACTGTAATTGTAAGTTACAGCAAGTTTAAACAATTCTTAATTTATTCCCATTAAGACCTTCAGCCATGAAACAACTCTTAAATTATTTCCATTATTTTAATTTGTTGTTGATTTTAAATACATTGTGTGTGATTAAAAGAAAGGCCAACCAATAGTAACTCATTACGGCTCCGTCCACAATCGTAACCGGATCCTGCCTTCCTTGACTGCCAGGTTTCAGGTATCATCAGGAGTGCCCTAGGAGTGTCTGGTTGGACCGCTATTATTCTTTATATAAATAAATGATTTAGTGGACAGGGTGGGCAGCAATTTGATGCTGTTTGCTGATGATGCTGTGGTGTACGGTAAGGTGTCGTCGTTGAGTGACTGCATGAGGATCCAAGATAACTTGCACAAAATTTCTAGTTACTGTGATGAGTGGCAGTTAGCTCTAAATATAGAAAAATGTAAGTTAATGTGGATGAGTAGGAAATACAAATCTGTAATTTTCGGATAGAGCAATAGTAGTGCCCTGCTTGACACAGCCACTTCGTTTAAATGTCTGGGCGTAGCGTCCAATGATATAAAAAGGAACGAGCACATAAGGACTGTGTTACGAAAGGCGAATGCTCGACTTCAGTTTATTGACAGAACTCTAAAAGAAGTGTTATTCATCTGTAAAGTAGACCGCACAGAGGATGACAGTGGGACCTATTCTTGAATGCTGTTCTAGTGTTTGGTAACCGTACCAGGTTAGATTAAGGAAGACTGCCAAACAGTTCAGAGGCGGACTGCTAGATTTGTTACTGGTAGGTCCGAACAACATGCAAGTGTTACGAGAGAACTGGCATTTGAAGCTGACTGTAGAACGATTCTGTTGCCTTCAACATATGTTGCATGAAATGATCATGAAGATAATATGCGAGCGAAAGTGGTTAAAGTATACCATGCATGGCAGTGCAAATTCCAGCATTCCTTCCCGATGACTCGTTCCCGATGAACAACAGTCGGAATGGATGAGTGAACCAGGCGCAACGTTTCGATGAACCTTGAGGAGACACTGTTGGTAGCCCCTTGGTTCATCGCGCTGTCTGTTACCTAACTGTTGCACGTCTATTAGCACATACACACCTCCGCAGCCTTACTTCACCCTTGTCAACTATGGGGTGCCCCACAGTTGCCTCTGCCTAATAGACGTGCAACTGTTAAGCAACAGACACCGCGAGCCGGTCCTATGGCCGAGCGGTTCTAGGCGCTTCAGTCCGGAACCGCGCTGCTGCTACGGTTGCAGGTTCGAATCCTGCCTCGGACATGGGTGTGTGTGATGTCCTTAGGTTGGTTAGGTTTAGGTAGTTCTAAGTTCTAAGGGACTCATGACCTCAGATGTTAAGTCGCACAGTGCTCAGAGCCATTTAGACAGCGCGATGAACCAATGGGCTACCAACAGTGTCTCCTCAAGGTTCAGCGAACGTTGCGCCTGGTTCAAGCACCCATTCCGAGTGCTGTTCATCGGGAACGAGTCATCGGCAAGGAATGCTGGAATCTGCACTGCAGTACCGCAGCTGAGTGGCTACAAGGGGTCTCTTCAGAACTATCACATTTTATTCTCCATCAGACAGATGGCCGTTAGCATGTACGGCGTGAAACATCTGAAATGAAAAGGGGCCAGGTCGCAGAAGGGACTGTTACGGCCTGTAGAACGTTTTCGTGGTATTCCGTGGTTGATCTGGAAGGCACAATGGATAAACGCAGGAGTTGTGTCAGCTACTGTGGGAGTCAGCACCGACAGAACCAAGGAAGGCGAGATGTTGCGATGGCTGGTGGCAGGAATCCAACATGATCTGTAGATAACACATGAAGATTAACTGAAATTAGTTTACTCATACTGAGTATGAAGGGGCGATCTGTATTTACTTTCTTAGGAGAAGAAAATCTTCTTAGTCAATATGGCCATAAAACACTGTATTGTGCATAACAGGTTTTGGTAAACTACACTTTGTGATCATAAGTATCCGGACGTCCCCAAAACATACGTATTTCATATTAGGTGCATTGTGCTGCCGCTTACTGCCAGGTACTCCATATCAGCGACCTCAGTAGTCCCTAGACATCGTGCGAGAGCAGAATCTGTCGTTCCGATAAACTCACGGATTTCGAACGTGGTCAGATGATTGGGTGTCACTTGTGTCATACTTCTCTACGCGAGATTTCCACACTCCTAATCATCCCTATGTCCACTGCTTCCGACGTGATAGTGAAGTGGAAACGTGAAGGGACACGTACAGCACAAAAGCGTACAGTCCGACCTCGTCTGTTGAGTGGCAGAGACCGCCGACAGTTGAAGAGGGTCGTAATGTGTAATAGGCAGACATCTACCCAGACCATCACGCAGGAATTCCAAACTGCATCAGGATCCACTGTAAGTACTGGCTCTGAGCACTATGGGACTCAACTGCTGAGGTCATTAGTCCCCTAGAACTTAGAACTACTTAAACCTAACTAACCTAAGGACATCACACACATTCATGCCCGAGGCAGGATTCGAACCTGCGACCGTAGCGGTCGCGCAGTTAAAGACTGCAGCGCCTAGAACCGCTCGGCCACAGCGGCCGGCACACTGTAAGTACTATGACAGTTAGGCGGGAGGTGAGAAAACTGGCATTTCATGGTCAAGCGGCTGCCACACATCACGCCGGTAAATGCCAAACGACTCCTCGCTTTGAGTAAGGAGCGTAAACATTGAAGAATTAAACAGTGCAAAAACGTTGCGTAGAGTGGCGAATTACGGTACACAATGTGGTGATCAGATGGCAGGGTGTGGCTATTTCGAATGCCTGGTGAACGTCATCTGCCAGCGTGTGTAGCGGCAACAGTAAAAAGCGGAGGCTTTGGTGTTATGGTGTGGTCGTGTTTTTCGTAGAGGGGGTTTGCACCCCTTGTTGTTTTACTTGGCACTACCACAGCACAGGCCTTTATTGTCGTTTTAAGCACCTCCTTGCTTTCCACTGTTGAAGAGCAATTCAGGGATGGCGATTGCATCTTTCAACACGATCGAGCACCTGTTCATAATGGAGGGCCTGTGGCGTAGTGGTTACATGACAATAACATCCCTGTAACGGACTGGCTTGCACAGAGTCCTGATTTGAATCCTATAGAACACCTTTTGGAACGCGGACTTCGAGTCAGACCACACCGATTGACATAGATATCTCTCCCCAATGCAGCACTCCGTGAAGAATGGGCTGCCATTCCCCAAGAGACCTTCCAGTACCTGATTGAACGTATGCCTGCGAGAGTGGAAGCTGTCATCAAGGCTAAGGGTGGGCCAACACCATACTGAATTCCAGCATTGGCCAACTGAGGGCTCCAGGAACTTGTACGTCATTTTCAGCCAGGTGTCCGGATACTTTTGATCACATAAGGCGTGTTACCATCATCAGATCTTCGTACAAAATTTTTGTAATAACCTGTACGAAGATCAGATGATGGTAATATAGATTACCGAAACCGGTTATCCACAATACAGTGTTTTATTGCGATCTTGGCTAAGACGATTTTCTTCTCCTAAGAATAACAAACGAACACTATATTTCTAAAAAGAAAATAAATATAACTTAACTTCATTCTCGTGCCTCCGATGTGCAAGTACTTTTCACTATCGCAGAATGCAGGCTGCATAGCGTCTTCCTATTACTCGGTACTGACGCTCTGGAAGAATGCGACCAAACTGGGGCTGACCAGCAATGGGTGGCTCGTTAAATCAGCATTGATAGGGGGCGCTGAAGTCGGTCATCCTGAAGGTGTGGCGCCACACGCTCTTTGCATTGGCGCGTGGGTCAGCGGTTTCTTGTGACGTTTCGCGGACCTGTGCTGGTTGGTGTGAAGTCCACGCCTTAGCATTGCGCAGTAAGTATGCATCTACCCATGGGGACCATGTCTTCCCCTAGAAGTAGTTTGTTTTCCCTCGTCAGGGTGGCATCTACCAGCAGGACAATTCAACGTGTCACACAGTGTGCAGTGTGCGTTCATGGTTCGGAAGAGCACCAGGATGATTTTATAGTCAACCCTTGGCCACCAAAGCCCCCAGCTTTAAACACAATCGAGAATCAGGATGTCAAATCAAACACCTTTTTAGCCGTCTAATTTCCAAACTTATTTTATTGGGCTACCAGTTTTGGCGATTAACTATGGCCCCTGACAGAGATGTAGAAAGATTCCAACCTCGGTTCCGATCAAAATAGGGGCTAGCATTCAAATACTGATATTTGTAGATTTCCGCTTGCCACAGCGATCACTTAAACCATCATCTGCCGAGTCGGAAGTGATCGCTGTAGCAAGCAGGAATCTACAGATACCATTATTGGCATGCTGGCCTCTCTTATGACCGGAACCGAGGTGGGAATCTTCACGCACGTCGGTCAGGGGCCTGATGATGGATTAGGAAATTGCTGGAACTGGTGGGCCAAATAAAAGAAGTTTGGAAATTAGGCGGCCGAAAGGTGTTTGATTTGACATTCTGTAGCGAACAGTGAGACCCCCAACCATCTCTGAAAAGATGGACGTACAGAGACTATCCAGAACCTGTGGGACCAGTTCGATCGAGCTGATTGCGCCATGAACCCTCAGCTGAGAAAAATAATGCAGCTGACGATGGCAACGAATTCGCATGACTCGATTTCCCTATTGGTGACTTCTAGAACCTCACTGACTCTATTCCTGTACGTCTAGCAGCGGCCTGCACCGGTCTTTTGACATGTGGTCATATTAATGTGACTGGGCAGCATATAACAACAGATGCTTGTAGGAAACACTATTTAATTCAGTTGCCCATAATATTCCTTGGCGAAACGCCACAGAAATGCAAAACTTTGTGCATTGACTTACATATTCATTTGCGACTGAGCTATAGACACTCGGCTAATAGTTTGGAGCGTAAGACTTTTGCCCTGTTGGGCGATGCAGGACATCGTGATAGCTGCCGACAGTTCACGGAGTCTGGCTGGTGATGCATTCAACATCATCGTCGACGACATCTCTGATATTTCCAATAAGATTGACTTAAGGTGACCTGAAAGGCCGCAGCAGCAGCACCCTTCTGTCATAACTCGGGAGCGATGAGGTGATGCTCTGTCATCATGCATGACCTGCTGGATGCTGTAGGCGAATACAGTCATTCATTCATTTCCGTGTCCGGTCAGCATTTCCAGTAGGTAGCAACTCCGATGGCCTTGTTGTTTCCCTCGATCAGGTCTTGTGTTGTGCAGGGTTGTTCAAGTTGAGGACAAATTAGCAGGTGGGCCTGGTCTTGTGGTGTTCTGCACTCGCAGGATGTATCTCTCTCAGCTGGAAGAATGACCCATTTTAGCATGTTGGTCTAGCAAAGAGGAACGCCCACCCTAAGACGATTGAGCGATCTCCAAATAGGGCAGGGCGAGTCATTTCCTGGAGACAGCTCTTCCTTTACAGGAGTATCAGGTGGTAGCTTGCTCTTCCACCTGGTGATGCGGTTAGACTTTGGTGTTCACTCTAGTCGTTGAGTCCTGGCGATGAAGCACTACACCCTGGAGTGGATGTCAGGGATCATAAGTTTGCTTAGCTCTCTCTCATCAGCAGCAACAGCCCTTCTAATAGTGAGGGGAGCTATTCCAACACTCGGGTAGATTTTATCGACTGGTTCTAGGCGCTTCAATCTGGAACCGTGCGACCGCTACGGTCGCAGGTTCGAATCCTGCCTCGGGCGTGGATTGTGATGTTCTTAGGTTAGTTAGTTTTAAGTAGTTCTAAGTTCTAGGAGACTGATGACCTCAGAAGTTAAGTCCCATAGTGCTCAGAGCCATTTGATCCATTATCGACTGGAGTTGGCTTGATACATCCCAACAAGATTCCGACAGTCTCATTGATTGCAATATCAACCTGTTTGGTGTGAGTGGATGCACTCCACACAGGTGAAGCATACTCTGCAGGGGACACACACAAAGCAACAGCCTAAATTCTCAGGACGGGAGGTCTTGCTCCCCAGCCGATGGATGTGAGCTTCCTCAAGATGTTATTCCGTGAACTAGCTTTCAGCCTGGTGTTATGGGAATGTTTCTTGAAGGACAGAGTTCTGTCAAGGGTAACACCCAGATATATTGGTGCTGAACAGTGCTCCAGTCTTTTGACTTGCTATGTAACATCAAGTTCCCGCCGAGCTTCTCTATTCTTCAAGTGATATGCGCACACCTGAGTCTTGTTGGGATTTGGATTTAGATGATTCGCTTTGCAGTAGGAGCCAAGCGT
Organism: Schistocerca piceifrons; assembly: GCF_021461385.2. Lineage (NCBI taxonomy): Eukaryota > Metazoa > Arthropoda > Insecta > Orthoptera > Acrididae > Schistocerca > Schistocerca piceifrons. The sequence goes on along the minus strand of NC_060143.1, from coordinate 276,129,211 downwards.
ATCTAGGGCAGAAATCAACTTTTCCTCTACTTCTTCAAACGTCTTTCCTTGAGCAGTCACTACAGTATCGTCAGTATAGATGAAAAGCCTGGTATTTTCCTTTATGAGCTGGTCATTAGTGTAAACATTGAAGAACACAAGGGCGAGCACACTGCTTTGAGGTAAGCCATTTTTAACACAGAAGGCAAATACAGTGATGCTCATTAATAAAGAAGACGTTCATGAACCGTAAGCCATAGGGAGACAATCAAGACATATCAAAGGTCACATTTTAATCCCATGCAACGTATAACTTCACGGCCTCTCTGAATAATATTCTCCTGCAAAGCAGGATACATTGCACATAGTTCCACGACTTGCCCTCCAACAGGGTTAATTACACCCCCTAATTATGACTAGACTAATAAATTACCTTCTTCTTGTGACAGGATGCAATTTTGTATTTCTTAGTCAACAGTGATCTATTCACCATTGTAAATCATGGGATCTGTACTTAATGTTGCCTTTTGTCTTATTGCTTTTATTGAAAACAAAAAGGAAAATACTGAATTTAATTTACATGTAACAAGTAAAATAAAACAGAACATCTATCCACTACACAGAAAGAAAATGTTTGTGAAGACACATGAAAATGTCCTTAGGACGTGAGAATAAAATTAAATCATGTAATTATCACTAAAATTCACTTTAAGGATGCTATAAGTCTCACACTTTGTAAAAGCTCATGAAAATGCTATTAGTACCCCATGATAATAAAAAAAATCATTTAACTATCAGTATAGTTGACTGTAACTGCGCTGCAATTATTCCACAATGACGGTTCAAATGGTTCAAATGGCTCTGAGCACTATGGGACTTAACATCTTAGGTCATCAGTCCTCTAGAACTTAGAACTACTTAAACCTAACTAACCTAAGGACATCACACACATCCATGCCCGAGGCAGGATTCGAACCTGCGACCATAACAGTCCCGCGGTTCCGGACTGCAGCGCCTAGAACCGCACGGCCACTGAGGCCGGCCACAATGCCGGCATATAAGGCTCTCTGTTACTTTCAGTCCAGGGACACCAACTGCAAACGAAACAGATACTACGGCGACACCTAATTGGAAGTTCAGATACCATATTCTACTCCGCATTCGCTTTCAGCCTGCACACTAGGGTTAGATTCTACTTGGAATATTTCAAACATATACTTAGGGATTACAATTACGAATAACACTGAAATGCATTAAGAATACGGAGTTCTCACTATGATAATCTTGGTAAGAACTCAACATTCTTAATGCATTTCAGTGCAAAAAGTATAACGATAGCAACATACAGAAATACTATGAGTGGGGAAATAACACCAGGAAGCATTGCGCCAGGGTTTTGTTACGCACTGAAAACTAACCTTCAAACTGCAACGTACAGTGGTGTTCAGATCTTAAGTGCGTAAGTAACTTTCGCATGATGCGTCACAGCCAAGTAGGATAGTACGATAATCTTGAGCCGTACGTAGAAAGTACTGCTGGAGTACAGTGCCGAAGGTAGCTGAAAGAAATGCGCAGTGTGACGTAGAGTAAGGCACTATTCAAGGGCAATAATTTCACTGGAGCCACGGCGATTTATGATTGTTCCCTGGACATTACAAAAGGTGGGACGTGGTTCTTAATAGGCTGTGTGATTACGCACGGCAGTGCATGCTGCCCACAAAGTAGGTAAGGTGGTTAGGAGTTCTTAGGGTAGAGCGTTCCAGTTCTCGATAAGCGCGTTTGCCAAACTGCTGAATACTCGTGTCCATTGGACGTATTGTTATACGATTCCCCAACGCATCCCACACGATCTCCATGGGGTGTATGTTGGGGGAAGGGGTAGGCCTGTGCACTCGCCAAAATGCTCTCGTTCGAGAGCTCCTCCACGTGTGCAGTTCGATGCGGTCGCGCTCTGTAAGCCATAAAAATGAAGTCAACTCCGAAGGCACCGCTTGCAAAGACGCACGTGGAGAAGGAGTACGGTGTCACACGTTTACCGCTGAATGTACCGTGTTCAAAGATTTGGGGGTCAGTACGCCCGTGCAACACAGTACCTAGATCACAAAACGATCATGTTCGACAACACAGGCCAACGATGGAAAAACTATTTTGCTGAAAATACCTTATTCTTATCTTTTTTAGCGTGGCAAATCCAAATATGATACTTAAAAAACAGTACCACCCACCATTTTTTCACAATTTACAGTCAAATTTATTAAATTAAGCAATTTTTTAAAGAATTTAACAGCTTTTTTATGGTTAAAATAATTTAAAAAGAAGGTGTAATGAATGTAGATGACGTTGGTAGCACTGCTGAAAAACATTTACTGGCAAAAAAAGGTCGGTTCTGTTTTTGCGTTAAGAGATGGTGTTGTGTTTACTGTCAACCTAACCTCACTTCCCCGTTTCCTGTACATGTGCTCAGTACAATGTCTAATCGTGGTTGCAAAATCTCTGCTGACAGTTTTTGTTATATTTGTGGTGCATTTGTGATTAAAAACACCAAAGAGACATTACAAACTCTGTGAAAAAGGTTTGCCTATCATACATTGGATCTAAGCTTGGTGATCAAAATAAATCTTGGGCGCCACATAAGGTATGTTATGTGTGTGTTGAAGATCTGAGAAAATGGTCCAAAAAGGAGAAAAAAGCCTTTAGATTTGCTGTTCCTATGATATGGAGGGAACCAAGAAATCATTCCAATGGTTGCTACTTTTACAGTGTTGGTATTACTGGTCACAATTCGAAAAACAAGAAGGTAATAAGCTACACCAGTTGAAAGGAGTCTACTGGGGTACACTTGTATGTGGCACCAGAATATGATAACAATACTATGTAAACTAAAATGAAAATATTATACTACAACCGATGTATGTCTCTGATAGGCTTTATAAAGAAGATCGCTGACTGTGCAAGACCGTGGAGCCAAAGATACTACTTCTGGTCTGAATCTGTAGTGTTGGACTAAGAGAGCACTTGGCCTCTACAGCAGCGGATAGCTCCCTGTGAGCGAAAGAGGATGGAGTAAGCAGTTTTTGTGGTGTGCTCTGTGAAGCCACCAATTGTTAGATTATAATGTAGGAATTATGAATACATGTATCATTGCAAACAGAAACGTGAAAGTCTTCACGCAAGCAAGAGAAAGCTCTTCAATTTATATGACTTTCGTTTTCCCAGCGCAGTAGTGAAGATGAGTTGGCTGATAACTGTCAATTGTTGAGTAACCCTAGAATGTATGTAAACTGGGTTGATGTAAAGGCTAGTTAGGTATTTCCTTTACATAATGTTTCTAAGATTTGTTAACTCAGCTATATATGTAAGTTGACGAATTGTATTTATACGTTTCTAGTGAGGTTAGCTAAACTTGATGTAAAAATCTCGTTGCTTGTGAATTAATTAGTAAAAAAAATGTAGTTTTTCTGAGTAATGTAATTTCAACTGTCAGATGTTATGGAAAGCCAGGCATAACTTGGAATACAATTTCACTAAAAAGTCAGTGTTAGTAATTCACCACTATCAGTACCGCCTCCCTGTCCAGGTCATACGTTTTTCAAAAACCTTGGATTTTTTAAAATGTTTTCCTTTGTCAACCAAAAGAATTTCAGGTACATTTCAAAATATTATGGCCAGCAGTGGGTACTGCTGAGCCTGTATCTTGCATATTTCTTTCTTTTTCTTCATAAGAGATCGGACTGTTTTAGAGGTAAGAAAATTTATCTGATTTGATCCATTATAAATGGTTTTTGAAAGCCTGCGACTGTGAAAACGATAGGTTTGTTTATAAATAAATCTTCTGCTTTCAAAAACCATTTAAAATGGATCAAATCAGATTATTAGTGCCAAGCCAGGCAATGAGAGCTATATATAAATACGAAAACTTCAAAATTAAAGTACTAAAAACAATTCCACACATAATATTCAACAAGCACTGTCAACAACTAGGCATAATTCCGTATTATATAAAAATGAAAATATGTTCTAGCAGTAGCATAGCAAACCTTATAAAGCACAAAGCAGAATACCTCTGGCCGAAAACCGAAATAAGACAGCTACACAAGAAGAAGGACTTACTAAACAGAAAGCTACTCAGCATGCAGACAGAAGCAGCAAACAACATGGAACCCATAGTTTATGACAGCTTATGCAACCACATCCAAGACATAGTCGACAAGGAGAACCTGACCATCTGCAACGCACTTAATAAGAAACTACAGACCTTGACATCCAAACAAGATAAGAGATCCAACTTTGAGATAACTGATAAAAGCACACACACATTTAACAGTAGAGTGGTGAACAACACAGATATAAAGTCCAACCTAAGAGAAAACGATCTACTCCAAAAATGACTAAAATACAATGTAAAACCTAACCTCAACAACTGTACACTGAAACAGGTTATAGCTGCAACTAAAATTGGAGCAGATGCTGCAACATAAAATTCAAATAAAAAAAGCAGCAATAGGTCACAAAGTAAGCAAGCTTCTTGAGAAAGAAAAGAATAAAGATATGTTTAGGTCTAAATATACAATAAATGATGCAAAGACTCTAAAATCTATAAATAATAAACTGAAAGACAACAAATCCATAGTTGTAAAGTCAGATAAAAGCAATAATTAGTTGTGATGAAAGAAAAAGAACTTTTTGCTGCTAATAATATTCAGCACATTGAAAAAGACCCAACCAAATAATTTCAAAGTAAAATTAAGGAACAATTAAAGAACACACTTTGCCTATTGACAGAAACTGAAAAGAAATACCTTATATGATGAACCCAAAAGCGCCATACCTAAGAGCACAGTCAACAATACACAAAGATGGAAATTCAATTCGTCCTATGGTCAACTCTATAAATAGCCCTGCATACAAACTGTCACAAAAACTGAATAACATACTGATGAAAATTTATACATATGAAACAACATATTCCATAAAAAACAGCATGATACTAGGTAAAGAACTAATAATCAGAAAGCTCCCCCAAGACGCACAGTTTACATCACTTGACATCACCATCCTTTACTCAAACATACCCACACAAGAAGCTCTAACAGTAATACAAAAGAACCTTATGCAACACAAGAAACTTTAATACACAGAGGCTGTCGAATTTATGGAACTCCTACAGCTAACCCTAAGTCACAACTACTTTACCTTCAATGACAACATTTATAAACAACCAGATGACCTAGCAATGGGATCTTGTATATCTGGTACCATAGCTGACATATACATAAATCATTGAGAACAAAATTACTAACAATGCAACTTAGGTAGACCGTACAACCTAGGCGGAACGGCAGCACCAGGATAAGTTTCTTACGTAAATCTTCCGACAACGAACTCTGTTTCAACAGTGAAAGTGTCTTGCGCTTGATCCTTTCTGTGGGGTAACTAGATAGTCTTCTGTACGCCGGGTTGTTTACCAGCTGACAAGGGGAATGCCACGGTTGTAATGACGCGGGATGATTATGTCCTAAAAATGGATTTACTACTCAACGACCCGGCGTACAGAAGACTATCTAGTGACCCCACAGAAAGGATCAAGCGCAAGACACTTTCACTGTTGAAAAAGAGTTCGTTGCAGGAACATTTACATGAGAAGCTTCATCCTAGTGCTGTCGTTCCGTCTAGGTTGTGTGGTCTGACTAAGCTGCATAAGGAAGGGGTTCCTCTACGCCCTATTGTTAGTAATTTGAGTGCACCCACTTATAACTTGGCCAAGTATTTATCATTTGTTCTCAGCCCATTTTTTGGCAAGTGTGAACACCATATCTCTAGTTCGGTGGATTTTGTTCGACGATTGAGATCTTTGAAGTTGAGTCCTTCAGATCTGTTAGTGAGTTTTGATGTGGAATCTCTTTTTACACGAGATCCTCTGGAAGAGTCCCTCAGTTTGATCAGTGAAAAACTGGATGAAGAGCTGGTGAAGCTTTGTCGTCATGTGCTGACATCCACGTATTTTTTATTTACCGGCTACATTTTTGACCAGAATGACGGAGTGGCTATGGGTAGTCCTTTATCACCCATAGTCGCCAATTTATTTATAGAGGACTTCGAAAAAAGTGGTTCAAATGGCTCTGAGCACTATGGGACTTAACATCTGAGGTCATCAGTCCCCTAGAACTTAGAACTACTTAAACTTAACTAACCTAAGGACATCACACACATCCATGCCCGAGGCAGGATTCGAACCTGCGACCGTAGCAGTCGCGCGGTTCCGGACTGCGCGCCTAGAACCGCTAGACCAGCCGGCAGAGGACTTCGAGGATATGGCACTGAGGACTTCAGTTTTGTAACCAACGTGCTTCTGGAGATATGTGGATGATACATTTTTCGTTTGGTCGCATGGACGTGATGCTATTAACAGATTTTTGGACCACTTCAACTGTCTTCATCCCCGCATCAAATTTACTATGGAGGTTGAAAATGATGGGACGCTTCCATTTTTATACATAATGGTTTACAAAAAAACAGATGGTACTTTGGGACATAGTGTTCACCGAAAGCCGACGCACACAGATTGGTATCTGCATCCTAAGAGTTGTCATCCGCCACACCAACGCAGTGGCGTCCTTGGGACCTTAGTACGGAGAGCATATGCCATTTCCGACGCGGATTTGATGGCTGTTTTTAAGGAAAATGGATACTCCGACATGCATATTCGTCGTGCTATGGAGTTTGGACCATCTTCGGAGGTGCATTAAGAGGAACATACATCGGTGGCCTTTCTTCCTTATGCTGGAGGCATATCGTTTAAGATTGGTCGAATTTTAAAGAATTTTAACATTAAGAGTGTGTTCCGTCCACCTTCTAAGATTAGGGCTCTGCTCGGCTCTGTGGGGCTTAGGAAACCCGGTGTGTACAAAATTCCGTGTCAATATGGAAAAGCCTACATTGGCTGTTCGATTCGCACAGTGCATGACAGGTGTGTGGAACATCACCATCATACGAGGCTACAACAGCCGGAAAATCGGCAGTAGCAGAACACTGCTTAAATGAGGGACACGGTATGAAATGTAATGAAACTGTCGTAGTTGCCAACATTTCCGGTTTTTGGAACAGTGTCTATAAAGAGGCGATTGAAATTAGGTTGGCTGATAATTTGATCAACAGAGACAATGGGTTTCCTCTTAGCCAGACGTGGAATCCTATATTATCTCCCATCAACATTGAACGTTCTTCGGTGCGGCCCTGAGTGCGATATATCGTTGCCAGCAGTGTTCCACTAAGGGCGGCGCCACCTCCCTGTCTTGGAGGGCAGCAACCGTGATGGGCGGCGCATGCGCCGTGTACTGAACGGCCGCCTATATAGGACGTCGATTTACAGCCTGGCGTCAGTTCCCAGCGGGACTCATCAGCAGAAACAGCGTTTTCCTGAAGATGGCGACCAGGTGGATCGCCGAAATATCGAGTCAAGTTGATTTTAGGATCCGGCAGCAAACCCGAAGAGACTTTCAAGACTTATTACGCCGGTAAAGCCTGCGTAATCACATGATAATGGAAGTGTTGTAACTTACATTACGACTATTGCTAAATTTGATTATAGTTGCTAGTACCAATGATGACACTGAATTTATGACTAAACATTCAGCCAAAGACAATGTGGAACATTACGTGAATCTTTTTCAGTGGAAACGGAAGTTTCTTGCAGGGAATTGCATCGTGTGCTATTTCAGCCACAAGATTTTGACTGCATTGTTTTTCACAATATGCTCAAGAATTATCATCGATAAATATACTAACTTCGTTAAATTTTAACAAAGCGATGAAAGTCACAGACGCGCTTATTTTTCTGCTACAGTGATGGACGACAGACACGCAGCTGCGGTAGGTGTTACCCTATCCTGTGTAAAGTTACGTGATCATTACCGGACAGGTGAGATTAAAGAGCTCTAGGCGAACCTAAACTACTGGCCATTAAAATTGCTACACCAAGAAGAAGTGCAGATGATAAACGGGTGTTCATTGGACAAACATATTATACTAGAACTGACATGTGATTATATTTTCACACAATTGGGGTGCATAGTTCCTGAGAAATCAGTACCCAGAACAACCACCTCTGGCCGTAATAACGGCCTTGATACGCCTGAGCATTGAGTAAAACAGAGCTTGGATGGCGTGTACAGGTACAGTTGCCCATGCAGCTTCAACACGATACCACAGTTCATCAAGAGTAGTGACTGGCGTATTGTGACGAGCCAGTTGCTCCGCCACCATTGACCAGTCGTTTTCAATTGGTGAGAGATCTGGAAAATGCGCTGGCCAGGGCAGCAGTCGAACATTTTCTGTATCCAGAAAGGCCCGTGCAGGACCTGCAACATGCGGTCGTGCATTATCCTGCTGAGATGTAGGATTTCGCAGGGATCGAATGAAGGGTAGAAGCACGGGACGTAACAGACCTGAAATGTAACGTCCACTGTTCAAAGTGCCGCCAATGCGAACATGAGGTGACCGAGACGTGTAACCAATGGCACCCCATACCATCGCGCTGGGTAATAAGCCAGTATGGCGATGACGAATACACGCTTCCAATGTGCGTTCACCGCGATGTCGCCAAACACGGATGCGACCATCATGATGCTGTTAACAGAACCTGGATCATCAAAAAAAAATGACGTTTTGCCATTCGTGCACCCAGGTTCGTCGTTGAGTAGACCATCGCAGGCACTCCTGTCTGTGATGCAGCGAGAAGGGTAACAGCAGCCATGGCCTCCGAGCTGATAGTCCCTGCTGCTGCAAACGTCATCGAACTGTTCGTGCAGATTGTTGTTGTCTTGCAAACATCCCCATCTGTTGACTCAGGGATCGAGACGTGGCAGCTCGATCCGTTACAGCCATGCGGATAAGATGCCTGTCATCTCGACTGCTAGTGATACGAGGCCGTTGGGACTCAGCACGGCGTTCCGTATTACCCTACTGAACCCACCGATTCCATATTCTGCTAACAGTCATTGGATCTCCACCAACGCGAGCAGCATTGTCGCGATACGATAAACCGCAATCGTGATAGGCTACAATCCGACCTTTATCAAAGTCGGAAACGTGATGGTACGCATTTCTCCTCCTTACACGAGGCATCACAACAACGTTTCACCAGGCAACGCCGGTCAACTGCTGTTTGTGTATGAGAAATCAGTTGGAAAGTTTCCTCATGTCTGCACGTTGTAGGTGTCGCCACCGGCGCCAACCTTGTGTGAATGCTCTGGAAAGCTAACCATTTGCATATCACAGCATCTTCTTCCTGTCGGTTAAATTTCGCGTCTGTAGCACGTCATCTTCGTGGTGTAGCAATTTTAATGGCCAGCAGTGTAGAATAGAGGCAGATCTGAGGGTCTCAGTCTGAGAGTAGCCGTGGATACACGTTGGGATAAGCACAGTCTATCGCGCTCGATCGAGCATTCAGATCACGTCGTTCAGAGCAGCTGCCGCGACAAGCCAAGCTCGGCCGAGTACGCGAGGTCATGAAGTAGGGCGCGGGCGCCACGCCGGACAGGTTCCTATGTTGGCAGCGGTCGTCATCTGCGAGAGCTCCAACACATCCACCGCATGTTCAGCAGGTGAGCACTGTGGGAAGAACTCCGCCGCCACTAGGAAACTTGATGTAAGAACTCTCTCACCATTAGTAAACTTGCCATCATGAAACTATGGTGGCCATCTGTAATAGAGACAGCAAGACCAGTGCGGTCCTGGTAATGGCTAGAAGCCAATGCGCTAGAAGATTGTCGTTGTTGATCCATCATGGACAGGGGATATCAGACGGTCAAGTAAGTATCAATGAAATTCGCCAGCATCCGTGTAATTAAGATGTTAATTTATTTTGACTACCAGTTCCGACATTCTACTATGCCATCTTCAGGCCCCGTACGCATTTCTCAAAAATAAACGATACTGTCATACAATGCCATATATTCCTGGATGTCGTGAATACTTGGAATACGGTTTGACTTCACGGCATAGAGGAACATTTGACACTGTATGACAGTACCGTTTATTTTTGAGAAATGCGTATGGGGCCTGAAGATGACGTAGTGGAATCCCGAAACTGGTAGTCAAAATAAAATAATATAACATTCCTAGTACACCGCTTTGCGAATTTCATTGATAATTACTAGAAAATTGCAGCGAAATGCAGGAACATCAGTAAAGAATCCGCAACTGGTGCAGAGACTGCTTGTTCAGCATAAGCATAGAATGTAACGCATCGTGTATAAATAGGCGGAATGACTCGTCATTGTTTGATTTGTTGCGGCACCGCCAAAACGCCGAGAAAAACCGGTACACTGTGTTCCAGTCAGCGTCCTGAACGCACTCTTACGAAGACTCAGCCGACATTTAGAGCGCGCCACCTGTTACGTCAACGTATGGCAAGGCGACCGAAACGAGCCGTCGACGCAACAGTGTGCCAATCAGAGCTGCAATGCTTCGCCACGAGGCCGAGAAAGAGTCATTTATTCACATCGAAACACTGAACAGCCATCGTCGTTACCGGCCCTCCACTTGCACGCCGAGATCCTGCGCTTGCAGCCAGCCTCACCTCCACTCCGCTCTTCGCTGAGTGGGCCGAGATCGCCAGATGCCGACTCAGCTCCTGGCCCATCAGCACCGCCGAGCCATTACCCTAGGTTGCAGTGTAGCACCGCTTTGTGTGGACCGCGAGATCGACAGGGTCGACGGGGTCGACACTGACGAGAGTGCGCCCCTATGACTACTGTGTCTTGTTGGAGAAATAAGGGCATTACACGCACGCCGACTGTCTCGCTGCACCCTCCTCAATCTCCGACGGACTGCCATAGCCCTTGCCAACCCATCTAACTCACAATGTCAAGATGAGAGAGCCATCGCCCTCCTGTCAACTTGAAGAACGCCTCTTCCACCCTCAGTATCCGTCATTGCACTTCCGACCTCCTGTTTTTTGGATCCCAGCGGGCAACGTCTGACCGTCCATGTTGCGACACCGCGACAGATTACACCACTGCTGAACAATCACTGAAACAGGCCATTAAATATTTGGGCATACTATCTTGTGTGCGAGACATTCTCGGCCATAAATAATCTTGAATAATAACTGCTTGGCTGCTCTTGTAAATAATTTATGTAACGACCGGTTTAGTTGCTTAGAAGCCACATCATCGGGTTAGAAGTGTTAAATCATGACACTAAACCTGCGACATGGAGATGACTGGACATTTCTATGAACAAATGATGCAGTTAGCGATTCGTCAGGTAAGCAAAAAGCAAGGGTTCAAGATTCCTCAAGCGTACCATGTAACCCGAAGGGACGACAGTAGGTCGAACGTCAACGGTTAATCACCACACTGAGTGTCACAGTCCAGGCGTTTGAAAATTCCGGGCAAAAACAAAAACTACTTACCTGTTTGGGATAAACCTTTTTTTATTTTTCGACATAGTCTCCTTTTAGACTTATACACTTCGTCCAACGCTGTTCTAATTTGTTGATCCCTTCCGAATAATATGAATTGTCCAAGTTTGCAATATAGCTATTAGTTGCTGCAATCACCTCCTTGTTTGAATAAAATCTTTGTTCCGCCAGCCATTTCTTCAAATTGAGGTACAAACAGTAGTCCGAGGGAGCCAAGTCTGGAGAATAGGGGGGATGTGAAACGAGTTGGAGTCCTATTTCCATTAATTTTGCTACCACAACTGCTAAGGTCTGTCCTGGTACATTGTCGTGATGGAAAAGGACTATTTGCGGTCCAATCGCCGATGTTTTTCTTGCAGCTTGGTTTTCAAAAGGTCCAATAATGTGCACCTGTAATAGTTCTACCCTTCTCCAGATAGTCGATGAGGATTATCCCTTGCGAATCCCAAAAGGCAGTCGCCATAACCTTTCCGGCCGAAGGAATGGTATTCCCCTTTTTTGGTGCAGATTCTCCCTTGGTAACCCATTGTTTGGATTATTATTTGGTCTCAGGAGTATAGTAATGTATCCATGTTTCATCCACAGTAACGAAATGACGCATAAAACCCTGCGGATTCTTCCCGAACATCTGCAAACCATCCTTGCAACACTTCATACGATTCCGTTTTTGGTCAAGCGTGAGCAATCGCGGAAACCATCTTGCGGATAGCTTTCTCATGTCCAAATGTTTATGCAAAATATTATGTTCCCGTTCATTCGAGATGCCCACAGCACTAGCAATCTCAAGTACCTTAACTCTTCTGTCATCCATCACAATATCATGCGTTTTATTAATTATTTCTGGAGTCGTAACCTGCACAGGGCGTCCAGAAAGTTTGGCATCACTTGTCCCCATATGGCCACTCTGAAAATTGTGAAAGCACTTCTAAACCGTTCTTCTCGAAGGTGCTGAGTCACCGTAATGTTTATCAAGCTTCTATTTAGTCTCCTGAGGTGTTTTACCTTTCATAAAGTAATGTTTAATCATCACACGAAATTCTTTTTCGTTCTTTTTTTGACAATCACTCGACCTCCTTGATTCACACAAATGCCAAACTCAAAGAAATAGACCAATACGGCTTAAACTTGGTGTGCGTTCTTTCCAAAGATGCTACTAATTAAACATGACCTCGATAGTCGCCGGTCGTGCCATCTCTCGGACTTTGCACGGACTTTTCAAACGCCCCTCGTACAGCACAGTGCGATGCACGGAGATGTACCCCTCGGTCTACTGGTTAACCCGTAATGTTCGGCCTTCTCTCGTCCTTCCCGAATTCATGGCACCCCTGAGCAGTGCTTTTTGCTTCCCTGACGAATCGCAGATTGCGTCATTTATTCATACACAAGGAATATTCGGCTCCGTCCATGTCGCAAGTTTAACATTTCTAACCTTGTAACTTTTTTTTTTTTTAAATGAGCCGGCCGCTGTGGCAGAGCGGTTGTAGGCGCTTCAGTGCGGAAACGCGCTGCAGCTACGGTCGCAGGTTCGAATCCTGCCTCGTGCATGGCTGTGTGTGATGTCCTTAGGTTAGTTAGGTTTAAGTAGTCCTAAGTTCTAGGGGGCTGATGACCTCAGATGACCTCAGTAGCCCCAAAGTGCTTAGAGACCTTTGAACCACTTGTAAAAATGAAATAAACTTTACGATTACGTTAAATGACTGTATGAACTATAGAATGTAGATACTGAACTCGAATTAGCGTGTAGCGCGTTGTAAGTGCAAGTGTTGTGCTTACTCTATGTTATTGTTAGCAAAACTTACACGAATTTGATGGGCAATACAACTCCCAATACCAATAAAGAAATACAGTCACGGCAAAATACATTCTGCCCCCTTAGGCATTGAATCGTCTGGCCCTGCTGAGAACTGATAACTCTGGTCCCTGTGCACACAACAAATAAATGAAATTGTCTTACCTCTAAAGCAGCCATGGTAGAACGCTATATATTTTGGTCTCTAACAAAAAATAAAATATGCTAGCTACAGGCTCAGCAGTGTGCAATGCTGGTTGTAATACTTTGAAATGCACATGAAACTGTTTTGACTGATAAATAAAAACAGTTATGAAAAATCCAGTTTCTTTGAAAAAATATATGACCTGGTTCTGATTACGGTGAATTACTAACACTGAGTCTTTTCAGCAAAATTATATTGCAAGTTAAGTTTGTCTTTTCAAAATCATCTACAATTGAAGTTACATTGGTTAGAATAATATACCATATTTACTAATTGATCCAAAAACAATGGGACTTATACAGCAAGTATTATTCAACCTCATTAAACTAGCATAGATGCAAATCATCAAATTACATATAGCTCTGTTAATCAAAAAAACATTACAAAAGTGAACTATCTAAATAGCCTTTTTATCAAATCAGTTTATGTATATTCTAGGACTACTCAAAAATTACAAATTATCAGCCAACTCATTAATACTAACGCGCTGGCAAAACAAAAATCATAATTATTTAACATCGTTACCTTGCTTGTGAGAAGACCCCTGCTTACATGTTCTCGTAATTCCTACTCCACCGTCTTGCGCTCACTGACAGCTACCTACAACTATGCGCCAAGCGCTCTATTACTCCAACACTATAATCTCAGACCAGAAGCTGTATCTCTGGGTCTGCGATCTTACACAGTCAGCGATATAACGCCTATCGAAGACATACGTCGTGTATAAAATCATATTCGGGGGTCACTCACAAATGTGCCTGAGTAGACTCCTTTCAAGCTGACGGTGTGGCTTCTGAGCTACGAAACCTGTCGGTACATTAATTGTTTACAAGACCAGTCAGATGGTTACTATTCGAAAAATAGCTAGGAGTATGTGTGCTGAGCAATGTACAATGTGACGACGAAATAAAGCATACCATACGAAGGGCTGTTTCCAGGAAGAGAGTGCTTAGAAGAATTTTTCGAAACTGTTGTCAACTCGCAAATAAGATAGCTTACAAAATCCTTGTTTAAGCAGTACTTAAGCAATACTGGCTTGTCAGTCTGGGGTACAAAAAGCAGGTAGGATTGCTAGAAGAAACAGAGAAGATGGCAAGAAGAGTAGCAGGTTCCTTTAGCAACCGTGAAACCATAACGCAAATGATCATCCACCTCCAGGAGTCAAGCAATACAGCGCTTCTTCCTATGTATATCTCACATAAAGACCACACACTTAAATACAGAGAGATTCGAGCTCACACTGAGGGTTATCTATAGTAGGTTTGTCGCACAGCGTTTGGAACAGCGAAGGGGGAAAATGGTGGTGGTACACCACAAGGTGTCTTAGAGAGCGCAGACCTACATGTAACCAACATTAATGGTGCCAAAGTTCCGTCGTTACACTTACTGCAGTCATTATGTAATTTCACATCTTCTTTCTTTCTTTCGCTTACGCCATAGTCCTGCAGCGATTGCATGGCCAGTGTGGTTACAACGGATTTGGCAAGGTTAGTTTTAGGGGTGGCCGGATGCCCTTCCTGCCGCCATCCTTTTCCCCCACGGATGGAATCAGTGTACCCAGCTGTCTCCATATAGTGTAAATCGTGAAATAGTACAGACGTGTTGCAAATGTCTACGACGCGCGTAACTGAGGCGGAACGTGGGGACCAGCCAGTATTCACCTAGCGGGATGTGGAAAACCGTCTAAAAACCACATCCAGGCTGGCCGTCACACCGTCCCTCGTCATTAATCCGCCAGGCGGATTCGATCCGGCGCCGGTGCGCCTACCCGAGTCCAGGAAGCAGCGCATTAGCGCTCTCGGCTACCCTGGCAGGTATTTATAATTTCACATCCATACCATACTTATTATTCGTCTGAAGTGTTCAGTTTAACTAAAGCTCCGTCGCTAAGAACTTCAACGTCGACAGGACGTGAAACTTATCCTTCCTTCCTTTCTCCCTGCAGTCGTACATGCACAGCTATGGTGAGTCATGAGTCATCTTTCCGCCTGCGAATGAAGCATGATCATTCTTCTTTCATCAGAGCTGCTGACATATCTTCCACAGAAGCGAATATACCATCCAAAACAAGGAAAAGCGGTGCCACGGGCACTAACTAAAACGTTTATTGCAGAGTATCAACACTATCCCACTGGATAAGTGGTCTGCATGTTAATAGTTACTCTTAAGGAGCTACTCAATTGTCGTCAAACGGTACAAACGCACTTCGAGTTGCAGAGAATGTTTCTCTTTGTGCTGAAGCAAAGAACTGACTGCGGGCGTCAATGTTTGAACACACATTAATCGTTTACTATTTTCATTACCGAAAATTCTTACAACTTTATTTTGACACCAGACGCTTAAGTCATGCCTACTCTGTCCCACCTACCTACCACAACCGCCCCCTCTGTAATGCTGTGCACGCCAAGGATTTGGTGGTAGAAATGCAAGTAATCTCTCATTGAAGCAGGCGCTACAGACCTTCGTGCCATAAAAATGAACAAAGTCTTAACGTGAACAGTTTTTCCTGTCCTCATCACAGATTACACTTACGTTCTCCAAACTAAGTAATTCTCAACGTAATGTGATCAGGAGATAATCCATCCGATTAACTTAAAGCTTGGCCGTCCATTGCAGCGAAGACACACATGTAAGTGGAACAATAAATTGAAACAAAACCAAATGACTGCAGTGACATACAGATTCCACAGACAAGCTGGCCGTAGCATGCGTCACTTACACTGAGGCGTCAGAGACACTGGTACTGGATATTCAAATACAGTTATGTATATAGGCAGAAAACGGCGCTGCGGTCGGCAACACCTATATAAGACAAATGTTTGGCGCAGTTGTTAGATCAGTTGCTGCTGCTACAATGACAGGTTATCAAGATTTAAGTGAGTTTGAACGTGGTGTCACAGTTGGCACACGAGCGATGGGAAACAGCATCTCCGAGGTAGCAATGAGATAGGGATTTTTCCGTACGACCATTTCACGACGACTGAAGATAATCGTTCAACGTGACAGAAGTGCAACCCTTCCGCAAATTCCTGCAGATTTCATTGCTGGGCCATCAAAAACTGTCAGTGTGCGAACCATTCAACGAAACATCATCGATTTTCGGAGCCGAAGGCCCATTCGTGTACCCTTGATGATTGCACGACCAAAACTTTATGCCTTGCGTGGGCCCGTCAACGCCAACATTGGACTGCTGACGACTGGAAACATGTTGCCTGGTCGGACGAGCCTCGTTTTAAATTGTATCGAGTGTATTGACGTGCACAGGTATGGAGACAACCTCATCAATCCATGGACCCAGCATGTCTGCAGGGGACTGTTCAAGCCGGTGAATGCTCTGTAATGGTGTCGGTGGTGTACAATTGGAGTGATATGGAACCCCTGACACATCTAGACACGACTCTGACAGGTGACACATACATAAGCAAAATTGGTTCAAATGGCTCTGAGCACTATGGGACTTAACTTCTGGGGTCATCAGTCCCCTAGAACTTAGAACTACTTAAACCTAACTAACCTAAGGACATCACATACATCCATGCCCGAGGCAGGATTCGAACCTGCGACCGTAGCGGTCGCGCGGTTAAAGACTGAAGTGCCTAGAACCGCTCGGCCACAACGGCCGGCCGTACATAAGCATCCTGTCTGATAACCTGCGTCCATTCATGTCCATTGTGCATTGCGATGGACGTAGGCATTTCTAGCAGGACAATGCGACACCCCACACGTCCAGAATTGCTACACAGTGGCTCCAGGAACACTCTTCTGAGTTTAAACAGTGCCACTGGCCAGTAAACTCTCCAGACTTGAACATTATTGTGCATATCCGTGATGCCTTGCAACGTGCTGTTCAGAAGACATCTCTACCTCCTCGTACTCTTATGGATTTATGGACAGCCCTGCACGATACGTGGTGTCAGTTCCCTCCAGCACTACTTCAGACATTAGTCGAGTCCATGCCATGTCGTGTTGCGGCACTTCTGCGTGTTCGCGGGGCCCCTAAACAATATTTCGCAGGCGTACCAGTTTCTTTGGCTCTTCACTGTAGGTCTCTTTGGTGTGCAATTAGATTCGGAAACCGTGACGGCACCATCCGTTGGCACCACAACTGGCTACGTGGCATACGAGTTTCCATATCAATTATATAGTTCTGCATTGACGTCAGTGTGTAAATTAGTACGGATATAAAATACTTATTACCGAATTTGGGAACTATTACCTTCTTCTTTTTCACAAATGGTACTGATGGCCACACCTTTCAATTCTCATGCAACAACGCTGAATAGTAAGCTTACTATATAATATAGGCGTAATGTACAGTATCACGTTTGCGTCGTTTCATGCACACTCCACATTAAATGGAAGAACATGGAGGAACAAGATAGTCAGTGGGTTTGAGATTCAATTTCGAAAAGACTCCAGTAATGTACAATCAACATGTCGACTTCAGGGTTGCACAAATTAGCAATGAAGCGATAGATGTTGTTGATGAGTTTACGTTTTTAGGGTACCTAACAAAGAATGGCTCAAAAGAAAAAGATTATTAACGCAAAAACTAAAAAATAGCCTGGAACTCTATGTGCAGTCTAAATAGGGTTCTCAGAACGAGGCTGCCAACGTGTCTCAATAGAAAACCTTACAATTAATGTGTATTAACAGATCTGACATTGATGAACTTACAGTCCAAAAAACATTCAGAAACATGAGTTTCTCAGCGACAAATGGAAAGATACAGGCTGGGAATGCACTGGCCAGGGGAAGGCGCCTACTCGTCATCACCGCTTTCGGCCAAAGGTATGGTACGTGCTGGGCTCGGCCAGAGATGAAAGCCGGCCACGATGGCCGAGCGGTTCTAGGCGCTACAGTCTGGATCCGCCCGGCCGCTACGGTCGCAGGTTCGAATACTGCCTCGGTCATGGATGTGTGTGATGACCTTAGGTTAGTTAGGTTTAAGTAGTTCTGAGTTCTAGGGGAGTGATGACCTTAGAAGTTAAGTCCCATAGTGGTCAGAGCCATTTGAACCAGAGATGAAAGTGACGGGCCTAGAAGGTTCCCACTGTTTAGCGGTTAGAAAAAAAAAGCGTTTCGGCACCGGTTGGACGAGGTAAGAGCCATTTACGTTAGCGGTGTTACCAGGCAGCGGCTGGAGCAGCGGACACAGTGCAGGACGAGTCTCAGCCCATAAACTTCTTTTTATTTGCAAATTTTACTTTATCTACACAGAAAATGAATTAAAATAACGCTCGGTATGTTTTATTTATTAATATTTTCCTAACACACATGAAAAGGGAAGGATAAGGGAAATTTGGGTATGCAAATAAATTTCCAACGAAGGATTGTACTGACAGCGTCCACGAGGAACTTGCAGAAAACTTTTGAAGAACGGACTGTAATTAAAACGTACAGAACTTTGTATTGCGTTACTTTTATTTTGACCTTAGAGAAGTCTCTGGCAACAGATTCCCGGTGCAGGAAAATGTCCGGTAGAGAGAAAAAATAAATCTCATCGGCAGAAGATAGCTTCAAAAAATAATTCCATTGTGTATCACCAGCTACATTCAAATAATGCGTTACTTGTAGTTTGCTGCCAAACTGTGCGATGAGAGAGAACCTCACGTGAATGGAAATCAACTTTGTTTTTCTAGAGAAACTTTAAGAGAACAATTTACTTCAGCATCTTTCACGTCACTCTAATCAACATTCGGACGGACATAGGCCAAATCTTTTTAATATACATAATATATAAACAAATATGTAACATACAAACGGGAGACGTGGTTTCCAATAATCTCAAAGAGTTCATGACCGGCATACTGCAAATTTTTACACAATATACCGATAAATATTGAGGCAGACATAGGCTATGCAGGATTAGTCAAAAAGGGCTTCACATCTTTTGAAAGACAGAAATTTATTGAGATAACTTACAGAATTGGTAGATGTGTCACCTTGTAGCAAACAGCCTTAAGTTTTACATAAACGTGTCATTTCGGCTCGATGTGACTGTCAATTGTTATGTGGCAACCATCCCACGAGTAATCAAGTTCTTCCCACACTCGTTGCAACAAATCGGGCTTAACTGTCCAACGGCAGTGTAGATTCGATGTTTTGCCTCGCTCTTCTATGAGGAAATGAGGTGGTGATCCGTCTTGCTGGAAGTAAACCGTCCCATCTCGGTCATCTTTGTTATGCCGAACAATTGTTACACAATTTGTTTCATGAAACCAAAACACACAGCAAGCAAGCACGCTCCACATCATTGTTAAGTAGACGTTTTAGCTGTGCGCTACGTTGGCGCTCCTGGTGGAGCATGGGATACTGATATACTACGACAGTCAAACTTAAGGTTATTTGCTACAAAATGACACATTTACCGATTCTGTAAATTATCTCCATAAATTTCTGTATTATTCCTATCTATCTATATCCGAATCCCGCTCCAACTACTGCCGGGTCTGGGTGCTGACGAGTCCTCTCCATTTGGCTCGGTCCTCCCACCACTTTTCTTCCTCCACTTGCTGCCAGGTCACACCTCTCCTTTCAACAGATATTCTCACTTCATTTTCCCCCGTGTTCTTGGGCGCCCTCTGGGTCTTTTCCCATCCATCTTTAGTTCCTCCATAATTTTGGGGAGTCTCTGCCCATGCATCCTCTAAACATGCCCATGCCAGCTTAATCTCTTTATTTCAATTTCTTCTCTCATACTTTCTTGTTTGACGTCCTTTCTAATCTCTACATTCCTTACTCTGTCCACTCTTATTTTTCCCTTAACTGCTCTGAGAAATTTCATTTCCCATGCTTGCAGTCTGCTCCAGTCCCTTTCTGTCATTATCCATGTTTCTCCACCATAGGTGACAATAGGGATGTAATAATTCTTATACATAAGGAGTTTTGCTCTTTCTGAAACTTCATTATTCCAAATCAGATGTTTTATTGTTTGGTAGAAATTGCCTCCCTTCTGTAACCTCCTATTAATTTCGTTAGTTATTCTTCCATCCCTAGATATTTCACTCCCTAAATAAGTGAAACTTTCTACCACTTTGAGGGGTTCTCCATTCAAGGTAATATTTCCGTTGATTCCTTTCTCTCTTCCAAATACCATTACTTCACTCTCCTCTTTATTTATTTTTAATCCATACCTTTTCATTATTTCCTTCCACGCATCAAGCTGTAACTGTACATCTACCTCTTTATCACCCCATATTACCATATCATCTGGAAAAATCATCTTTTTGTCTTTTTCTTTTACTAAATCTTTAACTGCCCTATTCATTCCCTCCAATACAACATTAAAAAGCGCAGGAGATAGAATACTTCCCTGCTTGTCTTATTTCGAAGTATTCAGAGTTCCCCAATGGTGTTCTAATTCTACAATTGTGGCCTCTGTACATTGTTTTTATAACATTAATGTATCCATCTTCTATATCTATCTTCTTCAGTTCTTCCCAGAGTCTTTGCCTGTCAGCTGAGTCATATGCCTTTTCTATGTCTATAAAAACCATTATCACCCTTTTGTTATACTCCCAACTTTTTTCCATCAGTTGACGGATAGAAAATATCAGGTCGATCGTGCTCCTTCCTTTCCTAAACCCATGCTGTTCTTCACTCAGCTCCTTTTCTACCTTTTCACTTATTCGATTTAGTAAAATTCTTTCAAAAATCTTGGCTGTATGACTCATGAGGGTTATTCCTCTGTAGTTTTTACAAAGTCTTTTATTGCCTTTCTTGAAGATGGGAACAATGTCTCCTGTCCTCCAGTCGTCAGGTATTTTACTCTTTCTCCACACACTTGATAGTACTCTATACAGCCACTGCATTCCCACTGGACCTGCTGCTTTTATCATGTCCACTGATACTTCATCAGGTACTGGGGCTTTCCCCCCATTCATCTTCTTCGCAGCTTTTTCCATTTCTTCCCATGTAATTTGTCTTAATTCTGCTTCCCAGCTTCTCTCAATTTCTCCATTATTTACTGTTTCCGCATGTACCTGCTCCTCAGCATTTAACAGCTTCTTAAAATGTTCTTTCCAGAGATCTTTTATATTCCCTGGATCTTCAATAATGGTACCGTCCTCTGTTTCCATCGTTACTGGTACTTCAAAAGCCTTCCTTTTATTTTTCATCATTTTATAGAACATTTTCCTATTGCTCTTCACATCTTCTTCAAGTTTTTTTGTAAACTCTTCCCATGCTTTTTTCTTTGCTATTTCCACTATTTCTTTGCACTTCTTCTTTTCCTCTATATATCTTTCATGGTCTTCGTCATTTTTAGTTTTCCACCATTTTCTCCATGCTCCATTTTTTCTTCTAACTGTTTGGATTGTGGTATCATCCCACCAACTTGTCTGTCTTATTTTTTCCTTTCCAGATGTTCTGCCACATACTTTTTGTGCTGCTTCGACTAAAGTGTCTTTGAATAAACTCCATTCTTTTTCTACATCGCAGAATGTGGGAGGGAGGAGGAACAGGACTCTGGTCAGGTGAATCTAGGCTTATAAATACAAAATCAAACGTAGGAGTAGTTTTAATAATGAATAAAAGAAATAGGAACGCAGTTAAGCTACTATAGTAAGTTTAGTGAACGCATTATTGTACCCAAGACAAACATGAAGCCCACACCCACCACAGTAGTACACGTTTGTATGCCAACCAGCTCCGCACATGAGGAGGAGGTTGAGGAAATGTATGATGAGGTAAAAGAAATTATTCAGATAGTTAAGGGAGGCGAAATTGTAATAGCTATGGGGGACTGGAATTCGATAGTAGGAAAAGGAAGAGAAGAAAATGTAGTGGGTGAATATGAACTGGGGGAAAGGAATGAAAGACAAAGTTGCCTGATAGAATTTTGCGCAGAGCATAATTTAATCATAGCAGATACTTGGTTTATGAATCATGAAAGAAGGCTGTATGTATGGAAGCGACCTGGAGAAATCGGAATGTTTAAGATTGATTATACACTGAAGTGTCAAAGAAACTGGTACAGGCATGCCTATTCAAATACAGAGATTTGTAAACAGACAGAATACGCCGCTGCGGTCGGCTATGCTTATATAAGATAAAAAGAGTCTGGCGCAGTTGTTACATCGGTTACTGCTGTTACAATGGCAAGTTATCAAGATTTAAGTGAGTTTGAATGTGGTGTTATAATGGACCCACGAGCGATGGAAAACAGCATGTCCGAGGTAGCATGAAGTAGAGATTTTCCCGTACGACCATTTCACGAGCGTACTGTGAATACCAGGAATCCGGTAGACCATCAAATCTCCGACATCGCTGAGGCCGGAAAAGATCTTGCAAGAACGGGTCAGCGCCGACTAAAGAATCGTTCAACGTGACAGAAGTGCAACCCTTCCGCAAATTGCTGCATATTTCAACGCTGGGCCATCAACAAATGTGCGAACCATTCAACGAGACCTCATCGATATCGGTTTTCGGAGCCGAAGGCCCATTCGTGTACCCTTGATAGCTGCACGGCACAGAGCTTTACGCCTCGCCTGGGCTCGCCAACACCAACACTGGACTGTTGATGACTGGAAACATGTTGCCTATTCGGACGAGTCCCATTTCAAATTGTATCGAGTGGATGGATGTGTATGGGTATGGAGACAACTGAGCCGTGCACGGCTCGCGTTTATCCCATTTATTGTTTGTCATCTTCTATTACGGTACTGCCGCATCGTTTTCTTGTTCCATTTTCTGGCGTCACTAACATCCTGCATTACTTGCCCTTGAGCGGCAGCAGCAGCGCGTATCGATAAGTGCACTGTCGTACCATCTCTGGAGCGACCGATAGTATTTCCGGGTCGTCGTGTGTCTGGCAGTCAGTTCGGGACGGACCAGCAGTGCAGTCGGGACGCAGCAGCAGTGAAGTCGGAGGACGGAGCGCCTGTGAGGCGCTGACAGCCAGTGCTCGCCGACCGCTGGTGACACACATGAACTGTCCGACGAAGGGAGATTGGAGCGGAACGACCGTTGGTTGGTCGTTCGGTTGGTCGTCTCATCAGCAGACGTATATTTGGTCCTTTCACCGTTTCCGGGCCTGGGAGTTGGTCGGTTGGCGTGGACCAGGGAGGAAGTCTCTGCGGCGCTTAGATTGGTAGAGGCCGCTGGCGGCGTCCACGCGCGGTCGGAGTGTGTGGTGCTGTTCCCATTGCTACGAGGTCCGTGGCTCACCGATCCTGGATACGAAAGTTCAGTTTTGACTTAATCTACCAGCAAGTCACGACTGTTCACATTGTGTCGTTTGGATTTCGTTGTCGGCTGTTGGGACATTCCCGCGAGCAACAACGTGTGTTTTCAAGTTGGCAAATTTTAGCCACCCTCCGGTGGAGTTTGACTGTACTTGGTTATTTTGAATTGAAGTGCAGCAGCGGAATCTTCTACCTTGTGGCCGTTAACGTTCCGATTACCTGCCCTGGCCGTTGACGCCAATTCAGGCAGTATATTTTCCTCATCGTGTCGTTGCTGTCCAGCATGGTGTATAGTTCGACAGCTCAATGTATAATTGGTTGTGGGCGCCAATACTTTCTACATTGTTCCATTGAAATCCCTGTTGTGTGATGGTCGGGTGGAGCGGAAGTTATCTTGTCGTTGGGTCCGTTGACTGTCTGTCGGTTGGGTTGTCGTCGGATCGAGAATGGTTGGGCCGACTGCCTGTATCACCTAAGCGAGCGTTAATGTTTGAATTCCAGGACGACCCTCGACCCTCGGAAACTGCCGGCCGGAGGGGCCAAGCGGTTCTAGGCGCTACAGTTTGGAACCGCGCGACCGCATGCCTTGGGCATGGATGTGTGTGATGTCCTCAAGTTAGTTAGGTTTAACTAGTTCTAAGTTCTAGGGGGTTGATGACCTCAGAAGTTAAGTCCCATAGCGCTCAGAGCATTTTTTTTTTTTTTTTTTAACCTCGGAAACTTCTGAGCTCCGTTGGGCGTACTGTCTTTTCTTATTTGTTTTTGTTGTTTGTATTTGTATGGCTTCTACCCTATTTTTAAATTAAGGTTGTTTTGCCATTACGGCGTAAGATTGTTTGGGCCTAAAGGCCTTTGGCCTTTTTTTTTTTTAATTTAATTTTGTTGAGTCTTAAGTGATGGGCCTTCAGCCGATTTTGTATTAAAGTTGTTTCGCTCTTAAGGTGTCAGATTGGTTGGGCCTTCAACCTAATTAAAGAACTGTTTTAAGGTAAGGCCTTTGGCATTTTAAAAATTTATTTTCGTTTGAGCGTTAAGTGATGGGCCTTCAGCCGATTTTTAAATTAAAGTTGTTTTGCTCTTCCGGTGTCAGATTATCTGATCCTTCAGCCTAATTAAGGAACTGTCTTAAGATAAGGCCTTTTAAAAATTCTGATTTTGGTTTGAGTTTTAAGTTATTGCGTTTCAGCCGATTTTCATATACAGTGGTCTTGCTCTTAAGGCATGAAATTGTATGGCGTATTCAGCCGGTTATTAAGTTCCAAAAATTAATGCCGTTTGTTTTTTAATTTTTTTAGCTCCTGAAATGATTGGTCATCCTGTCTGATCACCTGCATCCATTCATGTTCATTGTGCATTCCGAAGGACTTGGCCAAATCCAGCAGGGCAATACGACACCTCTCACGTCCAGAATTGCTACAGAGTGACTCCAGGAACACTCTTCTGACCTTAAACATTTCCGCTGGACACTAAACTCCCGAGACATGAACATTATTGAGCACATCTAGGGTGGCTTGCAACGTGCTGTTCAGTAGAGATCTCCAGCCCCACATACTCTTACGGATTTACGGTCAGCCCTGCAGGAATCATGGTGTCAATTTCCTCTAGAAATACTTCAGACATTAGTCGAATCCATGCCACGTCGTGTTGCGGCACTTCTGCATGTCGCAAGGGACCTACAGGATATTAGGAAGGTGTACCAATTTCTGTAGCTTCTCAGTATATAATGGACGACATAAACTTCGGAACCAGGTTTTAAATTGTAAGACATTTCCAGGGGTAGATGTGGTGCTTGACTACAATTTATTGGTTATAAACTGCAGATAGATACGCAAGAAATTGAAAAAAGGCACCTGGATGAACTGAAAGAACCAGAGCTTGTAAAGGGTTTCAGAAAGATCATTATGGAACAGGGGAAAAGAATACAGTAGAAGAAGAGCGGGCAGGTTTGAGTGATGAAGTAGTGAAGGCAGCAGAGGATCAAGTGGGTAAAACGACGAGGGCTCTTATAAATCCTGGGGTAACAGAGGAGAAGCTGAAATTAATAGATGAAGGGAGAAAATATAAAAATGCATTAAATGAAGCAGGTGATAGGGAATACGAATGTCTCAAAAATGAGATCGCTAGAAGGTGCAAAACGGATAAGCAGGAATGGCTAGAGGACAGATGTAAGGCTGTAGAAGCGCACTTCAGTATGGATAAGACAGATGCTGCCTACAGGAAACTAAAGAAACCTTTGGAAAAATGAAAACTACCTGTAGGAATATCAAAAGCTCTGATGAAAAGCCAGTTCTAAGCAAAGAAGGGAAAGCAGAAAGATGGAAGGAGTATATAGAGGGTCTATACAAGGGAGATGTAATTGAGGGCAACATTATGGAAATGGAAGAGGACATAGATGAAAATGAGAAGGGAGACAGGATGCTGCCAGAAGAAGTACTGAAAGTCCCGGGAGCAGCCAACATTCCGTTAGAGCTACTGATAGCTTTGGAAGAGCCAGCCACGACAAAACTATTCCATTTGGTGAGAAAGATCTAAGAGACAGGTGAAATACCCTCAGATTTCAAGAAGAATATAATAATTGCAATTACAAAGAAAGCAGGTGCTGACAGGTGTGAAAATTACCGAACTATGAGTTTAATAAGTCGCGATTGCAAAATACTAACACGAATCCTTTACAGAAGGATAGAGAATCTGGTAGAGGCCGACCTTGGGGAAGATCAGTTTGGACTCCGGAGAAATGTAGGAACACGCGAGGCAATACTGACCCTACGACTTCTCGTAGAAGATTGCTTAAGGAAAGGCAAAACTACGTTTATAGCATTTGTAGACTTGGAGAAAGCTTTTGACAGCGTTGATTGGAATACTCTCTTTCAAATTCTAAAGGTAGCAGGGAGCAAAGGCTATTTACAATTTGTACAGAAACCAGATGACAGTTGTAAGAGACGTGGGGCACGAAAGGGATGCAGTGGTCGAGAAGGGAGTCAGTCAGGGTTGTAGCCTCTCGTCGATGTTATTCGATCTGTATATTGAGCAAGCAGTAAAGGGAACAACAGGAAAATTTCTAGTAGGAATTAAAATCTAGGGAGAAGTAAAGACTTTCAGATTTGCCAGTGGCATTTTTTTCTGTCATAGACAGCAAGGGACTTAAAAGAGCGGATTAGATAGTGTGTTGAAAAAAGGATATAAGATGAACATCAACCAAGGGAAAACGAGGATATTGGAAACCAGTCGATTTAAATCAGGCGATGCTGCGGGAATTAGATTAGGAAATCAGACACTTAAAAGTAGTAAATGTGTTTTGCTGTTTGTGGAGCAAAATAACTGTTGATGATCGAAGTAGATATGATATAAAATGCAGACTGGCAATGGTAAGAAAAGCATTTCTGGAGAAGAGAAATTTGTTATCATCGAGTATAGATTTAAGTGTCAGAAAGTTCTTTCTGAAAGTATTTGTATGGAGTGTAGCCATGTATGGAAGTGAGACATGGACAATAAACACTTTTGACAAGAAGAGAATAGAAGCTTTTGAAATGTGGTGTTGCAGAAGAATGCTGAAGGTTAGACGGTTGACTACATAACTAATGAGGAGCTACTGAATAGAATTTGGGAGATGGAGAGTACGAGATGAATACACTAAGCAGATTCAGAAGGCTGTAGGCTGCAGTAGTTACTTGAAGATGAAGAGGCTTGCACAGGATATTGTAGCATGGAGAGCTGCATCAAACAAGTCTTTGGACTGAAGTGCACAACAACAACAACAATTTAAAAACAGTTGCATACATAACAATTTGCTATTTTGTTTTCTTCTTCGTTGTCGGTTTTACAGCAAATAGCAAGTTGTGTAGACGCCTTATGGTCTTATGATTTGAATACTACTACGGAATCTGAATCGTCAGAAACTTTATAATCCCAAGCCTTCGCATTTTGAAGCTGCGCGAAATGCTGCCATTCAAGCTACCATCCTCATAGATCCAGAGGCTGGAGAGGTCATTATACCCCTCCAAATACCAATGATCCCAGCCGATTTACCCATTTAGTTTAAGCGACTTCAGTTTCCAATCAAGATTTTGTTTGCAAAAGCAATATGTTAGAGAGAGATGGAGAGGAGAAGACGAGTTGGACAAGAGAGTGGAGGAGGAAACTAACGTAAAGAGCGGCACGAAAGGAGAGAGAGAGAAGGTGTTAAACGTCCTGTCTGTAGCAAACAAGCGCTGTATCATTGGAGAAATACAGAGGCGAGCGCGTGTGCTGGGACTTCCCCAGTTCACTACTAGTAGCGCCACGTCACCACAACACGTCTGTACGTAGCACACGGGTATTGCATCATAATTTAAAAATCGAATTAAAATATGAAGTTGCTTTTCCGAACTTTGCCAGCATGTGCTTTAGTATATAAATGTTTAAACTGTCTAATCTCAGACACGTTATTTGTTTATTTTATGATTTATAACAAAGTACTACACATTGATCTTGTCAAAAGCCGAGAAGTGATTCTTCTTGGTGTTTTAGCTCTCAGACTGATCCGATAAATATTTTACCTAAATACATCGTTTTAAGGAAAAAGTAAGTGGCGCTAACTAATAAAGATAGGGAGCCAAAATTTGGTAAAATGTATGTATGTCAAAATTAACTGGTACAATTCTCAAATTGGTTAAACAAAATTTTTGGTCACAATCCGCGATTTAAGAAAAATTGATGGCGCTAAATACCGTATTAGACTTGGAAATGTGAAAATTTGTGTGAAGCTTCAGTTTAGTATAAAAACATTAATTATGTAACCCCATTGAGCTAAGTTTAATAGTTTTCCAGTGATTTGATGTAAACTTAAATTGGGCCAAAAACGTCCTTATTTGTAGTAGATTAAGTATCTGTTAAATTGTGATGTTTAAAGATTCCCGGCGTACTGATTGTTCCATAAAAACACGGGAGAAATGCCGGATGTCAGTAACGTCCTGCCACGATATTTCGGCGCAGAGTCTTCTGGCCATCTTCAGGTGAGTGCCACTGTAGTCGTACTGGCGAGTACGCGCTGAGTTCTGCTATTTAAAGCCATACTGAGGTGACATTAATACTAGAAAGTTATGATTATAGCACGTGATAAAACCTATTTAATAAATACAGCTACAATAAGTTTCAAGGCCTTGATGTCAATAATAAGAAATACAAGGTCTCTTAAAGTTGTAGTTCAGAAGCCATTTTCTACTGTCAGTTCCGTCCTAAAAATTCCAGACAGCATAATATATATGTTGGCGAGCTATGACTTTTTCTGTGATTTTATCCAACCTAACTACATTCATACAAAAATTACTAAATTTCTAAATTGATTCATGACATTGTTATAAAACATTATGAGTCCGAGAAAGCGACCGTTTAGAGGCTGCTACCGTGGGCATAGAGCAGATAACAGCAGACGTTGTCTTGGCCGTCCGCTGCGCAAGTACGAGTATATAAGTACAGCCCGCGCGGTTGGCCGTGCGGTCTAACGCACGGCTTTCCGGGCGGGAAGGAGCGCCTGGTCCCCGGCACGAATCCGCCGGGCGGATTTGTGTCGAGGTCCGGTGAGCCGGGCAGTCTGTGGATCGTTTTTAGGCGGTTTTCCAACTGCCTTGGCGAATGCGGGCTGGTTCCCCTTATTCCGCCTCAGTTACAGTATGTCGGCGATTGCTGCGCAAACAAGTTCTGCACGTACGCGGACACCATCGTTACTCTACCACGCAAACATAGGGGTTACACTCGTCTGATGTGAGACTTTCCCTGGTGGTGGTGGTGGTGGTGGTGGTGGTGGTGGTGGTTGGGGGGGGGGGTGGTCCTAACCCTGGGTTCGGTGTGGGGCGGCGGAGGGGTGAAGTGGACTGCGGTAGTCGTCGTGGGGTTGCGGACCACTGCGGCTACGATGGGGACGGAGCCTCTCCGTCGTTTCTATGTCCTCGGTTAACATAACATAACATATAAGTACAGGCCGAGAGGCAAGACTAGTCTTCACTTTGCACCCAGCCACCGTACGATCCACGTCAGGCAAACGCCGGAGTACGCAATGCCTCGGATGACGTCACAGCCAGACTGCAATTAAACTCATGTTTTCAGTACAAATAGGAAGTAATATCGCGAGGACTGTGCACAGTCCTGGATCGCTTAGATTTTGCAGAAATTACTATTAATGTGCCGCCCGGAAGGTTAACAAATTTGCGTGGCAAGTGGTGACAATTATTTTTCCACTTTGGTGGCGAGCAATTATTTTGATTATCAGAAGTCGGGCGAAAGACGATGTAATACGAACTTACAGTAGAGGTTACCTCTGAACTGCTCATAGTGCTGTTTACGATATAGATTCATTATTAGTATCAACATAATGAATATAACGATGTTGTCCATATAAAACTTTATCAAATATATCTATCAATTAGAGCTCAAAATCTTCAGTTATAATCACAGTCTTGATCCCGCTGAGCAATTAGAGAATAGAAACATTTCTTTCAGTAGGCTGGACAGGAATGTGGACCTCCAGACTGGGAACTATGGCCAATATGTTCTCCATCGCTTTCTGGCAGACCACAGAAATAGTTTCCAGGCTCTCGTAAAAGACGGCAATCAATATTCTAATATTTCCAACTTATGATTTTCTATGGCTGATAAATACACACTGCAAAATAAGTTTTGCACCACCTCGGTTCTGAGAGTTCCTGAAGCTGTACAGAGAATCGGAGTAGAGAATAACATAAACATCATTTCTGCCCTTTTTATTTCTCATGAAAACCACACATTGCATGTTGTACCACCACACAGCAAGACCTTCAGAGGTGGTGGTTCAGATTTTGGTACACACCGATACCTCTAATACCCAGTAGCACGTCCTCTTGCATTGATCCATGCCTGTATTCGTCATGGCATACAAGTTCATCAAGGCATTGTTGGTCCACATTGTCCCACTCCTCAACGACGATTCGGCATAGATCCCTCAGAGTGATTGGTGGGTCACGTCGTCCAAAAACAGTCCTTTTCAATCTATCCCAGGGATGTACGATAGGGTTCATGTCTGGAGAATATGCTGACCACTCTAGTCGAGCGATGCCGTTATCCTGAAGGAAGTCACCCACAAGATGTGCACGATGGGGGCGCGAATTGTCGTCCATGAAGACGAATGCCTCGACAATATGCCGTCGATATGATTGCACTATCAGACGGAGGATGGCATTCACATATCGTACAGCCATTACGGCGCCTTCCATGGCCACCAGCGGCGTGCGTCGGAACCACAAAACGCCACACCGAAACAGCAGGGAAACTCCACCTTGCTGCACTCGCTGGACAGTGCGTCTAAGGCGTTCAGCCTGACCAGATTGCCTCGAAACACGTCTCCGACGATTGTATGGTTCAAGACATATGCGACACTCGTAGGTGAAGAGAACGTGAAGCCAATCCTCAGCGGTCCACTCGTCATGTTGTTGGGCTCATCTGTACCGCGCTGCAAGGTGTCGTAGTTGCAACGACAGACCTCACCATGGACGTCGGGAATGGAGTTGCGCATCATGCAGCCTATTGCGCACAGTTCGAGTCCTAACACGACGTCCTATGGCTGCACGAAAAGCATTATTCAACATGGTGGCGTTGCTGTCAGGGTTCCTCTTAGCCATAATCCGTAGGTAGCGGTCATCGACTGCAGTAGTAGCCCTTTGGCCGGCCGAGCAAGGCATGTCATCGATAGTTCCTGTCTCTCTGTACCTCCTCCATGTCCGAACAACATCGCTTTGGTGTACTCCGAGACGCCTGGACACTTTCCTTGTTGAGAGCACTTCCTGGCACAAAGTAACAATGCGGACGCGATCTAACCGCGGTATTGACCGTATAGACATGGTTGGACTACAGACAACACGAGCTGTGTTACCCCTTCCTAATGGAATGACTGGAACTGATCAGCTGTAGGACCCCCTCCGTGTAATAGAGGCTACTCATGCATGGTAGTTTACATCTTTGGGCGGGTTTAGTGACATCACTGAACAGTCAAAGGGCTTGTGTCTGTGGTACAATATATACAGTCAACGTCTGTCTTCAGGAGTTCAGGGAACCGGGGTTATGCAAACTTTTTTTGATGTGCGTATTATTATTATTATTATTATTGGTTATTATTAACCCGCGGCCGCATATGTCGACAAAGATGTCTTTAGGGAAGCATCACAAGCTCGGATTAGAGAAGAATGGGTTATCCGTGTTCTTTGAAACTAATCATCTCGGCATATTCGTGAAGCGATTTAGGGGAATCATGGAAAACGCAAATCAGAATGGTCAGATACAGGTTTGAACTATCGTCATCCAGAATTCGAGTCCAGTGTTATAACCACTGCGCTATCTCATTCGCTAAGAGGGGGAAAGAGGATATCGACAGAAAGAGGGGAGAGAAGGGACAGAGACAGAGAAATTAGATAGGAGATGTATAGGGATAGGGGGAGGCGATGTTCAGAGAATGAGGTGCGAGGAGGATATGGACAATGAGATGGGGAGGAAGAGATAGACAGAGAGAGACGTGAAGAGTTTATGTCGTACATACAATTCCCATACATATTTAGCAATTGTGGAGCATTGCCAGGTTCGGTAGCACAATATATTTAGATTATTTCGGCATATTTGTGGCCTAAGTAAGGTAAACATTTGATATTTAAGAAAATATTTTCTGCATGGAGATCGATCCCTCGAGCCTCAGACTACCGTTCTGTACTCTTACCGTTGCGCCAAACAATTGCCTGGTAACTATCCTCACCAAAATGGCTCACACTGGGCCCCTCCCACATCAAAAATGCCACTTTTTCTGTTGGTCATCTGGAGCTCCCACTTTAGTATGTGGCCACGCCCTGCACGTAACAAATGCTGAGAAATCAGTGGTGGCGAGTAGGCGTGGTTCCCTTATGAGGATTCTTGTGAACCAGTATTTCTGTGAACCACTTAGTAATTCATTACAGCACACTGGTTCCTGCCCATTGAAATATGGAAACATAGATGTTGAAAATACTTGGAGATGTAGAAAAAACAAAAAACAGATCAGGGAACAGACTGTGCGGAACACGTAACTATCACTGTAGGTGGACAGAACCTGTAGCCAGGAGAATGGTATATGTTCCAGAATGTTCTTCGCTGTATACCAAGAAATAAGAAAAGAGAGAGTTAGATGAAAAGTTAATGGAAGTGGGTAACTGATTTTCGTGAACTTGAAAGAGCAAAATGGGTGTGTATATATCTACATGTACATGAACACTCTCCAGTTCACACTTAAGTGCTTGGCAGAGGGTTCATCGAAACACTTTCTCACTACTTCTAATCTTTCCACCCAACCTATGATTTCTCCATTTTTTTTTTACAATAATCAGTTCTCTCTACGTACATGGGTGTCAACAAAATATTTGAGTATTCGGAGAAAAACGTTGGAGATTCAACATTCGTAAGAAGATGTTGCTACAACGAAACCCGCCTTTGTTTTACTGACTGCCGCCGCATCTCGCGTATCATTTCTGTGAAAGTTTCTCCTCTGTTTCACGATAATATAAAATGAGCGGTCCTTAATTGAACTTTTGCGACATCCTCCGTCAGTCCCATCTGATAAGGATCGCATACCGTATAGAAGTATTCTAGCCGAGGTCGGACAAGCGTACTGTACGCAGTCTCTTTAGAAGACATGTTGCATGTTCTAAGTGTTCTGCCAATAAAACGCAGTCTTTGGTTGGCCTTTCCCACAACGTTACCTATGTGATCGTTCCAGTTTAAGTTTTTCGTTATTGTAACGCCTAGATATTGAGTTGAACAGACAGCTTTTTTATTTCTGTGATTTACAGAGCAACAGAAACGCAATGGCTTCATTGTAGTACTCATGTGGATGACCTCACACATTTTATTATTTGCAGTCAATTGCCGCTTTTCGCATCATAAGCGTATGTAGACCACAGTAAATGGAAACGTCTAGAGGAAATCTTTAACTAGCATGTCTATCACTCGATTGATGATGGGCAGTGAAATTGATGATTAAGCCTGTTACAATTATTTACCATACCCGAGTAAGAATATCTATCGTTTGACGCACTTTTATTTCGTTACAGCAGATTTATTTGTGGTGCAACCAGAGCATGGAATTCCTTGCACGCATTTAGGAACTTTCTCGTAATTATTACTAGAGCAATATCACCATGAAAAGTGAAAAGCGGAACTTCATAGGAAGGCCAAAGTATGATTTGAACTTCGGTTATTTATTATGATCAAGGTTCCTTCAGCAACTTCGAAATATATAGCCCAGCGCTTCTTCCATCTCCTCAATATACAAAAGGCAATGTGATGACTGAGAGACTGACTCACTGACTAATTATCGCCCCGCCCATACAGCTAACGATAGAAACTTGAAATCTGGAGAAGGTGTGGATCTTATACTGTAGGCGTCGTTTAAGAAGCGGTTCTTGAAACTCCAACGGTAAGGGGACGAAGTAGAGGTGGATGGTTTTCTTTTTTTTTATGAAAAATGACACTATTAAGGCAATTTTTAAGCTAGACCTACGAAAATTGGTTCTTGGTTTCTCGGTCAGAAATAAAGGAATACTTGTTTCAGCATTTTTAGAAATTTAACCCCATGGGGGTGAAATAGTGCGTGAAATTTTGTTTTTGAAAATATATTATTTTTGAAGAAATACTGAAGTATTTTCAAAGCTACATCTACGAACATTGGTATTTGATTTCTCTGTTATATATAAAAAAGATACGTTTTTCAGGAAATTGAACCCCTAAGGGGTTGAAATAGGGGATGAAATGTTTTATGAAAACATTTTACTACGAAAGCATTTTTTAGCTAAATCTACGAAGCTTAATTTATGAATATTTAAATTCAGCTTCTCAGAAATAAAAAAGTACCTGTTTCACTGCTTTTGGATATTCAGCCTATGGGAGTGAAACGGGGATGAAAGTGTTATGGAAAATTTTGTTGTGGAAGCATTTCTGAAGGTAAATTTGTATTTGGCTTGTCTAATCGAATTAAACCGTACGCATTTCACTGTTTTTGGAAATTCAACCCCTAAGGACGTGAAATAGCGTCACACTGATTCACTCACTCGATATCGCCCAGCCCAAACCGTTAAGGGTAGAAACTTGAAGTTTTGAGAGGGTGTGGACCCTATAATGTAGGCACCGTTTAATAAGGGATTGTCCGAAATTCCACTCCTAAGGGGACGAAATAGTGGTTGAGAGGCTTTTTGATACTATGTTGCCATTAAGGTAATTTTGAAGCTAGAACTTCGAAAACTGGTATTTGGCTTCTCAATCAGAAAATGAAAGATACTTGTTTCAGTATTGTTGGTGGAAGTTTTTTGGAAATGAATAATTACTAAAGAACTTCTAAAGGATTGTGAAGGCTACATCTATTACAACTGGTATTTGTCTACTCGGTTAGAAATTTTTTAAAAATACGTTTCACTGTGTCTGGAAATTAAGCCACTGAGGGAGTGCAGAGGGGATGAATATTTGTAAGAAAATATTTCGTTACGTTAAAATATTTTAAACCTAAATTTATGAAAACTGATGTTTCATTTCTCGGTTAGATATAAAGAAATATTTGTTAGGGGATGAAAGTTGCTGTGGAAATATCTCTGAAAGAACGCGAAAGGCATGATTAACTAACATTTTGGACTCCAGCTACCAGAATCGCTTTTTGGTCAGAAGTACTTTCGGCAAAGACCGTTCTTATATGGCCTCAATTAGCATGAAATGCTTAGCAGGTGTTGCAATTTGTGAGAAACCTAAAATCATGATTAAATAAAAATAAATAAAAAATTCCCTGCAGCCGTACAGTCTACGCGAGCGAAGGAGCGGCTGCTAGACTAGTCAACTGATATGTGTGAAATGTTCCAAGGTCAATGGAGATCGAAGAAAGGCCTGACGCGGAGCGAAGGGTTCATAAAAAGGTGTGTGTCTCGCCCCCCATGCCTGGTATGGTGTCCCTTCGTAGCAGTTGGCCAGTTATGAAGTCGCAGAAACAGCGCCTCTGTGGCGTCGTGTCGTTTCACACAGTTTCCGCGCCGTCGTCCCTGCTGTGTACGTAACTATGGGCCCAGATGCCGCACGGCCTTGCCTTTGCCTGCTGATTCACGCTAACTGTTGCAGGCCGCTGGCTGCTACCAGAATTTCTTCTCGGTAAATCGCTTTTGTAATTGCATGTCTCTCTCATGAGACCTGAGGTTATTCAGAATGTCAGCGCTACTTCCACGTAAGTTTCGCATGGCATGCTTACCTCACGAAAGCTTACTTACAAACTTTTAAGAACCGGCCGTAAAAGTGCAATCTGAGAATACACTAAATCCTACATAGCGCTCCGGTGGGTGTGGGAAGATTTAATTACAGCGAACACAGAGGAATTTAAACAATCAGTCTTCCCGTGCTTTAAGTGTGAATGGAAGGAGAAGAAACCCCGATAAATACCTTCTGCCACACACTTCACAGTGGTCTGCTGAGTATAAATATACGAGGACGAGTCAAACGAAAACCTTAAATATTTTTTAAAATATTATTTATTGTGCAGAAGTGGTACAAAGCTGTATCACTTTTCAACATAATCTCCCCCACGCTCAATGCAAGTCCTCCAGTGCTTACAAAGTGCATAAATTCCTTTAGAAAAAAATTCTGTTGGTAGTCCGCGCAACCACTCATGCACCGCGTGGCGTACCTCTTCATCAGAACGGAACTTCTTTTCTCCCATTGCGTCTTTGAATGGTCCAAACATATGGAACTCACTTGGGGTAAGCTCTTGTACGGGCAATGTCGGACCTTGCATTGTCATGTTGCAGAAGGACACCTGTTGACAGCAGTCCACGTCGCTTTGATTTGATTGCAGGCCGCAGATGATTTTTTAGGAGATCTGTGTATGATGCACTGGTGACAGTGGTCCCTCTAGGCCTGTAATGCTTCAAAATGACGCCTTTTTCGTCCCAAAAGAGAGTCAGCATAACCTTCCCTGCTGATGGTTCCGTTCGAAACTCCTTCGGTTTTGGTCATGAGGAATGGCGCCATTCCTGGCTCGCTCTCTTCGTTTCCGGTTGGTGGAAGTGAACCCAGGTTTCGTCCCCAGTAACAATTCTTGCAAGGAAGTCATCACCTTCTCGTTTAAAGCCCCGAAGAAGTTCTTCACAAGCATCAGCAGGTCGTTCTGTCATTTCAGGAGTCAGCTGCCGTGGCACCCATCTTGCAGAGACTTTGTGAAACTGGAGCACATCAAGCACAATGTGGTGTGCTGACCCATGACTGTAAACATGCTGCAATGTCATGCAGCGTCACTCGGCGTTTTTCCTTCACTATAGCTTCAACTGCTACAATGTTCTGTAGAGTCACAACTCGTTGTGCCTGACCTGAACGAGGAGCAGCTTCCACTGAAGTCACACCATTTGCGAATTTCCTACTCCATTCGTAGACTTGCTGCTGTGACAAACATGCATCACCGTACTGAATCTTCATTCGTCGATGAATTTCAATAGGTTTCACACCTTCACTACGCAAAAACCGAATAACGGAATGATGTTCTTTCCTGGTGCAAGTCGCAAGTGGGCGGCCACTTTATATTGATACTGCGACGGTATGTGTGCATTTGCACTATGCTCCACCTACAGGCCATTCTGCACGCTGTTTGTAGCACGCTTACCAACTTACAGGATAACGGCGCGAAATTTCGATTTGTTATTACAAATTTAAGGTTTTCATTTGACTCACTCTCGTAGATGTAGAACTGCCTCTGACAAAATATTTAACTTAAGTGAGTAATTCTAAAGGATGTATATAAGAAGATGGCAAATTGGCCCTGTTGTATTTTGCTACTTCAGTTACAACAGTGTGAGAGCGTATCAGAAATCACAGCGCAAAGAAATAATTAACATTTCAATGCGTCAACAAATTACTTAGAAAGTATGAAGCTTATAATTAAGCCGTTAACAAAATCACGAGTTACATTTAGTGCAAAAGTCGTCATATCCTTCCATTCAAGCACAATCCATTCTAAACAAATGTGAAGAAGAAGGTAAACTAAAACAGGTTCGCTGCACCAATGACTGGTTAGACAAATGAGGCTCGGTGATACTCGCTATATTTGTAGCATGACACTGTTGCTCCTTTGCAACTTTGGTTTCTCACGGTTCCACTTACCTCAGAGCAGAAGACATGTGCTCGTCACAGTGCAGCCTCTAGGGCAGTGGCTACCAACATTAGGAGCAAATTGTAGTTCTCATCTGTGCAACTCCTGAATCTTCCATTACGTCATATTCACTCAGACTTTGTGTATCTCTTAGAATCTAACAAAGATCTTTCTTTTTCCATCTGCCAACCATTCACCAGACAACATATTCCATCAATATCCATTTCTTCTTGATTCTTCCTTTTGCTTAAATTGATCAATTTTCCAGATTATAAGTCTCAGACAAAAGGTTTCTCTCCAAAGGCGACAAAAAGGTAAGTGCAGCTATTCACACATGTATTTGAAACTGATGTATATGCTAATTACTTTTACAGTAAATGAAATTATATTTATTGATTTTAATAGAATGAATAAAACTGAGTTTCTGGCCAAAAAGTCATTGTTGCATAATGGCCCCTTTGGTGACGATTAACCGTGTATGCAGTTAATTTTCATACAAAAATAGTTTTATAAGAAGTTAATATGCCATGGAATTAACATACTGGCTCGTCTTGAAAGAATAATAAAATAACGACAGAGCGTTTATAGTGTTCAATCGTTGTGTCACCAAAACAAGTGGCTTCCAACTTAATTAAAGTGGCCAGAAATTAACAGCATATTTCAATTAAAACAGGAAAACTGAGAGATTTGTCGTTTTATAACATCAAAACACTTTTCAAATATAATGGTCCAATTATTATTGGTAAGAAAGTACATCCAGTACATTTACATCCATAGAGTTTCGATGGCAGAACAAGAGGACGACGAAAATTTAGCGTTGCATCTTTCTCACACAGGACAAGTATAATTATCGTAGAACAAATTTTAGTATAACTTCAGTGGTTACAGATATTAATTTTTCCAAGACTGCTATTTCAGAAGTGCAAAGAAAAGGAATAGTTCTTTTCTGTTCATACAATGTAATTATCGTCATTTCGCAAACATGTTAACCGAAATAATATTAGCAACTGTTACGTGACATGCCCCTTCACAAATATTCATAAAGCACAAGAGTTACATTCTTGCGTCTTTACCAAATGATATATGCCGCAGTCATGTAATCTATTCCACGCTGCCTGCTGTTGGTAATTTTTGTTCTTTTCCTGTTTCCGCTAAAATTCCCATAAGAGAAACCTTCATTTTTCAAAGTTTTTGAGCAGTATCATCATTTAATGATATCCCTCATTCTATATCGTAAGACATAACTGATAATACACACGAGTTGTAGACATTGGGTTTCAGATAAATCGTAAGCATAATTTGGAACACCTAATGTAGTTTATGAAGAGTATTCCAGTCACTTTTAGATTTCTGTATTTCTTTACCTGTCTACGCTGTCATATCCGTCAGCATTTGTCACCGTTAATATATACCAATGGCAACTATTTTCATTACTTGACAAACCTACGACTGTATACCGGTACTGAACACTTTAACGGCCTCCGCGAGCTCAACACAGTGAAAATACATTTGATAAAAAAGTATTGTAAATTTTTTTCCCACAGTAATAGATGGGAGAACCGATAGAGGTATTCAAGGTACCCTCCGCCACACACCGTCAGGTGGCATGTGGAGTATGGATGTAGATGTAGATGTAGACTGTTGGTGAGTATCTAGATTCGCCTGAAAGAGCCTAAGGAATTCGGTTCTCATAACACTCACCCCAACTTGCAGGTGTTTACTATATTTCCGAAAAAGGCAACAGCTAAAAAAGAATGAAGACCCAGATGAAGCTGGAGCATGGCATACGATGCACATTGGTGGACATCCAACAGAATGTAAAAAAATCAACATTATGCTCTTACACATTATAGTGGCATGTGCTACATTGGCTTTCGTGTCCTTTTTTGAGTAACGCATTTTTGTTTTCCGAAGTAATTACCGAAAGTTATTTATTCTCATTGTGGCATCGGAGTGCATCAATGCAACAACTCTTTTCATTAATTTCGCGTTTATTATCGGCGTAGCAGAACATTGACCACCTGCGAAGAAAACCAGTACAAAGACAGTTGAAAAGTAGCCCATGATAACCCAAACACATAAATCAGTGACAATAAAAAGACAAAATACTGATGGCCACTTCCAAGATTTAACGAAGTACCGGGTGATCAAAAAGTCAGTATAAATTTGAAAACTTAATAAACCATGGAATAATGTAGATAGAGAGGTAAAAATTGACACACATGCTTGGAATGACATGAGGTTTTAACCCAAAAAAAAAAACAAAGTTCACAAAATGTCCGACTGATGGCGCTGGACAGCAAAACGTCAGTGACTGCGCATGACAATCGTGTATAAAAGGAGCTGTAATGAGAGAGAGAATCAGGTCTTTGAATCCATCCTCTCCCGCCGTATCCATCAGCACCTTGCTCAACACCACCTCATCCCCCTTACCCAGTGTGGCTTCCGGCCCTCCTTCTCTGCTGAGGACCAACTCCTCAACCTTGTTCACCTTCTGTCCCTCCAGCTCAACTCCCGTCGCTCTGCCATTTTTGTTTCCCTTGCCCTCCAAAATGCCTATGACCGTGTATGGCATCCCGGTCTCCTCTTTAAACTCCAAACCTACGCCCTGCCTATCAATTTTGTCTGTCTGGTCGCTTCCTTCCTCTCGCACCATCCTTCCTATGTCACCCTCCACAACACCAACTCCTGTATCGTTTATCCCACGGCTGGTGTTCCCCAGGGAACCTTTATCTCTTGTATACAGCTGATATGCCCAAGCCACCCGCACCAGTCCACCTTTTCCAGTATGCTGATGACACTGCCTTCCTGGCTCTCTATCCTACCCTTCAATGGTCTCAACGTACCCTCCAAACCCACCTTAACCAGTTCACCACTTGGTGTAACCAGTGGTTCCTCTGTCTCAACCCCTCCAAAACCCAGGCAATCATCATAGGCCACACCACTCGCTCCTTTCGCCTCCATGATTTCAACCTCACCCTTTATGGTCGCCCCATCCAACTCACCCCCACCCTGAGATACCTTGGCCTCACCCTCGACCGACACCTCACCTGGACCCCTCATCTCCAGACCGTCCAGCAGAAAGCCCATTCCCACCTCCGCCTTCTGAAACTCCTGTCTGGCCGGACATGGGGATTGCATCCTTCTACCATCCTCCACACCTACAAATCCCTCATCTGTCCTATCCACTGCTATGCCAGCGTTGCCTGGATCTCCACCCCCACCCGCTTTTACAAGGCCCTCCAAATCCTTGAACGCCATGCGCTCCGCCTTGCCTTCCGTATCCGCCTTCCTTCCCCCACACGGCTCCTGTATGAACTGATCCCCTTCCCCCACCTCCTCCTGTTCCTCCAACATCTCCGCATCCTTTACATTGTCCGCAGGCTTGATCCCCCCCACCCTCTGGTTTCCTCCTTCCTCTCCACCCCCCGCCCATTGCCGCGCCTCTATCGCTGTATCCCTCCCTCTCTCCACCTCCACACCCTCCATCCCCTTCATCAGGGCAATTTTCAACGCCTCCCCCTCCCAGATGACGAACTTCGTCGTTACAGCTACCCTTCCTTCCAACTATAACCTCGTCTTGTTCCCCCCCCCCCCTCCCTAGGGCCCCCCTTTTTCTTCTTCCCTCCTTCTCCCAGAGCGGATTTTCCTCCTTTACCCCCCTCCCCTGAGACCCTGCACCCCATACTTGCCTCTTTCCTTCCCACATCCCTCCCTACCTGGACCTCTTCAGCGCGCCCTCCGCTCTTCTCCCCCATCTCTTCCCCTCCCTCCCTTCTTCCAGTCTCCCTCATCTCCTTGCACCTGGCAGATCCTCTGTTTTGATCATTGTCAGTGTGCTACATCAGTGTTGTGTTGAGTGCTGTTTCTCCTGTGCGTCAAGAGGTGTGATTTTAATTGTGTACTGCCTTGAGGTTCGCTGTCAGTGTTTGTTATGTGCTACGTCATCCATCGATATCTTTTATGCTCCAGTCCTACTGTGCCTTGTGTTCTTTTAATTGTCGCAGTGTGTGTCTTTTTGTGTGTGCTACTTTTAAACAGTTTTTTATCTCCATTTTACAGTCACCCCGTTTTTTGTCTATTGCCTTCCATGATGTTCCCCCTTTTTCTGTATCTATGTTCACCATATTCTCTCCTTTGTTATTTTTAAATGACTTCTATTGTTTGTTCTATGTCTTTCGGCTGAAGAGCAGTGAATATGCTGCTGCCAGCCC
This sequence comes from Schistocerca piceifrons, assembly GCF_021461385.2. Taxonomy (NCBI): domain Eukaryota; kingdom Metazoa; phylum Arthropoda; class Insecta; order Orthoptera; family Acrididae; genus Schistocerca; species Schistocerca piceifrons. Next base: position 276,087,278 of record NC_060143.1, on the reverse strand, counting down.
GCCCCGATGGGGAATTGAAATACAATATAGAAGAAGAGAGAGAATCAGATGCGCCAGCAGTCGCAGCGTGTTGACGTTACCTGAAAAAGCGCTTTTAGTGAAGCTGTATTATCAGAATGGGGAATGTGCTAGTTCAGCGCTACGATCCTATCGCCACAGGAAGGGGATTCGAACGGGTAAAGGTCCGTTGATAAATGCAGCTGTGGCGAGAATGATTTCGAAGTTCGAAGCCACGTGTTGTTTAGACGATAGACCCCATAGCGGCTGACCGAGCACAAGGCGCAATGCTGCTGAGACAGTTCAGGAAGAAATGGAGACTGTAGCGGGTTCGTGTATGCACGGGGAAGTCAGCCCTCGTGCAGTCGCACGTCGCACCGGCATTCCATACACCACTGTTTGGTTGGCACTGAGGCGTACCCTCCGATGCTATCCGTACAAAATCCATTGGCATCATGAACTGTTACGTGGTGATTTAGTGAAGCGGAGGGCATTTGTCGTGTGGGTATTTCAAAAGATGGCGGAAAATAACGATTGGTTGAGTAACGTGTTGTGGACCGACGAAGCTCATTTCACGCTCCGAGGGTCTGTCAACGCCCACAACTGCAGAATTTGGGCTACGGAAAATCCTAGAAATGTCGTGGAAACTCCATTGCACGACTAGAAAGTCACGGTATGGGTTGGATTTACGACATTTACCGTTATCGAGGAAATGCGTGATTCTGGTTTTGTAACTGCTACCGTGACGGGTGAGAGGTACGCCGATATATTACAGAATCGCATCATCCCCAGCCTGGCTGATAAACACCTGCTGGAACGTACGATGTTTATGCAGGATGGCGCTCCACCCCATTTTGCTAGACGCGTGAAAGATCTCTTGCGCGCGTCGTTTGGTGATGATCGTGTGCTCACCCGCCAGTTTCGTCATGCTTGGCCTCCCACATCCCCAGACAGTCCGTGCGATTATTGGCTTTGGGGTTACCTGCAGTGTATCGTGATCGACCGACATCTCTAGGGATGCTGAAAGACAACATCCGACGCCAATGCCTCACCATAACTCCGGACATGCTTTATAGTGCTGTTCACAACATTATTCCTCGACTACAGCTATTTTGAGGAATGATGGTGGACATATTGAGCATTTCCTGTAAAGAACATCTTCTTTGCTTTGTCTTACTTTATTAAGTTAATTATTGCTATTCTGATCAGATGAAGCGCAATCTGTCGGACATTTTTTGAACATTTGTACTTTTTTGGTTCTAATAAAACCCCATGTCATTCCAAGCATGTGTGTCAATTTGTACCTCTCTATCTACATTATTCCATGATTTATTCAGTTTTCAAATTTATACTGACTTTTTGATCACCCAGTACAAACAAACTGTACTGTAGTCCCATTTCAAAAGAGTATTCAATTCAGTATTTCCAAGTGTTCTCAAAACAAGCATTTCACACCGTACGTTACTATTTCGTCTCCATACGAGCCAATGGAGTACGGATGAGTTGGAAGATTATTTATTGTGTATAGTAATTTCTTCCACAACCTTTCCGGTGACCCATTGTGAATGGCTTAACGTGTGAGTAAGTTAACTAGGGATAACAGCAGTATGCGTTTTGCCAACGTAACTGTAATCTTGTGGTCGAGTGTAGTAGAGAACTTATGACAGACCACGAGGTGTACCTTTTTCTGCTGAATGTCACTGGTCAGAGGTTGTTCACCTTTTCGGGTAATTGACTCGATTCTCCCCTGTTAAGACATCACGTGCCAAAACAGCCAGTGGGAACACACTTTGTTTCCGGTTGCTTAAGTATGAAGAACTGCTTGCTCTGTAGAGCTTCCTTGTTTTGGGAATTGGTGTTAGGTACTGGAATGACTAATTTCAGTACGTAGTGCTGCGTAATGCGTTCCTTTCAGCAGTGTTGTACTACAGAAGGTTATTTGTGACTAGAATGATTAGTTGAATTTAATTTCACCCACAGAGTGCCGTTTAGTAGGATGGATTTTGTTTAGTACACAAGCCGGCCGCGGTGGCCAAGTGGTTCTAGGCACTTCAGTCCGGAACCGCGCGACTGCTACGGTCGCAGATTCGAATCCTACCTCGGGCATGGATGTGTGTGATGTCCTTAGGTTAGTTATGTTTAAGTAGTTCTAAGTTCTAGGGGACTGATGACCTTAGATGTTAAGTCCCATAGTGCTCAGAGCCATTTGAACCATTTTTAGTACACATTGCAACCACGTCTACCCATAATTTCTTGTGCTCGACTTGCATGAGTCATTTAGCTACTGATTCATTTACATATTTACTAGTGAAACTTTTGCAAATCATTGTGTCGAAATTATCGGTATTTTTTACCCAGTAATCCTGTATATGGAAACTTTGGTTCTTTGTTCGTTGACTACCATGTGATGCCAGAATCAGATCAGCTTCACTCAGAACTGTTTAACTTGAGGCAAGCGCCATCAGCGAACTATTTTTATCATTTCGCAATGCCCTTCTTTAGATACTTCATTGTGAGCTCAAATGTTTTCTCTACCTTGGATCTCAGCGGATAGTTCACTCCTCGGCTGAGGACTTGCGGTGAATACAGTAATCCTTCTCTTAATCCATAATATGACCTATCTAATGGCTACATAAACATATAAATAACTTCTTTTCATTTCCCATTCGTAGATTTTAACCCACTTTTGCTACCAAGGTACCGGGCCTGCAACGTGCCTATGTCCTCTTTGCTTACGCTCTGACGGGTTTAATTGTTGTGGTTTATGGGACTTAATATATCACTTGTAGCAACCTAGTATGCCTGTTTATGTGAATGTGTGCAAGGTTTGCCTGTTGTCTTTCCCCTATCTTATTCATTCCACATACGTCTTGAATGTGAGTCCAACAAGCCACACGATAGTATATTTGTGTCCGTTAATTTTTGTTCTGTCATAACTTCCAGGGGATCCTGTGTTTCAGTAAGTTCCTTGAAATACGGATAGGGATGAAACAGCCTTCTTTGTGAATTTTGCGAATATGTTAGAACCCTGATGTTTCTTCCCTTACGTATATCGATGACAAAAATGGTTCATATGGCTCTGAGCACTATGGGACTCAACCTCTGAGGTCATCAGTCCCTTAGAACTTAGAACTACTTAAACCTAACTAACCTAAGGACATCATACACATCCAGGCCCGAGGCAGGATTCGAACCTGAGACCGTAGCGGTCGCGCGGCTCCAGACTGAAGGCCCTAGAACCGCTCGGCCACCCCGGCCGGCTATCGATGACAAATCCAAGTTTTGCGTTCTTAAATAAAGAATGGTAATTAACCCTTTCTTTTCTTGATACATGGCAGGATTCCGATGTAGATCCGTTTGCATATGCTTGTGCCACTCCAATGACGTGATTTGCACGTTAATGTTCTTAGAAGGGGACTCGAATTGTTTTATGATAATGAACCACAGGCCATTGGTTGAGATGTCACCCATCGCTGCACCTGTATGTTAACATATCCGTGTTACCCGTTGCGCTTATAATCAGTGATAATACATTTTCGGGCTTATTCAGTCTTACAAGGTCAGACAATCCACACAAGGTCAGTATACCACGAAAATGACGTAAATAGAGCATAAAACCTTGTTTCTGTCTAGAGAACTCGACCTAAGATTTTACGCCTAGTAAAAACATCTTTCATAACCTTCCCCGACCCCCACTCCCACCCTCTTCACCACCTGTTAATCTGGCTTATATGCATAGAATTTATTTTATCACAAAATTATATTGAGGAAAGAAGCAGCCACCCTTCAGTCTACATTAATAATGGTAATTTCATACGGCTCGCTGGCCTGATGCAAGTCTTTCAATTGGACGCCACAGTTATCCGGTAGGGTAAATAGAACCTGCACTTTAACGTGGAATACGAACCACATGTCCTTTGTGGCTACTCATTACTTCGTTGAGAGGTGAGAGTTAAATTAACACGCACACTGAAAAATCTAAGGCCACACTGGAATTCGATCCGTCGACCGCTTGGTTTCCAGTCAAGCTCTTCACCGCTAGAGCGCAAGATCCGAATCAGTATACATTAAATGCACAGTAATTAAGCACATATACGTGTGCATGAAGTACAAATATTGTGTTTACCATCGTTAAAGGGTTATTGCTTTTCTTGTTTCCACACAGACCACAATTCATTTCCAAAGAACTTTATGCTCCAGTTACACAGTTTCAGAAACTTCTCGCCAAGGCACATGTCACTACAAGTAGTTGATAATTAAGGCTCCTTCCTTACAAATGGTTCAAATGGCTCTGAGCACTATGGGACTCAACATCTGAGGTCATCAGTCCCCTAGAACTTAGAACTACTTAAACCTAACTAGCCTAAGGACATCACACACATCCATGCCCGAGGCAGGATCCGAACCTGCGACCGTAGCAGTCACGCGGTTCCGGCCTGAAGTGCCTAGAACCGCACGGCCACCGCAGCCGGCTCCTTCCTTACAAACTCTGCAACACAAACTCGCATTTTACTCTTACCTTTCCACATTACACAACACTTATCTCAGGAAATCGCACATGTCTTTTGCACTTCATACCTGAAAAGTCCCTCTCTTTTTATGCAGAACAATTTTTGGTTTGGTATCTCTTTATTTCACTTCCTTTGGTAAATGTGGAGCTACAACTGCCTTTCTTGCTTTATTACGGTTGCCTTTTATAAACCCAAACTGCCCTCCGTCCACTGCTTCTTCATAGTTTTTGCATATTATACGAGTGCAGCAGTTTACACTAACGAGATGTCACATTGATGTTCCGCCTGTTTTCACATTTATTTTTTCATCTCATCTTTGATAGTGCGATGATAATGCTTCTCAATAAATATGATGGTAAATCACTTAATAAAGTTGGAAGCTGGCATGAAGTAAGTTTTAGTAACAAAATCATTGTGTGATAATGCCAGAATGCACGTATCAGTTCGTTTACTCGATTGACGAGCAGTTCTTTTCTTCTACTTGTGAATCAGTGGAGGATTTGAAGCAGATGAGAGGTTATCAGTTGATATCAAGGAAGGAGAATTGAAGGAGAGGGGGGGGTCCTTAAAACACAGCTATAGCTGCCTGCAAAGCAATACGGTGGTAACCGCGGTAGCGGTGGTAGAATTGTGTATTTTGTGTCTTTGTTTTTGTTCCAATGTTGTTTTAATCAGCACGTGGATCAACAAAGTATTTTTTAAGACAAATAAGAAAACATTTTTCTATTTCATGTGATGCTGTGTACGCAAATATTCTTACGATCTTCTCAGTTAAAGCGAAAACACGCTTCTTGCTGTAATAACTACATCTGAATACATATATTGTTAATATTCAGTAATTGCGTGGTTCATTATAAAGCACATGCCTGTTGCTCGTCTCTGCGTCGGAGCAGTAATGCACGGACTATTAAGACATAAAAAGACAACAAAATTGAAGCGATTTTCTGACTGATTTTCCTGTGATAAGGAACCTCAGACAAGGAATACGGCTGTAGATTGAACTTTTATGTCCTTGATGAATACAAATTGAAATCGTGCTCTGAGAACAGTGTAAAGCTTGTAAGAAAACGCTTTTACGAAAATTCGTCATTCCTTTGTATTTTCAAGTTTACCGTAATCGAACTTGTGCATTACAAATAAAAACGCTCAAGGGGAACTACTTTTGTGTCCTTTTCAGGGGGATGTTACGTCGTCCATTATCATGCACGACGGAGCCTCTTACACGAAAAAAAAATCTCAACAAATTTCCTCAAGCCAAACATTTAATACAGAATCTTCTCATAATATTTATTGGCTGTATAACTTCTATACTGAAGTCAGACACCAGTATAACCTGAAAAATCTATTTACGCTTAATCGTTTTTGGTTCTGTATGTTTTTAATTCGTCATCAAATGACTCTCAGAAACTTTCATGCCAAACCTCGCTGTGTGGATATTAAGTGCTTGGTGCTCTACAACAAACAATTTTCATTTCAAATTCATTAAACATATTGAGAAGATATATAATTCGAATAATCATATGGGGAATTGTCTTAAAGTTGATTAATACAGAATTTGATGAAAACTTACGTGACGTTTATTCCTGTGCTATTTCTGTTGTAACTTTCTTAATTTTTGCTGTATTGCGAGTGTAGTGTGCATGTAGTGTACAATTCACTAATTGTTGTTATTGTGGTTTTCAGTCCAGAGACTGGTTTGATGCAGCTCTCATGCTACTCTATCATGTGCAAGCTTCTTCATCTCCCAGTACCTATTGCAACCTACACCTTTCTGAATCTGTTAAGTGTATTCATCTCTTGGTCTCCCTCTAAGATTTTTACCCTCTACGCTGCCCTCCTATACTAAATTGGTGATCTCTTGATGCCTCAGAATATGTCCTACCAACCGATCCCTTCTTCTAGTCAAGTTGTGCCACAAATTTCTCTTCTCCCCAATTCTATTCAACACCTCGTCATTAGTTATCTGATCTACCCATCTAATCTTCAGCATTCTTCTGTAGCACCACAATTCGAAAGCTTCTATTCTCTTCTTGTCTAAACTATTTATCGTCCACGTTTCACTTCCAAACATGGCTAAACTCTATACAAATACATTCAGAAACCACTTCCTAACACTTAAATCTATACTCGATGTTAACAAATTTCTCTTCTTCAGAAATGCTTTCCTTGCAATTGCTAGTCTACATTTTATATCTTCTCTACTTCGAGCATCATCAGTTATTTTGCTCCCCAAGTAGCAAAACTCATTTACTAATTAAAGCGTCTCTTTTCCTAATCTAATTCCCTCAGCATCACCCGATTTAATTCGACTACATTCCATTATCCTCGTTTCACTGTTGGTGATGTTCATCTTATATCCTCCTTTCAAAACACTGTCCATTCCGTTCAACTGCTCTTCCAGGTCCATTGCTGTCTCTGACAGAATTACAATGTCATCGGCAATTCACTAATTATCGGTCTAATAACTATGATTCCAAGTTTAGGGCACGACATGTTATCATAAACAATCGCAAAGAGTCGCCCAGCTTAACGAAAACAAATCATTAGTTCCAAAGGTGGAAAGTAGCAAACATATAACGTTAAAGTTGCTGTCTAAAGTACAAAGGCATAATAAATTACGGAAGTGTACAACTAAATCATTGGTAAGTTAGACTGTAATCATACTAACCAACGTTAAATATTAGCATTGCGTTACAAAGACTGTAACTGTGTAAATTATGTGAACTATCGCAAATACATCTTTGCCACATTGTTATAACTGATTTCAAAAACCGAACTTAAAATTACGTTATAAAGAATGAATAGTAATACGAGACAATATACTGAGTGCCCTCTTATTATGAAAGAGATAAACTGTGACTTCTTTTATCCAACTGCGACTATGGCCATATTATCTTTGTTTAAGGGGTAAGAAAAGCATCTGGTGTTATATGATTGTTTGCTCATTAAGACATAGGTTACGGAAGGAATCTTGCGCATGTGGATCTCACTCCCCTCCTACTAAGGGATGAGAAAATCGTCTGGAAATTAGTTCGGAAAAAGCTGCTGAATGATTGTTTACTCATTGAGACTTAGATCATGGCAGCAGATTTTCATACACGGACATCGCTCTTCTCCAACTAACATTTCGAACCCGTGTCAATAGTAATAGTTCTTTCCCTAACCCTATATAAAGCTGCCCGACGTCTTTGTCGTCGAATGGACGGTACTACGGAGTATTGAGCACTTCTCTCCCTCTCTACAATCAGGAACCAGTACCTCCCCTTCAGCTAGCTTCTCGTCTGTCCTCGCGATGCCGAGTGCTCCTAGATCTAGTCCTACCATAAACTAAAAATTTTTGTCAATTCCAGGAATCGACCACAAGTCCTTCATGGGCGAGTGAGACAGCTAACCCCTCAATTACTGAGCACGGCTAAACGTTTATGAGTGAGACGTTCTTTTTACTGACTGCACCTTAAAACTGAACGACAAATTAACCATGTAGCAATCGTTCCGAAGTCTCGCACCCTAGGTTCAATTTTCACATGTACGGAGTAGCACTATAAACAGATCTCGTTGTACCGCCAACTAAGTCTGAAGGTATTGCTTATTTAACTTCTGTGTCATTGCGGTTGCTATCGATTTCATTATTCATCTGTGCTTTCTTATAGGTCGGGCTACAGCGATGAATTACTATACCAGATACTGAAACTGCTACAAAGTGCTTGCAGCACAATGAAGAACAGTCGTTAATCAGTTGTCAGCTGGTCAAGTGATTTTGAAGAAAGCATATGTCTGCAAGCCGATTTAGCCAGCTGTAATAAACACGTTTCCCTTCCCTCTATTACTGTGTTCGTCCTTGTCAAACCGCGTATATCTAAAGCTCCAGATTGCGATAGTAGAGCCCCCATACATCATTCCACAATTAACATAACGAGGCTAACTGGCACGTTGTCTGGTAGCGAATAATATTGACCTCGTTACTTACTGGCGCTTGCGAAACACGTATGTATGTATGTCATGTCATAGAGCTACCGCCGCACTCGCCCGGATAACTCGTTAAGAGTCAAGCACCAGCTGTAAACCTGGCTACGATCAGCAAGTAGAACTACATCATAAAGCCAGTAGGACTACTGTAGCCGTTCTGGCGCGAAGGAGATCACCTACGATGTTCTCGATGAGTCATCGAATTTCATCATTCCTACCCCTACCAATGTCTCCTCCGACACAGGCCAATTGTCCTATGTATAAAATGGTGGGAAACTGAAAATAGCCCAATTGCGCTAAAGGTTTCTCCCCTCCTCTCCCCTCCCAACTTCAATGACATCACTGTTGTCCTAAGCATAAATCGGCAGGATATCCAAAACTCCCCGCAGGTGCATTGTTCTGCTTGGTGGAAGTAGGTCACTTGTGCTATTTATATGACCACTGATATCACTTTGAAAGTAGGGCTGTTGTCCTAAGTATAAATCGGTGGGAACTCCAAGATGATACATTCTCATGTTGTGGATGTAGGTCACTTGTTCTAAGTATGGAATCCAAGATGGGCTTTCCCCTCATTTCAAGATGTTTGTATCAGCTGCAGGTCGAAGCCTGTTGGCTTTTTCCCGGATACATAAACCTGACCTTATCTTACACGTAGTAACCACCATGAAGTTGCCTGGTGACCTCCTAGCAAGTTACCCCCAAGCTACTGTTTGCTCAGACGTGTATTCCTACTTATCGCAGTCAGGACACTTATAGAATTCAAGATGGCCACTGCGTTTTTCCCCCCTGACGCCACAAATACTGCTTCTCCTAAGTAAAATCCAATTTCGCTCTGCTGTCACCAATTTTCACTCTAAGTTTGGGTATCACTTGTCATAAGTCCCGTTATGTTATCATTAAACAACTGATGGAAAAGCATAACAACTCTCCTACCCCTCTGATGTTGTAAATGCCGGTCTTTTTCTTGAAATGGGTGACTGACGTGGTATGGCGTTCTGCATATCGCCTTTTCCTCTCTGTCACGAAGCTGCAGTCACCTGCTGATCTGCGGTCCCCGGACCCCAAAGGTTCCGGATTTTTTCTCTCGGCAGATGTTTCGTCGCATCATGCTGATCGCGCTAATACGAGGCCGCTCCCAAAGTGATGAGAGACAACGGTTCAGTAACAAACTGGCAGAAACTTCCGTAACACTACTATCTGCGAAGTGAAGGCGTCCCACATCAGCAATCGAATGGCATGGAGCCTAGCTGTCGGTGCTGTTTGTAAAACTGAACACCGCACCGCAGTTCACAACTAGGTACCAATAGCCAACACGACAGCGGCAGGGAACGTAACATTGGTGCAGTTCGCCCCGGAGGGCGGCTCGGTCTCTTTGCCTCTCAGGTTGGGACACCTGTTTGGGCGCGAATTCTCCGAACGAGGGAAAACTGGTATGCCTGCGCCATCGCGTGGCTCTACTTTACATTTAAACGTAACGGCCAGGAACTGTTCAGGAAACTCGTCATTTTGGGCATTTTCTGTACCAGTCAAACGGACAATGAGAGAATTACTCTTCCCCCTCTATTTCGTGGTCCTCCATATAATCAGTCCTTCACTGATACTCCTTGGCTGGGGAAATTTAACTACACAAAACGACCGATTTATTCCTACGACTTGTTAATTCAAGATCCTTTCGGTCTCAGATTATTATCAATGAATTTTAAATTTTTAAAGCAACTCGAATCTGTGTTTGGACTTTCCTTCTTTTTCTTTTTCTTTTGGTTTGAGCCATCAGTCTTTTGACTGGTTTGATGTTACAGCCCGCCACAAATTTCTCTGCTGTGCTAACCTTGTCACCTCAGAGTAGCACCTGCATTACACGCTGGATGTATCCAAATCTCTGCCTTCCTCTGCAGTTCCTGCACTCTACAGCTCCCTCCAGTATCAGGAAAGTTATTTCTTGAGGTCTTAACACATTTCCTACCAACTTGTTTCCCCTTCTTTCAGCGTTTTTCATCCTTTCCTCGTCGATTCTACCGAGAAAGTCCTCATTACTTAACTTATCAGGCTACCTAATTTTCAAAATTCTTCTGTAGCACAACATCTCAGATGCTTCTACTCTCATCTATTCTGTTTTTCCATACAATGCTGTGCTCCAAACGTGCATTCTCAGAAATTTCTTCCTGAGATTAAGACCTACATTTAATACTAGCAGACTTCTCTTGTTCAGAAATGCCATTTTTGTCAATGCTAGTCTGCTTCTTATGTCCTCCTTGCTCCGTCTATTATGGGTAGTTTTGCAGCCTAGATAACAGAATTCCTTACCTTACCCTACTTCGTGATCACAAACCCAGGTGTTAAGTTTTTCTCTGTTCTCATGTCTGCTACTTCTCACTACTTTCGTCTTTCTTCGATTTAATCTCAACTCATATTCTGTACTCATTCGACTATTCTTTGCATTCTACAACTCTTGTAATTCTTCTTCACGTTCACTGATGATAGCAACATCATCAGCGAATCCTTTCACCCTGAATTTTAATCCCACTCTTGAACCTTTCTTTTATACCCTCATTGCTTCTTCGATATACGGATTGAACAGTGGGGACGACAGACTACATCCCTGTCTTGCACCCTTATAAATCCGAGCACGTCTTTCTTGGTCTACCGGTCTTATTGTTCCTCCTTGGTTCTTGTACATGTAGTAGCTTACTCTACTCTTCGAAGATTTCGGAAATCTTGCACCATTTTACACCGTCGAACGTTTCCTCGAGACCGAAGAATCCTAAGAATTTTTCTTGATTTTTCTTGTCCTGCTTTCATTATCAACCGCAACGTCAGAATCGCCTCTCTGGAGCCTTTACCATTGCTAAAGCCAAACTGATCCTCAATTTTCTTTTTCATTCTTCTGTATATTATTCTCATCAGTAACTTGGAGGCATGAGCTGTTACGTTGACTGTTACTAGTCGTGAAAAGGTTAGGACTCCGCTATAAATCCCTTCCTAGCACCAAGTCATTAATGGAACGGCAGGATACCGCACCTTTGGATGCCGCTTCCTTAGAGAATTAGTAGGAACCAATTTTGACAATATCGTTTAATTTAATGAATCATGGGTAAATGCGGGACACAGTTTAAAAAATCGCTGGACGGACGCTACCATCAGTGGTAGTATGTCAGCTCTGATCGGCAGAGGAAATAGAATAATTATAGCATACGGCGGAAATTAAAAACGATTATTTTATAATTGTGTGCTGATAGTCATGTAAGACAAGACGTCCGACTAGCACGGAGAGGTGAATCACAATACTTTTGTGAAATGGTCAGAAAGCAATGTGCTTCAAAATTTGAAGAAAAACTCTAAAGTTGACGTGGATAACGCTACATATCATTCGGTAATTCAGAATAAGGTGCCAACAAAGGCATAGAAGGAAAACATCATTAGCTGGCTAGAGAAACGTAAGATACCGTTTACGGAAACTTGGCAAAGGCAGAATTATTACAATTTATATCACGGCACAACCAAGAACCCAGTTTACATTGTGGATGGAAAACACAATGCCGACATAAAGCGCTCAGATTGCTTACCTACCATTGCCACATCAACGGAACAGAACTGTTACGAGCTAGGTTATACGTCATACTGCTGCAGAAAATAAAAGCTTACGTTGACGGAAGCGGAACGACTTTTGAAAACGTGGCACCATAATACTGTCAAAAGGTAGTGGATTACGTCAAAGGAGTGTTACAGGAAGCATAAAAAATGAAGGTGTGTCACATTAGTTCTTCGAAGATTAAATAATCATCTTGTGGTGCAGTTCTTCTTGTTGTCTCTGTGCTTGCTAAGAAAATGGGATGAGAAGTTCCACCTTATGCAAAACACCTTTTTTCTTTTGTTTCACCCATGCATGTTTCAGCACTTTTGTGCTATCGTCAGTGGGTTCTATTTTTATTTTTAACTGTAAATTTGTTGTTAACATATTAACATTTGCGTCGTTCACAACATTATGTAAAAGTTGCATTTATAACTTAATTGGCGAAAAGTAACATACCTTACATTATGTTATTGTCCTCTTGTTTTGGTAGCTGTTATGCTACACATATGTACAACATGTCATCTGCAAACAGCAAAACGTAATTTATTTTCTATTTGTTATGTATTTACGAATGGAAATAAGACTGTATCACGTTTTCTTCCTGTAACTTACAGTTCTGAAGTTGTGGTACGTTTTCCTGTTTTGTTGGCGAAGTAAATAGGCTTACTTCTTTGCCTGTGTTAGTGTCTCTCTCTCTCACACACTCTCTCTCTGCCCCAGTACTCATCACACACACGCAAACCCACATAAACCACACACCACTAACACCAAATACAATTCAAACTCGCGCGCCTCACCCAGCAGAACAGGCTACGAAACAAATGAACGCCACACAGCCACAACAACACGTAATGGCAGCGGAAACTCCGCCTATGTTTTGAGTAACCGAAAAACTGCATTGTCACGCGAACACAGGCAAAGAAGTAAGCCTATTTACTTCGCCAACAAAACAGGAAAACGTACCATAACTTCAAAACTGTAAGTTACAGGAAGAAAACGTGATACAGTCTTATTTCCGTTCGTAAATACGTAGCAAATAGAAAATAAATTACGTTTTGCTGTTTGCAGATGACATGTTGTATATTGTGTAGCATAACAGCTACCAAAACAAGATGACAATAACATAATGTAAGGTATGTTACTTTTCGCCAATTAAGTTATAAATGCAACTTTTACGTAATGTTGTAAACGACGCAAATGTTAATATGTTAACAACAAATTTACAGTTAAAAATAAAAATAGAAGCCACTGATGATAGCACAAAAGTGCTGAAACATGTATGGGTGAAACAAAAGAAAAAAGGTGTCTTGCATAAGGCGGAACTTCTCATCCCATCTTCGAAGATTTGTGAATATTTCCCAATACGAGCAGCGACACAGATAATTCCACTGAATTAAGCGATGTCTTTGCGTTGTCTAATTAGTATGTAATGTATATTGTACTTTAATGAACGTCGCACTTTCATTAAATCTTGTGTTTGTGACTTCATTTCGAACAATTCCTCTATGCTGTTGTGAAGCTGCGGAATACTTTTCATCCAGCTCCCATTGTATTCCTACGGTGAGGTAGGCTGCATTTTAAATATATTTCATTTTGTGTAGACACCAAGACGTTATTTCATGTGTGTAATAGATGAGAAAGAAACTTTTCCGGACGCGAAAATTTCTGCTATTTCAATTACTAACATAACACCGCCCCTTTTTAAAACTAAAAATTTTTGACATGCTTAGAGATACCACTGAGAGCGATACAATAGGTAAATTTGAGAACTTGTACGGTATTTTTTTTAGGAGCTAGAGACTTTAAACTTCACACTGGTAACAAGTGAAATACCAACACTATTGCATAAAAACACCGTTTTGAGAAATCCAATGCATTACGAAAATTTTAAAAGATTAGTTGCCGAAAGTGATATTTTGGTAATCAACGTGCGAGCTAACATCCCAGAGATGATCGGGCTCACATGCTGTTCCTCTTCGTCGAAATATTTTGGCTCAAACTCGTCTAGGAGTAGAACTGCATGTGTCGCATTACACGCCGTAAATTAGATATTTGTGACGCTTTGATTAAATTGTCTGGCTGATGGCAAGTTTGCGAAATTCAAAGTTAATATAACAAATTTCGTAAGAATAATGTCCATTCAGAAAGAAAACTAACAGCGAAAGTGATCGTATTTAGAATTACTATCGCATTCGAGCGCATATCCATTGGACACAGTTCGATCATTCACAACCTCATAGCGAAAAACAAGTTAAATACTCCACCTCGATATTTTCATGAGTTCACACCAGGCGCGAGGCTGCTCACCGCTCAAAGTCCCGCGATACCACAGAACGCGAAATTTTCTCTTTTCACTTCCTGGCTGCCTAAAGACCGACTGTCCGCTTTCACGTCTCAATCCTAAGTGTACCCTTTGGTGTCTGCAGCCAAACTGTCCCCTTCGGTCTCTCGACCAGAACTCCCCTCTGCCTTTCTCCGACCGCGTTTCCCACGCGCCGAACACCTTCGCTCAACTGACTCGCTTTCCTGAAGCCGTTAGTATGATTGGCTACAGCTTATTCTACACTACTTTACATTTTAACATATTTCAATAAAGCTTTATCACTTTCACGTTCTAAATAAAGTAACAATAATATAGATTACATAAATGGTTCAAATGGCTCTGAGCACTATGCGACTTAACTTCTGAGATCATCAGTCGCCTAGTACTTAGAACTAATTAAACCTAACTAACCTAAGGACATCACACCCATCCATGCCCGAGGCAGGATTCGAACCTGCGACCGTAGTGATCGCCCGGCTCCAAACTATAGCGCACGGCCACTCCGGCCGGCTCTTTTACGTAAAACCAATACAGTTTCCTTCTTAGCTTTGAATGCCACGGCCATTAGCCTTGCACCAATGTACTTTCTGACAAATAAATAAAGAATAAAAGTAACTATTATGTACTAAACATAAAACAAATATTCTGTTATCTAATGATTCATTGAGGTGTCATGCTGTCATCGTTCAGTGTGTGTTGTGTGGAGGAAATGATGCTGGTGCTTAACTGAAAATATTGATAAATTAAATTGACTATATCTTTTAAACAAATGAAGTTACAAAGTTGATATTTACAAAATTTGCCATTTTAATAATGCTCTCATATATGAAATATCGATCGTTAAGATCGACCAAAGCGTTCAGATTCTAGCATTCAAGTCTTTGTTACAAAACTTGTTAATTTCACTTTAACAGTAAATCCTAAACTATTACAGATATGCTCAATATTCAAGTTTTATTGGGATCACCATGAAAATTTATGAAGGATGGCAGATTAAAATTACTGTGGCTTGATTCCCTGCATTACCACAGAATTAAATAGTTTTCATAAATGTTTCCCTTTATAGCCGATCTTACGTCCGACATATTTATCACTGCTACGTCTCTTCGGCCACAAAAGCCTTCTTCTGGGTTTCTCTATGACGTAGGTTCCTCGTCGATTCTACCGAGAAGATCCTCATTACTCAACTTATCGGGCCACCTAATTTTCAAAATTCTTCTGTAGCACAACATCTCAGATGCTTCTATTCTCATCCGTTCTGATTTTCCATGCGATGCTGTGCTCCAAACGTGCAGTCTCAGAAATTTCTTCCGGACATTAAGATCTGTATTTAATACTAGCAGACTTTTCTTGCTCAGGAATACCCTTTTTGCCCATGTTAGTCTGCTTCTTATGTCCTCCTTGCTCCATCTATCATGGGTAGTTTTGCAGCCTAGGTAACAGAAATCCTTACCTTCCTCTATTTCGTGATCACAAAGCCTGGTGTTAAGTTACTCTCTGTTCTCATTTCTGCTACTTCTCATTACTTTCGTCTTTCTTCGATTTAATCTCAATTCATATTCTGTACTCATTAGGCTGTTGATTGCATTCAACAGTTCCTGTAATTCTTCTTCACTTTCGCACACTACAGCACTTAGGCCTCAATAGACAATAGACGCCTGTGAGTTTCCCCATCTCGTGGTGAATCTGCGCCCTTTGTGGCACACAGTCCTCGACGACAGGATTCGTTTCACAATTCCTCTTTTGGCGATATATTTAAATGAGAGGGCAATGCTCGTTATCTCACAAACGTAAATAAAGTATTGCTGTGACAGAATTAGTTTTAGAGTGGTGACTTGATAAGTCTGAAGCTGTTTACGAACGGGAAAATATAATCTTTTTGACAAAAAACTGAGGTATTGACGTAACTCGTTCCCCCATTAAATTTAGGAACAGATTTTTGACATCCTGGGAGACACTATAAACGTCTACATCGAATGAGACTAGGAGATTTTTCCTCCGCTTTTTGTGGAAGAGAATCCCCCCACTAGCTGAATGGTGAGCGCACTGGACTGCCACCCACGGGGCCCGAGTTCGATTCTCGGCTGGGGCGGGAGATTTTCTCCCCTCAGGTACTGGCTGTTGTGCTGTCTTCATCATCATATCATCGCCACTGTCGACGCGCAAGTCGCCCAATGTGGCGTCGCACCCAATGAGACTCTCACTCGGCTGCCGAACTTCCTGACTGGGAACTCCCGGCCACTGACCCCATACGCTCATTTCCATTTGTGGAAGATGGAGGCTTTCAAGCGATTTTCTACCGCCGCGAAGAGCGATGCGTTGTAGCTGGCGACACTGTCGCGGCTTCGGAGCTTAAACGACACGTGACATTTGTGGGAGCTACTAAGGGCCTCTTAGTCGTTGGCAATGCGACGCTATTGATTCCTCGGTAACTACTAAGTAACAGTTTGATTTTTTTTACGCAATTTCACACATTTAGTGGTACTTCGTCGTGACAGCCTTTTCGTTGTGTGTATCTGCGACTCGGCATCTCTGCTATATAGTATCAGTCTGTCCTTTTCATAATACGAACATGTTCAATCACAGTAGGCTTACGTATTTAGCTGGTGGTACACCTTTCAATTCTTTTGAATTCTAGAGAATTATTTCTGTTACATGGATCGGACAAGCTCTTGACAGTTTCAAAAATACTGAACGTATGATTTTTGAACCAGTAGAGCATTCTTCGCTAAAATATATTCCAATGAAAACTTTCACTGTTGAATCCGGCGTATGCACACAAAATGACAATGCTTAAGTCGAAACATGGCTGACACGTTAATTTAATACAATGCAGCAGGCCCAAGCACTATATTTTACAATTAAATGATCCAGACAGCACTACACAAACCTGTTAGCGATGCACATGTAAAACTGTGTCAATACCATATGTTTTCCTCACAGCATAGAACACTTAATGTACGAAAGCAGATAATCGCTACCTCATAGCTCTGTTTGCTAGTACAATAGGAAAAGGAACGATTGATCGTGATATACATTATATGCACTACACGAAGGCCTGCAGAGTACACATAGTCGCTTTTCACTATAGCCGACATGTGCGTCTTGAGAGAAACAGCAATTATATCGAAATTTAAAATAAATCTCATTTATTCCTCTCAGTTGCACATTTTTAATTAATTACAAGTTTCAATCACTCCGGATGATATTCAGATCTAAAACAAAGTAAAACTAAATACCTACCGTCTCATAGCTTACAGTAAGGAGGAAATGATTATACATAAATATAGAATTGACTTAGGTAGTTGCTGATCTTTCCTTAAGAAGAAACCGCAGAAATATTGAATTTTTCAAAAGAAATTTCCGGCATTTGACTGTTAAAGGTTCATTTATTTTACACAATCATGATTTCCGCTTTGTAGTCTTTCTCAAGTGCACGTTGAACCGAAAATTAATAGAGCATACGTATCGTAGACTACATGTCGTAGAAACATGTGGTTATTACGTTTCTGAAAACATTACTTACATGTTAAACCCTATCTAACCTGTATGTGACATGCCATCGTCGAAAAATCCTTTCCCTGGTCTTACAGACCATCAGACATCTCCTTCATACATGTTATTTCTGACTTTATGCATAGTCAGAGATCGTTAACATAAAGCAAGGCGTATTTAATTCCATATATCTGTGATCTACATTCATCATCACTTCTATCCATCATCTGACGTTGACATATGTCAAAACAGTCGCAGAGATCGTATCAAGGCAACTGTTTGAACAAATGATCTTTGCTGTACCAGAGGAATTACCAGCAAAGGGAGGTGGATATTTACTTAGCTTTATGCTTAACATGTTCGTAAGTCTCTTACACCAATACATTGCAATAATCCAATTTCGTGTAAATATCATTATTTCAAATGCAAAATAAAGTTGTGTGTGCTTCAAGTCTGCTGTTGATGGAAGTAATAAGACCACATCAATATGAAAATTAATGGATGTATATGTAATACTGCACTGTGTGTTCAAAAACATAAGATAGCTTATTCATATAATACCACAGTGTACAAATTAGGTACATACTGTAACACACTGTTGTACCATCTTGGAAATCTACATAGAATGTATTATACACATCAAAAAAATCTTTTCATCACCTCGGTTCCCCGAGTTCCGGAACCTGTACAGAAAAATGCAACAGAGATCAACAGAAACATCGTTTCCGCTCTTTTTATTGCTTATGAAAACCACACATTGCATGTTGTACCACCATTCAGCGAGACCTACAGAGATGATGGTCCAGATTGTTGTACGCACCGGTACCTCTAATACCCAGTAACACGTCCTCTTGCATTGATGCATGCCTGTATTCGTCATAGCATACTATCCACAAGTTCATCAAAGCACTGTTGGTCCAGATTGTCCCACTCCTCAACGGCGGTTCGGCGTAGATCCTCAGAGTGGTTGGTGGGTCACGTTGTCCATAAACAGCCCTTTTCATCTATCGCAGGCATGTTCGATAGGGTTCATGTCTGGAGAACACGCTGACCACTCTAGACGACTGATGTTATTCTGAAGGAAGTCATTCGCAAGATGTGCACAATGGGGGCGCGAATCGTCGTCCATGAAAACGAATACCTCGCCAGTATACTTCCAATATGATTGTACTATCGGTCGGAGGATGGTTTTCACGTATCGTACAGCCGTCATGGCGCCTTCCATGACCACCAGCGGGGCATGTCGGCCCCACATAATTCCACCCCAAAACAGCAGGGAACCTCCACCTTGCTGCACTCGCTGGACAGTGTGTCTAAGGCGTTGAGAATGACCGGGTTGCCTCCAAACACGTCTCCGACGATTGTCTCGTTGAAAGCATGTGCGATACTCAACGGTGAAGAGAACACGATGCCAGTCCTCAGCGGTTCATTCGACATGTTGTTCGGCGTTTCCGTACCGCGCTGTATGATGTCGTGATTGCAAAGATGGACCTCGCCCTGGAAGTTGGGAGTGAAGTTGCACATCAAGCAGCCTACTGCGCGCAGTTTGAGTCGTAACACGACGTTCTGTGACTGCACGAAAAGCATTATTCAACTTGGTGGAATTGCTGTCAGGGTTCCTCCGAGCCATGATCGGTAGGTAGCAGTCATCCAATGCAGTAGTACCCCTTGGACGGCCCGAGCGAGGCATGTCATCGACAGTTCCTGTCTCTCTATGTCTCCTCCTTGTCCGAACAACATGGCTTTGGTTCACTCGGAGACGCCTGGACACTTCCCTTTTTGAGAGTCCTTCCTGGCACAAAGTAACAATGCGGACGCGATAGAATAGCGGTACTGACCGTCTAGGCATGGTTCAACAACAGACAACACGAGCTGTGTACCTCCTTCCTGGTGGAATGACTGGAACTGATCGGCTGTCGGACCCCCTCCGTCTAATAGAAGCTGCTCATGCATGGTTCTTTACATCTTTCGGTAGGTTTAGTGACATATCTGAACAGTCAAAGGAACTGTGTATGTGATACAATATCCACAGTCAACGTCTATTTACAGGAGTTCTAGGAACCGGGTGATGCAAAACTTTTGTTTGATGTGCGTGTATGGTTCAGGACTTCATGTGCTGTAAGTGGTCGGAATACATCAATATGAATTCAGTGGACATTCATGTAATACTGAAGTCTACCGTCAGGCATCTTATGTAGCCCATAGGAGTATCAACTGTCCTCTTCTTCGTCCCTCCCCACAAAACTGACACTCCGTCACTTGGCCCTACCATTGCCACTCACTGCCCCCCCCCCCCCCCCAACCGATAGCCGTGTTCCAGTGTGGGGACTCCCTGGTTCAAGATAATTCATTTTCTGAGTTCTGTGGGAGTCCCACCAGTGCACGTGGGTCGTGCAAGTTGTTGCATAGGTGTGATGTCTTTTATGTAATTCTCCACGAAACGGTGAATTACGATTTTATGATACTGCAGCCATGGGATCGTTATGAGGCAACTATATTTACACTCTGAGTTGAATTATTCCAATGTATACCTGTAAGAGTCTGTTACGAACGTGTATTACAAGGACATGTTGAGCATAAAGGTAAATAAATATGCGCCTTCCTTTCCTGGTAATACCTCTGGTAAAGCAAAGAACGTGTGCCCACGCAGTGGCACCACTTTGTTACGATATCGGCAACTGTTTTGACTTATGTCAACGTCAGTTGATGAACAGAAGTGATGAATGCAGGTCACAGGAATATACACTCCTGGAAATTGAAATAAGAACACCGTGAATTCATTGTCCCAGGAAGGGGAAACTTTATTGACACATTCCTGGGGTCAGATACATCACATGATCACACTGACAGAACCACAGGCACATAGACACAGGCAACAGAGCATGCACAATGTCGGCACTAGTACAGTGTATATCCACCTTTCGCAGCAATGCAGGCTGCTATTCTCCCATGGAGACGATCGTAGAGATGCTGGATGTAGTCCTGTGGAACGGCTTGCCATGCCATTTCCACCTGGCGCCTCAGTTGGACAGCGTTCGTGCTGGACGTGCAGACCGCGTGAGACGACGCTTCATCCAGTCCCAAACATGCTCAATGGGGGACAGATCCGGAGATCTTGCTGGCCAGGGTAGTTGACTTACACCTTCTAGAGCACGTTGGGTGGCACGGGATACATGCGGACGTACATTGTCCTGTTGGAACAGCAAGTTCCCTTGCCGGTCTAGGAATGGTAGAACGATGGGTTCGATGACGGTTTGGATGTACCGTGCACTATTCAGTGTCCCCTCGACGATCACCAGTGGTGTATGGCCAGTGTAGGAGATCGCTCCCCACACCATGATGCCGGGTGTTGGCCCTGTGTGCCTCGGTCGTATGCAGTCCTGATTGTGGCGCTCACCTGCACGGCGCCAAACACGCATACGACCATCATTGGCACCAAGGCAGAAGCGACTCTCATCGCTGAAGACGACACGTCTCCATTCGTCCCTCCATTCACGCCTGTCGCGACACCACTGGAGGCGGGCTGCACGATGTTGGGGCGTGAGCGGAAGACGGCCTAACGGTGTGCGGGACCGTAGCCCAGCTTCATGGAGACGGTTGCGAATGGTCCTCGCCGATACCCCAGGAGCAACAGTGTCCCTAATTTGCTGGGAAGTGGCGGTGCGGTCCCCTACGGCACCGCGTAGGATCCTACAGTCTTGGCGTGCATCCGTGCGTCGCTGCGGTCCGGTCCCAGGTCGACGGGCACGTACACCTTCCGCCGACCACTGGCGACAACATCGATGTACTGTGGAGACCTCACGCCCCACGTGTTGAGCAATTCGGCGGTACATCCACCCGGCCTCCTGCATGCCCACTATACGCCCTCGCTCAAAGTCCGTCAACTGCACATACGGTTCACGTCCACGCTGTCGCGGCATGTTACCAGTGTTAAAGACTGCGATGGAGCTCCGTATGCCACGGCAGACTGGCTGACACTGACGGCGGCGGTGCACAAATGCTGCGCAGCTAGCGCCATTCGACGGCCAACACCGCGGTTCCTGGTGTGTCCGCTGTGCCGTGCGTGTGATCAATGCTTGTACAGCCCTCTCGCAGTGTTCGGAGCAAGTATGGTGGGTCTGACACACCGGTGTCAATGTGTTCTTTTTTCCATTTCCAGGAGTGTATTTCCTGTTAAATACACAATACGGTATGTTAATGGTTGCTCATTGTGCACGGTGCAAGCAGTATTATGTACCTCCCATATGTTCTCGTATCCTGTAATACGACAATTGGTCTATAAAATCAGTAATCGCTGTTTTGGACGACGATATGTCAAAGACAGGGCAGACATATTTTAACGTGTATGTAATGTTTGCAGATACATAATAATCGCTTGTTTCTATGACCTACATTGTATGACACGTATGCTTTATTAGTTTCCAGTTCAGAATGCACGTGAGAATGGCTACAAACCCGAAGTCATGATTGTGTAAAATAAATGAGCAATTAACAGTCAAAAGGGCGGAAATTTCTTTCAAAAAATAAATAGTTTTCTGTTCAGAATCTCGTAGCAGAGTATTGTGTTTTGTAACTACTGTCTACATTTAAAATCGTTGTCTGGTTGCGGTAGTGGAGAGGAGATGGTGAAAGGGGGAAAGAAAAAAGGAGTGAACAGAAAGTTGGTTGAAAGTGATTGGGAAACAGAAAAGGGAGCAAGGAGGACAAATGGTACAGAATTCTCCTAAAAATTAAATGTGTGTAAATTGTAAACGGCATGAAATAGTAAAATTATAATATGGGGTAATGAAGATTGATGGTGAGGACAGAAGGCAGGAACAGGTGGAAGGGTTAGTGTGAGTGACGTTAGGGTTTAACGAGAGAGGGTCTTACACTAAAATTGCAATGAATAATGCATATTTTTTCTGTTAAAATGCTAAAAGCTGAGGCCAGTGAATGTGTGAAACTGTAAAAAGGATAAAATGGTACATTATGGAAGTGAAAATAAACTAACTAAAACTGAATTAGTGTCTTTAAATATTAAGTATTAATAATGTGAAATCATACGGTCTTGTTCTGAGAGCATAAATTGTAAAATCGTATAAAAATTCTCGATAAAATGTTAAAATCAAAGAACAATAGCCAGCAAAGTTCTCTACTGTTACCACTGTATGGATGACGTCATATTGTTAGCTACAGGCGACCAAAGCGATGTTAATGACTATTAACCCGCAAATTGGATTCACAGTTGATCACGAAAATAAAGGAGCTATGAATTATCTCGACATTACTGTGACAAGAGAGGCGGACAAACATCATTTTAGTGTGCACAGAAAACCCACCTTTGCAGACATTATTATTGGAACCCTGAAAGAATGAAGATAGCATATTTTCGATCAGTGATTAAGAGGTTATTAAGACTGTCATTAAACAAGCGTGAGAGGAACACAGAAACTGCTGTTATAAAACAAGTTGTAGTAAGCAACGGTTATCCAATCTCAACAGAAACTAAGTTACTACAGAAAATTAAAAGACAAGAGCAAAGTAAAATCAATGGCAGGACACTAACAGGTGAACAGGAAGACAAGAAAATCATGTACATGCCTATGTGCTATAAAGGACGAGTTTCAGAAGTTATTGCTAGAGAACTTCTCAGTCCCAATTTGAGTATACGATTTAACAGTAGAGATTGTTCGCTTCAGACTGAGGCACCGTGTGAATAAAGAAGTCTCTCAAAATTGATGACAGCAGGTGTATGTAAAATAAATCGTTTACGTAAGTCAAACAGATATGGCATCTGAAATACGCGTCAAAGAGCACGCTTGCTTCAATTCACAAACATAAAACAGTTTTTGACTAACGTCATATAAGATCGGAGCAATCTTTTGGGACCATTGACACAAATCTGAAAGTGTTGCACAATGACCCTAAGAGACACATTTTGGAAGGAATTTACACACCGTCTACAACAGACTGGCAACGTATTAAATCAGCAGAAAGATTTTATTGACGTGTATTTTTTTTAGAAACTTTGAATGTCTCTTCCAACGTCCACATCGACGCAGCGCACATTTGAGCAACAGGCGCACGTACAAACTGGCATCCGTAAATGTTGCGTAACTGTGCGCCGCGCTACACCACCAATCAGAAGAAAATGCTACACAGCTTGTTCCCTATAACATTATTTGCTGCTCGTAGTTTCACTTCTATACTTTGTTTTATACTTCTCATGATTTTATACTATCATTGTTTTGAATTTTAATGTTTTATGCCAGTTAATTCGATTCCAGGTAACCTACATAGTTCCACTTGTACAATTTTACGGTTTGACTTTTTTATTTCTACATCCATTGTTCTGTACTTTTAATATTTGAAAGATAATTTTCGTACGATTTTACTTTACATAGTTTAAAAGCAAGACTTTACGGTTTCATACTACCATTGTTTCATGCTTAATATTTTAAGACATTAATTCAATTTTTCTTACTTTCTCTTCAATGAACAATTTACTATTTTGTTGATTTACAGTTTTACACATCCATTGGGCTATGCTATGAAGATTTTAATGAAAATATTTCACATATAATTTTTAGCGATACCTGTGTACCTCTCCTCCTACTTGGTCCATTTCCTCTCTCCCAGTCACCCTTACTCCATATTCCCCTGCACCTTCTTTCCTCCTTTCAGTTCCCCCTCTCCACTACCGCCACCAGTTTCCCTATTTAAAACAATGACCGCAGCCACAAAACGCAGTGCTCTGATACGACGTTCTGAACAGACAAGACGAGCAGCTGACGCAACTTCTTAGGTAAATTTAACATTTATATATAATTCTTTTCTAATTGTTGTAAAACAATACGCAGAACATATATCGTTTTAATTTTTCCAGATCTCAAGATGTCATGTAATTAAAAATGTACAAGTGAGACTGGAGAATAATTGAGATTTGTTTTAAATAGTCGCTTCTCTAATGTTTATAGCTTAGCGGAAGCAGCATGAAAATCTTTACCTTGGAATAATATCATGACTTCGCATGTTCCTTAGACAAATTGATTTTCGTTGTAGGTATGCATTGCTGTGACAGGAATTTGATATCGATATAGACAAAAGTTAAACTCCAACCATCCTTCCTGTCAACAGAAAGTGATACAATATCCAGGCTAGCAATTCATTCTAAATGATGTTTAGGTGGTTCCTCACATAAATTGTGTTTTACGTTATACATAAGACATCTAACATTTGTAGAGGGTTTCTAAATGGTGACAGTTGAGGAATCTGGAGTTGTGAGCGATATATGAAACATGCAAACATGCTCGTAATTGATTTGTGGGTGAGACTGGGGGATGGGGGATATTGGAACTTCTATTAGCAAGATTACACGCGCTTCCATATATTGTTCGCCTTTTCAAGCTCCGCAAACAATATCCAAAGACAAAGTCGCTTTCCATGTATGTGAAAACAGGCAATGAATAGTTTCTACATTTGATGTCATGTAAATATAATGAGATGGAATCGCAAGAAGACAACTGGATGAATGGAAGGCATCGTAGCAATTCAGTGGTTGGAACAGGTGTCTGCTGTGAATGAAATGAAGTATAGCTACATGTCGTGATGCTGCGTGGACAGATGTAGTCAACAAATGTAGTGCACTTTCTCCATCTTATAGCGAGATATTTCGTATGAATAGCTGGTATAAAATATAACTTTAAACCATCATCAGAAGACCCTGAAGGCAGTTGAGGGAGCTAAAGGACTTTCTGATATACGTGTGGTCAATATCAAAGTGCACACTTTAAGTGTGTCATTCCAGATCCTACACACCAATGGCTGAGCGTTCTGCAAGCCCATGGAAGGTTTCTGGAAGTACTAAACGTTTACGAAATCGCCATCATATACTGGTCTAGCAATTATGGTTCTCAGTCATTCACACAGAATGCATAGTATGTTCTAAAAGTACGAGAATGGACATCAACGAAATGTGTATCTTGGAGAGTAACACAGATAACGGAACAGGAGGAGGAATGTGTGTGTGCAGGGCAGCAGTGTTTGAGATTTGAACTTAACGGTATGCTGCTGATATTATACTAACATCGTGGACAGAACGCAATACTAGCGCATCCTGATCTCCTTCTAACAATGTCAAGAACATGGTTAGAGAAATGTCTGCAATACTTCCTCCAACCATTGTAACACAATTCAGTCAATGCTTCATAGACGCCCATTACGCTGGAAGACAGAACGTAGTTTCTTATAGTGGACTCCGAAAGTCCCACAACTCAATATACATAAATGAGGAACATGGACATCAAACGTTTCCACAGAAGTTGCAAGTCATTTCCGATGAATGCATGTGCGATTGATTCAACAACAGGCTTGCGTTCAAAGTCTTTTTCTGACAAAGGTTGCGGATGGCCATGACAGAGGTCTACTGTTACAACATGCATGACATTCCGCATGCAACACATATCACAGCTATCACACTGATTCACAAATCTGTACTTGACTCTATTCTCACAGAGACACACATGTTGTTACACGTGAATTTTCTTATAGTTTAGATACTAACGTCGTTACCAAAGTACATTCGTATTCAAATGAAGCAATGACTATATGTTTAAACATGTTCGATGCTTTACAAATTAAAACTTGTATTTAGTCATACAGTGGCACAAGTATTGTACAGTCTTTTTCCTTAATGTTCTGAATGTCAACTCTATGAACATATATATGTCACTGTATTTGTCTATAACAGTGCATTTGTCATAACCATGTTGACAGAATTTTCTAAAAACATGAACGATTTATAATTGTAATACCTTAATTGAATATGTAATAAGTAAGAGTCCAGTTGCCTTTAAGTATCCATGTATTTGAAGAATCCCTGTGCATATGAGTGTCCTGAGGCATTTCCTTTCCCTAGAACTACTGTAAAAACGAATAGTAAGTGTCTGGAATTTTCATGGATGGTGGTCCCCTTACGTACGGCTAATACAAAAAAATTAAGACCATTAAATATGAATGAGTGTGAGAAGGCTTGTGCATGTGAATTTCAGCGTTTGTCACCTCGGCATCAGGTCAAACATTTACACCCATAATATGTGTCATTAAGGTAATCAATCGATGACATAAAATAAGATGAAAAATAGTACTCATAGCCCAAGAGAAATATCTTTGATCTTCTTTTTCTACAGATTAGTCTCAGCACAACTACGTTGGTATCCACCTAGAAAACGATGAAGGACTGATGTTACGCGGCAGTTTTTTTTTCCAAAACTGTCCCATAACATGTTTAATAATCCAATAAGCATATCCGACTGGCAAATGAAATCTAACCACTGACGCTGCATGAAAGATGCAAGCAATAACAACAAATTCCGATGACTGCAGTTCTACTTACCTCTAACTCTTTTCCTTTTGGTACAGTGAAGGAGTCTTGTAATGTGCTGCAGTCTGGGGCTTGTACCCGTCTGGTGAAAGGCAAGAGTCACTAGGGAAGCCGCACAGGTGGTAAAAATGTTTCTGCTGAAAGCCAATAAATGCAGGCTAGAGCGCTGTGCTGGCCGAATGCAGCGGGAGCAACTACTGGGGGCACCTTAGCCAGTTATAAAGACTTATTATGTCTGAATCGAATAGGATGCTTGTTAGTAATAAGACCGAAGGACAGGAGTAAACATGTCACTCCTAGGATGGTACCCAGCTGTTACGTTGAAGGAGGCAAGCTGTAATTTTTTTCTTAAATTTAACAAGGAGATCGCTAGTTGGATCATAGCAGTTATTCTGGTAACAGGGGAGAGTTCCCAAATGGGTGTATATGGACACCTGCTTATTGTCCACAATCAGAAATCTGTTACATACTGTGGAAGATTTGCTGATGTCTACCTCAATCCAAGGGAGAAATACACTGCATTGGTTAACCATAGCAGAACCTGTAAGAGTAGGGAATGTGTTAGCATGTATTAAAAAAAAAAATCATTTTTCGGATCCCAATATCTGCTGAAATTGGCCAATGAGATTGGAATGTTGACAGACCCAGGTAAGGTGGGTAGAGGAGAGTAGTAAACTATTTGCTCTAGGGACATTAAAGAAGTCACTCCTCTACAGTCCTTGAGACAGTACACTTGGTTTTAGAGCCGCAGAACGAGATGTCTTCCAACTTAGCACAGAAGTCAGATGCTGGGGATGAACTTAGAATTATCAGTCATCACTGCATCCACTTTCTGCTCTCGTACACCATTAGAATGGCGAGCAGGAGGTGTATTTGCATTCCCTGAGGCGAGACGAGTGCGAAGTCATCCATATTACATCAAAGCTGCGTTTTGGTGATCTGATTTTCACAGCCGGCTAGTACACCCACCAGGAACTTAAGCAAGAGTATTGGTGGTTGTTCATGCTTCTCTGGGACCTTTATTTACTCTTTAACATATCCTGCAATCACTGGTCATATGTACGAACATAGTTTCATTTCGTTTCTGTCATTTTTCCACCAAACTGTCTCAAAACTATCTTATGTGCTTTCAATCTCTTGTTCCCTTAACAACTGATTATATTCTTGATTCAGTGGATAAAATATTTTTAATGTCTTTTAACAATAAATCAGATTATTATAGTGCCTCTTAATTTAGTTTTGTAATTTGGTGGATTCTGTGTCAATATATCCACGTGAGGCGCAGTAACCATTTTGTTATGCTTAACTGGACCATCCCCAGCTGTTTAATTATGTATGACATTATCTGCTGTGTAACCTTACTTTCTTTTTAATTCACAACCACTTATCTCACTAGGCTAGCAGGGAAACATTTATTGCCATCTCTGGAGTATGCTGAATTGCTCAGTCGATGCCTCACAACTTCATGATGATCAATATTTCAGTAGTGTGTTCTGTACACACCTGCTGTGTTCACCTGATGAGTGGATTCTGAGGATGAGTGGTGGACGGTAGACAATTGCAGTGCCACACAAAGTGGGATAACTATTTAAGACTGGCCACATTGCAGGCTACAGTCGTATGTGCAGGTCCACCACCGTGGATCGCTATTTCGAATTTTGAAGTCATTGATGTGTTATAGATCGTCATCTTGAAATCTGCGCTTAGAACCATACAGACTGCCCAGTGTGCACAGGATCACTGTCTTGGCATGCTCACCATCCAGACTGCATTAAGGTCAATCATCTTGTTTACAGTTTTGGGGCAATTTGTAACAGTTTGATGTGACTTGTTACACTGCGGAGGACTGGTGGCATTTCTATTCCCACTATATATGTCATAATTAAACTGCAAACTTCGAAGTATTTCAGAGTGGTCTACATAAAATCACACTCACCTAGACTGTGAATAACTCAAAGTTCAGCGATTGTAGGAACTTTCTCACTACAGTTGAATATATTTCAATACACTACCACCTATCAGACATGTAGAATTTCCCCAAGACTACATGGCACAGTCATTTCATATCATATCTCCTGACCTGCTATCGTGATCAGTACAAGGACCTCCTGCACAAGCGCCCTTGTTGAAGGACTCGTACAGGTATTCGTTGTAAAATGATCTAGAAGTCCTATGGAAGTATGTGCGAGCTTGCTATTAAATGTCCCACTACCCCACCAGTCGATTACGAACAGATTTCACATATCGCCTACCTCTTCAGAGTCCTCAATTGTCACCGTTTGGAGACATGGTGGAAATTTTAGATGTCTTACATATAAAGTAAAACCCTACAAACCACTGTCCCACCATCAGGAGAAGTGGCTTCACAAACGTCTGTCCTATTGTGCTACATGGAAGAAAACATGTAACTCAGATACAGTTGATGTGGTTATTATCATCGGTGTCATACCAACAACTTTAAATATTGAACTTGAAAACTGCTACACATTATAAAGTTATTCTGAAGAAACAATACTGCACATGTTATTTGATCTGGAGTAAACTGCAGCACAGGCTCGCATTGTGAGGCATTTCATGCCTTCTGGGGTAGTCAGTGTTTTGTTATAGACCTCTCGTTTTATCTTTCGCCACAGAGAAAATAATAGAAGTGTTAAATTTGGTGAGCGTGTAGCCCATTTTGCGTTTCCTAAACGACCATTCCAATACTCTCCAAATGCTGTTTTAAGAGGATCTGTCATTACATGAGCGGAATGGGAGGGACATCTGTCATGTTGATACCACACTGATTCCCTTACGTCCAGTGGGATGTCTTCCAATATCTGCAGCTGCAACATATCTTAGGAACTCGAAATATATGAGTGTACTTAGTTTCTCATGAATAAAACTGGGACCAAAGATGCGTGGCTTCAAAAACACGCACACAACGTTGATACACCAAGACTGTTGTTTTTACCCACTTTCTTGAGTCAGTGTGGATTTTCAGCTGACGATTAGTGCATATTATGAAGATTGACTTGCGGAGAACTGTACCAGTTTTAGAAGTCATTGCCCTGAAGGTGTAGATGCAATGAAATGTCAAGTGGATGAAATATGATGGAATGCAGAGTTTGTAGATTACACGTTTGGTTGATACCCCTCACACTTCAGAGAAGCCTCGTAGTGACATTGGTGTTATGTGTTACTGCTCCCAAAATGTTAGTTTCATTTCTTTAGTCAGTTGCTCTTCTTTTTCTTTCTTTATTCTCCGCAGTTTCAGTCTCTAGAATTTTTTTTTAATGTAACAACTGTACAAAACCGCGTCTTGATGTATGTATTCATTCTAGATGTATTTGGGCTGGCATGTCTCAGCTGTCCCACCTCGTATACTCAGTTGTACACGTAGGTGTGAAAGCACCAGCGCATCACTCTCTAAGAGCGTGTGTAAACAAAGAAGCTCAACTTATAAACTGTAATTTTCAGCACAAATTGCTCCATCAAATCATGAAATGGTGCTGGTAGAACTGGCAGTAATCCAGTCTTTAGGGTGAAATAATGCGTAATTTACTTTCTTCCTTATTAGAACTGTGTGTGTTCCATGCTGCAAAAATATTTTACCGACACCTGAAACGTGATTTGTGGAACAGCAAGCAGTAATGTGAAAGGAGACCATTACGTACGTCGACAGTTGAACTGTAGTAACTAGTAAGCCAGCACCACAGACTCCGCGATGCAGGTTCTGTACCGGAGAAAGTAAGGAATTTAATACTAACCGTACGAGTTGAAGGCCGTTTCTCTGCGATATAAAGATTTACAGATGACGTTACATTTAAAACATAGCTATGAATCTTCGAACCTTGAAGAATTACCCATTACTTTTATTGCTCATTATGCTGTAAATGTAGTCTGCATGACAACTTTTGTTTAAAAACGCTAACAAATAATTTGTTAGTGCATTACTTTTTGCTATACAGGCTGTTTCAAGAAGATTGCTCATATTCCTAGAAGATAGTATTGGTCGAAACAAGAATGAAAGTTCCTAAAATGATGTTGCATGTTTGTTGTTGTCTTCAGTCCGAAGGCTACTTTGATGCAGCTCTTCATGCTGCTCTGTCCTCTGCAAGCCTCTTTGTCTCTGCACCTGCTTACTGTATTCATCTCTTGGGTTTCCTCTACGATTTTTAACCCCCATATGCCCTTCCAGTACTAAATTGGTGTTCCCTTGATATCTCAGAATGCGTCCCATCAACCGATATCTTCTTTCAGTCAAGTTGCACCGGTAATTGCTATTCTCGCCTATTCTGTTAAGTACCTCCTCATTAGTTACATGATCTACACATCTGATCTTCAGCATTCACCTATAGCAGCCTATTTTAAAAGCTTCTGTTCTCTAATTGTCTAAATTGTTTATCGTCCACTGTTCACTTGCATACATGGCTACACTATAGACAAGCACCTTCAGAAGAGACTTACTAAAGCTTAATATTCTATTGAGATATCGACCGATCTGTCCGCTCATTGCCGGCCGGAGTGGCAGAGCGGTTCTAGGCGCTTCAGTCTGGAACCGCGCGACCGCTACGTTCGCAGGTTCGAATCCTGCCTCGGGCATGGTTGTGTGTGATGTCCTTAGGTTAGAACTACTTAAACCTAATTAACCTAAGGACATCACACACATCCATGCCTGAGGCAGGATTCGAACCTGCGACCTTAGCGGTCGCGCGGTTCCGGACTGAAGTGCCTAAAACCGCTCGGCCACAACGGCCGACTTGATGCTTCGTCTCCATGACTACTGGAGTGTTTGCGTCTGCTCATATGCGCCTGTTCTGGTAACGTACTATGCAATCTGGCAGCCTGCAAATACTACACATCACTCGTAACAAGTAAAACAGCCCATATCTCAACAGGTATTGGTTTATACTCACAACATTATAGAGACTTATTCTCCTAGTTGTCACCAATACCAGCTCGTGTACAACATGTGACAATTTTTTAACATTCACTACGTTTATTTTATTTTATTTTTAATTTCATTACTCATCTGCCAGATATAGACAGTACCAAGTACATATTCAATAGCCAAGAACACAAAACTTTTTCCTTTCCGTTCACTTTCGATCCATCCCCACAAACAGTATGTGTGAAGTTTGCTATTTATTTTTCCACCTCAGTCGTATTTCTTTAAAATAAATAAAACAGAGTAAAAAATAAATTTACAAATATTATTAAAGTATGGCAGTTTACTGCTGCACTTACCCGTGTGTTTGTTTAAGGGACTGATCGCATCCATATGGAATAACACATCAGGATACTGTAAACTAAGATATAAAAAGCTAGTTCGTGAAAGGAGGGGAGAGGACGATAAAACGAGAAAGGGGAGGGGGGAGAAGTGGTTTAGAATATACGCAGATATAACAAAAACGCTACACTACACAGTCAGCATGGGTGCTTCTCAGGGTGACGGTGGTTCGATAATAACCATGGGGCAGAAAACCGTGAGAGGAACCGAAACATGTGACACAATCTTCAGGAAACAGAATGTCGAAAAACATGTAGCACTGTGAATTCAGCACTTGGCTGGCACAAGTGGCTTATGACTGAGCATTCAGAAACAAAACTCAACGCAAAGCACAAGATGAGGTCCACAGTGGTTCAACTCAGTGTAAGTACTGGCCCACTCAGCTCACTGACGCCTGTAGGTAACGTTTCTGTCAGCAGGTTTGTCCACATTGGGCATCATTCCTGCAAGTTTCTGCACTATTCTGCTGCGCTACCTGCGCTACCTGCGCTACCTCGCGTCCATCGCAGTGTCCACTGGTGGGGATACTAAATCCTTCGCCCTTGAAATATCTGTAAATGGCCAAGCTTACGTCGCGACCTCCAATCTGGAAACAGAGGAAGTGGCAGAGAACCGAGCAATGGACCAACTACCGAAGAACACACCATTAACGCCACTGGTTCTGGCTGTAGTGTGGAAGACACAGAGGCTGAAACACTGCCAAGTCCATTGGTGGCAATGGGGACTAGGTCACATCCATCAGCGAAGGAGGGGAGGAGGGTGAGTCGAAAGCCATTGGCTCCACATCGGCAGGTGCCGGTCTGAACTTCAATGGTCCTGAGGCTGCAGGTGATGGGAGGACACCAGAGGGAGAGGTGAGGGCGGAATGAGCTGGCATGTCACTGCCAATGGAAGACCGCTTGTGGAATAGCATCAGAATCAACCCAACAGCTGAGCTGAACAGAAGGGTGCGATGGCGAGGCCTCAAAAGGGCGAGAATGCAAATTATTTTCATGACAGGTCAGCTGCTCCCTACCGGCATCCACCACAAATAACTCCCGACCTTTGTGGCCCACCACATCAGCCGGCAAACACCAGTCCCAGGAGGGAAACTGGACCATGGTGGTTCATGACATGCAGCGCAGGGTGCAACAAATTCAAGAGACTTCACGGCTGGTACTGATACAAACATTCAACCAGACAGCACCACCGACCAGTGTTAACTGGTATGCAGCCAAAAAACTCGAAAACTCATTGTCGCAGACAGAGGAAGTCATGGACAACTTTCTTAGGGTCTTGAACATATGCACAAAGCTCTCTACTTCTGACTTAGAAGCCAGCAGAAATGGAGCACTGATCAGATACTGCATACCATTGCGAACGTGACACAAATTGCCTACCATTACTGGGCACGAAGTTCCTGCAGGATCCCTCAGTCGTAAAAATATCTGACAATCAATCCAAGAACAGTGGTTGTCAATGACATAGAGGACATCTTGGCTATGTACGGGAAACTCGACCATGCATCAACCACCAACAATCTCATGCAGCCCAAAAATGGATCAGTTAAATCAACGTTCACCCTGCCCTATGGGTACTCTAGAACTGGTCAAGGGGAAAACTGGTGCGTTCAGTGCACAAGCTACACGAACCCAATCGAAATTTTCGCTGTCACTATCGATAGATGGTCAGCAGAAGTGATATCGTGCAGTGCTTTCATATGAGTCATACCTCACTGCCACACATCCAGCAACTGGAGTACGCAAGGATGCAGCACCGTGGAGATAACCATTAGACAGTATTGTTTCTCTGTTAATAATATGAGGACCCTCTCAACAATGATGAGCTGAACATATATGAGGAAAAAACGTACGCCACACCGGATCTGCACCCAAGGAAATGTGCTCTGGCCAGCCCAACATGAGGTGGGGCGGGTTATAAGAGTTCGTATTGTTCACTGCAAAAGTTCCACCTACCTCAGTAAGGCGGAAGATCACCAGCCCGTTTCTCTGCAGACGTATACACTGTGCTGACGACAGGGGATCTCAAGTTGATTCCGTATTTCTAGATTTCCGGAAAACTTTTGACACCGTTCCTCACAAGCGACTTCTAATCAAGCTGCGGGCCTATGGGGTATCGTCTCAGTTGTGCGACTGGATTCGTCATTTCCTGTCAGGAAGGTCGCAGTTCGTAGTAATAGACGACAAATCATCGAGTAAAACTGAAGTGATATCAGGTGTTCCCCAGGGAAGCGTCCTGGGACCTCTGCTGTTCCTGATCTATATAAATGACCTGGGTGACAATTTGAGCAGTTCGCAGATGATGCTGCAATTTACCGTCTAGTAAGGTCATCCGAAGACCAGTATCAGTTGCAAACCGATTTAGAAAAGGTTGCTGTATGTATGGTGTGACAGGTGGCAGTTGACGCTAAATAACGAAAAGTGTGAGGTGATCCACATGAGGTGCAAAAGAAATCCGTTGGAATTCGATTACTCGATAAATAGTACAATTCTCAAGGCTGTCAATTCAACTAAATACCTGGGTATTAAAATTACGAACAACTTCAGTTGGAAAGATCACATAGATAATATTGTGGGGAAGGCGAGCCAAAGGTTGCGTTTCATTGGCGGGACACTTAGAAGATGCAACAAGTCCATTAAAGAGACAGCTTACACTACACTCGTTCGTCCTCTGTTAGGATATTGCTGCGGGGTGTGGGATCCTTACCAGGTGGGATTGACGGAGGACATTGAAAGGGTGCAAAAAAGGGCAGCTCGTTTTGTATTATCACGTAATAGGGGAGAGAGTGTGGTAGATCTGATACGCGAGTTGGGATGGAAGTCATTAAAGCAAAGACGTTTATCGTCGCGGTGAGATCTATTTGCGAAATTTCAGTCACCAACTTTCTCTTCCGAATGCGAAAATATTTTGTTGAGTCAACCTACATAGGTAGGAATGATCATCAAAATAAAATAAGAGAAATCAGAGCTCGAACAGAAAGGTTTAGGAGTTCGTTTTCCCGCGCGCTATTCGGGAGTGGAATGGTAGAGAGATAGTATGATTGTGGTTCGGTGAACCCTCTGCGAAGCACTTAAATGTGAATTGCAGAGTAATCATGTAGATGTAGATGTAAAGGCAGCGTTGAAGAAAACGCCGTCAATACTTACATTGCAAAGTCCGCGTGAACTTTGGTAGCAAGCTATCCTGTAAATACTTTTCAGGCAGAAAGTGGTTGTTTCGTTCTCTCAGTAAAGTGTCAAAATTCTGAAAAGAATCTTTTATTCCATTTTAGTTAAAGAAAAATACCTGCCATCAGCCCACATGTAATTAGCGAACAACTTCACTGTCCTCA
The DNA here is from genome assembly GCF_021461385.2 of Schistocerca piceifrons. NCBI lineage: Eukaryota > Metazoa > Arthropoda > Insecta > Orthoptera > Acrididae > Schistocerca > Schistocerca piceifrons. Next base: position 276,051,448 of record NC_060143.1, on the reverse strand, counting down.
GTTCACAGTTCATGCAACCCAGTACCCACGTAAGGCGGCCAGAAAAGTACGTAAGTCCAACCCGAAGAATTACGCGATTTCACAGTCAATACTCCGCTACTATGTCTGAGTTTCACCTTCAGTCCTTTTCAGTGGGTTTCTCTTAAAGAAATTGCTCGGCAAATATTCCATACACGGATACGAAACATGCCATGCGGAATTTTGCAAAGGCCGAAATTTCACACACGTTTATCTCTTTAACAAAACGATTCTAGAACTTCCAAACTTCACAAGACGTTCCGTAAATACAGCTGCTTCTATGGCAACACAATATGGACGCAAAATTCCATCTTCTTCACTTTACACATAATGCAGACGGACACGTTTAACATGACTTGGTCATTCAATAGCTACCCAGCCACTCTTCTATGCTGCTCCTTCCACAGAGTATAACTTAACTAACTGGCAGTGCGCGGGAACTGCTAAACTCTGATTGGTTGATCAAAATCACCAGCCAATCAGAATAATCGTTCGAGATCATACTCTCACCATAACTGTCCTACGCCTATCACTATTCCCAGTTGCATTCACGTCATTTCAACATGAAAATATTAATATAAGATTTAATAAAACCAATGAATAGAAAATTAAACTTGAGATTTATTTAGAAAACTATTACTCTGCAAACGGCTATTCTAGCTACCTTCTTACAAAAGCAAGTACTCTTAGACATACGTCATCAGGGCAATGAGGGGAAAACACAACTGTCCCACTACACACTTACATAATGTGGGACATTATGCAATATTGAATTTCTACCTAAGTCCCACTTACACACTCTCACTCATTCTCATGCATTTCACAACAACAAAAACAAATAGATATTACTTAAATAATAATCTTTTCTCGATTTTATATTACGAAAATAAAAAGTAGTTAACGTTTTTAATATGAAAATCCAAATAAATTGACGTGAAATTTTGTGAATTCCAATAATGATTTCAAATGATACTAAAAGACAAACTGTTGTTATTCGTAACTGAGTTTTTTAGTCTAAGTCTTGGTTTGGTGTGTTTTAGGTAATTTCCTCTAACTCCGAAACTATGACAGATAGAAGGCTGAAATTTTTATACCATATTCTCTTGAATAACAAAAGGCAGTGTATCGACTTTAAACAACATTAAGTAATATTTAATACAGAATGAGATTTTCACTCTTCAGAGGAGTGTGTGCTGATATGAAACTTTCTGGCAGATTAAAACTGTGTGCCGGACCGAGACTCGAACTCGGGACCTTTGCCTTTCGCGGGCAAGTGCTCTACCACTTGCCCGCGAAAGACAAAGGTCCCGAGTTCGAGTCTTGGTCCGGCACACAGTTTTAATCTCCCAGAAAGTTTAATATTTAATACAGGTTATTTAGATTCTTAGACGTTTGAATATTCAGTCGCTCGAAGTGACACGGATACCGCTTCCCACGGCTAGCATAGCGACAGGTGCGAATGAGTCATTGCTGAGACACAACTGGCTGTCTCCTTCACAGCCAACGGCCCCAATGCTATGTGCTGCTGTGCATAGTAGCTTACTGCAAAAAAGTTATCGTGTATTGACTCGCGACAAACTCAACAGCCGAAAAGCTTTTACTGGAAAAGTGGGCCAGCGGCCTTTGCGGTTGCGACTTCACGTGCTGCAGCGGAAAATCCGACAGGGTTTGCTGCAATGGTATCACCTAGCGTGAACACAAGCGCTTCCTTCTGACAGGGCCCCATTGGTAGTCGCAAAGCGCTTCAGTGGTGAGCAGTGGAGCAGGAACGAATGTCACAGAAATAGTTACTGAGAAAGAGGGCCCACTGCTGCAATTGGTGGACGGTTCTATCTGGCAGCTATTAACGGGGGCCAAATAAGGACATCAGCAGCTGTGAGGAGGAACCTTGCCCCATTCGATAACCACGAAAATTATAGCGATCACCCTCATCTTCACCTGTGAGTAACACACAGCAGAAAGCATCTTCAATGTGTAAGCGATTGGTTGTTTGGTGCCATCCGGATTTCGATAGGACAGGAGGCACCGACATCATACTGTGATGTATCATAAGCCGGGGTTAAAGGTTAACCCATCGTAAAAGAACCGAGACAGGGAGCAGAACGTAACCACTGCTTGAGAGACTTAAAGACTTGTTGATAATCTGCTGACGAGACAAACTCATTTCTTGCAAAGCCAGTTACAAGGATGACAGATGGCCGGCCGCGTTGGCCGTGCGGTTCTAGCGCTGCAGTCCGGAACCGCGGGGCTGCTACGGTCGCAGGTTCGAATCCTGCCTCGGGCATGGATGTGTGTGATGTCCTTAGGTTAGCTAGGTTTAATTAGTTCTAAGTTCTAGGGGACTGATGACCTAAGATGTTAAGTCCCATAGTGCTCAGAGCCATTTTTGATGACAGATGTGCGTGGCCTTGGGGGTGAACCGAGTGTAATGCAAAATCTTCTACAAAAAAAGCTGGAGCACCTTCAGGTTCTTGGGTGCTGCCAAATTGACGGTGGCTTTCATGTGGTCTTTTGTAGGGATGAGTGCATGTTCCAAAAAATACGTCGTTGGAAAACCAGCTGGAGGTTTCATAAATACTCTTCTGGAGTGGGCTGGTTACACAGATTCCAAAAGACAACGATTTAATTGGTAAAGCTCAAGGTGGGTACTGATAACCATGAAAGCCCAAAAAACCGTGCCCAGCAGCAACTGCAGTTAGGCTTCGCGGAAGTCGTTACGTGAGAAATACTGGCCCCCCGATAACTTCGCCGACAACACGGCCGGCCGCGGAATTAGATACGAATTCGCGATACACTGCGCTTTGACTCTCTGTTTAAAATCGCTGCAAAGGCGCCCAGAATCGTCGAGCTGTTGAATCGCCACTAAAGGAGTGGGCCACTGACTGAACAAAACTGTAGAAACGACGCCTTTGTCCTGCCAATATTGCACCCCAGCCTTTACATTGTCACGCATGGTGAAGGGAAAGGGGTGTCAGTTTGTGGGATGGAGCCGGCCAGAGAGGCCGAGCGGTTCTAGGCGTTGCAGTCTGCAACCGCGCGACTGCTACGGTCGCAGGTTCGAATCCTGCCTCGGGAATGGGTCCTTAGGTTAGTTCGGTTTAAGTAGTTCTAGGGGACTCATGACCTCAGAAGTTAAATCCCATAGTGCTCAGAGCCATTTTTTTTTTTTTGTGGGATGGAACTCCATGCCTGTTTGTACTTTGTGACCGAGCAGGCCGAGATAACATGTCGACACGCTGTTGAGCATATTGAGTTACAACAGCGCTACTTGGGCGAGCATTATCCTCTTGGAAAACACACACTGGAATGCTGTTCATGAATGGCAGCACAACAGGTCGAATCACCAGACTGACTTGCATGCAGGGTGTGTGGGATAACCATGACAGCGATCCCGCTGTCATAGGAAATTACAACAGACCATAACTCCAGGTGTAGTTCCAGTCTGCCCAGCAGGCAGACACGTTGCAATAAGGTCTCCTGTTAACGAACACAAGGTCATCACTGGCACCGAGGCAGAACCAGCTTTCATCAGTAAGCACAACAGATGTCCACCCTGCCCTCTAATGGGCTCTTGCTTTACACCACTGAAGTCGCAAATGGCAGTGGTTTGGGATTAGTGGAATGCATACTACAGGATGTCTGAATCGCAGCTGTCCTTGAAGTAACCGATACGTAACAGTTTTTTGTGTCACGGTGGTGCCAACTGCTGCTCATGTTACTGCTGCAAATGAAGTATGAAGCGTCACAACCATATGCAGAACACGATGGTCTTCCCTCTGTGCACTCCCAAGTGGCGGTGCGTAGCCCAGTCTTCTCGCGACCGTACATTCCCGTGACCACTGCTACAAGAAATCATGTACAGTGCTACATTCCTCCCAACTCTTTCTGCAATATAGCAGAAGGAACATCCACCTTCTCGTAGCCCTATTACGTGACCTCGTTCAAACGTAGTGAGACCTTCATAATGACGCCTTTATCGCCTTAAAGGCATTCTTGGCTAACATCAACTCACCATGTCCAATCTCAAAGGAAACTAATGATCAAGATCGTTACTGCATGTATTTACAACAAACCTTATTTGCTTCCTCATACTGGCGCTCCTAGCCCCTCTTTGATGCGACCGGCGCGAAATCTGAATAGAAATCATCAAAAAAATGGTTCAAATGGTTCTGAGTACTAAGGGACTTAACATCTGTGGCCATCAGTCCCCTAGAACTTAGAACTACTTAAACCTAACTAGCCTAAGGACATCACACACATCCATGCCCGAGGCAGGATTCGAACATGCGACCATAGCAGTCACGCAGTTCCAGACTGAAGTGCCTAGAATCGCACGGCCACACCAGCCGGCTAGAAATCATCTTTCAGGTATGAAAAAACGCCTACCAACTTTCGTTTATGCCGCACATTTCGTTCTGAGTGGTGTTGTGCTTAGTTTCTCTGTCAGCGTATTTTTTAAGTGCCGAAAGTAATATTTCTGTTTCTGTAAGCTGTCTACAGTTTCCACAACCGGCTGATCCACAAGAGATTGAATGGAAGATTTGGGCCTGTTCGCTCAGTTTACATATGACCACAACTGCACATAGGTTTCTCGTAGATACTCGACTAAAGACAGACAGTCTTGTGAAGTACTTTTAAACATGTTTTCTGAAAACTGTGTTGAGCATCTAGTTTGGCGGCCCACATGCAGCGGAAATAACTTACACCTCGTAGCTGCTGTAGATCACAAGGGGTTATTTCTAGGAAATATGGTGCGAAATTGTGATTTAGTGTGTTTCAGTGCGCGATGCGCCAGCATCACAGCAGAGGGCGGACGAAGGCTGGCCAGGGCGTTATGTAGGTGACTCAGTTTTACAACGAGCGTCGGTATTTGTGTACGTGTGCGGCAGCCATCAACAGCCAGAACGCGGCTTTAGCGGAATTACGCAGGCGCGGGCCGCGTGTGGCACGGTTGCGTTAGCCAACTCATCGAGAACATTCTAAAAAACACGGCACCGCGTAACCGGCGGATTCAGCAGCGGTCTGCACTATTTAAGGGCATCAGAGGCGGGCGTCGGCATTGGTTCGACCGATTGGGTGTTCGGTCGTCATCAGTGACGCTGTCTCCGAGGACCGGCCGGTGAAGGGCGTTGCCCGTTGCACCAACGACGCCCGGCGTCCTCACGAGCCACAGCATCTGCTGCTAACCTCCTACCGCCTGCGCAGCCGCTGACCGAGCACGGCGTCGCGTTCCCCGGGCTGCGCGCATCAGCACGACATGAGTGGTGCAGCTGAGCTACCGGAAAAGAGGAAGATTGCTAAAGACTAGGAAGGTGTTTCTCTTAGAAAGAGCAGATAAGCAGTTGTCAGCATCACACTTATACAGGGTTATCCTAAATGATGGACCCACTTTCGAAACTTCGTATTTATTTAAGTACAAATCCAAAATGAACAAGCTTTATACCAACGAAAAGAGGTAGTTTCAAAGTTTTTTCTCATAATGTTTGATATCAGTTTAATAAATTTAATAATTTGTAATTAATTGGTTTTTAATAATTATTTAATAATTAGAAATGTGATAAATGTTATAAATGTTTAATGTGGCCACAGTTGGTTGCACAGCAAACATCGACGCGGTAGCCAAACTTGTCCCACACACATGAAAGCGTATTTGCTGTTACTGAGAGCACGGCAGCAGTGATCCGGTTCCGCAGATCGTTCATAGTGGTTGGTAGAGGAGGAATGTAAACAGCTTCCTTCACATAATCCCACAAGAAATAATTGCACGATGTGAGATCAGGAGATCTCGGTGGCCAGAAGTGCAGAGGCAGGTCCTCAAGCCCCTGTGACCGATCCAGTGCTGAGGAAGTGAGTCATTCAAAAAGCCTTGTACATCACGGTGCCAATGGGTAGAGCTCCATCCTGTTGGAAAATGCATTCCTGGGAATCTTTCACAACTTGAGGGAACAATCATTGTTCCAACAATTCCATGTATGTGACTTCCGTTACCCATCTTTCCACAAAGAAAAATGGTCCATAAACCTTTGTACGGGAAACGGCACAGAACACGTTAATCTTCTGTGAGTTTCTTTCATTTTGCAATGCTGAATGTGGATTTTTCCAAACCCACATGCGAGCATTATGTCTGTTTACTTTTCCACTAATGTCGAACATTGCTCCATCGCGAAAAATTACACTCTGTAGAAATGCGTCATCCTCCATCTTTGCTAGCACATAACCACAACAAAATGCAAGACGCTTCTCTTTGCCATTGAGGTTGAGAGCCTGCACAAGTTGTATTCGGACAGCAAACGCCGTTCCAGAACTTTCCATACAGTTGGTTGGGATATTCCAAGTTCTCGACTGGCTCTATAGCTAGACTCACTGGAACTGCGCACAAAACTTTCTTGAATCCGTCGGACATCATCCTCTGGCACATGCGGTCGGCCTGTGCTTTTTCCTTTGCACATAATCCCAGTCTACTTAAACTGCTTAAACCGACAGCTAATGTTTTTGCGAGTTGGCCGTTCAATACCGAATTTGGTACGAAAGGTTCGCTGCACTGCAATTTGCGATTCGCTTTTCGCGAAGTCAGGAACGCAGAAAACCTTTTGCTCCACAGTCGCCATCTCACAGTGAAACGGAACGACGGCCCTATTGCCACGCGAACTCTACCGGCCGCTTCTGAAACTATCACCGCCCGCCAAAAACTTTGAAACTTCGCATTTTCATTGGTATAAAGCTTGTTCATTTTCCATTTGTACTAGAATACATACGAATTTCTGAAAATGAGTCCGTCATTTAGAATAACCCTCTATATTGAACTGACATCACTTAGTTCCAGTAAAATTGGACAGAGAGGAATTATGGACAAAGTTAAACAGATTGTAATCATGTTGCGGAGCACTATGTTTCTAGTAAGCGGATTGCGGACGGCAAAGACTAACCCAACTTAACAACGAAATTCGGAAAATTCTGAGGAAGCAAACACTGTTGAACTGTCGGTTCAAAAGAGAACGTACAAATGACGAGAGGCAAAGGTTAGAAGACATTCGTTCGCCTGTGAAATGATCGATGTGCGATGCATACAACAACCACAACCGTCATACCTTAGCAAAACATCTGGCCTAGAACCCGAGAAAATTCTGATTCTACGTAAAATCACTATGCAGGTCTAAGGCTTCCTTCTAATGAATCTGGTTTGGCAGTTGAGGTTAACAGAGCTGAGGCCGAAGTTTTAAATTTCGATTCCAAGAAATCGTTCACGCACGAGCATCGCAAAATGATACCGTCGTTTGACCATCGAATAGACTCAGAGACGACATAGTAAAAAGTATCCCTGACGTAGAGACACAACCGAAAGTGCTGAAAACAAATGCCAGATCCGGATGGAATCCCAATTCCGTTTTACAAAGATTACTCTACGGACGCGCTCACTTTCTTAGCTTGCATTTACCACGAATCTCTCGCCCAGTGCAAAGTCTCAAGCGACTGAAAAGAAGAGCAGGTACTCCTGTTTACAAGAAAGGTAAAAAACCCGACCCGCATGATTACAGACCGATATCCCTAACATCTGTCTGCTGTAGAGTCCTTGAACATATTCTCAGTTGGAATACAATAAATTTCGTGAGGTCCAGAAGTTTACGTCCAATAATCAGCTCCGTTTTAGGAAGCAACGCTCGCGCGAAACTTAGCTTGCCGTTTTCTCACATGGTATACTGCAAACTATGGTTGAAGGGCGACAGGCAGATTCCATGTTTTTAATTTAACACGGGGCCCTGCTGCAGACTGTTAACGAAGACACGAGCATAAGTAAATGCGTGACTGGTATGTTGTCGTCGACGGGGAGTGTTCATCAGAGACAAGGGTATCGCCGTGACAGGACTACTGTTGTTCTCAATATACATAAATGATCTGACGCACTGTGTGAGCAGTAACCCGCACTTGTGTGCTGATGATGCTGTGGTGTACGGTAAGGTGTCAAAGTGACTACAGGGAGATACAGGACGATTTAGACAAAATTTACAGTTTGTATGATGAATGACAGCTAGCCCTACATGTGTAAAACTGTAAGTTAATGCTGATGGGTAGGAAGAACAAACCTGTAATGTTCGGATACAGTATTACTAGTATTCTGCTTGACATAGTCAACTCGTTTAAATATCTGGGCGTAACGTTGCAAAGCGATATGAGGTTTAACTGTGGTAGCTAAGGCTAATGGTCAATTTCGGTTTTTTGGGAGAATTTCAGGAAAGAGTGGATCACCTGTAAAGGAGACCCCGTGTAGAACGCCGGTGTGACCTATTCTTGAGTACTGTTCGAGTGTTTGGGATTCCCGCCAAGTCGTACTAAAGAAAGATATCGAAGCAGTTCAGGGGTGGGCTACTAGATCTGTTATCGGTAAGTTCGAACAACACACAAGTGCTACGGAGATGATTCGGGAACTCAAATAGGAATCCTTGGAGAGAAGGCGACGTTCTTTTCGAGGAACACTGTTGAGTAAATTTAGAGAACCAGTCTCTGAAGCTGAGTTCAGAACTATTCTACCTGCCGGTCTGAGGCGCCTTTCACAGTCCATGTGGCTCCCCCCGTCGGAGGTTCGAGTCCTCCTTCGCGCATGGCTGTGTGTGTTGTCCATAGCGTAAGTTAGTTTAAGTTAGATTAAGTAGTGTGTAGGTTTAGGGACCGATGACATGAGTAGTTTGGTCCCGTAAGATCTTACCACAAATTTCCAATTTTCTACTGCCGCCAACATAAATTTCGCGTAAGGGCCACGAAGATAAGAAATGGAGTAATTAGGATTCGTGCGGAGGCACATAGATAGTCATTTTTTCCTCGCTCTATTTGCGAGTGGAACAGGAAAGGAAGTGACTAGTAGAGAGAGGTACAGGGTACCCTCCTCCACGCACCGTACAGTGGCTTCCGGAGTATATATGTAGATGTAAGCCTAACAACGATGCTTTCCACATCAAACACGTTGCAATAAATACAACATGAAAAACAATAATAAGAACTTATTACGAAGCGATAGGCAACTGCAATATCAGCATAACCCTGATCAAGAATGTAAAAGATAGTTTAGAAGCTGTCTTAACGGACCTATTTCATGGAAGACACCCGATGCCATGAAAAAGAGGCATAGTCTGATCTATCCTTAAGGACTAAAACCCATAATCACTTTGTGATTACTGTCCGATCAGCAACTTACCCAGCGTACTGGAATAATATTGTTTATGACCAAATTACTAAATATTTCTGCAGATCAATGCCGCTGAGCAATACCAGTTCGGCTTTCGTAAACACCACAGCACCAACACTGCATTAATTAAGTTAAATGATGACCTGAAATATGTCATGGCCAACCATGAGGAGAAAATATTGACATTACTAGACTTCAGCAAAGCAAAATACCGTCAGCTTTGACATAATGCAAGGAAAAATGTGACAGCTAAAATTTGCAGATAGTACACTGAACTGGTTTGAAAGCTGCCTCTGGGAATGATGAGTCGCCTTACAAGTGCGCTCTCTCAGGGGTGCCACATGGGTCAATGATGGGCTCACTGTTACTTCCCTCACGTGTCAATTTATGTCGTTGGTTCTGTCCTGCACATATCATTCCTATATCGACACTCTCCAGCATTACCTAAGTGCTAGAACGGTGTACATTAACAGTGTAATCCTCAACATGAATGATGATCTATCTTAAGAGGTAATATCAGCGAAAAACTTGGGAGTTCAACTAAATTCAAAAAAATCCCAAGTAGTTTTAGTATCCTGTCACAAATTAATAAGGCCTGACTTCCATTGTCAGTTGCCTCCTATTCTTATCGTTAGTTGAAAACAGTGAAGATCTTGGCTGTAGTTTTGGTTGAGCACCCCTACTAGGCAGAAAATATTGTCGTCACATGCAGGAATTCTTCCGCTTACCTCTATACTCTCAAAAAGTTTCGGGACGTACTTCCATACGACGTGAAACGTAAACTTGTGCAGTCACTATCTGTACCGAACCTCCAATATTGCGATGTAATCCAACACAAGACGAATAATGAGAACATTAGCTGGTTAGAACTAACCATGAACAAGTGTGTGCTTTACATCTACAACATCCATCTACACGACCACGTCAGTGTTTAATACACTCAGTTAGGCAGGTTGCGGTCAGACGAGTTCGTGAGTACCACACGCTTTTTTTTTTTTTTACTTCATCGCCTCCGTAGTGGAAAAACATCTTAGTACGTTTCATCGGAGATTAAGTACCTGTCAGGCTCCTCAATGGAAAAACATCTTAGTACGTTTCATCGGAGATTAAGTACCTGTCATTTCAGCATAATGGAAACATAAGATCTGACTTACCTGTTACGCTAGTTGTGCCTCTTTATAAAACAAACTTTCTAACTCGTTTTCTGTTGCTGATGTCAGCCTCTGCAACAAGTTACCCTGCACTCCGCCGATATTCCAATGCCCTGTTGTATTAACTTTTTCTTGTTTCATTAAAATTTATCGTCAGTGTACGTCCTAGGTTTCCTGTTGTAAGACCTCTTTCTAGCACACAGCTGATCTCAACGACGACAACCGAGCAGAGATAAACGCGTCAACTTCTTATTCTATCCAGGCCTATCCTCTGCCAAAACCCTGCTTAAATAAAAACGACAAATACGTAATAGATATAGAAATTCTACACATAGTAGGAAACGGTGCAAATTTCGTTCAATTAAAGTATCAAAAAGCACAGAAAATACATGGGTAGCCCCACATTTATTATTGAATCAGCAGATTCAGTTCAATTATTAGCCTCTTTTTGCAAACAAACAACTTTCTGGGGAGGCCAACTACAGCTCAGAAATATTACGCACCTGCATGGTTCGCAGGAGAGCTTCTGTAAAGTTTGGAAGGTAGGAGACAAGGTACTGGCAGAAGTAAAGCTGTAAGTACCGGCTGTGAGTCGTGCTTCGGTAGCTGAGTTGGTAGAGCACTTGCCCGCGAAAGGCAAAGGTCCCGAGTTCGAGTCTCGGTCGGGCACACAGTTTTAATCTGCCAGGAAGTTTCAACAATAAAAGATGTTCAGCACTTAATAACCATTTAAATTACCATAAAAATTATAACAATTATGAAAGACTGGAATGATGAGGTGTTTCAAAAAGCGGCATAGATTTATGCAGGAGCTTTATTCGCAACTACCGGTTTCACGTCAGTATAGACGCATCTTCAGGTTTATAACGGTTACGTTTTCATAACGCAGATAGACAGTACTAAAACCCCTACAAAGGAGAAAAACCTTGGTGCTTCTTTTCATAAACTGGTAAAGACACAAATACCCATTCCTGTGCCCATAGCTCTACTCCTGTATATGTCCATTCATAGTCGTAAATTCTGTTTTAATTAACACAAATGTAGCTGTGTCAAAAATGCAACTTGAGCTAACTTCCATATTTTTTGAAGTAAAGAATGGATTGATTAAGAAGTTTAGATGTTTATCTTTGCTTGGCTGTCATCTAAGCGATCAGTAGTGTGTTAGAAAATGGATTCATAAACCGAAACCTAGGTCGTACAACGCTAATAAAGCTTTGTTGAAACAAGCCAAAGATGTGTTTCGTTTTCTCAATACAAGATGCAATGTCACACCAGGTTCCCACAGTTGAATGAATCACAATCCCCTGTTGCCTTAAAGAACACGCAGACACACTTTCTCGTGTTATCTTCATAACGGTTTCAAAAGATTAGTGCTCGTAACGAGTTTTTCGTCCCTCAAACACTAAAGCAAATGCTTCCATCTTGTTCTATTCAGTCTTTTCACTTCACAGTGAGTCACGTCACTATCTTATCCCCTACCTTTGTGGTACTGTGTTTCATCACATCTGTGTTTTATCCCGTTTCCCACCTCTTCCCTCACATGCATAGCTTCTCGCGCCCATAGTTTAAAACCACGTCCTCGTAGTTTCTCTCTACCCTTCCACTCGTGAACGAATCTAAACTGTCATAATGTTTTCTCTCGCTGCCCTATGCTAACTATTAAATGTTTTGTAATGTCGTATAATTTTAGGAGCGCTCAAAAAGTCACCCTTTATGGGCGTTGGGCGTTGCTACAGCGTATATGCATTGTAGTGCGACTCCGAGGCGGATATAAAAAACACGGACATGTAGGCAAGGGATGAGTGTGTTGTTTGTGACTTTCCGTCATGAGTGCGGTAAATACGGAAACGTTTTCTGTAGCGACGTTATTATTTATTACCAAATGCGTCAAAACAGGACCAACACCGGTAGTGACCCATCGGGGAATGAAGAACGTGGTTGGGACAGCATGTTTACCGAAAACCACAATTGTGAAATGGTGTTCCAAGATCCGTGATGGTCGCGATTCGATACAAGGCGTTGGTCGCTTTGGATGGCCTGCCCCATCCATGGCTGTTTGATGAGGAACTTCTTAAAGGCAACACTTAACTTAAGCGGATTGTTGCAGGCGAAGAAAGCTGGTGCGAGAGGAGCTCCTGGTGGTTCATGGTAACGCACTTCCACATATAGCAAACGTCGTAACGCAGAAGTTACGCCAACTCAAGTAGAAGGCACTCGAGCATCAGCCCTGCAGTCCTGATCTCTCTCCACGCAATCATCACGTTTTCGGTCCCATAAAAAAGACGCTGAAGGATCGACGGTACTCGTCGAAAGAGGGTGTGCAGCATGCACTTACAGCCTCCTTCATGCAGCAGGACACGGTGTTTAACCAGACGGGTATCTTCAAACTGGTACTTCGACAGGATAATTGCCTCACTGTTCACTCCGATTTTGCCTGATCAGCATGTGGCCTGTGGACTGTACAGCCTTGAAACGAAACATTTTTGGTGGCTGCTAATGAACAAATAAAAACTAGCATCGCACACGGATGAACAAAATGATACCCCACATTCCGAAGGATTTTAGAGTGTGTTTTGAAGTACAACTTGAAGCTGCGAACCTATGTCTGCAGACTTACCCATAAATGCAAAAGAGTTTCGCACTTTTAGGGACCAGCGCCCACCTTTACACCACCCCGTTCGAAGAGCGACTACCGTTTTAGAGCTTGCACAAAAGAAAGTGGCATCAGCGCAGTAATTGGCCAATGTCGCTATTCAATCCCAATATTTCTACGGGGCGGCCACCCCAGTGGACTGTCGGCTGACAGCCTGCCCACTTAGAGGGTTCTTGCTATCTGTTTACTTCATAGCGTGGCACCGCTATCTTTGTTTAGCTTAGGTGCAGGTAAAGTTCCTTTATAATCAAGCTTGTGTGATTATATCTACATCCACATGAACATTCTGCAGTTGCCACTTAGGCGGATGGCAGAAGTGTTAGAATATTTCTCTGCCGTTGCACTCGAACAGCGTGCGGGAGAAACGAACTCTTAAGTCCTATTGTAAGATCTCTGATCCTTTAATTATATTAAGATGATAATTTTTTCCCTGTTTAGGAGGACGTCAAACATAAAATTTTCGCATTCGGAGGAGCGACTAGGTGACTGTAATATTATGGGAAGTTCTCGTTACAAACAAAAATCCAACTCACGTGTCATAACCACGATACTCTCTCCGCTACATCATGGTAATACAACATACCATTTACTAGTCAGGAGCAAATTACGAGGGTGAGTCAAATGAAAACTTTAAATTTGTAATAACAAATCGAAATTTCTCGCCGTTATCCTGTAAGTTGGTAAGCGTGCTACAAACAGCGTGCAGAATGGCCTGTAGGTGGCAGCATAATGCAGATGCACACATACCATCGCAGTATCAGTGTAAAGATGGCCGCCCCACTTGCAACTTGCACCAGGGATGAACAGCGTTCTGTTATTCGGTTTTTGCGTAGTGAAGGTGTGAAACCTATTGAAATTCATCGACAAATGAAGGTTCAGTACGGTGATTCATGTTTGTCTCAGCAACAAGTCTACGAATGGAGTTCGCAAATCGTGTGACTTTAGTGGAAGATGCTCTTCGTCCAGGTCAGGCACAACGAGTTGTGACTCCACAGAACATTGCAGCAGTTGAAGCCATAGTGAAGGAAAACCGCAGAGTGATACTGAATGATATTGCTACATGTTTACAGATTAGTCATGGGTCAGCACACCACATTGTGCTTGATGTGCTCCAGTTTCACAAAGTGTCTGCAAGATGTGTGCCATGGCAGCTGACTCCTGAAATGAGAGAACGACGTGACGTTGCTTGTGAGGAACTTCTTCGGCGATTTGAACGAGAAGTTGATGGCGTCCTTGCAAGACTCGTTACTGGGGTCGAAACCTGGATTCACTTTCACCAACCGGAAACGAAGAGAGCGAGCAAGGAATGGCGCCATTCCTCATCACCAAAACCAAAGAAGTTTCGAATAGGACCATCAGAAGGGAAGGTTATGATCGCTCTCTTTTGGGACGAAAAAGGCGTCATTCTGGAGCATTTCATGCCTAGAGGGACCACTGTCACCAGTGCATCATACACAGAGCTCCTAAAAAGTCATCTGCGGCCTGCAATCAAATCAAATCGATGTGGATTGCTGTCAGCAGGTGTCCTTTTGCAACATGACAATGCAAGGCCTCACACTGCCCATACAACAGTTGCAACAATCACAGACCTGCATTTTGAGTGTCTTCCTCATTCACCATACCCACCAGATCTTCCCCCAAGTGATTTCCACATGTTTGGACCACTCAAAGACGCAACGGGAGGAAAGGAGAAGTTCCGTTCTGATGAAGAGGTACGCCACACAGTGCATGAATTGTTGCGTGGACTACCAAAAGAATTTTTTTCTAAAGGAATTTATGCACTTTGTAAGCGCTGGAGGATTTGCATTGAGAGTGGGGGAGATTATGTTGAAAAGTGATACAGCTTTGTAACACTTCTGCACAATAAATAATATTTTTTTAAAATTTAAGGTTTTCATTTGACTCACCCTCGTATTTAGTCTCACCTGTGCACTTTGGTTTTTGAACCTATGCATCTCAATCTAATTTACTAGATACAGTGCATGCCCTTTCGTCAGTAGAGTTCTGAAGAGCGTGACGATAGTCCTTTGTTTGTATATGTAGTGCAGTTTTCCACCGCCTTTAGTATCGATAGGGACTGTGATAGCTGTGTGCAAATGCGAACCGAGTTGGTGACACTTTTCTCTCAGCTCCAGGCTGTGTTGGCTTCGGTCACATAGCTTCAGGTTGCAGTGGATGAGCATCACTGTTTTATGACAGGCATGGGAACCCAATGGATGTCCAGCGTGGGTCCGCCAATCGGTATGTACCAGTGGTCACCCCAATTAATGCTCACATTGAGGTTGACCCCTCAACCATAGTGGAGCAGAAGGTCGCCTCAGGACACGAAAGGGTGCAAAAGACTGTCTGGGAAGCCGAACGTGAGGCCTCCCCAGTTATTCTGGCAAAACAGGTTCCAGGTCCTGTCTGTGACTAAAACTATTCCTTAGCCAGATGCAGTCGCTTGTCCTGTTTCAGAGGCAACCTCTCAGCCTGCAAGATCTGGGTTATCTCAGAAGATGGGATTATTGGTAGTTGGGAGTTCTAATGCTAGGCACGTTATGGGGTCGCTTAGGGACGTGGCTGCCAACAAGGGGAAGAAAGCCATTGTGCAGCCTTATGCATACCAGGTGGAGTCATTCTGGATGCCATAAGGAACACAGGATGCAGCATTGCTTTGGATTGGAAGATTCTCTATGGTTTTGAGCAGCTGTCAGAAGTGGTAAAGGCGGCCAGTCTTCCTTGTGAGATGTAAGCAGAGCTCACCATTTGCAGCATACACCATAATTCGAATGAAGAACAGCTGCCAACATGAGTATCTTAGAAGTAGATACACCAGAAAAGTGAAGCAACTTAAATTACTTACTAAAAGCAAATCTTCCGGTCCAGACTGTATACCAACTAGGTTCCTTTCAAAGTATACTGGCGCAATATCTCGATAATTTAGCAATTATACACATCAAAATGTTTTGCATCACCTCGGCTCCGAGAGTTCCGGAACCTGTAGAGAAATTTGGAATAGAGGTCAACATAAACATCATTTCCATCGTTTTTATTGCTCATGAAAACCACACATTGCATGTTGTACCAACACACAGGGAGACCTTCAGAGGTGGTGGTTCAGATTGCTGTACACACAGGTACCTCTAATACCCAGTAGCACGTCCTCTTGCAATGATGCATGCCTGTATTCGTCGTGGCATAGTATCACAAGTTCATCAAGGCACTGTTGGTCCAGATTGTCCCACTCCTCAACGGCGATTCGGCGTACATACCTCAGAGTGGTTGGTGGGTCATGTCGTCCATAAATAGCCCTTTTCAATCTATCCCAGGCATGGTCGATAGGCTTTACACCTGGAGAAAATGCTGGCCACTCTTGTCGAGCGATGCCGTTATCCTGAAGGAAGTCATCCACAAGATGTGCACAGTGGGGATGCGAATTGTCGTCCATGAAGACGAATGCCTCGCCAATATGCTGCCGATATGGTTGCACTATCGGTCAGAGGATGGCATTCACGTATCGTACAGCCGTTATGGCGCCTTCCACGACCAGCAGCGGCGTACGTCGGCCCCACATAATGCCACCCCAAAACAGCAGGGAACCTCCACCTTGCTGCACTCGCTGGACAGTGTGGCTAAGGCGTACAGCCTGAGTGGGTTGCCTCCAAACATGTCTCCGACGATTGTCTGGTTTAAGGCATATGCGACACCCATCGGTGAAGAGAACGTGATGCCAATCCTTAGAGGTCCATTCGGCATGCTGGGCCCATCTGTAGGCCTATCGCACTGCATGGTGTCGTGGTTGCAAAGATAGGCCTCGTCACGGACGTCGGGAGTGAAGTTGCGCATCATGCAGCCTATTGCGCGCAGTTTGAGTCATAACACGACCTCCTGTGGCTGCACGAAAAACATTATTCAACATGGTGGCGTTACTGTCAGGGTTCCTCCGAGCCATCATCCGCAGGTAGCGGTCATCCACTGCAGTAGTAGCCCTCAGGCGGCCTGAGCGAGGCATGTCATCGACAGTTCCTGTCCGAACAACATCGCTTTGGTTCAGTCCAGACGCCTGGATATTTTCCTTGTTGAGAACCCTTCCTGGCACAAAGTAACAATGCCGACGCGATCGAACCGCGGTATTGACCGTCTAGGCATGGTTGAACTGCAGACAACAAGAGCCGTGTACCTCCTTCCTGGTGGAATGATGGAAACTGATCGGATGTCGGACCCCCTCTGTCTAACAGGCGCTGCTCATGCATGGTTGTTTACATCTTTGGGCGGGTTCAGTGACATCTCTGAACAGTCAACGAGGCTGTGTTTGTGATACAATATCCACAGTCAACGTCTGTCTTCAGTTCTGGGAACTGGGGTGATGCAAACTTTTTTTGATGTGTGTATATACAACCGCTAGCTCGATGAAAGAATCGTATCCAAAGACTGGAAGGTTGTACAGGTGATACCAATGTTCAAGAAAGACAGTAACAGAAATCCAGTAAATTACAGGTACGTACCATTAACGTCGTAATGCAACAGGTTATCGGAACATATATTGTGATCGAACATTATGAATTTGACACACAGTCAACATGCATTAAGGCAACATTGTTCTTGTGAAACACAACCAAATCTCATGAAGTGTTAACTGATATCGACAAGAGATTGCGAAGTTTTTCCGTATTTCTAGGTTTCCAGCAGGCTTTTGACACCATACCTCACAAGCGGCCTGTAATGAAATTATGAAATATCGTCTGAGTTTTGTGACTGAATTCGTGATTTCCTGTCAGAGAGATCATATTTCACAGCAACTGACGGAAAATCATCGAGTAAAACAGAAACGATTTCTGGTGTTCCCCAAGTAGTGCGATAAGCTCTCTGCTGTTCATTATCTATATAAACGATTTAGAAGATAATTTCAGCAGTCATCTTAGGCAGTTTGCAGATGATGCTATAGTTTATCGTCAAGTAAAGTCATCAGAAGATCAAAATAAATTGCAAAAATATTTAGAAAAGATATCTCTTTGGTGTGAAAACTGGCAATTGACCTTCAATAATGAAATATGTAACTTCATCTGTATAGTGTTAAAAGGAATCCGTTAAACTTCGCTTACACGATAAATCAACGAACTATAGATGCAGTAAATTCAATGAAATACTTAGGAATTACAATTACGAACGACTTAAATTGGAAAGAACACATAGAAAATATTGTGGGGAAGGCGAAGCTAAGACTGCGTTTTATTGGCAGAACAGTTAGAAGATTCAACAGATCTACTAAAGATATTGCCTACATTATTCTTGTGCGTCCTCTGTTGGAGTACTACTGCGTGGTGGGGGTTCCTTACCAGATAGGATTAATGGAGTACATGAACAATGTTTAAATATGGGACAGCACGTTTTGTATTATCGAAAAATAGGGGAGAGAGTGTCAAGGGCATGATACAGGATTTGGGATGGCCATCATTAAAACAAAGGCGTTTCTCGTTGCAGCGGGGTCTTCTCTCGAAATTTCAATCGCCATTTTTCTTCCCCACATGAGAAAATATTTCGTTGACACCGACCTACATAGGGAGAAAGGATCATCATAATGAAATAAGGGAAATCAGATCTCGCACGGAGAGACATAGGTGCTCATTTCCTCCGTGCGCTGTTCGAGAGTGGAATAATAGAGAATTACTGTGTAGGTGGTTCGATTAACCCTCTTCCACCACTTAAGTAATATTCGCAGAATATCCATGTAGATGTATATGTAGAATGAGCTATCCTTCCTTGAACTTTTTCAATACCCTCCAGCAATCTTATCAGGTAAGGATCCCATAGAGTGCACCAATACTCCAGAACAGGATAGACAAGCGTAGTGCAGGCAGTCTTTTTTAGTAGATCTTTTGCTTTTTCTAAGGTTGTGCCAGTAAAATGTAGTCTTTGGTTCGCCTTCCCCACAACTTTTTCTACATGGTTGT
Source organism: Schistocerca piceifrons (assembly GCF_021461385.2). Classification (NCBI taxonomy): domain Eukaryota; kingdom Metazoa; phylum Arthropoda; class Insecta; order Orthoptera; family Acrididae; genus Schistocerca; species Schistocerca piceifrons. The sequence goes on along the minus strand of NC_060143.1, from coordinate 276,032,515 downwards.
ACAAATTTAAGTTATTGAATTCAGTCGCAGGTTCCAGAAAGTTGTTTATTAACTCAAGCATGACGCGTTTCGCCAGGGTAGGGCCCCTTCCGAGGCAAAAGCGTCGGCCTTTGTTAATGTTAGCCATAATAAGATTGCAGTATCACCACGCCACGATGGTATGGAACAATTTCCAATTTAAGATGTTCGTAATTGAAATTCTTAGGTACTTAACTGAAGTGGAAGACTTTAGATTTGTTCAATATGCCGTCTAACCGAAAGTAAACGGACTCGTTTTAGTAATATGTTGATGACTCCCAAGAATTTTTACTATTTAGAGGCAATTGCCCCTTTGCTACGATGTCTGAATCATTCTGCAACTGGTTTTGATGTTCTGATGACTTTAGTAAAGAGTAAACCACAGCACCATCTACAAACAACCATAAAGAGCTATATAAATTGTCTCCTGAATCGTTTATATAGATTAGGAAGAGAAGAGGACCCGTAACACTTCCATGGGGAAAACCAATATCACTTCCATTTTACTCGATGACCTCCGTCAGTAATTACGAACTGTTATCTTTATGACATAAAATCGTAATGCACTCGCATTACTGAGATGAGACTCCGTAGGCGCTCAGTTTATTATAAATTGCTTGTGAGGAATGTTGTCAAAAGCATTCTGAATATCTAGAACTATGGAATCATTCTGAGATCTTCTACCAATTAACTCAATACTTCCTGAGGATAAACCGCTAGCTGCGTTGCACACGAGCGATATTTTCTAAATTCGTGCTATGTGAACAGATAGTTTTCTTCTTGATAATTCACAATGTTCGAACACAGTATATGTACTATACTGCAAATCGATGTCCTGATATGGGTTTCTAACTCCGCAGATTATTCCTGTTTCCCTTCTTGAGTACTGATGTGACCTGTGCAGCTTTCCAGTCTTTAGGTGCTGATCTTTCTCTGACCGAGCAGTTTGGCTGCTAAGTACGGAGCTATTATATCAGCATACTCTCAAAGGAATCCAGTTGGAATACAATCTGAATTGGAAGATTTGCTGTTATTAAGTGATTAGAGTTACTTCGCTACGCCAAGGATATCTACTTCCAAGTTACTCGTGTTGGCAGTTGTACTTGATTCCACCTTCAACATCTACATCTACATGATTACTCTGTAATAATCAGATAAGTGGGTGGTAGAGATTTCATCGAACTACCTTCAAGCTATTTCTCTATGCTTCCACACTCTAGCAGTGGGTGGGAAAAACGAGCACTGAAATCTTTCTGTGCGGGCTCTGATTTCTCTCATGTTGTCATGATGATCATTTCACGCTATGTAGGGGGGAGCCAACAGAATATTTTCGCAGTCGGAAGAGAAAGATGGTGATTGAAATTTCACGAGAAGATTCTGCCGCAGCGAAAAACGCCTTTGTTTTAATGACTGCCACCCTAATTCACGAATCATATCCGTTGTACTCTGTCCCCAATTTCAGAATAATACAAAACGAGCTGCCCTTCTTTGCACTCCGTCAGTCCCACCTGATGTGGATCCCACACGACACAGCAATGATCCAAAAGATGGATAATCTGGTGTACACACACACTTTAGTCGATCTGTTGCGTTTTTGAATCGCACAACAATATATATGTGACCGTTCCAATTAAAGTTATTCATTGTAATCCCTAAATATTTGGTTGAATCTACAGCCTTCAAATTTGTGTCATTTATCGTGTAACCGAAATTTGGTGGATTCCCTTTAGTAATCATGTGGATAACTTCACTCATTATTTAGAGTCAATTTCCACTTTTGCACCACACAGATATCTTTCCTAAATCAGTGAAACCATCATGATGCTCCCTATTTGGTCGAGATTATTATTTGCTAAGAGGTCAAATATGGTCTCACAAAAATTTACATTTTGAGTGGTCTCCTGGACTAACTGCTCAAAATTATGTGCAATGCCATTAAATTTTTGTCGGAAGATCCAAATGAAGAAACAAAATTATCTTGAAGACTGTGATTGAGGTGGTTGCAGGAACTGCTAACCACTCCAGTCACCCAAGAAAGAGAATAAAGTATAGCTACAAGTACTTCCAAAATGTTCATTACTTCTGATAGATGTGAAAGAAGGAGAAATAAATTTATTAGGAAATATTGCCAAACCTGTTATTGGGGGAACGTTGCTTAATTTCGATGTGACGCCTATTCTTTATTTTACGTTGTCAGTAAGCGACATTTTTTTACTATGCTAAATATTTTAACCCTTTTCTGCTTTATGAGATTTCCTTTCTAGTAGTTTACTGACTTGTTTTACGTTAATCCTTTACCATCTGACGGGACTTCTAAGACCCACTTCGAAAAAAAATAGCATAAAATATTCTCTTTTTCGTTACGAGCCTGACAGATCTGCTGCGCCTCATTTATCCTCAGTTTAGTTCACTGTAAACATATCGCAGAATTTTACGGATGTATTATCTGTGGCTGTAGAGCATTCTGAATCTCAACACATGCAGTCCTCAATGCTGTTCGGTTGCGTGTAGTTAGATGTGGGTCATTCTCTACTTGGTTTTTAGTGTTTACTGTGATAATCTTGTCATCGTATTTTTTCCCAGTTTCGTCGTTAATCTATTTGTGCTAACAACTGTTTAGAAGAACAAGATATTGAAGAGTGTTAGAAAAGTTGAGTGTAAATTAAAAATAAAAATCAGGTTTCTAGCTTCATGTTTTTTGCATGACAGGGCATGGCAAGGGAACTGAAAGATAAGGAGAAAACGGAGTTGCTCTAGAAGTTTTCCCCACCTAACATCGATACACCAGTTCAGGAAGGTAGTGATTCTGAAAGAAGCACGTTCTTGAATAATTGAACTGGGCAATTTACCGGCCAAACAAAAAAAAGGACACTACGCCAAATCTCGTCATCAACAGAATACCTGCATTTATTCTCTTGAAGAAATTCATTGTGAAGATGGCAGAGGTAGGAAGAAATATCCGTTAACTATTTTTAGAATAAAAGAATGAATTTTCAATTTCAAATGAAATTTGAAACCAAAATCTAGGAGGTTATGCCAGATTTTATTGCTAATCGTGGAAAATGTGAAAACTATGGCATTTACAACATAAATCAAGAATTCATTCAATGTATTCCCAATCTAAGGTATTTTAATGTGACAACGTGAGAGAAAAATGTTTCTATAAAGATCATTTCTCAGGAAGTAATGTTTGACGACAAATGGACCATCATGACTTGCCGTTTTTCCGAAGGCCCTTTTAGTGTTAATGACATAAAAGACCAAAAATACATATTTCTCCAGTTTTCTTTCCACTAAAGCAGTTTACAATCTGCCACAGTGATGTAAAAAATTGAGTTTCCAACATCAAACAACAAAAATTCTGGCCACAAATCTTTTGTTTAGTGACAATTTTTTTGGGTGATGCAGTGAGAAACCATTAACGTTCGATACATAGCTTATAAGATACTTACCTGTGAATAAACAGGCTGACAAACTGCAGCTGCTCTATCACGGTGTGGTCGTTCACAGTGGAGCCGCCTCCACTATTGTTGTCCCCTCTTCTACGACTCCGTCTGTGCGGGTTCAGGACAAATTGTTTTGCGTGCTGTCTACAGTGTCTGGCAGCAAGCGGAAGGGGAATGACAGTACTCGCGACTTTAAATAGTGTCGAACGCATCCACGCTTTCCACACCAACATAGCAGAGAATGATAAAGTCAATGGCGATAGCATACAGATTCACGTTTGTTCCTTCATGTTACAATGAAATTGCAACAAAGTGCTTTCAATGTAATAAACTGCCCACAATATAACCAACTCGCCAATGATACAAGAAAATGGAGACAAATTGCCTATATTACAGCAAAACTATAACAAATTGTTCTTCATGTCGCAACAGTACCATAACAAATTGCGCTCTGTGATTTGCAACATTTTAACAAATTATTGATGCTTCAAGAGATTGGTGATTAGATTACAGTAGATTAATATTTGTTCCATAGATCTTGATTACGACACTTCATAGTCATGTGGCGTTTGTCAGTTTAGCAGGTTTCTTTACATCCATAATTGAAGATTTTCTCTTCTTTAGTTTTAACATTACTCTAAACATTTATTTACTGAGTAGGAGTTGTCGCTCAGAAATTCTTTCAGATCATTGTTAGGTGTTAGTTGGCTATCTGTCAGACTTCTTACGCTATTATTAAGTGACCAAAGATTCTTGTAGCTACATAATTCACCCCTTTCTGTGTCAAAGATAGATTTAATCCACGGTATTGAAAATCAGCCTTTCTCCTAATGCCGAAGCTACACACGTTGCTATTGCTTTCAAACTGGAATGGGTTATTAACAACAAATTTCGTAGGAGACTATATATATTGCTAAGCTACTGTCAATATCTCTGTCAATATCTCTAGTTCCTCAAATAAATGTCTACAAGATGATTTTGGCAGGACTCCAGCTATTATCCTGATTAACACTTTTGTGCAATGAATACTTTTCTTCTTAATGATGAATTACCCCAAAATATGAAGCCATACTAAAGCATTGAGTGAATCTAGGCATATAAGCTAATTTAGATACATGTTCAGCGCCAAAATTAGCAATGAACTTAATAACATAAGTAGCTGAATTTAGAGGTATCTGCAGATCATCAACTTGTTTCTCCCAATTTAGTCTCTCATCAATGCACTCGCCAAAAAATCTGGAATATTTTCACTTAGATACAGACTTCTATTCTAGCTCTATATTTACTAATGCTGTTGCATCATTTACTATACAGAACTGTATATGCTGTGTTTTATCAAAATTTAATGAGTGTCCTTTTGCAGAAAACCACTTAATAATTTTCTGAAACACGTTATTTTCTATTTCCTCAGCTAATTCTTGTTTGTTAGTTGATACCTACCCAGTTTGAGGCATCTGCTGATTTTTGCACATTATGTGAACTGTTTAATTCAACCTTCTGCACCCTTCCAGTTAAATATGAATTAAATAATTTGTGCATTGTCCCACTCATAACACAATACTTAAGATTATCTGGAAGAATTCCAGTATTTACACAATCAAAATCCTTTCAGAGATAACAGAAAATCCCAACTGGTGATGTTCAGTTATTCAGAGCATGTAATATTTCATAAGTGAAGGCAAATATAGCGTTTTCTACTGAAAAGCTTTTCTGAAAACCAAACTGGAATTTTGTTAGTACTTTATTTCCGCAAATAAATGAAGCTACTTTTGAATATATTACTTCTTCCAGAATTTTGGGCAAAGCTGTTGTAGCGAGATTGGGCAGTAGTTGTTGGTAACAGAGCTATACCCTTTTTTGAGCAATGTTTTAACAATAGTGTATTTCACTCTATCAACAAAAATGCCCTGTTTCAATGAGCTATTACATATGTGGCTGAAAATCCTCCATTAGTGTTGGGAATAAGCTTTTAGCACTTTGTTGGAGATGTCATCAATTGGATATGCCATCAATTTCATGCAAGCTTTTATTTTTGAGTCAGTTTATTGTTTTCCTAACTTCAGAAGGATAGATGGGTAGGATTTCTATTGCTTAGGTACCTACTCTTCCATATAACGCTCTGCCTTTCCTAATGAACTTTTGGATCCTATTTTCTCTGCAACACTTAAAAATTAATACTAGAATTATTTTGATCCTCTGACTTTTTCTTAACAAACTTTTCAACAGTTTGATGGTAATAGAGTCTTCCCATGCTCTTGGTTGCCGTATTTCCTTTTCAATAATATTTCAAATTGTTTTAATTTTACTATCTTAGTTGCTAATCTCAGACAATACGCATACTTCTGAATTTTTTAATAACTTACCTTAGTACAGTACAGTAGTCTTAACATTATTTGACTACACTTTCTTGCTGTTAGATGCATTTCCTTTTTCGAGTTCAAGATATGTTTATCCCTTTAGTAAGTCATGGTTTGTTACATGGTTTCTTACAATTATGTTTGTTTTCTTAGGAAATTGTTTTCGAAAATACTCACAAACATGTCATGAAATAAATTAAATTAGCATTATGTACCAGGAGTACATATTATTGTTCAGTGTATTTTTATAAGAATATTGTCATATGTTGACGTATTTATTACCTGCCCATCAGAAGTTTTCATTATACTTGGTTCTTTACAATGTTGTACCACTGGACTCTCATCTTAGTCTAAAAAGGTGGTATTTCCATGAGTTTCAGTGCTCACTCTTAAGAATTTTGCCATAAACCTACCCAGTTTACCCTCCCCTTTCCTTTGAGATGTAGGCCACGGCTACTGAAATCCCATCTATCAATAGCGTCAACAGGAACCAGACCCCTGTCTGACCCAGGAGCCACCTGAAACAGTCGATCCAAATTCCATATTGACCTTCCTTACAGAGCTGTTCAACTGGTACTGATCATACTGCATGGAAGTAGGCACCAACCCAACATTTGTATGGTTCATTGTGGAAGCTATTCTTTAACATGTCACCCTCAATATTTTAGCTCTGAGATCTATCAATACTGTTTCCTGCTCCACCCACTATCATAACATGATATTGCATTGTGAAACCCTTGCACAAGGGTCCTACATTCTCTAGCCCTTGGTTAAGACATGCACTAAGTTGTGCTTCAGAAAGCTTGTGACTTGCTATTGTCATCTACTTTTCCCGCAAAATCTAGCCCACACATCTACTATCATGGCTACTTCCTTGCAGCAGAACTTTCCTCCTACTTTCTACTTTTTTGAACCAGTTGGTTTCCTTATGAATGTCTGTTGGTTATTCGCTACACCTACGTCTACTTGACCCTCTTCCTTAACGGAGGTAACAAGACAAATCAATTTCTTGTGCCCATAATGGAACTATCAGATACTGTTCTCTTTCTGTGCCCTCCGTTCCCTACTATCACTTGCCACTTGTCTTCAGCCTCCAGTCCCTTAACATCATCAGCTCCTCCCTAGCACTATTCATTTCAGCCACAAGGGCTCTAATCTTCCCTTCCTATTCAGGTGATTTCCTGTCCCGTGAAAATACTTTGCAATGCCACTACACTCCCCCCACATGAAACAACAACTGGAACCCCAGAACTCACTTGCCTCCGGCAGTTCAACTCTTTGCACTCATGATGGTTTACAAATTTATTTATGGAATTTAGCTAAAAACTAAATCAAGATATGAATATTTTGCGTTTTAAAAATAAATGAAGAATAGAACTTTAAACCTGTTTTCAATAAAATATTAATACTCATAATCTCCCGTTTGTGTAAATATACGTCTGGAAAACACGAAACCGGCACTTACGAAACGTTTTGCTTTCTCGAAAAACCGGTTTCTAAAAGTGAAATCTACAATAGATAAGTTCGAATAGGTGCTAATTAATTTATTTGCGAAGTAATATTAACTTATTTAACAGCTATTACAGAATTCACCAACTACCATTACCAGCTCAAAATTCCAGCGTCTGCCGTCTGGATCAGGACTGCCACTACTCACCTCTGTCTCCTTCATTAAATTTCCACTATCGTGTGTGGTCACAAAATATTTCAAAAATATTCCAGTATCTAACATCTCAAGTGCCTGAAAACCCAGTAGCTTTGAATTCTAGTAGCTGACTTCTCCTGCAGTAGTTGACTTCTTCCTCCTCCCTCCCTCCTGCCTCCCTTCCAGCGGCTGGCATCTCTCCCGAGTAGTTGACACCATTGCAATGTGGAATCAAGTCCTGATCGTGAATGGTAGCGAAATGTTCTAACGTGAGCTATGTTGGAATCGTTGGTACGTTTCTGTCCAAAAAGTTTCGACACTCTCTGAAGGACATCATTAAAAATTGGGCACCGACAGATACATCAACATTGCCCATCTGTACAGTCTACTCCTATCAAGATAAATGATGTGCGATTCGTCAAATTTGTCATCATGATTAGCCATTGAATCTGTTCTTGGCAATGGTCTTTCTGGAAAAACAATGAACAGTACCAGCTCTAGTGTCTCACTCAAAAAACTTGAGTTCCTCGATGTCAGTAATAAGATACAGTTCTGCTTTTATAATTTCCAAATGTGCACCCTTGCCAAGTCGGTTGAGGTAATGTGACGTGCAGGGTCAACGTCATATGTGATAAAGCAAAGCATGCAGAGATTTTCGAAAATGTATGCAAGGAACAGCACATCAATTTTCAAACATCAATCAGAATAATCTCCTAGTCTTTTCAGCTCGAATATATTGCGTACATTCCAAGGTCTTTGGTTCTTGGGCTTTGTTATTATTTCACCTGTTAATAAACTTTTAAACTTTTCAATTGACAGTAAACAATCTTCCAATAAAAGCAGTACATTGCTCACACACTCATACTGAAATATTACCTTCTAATAAGCTACATTAAACTCTTGAAAATTCGTCGTCATTATCTTGAGTCTGAATACTTTTAAGTATGATGCACACTATTCGAGGAAAGACGTCAAGAAATTTGGTGAATCGATAAATCGAAATTTGTATTACATCACCACTCTTGGTGCTATAAGCAATCCTTTTTGCAAACATTTTCCAAATTTTATGGCAGAAGAGAAAAAACTACCTGGATTTAATTTACTTCTACGTCGCTATTTGATGTCTTTTACTTACAAATGTTTGAGATCAAGATAGGCCTATTGCAATTGACCAAACTGTGAAAAACAATGGAATCTGTCTAGGGAGGCCCGTAACTGACATTGCAACTGGGATGTGCTGCACCTCGATATGCAGAAATGTTTAGTACCACCTTCTTCAAACATTTCCTGGCAAATATTGAAGACGTCTGCTGAGAAAAACGCTAATTTTTCTTTGAGATTTATTTCCATTTTTTTTTAATTTTGCACTAAAAAGGCATTCATACACTCAGCAATTGCGTGTGCTGTTAAGTGAACCATTCCATGACATCACTGCTTCCGTACAACTAAAACACAGATTATTCCTTCTCATAGCCCCAGTATATGTAATAGGCAATGATGAATGATTTTGCAGATCTACATGTTTGAAATAGAAACTAGCGTCACTGCTATGACCGACTGAAACTAGCAACTGGTTCTAAGACGCATAAATGGCATAATTTCGTTGCTGGAATCTGTAACTTTTAAGAACCTGTTCTTGTCGCTCAGCAATACACTGCTGACCTGTTTAAACGGCGTACAGTCAATCAAAGATTCACCTAATTTTTCCTGGAAATAAAAACAGCACAGGCAGGTTCACACACAGAATGGACTGACGATGACAGTAATGTTACCACGTACTAGAGTCACAGCTTCCTCATGTAACATAAATGATATACAGGGTGAGTCACCTAACATTACCGCTGGATATATTTCGTAAACCACATCAAATACTGTCGAACCGATTCCACAGACCGAACGTGAGGAGAGGGGCTAGTGTAATTGGTTAATACAAACCATACAAAAATGCACGGAAGTATGTTTTTTAACAGAAACCTACGTTTTTTTTAAAATAGAACCCGTTAGTTTTGTTAGCACATCTGAAAAAATACGTAATCAGTGCCGTTTGTTGCATCAGTATTTGATGTGGTTTACGAAATATAACAAGCAGTAACGTTAGGTGACTCACCCTGTATTTCTCTGTATTATCAACCATCAAAATCGGTAGATTCTCATGTTTCTAGCAACGATGTTTTGTGATACATAGAGGTACAACTCGGAATTCTTTGTCACCTATCTTGTTTTTCACAGTCATTCACTTATAAACTGAATATTGGATGTTGTACACATTTACAGAAATGTGTTGATTTTGGTTTTACAAACGGGGAACATGTTTTACCTCTCCAGGGAAAGGTATGTTTTCACATTGACAATATTTAGGCTCAAAATGTGCATTCTGATTTACAGGATAATCCTGCTAAAATCCTGATGTTAACATTCAGTTGAACCATCCAGTTTAGTGCCCAGATGGAATCTCTCTTTCGCAAGGTTTCAAGTTTCTTAAACAGCTTTTCAATTACTTTTTTTGAGTACTAATCATCACTAATGTCAGATACCACTGAACTCGCATTCTTTGCACTGAGATACATTTGTCTTTCCTCACCAGATCTGGGCAAGAGAAATAAGAAGATTAGCGAAGAACTGATTTTAAAAGACTAGTTAACCAAACGAACTCTGTCCATAAAAGCATGAAAACATGCATACAAGAAATGTGTAGGCCTTTTTAAACCCAAGCCTATTGTCTTTCACACCGGTATATCTTCGGCTTCTAAACATAGATTCGACGACAACCCATTCAACTTCATCTAGTTTAATGTATTTTGCTGCCGGTTCACCCATTACAATAATATTACTAGGTTAGTCGACGAAGTTTACCCTACCAAGGTCTTCTTCTACCGCTGCAGATTCTCTGTTGCTCTACCAGGAGGAGTGTACCAGAGCGCAGATATTCCATTGCTGCTTGTAGATTCTCGAATATCGAACTAAAACCATGTCTGAGCTGCATTTATGGGTAGAACAATGTTATGAAGGACAGACTGCATTAAGCAGAAGCGGTAGTAGGTGAGCGATCTTACACTTACATTTCTTCTAGATAGTTGCCACGCGGGTCGAATTTCGGCTTATTTTTCCGGGAAACGACTGTTTTCTCGAACTGCTTGCAGAAAGTGTAACATCAAAGAAGAAACATTCGTGAGTACTCAACAAGTTAAAGATGTGAGAGTGTCGATATTAAAATGTATAGTTTTTGTTGCACACGGGAAAAATTATAGAACGATGTTGACAACTATGATGCTATGGCATCAGTGCCTTCCTCAAGCAGAAGTTCTGCTTTTATGATGAAACTCCCCTTCTGCCTCAGCTGGGAAAGAGCCTGCGCATGCGCATTCTTGTCTCTACTCATCAAGTTCCTTCGAGTTCCTAGGCATGTTCCGACAGGAAAGTAACCCTCTTGCATCATCTTTCTCTTCCTCAATTCCGAGAAACATGATGTCGCCAGCATGTGTCCCCTCACGTTATCTAACCTAGGTCGAAAGAGGCGGCGTTTTGTGTTAAAATTTAATGTTATGAAACAATGATAATTGGGAAATGCGTAAAACACACAAAAGCCATATGCCTCGAGGTATTACACAAAGAATTCCAGCGGATGAAGATTTCTAAGAGTCCACAACTTAAAAATCCTGGATCACACAACTAAACGAGCTTCAATTATGGCGAATGCTCTCTACAGGTCAGCGCTAATGAACTGCTTTCAGCCCCGTTTGGTTTATATTCTCTTGTGTTCTGCTGGTTGCCAGTTTTTAATGAACCATTAAACGAATTTCGCGTCCCTAGCAGCACAGAAAGCTTTTATATTTCTGCTATTAACATGATTTGCGAGAACGATGTAGAAAAGTAACGCAGCCCTATAGAAGAATATAGATACTAAACTTGTTGTTGGGATGCAAGAGATTCGCAGCATAAATGCGAAAGTAAAAGAACTGAAAATTTCCGAAGCACTCAAAGTTGCAACCGGAGAAGTGACAAAAACGATATGTCCATTCGAGGCTTGCATCTAGTAGACACAGAGTGAATAATCATAAGTTTTGTGTTTCGTTTTATCAAAACCGGAAGCACATTAATTTTCCTTGAAAGTAGACAAGTGCGAATATGTATTTGTTATGGTGATTAAAAGCAGACGAAAGACATGATCATTCTCATTGCTTACGTTCATGGTAGTCGTAATTATTCAGCTGATGTATCACAGTTGTGTTAGTGGCTTTTTTAAGATAGATTAAAATGTTTTACCTGAGATCATAATGTCTGTCGTCCAATAAACTATGTAACAGATTTTATCAAATAGCCTATATGACAGGTCGTTGTATATTTGATATTCCATCAATCATTTTGTTGATATTACCTTTCTGAAGTGCTCTATCAAAAACTATCTACAAGGAACCCCTTTAGTGTGAGGTCGTACATGCCCATTCGATGCTTCACATATTGTCTACCATACAACCACAATATTGGCTATCGTGGCAGGGAGTGGAATTGGAGGTAACCAACGGTGAGCACAGCACGAGGCTAAGGAGCGTAGTTGAACTGCTTAGTCGAGTAGTAACTCACAACAGTGTTGCAGTGCTAGTGATGTTGGTACAAACCAGAGCAATTATAACGATAAGCAAAGCAAATATTGTATAATATCCACAACAACAGCTACCGAGGGTGAAATTTCGTCAGAAAGGAACCAAAGGAATTCTGCAGAGTGTGAAAGAAGTAGCCGTTGAAATACGAGTTTACGCGTCTCTGCGAGGTCAGTGAGTGGCATGGGTGGTGCCGTGTACCCTCGACTGTGGGGACAATGTACAGACGATTGTAATGATGACGTACGTGCTTAACAAGAGGAAGTGATACTGAAACAGGTGTCGAGTCATGCAATTCATCATCCTTGTCGGACAGGGATCCAGAAATCCCATCTCCAGTAAAATGTAGTAAAGGACAATCGTTGTCCAAGTAGGGGGTACTAAGCAGAATTACGTACATGGAAGAGCATCTGCAGCATAGTAAAAAAAAAAAATTCAAATAAGTCTGTATCAGTGCGACGGTAGAGCATAAGAAATGCTACGGATATTTAAGGGAAAACAAGACGCACCTGTTATAAAAACTGATGTTTGCGCCTCGTCTATCAAGGATGCTCGGTACAGTTTACAGGATGGCATGATAGTGACCTACTAACTAACGCACATCAAACTGAGCGCGACATAGAGTACAATGACTTCAAGTGAAGTAGTAGATGCACGTACACCTTCAAACACTGCTACATAATTGGAAGACGTAAGATAACGAAATTTCAAACAAAGCGTCAACCTAACAATGCACAACAAACTGTGGAAATGGCCTGAAAATATTTGTAGATGTGGTAAACAAATTTGTTTCATCGTTCAGTAAGGAATTGGTTTTCACCTCCGACCAAACGGTGTTTGAAGAGGAAATGCGTATGAAAGGGACCGTAGTAATTAGAGGTACCAAGAGAGTTAAATCAAGGTCGGCTAATGTCAGTGCCTAACGCATTCGTATACAATTACACTGACTGGTAATGTAGAAGGTTAATTGGCTGCAAAGTTATTTATTGTACTGTGAGAAGTTGGAGGTGCTCTGTCCCCTCCGATTGTGTACGTAGTCTTGCAGGGGCAGTACGGAATATTGACGTCACAGCAACCAAGAATGGGAAAATGGGCATAAGAGAACTACAACTATGGTATGAGCACTGCATTTGGCCAATAGCTGGTCAAAATAACTTGCATCTGCTTGATTCCTGGCCTGTGTATAAAAACCATACTCATTTAGAGCAAATTATCCTTCCTGAAAAGTGTGTGACATTGTATTTCATCTACCTGGAACGACTGGAGAAATTCAGCCTCTGGACGTTTGTTTTCTCCGCGCCTATAAAACATACTGCAGCTGTCTTAAATGTAGCCAAATTCACGATATGCACCACAACAGACAGTTTCATATTCGGCTGCATGGCATCGTATTGCATCAGTTCTCATCACTCCCTTACCAGTATCATTTAACACTGATTAGCCGGAGCATTATGGCCATCGATCTACTATCGATAAAACCTGTCCAGGCGATACCAGCATCAGCTGGCGAGGATTGACTGCTAGTCAGACACTCGCACCGTGCGTGTAGCATTAACGGGCGTGTTGTCTGTGTGTAGAATGGGTAAGGCACGCGACCTGTCTGAGTTTGACCGAGGGCAGATTGTAATTGCCTGGAGGCGTGGCACGAGCATTTCGGAAACGGCACGACTTGTCGGATGTTCGAGGAATGCCACGGTGAGTGTCTTCATCACATGGCGAACAAACGGTCGCCAGCCAACTAGGGTAGCCTAATTTACATCCAAAATCTTGTACAAGATGATGGGAGAGAAAAACATGTATTATTAAACACTGACGTGGCAACTGAAGGTTGTCACGTTTATTGACACTAATTTTAAGTGAGTATGTAATGATAAACAAAACTTAGAAATCGCTCTCACGTTATGTTTGTCATTAAATTTTAAAAAAAAACAATCGAGTAATTATTTGAAAATATGCAATTAAACTGTATGTCAGTATTGAACTTCATTACGTGAGCAATGACTTTCAGTGACCTCAACGTAATGTCACCAAGGAAATTTAAAAAAAAAGCAAGCACTTTTACTTTGCAGTTACTTATTTTGCAAATTGGATTTCAAATTATTATCTGAACAACTGAGCCTTTTTTACTGACTTGAACAGAAACTAATAATTGAATACGTGTAAGAGGTCCGAGCAGATGTAATTTTATGCAAGAGGTCCGAGCAGATGTAATACAGATGTAATTCTATGTAAGAGGTCCGGGCAGATGTAATTTCGATGTATTGCTCATGCGCTGCCTGCGATATGCAACGTATAAGAGAATCGCTGACCAGAGAGCAGTGTTGACTCAGTACGAACTGTGTAGCTGTAGTAGTAAGTTGTTGCTAGTCTGCGCTAGTCTGCGCTTGTGTGGAGTCTGCTCTGCTCTGGTCTGGTGTATCTTGTTGGCTGGCCGGTCGCGGTGCAGCGATGCCGGAGCCTGAGTATTATTGTATAAGGTAAAAAGCAGCCTCGCTCATATCTAGTAATGTTATGTGAACTCCGATGTAAATGTTTTAAAAATGTCCTAATAATAATCTTTGTCATATAAAGTAATTTCTAATAAGCATTCATTTCAATTTAAAGAATTTACTAATTTCTCCAATCCATGATCATTCCGATTGTTGCAAAAGAAAAATCAGTTACTTCCTTTCATAAATGACAAATCTATCGGCCAGCATTGCACAGAGCTGTGCCGGAAAAAGTTATTGTAAGAGCAGATAGTTGGCGACTTTATTGAAGTAAGAATTTTTGCTTTTTGATTCAGAATGATCTTACAGGGCCATGACGCAGCACTGCTGTCGTCCAAAATTTACCAGGTTACTGAATTTATTTTTTATTACGAGGTTTAAGAATTTTTCTGTTTCGAGCTTACATTAGATGAGAAAAGAATTTTGTGGGTACATTAAATGTGAATGAATTTCTGTAGGGAGATTATAAATGGGAACCAATTTTGTTCTGAGGTTACACAAGAATTAGAATCACTATCCATAATATTTATATTATTATTTTTTTGTGGGGAGGTTACACTAAAAATAGAATCATATTATTATTATTATTATTTATTTTTTTGTGGGGAGGTTACACTAAAAATAGAATCATATTATTATTATTATTTATTAAATTTTGTGGGGAGGTTACACTTGGCGACAACCGGCCAGGATCGTATTTCTTTGTGAATCTCTGAGAAGTAGTCATATATCTGCTCTTATTTACTTAAATGTAGTTTGCATCTGGCGAAACGCATTTACTAATTTGTCACTCTTTCTTTCACAGATCATCGGAAAATTATTGATCTTTGTTGTAATTGTGTTTGTTCCATTTTTGCTTTGCCTTTGTTTCATTTTTGTGCTTAATTTCGATTTGTGAGAAAATGCCGCGAAAAACTGTTAACAGTACATCGCGATGTGCAATGAGTGAAATAGCGGACTCGAATAATTTGACCGATAATACTTGCGACACTCAGTGTAATAATGATAATCCGCTAATTACAGATAATCAGTGCCTGCCGATCACTAGTATTGAGTCAAACCCTAATGATGGGCAAATAAATTCAATTACGTCCACAGTAAATTTAACAATTGATGTCACGGTATGTTCCAATACAATGGACGCTGCCCAGTTTGACACACCCGGTTTGCAAAATTTGAATTGTGAACAGATAAATTTTTCTCACGAAGATGAACAATGTAGTCAAAATACATCAGATTTATTTGATTCCGAGGTAGTGACCCACAGTGCACACCTGATTGGCAAACCTTTTCGAGAATCACAGAATGACCAAATGGTTACACAAAACGCGACAAATGCACATACACCATTACACAGCATAGAAAATAGAGCAGCTAATTTTGGCATGGATCGAGTTATAGCATTAATGCTACAAATTAATGAAAATGTCAAACAACAAATTAATGAAAGTCTTAAACAGTCGAAGAAAGAACAAGACGACAATTTCAAACAACAAATTAATGAATCAAACAAACAACTTAGTGAAAATCTCAAACAACAACTTAATGAAAATAATGAAAATCTCAAACAACAACTTAATAAGCAAGATAACAACTTCAAACAACTTAATGAAAATCTTAAACAAGTGAATGAAAAATACGACAACCTTAATGAATCGAACAAACAACTTAGTGAACAGATTACAGCCGTTGCGGTGCAATATCATGATACTAAAGAACAATTACGTGAGGAAATTAAGGCTTGTGCTAGGAACTGTAGTGAAGAAATTAGATCTGTGGCACAAGAATTAAGTTATACACATGCAAAAAAAAATGGTTCAAATGGCTCTGAGCACTATGGGACTCAACTGCTGTGGTCATTAGTCCCCTAGAACTTAGAACTACTTAAACCTAACTAACCTAAGGACATCACACACACCCATGCCCGAGGCAGGATTCGAACCTGCGACCGTAGCAGCAGCGCGGCTCCGGACTGGAGCGCCTAGAACCGTACGACCACCGCGGCCGGCTATACACATGCAGCCACAACTAAAATACTCAGAGACGAAATTAGTGCAGTCGCTAAACAATGCTCTGAAAACGCAACACAGTTACGCGACGAGTTTCAATTAATGTCAGCAGAACTTTCACACACACTGGACGCGAAAGTAGATACGAAATTTGACCAACAGAACAGCCAAATTGACGAACGTTTTAATCACCACCTACAAAACAGTGAAACGCGTTACCGTAAATTTATACAGGAACAGAATAAAGTAAAGCGACAAGTCATGGAAACAATTACTGCACAGAGACAGGAAGATAAGCGTAAATTGTTTACGAAAGCAAAAACATACATAGACAACAATATTGCAACAGTATCAGACGAAATCAAACAGTTGAACACCGAATTGCATGATGAAATCTCCGATCTTAAAACAAAAAACAGACACACACACATTAGACTTTCAGACAATGACCAACAGACTTGGAAAGTTGGAACTAATACAGGATCCCGATGCCATCAAAGCAGACGTTAAAAAATTGAACGAAACCACACGTAAAATACAAAAACAAATTAACGCTTGTGATAATAAAAACGATGATCAGGTAAAAGCACTGACTGAAAAATATGATGAATTGGCCAGTCGTATTGATGTTATCGAAAGTAATAATGACACCAAATCAGACGATACGTCACCAGTTTCGTTTAATCAAACACCCGAATTCCAAAATTTACAGCAGACAATCAGTGAGATAGGTTCGTCTAATAATACATTACGTAGAAAATTGTCATCTTTACAGCATAAAGTGACGGAGATGAAAAATATTTCAGTCTTTAACACATCTCAGCATACGCCACTTTCCGAACATTTGTCAGACTCACACAGCCAGTATAATTTAGGTAATTTACAGAGAGTATGTGAGTTAGATTCCTGACAGTCACAGACAAACAGATTATCATACAATCCTGAACCTGCTAAGACATACAGAGACGATAATTTTGATTACAAGCGCTTTCTATCCATGAGAAAATTGAAGGTATTTATAAATGACAGAACACAAATACATCGTTTGGAGTGGATACGACAATTTATTTTTGTACTTTCACCAGCTTGGCCTGTAATGCAGAAACTAGAATTGGCCTGGATACAACAATTTGTTTTTGAATTTTCACAGGCATTGCCTGTAACGCAGAAACTAAAATTTATTTGCAGCGCGTAATTGACCTCAGGGGATTCATTACGCTTCAATGAATATGTGCCGTAGCGTGCACAGGGCCCTGAGCCGTAGTAATGCTATTTCATCTTTAGTTTTCTGCACTGCTGCCTTCTCTTCTACTATCCTTTATATCTATCAAAACAGCTCTTCAACTATTAATCTATCTAGAATTAGGAATGAGTAAAGAAAACCTGATATGACAAATTTTACCGAAAGTGACAGTATTCTTTAGACACTCCCGAAATGACAACTACCCCCATATTTTTAATAACAGATAAAATTGTAATCATCAATATGTACAACATTTTCAGCAATCGTCAAAATTATCAGCAACAGCATTTTGGTAACAATAGAGGCTTTTCTCCGCAGCAGCAACAAAAGCAACCAGTTAGTATACCTAACCAACAATGTAATGTGCAAGGTCAGAGCCTTAATGTTTCGCCACCTACACGTATAGCGTCGGCTCCGCCAAATAGTAACGCACAGCAACAAAGAAATAACTACGTACGGAAAACACACCATTTCAACTCATATCGCAATGCACCGTATAGAAATGACTATCATGACAGACATAAAAGTAATGAGCACAATTTTCAGCGTAGGTTTAATAACAGTCGGTCTTACCAGCAGCAAAATCATCCGCAACAACAGATTATCATGAATGAACCAGACAGTAGATATCATCCCGAACGTAATACGTCAGGACGAAACAACAGAACAGTTCAAATAGTCGAAATGCCACAGCATCCTCCCGCAAATAATAGCACGTCAGATAGAATTTGACTAGATACAATACAGGTTGCATCTTCCAGCAACGCAAGCAATACTTTTGACACGCAGAATCTTGTTCACGAAAATGTTATTACTTTTGACGACATCCGAGACACTCTTTCGTAGGAAATACCAGTTATTCAAAAAACCATTTCCCACCCTGTCATTGAGGTAAAGATTGGATCATCAAAATTTCAGCAGTAATCGATTCTGGATCACCTATGTCAGTTATAAATGAGGAAACTTTCAACGAATGTACCAAAGAGAATACCTGTCCTACGCTACCACTAGGCAAAATTAAAGTAAAAGGAGCAGTATCTGGTAAAGGAGTAGATGTAAAATTACAGACACATTTATCATTTTGTATTGCAGGTCATACATTTCACTCAAATTTTTGGATTGTTCCCTTATTGACAACAGACGTTATTTTAGGTACGAATTTTCTGGTACAACAAGACGCAATTATTGACTTAGACTGTCATTTCACATTGTACACAGATACGTACGTACACAACTATAATACTCCAGTCGAAGCCGACTATGACGTTATACAAATGATTTCTGATAAAGCTAAACAGAGCAGTGCAAATACAGACGACGAACGCACGCAACTACGCAAAATTCTTTTACAGCAAGCTCCAGTTTTTGACAACGTCCCTGGTACTATGTCCGGTTTTATGTATGAATTTCAAGTTAAACAGCACGACACGTTTAAAGCCAAACATTATCCCATTCCGTATATTCATAGAGAACAAGTTAAGAAAGAATTGCAAGCTATGCTTGACCAAGGAATTATTCAACCGGCAGTTAGTCCGTACATAAACCCACTCCAAATTGTTAAGAAAAAGGATGGTTCACTTCGTCTCGTACTTGATTCGCGTCACATCAACGACATTATTATTAATGAAACAGATCACCCACAGACACTAGAAGAACTTCTACAGAAATTTCATGGTACTGCTATTTATTCCACATTAGATTTGAAATCGGGATTTTGGCAAATTCAGCTCCATCCGGACTGCAGAAAGTACACGGCTTTTCTCTGTTTTGGTGACTGTTATCAATTTTGTAAATTACCGTTCGGGTTAACTATTTCTTCAGCAGCATTTATTCGCGGTTTGAATACTATGCTTCCGACAGAATTAAAAGACAGAATCACAACGTATGTAGACGACATTCTTATTGCAGAAGCTAACTGGTCTGAACACAATCCGATTCTTGAACAACTGTTACGAACTTTTCGTGCACAAGGACTCACAGATAATCTCAGTAAATCGCACTTTGGCAAGACTTCTATAAAATTTCTTGGACATGTAATTTCAGCAGAAGGCATTGCACCTGACCCGGAAAAACTTCAAGCTTTACGTGACATTACTATTCCTACGACGAAGAAACAACTACGCAGCTTTTTGGGTTTAATTAACTTTTTTCGTAAATTTATTCATTATTCTGCTTTAGACACCCCTAGATTATGTCAATTGACGGGTAAAAACACTATTTGGTCCTGGGATAACCAAGCACATTCTGAATTTGTCAATCTAAAACAAGCTTTGTTGAATGCACCACTTTTATCACATTCAGATCTTACTACAAATTTTTCCATTGCCACCGACAGTTCTAACACCGCTTTAGGCGTACACATTTTTCAGGAAATTGAAGAAGATGGTTCTACAGTAATTAAAAACATCGCCTTTGCGAGTCGCATTCTGTCACCTGCTGAACGCGATTATTCTGTTACAGAACTTGAAACATTATATGTTGTCTGGGCATTTACGAGATTTCGGCATTTTCTTTATGGAAGACATACGACCGTTTACACAGATCATAGAGCTACACAGTTTTTACTTTCAGCAAAATTTACACACGATAGGTTAAGCAGATGGAAACTTTATTTACAGGAATTTAATTTTACAGTTGTTCACATTCCCGGTACACAAAATATTGTAGCAGACGCACTGTCCCGTTCTCTCAGCAACAATCAGCAAGACATCGCAACCAACTTCTGCAAAGCAAATTTCAGCGTCATGTATATTCAACAAGTTGCATTTGAAAATTTAATTTCGTCGTCATAACGAGACATAGCACAAGAGCAGAGTAAAGACAACGTATGGAAAGAAATTAAACACCTTTGGCAAGATAGGAATAATGTTACCATTAGAAACCATTACACTGTACGCAATAATATTCTGTTTCGCCGCTCTCACCCTGACAGCAACAATTGGTTACTATGTATTCCTGACGAGCCTGTTAACAAATTAATTTGGTATACTCATTTAGGTTACGAACATTACGGAGCCAGAAAATGTTTTCTTATACTGAGACAGAACTATTATTTTGCTAACATGGAGAAATGTATTCGACGAGTTTTAGCGTCATGTAAAATCTGCCAGAAAGCTAAATCAGACACGACTTCACATATTCCTCCATTACATCCCATTGTACCTGTTAAATTGAGACACATGGCCGCTGTAGACATTTTTGGTCCGCTTCCCAGAACTAATAGAGGTTTCTGCTACATCTTTGTCACTGTTGAACTCACTTCGAAATGTGTTACCTTCACTCCGCTGCGCAAAGGTACTGCTAAATCTGTTTCGAAAGCATTTGTAAAACATTTTTTATTTCATGTGGGGCATGTATTGAAAGTAATTTCCGACAATGGATCACAGTTTCGATCTGCTACATGGACACGTATGTTACGAGCTAGAAACATTTCTCCGATCTATATATCCAGGTACCACGCTTCTTCGAACCCTTGTGAACGACTAATGAAAGAAATTGGTAAACTATGTAGAATATACTGCCATAAAAAACATATTGATTGGGACACACACATACTCTCATTCCACGATGTAATTAATTCCATACCAAATGAATTTACTATGTTATCTCCGACTGTTATACTGAAAAATGTAGAACCACCTAACAAAATTAAAGAATTAGTATCCTTTCCTACATCTCGTCGACTACGACACCATGAAATAATTGACATTGCGCTGAACAACATCAAACGTGCCGCAGAGCGCCGGAGAAGACAGCAAAAACAGGTTTGTACACGCCATGACTTTCACATTGGACAGGAGATATTAGTACGTACACACTATTTATCCAACAGAGGAAAAAGTAGATGCAGTAAATTTGAGCTTCTATACTCAAGTCCATATCGAATTCGCAGCATTCCTCATCCCAACGTAGTACACGTCGAAACTCTGAGAACCAGAAAAAGTAAAGGCAATCACCATGTCTCCAATATTAAACCCTTTATTGAATGAACATATTTTATGATTTATCACACTGTAATGCCATTTCCTGATTTTTATATGACCACTTATACAATTATATTTATATGAACACTTACTGATGATTATCGTATTTTTTCTTGGCAAGTACCCGGCAAGGTAAGGTTAGCAGGTCGCTTTTCATGTCGTTATATATCAGACCATGGACATTTTCCATTTTTCGTGTATGTATGATTGTTTTCCTGTTTTGTTTGTATGCACTACGAAATCTTTTAAAATATAACAAACACCAGTTGACTTTGACATTTTGCCTTATGATATCTCAACATCGTGACTATTTTACAATTTTTTTGCTACTACATTATGGTACTCTTTGTGTACATTTTTGCACCTGAACACTGTCTATATTTTTGACATAATACGTTTTCTGTCATGCTATGCTGTATGCTTAATTATATCACTGGAAACCAGTTTTTATTTAATGGGTATATGATTTAAATGCAAGATATTAATTCTTATTCATCATTTTCAGATAGCAATAACGTGTAAAAGAAATAAATTAAACAAACCACAGTGGATTACTATGAAATGGGAATTTCACCTTCGGAATGAACGAAAGAAGATGCAATACCTCGTCACGAAGAGTAAATGGATCAGAATTAACAAACACTAACAAGATACACATTGTATGATAGCAGTCATAACCAATTTTTCTTTCAGAATACGAGGCGATTGATGCAGGCTGTCAGACAGAACTACACATCTTAGTCTTAGTGATGAAATATGCTAGAAATAAGAAACTCTATACTAAGAATAGTTGTATGAAGTAAATGGTATTATGAATAATGAATAATGAAGTGTCTTTTATGCAGATGATAATGAATGGTGATGAATAGTTATATGAAGAATATGCTAATATGAATAACGAAGTTTTTCTTTGCAGGTGATGATAGTAATGAAGTTGTGGTAATATGAATAATGAAGTTTTTCTTTGCAGAAGAGAATAATGATGAATTTTATATATTTACTGTTAGTTAAGAAATGCTATATAGTTATTTAAGTATTTATTGCAGTTCGTTTTGACAGTATGTCTTATGTCACATGGTATAATGACTGAATGTTTTGGAAAGGACAGCTAGAGTACATGCATATTGAGTACTCGTTTCATTACCTGTTAATTCGAAGTTCACTACTTTTCAGCATAATATGCGTTTCTTCTTTCAGCTTAATAATCCATTTTGTATTTTTTCTAGGAGAAGCTATTCATGAAATTAATGTGCTATAAGCAGTTAGTCATTAAACCTGTTCTAGTACTTGCATTTTTTTACCCATTTGTGTGTGCCATTCATGAATGTGATCACATGTACTCTACTTGTTTCATAACCTTGCTACAGCTGACTCATGACGAATGACGTTACCTATCCTCATTTGCAGCAATAAGTCAAAAGCAAATATTGTAATGCCCCAGCAATTAATTATCGATCCCAACGCAATGCATTGTTAGCACAAAAAAATGTATTACCAGTCCCAAATAATGCTACCAGTTTAAGAGAGTTCTGAGTAATACTGATGATGTTTTCTAATCACAGACCTTGAGTAATAGTTACAGTGTGTTACATTTTAAATATGTCCTATGTCACTTGAATGATGAGTTCTGAGTAATAGTGAATGATATTTTGTAATAATGCATACATGCTATGCCAATAATTTCTGTAAATAATATTTTTGCTATACTCTATAAATGCTATGCTAATAATTAACTCTCATTTTGAATGATGACTTCTGATGGTTTGTAACTGGCCAATGAGTGCCAATAATTATTTTAAATATGTTGTATGTCATATGAATGATGAAAAATGTTTTGTAATATTCAATACTTGCTATATGTTTAGTAACTGGCCAATGAATGCCACTGTTTCTTATATTTTAAATTTGTATTATGTCACTTACATACTATTATATATGAATACCAGTAGCTTGATGCTACACTCATTAGCTCCTGTTTTGAATGATGACTTCTGATGATTTGTAACTGGCCAATGAATGCCAATGATTAGTATAACTAGATGAATTATGTAACTGGTATGCCATTAATTAACTCTTGTTTTGGATGATCACTTTTGAATAATGCATAAAAATTGTTTGTAACTGGCCAATGAGTGCCAATGTTCACTGTAATCAGATGACTTATGAACATTATTCTGTAATACTTCATACATAGTACAGAAATGTTTAGTAACTAGGCAATGAGTGCCAACAATTACTCAAATCGGTTGATAGACTAGTGTAATTCTCAATTATGACTAGCATAAGACTTAATGTTCTTCACCTTCTGACCTAATTACCAGAAATTACTGCAATATCCGTTTGTCCTGTCTATCCTTATGATCATGGAGCACTATATTTGGTTTCTGCACTAATTCTAAGTTGGTGAAAGAGTGTGGTGTTGACACATCATGGTGTCCACCACCTTAACAATGGAGATGTTATTATGGTTCCACTGTTTGGTGTACCTAATGTACTACCAAATGATAACATGAATATTAATACGACATTTCAGTGTCTTGGCTACACTGACTAATACTTCAGGGAAGAGAACTTCAGATTGTCTCACTTGGTGTTGTGCTTCTGTAGAAAGATATGGACTTTCAGTGCAGCTATGTGCAACCTACTGTGCTACAACCATGATGCAATCCTTCCCTTTCCTATCCTAGTTCTTTAAAATGGTAAAAAAATACTACAGTGCGTGTGCACTTTATGTCATTTGTAAATATGTTTTGTACTCATTGCGTATCCTAGTTCTTGTAAAATGGTAAATAGGTATACAGTGTGTGTGCACTTTATGTCATTTGTTAATATGTTTTGTACTCATTGCGTATACATTTTGTGATTTCTTGATATGTTCTGTACTCAGTGCAAGTGCACTCTATTTCATTTCACGTTCTGCACTTATATATATATATATATATATATATATATATATATATATATATATATATATATATATATATATATATATATACTCTGTGACTGTAAACTTAGTTAATTAAGAAAAATTTGTTGCTCATGATAAGTCCAATTGACTCACCATCGTTGCCAAATTTTTGCCCCCCCCAGTGGTGGGTTATGTAAGAGGTCCGAGCAGATGTAATTTTATGCAAGAGGTCCGAGCAGATGTAATACAGATGTAATTTTATGTAAGAGGTCCGAGCAGATGTAATTTAATGCAAGAGGTCCGAGCAGATGTAATACAGATGTAATTCTATGTAAGAGGTCCGAGCAGATGTAATTTCGATGTATTGCTCATGCGCTGCCTGCGATATGCAACGTATAAGAGAATCGCTGACCAGAGAGCAGTGTTGACTCAGTACGAACTGTGTAGCTGTAGCAGTAAGTAGTCGCTAGTCTGCGCTTGTCTGGTGTGGAGTCTGCTCTGGTCTGGTCTGGTGTATCGTCTTGGCTGGCCTGGTCGCGGTGCAGCGATGCTGGAGCCTGAGTATTATTGTATAAGGTAAAAAGCAGCCTCGCGCATATCTAGTAATGTTATGTGAACTCCCATCTAAATCTTTTAAAAATGTCCTAATAATAATCTTTGTGATATAAAGTAATTTCCAACAAGCATTCATTTTAATTTAAAGAATTTACTAATTTCTCCAATCCATGACCATTCAGATTGTTGCAAAAGAAAAATCAGTTGCTTCCTTTCATAAATGAGAAATATGTTGGCCAGCATTGCACAGAGCTGTGCCGGAAAAAGTTATTGTTAGAGCAGATAGTTGGCGACTTTATTGAGGTAAGAATTTTTGCTTTTTATTCAGAATGATCTTACAGGGCCATGACGCAGCACTGCTGTCGTCCAAAATTTACCAGGTTACTGAATTTGTTTTTTTATTACGCGGTTTATGAATTTTTCTGTTTCGAGCTTACATTAAATAAGAAAAGAATTTTGTGGTTACATTAAATGGGAAACAAATTTTGTGTGGAAGTTAAATGTGAATGAATTTCTGTAGGGAGGTTATAAATGGGAACCAATTTTGATCTGAGGTTACACAAAAAATTAGAATCATATTATTATATTATTAGATTAATAAATTTTGTGGGGAGGTTACACTCATATTACTATTATTAGATCAATAAATTTTATGGGGAGGTTACAATGGTAAGGGAAGCTAGAGCTGTAGTGGAGTGTTAATAGCACTTTATTTAGGCATTTCACGATTGTGTACAAGTTCAAACACCAAAATTCATCTTTTCCTACTCCGTTTTGTTAACATCATAATAAAAATGCGCAAATTATTTCATGAAAGGTTGGCATCAGTGCTCTCGCTACATAGTGTTAGCATTTATTTGCGTAAGGAAAACAATGGCACAGTGTTTGTAAGCTGTGCTCGTGTGATTTCTTCCGTTCTCTCTTCGGCAGAGTGCTGCACAACCATCTGATAGTGAACAATGGCGCACTGTGTGCGAATGCTCTTGTAAAACACGACGAATTTTTCGATGGGTTAGCTTCACGAAGCTTGTGATGGTTCAGCTGTATTGCATTTTAGAACATTCCATTAGTTGAAACAGATGCCCACAAAATGTGTGGAAACAGTTCGTGTTATTATTGTGTGGAATTTTGCAGCACACAAGGTATGGTACTCGATTCTGCAGAAGAATTGAAAAAATAGCCCTAATTGTAGAACTAGTATTCTATATGCCAGCATAATATTATACCGCCAACCGGTTGCAAATAAATGTTTGGTACATTGACCTACGACTCGACACTTACTGAGGGTGTCTTCATCCGAAAGAAATTTCGAGAAACCGTAAAATTACATTGCGAGAAACCAATGGTCAGAATTTAGAGGAGTTATGCTCATCAAAAATAAAATAAAACGCATTCAAGCCTTCGCCACGTGTGTCTAGCTAGGAACAACGTCAGTCTGTTGTATGCCGTTGCTGAGAAACAGCCTTGTTTAAAACTGTATCCTGTATGCAGACAGCACCAGGCGAGCAAACTATCGTGGCCAGAAGGACGCTGTCTTATCACAGAGGCGGAGGTCAACAGCTGACTAGTCTCGTGGTGTCTATGAGGTGTGCCACCTTGCATTATTATCCGTGCCTTCAAGAGTAAAAGAAAAGTTATTTACCGAAGAATTTTGACCCACAGAAGCAAGGTCTGCTTATCTGTTCCCTGTTGCAGAGATTGAGTTTCCTCCATTACGCAGGTATCCCGGAGATTGGATCATGTTTCTGGCGAACGTAAGGAAGCCACAATATGGTGCTGTATGAACAACAAGATAATAATTGTTGCCCAGTACTTAGTAATCCCATTTCTGCTTGCTGACTTAACAAGGTGGCGTGTTATAAATGCCAGAAGACTAGCTGCAATAGGTTTGTCATATGATATTGCAGGGCCTGTGCTGTTACGAAGAACGGTGCAAAGTTCTTCCGGTCACACATGCTTGTCCGAAGGAAACGTTCTTTTTAAGAACACAGGCACCGCGTTATTTTATTTATCCGCCGATACCAGTCACCTACTTTCAGTTAAATGTCCTCTCTTCTACGGGAATTACATAATGTGCGTGCTAGTACAGTCTGTGACACATGAATGACAAGGTATGAAAGTCAGGCTGTGACCATGAGACGTGCATGGAAAGGCAAAGAGATTAAGGTGTCCGTTCGGGTTAAGCCGGAAATCCGGGTTCGAGTCTTGGACTGTAACAAATTTTCATTGTCATCATTCTCATATACATCTGACATTTATTGACGTTTGTCATAGTTGCTGCACCCATCAGAGATGTCATCATCCTCGTTGGCAGTCACGCTGAAAAGTGACACACACAGTAGCATGGATGATAATGGTGGTAACCCTGTAAATTGATCAGTATTGTTCCACTCTGTAGTATTAAGTCAGTTGACCGTCATTGCCCTTACCCAACAGAGAGGGAGAGAGAGAGAGAGAGTATGTGTGTGTCCACGTAATTCAGAGGCAAATATCTTAAGGTGTTGTTCGTAAATAGAATGACTCCATCATTTCATTTTAATATTATGCTAGTTAAATACAGAGGTACGTTTGTGTACAGAATTGAATGCAAAGTGAAGGTTATGGAAATAATGCATATTTTTGTACTTGGCACCTACTCAAGTAAAGGAAACGTAACTTTTTACTTCGCATCTTTCAATTCAGCACCAGAAGCTCCATTCTGGTCGGGTGCCTCATCTTAATAGCGCACTGTGACTGGTTGGAGAGGGAGGGGGTATGCAATAAACTGAAGTAGCTCCACCATATTGCATTTTTTTTTATTTTTCCCTCTACTACAACTGGATTGCTTCGGCCAACCTGGGTTTTGTTTGACTGGAGAGTGGCAGTGTGCTGTGTCTTGTTATGTGATATCACTCATTAGAGTGATGATGTTACTGATACGGTGGTGGTGCTTGTAACAACATGTATGGAGCACAAGCGATGTGCACATGATCATCTTCGTGGCCTTCAGCAGACATTCGAAGATCAAAGTGTTCCAGAATCCCCAAAGGTACACTACTATAATGTATACTTGCATCCTAATTATGATACGAGTTAGCTCACAAGCGGAAATGATAGAATAGCCTAAAATAGAAGAAAGCAAAGAAAATGTTTATGACCTATCTGATGAGCACCAAGTAATTTGGTGGTGACTGGTTTTAAAATGCAAGTAATGTCATACCTGCATTTTACATCTTTGTAAATAAACTCATGTACTATTATCTTGGAGGTGTCTACTTAAGGACGCACCCCACAGTTTACATATTATAGTTGTCTGGCACATGCAGTCCATAGGTGTCCAGTGCCAGTAAAGTTTATATAGCCATTCATCGAACTGACTCGGAACTGCAGTGTGCTTCATTAGGCCCTCATCTCAGAGGCCCGAATCCTATCACCAACTTCCGCAAAAAAATGACTTATTTGGCACTTCCCATAACTATGGTTGCTGTGACAGGAAGTTTTCTTTTGTTATACAGTGTTATTTTTATTATGTTAACCGGTTTTCGGCCTACAAGGCCATCTTCAGACATTTACTGAGTATTGTCACCAAAGAAGCTACAATGTTTGCAAACAACGTTGGAAGAGAAGTTACACATCTAAATCGAAACAGAAACGTGCTGTAAATAACATCTCTGACAGTGTGCTGGTAATGCAGTGTAAAAAGTAAGCTGAACAATAAATAAATGAAAACGGAGTAAACAGAAAAAAAACATTAACACAAAAGAGGAACAGCAAGACTACATAACACTTTAAATTAATAAACAATATCAATAAAATAAAAAAAATTAGTATAGGTTTTGTTGGTTAATATAAAATGTCATGTAGGCATGCTGTTCCTGTTTCGTGTTAATGTTTTTTCCTGTTTACTCCGTTTATATATATTTACTGCTCAGCTCTTTACTTTTTTACGTTGTATTAGCACCACACTGTCCTAGATGTTATTTACTGTACGTTTCTGCTTCGATCTAGGCGTGTAATTTCTCTTCCAATGTTGTTTACAGACATTGTAACTTCTTTGTTGATAGTGAATTTCTGAGGTCGGCCTTGTAAGCCAAAAACAGGTTAAAGCAATAAAAGTAATACTGTGGCACAAAAACGAACTAGCGCTTTTCATTTATTATAATATTATTCTACCAAGAACTGAGAGAATATTCAGTGAACGTCACAGGAAGTATTATTCAACAGCATCTTTGGTGTAAACAAGGATTTACAGATCACACACGATGACAGTGAATCAATTTGTACGCTGTAAGCATTCTCGTTATCTCCTTATCATTGGTGTTGTCAGCTTCTACAGTTTACAGTGTCACTCTCTGGTTTTCACGTATTATTCACTGCGTCACTGCAGTTTTTTCAGTGATACAGCGTTCACTAATTGATCACTTTCAGCCCATTTCCGGGTAGCCTTACACGACGTGAACCATAAATCCAGCTACAAAATTCGGGAGGTATTTTCAGGGATATTTTCTGAGTATTTTGTATACGAGACTGTTCATTACCGCCAGCTCGATACAGGTGGTATTTAATTTGGTATCTGGCCCTTATTTATCTTTGCTTCTGTTACCTGCAGGGCGGAGGAAATGTCACGCGGGATCCTGTTCACGACAAGACACGAGAAACAGTATGCGAAAACAAAAAGAGGACAGAATGCAAGACATGATACTTAGGAAAAGTCATGAAGGTCGTACAACGTTCACAGATGGAATGTTACTTTCAAAGCTGCTACGGGGCGGAAAGAAAAAAATGAGTTTCCAAGTAAAGTGAATACGTTTCAGTTGATCAGGATCTTTGTTACACAGGGCTGCTGTTGTTACGTCACTTATTTGAGGACGTCTAGTACTTTATATTCACGAGATCCTGAGGCACCTGTATCGTATGGAGGCCTATGTGTTGCAGGCTATCCGTTTCTTTTAATATATTAGGTATACGGGCCATGATCGATTACTTGGATTACCATCCCTCATTCTGATTTATTTGATGTCTCTGGAATTTCTTCCACTGTTGTATTAGACAGCTGTTAATGTAGGCTATTGCTGACTGTCAAGCCCAGATCTCTGTATCATATGTTTGGGATCTACTGTTTCACTTCAGACAAGTTGCAACGATTAGTAATATTACTGTCTCTCGCCGGATTCCCCGTAAGTTACCTGCTGACTCAGTAACAGCAGATAATTGGATTTTTATGTAATATTTTAGTATTCGTATCTATTTTTTAATACAAGTGGCGTGTTATAACGTGCAACATATTTAAAAATGGAGTTGTTGTGGTCTTCAGTCCTGAGACTGGTTTGATGCAGCTCTCCATGCTACTCCATCCTGTGCAAGCTTCTTCATCTCCCAGTACCTACTGCAGCCTACATCCTTCTGAATCTGCTTAGTGTATTCATATCTTGGTCTCCCTCTGCGATTTTTACCCTCCACGCTGCCCTCCAGTAATAAATTGGTGATCCCTTGATACCTCAGAACATGTCCTACCAACCGATCCCTTCTTCTAGTCAAGTTGTGCCACAAACTCCTCTTCTCCCCAATTCCATTCAATACCTCCTCATTAGTTGTGTGATTTAACCATCTAATCTTCAGCATTCTTCTGTAGCACTACATTTCGAAAGCTTCCAGTCTCTTCTTGTCCAAACTATTTATCGTCCATGTTTCACTTCCATACATGTCTACACTCCATACAAATACTTTCAGAAACGACTTCCTGACACTTAAATCAATACTCGATGTTAACAAATTTCTCTTCTTCAGAAACGCTTTCCTTGCCATTACCAGTCTATATTTTATATCCTGTCTACATCAACCATCATCAGTTACTTTGCTCCCCAAATAGAAAAACTGATCTACTACTTTAAGTGTCTCATTTCCTAATCTAATTCCCTCAGCATCACCCGACTTAATTCGACTACATTCCATTATCTTCGTTTTGCTTTTGTTGATGTTCATCTTATACCCTCCTTTCAAGACACTGTCCATTCCGTTCAACTGCTCTTCGAAGTCCTTTGCTGTCTCTGACAGAATTACAATGTCGTCGGCGAACCTCAAAGTTTTTATTTCTTCTGCATGGATTTTAATGCCCACTCCGAACCTTTCTTTTGTTTCTTTTACTGCTTGCTCAATATACAGTTTGAACAGTATCGGGGAGAGGCTACAACCCAGTCTCACTCCCTTCCCAACCACTGCTTCCCTTTCATGCCCCTCGACTCTTATAACTGCCATCTGATTTCTGTACAAACTGTAAATAGCCTGTCGCTTCCTGTATTTTACCCCTGCCACCTTTAGAATTTGAAAGAGAGTATTCCAGTCAACATTGTCAAAACCTTTCTCTAAGTCTACAAATGCTAGAAACGTAGGTTGGTCTTTCCTTAACCTTTCTTCTAAGATAAGTCGTAGGGTCAGTATTGCCTCACGTGTTAAAAATGGAGTAAAGGGTTTAATGTTTGATCGTTCTACCTGACGATTTATAGCAAAGAAGCATGTCACTATAGTTGTAAGCCCTAACTCTTCAAAATAGATCACGAATGTATGGGATCGAAAACGCGTCAAAAGCATCTCATTAAATTGCAGCTTCAGGTAAATACACAAATACATCACACATTTATTCATTTGAGCATTAAGCATGTGAATCAGAAATAATATTCATGAGCAATATTTTATATAAATTGCTTAGGAAAAACAAATCACAGCGTGTTCCTCCTAGGAGTCGCCAGGTACATTGTCCCTGATGTTTTGGCTGACACTTGCAATTTCATCCTTCCAATATGCGTGTGGAGCTACCCAAATTCTTGTCATGACGCCTTTCATAGGAAGTCCAGTGTCGACAGTAAGCGACTGTTTGTTTTCCACTACAAACAAAATGATCTATAAAGAGGAATTTTACGTGGATATTCGATGGAACGGTCCTGACGTAGTCCAGTGCGATGATTGTTTTATCGATACACGAAGAATAACGAGTATTCCAGAAGCAACCTGGTCTGAACTAACTGCTACTGCCAGGCAGCCGAGCTGGTCACTCACTGTTGGGGCGCTGGTTATTTATTCTTCGTGTTTTACTGGCCCTTTTAATACGTGTCGACAATAAAAATTATCGCACTAGACTAATCTGGGACCGCTCCATCAATGTCCACATTATATCTCTATTCAAGAACCAATTTTGTTTGTGACAGGAAACAAATCGACGCTTTCTGTCGACCCCAGGCGAGAAATTTTACGTGGATATTCAATGGAGCGGTCCAAAATTAGTATAGTGCAACAGCTGTTTTATCGATATGTACTAAAAGGGACAGTAAAACACGGAGAGTACTTGTTATTCTCCGTGTTTTATTGTACTTTTTAGTACATACCGACAAAACAACCATCGCACTAGACCCCTTTTAGACCGCTCCATCAATACCCACGTTAAAACTCTCTTCAAAAATCGTTTTGCTTGTTTTACTGTCGCTTCTAGTTCATGCCGATAACTAGAATTATTTTAGACCGCTCCATCAATAACCGCGTTTAAACTCTCTTTAAAAACCGTTTTGCTTGTAACGGGAAACAAACCGACGCTTTCCGTCAAGTCCAGGCTGATGAGCAGTATTTGTATGGGCTGACTCCCCCTGTATGTTGCAAAAACGAAATTGCAAACATCTGCCAGAGCGTCAGATAAAACGCGCATGACAGCTCGTAAGAGAGAAACCCTGTGTATCAGAAGCAAACTAAAATAATCGTAATTTATTTAGCGCAAGACAATACATGTAACTCAAGATGTTTTTCTTCCAACGAAAAACAGCAGAACAGGAACTGTAATAT
The DNA here is from genome assembly GCF_021461385.2 of Schistocerca piceifrons. Classification (NCBI taxonomy): domain Eukaryota; kingdom Metazoa; phylum Arthropoda; class Insecta; order Orthoptera; family Acrididae; genus Schistocerca; species Schistocerca piceifrons. The sequence goes on along the minus strand of NC_060143.1, from coordinate 275,999,458 downwards.
TTCTCGTAATGAATCGAGAGATGGAGAAGGGGGACAAAGAAATTTTTCATTGTGTACGCATAGTTCGTGTGGATCCTCACGCTACTGAGAGAGAAATTCGCCGACATCGCAAATGCCGAATTCTAGACAAGATATATTACAATGTACTTTTGGCATGGGTTAGCAGAGAGAGAGAGAGAGAGAGAGAGAGAGAGAGAGAGAGAGACTTTCCATAAATCAGAAGTAGTCCTTCATTTCTCGTGGATATTCTGGCTGTAGCTTTGGTCATACCTGTAGGCGTCACATCAGCTGTAAGACAATTGACTGTCGAGCTGAGCACAGCCTGTGACCATTGGTCAAGTAGGGTATCTCAGGCACTTAGGTAAAGACTTTGTGTTTAGAGCGACAACAGAGAACAAAGACAGGCTCGTGCGTACACATTGGTCGGAGCCGCCGCTTGTGATAAACCACATCGCCGGCGGCGTTGAAATATATGGGTGATAAGGTGCTTGCGCGAAAGAGCTAGAACTAACTGTACATCAGTTCGTTCATTACATAACTCCTCTCACTTTAATTACTGAAATGTATTTTATACATTAATTCATGAAATTGATAACTTAATTGAAATCTCTTGAGTGAAGCTTCTTCAAAAGTCACGTGTCACTCAGCCAACTAGTCAATTTTAATACTATGTAACTCGTTTGCTGTGTTTTATGCCTTTCTATTTGTAAATGTTTGGTACACTAGCGTGCGAAGACGTTGGTTGGAACTCCTTGCCGTATCTCTTTCTGTGAGTTCTCACTCTGTTCTTGTGGCCACCTTTCGGCAGCGTGTTTCGTAACTACAATATTTGGGAATTTGTTATGTTGGAATGTGTGGTGTAGTATAGCGGCCGTCATGGGAATAGGCATATCACATCAAGGTCACCTCAGTGTCTTACAGCACTGGCGATTAGAGATTATTTCAAATGTTAGTAAAAATTACGAAGAAACATTAAATATTTCTGGTTTTAGTCTAGAGTATGAAGGAGTACTTTCCAAAAGAAAATTCTTCCGAGCTGCTGCGAATAAAAAATAAATAAATAAAACTAACGTTTCAAGAAATTTTGAAGAAAAATACATTTTTTCATCAACCTCTTGAAAAAAAAAACTAGCCACTGACATATTTGAACTGAAGAAAATGAACATTCTGAAAGTTTATAGATGCATTTGATACATATTTTATCGTGGAAAAAGAAAGCATTCCGAGATAAAAAGATACCATACGAGGTATGAACCTCTCGCTGATGAATTTGCGTTCTGTCGGACCTTCGGAAACTTCCACTGAGAAAGTTGTTAAGAAATCTATAAAACGAATAATTAAATCCAGGGCGTCATTATTGTATTGTGGCACCTATGAAATTAAAATTTCCAAGACACTCCGTGTGCGGCAGCCAGGATTTTAATTCCGACGGGTCACCTTAATGCGACCGAGAGTATTCCTTGCCTCCTTTTTTTTTTATTTGCACGTCTTATTGAGCCTTCGTTACTGTACCAGTCACCAAAATCACCGATGTACGCTGTGCAAAAGTAACTGTAGGTGCTTTCAGGCCAATATTTTTACTGGTGTCGAGCACATTTGTGTGCATGTTGTGAAACCCATTTTATTGAAGTACGTAATAAGTGCGTAGTCTGCAGATGTTACTGCACTCTTATATGAAATATAGTCGATTCCGAAATACCACAAGGTTTTGTCATCATTTGATGAACCTCTGGAAAATTTATATTATTTATGGTTCTTCACTGTTGGGCAGATGAATCAAAAATTTCGTATGTTCGATACTACAATTTTAGATTATTTTCGAATGTCTCTGCGCCCTTTACGCACGCCGACTGGAGCGGCACAAACTTGGTTCCATTCTCCTGTATTAACTCACTGTACACGCCAATGCACCATTCCACGGATGACTGAAACCACACGTGAACACACAACATCGCACAGAAACAATGAAAATTCAGGTGGCAATGTCCTGCTGCACTGTCAAACGTACCCGCGGCAACAAAGCTACTAGTTGGGCGAATCACGGTGCTTACCACTTGTGAACTGCAGGCAGCAATTGTGATCTTGAGGTGTCTGATTTCGTGACGGCCACTCTAGTGACTTCCTGGAGAGGAAATTTTTAGTAAATTTGAGATACCGTGTGCCACATGGTTGCTAGTGAACCCCAGGTTCAAATGGTTCAAATGGCTCTGAGCACTATGGGACTCAACTGCTGAGGTCATTAGTCCCCTAGAACTTAGAACTAGTTAAACATAACTAACCTAAGGACATCACACACATCCATGCCCGAGGCAGGATTCGAACCTGCGACCGTAGCGGTCTCGCGGTTCCAAACTGCAGCGCCAGAACCGCGCGGCCACTTCGGCCGGCGAACCCCAAGTCCTTCGTTTTAAGAGTTAGTAATTCATGACGCAAGCATCAGTGCGACTTTCACGAGAGAGGAGTGATCTTTCGTTTTATATCGAAAACGTATGGTGGTCTGAGTCAGCTGCCAAGAGTTTTTAGTTTAACTGTGAGAAACCGAGTCCTTCGCGGCAGGAGTGAGTAAAAGTCGATAGATTCTGAAAGGACGCCTTATAGTATTGTCTGTACATCATGCATCGTGTAATTTCTATTTGTGAGTCTTGTTTAGAGACTTCCCTTGGTCCTGAATGCTTTGTCCTGGAGCGAACAACGTGCATGGTGAGACGAACACATGCGCCTTCAGTCTAAAATAATTAGAACATAAATTCTGCTGTGTGCGAATAATGCACTCCTATTTTCCTTCTCTTTTCTTTTGTTAACCTTGTAACACCATAGTTAAGATCCTAATATTTTTTATGATTAATTATGCTTTGTATAAAGTATGTTTTCTTCGGTATGTAATCTTTGATATGCTGTAAAGATGTAGAAAGATATGCACTAAGTTCTCTCTCACACTTTGCATCATTTGGAGGAGGATGACTTTAATTATATGTATTTTTTTGTTGATTTACTAATATGTGTAAATGAAAGATTTTGTAAAAGGTATGAATATACAACTATGTATTTGCTGATTCACACTTAGGACTTTTTAATTGTATAAATGAAAACTTGGGGTGCTTCCTCTCTGAAACGAAACTGAGTTAACGAGCGCAAAATGTGGTTGGTGCAAGGGAAAAGATGGAAACGATAAACAATCGGAGACTTGAAGCCGTAAAGTCGGCAGCTAGTAATTGGAAGGTGCATTGTGCAGGTGCCGAGTGAGGCTTTCTTGGAGATATTATGAAGCCTCAGGTGGATGAATGGTTCTAATACATTGCTGTGTTGCTGGAAAATACCATAAAAGCTGATGATCGACGCCAAGAAGAAAATAACAGACCATATTACTTCCAACGGAAAGTCCACCTGTCGTCGTGTACTCACCAACAAAATTGAGGAGTCACTTAAGCAGAGAGGATAAGTCTAACTTTTGTAAAGTGTTGGAGCAACACATTTAGTATGTGCAAATATAAAGTAACTCATGGTACAAATTCGTTACCTACCTTGAATAGTTGCCTCCCCTTTTGAACAATGATTTCCGAGTGCCCTGAGTATGAGAATTGATAATCGAAAACAAGTGTTTGATTATTTTTGCTTAAAATTGAGTGCAAAAAGTGCCTAAAATTAGTGCGGATTTTGTTGAAGTTGGGGGTGGAAGTAAGTGTTGCTTTTATGAAAACCTCCCTAGCAACTGAATTGCTTCAGTTTAAAGTTTTGTGGTTTTAAAGATTACTTGCTTAAAGTCTGGCTATAAAAGTAAATGATTGTGCTAATGACGAACAGCTAAGAAGTCATGTTAAGGTTAGTTAAAGTAAATGTTCTCAAAGGTAGATTTGAAAAACAATGCCTGGTAAAAATATCTGCTGCATTAACTGTTGAAAAAGCATATAAGGTGAGTCAAATTAATGAAAGAGTGTTACCAAAGTTTACTGATATTAATTTGCTTCAGAAAAGTGTGTCCAGTTTGCTTTATAATAGCAGTCAAGAGTAAGGGCCTATAGCGTCCCCAGTGCCATATTACGAAAAGACAATATTTATAAAGAAGACATTCATAATTTGTAAGATTTTGTTTTCATGTAGCCGTAAAATAATAATTTCTCTGTGTAGGTTTAGATTGCAAAGAAATAATTTATGACAGAATGATCTAAAGGGACGACAAGATACGCTCTTTTGTTAATTTTTTAGTCGACTTCACTTCTTCTTTTGTCTTGAATGTGTCTGGAGGGACATCTTGCGTGTGCTGACAAATGTAAGCATATTTGTATGAGTTAAACATATAATATAACGATTTAATATTATTGTGCACTTTTAATTTGTAAGAGGTGATCCCGATTTCATGTCCGCCTTCCTTGAATTAACCTGCATTCAAGTAATTTACAGCTCAACAATCGCAGCGGCCGATGCAGCCAACGACGCCATTACGTGGCGATATTAACTTATGAAAAATTAGCGGAAGCGGAAAACTCGCCCGCTATTAGCATAATATTAATTTTTCTCCACAGCCGCACGAAGTTGCAGAAATACTTAGCTTTAAGATTCTTATTTTCAGTAGCATAGCCGAGACCCAGAGCCAGGACTCTGACTACAATACAATGGTCAACGGAGGTAAGAAAAATACTCTCGCGCGTGTGTGGGCCGCAATTTTAATTGATAACTAAAGATTTCTTGCTTTAAAGCGAACTGACTAGCCGAGTTTATTACATTGTTCAACTTAAATATCATTTTTATTAAGGCCCACCACGTAAGTTGGCAACAATCAAAAAATAATAATAACAATAATAATATATACATTAAATTACGACGGCCGACGGACGCGAGATTGGCGCCCAACGTGGGCACTGGGGACGCTATAGGCCCCCATTGTAAGTTGTTCAAAATTCATAAAGTTACTTGATTAATGAATATACTAACTGCTTTTGGAGTTTGAGTTTTGTGCACATTGTGTGATAAAAAGTGTAATATCAGACTGAGAGCCCCCTTCTTACTGTTTTTATTACCGAAGGTAAAGCTACTATGAGTGCTCTTTTTCACAAAGACAGTTACAACATTGCTTACTAAGGAATGTGTGAATCTTAATGGAAGTGAATTTTAATCCAATTTGTGCTGTGTAGAAAGTATCTGATGAAATAAGACTAGGCCCATGTCCATTTCTAGTTCAGTAATGAATTTCAATTGCTGTGATGATGAAATAGCTCAGGTTTGGTAAAGTATTTAGTGTTGATGAGTGTTAAAGTGTCATTTGTGTTTGTGAAAACTCGAATATTTTACAATAACTGCTTTTATCCACTATAACATTTTTTCTGCTACTGATAGCGTTCAAATGTTTCAAAAGGCTCTAATCACTATGGTACTTAACATCTGAGGTCATCAGTCCCCTAGACTTAGAACTACTTAAACCTAACTAACATAAGGACATCACACACAGCCATGCCCGAGGCAGGATTCGAACCTGCGATCTTAGCAGCAGAGCGGTTCCGGACTGAAGTGATAGGGTTCATTGCACTTTCGTAAGAAAGGAATATAGGTGGTGTTTTTCCACCAAAACTATTTCCTTTTTCTTTAAAAGAAATGTTTCACATTTCTATGCCTAATTAGGCTGGCGACAGTATTCCTTTTCATTTGAATAAATTTCTTTCTGTGTTTTACGTAACTTTAATTTCAAGTCTGATAAGCAAAATTCTTTAGGCATTTCACGGTTAAATCTGTAAAAATTCACCCAGAGGGTGACATTACACTGCATGCAAACACCAAAATCGAGTATTGTCTATGAGCTGACATAGCAAAACGGTGCTACCGACGATGTCAGCAGTTTCGATTCTTTTTTAAGAAACTAATCGTCTATCTGAATATTAACCTACTAACTGAGAACCTACCATTGCCGGGATATCCATTTTTTCCAGATTTTATTATATATTCCCGATACTGTATCATCGTGACGACGATCTGGAATACTGTGGAATCTGAAGAAACTTTTAAACGCCAAGATCACTAGGCAAGTCTCTATTAGATTAGATAACCGGTTTCGGCAACACTACTTTGCCATGTTCGGCTCATCTGCTTTATGACATTACATCACCGTTTTCTGCAGTACCGTAAGTGAAGCATTGCCATGTGAATTTTCCAGTGAATTTCACAACACTGACATATATAGGATGGTCAGAAACAGTGAGTAAAGCTTGTAAGGATGTTGCAGTGTTGGTTCTGCTGAGAAATAATTCTGAATAAAAAAATTCGATGCATTGCGCCGTTTAATAGGCAATTAGCACTGAACTTAGCCAAACAGGTCGTTTTGCGCGCAAAGTCAAGCGACCGCCAGAGACGCTGTAGCCAAATGTCTACTTCGTTTGGTTTTCTAAACCCAGACAAAATATCAATGCGAATATTGGACATGGGCGGCAGTAAGGGTCGGGCCCGAAGCAAAGGCTGAGCAATCTTGTGCGCCATCATGTTAGCTATCAAAACAACTAACAGTAATTGCATCTGGCGGACCGTTGGAATCAGAGCACTGAACGTTGCGACGTCAGCTGTTGAGCAATTTTTCCCTTCGAGCTTCCAAAATTTCTTGCCCTTTCAACAAGGATGCTGTATCGCAGAATTACAGCAAACTGCGAAATCTAACGTGTACACGAATGAAATTACCAAGCGCGATCGCATATCGGCTCAGCCATTCGCGATCGCATCGGCTATGTTCGCCAAAGTTACTCTGAAAAAAATTCTACGAACTGACGACAGAAATCAGGACCCCGTCAAGTGATTTCTCTCATACGAAATAGTGACAGTTAACGAGTGGCAGATGGCTCTCTCGTCGAGACAATCGCGGCCCAAGGTACACGCGTGCGCGATCTTTTGAACAACGCGTTGCTGCTTGAGTCATGCACGTGCTTCGTCGCCAAAGCGATAAAGTTAAAACAGTACCACAGCGTAATAGATAAACACAATAAGCTCTTGCTATGACATCCTACTTTACTAGTGCGTGTGTTACATCATACGAGTACACATTCTCACATTGAGAAAATAAAGGCATCACGGCAGAATCTCGATAAAACATGAACCAAATTTGTGATGTCATAGTAAAAAGTCAGGTTAAACGATTTCCGAGACCTACTTAAGGGGACCACACCGTGGTTAATGTCGAAAAAAATCTATTTTCGGTTTTCATCATATTTCCATAGATACGGTTTTATTTAAGTACTCTGAAAAGGATTTTGCTGAAAAAAATTTTTTTCGAGCATTGAAAGAGCATTTTCCTACCACGTGTGTTTATGTGCCACGCCCACTTTTCTGTCACTCACTGTGAACTCACCCACTGTCAACTCTAAACCGTATGGAGATGCCATTATTAGCAAAATAGAATGTGTAGGCCATGTTGAAAAACGTTTGGGAACAAGGCTGAGAAAACTACCTGTTGATATGAGAGGAAAAAAAATTAGAAGATGAAAAACTGTTGACCGGACAGGGTTGATTAACTAAAACTGAAATAGAAAACTTGCAGGTCTACTATGGGCAGGCAATTAGGAAAAGTAAAGAAAATCTGGAGGCACTGAAGAGAGATGTTTGGGCCATATTCTTCCATAAGTCCTCTATTGATGATAAGCCTTGTCATGGATTGTGTCCATCAGGAGAAAATTCGTGGTGCAAATACAATAGGGCTCAGGCAACTGGAGAATCTTATTCTCACCAGCATTGTCTTCCTGCTGCTGCTTTTATAGCAATTAAACCTATTTTCAGAGACTTGGCTCATCCTGACTTTCTAAGGAAATGTCTGCATGGGCAGACACAGAACCCAAATGAATGTTTCAACAGCACAATTTGGAACCGCCTTCCTAAAACTGTATTTGTTGGCATGCATACAATGAAACTAGGAGTTCATGATGCTGTTATTACATTCAATTGTGGTAATGTTGGAAAGTGTTGGGTACTGAAAAAGCTGGGAATTAATCCTGGTGAAAATATGATCACTGGGCTGCAACATTGCGATAAAATAAGGATAGCCTATGCAGACAGGTCTGCACCTAATGTGGCCAAGAAAGCAAGACAGACATCCAGGAAGGTGAAAAAGAGGCTGGAAGACCCGCTAGAGGCCAAAGAAGGGCCATCGTATGCATCAGGACAGTTTTAACTAACTGTAAATAACAAATTTCAAAAGTTGTTTCTTTAAAGTCAATTTCCCGCAAACTACAATTTTCAGTACATATGCCCCATTATATCAGAAACTATCATAGATAAATGAATGAAATTTTCAGAGACTGCATAACATAAAAAGCCATCTCTGGTACTACATTCATTAATATTCCCCAATTAGGAAGTTCACAAAAAATACTTTCTGCAGAAAAAACTTATTATTTTTGTTAATAAATTTAAAGAGCATTTCTTAAAAACTATGAAATGGATGAAGTAAATTTTAGTACAGTTGACTCTATTAGCATCATGTAACATACAGTAAAAATATGAAGGTCTTGCATCAAATAGTTTTTTTCAGAAATGGGTCAAATACTTGCCTAAATTAACATGGGTTAGATAGGCAGGGTGTGGTCCCCTTTAGTATGACATGTGTAACAAATGCTACATTGTTACAAATGCACACCTATATTACGAGGAAGTCGATGGGAGAAACGCGAATTCAACGGGACCAGTGAGCTGTCTTTATGATATGCAACACCCTGATCCGCAGTTTGTCCGCAAGCGAACGAGAACCCACTACACTGGCCCATTTCCGCCAAAAATTTGCACTATTTTAACAACGCGGTTGTGATCGTCCCCGAGGCGACTGGAAACACAGTGGTATGAAAACACGTTTCCAGGGAGGGCCATCCCGTCAACGTAAGTATCATAAAAATAGGTCCTGACATTCCTGCGGAAATATGTGGACGGCTCTGCTGACAAGCGCCACCTCCTGCCCCTTTCTCTCTGGCCCAACAAGAAACAAGCACCTCCATCCAACACGCTTTTAATACTCGTGAAACTACGTGGGTGATCTTAGTCTTAGTCAGCTGTCACTTCCACTTGGACAGGATTTGTGATTGGTGTAAAGAATGGCAGCTAACTCTAAATATAGATAAATGTAAATTAATGCAGATGTTTAGGAAAAAGAATCCCGTAATGTTTGAATACTCCATTAGTAGTGTAGCGCTTGACACAGTCACGTCGATTAAATATTTGAGCGTAACATTGCAGAGCGATATGAAGTGGGACAAGCATGTAATGGCAGTTTTGGAAAGGCGGATAGTGGTCTTCCTTTCATTGGTAGAATTTTGGGAAGATGTGGTTCATCTGTAAAGGAGCCCGCTTATAAAACACTAATACGGCCTTTTCTTGAGTACTGCTCGAGCGTTTGAGATCCCTATCAGGTCGTATTTAGGGAGGACATAGAAGCAATTCAGAAGCGGGCTGCTAGATTGGTTACTGAACTCGTATAAAGTAATGTATTCTGAAACGTTTACTACTGCACACGATGTGTAAGTGTCGATTAGGTAACAACAAAGTCTAGACTGTCCGTAAAATATTGTGTAAATACATTTCTTAGTTCTACCTGAAACAATATCAAAGTCATTTGCACTTTATGACGACCCTCCTTGCTACGATAACTTAAAATATTAACATTATCTCACTCATCCGTACAGTTGACGAGAGTTGGGCTGAACAAAGTGGAAGTGGCATCTGGCATTTTATACACTACTGGCCATTAAAATTGCTACACCAAGAAGAAATGCAGATGATAAATGGCTATTCATTGGACAAATATATTATACTAGAACTGACATGTGATTGCATTTTCACGCAATTTGCGTGCATAGATCCTGAGAAATCAGTACCCAGAACAACCACCTCTGGCCGTAATAACGGCCTTGATACGTCTGGGCATTGAGTCAAACAGAGCTTGGATGGCGTGTACAGGTACAGCTGCACATGCAGCTTCAACACGATACCACAGTTCACCAAGAGTAGTGACTGGCGTATTGCGACGAGCCACTTGCTCGGCCACCATTGACCAGACGTTTTCAGTTGGTGAGAGATCTGGAGAATGTGCTGGCCGGGGCAGCAGTCGAACATTTTCTGTATCCAGAAAGGCCCGTACAGGACCTGCAACATGCGGTCGTGCATCATCCTGCTGAAATGTAGGATTTCGCAGGGATCGAATGAAGGGTAGAGCCACGGTCGTAACACATCTCAAATATATCGTCTACTGTTCAAGGTGCCATCAATGCGAACAAGAGGTGACCGAGACGTGTAACCAATGGCACCCCATACCATCACGCCAGGTGATACGCCAGTATGGCGATGACGAATACACGCTTCCAATGTGCGTTCACCGCGTTGTCGCCAAAAACGGATGCGACCATCATGACGATGTAAACAGAACCTGGATTCATCCGAAAAAATGACGTTTTGCCATTCGTGCACCCAGGTGCGTCGTTGAGTACACCATCGCAGGCGCTCCTGTCTGTGATGCAGCGTCAAGTGTAACCGCAGCCATGGTCTCCGAGCTGATAGTCCATGCTGCTGCAAACGTCGTCGAACTGTTCGTGCAGATGGTTGTTGTCTTGCAAACGTCCCCATCTGTTCACTCAGGGATCGAGACGTGGCTGCACGATCCGTTACAGCCATGCGCATAAGATGCCTGTCATCTAGACTGCTAGTGATACGAGGCCGTTGAGATCCAGCACGGCGTTCCGTATTACCCTCCTGAACCCACCGATTCCATCTTCTGCTAACAGTCATTGGATCTCCACCAACGCGAGCATCAGCGTCGCGATACGATAAACCACAATCGCGATAAGCTACAATCAGACTTTTATCAAAGTCCGAAACGTGATGGTACGCATTTCTCCTCCTTACACGTGGCGTCACAACAACGTTTCACCAGGCAACGCCGGTCAACTGCTGTTTGTGTATGAGAAATCGGTTGGAAACTTTCCTCATGTCTGCACGTTGTAGGTGTCGCCACCGGCGCCAACCTTGTGTGAATGCTCTGAAAAGCTAATCATTGGCATATCTCAGCATCTTCTTCCTGTCGGTTAAATTTCGCGTCTGTAGCACGTCATCTCCCTGGTGTAGCAATTTTAATGGCTAGTAGTGCAGATACCGGGCCTGACCGTTCAATAAATATAAGCTACTACATATCCTCCATTAGTATGTGCTTAGGTGCGCAGAGTAACAGTATGCATACAAGAAACACATGCATGTAGCCTGTCAATACTGGATCCACTCCCACACCCTACCATAGCGCGGAGTCGCCGCGCGGTTTGAGGCGCCATGTCACGGATTGCGCGGCCCCTCCCGCCGGAGGTCCGAGCCCTCCCTCGGGCGCGAGTGTGTGTGTTGTTCGTTGCATAAGTTTGAGTAATGCGTAAGTCTAGGGACCGATGAGCTGAGCAGTTTGGTACCTTAGGAATACACACACATTTGAACATTAGAACGCCCTACCCCTGGTCGCGGGGTATCCACATCAAAGCGAAATAGTGTAACTTGTCTAGCACTTTGCAACAGGATTGCAAGGGTACGTTCAAATTTAGATAGTACGACAGCAAGATCCCGTGAATAGACGTGTCCTCTTCATGGTCTTTACCTACAGGATTCTGCTACCAGAATAAATAACTGTCATCAACAAAAATTATGTACTGTAACAATTTTCAACATATTCCTGTGCTAAAACGCATTTCAGTGTTTGCCCTACGCATTTATGGATAGAAAGACAGACTGACTTCGGATCGAAACCAGCAGTTCACGGAGAATTAAAGTAAATATGCTTAACTTGTTTAATTGTACACAAGCAATGACAACCAATAATGAGTTATTTCTATAGTTTTAGTTATTTAACATGGAAATATGCATTTCAGTGGTTGCCTTACGTATCAGAGAATACGTTAACACGGATTTGAGATCTGACAGATGCAGAATGCTAAGACGGACTGACATGGGATCCAACCAACACCTTCCAGAGAATTAAAGTAGATATGGTTGACCTGTGTGGAAGTACGCACATTCCAGGCAGACAAGACCGATAATTGGTTGGTCACACAAACTATCAAACAGGGATACTGACAAGATTAGTATGGAATTCTACGTTACTCTGCTGGGTCGTCGTCTATTCACTGTAAGCATATTACGTTTCCTAAAAGTATGGGACATAATCTGCAATACAAGAATGCCGTTTTAAAATAGCATTTGCTAATGGTTGAAGGTAGTGAGTGAGTGACTATTAGTCTAAATAATACTCTAGCCCAGTTGCAGGGTCAAATACTTCCTGTAGTACCAGACTGAGAAACATTTTTTGTTATTTATTATTTACGGTTACTATTTCTGGCAAAAGCGCCAACTTCCGAGATTTCTTTCCGATTCGCTGCTGTTTATTGAAGCTGTCTCCATATTCTTGGTTCAAATGGTTCAAATGGCTCTGAGCACTATGGGGCTTAACTTCTGAGGTCATCAGTCCCCTAGAACTTACAACTACTTAAGCCTAACAAACCTAAGGACATCACACACATCCATGCCCGAGGCAGGATTCTAACCTGCGACCGTAGCGGTCGCGCGGTTCCAGACTGTAGCGCCTAGAACCGCTCGGCCTCTCCGGCCGGCCTGTCTCCATATTCTCCGGCGGTTAGTACGCAGTGACCACTTTACACTGAGCTACTAAAAGTCGTGGGATCGCTATACACATATATACAGAGAGCGATAGTACCGCTTACACTAAGGTACAAAAGGGCAGTGCTCTGGCAAAGCTGTCACTTGCACTCAGGTGATTCACGTGGAAAGGTGTCCGACGTGATTATGGCTGCACGACGGGAATTAACAGACTTTGAACGTAGAATGGTAGGTAAAGCTAGACGCATAGGACATTCCATTTCGGAAATCGTCAGGGAACTCAATAGACCGAGATCCACAGTGTCAAGAGTGTGCCGAGGATAATAATTTCTGGAATTACCTATCTCTATGGCCAACGATGTGGCGGACGGCCTTCACTTAACGACTGAGAGCAGCGGCCTTTGTATAGAGTTTCCAGTGGTACCAGACAAGCAACAACGCGTGAAATAACCACCTATATCAACGTGAGACGTACGAAGAACGTATACGTTAGGAGAGTAAGGCGAAATTTGGCGTTAATGGATTATGGCAGCAGACAACCGACGCGAGTATCTTTGCAAACAGCACGACAGCAGCTGCAGCGCCTGTTCTGGGCTCATGACCATATCGTTTGGACCATAGACGCCTGGAAAATCGTGGCCTGTTTCGATGAGTCCCGATTTCAGTTGGTAAGAGCTGATGGTAGCGTTCGATTGTGGCGCAGCCCCGCGAAGCCATATCAACAAGGCACTGTGCAAGCTGATGGTGGCTCCATAATGGTGTGGGCCGTGTTTACACGGAATGAACTGAGTCCCCTGGCTATATTCGGCTACTTGGAGACCGTTTGCAGCCATTCACAGACTTCATGTTCCAAATCAAAGGTGGAATTTTGTGGATGACAAGGCCCAATGTCACTGGACAACAACTGTTCCTGATTGGTTTGGAGAACAATCTGGACAATTGGGGCTAGTGCACAAAATTCTGCACCGGCAACACTTCCGCAAATATGGACTTCTGTGGGGGCACTATGGCTCAATATATCTGCAGAGGACTTCTACTGACTTGTCCAGTCCATGCTGGATCGGGCAAAAGGAAGTCCAGCAGCGTTATTGCGGGGTACCCTATGACATGTCACCTCATAGTGTCTACCACACTTCGACGAGCAATTGTCATAGAGGTGTTCTGCATCTTTCGCAGTTGGTTATCAACAGCTGATCTGGAGAGGTGGTTGGAGATGACGATACGTTAATTTATTTTTAAAATAAATTCCGTTTCTCTACCATATCCATTTCTGGGGTAAATTGTTTACAGTGTACTTCTTTGTACTGCAAAGAGAATTTTAGTTGGTGAGTGGTGTACAGCTCCTTACGTGACCTTGTAAATACACGTTGTTGCTACAATGTGCATCTGGCTATCATTAAAATAGATCGACTGCCTGGAACTACATGTAGTGTTTGTGGTGTCACCGCCAGACACCACACTTGCTAGGTGGTAGCCTTTAAATCGGCCGCGGTCCGTTAGTATTCGTCGGACCCGTGTGTCGCCACTATCAGTGATTGCAGACCGAGCGCCGACACACGGCTGGTTTAGAGAGACTTCCTAGCACTCGCCCCAGTTGTACAACCGACTTTGCTAGCGATGGTTCACTGACAAAATACCCTCTCATTTGCCGAGACGATAGTTAGTATAGCCTTCAGCTACGTCATTTGCTACGACCTAGCAAGGCGCCATTAGCAGTTACTATTGATACTGTGAATAATGTATTGTCCAGAGCGACGTTCACCATTAATGGATTAAAGTTAAGTACTCCACCAGCTACGTCTGTTTTTTCTAAATTCTAATTTCCTTGTCCTGTTCCAGACCTCACGCCATCCTGCGTGAGCTAAAACGCGTGCCTTTCGGCTTCCTCTAGTAACACAGTGTTGGCTCTCCTGCCAACCCACACCATTGGCGACGAGGCAAAACCGCGTTCTTAACTATACTGCCCTGATTTACTTGTGTAATGGCTTCGCCACTATCTCCAGATGTACTGTCCAAATTTTATCGCTTACGGAATCAGCAGACGCAGGCATTACTGGATGCCTTTGGACAGTTTGTCCAGGGTCAACGTGCAATGCAAAACGACGCGACAGCCGCCGCTCCACTGCTAACGCAGCCAGAACATGCTGTTGCACCAACTTTTCGACCTTTTGATGCTACACTGGAAAGCTGAACGGAGTGGTCACGCCAATTTGGATTCCATCTCGCCGCCTACAGAACTCAAGGTAACGAGCGGCAGCCATTTTTGTTGTCTTCGGTCGGCGTACAAACGTACTGTGTGATAGTCAAATTATTTCCCTGACGCGACGTAGCAACTCTGTCCCACGACGAAATTTCGGCTGCATTAGATGCATATTTCAAAGAATCAGTCAATGTAGTTGCCAAACGGTATACCTTCTTTCGTACAAAACGTATGGCAGCTCAGACTAATAGGGAGTAGGTTGCAACCTTACAAGGCCTTACTAGGGATTGTGCTTTTGGGTGTCAATGTGGACTCCCTTATTCAGATAATATGGTAAGTGATGCAAGTGCACAGAACGTTTCTGATGTTCGTATAAGGGAACAGATTTTGAAACTAGACAATCCCTCCCTTCAACAAGTGATGGACATATTGGATCAGCAGGACACACTTGACTTTGCTCAGGACTCATTTGAAACTTCGCCACCCGTGTGTCAGGTTAACTGGCCCGCCGGGCGAGCTGCACGGAACAGTAAACAGCCCTCGCACCCGGCCGCGCCGCTGCCACCAGGCTCTGAGCCACGTGTACCGCGCCGGCAAGCAAATGCAGTGCTAAAATCATGCCCGCAGTGTGCTACTAGACATTCGCGTGAGAATTGCCCATCACGCCAAGATATTTGGTTTTACTGTCATAAAAAAGGACATGTTCAAAGTATTTGCCAGAAAAAGCTCAGATCGGAAACTCAAAATCATTCCGGGCCCTTTGCTTCGCACCGGAATCGGAATCGAACCAAGGATACTCAGGCTTGCAAAACTTCGCCCATGGAAATTCATATAGTCCATTCCACTCTGCCCAGTGCCACTCTCTCTAACAGTGACTGTGTTCGTCCCACAAATAGTGTGCGTCGACATCGCCGGAAATCCCATCAAGTCGCAAGTGATTTTGTTCACATTGCATGAGACAGTCGCTCTTGTTGTCAGCAGGGAAATAAAGTTTTTGTGGACTTGGACATTAACGGCAAAGTGATACTATTCCAGTTCGACACTGGGGCTGCAGTTTCACTGATCAATCAAGACACTTACAAACTGCTGGGCACATCTCCGTTGCGTGCCGCAAATGTTAAGTTAACTAGCTATTCAGGTCAAGAGATCCCTGTGTTAGGACAGTGCAGCCTTCTTGCAACATACAAGGGACAAACAAAACTTGTGTCATTTTACTTCTTCATTCTTCTTCTTCAGTGAACTTGTTTGGTTTCGATTTATTTCAGTTGCTTAACTTGTCTATAGTAAATCAGGTCCTATCAGTGAACCAGACGGTGCCTTCAGACTGTGTTTCTCGTCTATGTGAAGAATTTGCAGACATTTTTGCACCGAGCCGCGGTTGCGCTAAGAACTATAACGCACATTTGGAACTGAAAGTAAACATGCAACCGAAATTTTTCAGAGCGCGCAATGTTCCCCACGCATTGCGTGATGAGGTCGCAAAAATATTACATGACTTGGAGTCACAAGGTGTAACTGAACGTGTGCAGGCTTCTCTCTGGGCATCACCCTTAGTAATTTTGCCAAAACCTTCCGGAAAATTGAGACTTTGTGTGGACTTCAAGGCAACAGTGAATCCACAACTAGTAATTGCAACTTTTCCTTTACCCCGCCCGGAAGATCTTTTTGACTAACTGTGCCCGAGTAAATGTTTTTCGAAGTTGGACCTCGCAGATGCGTACTTGCAAATACCGGCGGACGAAGAATCCCAGCGCGTTTTGGTGGTTAACACGCATCTTGGTTTGTATCGATTCAAACGACTGCCATTCCGGTGTGCATCCACCCCTGCATTGTTTCAGCAATATCTACAAACTGTTTGTGCGTCGGTCCCTACTGCAGTAAACTATCTGGACGATATTGTGATCTCTGGAAAGACGGAAAAAGAACATTTAGCCAATCTCAGAAAATTATTTCAGGTCTTGCGACAAAATGGTCTTCGCTTGCGGAAAGACAAATGTGTGCTTTTTGCTCGTGACTTGCCCTACCTGGGACATGTACTCAATGCCCAAGGCATACATCCCAATCCCGAGCACCCCCGTGCCATACAAGACTTGCCTTCGCCATAGAATTTGAAGCAGCTACAGAGTGTGCTGGGAAAAATTAACTATTATCACAGATATGTGCCGCATGCCTCTTCCATTTCAGCTCAGCTTCATCGCTTCCGCCGTAAAGGTGTTCTGTTCGTCTGGACGACGGCATGTGAACGCACCTTTCGCCAGTTGAAATCGGCGTTGCTTTCCAGTACTTGCCTTACGCCATTCGGTCCCCAGAAGCCCCTTTTGTTGATGGTGGATGCATCGGATTTCGGGATCGGTGCTGTGATTGCGCACAAAGATGGATCGCACGATCGCCCTATTGCCTTTGCGTCGAAATTGCTCTCGTCTGCGCAAAGAAATTATTCACAGATCGAGAAAGAAGCATTGGCTCTCGTATTTGGTGTCACAAAGTTTCATTATTTCTTGTATGGTCGCCACTTTACCATCATCACAGACCACAAACCTTTGACATCGCTTTTTCATCCGACCAAGCCTGTACCTCTACGTACAGCGCAGAAATTCATTCGCTGGTCTATTTTCTTCTCGCGGTACCGCTACGATATCTTGTATCGGTCCACTACTAACCAAGGAAACGCCGATGCGTTGTCCTGTTTGCCTGTTGCTGCGGATAGAGCATTCGATTCCTCCGAACTTGCTTGCATGTTCATTGATTCAGAAACCGATGAGGTGGTCGAATCGTTTCCGATTGATTTTCGTCGTGTAGTTACAGCCACAGCTGCCGACCCTACCTTGCTACCGTTCTGCGTTTTTTTGCTACGCAATGGTCCTTGTCAAAGTCACGGATCCGTTGGTTCGCCGATTTTTGCTCACCAGGAGAGACTTTTTGTACGACGTGGTGTTTTGCTGTTGCGTTCTGATAATGATAAATCCAGGGTCGTGGTCCCACGTTCGTTACAGTCCTCTCTCTTACAGCTTCTCCACCAAGGACATTGGGGTATAGTGAGAACGAAACAACTTCCTCGTCAGCACTGTACTTGGTTCGGAATCGATGCCGCGATTATGACTATGTGCTCTTCTTGCATGTTGTGTGCCGAACAACAATCAGCACCACCGCGGACATTCTTTGCATGGCCAAAAGCCACTTCTCCTTGGCAACGCTTACACATCGACTTTGCTGGTCCATTCTGGAATCCTCGATGGTTGGTTGTGGTAGATTCATTCAGTAATTTTCCTTTTGTTGTCCGGATGTCTTCCACGACGTCATATGCCACTATCCAAGCGTTATCTGCTATCTTTTGCATTGAAGGTCTTCCACAGACTATTGTTTCCGACAATGGCCCACAATTCATGTCCGCAAAATTTCAGTCATTCTGCAAGGCCAATGGTATTCAACATCTGACGTCCGCGCCGTTTTCGCCACAGTCAAACGGTGAAGCCGAACGATTGGTCAGGCCTTTCAAGTCACAGATGTTGAAGTTGAAAGAGTCGCATTCTCGAGAGTACGCGTTATTGCTCTTTTTGTCCTCGTATCGCTCTCAGCCCCAAGACGGTCGCTCGCCGGCTGAGTTGCTCCACGGTCGCCCTCATCGAACCTTGATGTCTTTGCTACATCCGCCGCATCAGGTTCCGGTGCAGCAGCAAACACCTGCTTTTGCCCCAGGCGACATTGTCTACTACCGCCACTACCGAGGTTCACGGCGTTGTTTCGAAGGGGCATTCTTCGCTGCCTCGTCCGCGCTATGTATCTGGTTTTGGGGGCCTCTGGTGAGGTGCGTCGGCATCTCAATCAGCTGCGCCTCTGTCGTCGCACGGGATCTGCCGCTCCTCGTCTGCTTTCAGCGACGGTGCCGTCCGGTCAGCGCCCTGGGGACCCATCTACTGGCTCGCCTCGGCCCCAGGTGTTACCGACGCTGCCTTCCATTTTGCCCCATGGCGACGCGCCGCCACCGCCGCCGCCGCCGCCGCCACCGCCGCTGCCGGCACCGCCTGTTCTCCCGCCGGCGACGCCCGCAGTGGACGCGTCGCTGCAACCGCCGGGCGCCTCCCTGGGTCACGCGCCGCCGATCGCTTCCCGTGACCAGTTGTCCTCCGACATGTAACTCTTGCCTGCTCCGGACCGTATGTCGTCTTCGCCTGTCGGGTGCCCCGGCCCGATGGAGGTCGACCCTTCTGTCCCTCCTGTCTCTCTGCGGGCGCATACACCGCATGTTGGCTTGTTTTGTGGCGGCGTTCGTAGCGACAAACAATTCGCTGTAGAAACGGCTTACGAAGTCACCGCCACACTTTTAATAGCGGGCCGACCGGTCCGCTGGAACAGTGAACAGAAAGATGAAAACCCAAACACTCTGATTAAATAAAAGTCGGTACTTATCTTTATTGACGAAGATACAGAAACACAATAGTGAACTCCGTGTCTAC
Organism: Schistocerca piceifrons; assembly: GCF_021461385.2. Classification (NCBI taxonomy): domain Eukaryota; kingdom Metazoa; phylum Arthropoda; class Insecta; order Orthoptera; family Acrididae; genus Schistocerca; species Schistocerca piceifrons. Next base: position 275,980,204 of record NC_060143.1, on the reverse strand, counting down.
AGAGATCTGTCTAGTTCGAGTCGGAGCGGCTAGGTCAGCGTCGGCTGACGACAAACAACAACTCTGCTGTGATGAACACACAACTGACTAGCAAGTACACAATTCGGTGGCGAGTATACAACTGAGCGGCGGATACAGAACTGTCCTAGCGCTCGCGACTCCAGCGCTTAAGAAGCCAGAAGCCAGCGGTGGCGCGCGCAGACTTGCGGCGATTTCCTGTCTCGCTGGCGCTGCTTATGCGGACGGCGTCCGGACTTTGATGCTGCCAACCTTTTGGCAGCGGGCTCGGGTGCCATTACTGGCTAGGATATAACACTCCTCTCCCCCAAATCGCCGCACCGTCGTTGAATAATGACGTGGCGAGCGTCGACGGCGGGGGAGGGGTCTGGCCGCAGGCATAGCAGAAGAGACCGGGGCGGAGACTGTTGGTGGTGGCAGTCCCCGGTCCGCACCCCAGCATTGGCTGCGCGGGGCCTCAGGAAACACCGACTGAAAACCGAGGTCAGGGTGCACGCCTGAGACCACGGGCGCAGCTTCTGGTACTGGACGCGACGGGGCGTCGGGACCCACGAAGAGATGCAGCGTCGCCTGACGCTGCGTCGACGGCTGCTGAGTGGGCGCCGGACAAGGCGCTGCGGTGTCAGACTCCTTGGGGGTGCCCAAGGAAAACGGCTGCAGGACAGGCTGCACAGCCACCGCTTGGGAAGGCGGCCCGGCTGAGGGGTCGACGTCCATCAGCTCCGAAGGCGGTGGCGACTGAAGAGGGACCGCAGGCGCCGGAGCGACCACCTGGGGCGCTCCCGGATGAAGCTGCGTGGGAGGCATCAACGGGACGGGCTGTCGGCGTGGTAGCGGCGACGGCTGCTGCTGCTGCCCTGGGGGCGGCAGCGAAGTCGGAAGGCGCGGCTGGAACCCGCCGCGGACCAAATCTGTGGACACGGAACGAGCGGCAGAATCCGGGCGGCCAGAGCGGCGCAACTGGTTCTGATGCCTCCTGTGCACCCCAGTAGCACCTTGAACAGTATAAAAACCGCGACCCTGGACACTTATCACGGTACCACGTTCCCATCGACGGCGACCGTGATAAACTCTGAAAAAAACGGCGTCGTGGCGCTGAAAACGCGTGCGATGCTCAGAAGCGACGGGTCGCTCCGGGGGGTGCAACAACCGTAGTAGGGTGCGATGACGACGGCCGTGGAGAAGCTCCGCAGGCGAAGGGCCGTCGCGTGGCGTGGTCCGGTACGACGACAGGAATGCGATGAGGGCCTGCTGACGAGAGTGCGTAGCACGAAGGCGGTCCATATGATCCTTGAATGTGCGTACAAAACGTTCCGCTGCACCATTCGATTGAGGGTGGAACGGCGGAGTAAGAACATGGCGAATGCCATTGGCAGAACAAAAACGTTCAAATTCAGCAGAGGTAAATTGTGGACCATTGTCAGACACTAAAACTTCTGGAAGACCCTCAATACAAAAAATTGAAGTCAACGCCTGTATAGTTTGTGCAGACGTTGTAGACTGCATGGGCACAACAAACGGAAAATTACTAAATGCATCTATCACGATGAGCCAACGAGAATTCCAATATGGACCAGCGAAATCAATATGTACTCGCTGCCAGGGACCGGCAGGGCGTGCCCACTCAAAATAGCGTTGAGGCGGAGCAGCTTGGTGTTCGGCACACGTCGAACAATCTGTAGACATCTGCGTAATCTGCTTATCAATGCCGATCCATGTACAATGACGGCGGGCAAGCTGCTTGGTGCGGACCACTCCCCAATGACCTTGATGCAACAAGTCGAGGACCTTGGATTGGAGCACTTGGGGAACCACTACACGAAGCTGGTCATTCTCGGTGCGTAACAGCAAAACTCCGTGCGAAACAGACAACAGATGACGTTGCGGATAAGAGCGACGAACCACAGGATCCGATATGTCCTTTGCCTTGGACGGCCAACCACGTTGAACAAAACGTAATAGTAAACTCAGATGAGGATCTGTAGCTGTCTCACGTGCCACCTGACGATAATCAATCGGAAAATCCCGGAGGGATTGATGCTCATCGGCGTCAATCTGATGGCAAGAGTCGTCAGAGGAATCGAAGACATCATCCGCAGCAATCGGCAATCTAGAAAGCGCGTCAGCGTTTGCATGCTGAGCTGTAGGGCGATACAGTATCTCATACTGGTATTGTGATAACAAAAGAGCCCAACGTTGTAGTCTCTGAGCTGTCCGCTGAGGAACTGGTTTAGACGGATGAAACAGTGACGTCAGGGGCTTGTGATCTGTGACTAAATAGAATGGTCTACCATAGAGGTAGTGATGGAATTTTGTGACACCGAACACAATAGCCAACGCTTCCTTGTCCAATTGGCTATAATTACACTGAGCTTTGTTTAGCAATTTAGATGCGAACGCAATAGGACGTTCGGTGTTACCGACTCGGTGAGACAACACAGCACCGAGGCCGAAAGAAGAGGCATCACAAGCTAACACCAGAGGCTTGTTAGGGTCGTAATGGACCAGACAACGATCATTCAATAAAGCCTCTTTAAGCTGCTGAAAGGCTGATTGGCAATCAGCTGACCACACAAACGGAACATCCTTACGGCGGAGACGATGCAACGGTGCAGCAATCTGTGATGCATTAGGTATAAACCTAATATAATATGTCAATTTGCCAAGAACTGCTTGCAATTCATGCAGATTGCGAGGGGCGGGCAAATCACGAATAGCTGCTAAATGTGACTGGGAGGGATGAATGCCTTGAGCATTAATAACATGTCCCAGATACTCCAGCTCCGTAAGGAAAAATGAACATTTATCGATGTTGCAACGTAGGCCTGCCTGAGACAGCACTTTAAACAAACACTCCAAATTACGGAAATGTTCAGCAGGCGTCCGACCGGACACAACAATATCGTCTAAATAGTTGCAACACGATGGCACATTAGCCAGAAGTTGTGACAAAAAACGCTGAAAAACAGCTGGAGCTGACGCACAACCAAAAGGCAAACGCAGAAAACGGAACAACCCTAACGACGTGTTTATGACAAAATACTGTTGTGATTGCTCGTCGAGGGGCAATTGCAAATATGCTTCACGGAGATCAATTTTGGAAAAGAAACGAGCTTCCCCTAACTTATCCATCAGCTCGTCCGGTCTAGGCAAAGGAAAAGAATCAATGACAGTCTGAGGATTAACTGTTGACTTAAAATCAGCACACAAACGTAACTTGCCAGACGGTTTCTTTATAATAACTAAGGGAGAAGCCCACTGGCTCGCTGAAACGGGTTGAATAACACCGTTGTTTTGCCAACGACGAAGTTCATCTTCTACAGGTGCCCGGAGGGCGTGAGGCACTGGACGAGCACGACAAAATCGAGGCTGAGCATTATCTTTTAACGTAATATGAGCGGCAAAGTTCGCAGCACAACCTAGTTCGTCTTTAAATATGTCACTGTATCGTTTACACAAATCGGTTATGCTGTCTTGAGGAACAACAACAGAATTAATTTGCAACACATTGTCTTGGATAGACAGGCCAAACAAGTCAAAACAGTCTAATCCGAAAATGTTTACACTGTCTGTAGCGCGGAGCACTGTGAATGAAACTGTTTTTGTATTGCCACGGAATGTGGCTGGCACGCTACATACACCTAACACAGGAATTTGTTCTCCACTATAAGTAGCCAAAGAATGTTTTGCCGCTGAAAGTTTAGGGCGGCCGATAGCCGCATACGTAGCACTATTTATGAGAGTAACAGACGCACCAGTGTCTAAATGAAAATTGAAGGTCTTATCCTGGATGCGTAGCTTCACAAATAGTTTATTACATTGTCTGTGGATCGGTGCAGTGGAGGCGGAAGACACAAAATCAGCGCGTTTAGCGCGTGTTCGTTGCTTACGACAACTCGTGGGTTGGGCGGGTGGAACAACAACTCCCGCTTCACTTGCAGTCTGTACATTACTTTTTACAGCGTTTGAATTACGCTTGGGTCGCATAGCAGAGGGCTGGGTGGGTGGCTTATTGCGAACAAGTTTATTACCCACACGAACCGTGGAAGAGTCTTTAAACGCGACCTTCTGGGCGGGCTGGCTTTGAAGAACATGAATATCCATGGGCTGGGCAGCACTAGAATTGTTCTTACGTTTACGCAAACAAACAGTTTGGATGTGTCCTTTCCTTTGACAAAAGTGACAAACCGCGTTTCTTAACGGGCAACGTTCACGAGGATGAGCAAGAACACACTTAGGGCAAGACTTAACTCTATCATTTTGCACACGCGGCCGACGAATGTGTTTAACATGACGCGGCCGGCTAGTGTTTACAGTCTGACTCTGCCGGTGGGGCCGCGGGCGTGACAGAACTTGCTTAGCACAGGCAATTTGAGAAATACATGGCTGATCTAACTCACACTCAGCATAGTCAAAAGTATCTTGGGCTTCAATGATGTTCATCACAGTCTCTAATGACGGGACAGGCAACTTTAAGATAGCAGCACGAATACGAGAATCTGCAATGTTTTGAGTAATAGCGTCTCATAGCATGACATCACTGTAGGAAGCTCCACACACACAATTAAATCGGCACTGACGGGTGAGGCCCCGTAAATCTGTTAACCACTGTTTATTAGATTGATGTGGCAGTTTCTTTAATCTGAAGAACTTGAATCTGGCTGCTGCCACATGAACTCGCGACTCGAAATACTCAGCAAGCTTGTTAACAACAACGTCATAGTCTAAAGCTTCTGGCTGGGATTCCGGGAACAACTTACAAAGTAGTCGATAGACTTCCACGCCTGCAGTGGAAATTAAATAAAGCTGCCGCTCAGTACCTGTGATTTTGTAGACGGTCATGTGCGCCTGCAACTGCGCGAAATATTCTCGACATTCTTCTCGTGATGCATCAAAAGCACGGAAAGGTGGTGCTGCCTGTGCTTGTTCCTTTTGTGTTGGAGGATTAGCCGCTTGTTTGGCGATTGCTTCCACCAGACTTTGTATTTGCTGACTCTGTAACAAGATCAACTGTTGTAAGTCGGCAGACATAGTGAACACAAATTAAACTAGCCCCCCAAAATTTTATCGCTATAATTAGTATAACCAGAAACAAGTTGAACCAGCCCTGCACACGAGTTCGGCAGTCCTCGTCGCCAGTTTTGTGGCGGTGTTCGTAGCGACAAACAATTCGCTGTAGAAACGGCTTACGAAGTCACCGCCACACTTTTAATAGCGGGCCGACCGGTCCGCTGGAACAGTGAACAGAAAGATGAAAACCCAAACACTCTGATTAAATAAAAGTCGGTACTTATCTTTATTGACGAAGATACAGAAACACAATAGTGAACTCCGTGTCTACAGAGATCTGTCTAGTTCGAGTCGGAGCGGCTAGGTCAGCGTCGGCTGACGACAAACAACAACTCTGCTGCGATGAACACACAACTGACTAGCAAGTACACAATTCGGTGGCAAGTATACAACTGAGCGGCGGATACAGAGCTGTCCTAGCGCTCGCGACTCCAGCGCTTAAGAAGCCAGAAGCCAGCGGTGGCGCGCGCAGACTTGCGGCGATTTCCTGTCTCGCTGGCGCTGCTTATGCGGACGGCGTCCGGACTTTGATGCTGCCAACCTTTTGGCAGCGGGCTCGGGTGCCATTACTGGCTAGGATATAACAGCTTGCACCCTGGAGAAGGTTTTCAGGCGTTTCCTAGCTCCCCGCGGTCCGAATGGCAGGGTGCGGGTGGCACAGCCTCGCCTGTTGTTAGGCTCCCCACCTCGTCACATACGTCAACATGGGGTTCTCCCCACGGCGGGCGGAAGCCTTATGCCACAACCGTACGCCGATTTGCGGGGGAGGAATGTGGTGTCACCGCCAGACACCACACTTGCTAGGTGGTAGCCTTTAAATCGGCCGCGGTCCGTTAGTATACGCCGGACCCGCGTGTCGCCACTATCGGTGATTGCAGACCGAGCGCCGACACACGGCTGGTCTAGAGAGACTTCCTAGTACTCGCCCCAGTTGTACAACCGACTTTGCTAGCGATGGTTCACTGACAAAATACCCTCTCATTTGCCGAGACGATAGTTAGTATAGCCTTCAGCTACGTCATTTGCTACGACCTAGCAAGGCGCCATTAGCAGTTACTATTGATACTGTGAATAATGTATTGTCCAGAGCGACGTTCACCATTAATGGATTAAAGTTAAGTATTCCACCAGCTACGTCCGTTTTTTCTAAATTCTAATTTCCTTGTCCTGTTCCAGACCTCACGCCATCCTGCGTGAGCTAAAACGCGTGCCTTTCGGCTTCCTCTAGTAACACGGTGTTGGCTCTCTTGCCAACCCACAACAGTGTTAATGTCAATATGCAGTCGTAAATTACCTGTGTTTACCTGTCATGTTCGATCCAGTCCGTAATTATTATGAAAAAAAGAAAATGGATTTGCTCGTAAGCCTGAGGTACTTATCAGGTGCGATTAATTGATGTGTGCTGTGAGACCTAAGGCGTAGTTGCTCGAAAGAAGCCAAGAAGCCTATTTCATTCTGGAGATGGAAAGCCAGTCCGATGTTTACCTAAGTATAATTCAGAACTATATCAGACCAGTGTTCACACGCACAATTAGATTCTTGTGTTGGTCTGAATTTTAGGTTGGTGTACGGTTGTCAGTTGTTCACGTGTACATGCCGTCTCTCCCTAATTTTTAGAACACACGTACTCCGCAAACCACCAAATGGTGTCTGGTGGAGGGCACCTTGAACTACTACCAAAAATAGATCGATGGATAAAAACCATTGCCTATATGCCTCTGTACGAGCCCTAAATTATCTTATCTTACCAGAAAATTCTTTATCAATGATAAAGTCAGTTCTATAAATTATAGTGGGAAGAACAAATTCTTATCACCTGGAATCACGATGCATCCCCATAATACCTGCTAGTTGATTTCACTTAGCCATAACAAATCTGGTATTAAGTGATTGATTTAGAGAAAGCTATCTACAATTTCAGCCATTAGTATATAAGAAGTATGTTACAATTGCAACGTAAAGTTTACTTCCAACGAAATCAACACCGAAGAAATCGACATTTCTATCCCCCTTGCATAGTTCCACGAGAATTAGAGAGATATGTAATGAAAAATATTATAGTGTGTTAATATAGCACTGCTGCATACCCTTTGATCTGTGTCGCCTTATCGTTTGCATGTCTTGAAACGTGAGTTATAATAACGAAGCTTGGGCACTACCGGCATCTCCAAACGTTTGACACACATAGACAGCGACGGAACGTCGAGGGGGAAGCTTAGCGAGTTAGCTGGAGACGAAATTCACGTAGTTGTATTAATATTACATTTAAATTGTTGTTAACGAATATCCAGATACTGGTTCTCTCCCTATCTCGAATGACGAAACGTGCGTAATTATAATATTAAAAAAGTTTTTATAAAAAATACTCGCAACCTGATCCTCTCCCTATACCTCGATTGACGAAGTTTATGTAGTTATATTAATAATAAAACTAATTTCTAACAAATAATGACACTCTGACCCCAGACCAACCTGATAGTCTTTTCCCTTTCGTGATCAGAGCTTGAATGGAGCATCCCACACGACTGCTCTAGTAATAAAAGGATAAGGGGGAGGCAGCTTTAATACCATTGGTCCAGGGGGGGATGGGTTTGGGGGAAGACTGTGTGGACAAAGTGTCTAACCCGATACTCAAGCAGAAGGCCACCTAGTACTGGCAGTGTCTTAGGTGTGTGGGCGAGCTTGGTGGAAGGGGTTTGGAGAAGGTAAGAAGACGTGTGTGTGTGTGTGTGTGTGTGTGTGTGTGTGTGTGTGTGTGTGTGGGCAGAATATCTAACCTGATACTTATTGTCAAGGCTATCTAGTATGGCCATTCCTCTCAGCTGTAACATCATATGGCCCGTCAGTGTCAAACGTAAACTGGCACCGGAAATCCTTCTCAGATGCGTGGACAGACCTGATGGGTGGAGGGTGTGTGGGTGTGACCTTGAATGTACCACACACACGTTCATGGGTAGGGGCTGTAGTTCTCCTTGGTGTCCTCGATATAACTCTCCCTATTCCGTTCCCTGATGCCGGAAGTAACGTGATCAAACCTCCGTCACTACTAATCATCAGCTACGGCGTTATCGTATCTCTAGAAGTGCTGGTTTCTCAACCCCTTCGCCCCTGCTCCTGAAACGGCACTACTGTCGTACTGTCGGCAAGTGCTCTCTATTTATCAAATATTCGATGACTATAGTCCCAGTAGTTCCCACTACATTTTTTTAAAAAAAACTTTGTTTTTCAGGTATCTCAATGTTTATGACGTCATATTTCCAGAACTGTGTGTGTAAATTGATAAAATTTAGCTGTTACATTCGGTGGTACATATGTATACTACTTGCGAAACCTATTGGGGATAGAGTTAATGGCAAAAAGTAATAAATTAAAACACTTTCGTATACCCTCGCTTCATCAGCCATATCTAGTGTTAGTGATATTTAAAAAAATGTTAATTCTGACAACTCTGTTAATAAACGTCGCTATCGATCTTCGTAAATGAAATGCAGGTTCCAACTCGTGTCGCTCCTTAATTAACTTTCCAATTATAGACCTGAAGGCTCTTTAAATAACTTTACACAACACGAAAGGTGATCTGAAATTCATCTTCTAACTATAGGCCGAGGTTTATTTCTGAGTACTGAAAGATAAGATGTACGCAGGACAACACTTTCTTATTATATCATAAAAATGTACTGTACCTGAACGAAAGAGCAATCAGTAATCAATCATCAATGACATGTGAGAGAGTACCCATCTGGTACTAACAATACTTAACAAATGTTAATTCTCGCAATAATTTTAATCAATTTGGTTAACGAATTCAGTAAATGAAATGCAGTATCTAACTCGTGTCGCGAAAACAATCATACAATTACATTTCCTTACGGAATAGACACACCAGATAAAATCAGAATGGTGAACATACCATAATATTAATACAAACAGAGCTCTATGGGTCTTCAATTAACTTCGCGATTATAGAGTTGCTGGCTCTTTAATTAACTTTACATATCATACAGCGTGATCTGAAGCTCATCTTTTAATTATAGATCGAGGTGTAATTCTGAATACTGGAAGAGAACACGTATGTAAGATAATACTTTCTTTACCGTACCATAAAAACACATTGTTCCTGAACAAAATGAGCAATCAGTAATTAATCATCAATGACATGAGAGAGAGGGTGAAGACGAAAAGGTGCTAACCTATAAACTTTTTTCCTTTCTTAATTTTTTTAGGAGTGTCAGCGAGATAAGGATTGGTAAAGATTTGAAATTATTTGCAGAGTTTGTTGCAAGTCGCTATGTCCTCTGTCTCGAGCACTCGATGAATGTAATCTGGGTACTTGCTTGCTCGCGTTACTTTTATTGTTCACTCTTGCCGCCAGTGCTTTGAGGTATAGGTAATTCTTACCCACTCAGTGCTTGGTTCCATATATCAAGAGATATGTGCACGAGAAATGGTTCAAATGGCTCTGAGCACTATGGGACTTAACTTCTGAGGTCATCAGTCCCCTAGAATGTAGAACTACTTAAACCTAACTAACCTAAGGACATCACACACATCCATGCCCGAGGCAGGATTCGAACCTGCTACCGAAGTAGTCGCGTGGTTCCAGACTGAAGCGCCTAGAACCGCTCGGTCACACCAGCCGGCTATGTGCACGAAGTTTGGTGTGAAATCGACCCTTAGTTTAGGAGGATATGTCTAACATACACACACAGGCCTACATCCAATTATGCAGTGTTTAAAGACTTATGTACAAGAGGATTTGCAGTAGAAGATTCGAAACTTTTGGTAAGCACGCGAACTAGACCAAGTTAGACCAGTTCACGATTACTGTTTACAAAGCGTAGCAGAGAATAGCTTACTTTCGGTCGTATATTCCGGTAAATAGAGCAGTGCAAGAAAGGTTACGGATAACTATCTATTGTCCGCTAACCCCTCAGTGACGCTGAATGGTTACAACTTGATTAGATGCAGAACAGTAGATCAGCCGATACGGTTGTCGTCGATGCAGTCTGAAACTTTATCCGTGATTTCTTCTTCTTCTTCTTCTTGGTCTTCTTCCTTTCGTCTTAGGCAGGGGCCTGTTACCTTCAGTACCCCCTCAGTCTGCCCTGAGGTATATTCATCTTACCCTTGGACGGGCAATATTTCATTTACCAGCTGGTAACTTATTTCTTACAATTTTCAGAGTCTTCCGTCCATCCATCATGTCTATGCGTTCGTTAAATTCATGCTTTCTTTTATGTATCCACTCATTAATGGGGTCCACTTTGCATCATTTTCTAATGCTTTCACTTCTCTCTCTATCTTTCAGAGTCTTCCTTGTAACCCTTCGCACAATTTTCATTTCCATGGTTTCAAAATTTTTTTGTTTTTGATTTTTTGATGTTTCCGGTTTTGTGTCAGCTGTGTAGGCCAAAACTGCTCTCACTACTATTTTTCATATTCTTGCCTTTGCATCTTTTCCTAAATGCCTGTTTTTTCAAATAGTATCATTTAAACACCTTTCCACTTTATTAGCTTTTGCTACTTGTTCTCGTACTTCCTTTTCGACATTTCACTGATGGACTGTTCAGTACCAAGATATTTAAATGTCATTACCTGTTGAATATTATTTTTATCCGTTTCCAGTTTACATCTAATTGATTCGACAGATGTGTTTATCACAGTAAATTAATTCAGTTGGAGTCCATGCATATTCATCAACAGTTTTTTGATCTCGTATATTCGTTATCAGTCCATTGTGCTTACACATTCATTATCAATCCATAGCGTTAGTACATTCAAGGTTAGTCACGAGTGGTTAAATAATCGTTCTTAGTCAACTGTGCTTAAATAATCTTAAGCGGTTTTGTAGACAGTATGTGGTTCTAGATACACGTAAATACCTATGTTAAGTAGTTCCACTTCAGTCCAAGAAAACTTTGAACTGCCGGTCGGTGTGGCCGTGCGGTTCTAGGCGCTTCAGTCTGGAACCGTGTGACCGCTACGGTCGCGGGTTCGAATCCTGCCTCGAGCATGGATGTGTGTGATGTCCTTACGTTAGTTAGGTTTAAGTAGTTCTAAGTTCTAGAGGACTGGTGACGACAGATGTTAAGTCCCATAGTGCTCAGAGCCATTTGAACCAAAACTTTGAACTGCACAGGATAGACCCCCAGAATGACCAGGAGTGTCGCAACTGGTGCAGTTCTGTAGGTTCTAGTCAGATTCAAGACCCACACTTGCAAGTTCACGACTCACAACGTTTCCTGTAATCTACACGGGGCGCCTTATGTTTCCGAACACCGGAAGCAAACCTCATGATGGGCGTTATGAGAGATTTTCGCAGATTGCTCCAGTCATGGCTTTTTACATTCCTTCTGTGTCACGTTTGAAGTTTTCGTGCTACATAAAAAAGCAGATATTTTTGGAAAAATTTAGAGAAACTGGGACAGATAGCACATTCAAATATTGGACGAGTATGCAAGATCTGCTGCATTTTCATAGGCTTTCCTGAAGCACAACGGTTTCCCCAGGTTAGACCTTGTACCAGAAACACCGTTTCGTACGAGATTTTCCTACTTGTATTGTCTTACATTTACTTCGATGACACAGAGAACCGATTCGAGAATGCAACGTTTTAGAGCTATTCTCTATTCATTAACAAGAGCGTTGCCAATGTGAGCATGTGGGTGCTATTCTGTCATTCTGCGCAACGGATTAATCTGAGATGTACCCTTTACCCTGTGGCTCCTGCAAGATGCAATTTCCACCCCCACACTACTACAGAAGTCAGACAGACGCTGCTAATGTCCTAAAGAGAAATGCCTGAAAAACTTTCAGCAATAAATATCTTCCGGAGTCGTCTGCTGTAAGAAAATGACACAAAAATTCACAAAATTTCTTACGTAACTAGTAGGATACTTGGGTACTGGAGTAGTGCTAGTTAGTGTAAGAAAAACATGAGACTAACGAAAATTATTATTTATTTTGCAAAAATTCTGGAAATCACAATGACAGTTTTAGTTATGAACTGAACAAGTTATTTCTGGGTTCTTTCGGAATGTGAAGTTACCTCTTAAGGATAGGATTTGCTAACGAAATTTCTATACTAAGTTTAAGATTTTTATTGACTTGGCAGAATGGCTGAGAGCCGCGCCTACTCAACTTGAATAATTATCCATTACAATGTTGCTAGGTACAGACAAGGCTGTCGCATGTGAAATGCAGTGAAGTGTACTGTTGTGGAAGAAATATGGGGCTCACAAGAGCTGTAGTGCACAATACCGTAAGCTGCAATGACTGCTGTCTGCGCCGCTCGCTGCTCACAAATAAGATAACTCTCGTTTTATCTGGATTGACCTTCGCCAATCAAACTCACCCTACACCTCGATGAAGTCAAGGACTGCTATTCGCCCCCAGTCTAACGATTGTCGTGGTACACCAGTCAGATAACCAGTCCACCACGATGCCATTCAAAAATTCGCTCGCAGGCGTTTAACTATAACTCTGTCCATTCACACTGCACAAGAAGTATGGCGGCCAACACAGTGAACAACGCTTAATCGCAAGGACTCAATATAGAGTCGCACTCCGATTCGCTCTCAACAGAGGTGCTCTCCCAGGGAAGTACTGAGGAGAGACTTGTTCCTTGCTCTTTTAGTACACATACGAGCGCGCACGCTCTCGTTACGTGTTCTCGCTCCAAGAGCAACAATGGAGTGGCTCCTCTCCACGCCAGACGTGAAGGGGTATATCTTTCGGTCTCTTCCACTACTCCCTCAGTTCAAGGCGTCAGAAATATCGTCTGACAATCAGCATTGCTCTTCTAAAATGGGAGGATGACGTTTCTTTTAAGGTGACCAATCCAGAAATCTGTAGCATCGGCGTTTGGCGTTCGCTGTCTCCCTGTAAAAACCTCTGAAACTGTGTGCTCTGTTTGTAAAGAATACGTAGGCTGGGCGCTCCCACACAATGTAGCGGAATTTGCTTTTAAGCCAATCATGTGGTGGTTCTTCTTTTCACTTGGGCAAATGGGCAAACACTGTCCACTCTACGGACCAGCGTCCGAGCGTGTGGTTTGCATCTCCCAAACTAAAAGCCCCTGCGACCGTCATGTCTGGAATTTGTGTGTGTACGCCAGCCTCGAGTATTTGAACCATGGTGTGCTTACTTGTTATTTGCATATCGTTTACATGAATTCATACAACACTGACTTTATCTTATCGAGCTTGGGTTCGAATGAAGCGTCTTGATGTGCGAAATATGATTGTGAGGGCGGAATATGTGAGCAATGAAGGTCAGAAGACCACAACATCTTACACCGAGTTTAGAATTCTTATCCGACTGATGGACCATGTAATCAGTATCACTTGCCTTCACTCTACGAAATTATTTGGATAGCCCTTGTATTCAACCGAGGGCATTAGCACAAGGTATGGCCATCAGGAATACATCGCCATTATGTCGTCCACTCTTGCTGCATAATTTACTTTCATGAGGATTCTCTGACCTGTCAAGATTCCTGCCACCAAGCTCGCATGCGGAACGGGTTGTTACAGGTTGCCCATTCACTCCATTTTTTATTTATACTTTCAACCATATGTTTTCTATCGATGTTTTTACATGGGCTGCACTATGTTTCTCTGGCATGGTAAAAAATTATAAAATTCTGCTCTCATATCCCGCAACAGTATTACATACTGGATACGTGAGCAGTTGGTTTGATGCGTTCCCAAGGGAAGCTGCAGTGCGAAATTACTCCCACAGGTAACTTTTTTTAACTACCATCGGCAGTGATATCAGTACGAGTGGTGCGAAGAAAATCAGACGGTATTTCTGCATGACTCACTATCGTTTTGCACTATGTCAGTTTACTTTTCATCCTTTCGTAAAACCGTATCGAACTTAACTGAGAACTATTATTTATTCGTTACCCGTTTTCGTCAGGCAGATGTAATATTATTTTCTTTTGTCTGACATAATATGACATCCTCAAAAATCAAAATACGTAGAGTTACAGACGAAGGATTTCCGACGTTCGTTAGCTATCTGATTATACCACACTCATCACCAACTAATCGCTATGAGAAGCTACTATCAACTACCCATATGGCCACCTACGCATATAACTGAATATAATCTTCTGTACAACAAAACATACAACTGAATTACTCTCACAGAGTTCAATAACGTAATTTTCCTTGTAGAAATGACATTAGTTACTCTCACAGAGAAAACAAAAAGAAAACGCACTCGCCTTCTTTATAGTAAAACAAAGGAATCACAATTATGGGTAGTAGTTAACAAAATCATAATGGCTTTCGCCTGTAGAGAACATATTCGCACGCCCAGTGTGGTCACACTACAACAATAAGACATCGCACTATGTTCAAATGTGTGTGAATTCCTAAGGGACCAAACTGCGGAGGTCATCGGTCCCTAGGTTTAAATACAACTTAAACTCGCTTATGCTAAGAACGACACACACACCCATGCCCGAGGGAGGACTCGAACCTCCAGCGGAAAGGGCCTTTAACAGCGCGGCCATCGCACTATGACCACGGACTTCCCGTCCATAATATTACTTGTCAACCAGAGTACACAACGAAACATTTATACTCTGCACTGTGCATTACATCGGATCACGTAACCACCAGGATGTAGCCGTCGGCTGCTGAAGATCGTAGACAGTGCTCTTCTTCAAATGCAGGCTCCCCTTTCTCCGTCTCCACCGCGATCGCCGTCCTCTGGCCCAGGAAAAGACGGCTGCACCAGGTCGTTCGTGCCCATATTGCGCACCTCGGCCCCAACAGCACTAGCGTAGGTCACACGCACGCGTGGTCCGCCCCGCCACACCACTAACGCGACACGCCGTGTAACATAACTCTCCGGCTGTGGGCACGACAAACGTGCCGTTCGACGCGGCACATGTTCAAGAGCAGCAACAGGAACATTACTCTGGATTCAAGGAAGTATAAAGCTCCTCTGCCATAAAAATATTAGGGTAGAGGTCTAGGTCAATTACGGAAGAAATCGGATGTAACCACGTTCAGTTACAATGCTTTAGGGAAATTTCAGCTAACATAAATGGTGGTTGAAGCTTCCTGGCAGATTAAAACTGTGTGCTGGACCGAGACTCGAAATCTAGACCTTTGCCTTTCGCGGCAAGTGCTTTACCAACAGAGCTACCCAAGCACGACTTACGCTCCGTCCTCACAGCTTTATTTCTGCCAGTACCTCGTCTCCTACCTCCAAACTTTACAGAAGCTCTCCTGAAGCTTGCCCACGAAAGGCAAAGGTCCCGAGTTCGAGTCTCGGTCCGGCACACAATTTTAATCTGTCAGGAAGTTTCATATCAGCACAGTCTCCGCTGTAGAGTGAAAATCTTATTCTGGATAAATGGTGGTTATAAGAAATTTGTGCACTAATGTTTTATCTTAATGTGAAGCGTGCAAAGTGTTAGTGATACATGTGATGCATGCAGACAGTGTAGTGCTTTTTCATGTTGGCTTTATAAGTGCTTGACACTGACAAATAGTCGAAATTAGTTAATTGCACGATTAAATAAAAAGCACCTTACAGCCTACTAAGGACCATGTTTACGCTTATTAAGCGTCTGAAGGCTGTGGATCCCCCACAAATACAAAAATGGTTCAAAAATGGCTCTGAGCACTATGGGACTTAACATCTGTGGTCATCAGTCCCCTAGAACTTAGAACTACTTAAACCTAACTAACCTAAGGACATCACACACATCCATGCCCGAGGCAGGATTCGAACCTGCGACCGTAGCAGTCGCGCGGTTCCGGACTGAGCGCCTAGAACCGCTAGACCACCGCGGCCGGCATACAAAATTTTAACATAAACAATGTATATATGTAGAATGAAGCGATGAATGAAAATTTGTGCCAAGCCTAGAACCCGGCTCTCCAGCTCACTAGGCAGCTGCCCAGGCCACTACGCCACCCTGGCACAGTGCCATTGCATAACTGCATGGACTTCCCTAGCCCACCTCCCTCCTCAATCCAAATTCCTGTTCACACCACACCTAACTTGGTTGTTCACCCAAAACTCTAACAGCATTGCAGAGGTTTTCTTTTCTCTTTATTGTTATTTTGAACACCTTGTACAAAGGTGGACTGTCAGCAGCTTAATACGCTGCTCTTCAGCCGCGAGTGATACAATATAAAACATAATGGAGGTACAGATGAGACAATACAAATGGCAGGTAAAAAAACTCTAGACACGGAAAACAATATACACGAAGCCATTCACGCTGGACAAGAAAAAACACTAAAACCTGTTGACACGGCACACAAAACACGAACGACTGTGACGGCACAGGTGAACAGTGGTGGCGTGATGGCGAAAGAACACTAAACACAAACACGAAGAGCACACACACGAGACACTGATGGCGATGATCTCCGGGGCGCGAATGTCCACTGAGCGTGTACGAGTCTGGGGACCTGCCAAGAGGGGAAGAAGGTTGAGGGGGGGAGAGGGAGAGGGGAGAGCAGAGATGCCAAGGGCAGGGGAGATAGGGGGGGAGGAAGGAAGGGAGGGAAGGGGAGGGGAAGCCCAGGGGAAGAGGGGTGGAGGAATGGGGGAATGGAGGGAAAAGGAGAGAGAAGGGAGGGAGGGTGTCCAAAGGAAAAAACACAGGAAGTGGGAGGGGAGGATCAAAGTTGATAGGAGGGGTAGATGGAGGAGAGGAGGGCATCATCAGGGAGGGAGAGCTGGCGGAAGGCACCTTGGGAGAGGGTAAGGAGGGTGGAGAGATGGAGACCGGGTGGGACGTGGGCATGCGGCAGCGGGTGGGGGTGGAGAGGGTGGGTGAGACAAGCGGGTGAGGAAGATCGAGTTTACGGGAGGTGTAGAGGATCCGTATCTGTTCAAGGAAAAGGAGGAGGTGGGGGAACGGAATTAGGACGTACAGGATCCGCGTGGGGGAGGGCAGACGGATGCAATATGCGAGGCGGAGAGCATGGTCTTCAAGGATCTGAAGGGATTTATAAATGGTAGTGGGGGTGGAGATCCAGACCAGATGGGCGTAATAGAGGATAGGGCAGATGAGGTATTTATAGGCGTGGAGTATGGTGGAGGAGTCCAGACCCCACGTACAGCCGGAAAGGAGCTTGAGGAGACGGAGTCGAGAGCGTGCCTTGGCTTGGATTGTCTGGAGATGGGGGGTCCAGATGAGGTGACGGTCGAGAGTGACGCCAAGGTACTTAAGGGTGGGGGTGAGGGCGATAGAACGGCCATAGATGGTTAGATAGAAATCGACATTGCAGAGGTTCCCCAACTCTATTAGAATAGCACCTCAGCATGGAATAAAACGGGAGGTCCTGCCTGAAACCGAAACAAGAGTGCTTTAATAAAACAAAACTATATGGTACCAGAGACGTTTTCAAGTCTCAAACATTTTTGGTGTATAAAGAGTGGTTCACTGATAGTCACCGGGTCAAACAGCTCACGAAATAAGCATCAAACGAAAAAACTACAAAGAACGAAACTCGTCTAGCTTGAAACCAGATGGCGCTACGGTTGGGCCGCTAGATGACACTGCCATAGGTCAAACGGATAACAAAATAGGAACCCCATTTTTTATTACATATTCGTGCAGTACGTAAACAAATATGAATGTTTTAGATGGACCACTTTTTTCGCTTTGTGATAGATGGCGCTGTAAAAGTTACAAACGTATAAGTACGTGGTATCTCGTAACATTCCGCCAGTGTGGACGGTATTTGCTTCGTGAAACTCTACCCGTTTTAAAATGGACCGTTTACCAATTGCGGAAAAGGTCGATATCGTGATGATGTATGGCTATTGTGATCAAAATGCCCAAAGGACGATGTACTATGTATGCTGCTCGGTATCCTGGACGACATCATCCAAGTGACCAGACCGTTCTCCGGATAGTCACGTAATTTAAGGAAACAGGAAGTGTGCAGCCGCATGTAAAACGTCAACCACGACCTGCAACAAATGATGATGCCCAACTAGGTGTTTTAGCTGCTGTCGCGGCTAATCCGCACATCAGTAGCAGACAAATTGCGCGAGAATCGGGAATCTCAAAAACGTCGGTGTTGAGAATGCTACATCAACATCGATTGCACCCGTACCATATTTCTATGCACCAGGAATTGCATGGCGACGACTCTGAACGTCGTGTACAGTTCTGCCACTGGCCACATGAGAAATTACGGGACGATGACAGATTTTTTGTACGCGTTCTATTTAGCGACGAAGCGTCATTCACTAACAGCGGCAACGTAAACCGGCATAATATGCACTATTGGGCAACGGAAAATCCACGCTGGCTGCGACAAGTGGAACATCAGCGACCTTGGCAGGCTGATGTATGGTGCGGCATTATGGAAGGAAGGATAATTGTCCCCCATTTTATCGATGGCAATCTAAATGGTGCAATGTATGCTGAATTCCTACGTAATGTTCTATCGATGTTACTACAAGATGTTTCACTGCATGACAGAATGGCGATGTACTTCCAACATGATGGATATCCGGCACATAGCTCGCGTGCGGTTGAACCGGTATCGAATAGCATATTTCATGACAGGTGGATTGGTCGTCGAAGCACGTTCACCGGATCTGACGTCCCTGGATTTCTTTCTGTGGGGAAATTTGAAGGATATTTGCCATCGTAATCCACCTACAACGCTTGACAACATGAGTCAGCGCATTGTCAATGCATGTGCGAACTGTTGAGAGGAATGTCGTTACACGTATTTGCAAATTTCATTGAGGTTGACGGACATCATTTCGAGCATTTATTGCATTAATGTGATATTTACTGGTGATCACGCTGTAACAGCATGCGTTCTCAGAAATTATAAGTTCACACAGGTAAATGTATTACATTGGAACAACCGAAATAAAATGTTCAAACGTACCTATGTCTTGTATTTTAATTTAAAAAACCTACCTGTTACCAACAGTTCGCCTAAAATTGTGAGCCATATGTTTGTGACTATTACAGCGCCATCTATCACAAAGCGAAAGAACTGGTCCAGCTAAAACATTCATATTTCTTTACGTACTACACGAATATGTAATAAAAAATGGGGATTTCTATTTAAAAAACGCAGTTGATTGACCTATCTAGCGGGCCAACCATAGTGCCATCTGGTTTCCCCCTTCAAGCTAGACAAGTTTCGATCTTTGTACTTTTTTCGTTTGACGCTTATTTCGTGAGATATTTGGCCCGGTCACGATCAGTGGACCACCCTGTATATGCAAACTGAACTGATGAATGAAAATTTGTACCAAGCCAGTTGTACAAAGCCACTGTGCCAGGGTGGCGCAGTGGTCAGCACATCTGCCACGTGGGCAGGAGACCTGTGTTCGAATCCAGGCTTTGGTACAAATCTTTATTCGTCGCTCAAGCCTGCGTATATGCATCAACGACGTTTGAAACTTGAAAAGGTCTCTGCAACCATATAGTTCCATTGCACAAAAATAAGGATAGTTGGATAGTAATCTATACTCCTTTCCCAGGAAATGTGGAAGAGTTCATAACGTCAACCACTCTGCTTCGTCGCCAGATCCTGCGTGGAGAATCATGAAGCAAATGAGCAAAGTTGAACTGAATAAACGACATTATGTCATAAGAATACACAAAGAGCAAAAACGTTATGATCACCTTCTTAATAGGTTGTTGTTGTTTCTATGGAATGCCATACAGTAAGCGATTCTGCTTGGCCTGGATTCGGCAAGTCTTTGGCAGCTTACCGGATGTATCTCACACAATATGTCTAACAAAGGTGACGTAGTTTCTGTACGTCATTGGCCATTGGTATGTGGGCGCAGAGCTGGCAGCCAGTAGCATACCAGATGTTTTCCAGCAGGTTCAAATAAGACGAATTTAGTGGCCACGACGTCAACTTCTCTAATCACAGTAGCACGACTGTGTTTTGACACGGCAGTTATCCTGCTGGAAGATGCCGTCACTGTCGATGAAGACATCAAGCGTGAAGAGCTGTGGGTGGTTTTCGGTAACGTCCACACAGTCCACAGTTATATGTGTGCCTTCGATTTCTTCGTCTACATCCTTACTCCGCAAGTAACTTTACGGCGTGTGGCAGAGGATACTTTCTGTACCATTGGCACCTTTCCTCTTTCCTACCCCAGTCTAGTTCGCAGGAAGAACTATTCGGTTAACCTCTGTGTGGACTAGAATCTCTCCAATTTTACTATACGAGATATACGTAGAACGAAACGAGCACTCTCGGAACTGTTATGGTAAACACCACTGTGATGAAGAACACCTCTCTTGCAGCGTCAGCCAATAGAGCGGGCTGAGCTTCTCCATGACTCTTTCACGATTACTTAATGACCCAGTAACGAAAAGGGCTCCTCTTCTTTGGATATTCTCTATTTCCTATATCAGACATATCTGGTAGGATTTCCACTGATGAGCATTATACAAATTTTGGTTGAACGACGGTTTTGTAAGATACCACGTTTGTTACTGGACTACATGTCCCGAGGATTCTTGCAATGAGTCGTAATCTGACATTTACCTTACCTACGATTTATTTTATCTGGTCGTTCCACTTTAAATCGCTCTTTACAGATACATCTCACACAAGATCCGTGGTAGCCATGGTGGATCTCGCCCACAGCATTATACTACCGACACTGTTCTGTGTCTGTGGCACGGCCCATGTTCCGACTAGCCGTTCAGTTGTATCGAGAAAAGTGATTCATCAGATCAGGCGACACGCTTCCATTTATTCACGACGAACCTGTGCCCACTGCAGGTGTCATTGGGTCAGCAGTAGGAGTCACCTGCTACGGAGTCCTGTGTTCAGCAATGTGAGCTAACAGCGCGAACCTTACCGCTTGTGTTTGCATCAACACTGTATCCGTCGTCAGTTCTGCCACAGATCGACGCCTATCCTTCGTCACACAAGGGACAGTCCTCTCTGACATCCACGTTTTGAGATGAGGTGCGCCGGCCGAAGTGGCCGAGCGGTTCTAGGCGCTACACCCTGGAATCGCGCGACCGCTACGGCCGCAGGTTCGAATCCTTCCTCGGGCATGGATGTGTGTGATGTCCTTAGGTTAGTTAGGTTTAAGTAGTTCTAGGTTCTAGGGGACTTCTGACCTCAGCAGTTAAGTCCCACAGTGCTCAGAGCCATTTGAACCATTTTTTTGATGAGGCGCTGACGTTCAAGTCTTGTCCCTCATTCGTGGTTTGACGGTCCTCTAACCACTTCCAGTAGGTACCACAGGTGCTCACGACAGTAGACAACCAGCTTTGTCGTTTCGGAATGTTCGTTCCCAGACACTGGTCCGTAACAGTCTGCCCATGTGAGGATCGCTAATTTCAGTGGATTTCACCAATTGTGCCCAGCTTCGTTGCTAGAATGATTCTCTCATTCTCCATTCGTCTCTGTTCCACTTACACACTTTCATTGCCATGTTCCATGCCAGCAATACCACAGGACAGCATTCAGTGTTGCTTTGGACTGTAAACATAATGTTCTGTCGCATCAATGTATTGTCGCCGTTCGTTTTCTTCTAGGGCAGAGCAGGCCAGACAAAACAGCGCTCCAGCCGCACTCTTGCCTAGCGTCCAGAGTGCAGCAGGGAGTGTGACTGGAAGGAGAGAACACGCCGGGCAATGAAGCTTCTGAAGCCTCACGCCGCTAGAGCAGAGTATTCGCCTTGTCAGACATCAAGCAGTTCGCTAGCAGTACTGCTTGCATTAAATTAGATTTTCATTCTGCGTTACAAACGCTAGGGCCACCACACCCTTGTTCGATGCCGAATAGGAACTGACTTATTTTTCGCCTCGTTGGAAGGTCATGCAAAGTGCTTACTGAGCCATCGCACCATTACGAGCTGGAAAAACGCTTATTGGAACGTCATTACAACGCCAGACAGAAAGACAGTACGCTGCACTTTTCTTCTGACGAACGACAGTGAATGCTGACTGACCTGAAGGCGGACGTTAAGGAAAGAAACTGAGTTATTGATAAGCAGAGGGGTGACAAAAATCTTTGATGCTATCAAACCAAAATAGATGCTAAGCAAAAATCACCCTGAGTTTCATCACGTGGAACATTTTCCGTAACTCAAGGCAGTCATTTGTAGAACAGACATGACTGATTAGGTTTAAGTATTGAAAGATTTCATCACGAGTTCTCAAAGAGATTCTAAGATTTTGCACAAACGAAGATGGAATTTGATTTCTTTGTCAGACCGTTCTCGCTTTTGGCTTCTAATACACCTCATTACTTCCAACTTCTGCTCATAGACGAACCTAGCTCAACGACTTGTTTGTCCAGTCAAGGGACGTACAAGACATTTATAAAATGTTGTCTCAAGAGCAATACTCTCGACTGGACGGAAAGTCCTCTATAGTTGTTCCACTATTTGGTTCAACATAAGTGTGCCAGTGGTATTTTTTCTCTTGTTATCAAACTGACGAAGCTCCATCAACGTTAGAGTTTATCTGCATAACAATATGTGTTTGGCTGTATCACAAACCATTAGGATCAGATATATTGCATATTCTAAAATCGAAATGTGCATAAATGTATAAACATCACAACATGATGTTGAATACCTGTATCTATTTTTTTTTTTTTTGTACTTCTGCTCACCATATTAGCACCATCTAATGTTATTGCTTTGGCAAAAAAGTGAAAAGTTAAAATTCACCACCCACTATAAAATGCTGCAGTGAGTTGCAATCGTGTCTCCCTAAGTTTGCCGCCGGTGCAACCTTTGTGATTAGCCGTTTCAGTCAATACCTACTCAGAATGGGGCAGTAGTGGGGGAAGTAAGAGCATTGAGTCGGCTTTGTTCATGAAGAGAGAGTGCTCTGTGGGAGTGCAAATCTCGGTCAGATCTCTTCTAAGACGAATTATGGTACAATGCGCTTACTAGATCTAGACAAGGAGAGAAAAGGACGTTATAACATGATGCAGGATCATTGTTCCTACTTCCCGAAAATGAAACATGTCTGCCTAGAAGCTAAATGACCTCGTCCATCGAGAATGTAAATATCAGCAGTTAGTTTCGTAGCCCATAGTGAAGGGATTGACGTATCTCTGTGGTATGATGCCATCTTAAAAAGCATGAAATTACCTTTGCAAGGGGTTAGGTTAATCAACACAGGCAGTCCCAACTGTCTTACTGATATTTCTTACGGTAGGTACGAAAATCAGTGACGTTTCACATATTGAAAAGTTTCTGTCAAAAAATGAAAATTTGTGAGGATATTTCAATCAGAATCTGTTGGTTCTTTTTTTAAAAATGTTTTTGTCGTTGGCATACGATAAGAACCACCGTCTTATTGAACCTGCAGAGACTCAAAAATACGTTTTCCTCCCTTTAATTCGTGAACAACGTTTGAAAACGGGAAAAGGCTTCCATTAGAAATTTGTTGACCCCGACATAACTAACATCGAAACTTCCTGGCACATTAAAAGTTTGGTTCGAGTCCATTCTACCAAGCAGTTTTAATTTGTCAGGACATTTTAAATGATCATACACTTCGTGCAGGGTGAAATTTCATTTTGAATATCTAAGATCGGATTACAGAGTACATGCAAAAATTTTGATTAAAGAGGTGTCACCGCCAGACACAACACTTGCTAGGTGGTAGCCTTTAAATCGGCCGCGGTCCGTTAGTATACGTCAGAACCGCGTGTCGCCACTATCAATGATTGCAGACCGAGCGCCGCCACACGGAAGGTCTAGTCTAGAGACACTTCCTAGCACTCGCCCCAGTTGGATAGCCGACTTTGCTAGCGATGGTCCACTGTCTACATACGCTCTCATTTGCAGAGACGACAGTTTAGCATAGCCTTCAGCTACGTAATTTGCTACGACCTAGCAAGGCGCCATATTCAGTTACTATGTCTTCTGAACAGATAATATTGTGACTCATGTACCGTCAAGAGCGACGTTCATCATTAATGGATTAAAGTTCAGTATTAAACTAATTACGTCCGCCTTCGGAATTCTAATTCCTTGTCATGTTCCAGACCTCACCTCAGTATACACTCCTGGAAATTGAAATAAGAACACCGTGAATTCATTGTCCCAGGAAGGGGAAACTTTATTGACACATTCCTGGGGTCAGATACATCACATGATCACACTGACAGAACCACAGGCACATAGACACAGGCAACAGACCATGCACAATGTCGGCACTAGTACAGTGTATATCCACCTTTCGCAGCAATGCAGGCTGCTATTCTCCCATGGAGACGATCGTAGAGATGCTGGATGTAGTCCTGTGGAACGGCTTGCCATGCCATTTCCACCTGGCGCCTCAGTTGGACCAGCGTTCGTGCTGGACGTGCAGACCGCGTGAGACGACGCTTCATCCAGTCCCAAACATGCTCAATGGGGGCCAAATCCGGAGATCTTGCTGGCCAGGGTAGTTGACTTACACCTTCTAGAGCACGTTAGGTGGCACGGGATACATGCGGACGTGCATTGTCCTGTTGGAACAGCAAGTTCCCTTGCCGGTCTAGGAATGGTAGAACGATGGGTTCGATGACGGTTTGGATGTACCGTACACTATTCAGTGTCCCCTCGACGATCACCAGTGGTGTACGGCCAGTGTAGGAGATCGCTCCCCACACCATGATGCCGGGTGTTGGCCCTGTGTGCCTCGGTCCTATGCAGTCCTGATTGTGGCGCTCACCTGCACGGCGCCAAACACGCATACGACCATCATTGGCACCAACGCAGAAGCGACTCTCATCGCTGAAGACGACACGTCTCCATTCGTCCCTCCATTCACGCCTGTCGCGACACCACTGGAGGCGGGCTTCACGATGTTGGGGCGTGAGCGGAAGACGGCCTAACGGTGTGCGGGACCGTAGCCCAGCTTCATGGAGACGGTTGCGAATGGTCCTCGCCGATACCCCAGGAGCAACAGTGTCCCTAATTTGCTGGGAAGTGGCGGTGCGGTCCCCTACGGCACTGCGTAGGATCCTACGGTCTTGGCGTGCGTCCGTGTGTCGCTGCGGTTCGGTCCCAGGTCGACGGGCACGTGCACCTTCCGCCGACCACTGGCGACAACATCGATGTACTGTGGAGACCTCACGCCCCACGTGTTGAGCAATTCGGCGGTACGTCCACCCAGCCTCCCGCATGCCCACTATACGCCCTCGCTCAAAGTCCGTCAACTGCACATACGGTTCACGTCCACGCTGTCGCGGCATGCTACCAGTGTTAAAGACTGCGATGGAGCTCCGTATGCCACGGCAAACTGGCTGACACCGACGGCGGCGGTGCACAAATGCTGCGCAGCTAGCGCCATTCGACGGCTAACACCTCGTTCCTGGTGTGTCCGCTGTGCCGTGCGTGTGATCATTGCTTGTACAGCCCTCTCGCAGTGTCCGGAGCAAGTATGGTGGGTCTGACACACCGGTGTCAATGCGTTCTTTTTTCCATTTCCATGAGTGTAGTTCTTCCCTCCTCATGCCAGCCTGCGTGAGCTAAAACGCGTGCATTTCGGCCCCCACTAGTAACACGGTGTTGGCTCCTCTGCTAACACAACAAATGCTCCTATCGAAGCACAACGAAGGCGATCATTGAAAGAGAGTGAAAAGTGGGATACCAGCTGTCTCACCCTGGCTTCGTCAACACCTTTAAAAATTTCCCTGTAAATTTTGGAACGCGAACATATTCGCGCCCTTTTTTAATATGTAACTCAGCTCTCACTTCCAGAAACTCCCTCAACTGTAACTCGCTCACACCCACTAGTTCATGGCAGTAAGTCGCTCACACACATCCACTCCGACGCGCCCATTCTCACACAATCATTCAGCCCAATTCATTGTTATTACCTCGTTGTATCTAACTGTCATTTTCCCTGTGCCACCCCCCCCCCCCCCACTAATTCTGTCTCCTCTCGTTATCACAGTCTCCTTCCTGTTCTCTCTTGCTGCTTCTGTCGCATTGTCTAATTCATCCCTTCCCACTGCTGCCGTCTCTTCTCATTGTCACTATCTCTCTCTTCCTCGTTGTCCTTGTCATAGACTATGTCTTTTATTATCACTGTCTCTCACACACTTCCACTTTCTCCTTCTCTTTATTCCTCTCCCACGGGCACTGTCACTTTCACTCTTTTGCAGGCACTCTTCTGCCTCTGTCAATTATCTTCCTCTGCCTCTGCGTCCCTCTTTCTCTTACACTCCCACTGTCTCCTTGGCTCTTTCTACAGCACAACCACTGTTTTCCGCTATTTATTACTTTTCTGTCTCTTTCTCACTGCTATTGTCTCCTTCTCTCTCAGCATAAAAAAGCGCGAACACATTCTCACACCAAAATTTTTGGGAAAATCTTAAAGGTGTGAAATAAGATAGAATGAGGCACCTGGGAGCCCACTTTTCAGTTGGGACTTTTAAAAAAAAGAGGAGTATATTCGCCTTTTTTGTGCTCCAATGGGAGCATTTTTTCCACAGGTTCCAAAAATGGTTCAAATGGCTCTGAGGACTATGGGACTTAACTGCTGTGGTCATCAGTCCCCTGGAACGTAGAACTACTTAAACCTAACTAACCTACGGACATCACACACATCCGTGCCCGAGGCAGGATTCGAACATGCGACCGTATCGGTCGCGCGGTTCCAGACTATAGCGCCTAGAACCGCTCGGCCACTCCGGCCGGCCACAGATTCCCTTCTTATCCCTGCTACCCGGACATATGATAAGAAATTCATGGGTCAGTAAAATGAAATAATGCCAAACTATATAATTGTATACCTTAAATCGGATTTTACGCGCACAAAATTTTTTTATCTGCTTCAGTACCACAACAACATGGGTTCACAGAACGCTTCTGATACCAATAACGGAGACAATTTACAGCAAATTTCTCTGTGATGCCCCACTTTATAAACTACGTTTTCGCTTCACGTTGGATCTTACGTTTACAAGTAGGGTAATTTGAGCTTCTCTTTCTCGGAAACAGATAAAGATACCAACAAAATTTTCATGTGTGTTTGAGATCGGGATCTTAGGAATATATCGCATAACCATTTTGGAACGTGTAGTGCGCCAAACTGTCTTCAGCACGAAAAAAGCGCATCACTTGTTTGTATCGCCTCAACTTACTATCGATTTTTATGTTCTAGAAGAGTGAAAAGTTTGTTAAGTTGTTTGTATAGTTTCCTTACATTTTGGTGTTAAAATGTTGTAGATATATGACACCTGATAGCCGCGAAATGCCTTGTCCTGTCAAGTCCACGAGTTTGCAAGCCCAGCTGACTGCTGAATCATGGCGTGTGGCAAAGATTACAACTACGATGCAGCTGGCCACTACGAATGTTTGCTGGCGACTGCTAACAAGGGAACCTCCCCATCGCACCCCCCTCAGATTTAGTTATAAGTTGGCACAGTGGATAGGCCTTGAAAAACTGAACACAGATCATTCGAGAAAACAGGAAGAAGTTGTGTGGAACTATGATAAAAATAAGCAAAATATACAAACTGAGTAGTCCATGCGCAAGATAGGCAACATCAAGGACAATGTAAGCTCAGGAGCGCCGTGGTCCCGTGGTTAGCGTGAGCAGCTGCGGAACGAGTGGTCCTTGGTTCAAATTTTCCCTCTAGTGAAAAGTTTATTTGTTTTTATTTTCAGACAATTATCAAAGTTCAGGCACTCACACATAATCAACTCCGCTAAAATTCCAGGACATGTTCAGATTTTCTTGGACATATGAAGGATTTGACGGTCTACAGAAGGAAAAATTTGAAAACGTTAAAAACATATGTTTGACAGAGCACAGGGAAAACTGTGCGACTGTGAAACTGTTGCATTCATTTGTTGCAGTTTATGTGACAAACTCTTATGTTTTCATAACTTTTTTGGGAGTGATTATCACATCCCGAAGAAAACCTAAATCGGGCAAGGTAGAAGAATCTTTTTACCCATTCGCCAAGTGTACAAGTTAGGTGGGTCCACAACATATTCCTGTCATGTGACGCACATGCCGTGACCAGTATCGTATAGAAGATATCAGACGTGTTTTCCTGTAGAGGAATGGGTTGACCTATGACCTTGCGATCAAATGTTTTCGTTTCTCATTGGAGAGGCACGTCCTTCCGTCTACTAATCGGACGGTTTTGCGGTGCGGTCGCAAAACACTAAACTTAATACAGTGAACAGAGGTGTCAATGAACGAACGGACAGATCATAACTTTGCGAAAGTAAGGAAAGTAGACTTTTCATTCGAGGGAAGACTTGAACCATGGATCTCTCGTTCCGCAGCTGCTCACGCTAACCATGGGACCACGGCGCTCCTGAGCTCACATTCTCCTTGATGTTGGATATCTTGCTCATGGACTACTCATTTTGGATATTTTCCTTATTTTTTCATATTTCCACACAACTTCTTCCTGTTTTCTCGAATGATCTGTGTTCAGTTTTTCAAGGCCTATCCACTGTGCCAACTTATAACTAAATCTGAGGGGGGTGCGATGGGGAGGTTCCCTTGTAAGTAGAAACCCTTATTGTTAAGAGAGAATTAGCTTGATATGTTTGTGAACAGAAAAAGTTTCTTGGCTTGGCCGTTCAGAATTTCAGTTGAGTATCAGAGAATTGGTCGAGAAGTGAGCCTCGAGAGAGGTTATCTCAAGAGTGTGATGAGATCGGCTCACACGTATATGTGAATTAGTCTGCGACGAGGATAGAACTCAAGTGGGTTTAAAGCAGTTCTAAGTCGTTTAGAAGGATATTTTGAGAATATTATTGGTTTGTGTAGAAAATTATTTCGCCGATTTTGGTAGAGTGTAGACTCACAAAGTATAGGAAAAGCTACGATTCACTGAAGAGTGAGATTAGTTTCCCCTGTTTGTGATTAATGGTGCATTGTGCTGCTTAATAGCCGCATGATGGTAGGCGAAACGTGTTTCAATATTTTTGTGAGATTTTCCGTTGGATGGTGTATGGGAAGAGGCGGTTCACGCGAAGACGTTTAGTTATTTTCTGGTTGAGGATTAAAACACGCACTAAGAGATAGTAGCGTTGCATTGCATTATTGTCGTTGTATAGGTGTACGCAAGCGTTGAGGAATAGTGACTTTGCTATATTTGGTTCGGGTTTACTGTGTGACTTCGAGGCAAATTCTGGAAATCTCGTTGGATGTACTGAATGTGTAGTCTATATTAAAGAGAACGGTCATCCTCATAATAGTTATTTATTGATAAACAATGAGGTTTATTGAGAATTTGGTAGCTTTTCCCCTTTTCACTAAACGACAAATCAAGAACCTTTTATCAGAAAACACGCGAATTCTCTCTAGAAGAGATCATCTAGTGCCGTGTTTTGAATTTCAAATATTAATGGGTCGCGGAAGGCAACGCCCGAAGTGCTTGAGCTTAGTGTGATTATTTAAAGTTCACATACTGAAAAAGAGTGGTGGCACTCAAGCTTTTTGTTTTATTTTTTTTATTACATTTCCCCTTAGTGGGATTTTGAGTAGAGAACCAGCACCACTCTGACTTGTACCCGTAAACAAATTAATTGCAGGAAATAAAGAATTAACGGTTTTCAACTGTAAAAGTCAGTACCGCACTTGTCCTTTATCCTCGACTATTACAAGAAAAATATTCGAAAGCTTATTTGAAAGCAGGCTGATATCTCGAATATGTCTTTCTGTAACCAACTAAACCAAAGGTCAATGAAGTAAAAGACTGGAATATTGGTAAAAGCAAAGTTCAAAGAAATTACAGACAAGGAATAGTATTTTTCAGTGAATAACTTGCAACGAAAAGAGAGATGATTAATCTTTATTTATACAGGGAAAGCAAATTTACGTTTTATTGAAAAGAGATTAATTATAAATGAAAAGTTACTCCATTTAATTCTGAAAGGTTGAGACTGACCAAATAGTTTACTACGATGAAATTTCACTAGAGCCAAGGATATTAGTGCAGCTAGGTGCTACTTGTAGAGGTTATCGTTGATTGACAAAGAAAGATAAATAATATTAAATTATATCTTTGCCTTCTGAACGTATTCTCCAGTTTATGCAAAAATTTATAACGTTTACAGTGACTGCATGTATATACGATTATTCACTGAAGCCTTTAAAGAGCAGCAATTAAAAGAGACAACGGATCTATATGGCATATTCATCAGCTATATACGAAAGCTGTCGTCTCTCGTACCTACATTGTCAGAGTACGCAGAGTAAGATTCGCTATAGGTTG
The DNA here is from genome assembly GCF_021461385.2 of Schistocerca piceifrons. Taxonomy (NCBI): domain Eukaryota; kingdom Metazoa; phylum Arthropoda; class Insecta; order Orthoptera; family Acrididae; genus Schistocerca; species Schistocerca piceifrons. The sequence continues at coordinate 275,949,923 of NC_060143.1, read as the reverse complement.
CTGTTATTGGTAAGTATATCACTCCTACTCCATGTAGACTCTTGCATTTAGTATTTTTCTGATGACTGATACTAGCTTTGGTGATAGTTTATCTTTCGAACCTAGTGAACTCCGACAGTCAATGGGCTGTTGTGATTAATATCCGTTATATCACGAAAAGTGTTATTGTGTCCATCCATTTGTGCACAGTGATGTCGTAGTGAGCTGTAGTGTTATAGTGTGAGTAGCTAAATATAAAATCTTACGCGACGTCATTGTGTTACTATAGACGACTATCTCAAATTACACAGATTACATCGTAGAGTATAGGCGAGGTCTTGTCAGTACAACTTATTGTAGTATTACGAGGCTGAGCTACATTGTCCGGCGCTCATTTTCACCTATGTACGAGTATTGCATTGCTGTTCATACTGTATATCTCCTACGACTTAGTGGTGCCTAAAGGTGGCGCAGTATAAACGCGCGGCTCGGTTTTGGTACCCAAAAATCACGTCTTTCGGGTTTTCACAGGAACCACCCATGAACTAAATAGTGCCACCACAAACTAGTTAAAACACACCATAGAGCACCTGTAACGCAGAAAGATCCAATCGATTTTCTACATTGCCCAAGCTGGAGGAAGTGTGTAAGATTGGAACCTTAATCCTGTACTGGAGGACAGTTACATTAAGACGATTCTTCTGTTGGGTACACAAATGGTCCATAGCACAAGAACTATCCACAATCTTTCTATCACCAATAGAATCCGAATTATGATCCCCGGGAAAATCTCATCTTTATGCACCGCGTTTTGAACATGGTACGCAGCGCATGCTGTCGCATACGTACCGATATGAATTTTCAGTGTTACGCCAGGAGAGGAGGTCTAAAGCAACGGCTGATTTTTAATCAATGCATCTTTCACTAAATTGCTATACATATATTCTAATATAAAATAGTTCTTCATTCCAGTTTTTGCCCTGTTTCAAGTTATCACTTCAACTTCACTATAATCTGTCAATTAACTACAAATTTTGATGACAGGACGTGTTTCCAATCTAATACTTCTTTGGTTGCATAATTTTTATAACTTTGGAACACCATATACGAATTTCGCTGGTCAGCTGTTAACAGAATTCTCAATACAGACATACTTAGTTGAAAAAAATCTGTCGCTGCAAAAGGGCAGCTTTTTAAGCTACGCAGCTGAACTATTGTCTCTATATTCCCCACTAGACAGCAGTTTACCGGTGAGACAACTTTGGCGTTAATTATTGACTGAATCGTTGGTCAAATAAAAAAACAGTAAGAATAATGAAGATTCGGAAATACATTTGTCTATGTACCATATTTAAGAGACTAACGTTGTAAGATCTTAAGTTCATGCAAGCGCGAGTTAAGCCGTTACAAATGTGAAAAGCTGGTACAATAATAACCAGACTACAAGCACGTAAACGTGCATTCACTGTGTAGTACGGGTGACAGACGTCAGTTTGTGGTATGGAGCTCCTAGCCTGTTACTAATGGGTTCGATCAATACAGAGACGGTTAATGCTGTTTGTGGATGACGCTGCACTTGTTGTCCGATGACGTCCGAAATGTGCTCGTTTGGTGACACATCTGGTGATCGAGCAGGCCGAGGCAATATGTCGACACACTCTAGAGCACATTGTGTTATAACAGCGGTATGTGGGCGGTGTTATCCTGTTTGAAAACAATCCCTGGTATGCTGTCCACGAATGGCATCACGGCAGGTCGAATCACCAGACTGACGTACAGATTTGCAGTGAGGGTGCGTAGGATGACCAAGAGAAGGCTCGTGTTGTCGTACGAAATATCACCCCAGACCATAGCTCCACAATTCCAGGTGTAGGTTCAGTGTGTGTCGCACACAGACTGGTTGGCTGCAGGGCCTCAACTGGTCTATTTCTAACCAACACACAGCATCACTGGCACCGAGGCAGAAATAGCTTTCATCTGAAAACACGACAGACCTCCATCCTGCCCCTGGTTTGGAGTCAGTGCAATGTACGCTGCAAGGCGTCTGGCTCGGAGGTGTCCTTGAAGTTCGTTATGTTACTATGACGCTAATTGCTGCTCAAATTGCTGCTGCAGTACGATGCGCCGGATCTATACGCCGAACACGATGGCCTTCCCTCTCGATAGTGCAACATGGCCGACCGGATCCCAATCTTCTTGCGACCGTACATTCTCGTGACCAACGGTGCTAGCAATCACGTACAATGGCTACATGCCTGCCAAGTCTTTCTGCAATATCGCAGAAGGAACATCTACATTCTCGAAGCCCTATTACGCGACCTCGTTCAAACTCAGTGAGGAGGTCGTCATAACGTCGTGTTTGTCTCCTTAAAGGCACTCTTGACAAACATCAACTCACCACGTCCAATCTCAGAGGTAACTAAGGCTCACGACCATTACAGAGTGTATTTAATGAAAACCTGATTTGCATCCCTACAGCAGCGTTACTAGTGCTAGTCTCTTGCGACTGGCGTGAAATCTGCATAGACATCATCTTTCAGACGTGGAAGTACACCATCCAACTTTCGTTTGGTCGCACAACTCCTTCTTGGTGTTGTGATTGTTTTTGCCGTTAGTTTGTATCAGACTGGTCTAATTGGTGGTGATAAATTCCATATTCTCACTGCTCGATTGATTTATGCTGCCAGTATTTTATAAGTAATGGGTTTCCCCAGAAAATAATGCAAAACGTATGACTAAATGAGGCGAAAAATGCAGAATATATTCCTTTGACTGTGTGACGTTTTTCTAAGTGGTTCCCATAGCTGACTTGTCAATGGTTACTGCGTGATGCACAAGAACTTAGTCTGAGATCCAGCAATCTACTTAAACAACTCCATGCTATTAGTCTCACTGCGTTCCCACAATTTAGCTCAGCGCAGCATGTACATGATGGCGGAAGTGGCGGTCAGTGAGGAGGGATTATCGAGTAGCTTCTGTGAGTAGGCCAACGATCATTATTTTAAACACTTCCAGTCAACTCAAACACTGCTGAATTCTTCATCGTTCACGCTACGCTGTTCAAGGTGTGACTGTTGTCACTACCGTGGCTAGCCCTCGTGCATAATTGCTTTATATTTCACATTATGATAAATAAATATGCAGTCGTCATCGAAATTTAGTCAATAACTGAAACACTTGCAGCAACAGCAACTTTTACGTTCAGAATAGGTTGTGACTGAATATACTGTTACAGAAACATGTCTAAGGATTTGGACAGATTCTGGAAGGACTTACGGACTGATTGTTCCGTACAAACTTAATTATGTATATATAAACAGTTTATCCATTCCGGAAATTGAATATCTCGAACATTTTTGCCTATTATCAACATTGATACTAACAAGATGTAGGTCCAAGGGGTTCCAAGATTATCGAGAATATTCCAGTTTCAGTAAAATAGATTGGACATAAACTGATACAGGAGGCAGGCGACCATAGTTGTGGTAATCAACAGTTACGCTTTCAGGCCGAATGGGTCCCAAAGGTAAAAGTCGAGCATTGGAAATTTTTGGTAAGGTCTTATGGAACCAAACTAAGCTTACGCACTATTTAAGCTAACTTAAACTTACTTACGCTAAGGACAACACACACATCCATGCCCAAGGGAGGACTCGAACCTCCGACGGGGGGAGCCGCGCGGACCGTGACAAGGGGCCTAAGACCACGCGGCAGTCGAACATCAGGCAAGGAATGACTTTATTGCCCTTAAGACACGTTTTGGAATTTATCCACCATCAGGTGGTGTGGTCTGAGAATGTTTGTTTCTCATACAACTTGAGAGGCTATATCTACGCGCAGTAGTCGCTCCTGGATATCTAGTGATGGATAAATTCCGAAACATGTCACATGAGCAATAAAGTCATTCCTTACGCTTTTTTTTTTTTTTTGTTTTTACCATAGCGAGCCAGTCAGCATGAATACTGAACTTCGTATTGTTTTGATTTCAAGTTCGACGTCGGATAACAAATGTCAAAAGAAATATTTTTTCATGTGATATAATAACAAATTAGAGTTTTCGCGGTTTTTTTTCCCTTGGTTCTACTACGAGACCTTGCTTCTCGCCAAATTTCATGATTCATACCAATATATGTGACATAAATGGCCGTATCTTTTGACTGAACTGACTTAAAAGCCTACAATTATTGCGGCGCCAAAGGAACACAAACTTTATAATGTGATATAAATGTGAACTTGATGCGTCAAAATGTTCCAGAGAAAAAGGATCTTAACAAAGGAATAGACAAACTGACAGACGGATAAAAAGAATGACAAATATTTTTTCGTGTTATATAACTACAAATTAACAATCACCTGAGTTTTTTGCTTCGGTTGTAGTGTGAAACTTGCTTCTTGCCGAATTTCGTTATTCGAAGCCAACGGGAAGTGCCATAGAGATTTTGACGAGTGAGTTTGCGGGTATCGACGTATGTGACATAAATGGCTTTATCTTTCGGTTGCACTGCCTTAGAAGCTCAATTTTTTACGCTGTCAAAGGACCGTAGGGGGATGTCGACATATCTGCGTGTTTCGGAGAAAGAGTAGTCTTCACAGACTAACAAACAGATGAAGAGTCGGATACGAAATGACGCTTTCACAGTTTTCGGATTTCTTCCTTTTTTTTTACTATGAAACCTTCGTTTTTGCCAATTTTCATGATTCTAGACAAACGGGAAATACCCTATAGCTCTTGGTGAGTGAGTTTTCGAGTATCGAAATATGTTATATAAACAGCAGTATCTTAGGACAGCATTTACTCAGAAGTTTCGTTTTTTTGCGCCATCAAGGGACCACAGATCTAAGTATGTGACATAGATGTCAATTTGATACGTCTACTAGTTCCTGGGAAAAAGAGCTTTTAACAGTCAGACAGACGACAGCAAAGTGACGCTATAACGGTTCCGTTTTAACCTAAAAATAAGAAAATACTTTGTCCATGAGGTACTCGCATATATATGTAATTATGCTTGTGAGTTTATATCTGATGTGTTAATGCCACGCATCAGCATTATCCTCACAGATTTGAGAAGAAAATTTATTGTCTCACTTAATAACCAGTTTCCTTTTAACCTGAGCCGTATCCATTCATTGTAATTGTTCTTGAAGTGCCGGAACGTTTTCACACAGCTGCGCATGATGAAATTCTGTGGGCCTCGTAAACATTAATTCGTTTTCAGGTAACTCATAGGTAGAAGACGTGTTTACTAACTAATTTACCCCAGTTCGAGGCAACTGAGTTTTTCCTCGAGCAGAGTGATTCATCACATACCACTCGACACTGAATTATGGCTTCCTGTGGACTTTTGTGTCTGTTTTCCAAGTTAAGCCAGCAAGACTTCCAGAATGTCCACAGTTTTTCTCCCACACCACACTTTCTCTCTAACGACGCAGACGGAATGCTGGAACATATCTGGACATCTTTAGGGAGCGTGAAAATAAGATTTTACTATACTGAGCACGAAGAGGCATTTATGCGAGTGGCGTTCAAGCGACTGGAACAGGAAGGAATCTTAGGACGTGGTACAATGCTAAACATTCTCAGCCGTGCAATAAACAGTGATTTTCAGAGAGTGTATACAGGTGGAGATGTAGAATTAAAGATTTTTTAGTGACGTCGGGCACCATAATTGTACCATCGATGCCGTATACAAAACCTTTGTTAGTCTTCGAATCCCTTCTGTAGTTCAGTGGTATCTGAATGATATGCGGGAGATCCCAGTTAGATTCCCGAAATTCCAAGTATTCTTCCGTGGTAAGAAGAGGCGACCCGAGTGCATTCAGCAGCACGAGGCCGACGAAGGAGCTAGAGGTATCTCAGTGAGAAATTGCAGTTCAATGGGCGGGAGGGCAGTGTGCAGAACACATGCCGCTACATACCACAACCCATGACGCCACTGGCAGAGGGCGACATGGCTGTCGGACGGTTCCGATTGGCCCATTAGGGCCAAAAACAGAAGCTTTGTTTGCTTTTTGTCTGAGTAATCACACTAGGAATTTCAGTCTGACTGAGGAGAGACCTAAGTGTGAGTAACTCACGGGACTGCAGCGGCGTAAACTCGTCAAAAACCGCCGATATAAACCTGCTACCGCTCCGCAATATAAACCCATGGTGCATAGGGGTGTACGGACACGGAACACGTAAGAGACCAAATGAAAAGATATATTACAAACTATCGATAGTAGCCCCACTGCCTGCCAGAGATATTTGGCGTCTAGATGAATATAAAGTGGACAAAGGAATGGTGCTCACTTAATGTTAACACTGTTTTGATGGAGAAGCAGAAAGCTCTCATTCAACACTCAAACAAAACCCTCCGTCGCTGATTATGAGTCCACGTGCTGGGCTTATAATCATTATGGAATCTATCGGTTTAATAATTGCTCGACCACGTGGTTATTAAACATGAAAATCTCATTTAGCGCAATATTCGGACTTCGTCTCTTAATTCTGCAGGTTCAGTTTTAAAATGGTATCGAATAAAACTAGAATCAAATGGCACTCAAAATTATCACACGAGGAGAATCGATTCCCTTTTAAAGACATCCATATTTAATATTAGTTGATTACTTCTCTCATTAATTTTTATGGATCTTAATTTTGAATAAGTTTATCGACACAATTAAGCTTGAAATGAATTACCTTTCATTTAAGATAATAGTACACATAACTCATGTTTAATCTGGGTGACATAAACAAACTTTTTCCTTATTAGTAATTACAAAATTATTGTTCTTATACCTTCCTGCATCTTTTATTGACACTGCTTAAACTTTGCATCGTACCATGTCGACAAAATAAAATTATCTCATGTTATTCTATTTGGAAGTTTTATTACAAAATTAAAAAATAGCGTTGTAATAGGTTGTCATTGGCTTACCACTTACTACTTGCTGAGCGTACTAACGAAGCTTTGTGCAAAACCTCACACAAAAATTTAAAAATCTAATTTGTTTCAATTTTTGATACAAAGATTTGCATTAACAATTTTTTCAGTAATAAAATGCTACAGGCTCAAAAACTGATCTATAATTCAGCACAATTTAAAATTAAGTTTAGAAAGTAGGTAAACTCTGTAGTTTCATATGGGAATTAGATATTTAAGTCGCTCAGAAAACCAAACCACGAGATGATGAAAAGGAAATAATAAATTTGTGCTTTGTTTTTAAAGTTAAAAGACTGACATTGAATTTTAAGTGGGCTGACAGTCAATTTTATTTTTGTCCTTTGCAAATAGTTACTTGAAAGTAAGCTAAAGATTACTGTGTTTGAAAAGAATCCACTGACGTTTGACTATCTGGTAATCTTATAAATAGAGACAAGAGTTACCCCTTAGGTAAGATTTGGAACCCTGTTTTATCAGATATTTAAAAAGAAAGTCTTGCCGTAGTGGTAACATCGGTCCCCGTCAGATCACAGAAGCGGTGTCAGTCTGGATGGGTGACCATGCAGTCTGCCGAGCGCTGTTGGCAAAGCGGGGTACACTCAGCTCTAGTGAGGCAACCTAAGGGGGTACTTGATTGAGAAGTAGCGGCTCCGGTCTCGTAAACTTGCATACGGCCGGGAGAGTGGTATGCTGACCTCATGCCCTCCATATCCGCATCCGGTGACGCCTGTGGGCTGAGAACGAGACGGTGGCCGGTCGGTACCGTTGGGTCTTCGTGGCCCGTTCGGGTGGACTTTCGATTTTTAATCTTTGATTTAGCCATCAGTCTTTGATAGCGATTCATAGATTTCGTAGCCTCCACCACTGGGGCGCTCTATGTTCATGTCCGCTAGAGGACAGTTAACGACGATTTCTTACGCACGCGCTTTTGGCATTCCGCGACATATAAAAGAGTCGCCGCTTGCAGTCAGAATTCAGCTCCGGGGAATTCGTGCAACAGCATACTCACGTAAAGATGGCGGCCAGATGGACCGTGGAAATATTGTGTGAAGATAACTTCGTGGTCCGGCTGCAGAACCGAGAAGAATATCATCATTTATTACCCCGGGCAAGCATACATAGTCAATCTACAGAATATTCTACGCAGTTACAATTTCGAGCCAGTATAGTAATAAAGCATTAAAAAAGAGATTATTTTGCTCTGATTTCAATAAAAAGAAAAAAGTAATGTTTCGGTACCAATGGTTGACGTTTGTAATGCAGAAAATTTCGTTAATTACATACCAGTTAGCTGTTAGTTATAAAGACAATCTTTGGTGCAAAAGCTTCAATATTTGTCACATTCCAACAGCAAAATAAGACGCATTCAAAGATATGTAATCAACGAATGAGGATAGTAGTCAGATTGGTAATATACGGGCTGAGTGGGCTTATTTAAATTTCTTTATGTAAACAAAAAAAGTAAGGTCAGAGAGGTTTCATACCGTGAAGTAGCATGAAGTAGAGAGATTCAAAAGAAATATTGTTGTCAGTGAACGCAAGATTATCGCTGGCGCATAAAAAATACGTACGTTCAGAAAGAAAATGTACAGCGACAAGTAAAGAAAGAACTATTTAGCAACATATAGGCCTAGTAAATTTTGACCAGTAATTAGCTCTCCTGCCGTATTTCTGTGACTTATACGAGTATTAACTCAATGGTAATGCTGCATTGCTATATCAGTTAGTTAATTATCAACTGAACTCACGAAGCTTTGACCTCTGGGAGTGTCGGGTTTAAGATGAGCAAAGTTAAAAATACAAAACCGAAAAGGAATCCCAACAGTTTCCAATCACTGTCCACCAATTTCTTGTCGCCTGAACATTGTTATCATAGACATCAGCTTTCAAGTGACGCACATTGTGAACATGGGCCATGCGGTTCTTTATGAACTGTAATTGCTCCTGCTCTGTCCCAGACCATAGCAATCAGGAAACAGTAGTAACTTATTTTGTTACACCACACAGTTTTCAGTTTATTCACAATTAGTCACAGTTCTCGTGCTGTTCACAATACTGCCGCTCACAGTTCACGTGCGTGACGTCTGACCATAACACGCGAAACTTTCTTTGACCATTTAGTTGAACGTCTCAGTGCACAGTTTACTTACCTTAATCACTCTTCTCCTGTCGTTTGTAACGATCCACTTCAACGTCACATTTAACATTTTAGCAGCGTCACGCCACTGGCAGCCACGCGATCCCATCACGAACTCGCGCCAGGCTGACCGCTATATCTGCAAATACACTACTGGCCATTAAAACTGCTACACCACGAAGATGACGTGCTACAGACGCGAAATTTAACCAACAGGAAAAAGATGCTGTGATATGCAAATAATTAGCTTTTCAGAGCATTCACACAAGGTTGGCGCCGGTAACGACACCTACAACGTGCTGACACGAGGAAAGTTTCCAACCGATTTCTCATACACAAACAGCAGTTGACCGGCGTTGCCTGGTGAAACGTTGTTGTGATGCCTCGTGAAAGGAGGACAAATGCGTACCATCACGTTTCCGACTTTGATAAAGGTCGGATTGTAGCCTGTCACGATTGCGGTGTATCGTATCGCGACATTGCTGCTCGCGTTGGTCGAGAACTAATGGATCCCAACGGCCTCGTATCACTAGCAGTCGAGATGACAGGCATCTTATCCGCATGGCTGTAACGCATCGTGCAGCCACGTCTAGATCCCTGAGTCAACACATGGGGACGTTTGCAAGACAACAACCATCTGCACGAACATTTCGACGACGTTTGCAGCAGCATGGACTATCAGCTCGGAGACCATGGCTGCGGTTGCACTTGACGCTGCATTACAGACAGGAGCACCTGCGATGGTGTACTCAACAACGAACCTGGGTGCACGAATGGCAAAACGTTATTTTTTCGGATGTATCCAGGTTCTGTTTACAGTATCATGATGGTCGCATCCGTGTTTCACGAAATCGCGGAGAATGCACATTGGAAATGTTGTAAGTAGGCTGTTTATGTTTTCTTAATGGCAACGATACGTAGCGCTCTGTATCAAAATCACTGGCTGTGCTGTGTGCGGTCTGTGGCTAGTTTGCATTGTTGTCTGCCATTGTAGTGTTGGACAGCTGGATGTTAACAGCGCGTAGCATTGCGCAGTTGGATGTGAGCCGCCAGCGGTGGTGGACGTGGGGAGAAAGATGGCGGAGTTTTGAAATTTGTAAGACTGGATGTCATGAACTGCTATATATATTATGACTATTAAGGTAAATACATTGTCTGTTCTCTATTAAAATCTTTCATTTGCTAACTATGCCTATCAGTAGTTAGTGCCTTCCGTAGTTTGAATCTTTTATTTAGCTGGCAGTAGTGGCGCTTGCTGTATTGCAGTAGTTCGAGTAACGAAGATTTTTGGTGAGGTAAGTGATCTGTGAAACGTATAGATTAATGTTAGTCAGGGCCATTTTTTGTAGGGATTTTTGAAAGTCAGATTGCGTTGCGCTAAAAAATATTGTGTGTCAGGTTAAGGACAGTCATGTACAATTTTTCATAAGGGGACGTTTCATATGTCGACCCTTAGCCGAGGATGCCTCACTGGAATCTTCTGATTTTTTCTTGTAGTTTGTGTAATTAGTGTAGATTTTGTTTATTGCTAGCGCGTAATTGTAGAGAGAATCTCCTTTGTAGTAGCAGTCTTTCATTGTTGTACAGTAAAACAGGTGTGACACGCATCTAAATTTGCACCAAGTATTTCGCAGCTACGCTTGCAATTAACTAGATATTATTTTCAGCGCTATGTTAATGTGTTCTCTTATTTTCTGTGTTATCGTGTGAAATATTGTGACAATAATGGCGTGTGAAAAACGTAGCACTAGGCTCCAAAGTAAACAGAGAAATAATAGTGACGACGAGCGTAGCTTACCAGCACCTCTGTGTAATGAATTAACAGACATTCAAAGTAGTAATTTGGTAACTGTGCGTAGGGAAATGGAGCGGGCGTCAAATAATGGTGTAAACAGTGAAACAGGTAGTGAACAGGGAAGCATTATCGATCGATAGGTCGGCAACAGCTCGCCTCAGGAATCGGGAATGACAGAACACAATATTGCAAATACTGTAGACTCAGGTTTTGGGTTCTCACCGTTTTCTCAAATGAGTCAAGACACATTTTCCGCTTGTCAAAATGTGAATGTTGCCGGTGCAAATTCACTGCCGAAAAGCACTGAGGAACACGTTTCAGACACCAGTGCATTGTTATTACAGTTAATGCAACAAATGGGACAAAGGCTACAAAAGTTAGACACAACGCTTGAACAAAATCAGAAACAAATGGGACAAAATCTGCAAAAGTTAGACACAATGGAACAACACCAGGGACTAACACAGCAACAGTTAGACGCAATGGAACAAAATCTTCACACCACGTTTGAACAAACACGTGAAGATTTAACTACTGAGTTACATAAAATCGAATCGAAATGTCAAAAAGTCTGTAACGACGTAAAAACACAAATTTGTGAGCATTTTCAACCTATTTTTTCGCGGCATGAAAATGCATTACAGAATCACGAAGCAGCCATAAAAGAACTGCAAATTATTGTTCATGAAATCATGAGACCTTGCAAGCTAAAATTGACTCAGTTGCATCTACCGATTCGGTTACGCAACTTGCAAAAACTCAGGAAAACTTAAAGGACACAGTAGAAAGACACATGGAGGAAATTAGTTCATTATCAGAGAAAGTAGTTGAACTTTCGGATCAGCTAAATAATTTATCTACGAAGGTAGATGATAATATGAATGACACAAAACCGGTAGTCATTAATGACACAGAAGAGTGCGAACAAGTTAGGAAATTCAAACAAAATCAGAATCAAATTAATACGCAACACCAAAGAGAAATCCGGGAAGTACAAGATCAGCTGACACAGGTAATACAAGAATTACGTATTTCAGAGGCCACTCGCGCTCCAATACGGGAAGAGGGACATAGAAATACGGAACAGCCACAAAATAATAACTCAGGGCACTTCGGAAATTATGAAAGAAATTGGCAAGGCACACCGAATTTTGAGATGGAACCGCCAAAACGACGTAACAATGACCGACATGCGACTCGCCGATATGATGATTTTGACTATAAGCTGTTCATTACTACACGTAAATTCAAAACATTTAAGAATTCTGGCAACGACATTCATCCACAAGCATGGCTCCATCAATTCTCTCATTGTTTTCCTCCCAACTGGTCATTAGAGCACAGATTAGAATTTATGTGTGGCTACTTAGAGAATGAACCAGCTGTAAGAATGCGATCGGTCATTCACGATTGTCACAGTGAAGGAGAGTTTTATCATGCCTTCCTCTCAGCATATTGGTCTCAAGCTACGCAAGACCGAGTAAAACATAGCATCATGATGATGAAACACTTTGAACAATCTGAATTTTCCAGTTTTGTCAAATATTTTGAAGACATGTTGCATAAGAATCAATATCTTTCAAACCCATACAGCCCTTCAGAACTCATCCACATTTGCTTAATGAAATTGCCTGAGCATTTAAGACATATTATTTTGGCAGGACGTTGCAAAGACGACATTGAAGCTTTTCAGGGACTCTTACAAGAATTGGAAATTGACACTGACAATCGCAGAAATCGCGGAACGCGAAATCAGGAACACAACACTTACAGGTCACATCCGTCACAATTCCGCGACGAAAGAAATAATAACTGGACACGACAAGGCTATTCTCACAACACAAATCGTGACCAAAACAGACACCATCTCTATGACAACCGTTGGCAGAACAATAGTTACAGAGAAATATCGCTTTTCCATAGTAATGAATGTGACAGAGACAACCATAGAAACAGACAATATGGGAACCAAAATAATTATTATCAAGGGAGACAGAATAACTTCAGACGCAACGGTCCACCACGCAGATACTATTCCGGGAGAAATTCTCCACCACATGACCGACAAACAAGAAACTGTGTAAACTACCGACAAAACGACAGACCTGAATTCCATCAGAACTGGCAAGCTTCAAACAGGGCAGGGCCTTCTCATCAAGGTGAATTTGTAGAAGTTAGGTCTCCTAATCCCAATAACGACGCTCGCCAACAAAAGGAACAGACAATAACGCGCACTGCAGGCAGCCGCGTGCGCCGGCTGGCTCAGAGAAAAATAACATAGATGCTAAACTTGAGAAACATTTTAGCATTCCTCACCGACGTATACCGCATGATAATTCCGTTCAAGTTGAACCTCTGCATACTAGGATGAGTAAAGGTTTACACCACATTTCACATGTAAAACCGTTTATTGAAAGTTAATCTGCTTTTTAACTTTGTCTTTGCCATAAAACTTTTCACTTCACATTTCTAGTATGCTTTGTCAGACTTAAGAAACTGTTGACATGCAACAATGTTTGAAGTTAAATATCCAGTCTAGAACCTAGGGAACATTTTTAAACAGAAATTACGAATGCATTGTTATAGTGAACAGATGACACAGTGTTGCATTTGTACATTCTTGCTTATTAGTTGCACGATTATGTAACGACTATCAGGCTTACATACTTAGGGCATACACTGGTACTGCTAATGAGATTTTAATGCAACATTTTGGTTTACTTGAAAATACATTCTGGATTTAAAGTACTTTCAGTGAGATACCAGATGACATAGTGGTTAGTTTATGTGACAGCTACACGATTTTATCACGACGCTACTAATGAGTGACAATTTACAATGTTGCTTTTGCAGTGTTTCTGTTTCATATCTGCACAGTTTTCTGTTTTATTCTGGAAAGTAAAACATGTTTTAGTAGTTACTTTTGTGGTATAGCTACAATGAGACAGCCTTTTCCATGGCACAACAATACGTTACAGTACAGTACTTTCTTCATCACAACAATAAGTGTAATAACTACGATATCTATACACAAAGCATTTCACTTTTGTTTATCATGAGGTAAGTACATTGACTTCTGCAGAACTTAGCTTTCGGAGGACGATAACTACGAGACTTCCACAGAAATTATCTTACAACATGACGCACAGTTTAGCGCTACAGTACACGTATTTGAGTGATTAATTTCACACTTAAAACATTTATTTTTTAAGATATTTGAAGTACAATGATACAGGGGTTTTCCGTGATACATTTCATTCCGTTGCTGTAATCTGTAACACCTGAGGGTATAATTACATTAATCCTCAGGGGGGTAGACCCTTACTTTGTGTACAATGTGTTTGGCAAGCACAAGGAACCCTAGCTAATATGGTATTTGCTTATACAACTTTACACATCGGTACCATATTTCTCTAACACACAAATTACACAGGTATCTGATCATTTAACTGAGAGATAAACTGTTTTTTTACTACGTCAGTGACACATGTTTACGCAATTACAGAGTTGGATTACCTCACACTTACGAAATTGTATTTTGTCTGTACTTTGTGAACTGTTCATATTTTTTCGGAACCATTGTGATACTGTGAGAGCGTTGAATGATGTATTTGGGAAGGGAGCATGATTTTAAAGTACGTTTGAATTAGATGACACTATTGAAATGAGCAGAGAATATTTTTAGGTTTTGACATTATTGCAGAAAGCTATGGCGTTCTTGAGATTTGACTGAGGTGTTATGATGTTATTTTTACGATGACGATGTGTATTATGCTGCTGAGGTATGTTTATGGTCAATAAGCTGATGCTATATGAGGAATTTGATTATGCTACATATCTGTTATGATGAAATATTGAAGAAGTGTCGACGAATATTTATATGTGTAATAAGGTAAGGAGTAATGAATAGTGGTTAGGGACTCTGCCTTGTGAAAAAGGATGTTGGAAACCAAGAATCGTATTTTAAGAGTTATGAAATGTGTGTAAATGCGTGAATGTATCACAATGCCAGCGAAAATTTTTCGGGCACTGTTATATTCATAAGATTTTGTATCGACACATTTGCAACGCAAATTCTCGACCTGTGAAATATTTTATATGAGACTGCCACTGTAGCGGAAACTGCTGTCATAAATATTTCCGTAAGAAAGTTAAGTGACCACCTGCACGTAATGCGACGTGGGCACCCAGCTGTGTCAGATGCCTGGAGAAAAAGCCATTAGTGTGTGCCTTTTCAGAGGCACAGGTAGAAAAAAAAAGGGAGGCCATTATCCTCGTTACTGACATTCCTTTGTAGAAAGCATCGCAAATACGACATGCTCAAATTTGAAAACATACGATTATACTGTGGAGCTCTTAATTTATGATATTTACTAAAATGCCTAATGAAACGATGAGAAACATTTCACGGCTATTGTCTTGCTAGTTGAGAGAAATGCCATATGGCTTGTTTTATGTATTTATTTACTCATTTTGTTTAATATCTAGTTTCTAGCTGCACTGCAGCATTGGTTAAAATAAAATTTAATAGATGTACTAATATAAATATTTTATGCCTACAGATCCAGTAAATAATTTTGTGAACTATTCAAAAAAACGAAGGAGCATAAAAGACATTTCCCTTCACATGAATTGCATACGGAATTTTCTTTTCAACTACTTGGTAATTTTTTTGGTAGAATAACTTCTTGTGTTGTACCACTTTAATTACATAGACATTAAGATGTGAATATACATTTCCCTTGTCTGTATTGTTGTCTTTAATGTAATATTTTTTCTGCTTGAGCTTTGTCATGTTTAGATATAAGTTATTGCATTTGCTGCTGCTGTGTGTCAGGCACAGTGCTACTGAATTTCACTTTGTATTACGCTTTTAAGCCAGTTTTACTACGGATTTATTTTTCTTGTTTGCTGCGCATTGCCTTATATTAGTTGTAATATGGCATTTGCTTTGCTAATTTATGCTGCTTGCTTTGCCATTTGTATTTTTTATCATTGCTGTTTGTGTTAATTGTTTTGTGCTGCTGCATTGCCTCGTTCCTTAGTTTAGCATCTGAGCTCAGTAGATTTAAGTTAGCTTAAGATGGGGTACGCCATATAAGAGAACAAGTTGTGATGAATTGGAAGAAATGCATTGAGAAGCTATAAGAAAATGATTTGGCCAAAAAAGTATTTTGAAAGAGGATATGAACCAAACAAGTAGGGTTTAGGGACAACAGGTTTAGTTAGGATTTTCTTGGAAATAAATGATGAGGTAAGATAATGGAAAATAAATAATGAGGTAAGAAATGTGTGAACATATAAATACAGAAAGGATGCTTGGATAGAACTTTTTTTGGTGGAATCAAATGTTGAAATAAGAGGAAAGATATGTGGAATGACGTTTTGGGGTGGACTGCAGTACCAAATGTCACACTCAGAACAAACCCTGTCCTGTATTTTTGTGTTATTACACTACGTGAATTTGTGTTTTTCCTGTCTTAATGTGTTTAGCTAATAAGAGTTATGTTGTAGAATTTTTCTGATAATATGTTATTCACCATGTAAAGACGCTTACACATTATTTATTCTGTTTTGTTTTAATGCTCATGTGTGAAGTTGATGTTTCAAAAGTTATTCTGATCTTTTATGTATTTACTTATGTAATAATTCTTGTAACACTGATGTATATGTTATTTCGATTCTTTTGTAAAGCCCGTATTACTACAAATGTTTTCTGTATTGTTATGTTCTTTAATGATGTATTTTGTACATTTCTTATTGTATTCTTATGTTATAAAATTGTAATTGACACCAGTTCATCATATTATTAACTTGTAAGTTCCATTTCACTGCACACGTTTCTGTTGGTCATAGTATATGGACAATATGTGAGAAGTAGGGACTGATAGTGTTTGCACGTGTGTTAATAATTTAGCAAGGGACTGGATAACAGCATTGCTGGTTCTAAGGACAATTCCAAAAACTTTGTGAGTGCACAAGTGGTGGTTATGGACTTGCTATATTATCCGCAAGACTCTTCAATGGTGATTGTGCACCTGCACAGTCAAATATATGGCTGCTGGCCATCTCTACAAGGACTACAGTGGGTCTGCATCTTTGATGGCCCACCAATACCATTATTTCTACAAGGACTACAGTGGGTCTACACCTTTGCTGACTCACCAGTACCATTATTTCTACAAGGACTGCAGTGGGTCTGCACCTCTGGTGGCCCACCAATACCATACTCTCTACCAGGACTACAGTGGATCTACTCTGTGATGACCTACCTACCAATATTCTTCAAAACTTGGACTGACTCTGCAGTGGGTTTGCTCTGTTGTGGCCCATTACCTGTCTGCATATCAAGAGCCAGCACTGTCTTTCCGTTGGAAGGACAACACTACTTCTTCAAGACTGCATGGAAATCCACTACTTCCGTGTGCATTTTCTTTTACTGCTCAGACTTTGAGAAAAACACTGCTATTTTACTGTGATGAACGATCAGGACTGTGAGAAAATTTTAGCTTTTGACCAACACTGTATCAATAAGTGTGCGCATTTGATATCTTTGTTATTGTAATTATGAAAAATTTTATCAAATCATTATTGGCCCCTGCCAAAAACAATTTGTAAAATTTTTTGTGGGGAGCATGGGGGCTATGTAAGTAGGCTGTTTATGTTTTCTTATTGGCAACGTTACGTAGCGTTCTGTATCAAAATCACTGGCTGTGCTGTGTGCGGTCTGTGGCTAGTTTGCATTGTTGTCTGCCATTGTAGTGTTGGGCAGCTGGATGTTAACAGCGCGTAGCGTTGCGCAGTTGGATGTGAGCCGCCAGCAGCAGTGGACGTGGGGAGAAAGATGGCGGAGTTTTGAAATTTGTAAGACTGGATGTCATGAACTGCTATATATATTATGACTATTAAGGTAAATACATTGTCTGTTCGCTATTAAAATCTTTCATTTGCTAACTATGCCTATCAGTAGTTAGTTTGAATCTTTTATTTAGCTGGCAGTAGTGGCGCTTGCCGTATTGCAGTAGTTCGAGTAACGAAGATTTTTGGTGAGGTAAGTGATTTGTGAAACGTATAGGTTAATGTTAGTCAGGGCCATTCTTTTGTAGGGATTTTTGTAAGTCAGTTTGCGTTGCGCTAAAAAATATTGTGTGTCAGTTTAAGGACAGTCATGTATAATTTTTCATAAGGGGACGTTTCAATGTGTATTTGTCATCACCATACTGGCGTATCACCCGGCGTGATGGTATGGGATGCCATCGGTTACACGTCTCGGTCACCTCTTGTTCGCATTGACGGCACTTTGAACAGTGGACGTTACATTTCAGATGTGTTACGACCCGTGGCTCTATCCTTAACTCGATCCCTGCGAAACCCTACTTTTCAGCAGGATAATGCACGTGGTGCAGGTCCTGTACGGGCCTTTCTGGATACAGAAAATGTTCGACTGCTGCCCTGGCCAGCACATTCTCCAGATCTCTCACCAACTGAAAACGTCTGCTCAATGGTGGCCGAGCAACTGGCTCGTCACAATACGCCAGTCACTACTCTTGACGAACTGTGGTATCGTGTTGAAGCTGCATGGGCAGCTGTAACTGTACACGCCATCCAAGCTCTGTTTGACTCAATGCACAGGCGTATCAAGGCCGTTATTTCGGCCAGAGGTGGTGGTTCTGGGTACTGATTTCTTTGGATCTATGCACCCAAACCGCGAGAAAATGTTATCACATGTAGATTCTAGTATAATATATTTGTCCAATGAATACCTGTTTTCATCTGCATTTCTTCTTGGTGTAGCAATTTTAATGGCCAGTAGTGTACATACAAATCTACAAGGTGTCTCGTGTTTCACAATTCATGTCACACACTTCTAGAGGCTGCAGACGGGACGTAGTAGATCATGTTTCATATAGGAACACATATCCGGAAACATCATGCAACGACGCTATGGAGCGTCAAAACCATAGGCGCTTGCGCCTGTCAATTTATGTATACACGGAGTGATTCCATGATGACGTTACAAACTTTCAAGGACGATGGAGAAGGATATCTATCAATTGAAGGTAAGGATCCCTGTACCTGAAACGAACGAGTCTAAAGTTACACGCGAAAGCCGTTGTGATACCTTTGACAGTGGAAAATACTTACCGGTACCATTGTTGCCAAGATTGTAGGGTAGGTAATTTTCAGAGGTGGTAGTATGGATCAAAACAAGAAAAAATGTCTAGAAAACATGGCCTCTAAAATGGATACCTTAAAAGCTATGAGGACTTCTTCACTAGAGGGGATGCGTTTCACACTAGCAAAGATAAACAAGTGCTCATAACTCCTCAGGTACGCATTTTAGAGCCTGTGTTTACTAGATATTGTTTCTTGTTTTGGTCCATACTACCACCTTTGAAAGTTGCCTACCCTACATTCTAAGCAATAACAGTACCGGTACATGTACTCCACTGTCACAGTTATCAGAATGATTTTCGCTTACAACATTCGACTCGTTCGTTTCCCGTACAGAGACCCTTACCTGAAATTATCCGCCTCCACCGCCCTTGAGAGATTGTAATACCATCAAGGAATCACCCTGTGTATACATATAAACATATCAATAAAAGTTTTGCATCACCCCGGTTCGCAGAATTCCTGAAGATAGGCGTTGACTGTGCATATTGTATCACAGACACAGTCCCTTTGACTGTTCAGAGATGTCACTAAACCCGCCCAAACATGTAGACAACCATGCATGAGCAGCGCCTATTACACGGTGGAGGGGGGGGGGGGGGGTTGACGAGGTGGGTCTGACAGCCGATTAGTGCCAGTTATCCTACCAGGAAGGAGGTACAGGGCTCGTGTTGTCTGTAGTTCAACCATGCCTACACCGTCAATACCGCGGTTCGATCGCGTCCGCATTGTTACTTTGTGCCAGAAAGGGCTCTCAACAAGAGAAGTGTCCAGGCATCTCGGAGTGAACTAAAGCGATGTTGTTCCGACATGGAGGAGATACACAGAGGAACTGCCGATGACGCGCCTCGCTCAGGCCGCTCAAAGGCTGCTACTGCATTGGCTGACCGCTACCTACGGATTATGGCTCGCAGGAACCCTGACAGGAACGCCACCATGTTGGATAATGCTTTTCGTGCAGTCACAGGACGTCGTGTTACGACTCAAACTGCGCGCAATATGGTGCATGATGCGCAACGTCACTCCTGACGTCCACGACGAGGTCCATCTTTGCAACCACGACACCATGCAGCGCGGTACAGACGAGCCCAACAACATTCCGAATGGATAGCTCAGGATTGGCCTCTCGTTCTCTTCACCGATGAGTGTCGTATATGTCTTCAACCAGACGTCAGAGACGTGTTTGGAGGCAACCCGCTCGGGCTGAACGCCTTAACACACTGTCTAGCGAGTGCAGCAAGGTGGAGGTTCCCTGATGTTTTGGGGTCGCATTATGTGGGGCAGACGTACACGGCTGGTGGTCATCGAAGGCACCATAACCTCTGCACGATACGTGAATGCCATCCTCTGACCGATGGTGCAACCATATCGGCAGCATATTGGCGAGGCATTCGTCTTCATGGACGACAATTCGCGCCCCCATCGTGCACATCTTGTGAATGACTTCCTTCAGGATAACGACATCGCTCGATTAGGGTAGCCAGCATGTTCTCCAGACATGAACCGTATAGAACATGCCTAGGATAGATTGTAAAGGGCTGTTTATGGACGACGTGACCGGCCAACTACTCTGAGGGGTCAATTCCGAATCGTCGTTGAGGAGTGGGACAATCTGGTGCAACAGTGCCTTGATGAACTTGTGGATAGTATGCGGCGACGAATACAGGCATGCATCAATGCAAGAGGACGTGGTACTGGGTATTAGAGATACTGGTGTGTACAGAAATCTGTACCACCACCTCTGAAGGTCTCGCTGCATGGTGGTACAATATGCAATGTGTGGTTTTCATGAACAATAAAAAAAGCAGAAATGGTGTTTGTGTTGATCTCTATTGCAATTATCTTTAGATGTTCCGGGACTCTCGGAACCGAGGTTCAAATGGTTCAAATGGCTCTAAGTACTATGGGACTTAACATCTGAGGTCATCAGTCCCCTAGAATTACTTAAATCTAACTAACCTAAGGACGTCACACACATCCATGCCCGAGGCAGGATTCGAACCTGCGACCGTAACAGCAGCGGCGTTCCGGACTGAAGCGCCTACAACCGCTCGGCCACAGCGGCCGGCAACCTAGGTGATGCAAAACTTTTTTTGATGTGTGTATTTACAGGCGCCGGAGCCTATAACTTTGACGCTCTGTAGCTTTGGATAACGTTTCCGTTTATGCTTCCCTACGTAAAACTTGATCTACTAGTCTCGTCTACAAACTCTAGAAGTGTGTAACTTGAAATGTGAAATTCTTATCATTCTGTTTCAAAAGTACACAGAAGTCTGAAGAGGCGCAGATTTTCACAAACCGTCTGAGGCTGAGCGTAAAGTCATTTGGAAACCTTGGCCGACTGAGCCGTACGTAAACTTGTTGCAGATGCCAGATGGAATTCGCTTGGAGTGTTTTGCGTGGAGCTAAACATGAAATTATCGCTAACGAATTGCAGACAATTACATGTCAATCGCATGGTCTCTTATCTTATCTAGACGATCTTGGCAATGGCGTCTTTAACTAACGTGCAATTATTACTGCAAAATAGTACGCAAGGTTGTACCTCATCCTGCACACTAAAACATAAATCTGAACCCAAGGTCTTCACAGTACTTACATAAGCCTCAGAACGAACTTTCAGGATTGGAAACATGTGAACTACCTTGCATCGAACAAGGTGTATCTTTGAGCTCTATTAGTTCGAAACTGTTTTCCTATGTTTTACTAGGAAAAATTGGTCACTACATGATTTTAAGTGTCATAACGGGTATCTCAAAGTAGTAGAAGAGATTTTTTCAAATGTTGAATTATTACGCACTGCACTAGCCGTCTCGCTATGAACTTCGTATTACGGCCGACGTTAAAGCTTCATGTACTTTCTTTATATCTGTACGACGAGGGAGCTAAGGGCTGCACCACGTGCTGTATCAGTGTTCCTTTTTTTTTTTTTTTTTTTTTTTTGTCATCAGTCTACTGACTGGTTTGATGCGGCCCGCCACGAGTTCCTGTCCTGTGCTAACCTCGTCATCTCAGAGTAGCACTTGCAACCTACGTCCTCAATTATTTGCTTGACGTATTCCAATCTCTGTCTTGCTCTACAGTTTTTGCCCTCTACAGCTCCCTCTAGTGCCATGGAAGTCATTCCCTCATGTCTTAGCAGATGTCCTATCATCCTGTCCCTTCTCCTTATCAGTGTTTTCCACATATTACTTTCCTCTCCGATTCTGCATAGAACCTCCTCATTCCTTACCTTATCAGTCCACCTAATTTTCAAAATTCGTCTATAGCACCACATCTCAAATGCTTCGATTCTCTTCTGTTCCAGTTTTCCCACAGTCCATGTTTCACTACCATACAATGCTATACTCCAGACGTACATCCTCAGAAATTTCTTCCTCAAATTAAGGTCGGTATTTGATATTAGTACACTTCTCTTGGCCAGAAATGCCTTTTTTGCCATAGCGAGTCTGCTTTTGATGTCCTCCTTGCTCCTTCCGTCATTGGTTATTTTACTGCCTAGGTAGCAGAATTCCTTAACTTCATTGACTTCGTGACCATCAACCCTGATGTTAAGTTTCTCGCTGTTCTCATTTCTACTACTTCTCATTACCTTCGTCTTTCTCCGATTTACTCTCAAATCATACTGTGTACTCATTAGACTGTTCATTCCGTTCAGCAGATCATTTAATTCTCTTCACTTTCACTCAGGATAGCAATGTCATCAGCGAACCGTATCATTGATATCCTTTCACCTTGTATTTTAATTCCACTCCTGAACCTTTCTTTTATTTCCATCATTGCTTCCTCGATGTACAGATTGAAGAGTAGGGGCGAAAGGCTACAGCCTTGTCTTACACCCCTCTTAATACGAGCACTTCGTTCTTGATCGTCCACTCTTATTATTCCCTCTTGGTTGTTGTACATATTGTATATGACCCGTCTCACCCTATAGCTTACCCCCACTTTTTTCAGAATCTCGAACAGTTTGCACCATTTTATATTGTCGAACGCTTTTTCCAGGTCGACAAATCCTATGAAAGTGTCTTGATTTTTCTTTAGCCTTGCTGCCATTATTAGCCGTAACGCCAGAATTGCCTCTCCCTACTTTTCCTGAAGCCAAACTGATCGTCACCTAGCGCATTCTCAATTTTCTTTTCCATTCTTCTAAATGGCTCTGAGCACTATGGGACTTAACATCTATGGTCATCAGTCCCCTAGAACTTAGAACTACTTAAACCTAACTAACCTAAGGACATCACACAACACCCAGCCATCACGAGGCAGAGAAAATCCCTGACCCCGCCGGGAATCGAACCCGTGCGTGGGAAGCGAGAACGCTACCGCACGACCACGAGATGCGGGCTTCCATTCTTCTGTATATTATTCTTGTAAGCAGCTTCGATGCATGAGCTGTTAAGCTGATTGTGCGATAATTCTCGCACTTGTCAGCTCTTGCCGTCTTCGGAATTGTGTGGATGATGCTTTTCTGAAAGTCAGATGGTATGTCGCCAGACTCATATATTCTACCCACCAACGTGAATAGTCGTTTTGTTGCCACTTTCCCCAATGATTTTAGAAATTCTGATGGAATGTTATCTATCCCTTCTGCCTTATTTGACCGTAAGTCCTCCAAAGCTCTTTTAAATTCCGATTCTAATACTGGATCCCCTATCTCTTCTAAATCGACTCCTGTTTCTTCTTCTATCACATCAGACAAATCTTCACCCTCATAGAGGCTTTCAAGGTATTCTTTCCACCTATCTGCTCTCTCCTCTGCATTTAACAGTGGAATTCCCGTTGCACTCTTAATGTTACCACCGTTGCTTTTAACGTCATCAAAGGTTGTTTTGACTTTCCTGTATGCTGAGTCTGTCCTTTCGACAATCATATCTTTTTCGATGTCTTCACATTTTTCCTGCAGCCATTTCGTCTTAGCTTCCCTGCACTTCCTATTTATTTCATTTCTCAGCGACTTGTATTTCTATATTCCTGATTTTCCCGCAACTTGTTTGTACTTCCTCCTTTCATCTGTCAACTGAAGTATTTCTTCTGTTACCCATGGTTTCTTCGCAGCTACCTTCTTTGTACCTATGTTTTCCTTCCCAACTTCTGTGATGGCCCTTTTTAGAGATGTCCATTCCTCTTCAACTGTACTGCCTACTGCGCTATTCCTTATTGCTGTATCTATAGCGTTAGAGAACTTCAAACGTATCTCGTCATTCCTTAGTACTTCCGTATCCCACTTCTTTGCGTATTGATTCTTCCTGACTAATGTCTTGAACTTCAGCCTACTCTTCATCACTACTATATTGTGATCTGAGTCTATATATGCTCCTGGGTACGCCTTAAAATGCGGTATCTGATTTCGGAATCTCTGTCTGACCATGATGTAATCTAATTGAAATCTTCCCGTATCTCCCGGCCTTTTCCAAGTATACCTCCTCCTCTTGTGATTCTTGAACAGGATATTCGCTATTACTAGTTGAAACTTGTTACAGAACTCAATTAGTATTTCTCCTCTTTCATTCCTTGTCCCAAGCCCATATTCTCCTGTAACCTTTTCTTCTACTCCTTCCCCTACAACTGCATTCCAGTCGCCCATGACTATTAGATTTTTGTCCCCCTTCACATACTGCATTACCCTTTCAATATCCTCATACACTTTCTCTATCTGTTCATCTTCAGCTTGCGACGTCGGCATGTATACCTGAACTATCGTTGTCGGTGTTGGTCTGCTGTCGATTCTGATTAGAACAACCCGGTCACTGAACTGTTCACAGTAACACACCCTCTGCCCTACGCTCTCATTCATAACGAATCCTACACCTGTTATACCATTTTCTGCTGCTGTTGATATTACCCGATACTCATCTGACCAGAAATCCTTGTCTTCCTTCCACTTCACTTCACTGACCCCTACTATATCTAGATTGAGCATTTGCATTTCCCTTTTCAGATTTTCTAGTTTCCCTACCACGTTCAAGCTTCTGACATTCCACGCCCCGACTCGTAGAACGTTATCCTTTCGTTGATTATTCAATATTTTTCTCATGGTAACCTCCCCCTTGGCAGTCCCCTCCCGGAGATCCGAATGGGGGAGTATTCCTTAATCTTTTGCCAATGGAGGGATCATCATGACACTTCTTCAATTGCAAGCCACATGTCCTGTGGATACACGTTACGTGTCTTTAATGCAGTAGTTTCCATTGCCTTCTGCATCCTCATGTCGTTGATCATTGCTGCTTCTTCCGCCTTTAGGGGAAATTTCCCACCCCTAGGACAAGAGAGTGCCATGAACCTCTATCCGCTCCTCCGCCCTCTTTGACAAGGCCGTTGGCAGAATGAGGCTGACTTCTTATGCCGGAAGTCTTCGGTTGCCAATGCCGATTATTTATCAAAATTTAGGCAGGGGCGGAGATCGAACTCGGGACCGAAGACGTTTTGATTTTGAAACAAAGACGCTACCCCTAGACCACGGGTACAGTGTTCCTAAGATGCAGGAAAGGCGAATTTATTCCAGTACATATTAACCCTCTTCACTCGTTTTTCAGAATACGTTAAATCTGCAACACGCTATTTACGACGTGCGTATTGATTCTGTAGGTAAACAATTGAATATATACGTGTAAATCTAAACGTAAATAATGTGAGACCAAGAACAGAATTTAATAAATATTAAATTTTGAGCGAATAATGTTGCCCTCTCCGAACAAATTTATGACTTCGGAACTCATCATGAAGAAGATGTACAGTAGCCCTTTCCAGAACGTCATATAGCTACGAATTTATTATTTATAGATACAGGAATTATGATTGAGATTAGACACAATGGCGCAATGTGAATATCAACTATATATATCAAGACTGAGCTAACGGTCTCCCTATGTGAATACATACCGCACTCACATCATAGACTTGCGCGGAAGCGTTATTTATTTATTTATTTATACGTCTAGTTCCGTAGGACCAAACTAAGGAGCAAATCCCCTAGATCATGGAACCAGTCAGTACACGAAATTACAACCTAAAAGTAATAACAGATAAAATAAAATGTTTACTAACCCAAAAATGCCAAGCTATAAATTTACGTAAACGCAATCAAGAATACAAAATAAGAATCAGCATAATTTTTCAAGGAACTCCTCAACAGAATAGAAGGATTGATCCATGAGGAAACTCTACAATTTCGATTTGAAAGCGCTTGGATTACTGCTAAGATTTTTGAATTCTTGTGGTAAATTATTGGAAATGGATGCAGCTGTATACCGCACACCTTTCTGCACAAGAGTTACGGAAATGCGATCCAAATGCAGATTGAATTTCTGCCGAGTATTAACTGAGTGAAAGCTGGTAGTTCTTGGGAATAAGCTGATACTGTTAACAAGAGATGACAGTAAAGAATGAGTATACCGAGAGGGCAATCGTCAGAATACCCGGACTAGTGAAAAGGGGTCTACAAGAGGTTCGCTAACTTAACACCACTTATTGCCCTAACTGCGCGTTTCTTGGCTAAAAATATCAGTTTAGAATGGGAAGAGTTACCACAAAATATAGCACCATACTACATAAGCGAATGAAAATAAGCAAAGTGGACCAATTTTCCTGTCAAACCATCACTTACTTCAGATATCGTTGGAATAGTAAAAATGGCAGCATTAAGTCTTTGAACCAGACCATGAATGTGGGCTTTCCACGACACTTTACTATCTATCTGAAGATCTAGAAATTAGAACTGTTCAGTTTCACTAATCACATGCCCATTCTGTAAAATTAAAACGTCGGGTTTTGTTGAATTGTGTGTTAGAAACTATAAAAACTGAGTCTTACTGTAATTTAGCGTTAGTTTATTTTCTACTACCCATGAACTTACGTTATGAACTGCACTATTTGAAACCGAGCCATTGTTGCACACAACATCCTATACTACCAAGTTAGTGTCACAGTAAACAGAAATATTTTATAATTACCAGTAATATTAGAGGGCATATCATTTATATAAATAAGCAACAGGAGTGTCTCCAACACAATCAAACGCCTTAGTTAAATAAAAAAATATGCCTAGAGTTGGAAAACTTTCGTTTGATCCATCCAGTATCTCACAGAGAAACGAGAATATAGTATTTTCAGTTGTTAAAGGACTTCTAAAGTCGAACTGTACATTTGATAGCAAACTATGTGATACAAAATGATCAATTATCCTTACATTAGCACACTTTTCAGTAAATTTAGCAAACGTTTATGGGATAGAAGTAGGTCCAAAATTGTCTACACTAGACGTTTCTCCCTTTTTATTAAGCGGCTTTACTACTAAGTGCTTTAACGTTCAGGGAACTCACCATTCTTGAAGAAAAAGTCACAAACAATAGCTAAGTATGCAGCTGACACGTGCAGCACAGCACTTTATTATTCGGGTAGGCAATCCATCATATCCCTGAAAGTCCTTAGTTTTCAGTGAGTTAATTATTGACTCACTCTCCTCCTTGTCTGTATCACAGAGGAGCATTTCAGACATCAGTCTCGGAAGGGCATTTTTCAAGAGAGTTATATGATTCACTGTAGAAACTCTTTATTCAATTCACTAGCAATCTTCAGGAAGTGATTGTCAAATACTGTACGTACATCTGACTTATCAGTAACAGAAATATTTTTACTACGAATTGACTTTATGTGGTCGACCTTCTGCTACTGCAGTTCCTTCACAACTGACGATATGGTTTTAATTTTATCCTATGAATTAGCTATTCTATTTGCGTACCACATACTGTTTGCCTTCCTAATAACATTTTTAAGCACCTTACAATATTGTTTGTAATGGGCTACTGTAGCTTGATTGTGACTACTTCTAACATTTTGATATAATTCCCGATTTGTTCTACATGATATCCTTATCGCACTAGTCAGCCACCTACGCTGCCTTTTACTGTTAGTACTTCGTTTAGAACGTTCTAGCCGAAAGCAACTCTCTAAGAGCATGAGAAATGTGTTAAGGAAAGCATTATATTTGTGACCTATGTTATCGGCACTATAAACACCCTAACACTCTTGTTCCTGAACGAGGTTTAAAAACCATTCAGGCTAATGTCTCGCGATCCTCTAACAAACGAGCCCATTCCTGAGAAATGGTTGTGTATGTGTCTGCAAGATTCTCAGTAATAGGCTTCTGTACAGGATTACGTTAGGGAGACACTGCTGGACACTTCCTGTAGTATATATCTTCACTTGTGTTTGTTTCACTCACCAGACGAACTCAATACTGTTAGGAGCTTTCATCCATGACATTTAAATCTGGCTCAGTTACACCTCTGCAAAGTCACACATGCGGTTGAATTAACAGTAGCCCTCCGACAAACTACGAAGATATGCAACTCCGTGCACTCAACTAGTATTATGTCTCCCCAAGTCAGAATCATGTCACCGCCAAATTCGTCTCTTTCCTCGATGTCCTTGTTACTATACCGACCATTCGCGCCCGTCCTGTTCACATAAGAGGATAAAACCCATTTCTCTTTTCTTTTGTCTTTGTATTCCTGTGACATCTGACGATTAAGCTGACAGCGGAATTAATGTATCACTCGAGATCTCTGACTACGGAAAAAAGTATAAATTACTATCGAGCAAAAGTACGAAGGTCCCACCCATAAACCTAGGCGTAAATATTTACGTCTTCGCAGGAGGTTGTGACATTACTTGCTGTGGTCCCCGTGTAACATTACATCTGTTGCGTTCCGTTTAAAATGTCTATGTCCTGTTGGATTCGTTGTTTCACTAAGGCTTTTTGTTCTGTTTTGGCTATGTTGCTATGTAATTATGGTAGCCCATATGCCAGTAGTACCGCGGCAGAACGTGGTCTTAGATGCTTAACGATGTTGCGTTCCGTGTCGGACTAAAAGTGTTTTGGGAGACGCATCGTCTTACCTTCATTTTCCAGGACAGATCGAAGGTCACCACCGATCGTACGATCATCTCTCTTTTTACTGTACTGCAGATCTATAAGTGACCAACTACGATCAGTGTATTACAAGTAACCATGTAGTCTGAACCTAATTATAACGTCACACACTCCAATCTAACTCAAGCATGTACAAGCATTAATCTATTAGTTGGAAAAATGCCTAAGACTGTATTACGTGATGTTATAATTACGTTCAATCTATATGACTACTTCTAACGCACTGATGACAGCTGAACTCTCAGTTGAAATCTAGATCTACAATGCAATAAAAAAGGCAGATGACTTTACGATCGATGCTGACCTTCTTTCTGTCCTGGATTACATTATTCTCATGGAATCGAACGTGATGACTCTTCAGTTTCGTCACTGAGATTACTATCGACCTCTATAGGCAGAATCCCTCAGGAGGTCATAGTTTTTTTCTGCTTGTAACAGCTCTCCTTAATCAAAATATCCACGGGTGTGCTGCCGGTCTATAGTGTAAAACGGGCACAATATTTCGGCGATTATACGTGTCGCCATCATCAGGTGAACTGACGGACTGAGCTCCTGTGAACGTGCCGGCACGGAGATCTGTACGCTATGGCTGCTCAGACGGAACTGGGTTCGGTCGCGGCGGCGGCCGATTTAAATACCCTCCGCCCGCAGCGCGCTCCCTCCGCCGTCCGCGCCCCGCGCCACGGTCGCGCGGTGGAACAGATTGCGACGGCGTCTGAGATGACGTCGGTGTGATAGCTCTGTCCGCCGTGGTCGTCACAACTATACGTTTGCTCGATTTACTCTTGATTAACCCGATCGCTGGTTCCCAAGCCTTGCTAAGATTATAGCCACAGTCACGGTTTATGAGGTCGTCATTGGTGCAAATTTCGATGGCCTCTCTAACAACGCCGTCCCGGTATCTCGACGTCTGTACCAGAATCCTCGTGCGGTCATACTCCATGGCGTGATTTTCCGACAAACAATGTTCAGCGACCGCCGACTTGCTCGGATACATCAGTTGAGTGTGCCTCTGGTGTTCACGGCATCGATCCTCGACGGTGCGCATCGTCTGACCAATATACGACTTCCCACATTGACACGGAATCTGGTACACGCCGGCCTTCCTCAAACCGCGGTCATCTTTGGCGCTCCCCACCAGTGCACGAGTTTTATTTGGAGGACAAAACACAGTTCCGACCCGGTGTTTCTTCAGAATGCGGGCGATTTTCCCCGAGAGTGCGCCTGTGTATGGAATAAATGCAATGCCTACCTCCTCCCTCGTGACTTCATCCATCTCAACAGGTTGTGCTGCAGTGGTTGGGCGGAGAGTGTGGTGTCACCGCCAGACACCACACTTGCTAGGTGGTAGCTTTTAAATCGACCGCGGTCCGGTAGTATACGTTGGACCCGCGTGTCGCCACTGTCAGTGATTGCAGACCGAGCGCCACCACACGGCAAGTCTAGAGAGACTTCCTGGCACTCGCTCCAGTTGTACAGCCGACTTTGCTAGGAAAGGTTCACTGACAAATAAGCACTCATTTGCCGAGACGATAGTTAGCATAGCCTTCAGCTACGTCATTTGCTACGACCTAGCAAGGCGCCATAGCATTTGATGATTAATATTGTGAAGCTTGTATAGTAACGAGAGATGTTCACCAATTGTGGATTAAAGTTAAGTATTCCAACAGCTACGTACTTTATTTGCTAGACTCAAATCCTTTAACTGTTCCAGACCTCACGCCAATCTGCGTGAGCTTAAAAGCGTGCATTTCGGCCTCCTCTAGCAACACAGTGTTGGCTCTTGTGCCAACACTCCAGAGAGCATGTTGAATCTGCCACTCTGAGTACCCATTTTTTCGAAATACAGTTCTCAGATGTTCCAATTCCTGGGGTAGACTCTCTGCGTCAGAGATAGTGCTCGTCCTATGTACTAGAGTTTAAGTACCCCATTCCTCTGTGAATGGTGATGGCAGCTGTCTGCGTGCAAATACAGATCAGTGTGCGTAG
The DNA here is from genome assembly GCF_021461385.2 of Schistocerca piceifrons. Lineage (NCBI taxonomy): Eukaryota > Metazoa > Arthropoda > Insecta > Orthoptera > Acrididae > Schistocerca > Schistocerca piceifrons. The sequence goes on along the minus strand of NC_060143.1, from coordinate 275,918,994 downwards.
TAGGTCATGGGGTGTATCGGAAGACTACGCACACTGATCTGTATTTGCACGCAGACAGCTGCCACCACCCTTCACAGAGGAATGGGGTACTTAAAACTCTAGTACATAGGACGCGCACTATCTCTGACGCAGAGAGTCTACCCCAGGAATTGGAACATCTGAGAACTGTATTCCGAAAAAATTGGTACTCAGAGTGGCAGATTCAACGTGCTCTCCGCCCAACCACTGCAGCACAACCTGTTGAGATGGATGAAGTCACGAGGGAGGAGGTAGGCACTGCATTTATTCCATACACAGGCGCACTCTCGGGGAAAATCGCCCGCATTCTGAAGGAACACCGGGTCGGAACTGTGTTTTGTCCTCCAAATAAAACTCGTGCACTGGTGGGGAGCGCCAAAGATGACCTCGGTTTGAGGAAGGCCGGCGTGTACCAGATTCCGTGTCAATGTGGGAAGTCGTATATTGGTCAGACGATGCGCACCGTCGAGGATCGATGCCGTGAACACCAGAGGCACACTCAACTGATGTATCCGAGCAAGTCGGCGATCGCTGAACATTGTTTGTCGGAAAATCACGCCATGGAGTATGACCGCACGAGGATTCTGGTACAGACGTCGAGATACTGGGACAGCGTTGTAAGAGAGGCCATCGAAATTCGCACCAATGACGACCTCATAAACCGTGACTGTGGCTATAATCTTAGCAAGGCTTGGGAACCAGCGATCGGGTTAATCAAGAGTAAATCGAGCAAACATATAGTTGTGACGACCACGGCGGACAGAGCCATCACACCGACGTCATCTCAGACGCCGTCGCAATCTGTTCCACCGCGCGACCGTGGCGCGGGGCGCGGACGGCGGAGGGAGCGCGCCGCGGGCGGAGTGTATTTAAATCAGCCGCCGCTGCGACCGAACCCAGTTCCCTCTGAGCAGCCATAGCGTACGGATCTCCGTGCCGGCACGTTCACAGGAGCTCAGTCCGTCAGTTCACTGATGATGGCGACATGTATGATCGCCGAAATATTGTGCCCGTTGGACACTATAGACCGGCAGCACACCCGTGGATATTTTGATTATCAAATACGCCGGGAGAAACTCAAGAATCAGCTCTCCTTCAGTTATCTTTACTCTCTTATTTAGGTGTTAGGGGAATGGTGTTATTTTTGCTTTCGTCATGTTAATCACAGTCAACAATAATTTCAGTGACTCAAAGAGATTAAAATTAACGACAGAAATGACTCCAACTACATAAGTAGAATACATAAATTCCATTGTTTATTCTGTAATGAAATTGACTCGCGCAGATAGGGAGGCACGGCAGCAGCAGATCAGATTCGAGCGATGGCTTAACAAGGCCGCGGATGTGGTTTGTAGGCGGTTTCCCACGTCTGACTTGGTGAATATTATACTGACGTACACGTCCTGCCACAGATACACGATTCGCGATCATTTCGAAAACTTTCCCACCCTATCACATGAGGTTACACTAGATCCTGATAGCTGGAGTATCCTATACTTATTCCTTCCAGAGGGGTGGTGGGGGGGGGGGGGGGTTGGTACAAGTGGCCGCTTTATCACTAACGGGTTCGATTCACGGTCAGCACACTGTTTTAATCTGCTAGGAAGTTTCATTTCAGAGCACATTCCGTTGCAGAATGAAAATTCATTTTGGATACTAATTATAGTTTGGCTCTAGAATTAGCTCAATCAGTCATAATGATCAAATATGCGAATAAAATACTGCTCTCTTTCTTCTGTCCACGATATGTTGTCAACCCACTCCCATGGATAAGGAGAGAGTTTGGCTGACATGTAGAGCTTTAAATAAGGACGTTTTATCTGCTGGTTCCTGAAGTGCTGACTGGTCTTCGCCAGTGTCGGTACAATCTGTCCGTCCTGGTATCTCGTAAGCAAGGTAGGTCATCGTGCACAGCAGTAATGTTGCCTTCTCTTCTAGCGCAACTTATCAAGACTAAGGACGTTAAACATTTTTTTGCCCATTTAGTGGAACGATGTGACCCTTCTGCTGGGTTTAAATTCCTGTTGATCATTTTACTCTTAGTCAAAACTTAGAGCGGCCTGCGGTATGTAGCGTTTACAGCTTGGGTGGAGCGAAAACGGCGAGCAACGAAATATGGGCTCGATATCCAACGAAAACAACTAGGGAAGTTATCGACATATCGTGAAAAGAGAATGTCAGAACTTTAATGCAAATATAAAAACATGCAAACCACCTATTTCGCCGAGAAGACCTAGAAGATCATAGCTCTTTTGATTACACGACCAGGCATTGTAACTGGCCGGATATCATTTGACTCACATTTGCTCCGTTGTTTGGTCTCCTAGTGTACTGCTAATGTTACATTTGTTTATGCTGTGGGTCAGTTGTTTAAGTCGTAACTGGTTGCAGTCTTGCTAAATCAGTATCTCTAGGTGTATGCCTATTACATGGAAGGAATCAACGATTTATATGAACAACAGAGGCTGGCAAAGGCGTTGCCATATTTGAAGCCAATTAAGAACTTAGCCACCATCTTTTGTGAGGTCAAATTGGGAATACTAGTCGTCTGCTAGCACAGAGTCATTTGTTTGTTTTTGCTATACTATAACATTTTCTACTGTTAGTTACAGAAATGACGCTATTGGGACATGATCCCGACAATGAAGTCCGTTTGTCGTATACTATCGCATCTTATGCGTGATATTTGCTACGAGCAAGCTACTGCATTATTTTGGTGCCTTCCCTATAGTATAAAAAAGCGTATTTTTGGAATTACAGATGTATCTTTCGGTGTAGATACAAGCGCATTCGTTTACAGCTTTTATGTTCGGTAGTTCTACTTCTGATTCGAATGACATTTCACCTTGGAAGGAGGTCTGCTGTGTTGCATCTTTACCACAGGTACAGTCAACAAATCGGTGGTATTAGTATTTGCAGTGAAAGTGATCGATGAATAAACAAACAACTACAAATTTGGTTCGAATGCTTCACTATTGTTGGTGTTCAGGAGATCTACATATACGTAAAGAGGACTTTTCCTGTAGTTAATGTTTTTAATGTTGTTGTAGCGTTATGTCGTTTCTGTGCAACTTTGAGGATTTACGATTCAAATGCTCGAATGTAGTTGGGATACTTAATTATCGTTGCTGTTGAGGAGTATCAGAATTACAGGATATTCGGAAATTTTCGGTGGAAATTCTAGGATTTGTGCAGGGAGTGAGTACATAATATTTTGAATAGGAACCCATGTCTGAAAACGTATCATTTCCGTTCTACGACGGTTTCAGTTCAGATGATTGTCTCATCCACTTCTGCTTGAGGAACTGAATTAAGCGCGACTCAGTACAATTATTAGGTAACAGTTCGAAAGGAAACATAAACATCCATTTATCACATAAGCACATTTGTTTGCATTAACTCTTAAACATTAGTGTGTACATTATTCTAAAACAAAAAAGAATCCAGTATACTGTACATATGGAACGGTACTGGTGCATTACAACCGCATCTCTGTGTGGCGACCACCTACGTTGTTCCAGGCATTCTACCTTCAAAGCGTGTTCCGGCGCACACTCTCCATCCCACCTGGTGTCTCTTCAACTTCTAGCGCAGCGGCCAGAACTCGTGGACGCTTTACACGTCTGAACTGAAACCATCACAGAACGGAAACGCACGTTTCTGTACGTGGTTTCCCATTCAAAATTTTATGCACTCACTTGCCTCTACAAGTCCTAAAAGTTTGTAGCGTGAGTTTCCGAGCACCGTGCGCGTAGGTAGGATTTTTTTGTTGTTGTAGCGTTGTGTTTTGTTTGTGTAGCTGCGAGCAGTTGTAATGGAAGCCAGGACTGTCATGTTTAATATCACATTATGTTAGAATATTTGTCTCCCGGAACACAGCATTTCCGAGATCCCCTATTAGTAGAGACCCACGCTGTTGTGTAACCTGCTGCATAATTCAACAGCCTACATGACACCGTAAATCTGATTTCAACCTGCTGTTGTCGTTGTATAAAAGCAATTAATGCTGTTTAACAAGCAAAACCATTGCTTTCAAGGACCATTTGGTAAGGGATAAATAAAACTGAATCATATTATTGTGTGTTATCTACTGAGCAAAAGAACGAATCTCTACTGACAGTTTCATATTTCTGTTGTAAAGCTAATAGAAGTGAATAGAAACGAAATAAAAAACGTTCGTGGTATACAGTAATTTTCAAGTATAATAATAAACAGTACTCTGTTGAGGCCTACAGTTATTCGACATTGAAATGTACCTGCGGCTATATTTCTACGTTAAGTAGGGCAATTTACAAGAAATCCTATCATTTCGCTTAAAATGATTTTAACTTTGTGTAGATTTATCTGATCTGTTTTCCTCCATCCTTCATTGATTTAGTTTTGAATCGATGATGCAACCTAGTGCAATATTTAACAACAGTTTTGTCGGAATACCACAGCGATATTCCAAATTCAGAGAAAACCATTAGAGGATCAAACTTAGTGAACAAAATCTGTCTGTGCCCCAACATTCTGAATATATCGAGATATAAACTTAAGAGGAAATTATTGTCCTCTACTGACGTTTGACAATTCTTTAATACGCTTTGTGTCTCTTTGAACATACACTGGGAACGATTTACGATTCAGAAAAAAATATTTTTATGTTTGTTTCCCATCACAATACGAAGCTTCTGTAGCATGAAAGAGGTATATAACGTTTATGTTTGTATCTGTGTCGCATCCACCTAGCTAATATGCGGAGAGTGTTGACGTTACAAAATGTGCCGGCCATTGTTGCTTGTTGCTGGCTCCCAGTGGGCTGTTAACGCTGTGTGTTGGTTATATACCTCTCTCAGAAGAATGCTGTTTTCCAGAGGTCGTTTATAGCATTTTCCATTGTTACTGCTCCAAGTAGGCCTCTCCAAATAACCTGGGATACTTGCCCACCAAGATTCTACTTCATGGGGATAATGCGTTTTAAGCATCCCATGAATTCCACGCAAGAGGCTTCATTTTATGTGTGGGATGGGGTGGTAAACATATGATGTGGACACGATCGTCTTTTGCTTTGACTACCACACACATTTGATAAGGTGTCCATCGAGTACAAGCACAACAATCTCATCACAAGACGGCTTACAAAATCCACATAGTAGTCAAACTACTTATTGAAAATATGAATCTTAATCCAGTTATTAGGATGGCAAGCTGAAGCTACATTGATGAGCCAAAACATTATAACCACTTGCTTAATAGCCTGTATGTCCGCCTTTGGAACGAAATACACTCCTGGAAATGGAAAAAAGAACACATTGACACCGGTGTGTCAGACCCACCATACTTGCTCCGAACACTGCGAGAGGGCTGTACAAGCAATGATCACACGCACGGCACAGCGGACACACCAGGAACCGCGGTGTTGGCCGTCGAATGGCGCAGCATTTGTGCACAGCCGCCGTCAGTGTCAGCCAGTTTGCCGTGGCATACGGAGCTCCATCGCAGTCTTTAACACTGGTAGCATGCCGCGACAGTGTGGACGTGAACCGTATGTGCAGTTGACGGACTTTGAGCGAGGACGTATAGTGGGCATGCGGGAAGGCGGGTGGACGTACCGCCGAATTGCTCAACACGTGGGGCGTGAGGTCTCCACAGTACATCGATGTTGTCGCCAGTGGTCGGCGGAAGGTGCACGTGCCCGTCGACCTGGGACCGGACCGCAGCGACGCACGGATGCACGCCAAGACCGTAGGATCCTACGCAGTGCCGTAGGGGACCGCACCGCCACTTCCCAGCAAATTAGGGACACTGTTGCTCCTGGGGTATCGGCGAGGACCATTCGCGACCGAGGCACACAGGGCCAACACCCGGCATCATGGTGTGGGGAGCGATCTCCTACACTGGCCGTACACCACTGGTGATCGTCGAGGGGACACTGAATAGTGCACGGTACATCCAAACCGTCATCGAACCCATCGTTCTACCATTCCTAGACCGGCAAGGGTACTTGCTGTTCCAACAGGACACTGCACGTCCGCATGTATCCCGTGCCACCCAACGTGCTCTAGAAGGTGTAAGTCAACTACCCTGGCCAGCAAGATCTCCGGATCTGTCCCCCATTGAGCATGTTTGGGACTGGATGAAGCGTCATCTCACGCGGTCTGCACGTCCAGCACGAACGCTGGTCCAACTGAGGCGCCAGGTAGAAATGGCATGGCAAGCCGTTCCACAGGACTACATCCAGCATCTCTACGATCGTCTCCATGGGAGAATAGCAGCCTGCATTGCTGCGAAAGGTGGATATACACTGTACTAGTGCCGACATTGTGCATGCTCTGTTGCCTGTGTCTTTGTGCCTGTGGTTCTGTCAGTGTGATCATGTGATGTATCTGACCCCAGGAATGTGTCAATAAAGTTTCCCCTTCCTGGGACAATGAATTCACGGTGTTCTTATTTCAATTTCCAGGAGTGTACATAACTGATTCTGCGTATCAGGGATCCGACGGTTTGTAGAGGTAGATGTCTACGCACAGGTCATGTAATTCGCGTAAATAACGGGCCACTGAAAAAATGTGTCATAGGACTTACGTCAGGCGAATTTATTCGCCGAGGCATCAACACGAGTTCACTTTAACTGTAGCGAGGTTCCGGCTCCGAGACACGGACAGTTATACTGTTGAAAAATGACATCGCCGTCGGGGAAGAAATTGAGCATGAAGGGATGCAGGTGGCTCGTATCTGTCAGCGTGTCTTAGATTACGATCACAGGTCCCAGGCAAGCGCAGGAGAATGTCTGCTATAGCATAAAGCTGCCCCCATGATTCTGCGTCCGTGCCGCGATGCACGTTTCGAGCCGCACCTCGATGAAGGCGTTTGTGGAGACGACCATCGACCTAGTACAGCAAGAATGTGACTCACCTAAAGAACCAACACTTTTCCATTTGTCGACGGTCGAATCGCGGTGATCCCGCTCCCACTGCAATCGTAATTGACGATTTCGTTGGGTCAACACGTCAATACGTAGGGATGGTCGGCTGAAGAGTTCCATGTCCAACAACGTACGATGCATGCCTCGAAGCGTTTGAGCATCACCAGCATTGATTCCACAGATCATCGTCGATCCCACTTTACAGAGCAGAGAAGCCTCCGATCCGCACTTTGTGTGAAGAGTCGCAGACGTCGGACCATTTAGCGCCTAGTGTTTAATTTCACTGTCGTTCGCTGTCCTTCCTAGATGATCACGACAGTAGCATCTGATTCGACCAACTTCGCCGTTTTCGACATATTCGTTCTGCGTAATAACAATCTGTCCTTTGTCAAAGCCGCTTATCTCGACGGTTTGCCCCATTTGCAGCCAACGCCACCAGACAGCATCCAATGTCACGGTGGGCCACTGTCGGAATGTTTTGGCTTATCAGTATATCTTCTTCTAATATACAACACCGTCGTATATTATTAGCATACCCATGGTATTGCGTATTAGGAATAACCTATCTAGTGCTAGTTGCGCTGCTCTGCTTGAAGGGCAGTTAATTACAGCAAATGAAAGAGTACTTCGTGAAGAATCATGCGTATATTCTCGAACAGCTGCTCAGCTTCAGATATTATAACTCTACAAGTACAAACTCTCAAAAACGTGAAATTCAACACTTTTCAAATCGAGCATTCTCGATAATATTAAATCCATATTGGTCAGTGCTCTACGTCTCACGCACTGTGGAAAATAAGTTGTGCTGCTTCCCAGCAGAGCTGAGCACCTAATTTAGTCAGAATCTAGCTGTGTCACACTAGCGAATATTTCCATAATAGACACCTTTTCCATACAGGGTGTTACAAAAAGTTACGGCCAAACTTTCAGGAAACACTCCTCAAACACAAATAAAGAAAAGATGTTATGTGGACATGTGTCCGGAAACGCTTAATTTCCATGTTAGAGCTCATTTTAGTTTCGTCGGTATGTACTGTACTTCCTCGATTCACCGCCAGTTGGCCCAATTGAAGGAAGGTAATGTTGACTTCGGTGCTTCTGTTGACATGCGACTCATTGCTCTACATTACTAGCATCAAGCACATCAGTACGTAGTATCAACAGGTTAGTGTTCATCACGAACGTGGTTTTGCAGTCAGTGCAATGTTTACAAATGCGGAGTTGGCAGATGCCCATTTGATGTGTGGATTAGCACGGGGCAATAGCCGTGGCGCGGTACGTTTGTATCGAGACAGATTTCCAGAACGAAGGTGTCCCGACAGGAAGATGTTCGAAGCAATTGATCGGCGTCTTAGGAAGCACGGAACATTCCAGCCTATGACTCGCGACTGGGGAAGATCTAGAACGACGAGGACACCTGCAATGGACGAGGCAATTCTTCGTGTAGTTGACGATAACCCTAATGTCAGCGTCAGAGAAGTTGCTGCTGTACAAGGTAACGTTGACCACGTCACTGTATGGAGAGTGCTACGGGAGAACCAGTTGTTTCTGTACCACGTACAGCGTGTGCAGGCACTAAAAGCAGCTGATTGGCCTCCACGGGTACACTTCTGCGAATGGTTCATCCAACAATGTGTCAAACCTCATTTCAGTGCAAATGTTCTCTTTACGGATGAGGCTTCATTCCAACGTGATCAAATTGTAAATTTTCACAATCTACATGTGTGGGCTGACGAGAATCCGCACGCAACTGTGCAATCACGCCATCAACACAGATTTTCTGTGAACGTTTGTGCAGGCGTTCTTGGTGATGTCTTGATTGGGCCCCACCTACGCTCAATGGACCACGTTATCATGATTTCATTCGGGATACTCTACCTGTGCTGCTAAAACATGTGCTTTTACAAGTACGACACAACATGTGGTTCATGCACGATGGAGCTCCTGCACATTTCAGTCGAAGTGTTCGTACGCTTCTCAACAACAGATTCGGTGACCAATGGATTGGTAGAGGCGGACCAATTCCATGGCCTCCGCGCTCTCCTGACCTCACCCGTCTTGTCTACGCAACCCCGGTACCAAATGTAGAGACTCTTCGTGCTCGTGTTGTGGACGGCTTGTGATACAATACGCCATTCTCCAGGGCTGCATCAGCGCATCAGGGATTCCATGCGACGGAGGGTGGATGCATGTATCCTCGCTAACGGAGTACATTTTGAACATTTCCTGTAACAAAGTGTTTGAAGTCACGCTGGTTCGTTGTGTTGCTGTGTGTTTCCATTCCATGATTAATGTGATTTGAAGAGAAGTAATAAAATGAGCTCTAACGTGGAATGTAAGCGTTTCCGGACACATGTCCACATAACCTATTTTCTTTCTTTGCGTGTGAGGAATGTTTCCTGAAAGTTTGGGCGTACCTTTTTGTAACATCCTGTATATTCAAAATCATTTTCATGAATGATAATATCATTTGGGTAAATTAAAACCACTGTCAAATCAGAGCGTTTATTATTAAACTGTAGCTGCTGTAAGGCAAAGCGTAGTGCATTCCGGCAACTGTAGTTTCATATTCACATATCATCGAAATTACTGAGTTCCATGTTCCTTGAAAATTGGGGTGAAACGAGCCATAATTTCCGTTGATAAATCATATTTTACGCCTGTCTTATCATTTGTAAGGTCGTACAGTTTTGTACCTATTTTCAGATCTACCGGGTTTCAAGGGGAGTTGGAACGCCCTATCCCGACAATGTTAAATTTAGTGGCTTGGCTTCCCTGTATTTCAGGAACCACTGTAGCCATTGACATGAGACTTTTACAGGAAATTAATCTGTATGTTCTGAGTCTATTGAACTGCAATAACTGCACTTCAGTCAGTGCTTTCGGAAATACAATTTTTAATTACATAGTTAAAATTCTGTGTACTTTTTTGTACGTTATCCCAAATAATTTTAATTATCCACAACATTATGTCCTTTTTTAGTTCAGTAGACTCAGGATACGGATGTTATCACTCCCTGAAAATTTGAAGACTCTAGTCGAAGTGGTTTCTGAGATTTCTGTAAAATGAAACAGAAAATTTAAATTTTCAGGAACGGCTTCTAAAGTTTCAAAAGACTCTAAGTCACATAAAATACGCTTAATTTTTTATTTTTAGTCACTCAGAAACACCCGGTACCATGTTGTATATCGTCCTCTTGACCTTTTCCCAAATTTTGTCTTCTGTTCTTCTTTCTGGACTCCTTAGTGGCCAACTGTGCGACATACTCTGCTCTTATCAATGCAAACCTTCTCCATCCGTTCAAGTTCTCAGATGCGGTTTGCTCCGGGATTAATTCCCATATGCTGTAGCATTTTCACCCTAACAATTTTGCCATCATTAAAAGCAATAACAGCTTTACTGACCCCCCTTTTAGTGTCTTCATTCCAACAAAAACATTTTTTCGTAAGCGAATCCATATAAGATTATTGAACGACTTACAGGGAATTTGAGTCTGACCGTACTGATACTTCTTGAGTAATTCAGGATTTGCCAGGTCTCTGTAAATAGGTTTTATGATATCCATGACTGCTGGTGGGATGGAATGTTTATGGCTGTATGAACTGTTTGAGTACTGGACATTGTGGTAATTTCGCCATGAATCAGGTCCAGAGCAAAGGTGGTGCACTGATTTTTCATCAGTTGGCAGTCTGTGGAAGAAGGTATCCCATACTGCCTGCTTCATTTTCAACAAATCCTCAGTATTATTTCTAATGGCCATCCCATAATACTACCATAGTTCATCTTTTGTGGCGGTGTTCGTAGCGACAAACACTTGGCTGTAGAAATGGCTTACGAAGTCACCGCCACACTTTTAATAGCGGGCCGACCGGTCCGCTGGAACAGTAAACAGAAAGATGAAACCCCAAACACTCTGATTAAATAAAAGTCGGTACTTATCTTTTATTAATGAAGATACAGTAACACAGTAGTGAACTCGGTGTCTACAGAGATCTGTCTAGTTCGAGTCGGAGCGGCTAGGTCAGCGTCGGCTGACGACATACAACAACTCTGCTGCGATGAACACACAACTGACTACCAAGTACACAATTCGGAGGCGAGTATACTACTGAGCGGCGAATACAGAACTGTCCTAGCGCTCGCGACTCCAGCGCTTAAGAAGCCAGAAGCCAGCGGTGGCGCGCGCAGACTTGCGGCGATTTGCTGTCTCGCTGGCGCTGCTTATGCGGACGGCGTCCGGACTTTGATGCTGCCAACCTTTTGGCAGCGGGCTCGGTTGGCATTACTGGCTAGGACATAACATCATCAATAATTTTGTCCGTCAGCCTGCCTCTTATGGTTTTACCATCATAAAGTTTCTAGTCTATTAAACTTTGTTTCACCTTCCTCAACCTGGTGCCCATCCTCTTCTGGACATGACCAAGAGCCGGCCGCTGTGGCCGAGCGGTTCTAGGCGCTTCAGTCCGGAACCGTCCGGAACTAGTTTCATACATTCCAAAGGACTGAATAATTATTTGTTAGTTTCTGTGTCCTACATTGAAATATGAGCATCGCAAAAGATAAAATTTTGCTAGAGCTCTATGACTGATCTAAAATCACTTATTACTCTAAGTAATAATATTTTCTCTCTCCAACAAAACGAATGCCGTTAAAATCACTTGGATGACTTCTGTTTAAAATCGTGTTAGTTTTGTGATATATTTTCTGTTAGCTGGTACCCTAGTAGTTCTCACAGAGGCTACAAGTACTCATCGTAACAAGTGAAGCTACAAGAAAAAAGCCTTTGGCATCCACCACAGTGGGAACATAAAAAAATATTGATCATCTGGAGGAACTGAACTCTGGTTCAACGAACGTTGACTCTGACTCACTTGCACTCATCCTTCGGACCCCATTTAGCACTGCCGGGCAAATCACTGAATATTTCGTGATCGCGGTACACATCCTACACTGCCGTGTAGATTATTTAATTTGTATTAATTCCCAATGTTGTGTACGGCACATCTCTCTGGTATTTTGTCGCCATGGTCCGACACGGGAATCAACGGTTGCCACAAGGTGTGCCGCGACGCGCCAATAATTGCCGATGTCGGATTGGTCATTTTCTTTGCGGAAGGTTTTGTTTTGACGACTGTACCTTCCGGAGAGCCATACTCGCAAAAAACGTAGACTCCACATTCTGGAATAAGTCCAAAACATGCAACTACCGTCTTTGCGTGAACCATCCGCGAACGGAACAGGAGGAATATAAGGTATCCATTATCCCGTACTTAGCGTTATTAACTGTGTCCTCGAACAGGTCGAGAATGCACATAAATATTGATTATTGAGTTAGAAGCGCTGAGAGTGCTGTGTTAGCCGTTTTGTTGCTCAGTTGTCAAAATCGCAGAGTAACTGTTGAATGTGGTGTCGTGGTGTTTCCGGGGCAATAATGATGCCCATACTCTAGTACCCTTTGCCACATTTTGAATTTCAACTTTCCCACACTTTGTGCAAAGGGATCGAAAACTTATTAATACGATACTTTTCTGTTACCTAATATAGTACACTCAGAGTCTCTTCAAGGTGTCGCGTGACCTTAGAAATTGTAGATGCCGTCACGTCCAGTAAGGCGAAGGAAGAAAACTTTGCTCTGGATGTGGGATATCTTGTTGCTTGACTACAAATACAGTTCAACAAAGTAATCTTGTGAAACATCTAGCAGAAACCACAGCCATAGCATATCATTTACGAAGCAAGCGCTACGCCAGATACACCTAAAACCGTCTTTGCGCTGGACACGTGACGGAAGCTTTCCGTTACTTGATTCCCTTGTATCTTGTTATCCCCTGTTTTCAGGGTCAGACGGAGCTCGGTTCACGACAGGGTCTGAATCTCGACCTTTTAATACTGTTCGCTGTACCGCACAGAAAAATTCAGCGGCACTGTGCCCTGATTGGCCCACCGGTAGTCCAATGGCGTATCAGCGTTCGAGAACTTGAATTGCGTCGCAGAAAATTACTCATACTCGACAAGGTAAGTGCAAGTGGAACGTTGAGTTGTTATGTAATTAACTGGTTCGCGTGTTCGGAAGTACTGCTTTACGTAACTTCGCAAGCTGCAGTTCCACCAACACAGTTCCATACGATGACAAATGTAACTATTTGTGTAGACATTATAGGTTGGATAGACGCTGAAATGTAACCCCTTAGTGCAGTTTGTATTTTTTTTAAATAGGTCGTTAGCTGAAGCTGCACTTTTTATGCGGGTAAAGACGACCCCAAAATTCCAAGAGCGGTTTTCTGCGGTCTAGGCCGGTGGTTGAGCAATCCGATGTGCACAACCGCCAGAAGCACATCATAAATGTGGTAAATGATTATCTGGTCACAGTCGTATTTCTGACACAGAGAATTTTTTTTTTTTTTTTTTTTTTTTTTTTTTTTTTTTTTTTTTTACATATTCTCGGCATACCATCAACTGGAACAGCGACCAGCGCAATCAGAAAATATTATTTGGTTTAGTCTGTGGACCTTAGGCTTTTGATTCATTACAGAATTCTTTGACATTACCGATTTCATTTCCCGGAACAACATAAAAATGGGAGCAGTAATGTGCCCTTCATCGGTCCCACAATTCCCGTAAGGAGACTCCCACTATTCGATGCACAACGGAATCACAACACTAGTTTACCGTTGTCTGTGGACGGAGAAGACCTGTGATGGCTTGCCGAATACGATGTTTCACGTGGCAGATTTACTGTAGCACTTTCTGAAGAACACGGCCGTATCGCATTGTAGGTGTGTACTTTTAAAATTAATCATGTCAGCTAAACACATCGGTCGAAAAAAGACAGAAGATAAGAAAAAAGTTGTGAAATTTCGAAACTGCAGTCACAGAATTATACGAGTTCTGCAGTCCGTTTGGCCTGCCCGCACAACAGTCTGAAACAACTGAAGAGACAATGAGTGTCTTGGTTCAGCCCTAGGCTGTTAAAAGTAGCTTCTCGCGGCCAATTTGTGCATAGTTTTGGGAGATTCCACACCAGATAACTCGAAAAATGTACTTTGAAAACACGTTTTATTCGGATTTAGTTATGCCAGTTGTAAGTAGGTTGTTTCTGTTTTCTTATTGGTAACGCCACGTAGCGCTCTGTATGAAAATCACTGGCTGTGCTGTGTGCAGTCTGTGGCTAGTTTGCATTGTTGTCTGCCATTGTAGTGTTGGGCAGCTGGATGTTAACAGCGCGTAGCATTGCGCAGTTGGAGGTGAGCAGCCAGCAGTGGTGGATGTGGGGAGAGAAATGGCGGAGTTTTGAAATTTGTAAGACTGGATGTCATGAACTGTTATGTATATTATGATTTTTCAACACTATTAAGGTAAATACATTGTTTGTTCTCTATTAAAATCTTTCATTTGCTAACTATGCCTATCAGTAGTTAGTGGCTTCCATAGTTTGAATCTTTTATTTAGCTGGCAGTAGTGGCGCTCGCTGTATTGCAGTAGTTCGAGTAACGAAGATTTTTGTGAGGTAAGTGATTTATGAAAGGTACAGGTTAATGTTAGTCAGGGCCATTCTTTTGTAGGGATTTTTGAAAGTCAGATTGCGTTGTGCTAAAAATATTGTGTGTCAGTTTAAGCACAGTCATGTTTAATTTTTCTAAGGGGACGGTTCACAGTCAACATTAAAAATAGAAATCACTGAGTTATTGAAATAATTCCATAAACGTGATCAGATGTGGAGTCTCGTAAGCAAACAAATTGATACATATGTCATCAAAGTCGAATACGTGCTTTTTAATGTTTCTTCCCTGTTTGTCCATTTCGTGGAACACTAAAGTGACTTTTTTTTCATATTCAACAGGATTTACTCAACTGTTCCGAATTTTTATGTTTCAGATTATTAATTACGATGTCAACACAACAATATTCGAATATAATGTTTTTGCGAATGTTTTCATGTTAATGTTAACTCATTCGTTACCCTGTATGTAATCATATGATACACGTCCACATAAACAACAAAAGCAATGAATGACATTGCTAACTCATTACAATTCGTAAACGGTTCTCCTTCGGTTTTATGAATATAAATCGATGCCGTTTCATTGTATTCATATTAATAATATCAAAAGGTTTCATATACTACTGAAATATGCATGCTGTTAGGTATAAAGATAATCTATCTTAAAAATACTAAGTGGATAGCTACCTTTGCTTGAGAGAAAATTAGTTTACTATATTTCCCGTAGAAATTAGTGCACGGGACACGAATTCTTTCAAACTCACCGTCTTAATTATATTAAAAATGATATTAGAATTTTTCCCTCTTTGAGATAAATTCCTGCAGTAACGCCTACGATGAAAAAAATCACATGAAATATTTAATACTGGATGTTCCGAGTTCTTCAGCGCTGTATACCTCACTGAATACTGAAACATAAATAGATAATAGTTCCACTTTCTGCCACCATGTGAAAATATGGCACTGTAAGCAGTCAGAATACGAACTGTATCCTGTTTTGATGTGAGTATGCTGTTTGCACTTCACGATGCGTGTTGATTTCTTTTGTAGAGTAAATGTTATTGTAAATGGTAGAGACGAATTAAATTATCCGTACGAAATGCGATGGCTATTGAAAAGAAAGGTCGTGCACTGCTGATCAATTTGTTTTATCAGAACTGCAGCAACAGTAGCGCTGCATTGCGGTAATGTTTCTACCAGAAACGGCTGCGTAGGGGCCCCGTGTCAATAAATGGGCTAAGAGTGTGATTAAGAAATTTGAAGGAACAGTTGTATCAGATGGTGCAGCAGGAAGGGGGAGGCGGCCCATGCCAATGGCACACGTTGATGAACTTGCTGTAGCTATAGACAACCGTGCATAACATGCTTTAAATCCTGCAGCCAGTGCTCTTACCTCGTCAGGGGAACTGTCTCTTCCCTGGTCAATTGTTATCCCTACAAGATTAGGAATGTGCATCAAATGAAACCCGAGACACACTATAATGCCGTGACTTGGTCCTTCATATTTGGCACGTATGGAAATGGATGACATGTTGCCGAGGAAAATTCTTTCGACAGTGGGGGTACATTTTACTCTGCACGGTGCCGTGAATGCTCAGAACTGTCTCATATACAATTCTACTCCGCCACGTGCTGTGCAGGAACACCCACTGCAAAAAAAATGGCTCTGAGCACTATGGGGCTTAACTTCTGAGGTCATCAGTCCCCTAGAACTTAGAACTACTTAAACCTAACTAGTCTAAGGACATCACAAACATTCATGCCCGAGGCAGGATTCGAACCTGCGACCGTAGCGGTCTTGCGGTTCCAGACTGCAGCGCCTTTAGCCGATTAATGAACATACCTATGATGTTTCAGCGTCCTGCGATGTATACTGCCCGCACTGCATCACTCTGCACACTGTCAGTTTCATTATAACCACACACTAAGTCCTTAAGAAACAGTTACAAAATATTTATCCTTCATGATAGAAAACGTATGGTACAAACTGCAACCTTTAAATATAGGCACCCCAAAACCCAAGGAGTGCAGTGATCATGTCCACTTCTCCAAGTATGTGTGTTGTATACTAAAATCAGTGTCGTACTTTCTACTTTAAACAGCCCGTAATTAGAACGCCCTGTCCCCATATGCACAGAAGTTTTCTTCTTGAAAAGAGTCATAGCGTAAATGATAGCTCAAAATAAAAACACTAGAGAAGATGTAATCCTAGAAAATAAGTAATAAAACAAAGAATAAAATGTTCCCGCAATAATTAAACATTAAAAGCCGAAAAACGCATCTACGTTGCTATGTTCCGATTCACTGTTTGTATACGGTGTGTGTCACTATAAAACATCGACCTTACAATGAATCTTTTAATCAAGTATGTGACGTTCATAATAATATTATATACTAACAATAAAATTGCTCAGATATTAAAAATGTATACAGCATCCAGAGGAATAGTGGCGCAGTGTGGCTGTAATTTACTCCGCTGCTGTCAGCTGAGACCTCCATCGGATTTTATATTTTCCTGTCAGTCCCAGCAGCGTTCGTGTGTAAACTGGAGCTCTAGCCGGCGCCCTATCTCGCTTCCTCCAAGAGATATCGTAGTTTACCAACTCGCCACGTCCATGATAACCACTCCTCATATGCAACGTTCATTTGCGAGAGGTTGCATCTACGGGCTTTAGTATTAAGCAAAGAGATAGAGTAATATAGAGAGGCAAGACCGCGATCATAGTGAAGCAAACTAAACAACCGCCCGTCATGTTTTTGGAAGTGAAAACAAAGGGTCACCCTACATACAGTGCGTAACGAAATTACTAAACCTAGCCCAAAGTACAAAATTCAGATGTCTACGCAAAGTTTAACACAAGAAAGTTCTTTCTGAGCTGATCAATAACACAAATGAACAAAACCACCAACAATTTTTTTAAACAGTATGTACATGAAATGAGATATATTGGTAGTTTTATTGCATTTTTGCGTGCACTTATACTCTGCGCAACATTTAGGCATGATGTCGAAAGGAAATTCGGCAACTGCACATCTTACTAGTTCGCACACGTACTACCTCGCTTTTAAAACAACCACAGAATGACGAGTACAGTAACTAAAATGAGGAACCCACAACCGCTTTCGACAGGCGTTCGTCTGGAATTGGAAATCGGGTCACGTAGCGTCCCATGCCCGTTATTTTTGAGAGGACTCGTCGTAATTCATTGTTTCCGTATTATAGTTTGCGTGTTACGAGAGTACGCTGTTTCAGGGGAAAGGCGCAGTGAAGATTTATAACAAACACGCCACTCTAAGTGCGATTTGTTATAGATAAATGTCAGTCATGGACACATCAACTGTAAAAGCCCTTAGATGATTCTAAGACGAAGGATAACAATTTTCGAAACTGTAACCGATCGCTGTGGTCATGTGGCTAGAGACGTGCAATAGGGGAGTCGAAAGAAGTATGGACGCGTCCTGGAATACGCTTTCTTTTTCTTTCAGCTTCGTGTTTGTAACACACACTGTGTCTTTCTTATTCATGTAACAGAATTATATTCTGCAACGTTCACACATATAAGAGTTTCTCAGATTTCGTGACTTCACTCGGATTAAAAAATGAAAGACGACCCTGCTGCGAGTGAAACAATCGGCAGTTACATTTATATTCTTTCTTGTCACAAATGTTTCCAGAATATTTGGGGATTTCGAAGGTTGTGATTAGGGACGAATGTAATGTGACTGCTACGAGAGAAATGAGCAGCAACGACATTTATATTCTTGCATGTCACAAAAACTTTGCTGTTATTTCCGAATTTGTTGCGATTCTCGAGAGTGCGGATAGGAAGGAACCTGAAAGCATAGCTTGAATTGCTGCGAATGAAACAAGCAGCATTCATGTTTGTAGACTTGTCACATAGATTTAGTTGCCATCGAATCCTTAACAATGCTTTCGTAAATTTAGAGCTCAGGACAGAGATCACACCACACAGCAAGCAACTGGATTTCCGAACGCCAGTTGCACGTGGAAGTACTTTCGCATGGAACAGACATATGTGGTAGGGCAGGCGAATGGACAACTCCATTTTATTGGGATAATTTTAAGGAGAGTGTGCTACATTTGTAAAGGAGACAGCATGTAGGACACAAGTGCGATCGATAGATGAGTACCGTTGAAGTGTTTGGGATTGGCACCAGGTCGCATTAAAGGAAGACATCGAAGGAATTCAGAGGCAGGTTTCTAGATCTGTTACCGGTAGGTTCGAACAACAGGCCAGTATAAGGGAGATGCCTCGGGAACTCAATTCTAATCTCTGGAGGGAGGTTACGTTCTTTTCGAGGAGCACTGTTGTTAGAGAACCGGCATTTGAGGCTGACTGCAGAACGATTCTACTGCCGCCAACATACATTTCGCGTAAGGGCCATAAAAATAATATTAAAGAGTTAAGGGTTTGTGCGGAGACATATAGACAGTCGTTTTCCCCTCGCTCTGTTTGCGAGTGGAACAGAAAACAGAAAAGAAAATGACTAGCAAGGTGCAGGGTACCCCACTATACGGTGACTTGCGGAGTATGTATGTAGATGTAGATCAGGAAGTGCATGGCTATGAGGGTGAACTGAAGGATATACAGGGTGAGTCACTAACTGATGCCACCAAGAATAAATCCGGGAGTATGATAGGAGCTGAAAAGTTTGTAGGGGACAACGAGGGTCATAATATGACGTTGGTTTTTTGTTCCTATGTGGGGTCGCTTCAGAGATATGAAGGTCAACGTCTTTTTTTTTAATGGGATGCTATAGTTTGATAGTTATTCTCTGATAGCGGCTGTCGAGACTAATCCAATGATGTGTAACAGTAAGGTCTTTGCAGGTCAACGAAGGTCAGAAAGGCGGCATGAACGTCCATTTACAGAAGGTGTTCGAAGCTATGACCACTGGTATCAATGCGGTGCTGCAATCTTCTTATCATGGCTTGAGTGGTATTCCCCATCACTTCGGCACTTATAGAAGCACATGTTCTGACAATTCTCTCTCGCATCCCTTCAGGTGTAGTAGGAACCTCTTTACAAACAATGTCAAGTCCGGCGAACGAGCTGGCCACGACATATCTCCTCCGTGTCCAATCCAACGATTTGAGAATTGTATATGCAACTCATTTCCAGCCATCAGCGGAAACTGTGCTGGGCCCCCATCGTGTTGGTACCAAATTCTGTTCCTTGTTCCAAAAGGTATTTCTTCCAATAACAGACCTAATGTTTGTTCCAGGAATGTGGTGTACTTCCTACCATTAAGATTTCCTTCGATGAAATAGGGGCCTATAATTCTGTCCCCCAGAATCCCACACCATACATTCACCGACCACGGTGTGCAGCTTGCCGCAGCCAACATGGATTTTCAGTTGCCTAATAATGCATGTTATGCAAATTAACACTTCCCGGTTCGTGAATGTAGCCTCGTCAGTAAATAAAATCAACTTAACGAATGTGTGATCCATCTGAGCCCATCAACAAAATTCAATGGGGCGCCTACAATCCGTACCAGTTAATTCTTGCTGGAGACTGATATGGTAAGGATGATATTTATGGCGATGCAGAACACGAACAACACTACTCTGGCTCATGCCAGATTCCCTTGAGATTTGACGCCCACTAACACAAGGATCTAGAACCACAGTGGCGAGAGTACCAGTTTCCGTTTCCTCTTTAGTAACTTTTCTTTGCTGGATATGTTTCCGATGCGTTAAAGATTTAGTTGTTCTCAGTTTACTAAACACATATTTAAATGTACGACGTGTAGGGTGAGTACGCTGAGGATATCTTTCAGCGTATGTCTTTAGCTTTCACTGAATTTCGTTGGCATTCTCCATAAATGAGAAGCATATCGACATGTTCTTCGAAGGAATACATCATTCACATTACCGTTCCTATTAATGTTGTACTGCGAAACCGTGGAATGGTGTTTACATGTCTATGGCACGTTAGATGGATGCGCCGTATTCGGCGAATATTTACTATTTGCACGATATACGAGAGAGAATTGTCAGAGCATGTACTTCGTAAGTTCCGAAGTGATAAAGAATACCACTCAATCCATGGAAAGAATATTGCAACACTGCATTGACACTAATGGTCATCACTTCGCACACGTTTTGTAAACGGACGTTCAAGCCACCTTTGTGACCTTTGTTGACCTTCAAAGACCTTACTGTTTGTTGCAGATCATTGGTTTCGTCTCGATAGCCGGTAACAGAATATAAGAACCAAGCTATAGCAACCCATTTAAAAAAAAACAAAGTTGACCTTCATATCGCTGACGCGACCCCACCTAGCAACAAAAACCCATTGTCATAGTATGGCCTCCGTTGTCCCATGCAACATTTGCCCCACAAACTTTTCAGCTACTATCATACCTTCGGAGTTATTATAGGTGGCAACAGTTTGTGACTCTCCCAGTGTGTAGACTCTTTGATTCAGTATAGTATACAACTGTACGAACATTTGTAAAGAATATTGTAATTCAGTACAGAGATACTCTAGATTGTCTTTGTAAGTGCTTAAAGAATAAATAAATAAATCCTCGTACTTGCGCCCTCATCATTTTAAAATCAATTTTGTAGTCAATCGCATAAGGGGTGGGATATATTAGGCTAAATATCGTACATCTGTATGTCGTAATACGAGGGCTATTCGGTAAGTAAGGAACCATAGGTCGTGAAATGGAAACTACAGTGAAAATCAAAACTGATTTATTTGCAGCAGTTAGCTACAACTTCCAGCTACTTATCTACATAGTCGCCGATCCGACTTAGACAGTTTGTCGTAGCGTTGTACCAACTTTCCAATACCCTCGTTATAGAAGGCAGCCGCCAGTGCTTTCCGGCAATTCTCTACGCCGGCCTACAGCTCGTTGTCTGTACCAAAATGTTGTCTTCATAGCCAGCGGTTCATGTGAGCAGAGATGAAACTCAGAGGGAGGCAATTACGGGCTGTATTGTGGGTAACCAAACATTTCCAATTGAAAACGATGCAGGAGCATTTTCATTGCCCCTGCAGAATGCGGCTGAGAATTGTCTTGAAGAAGAAAACGCACGACGGTTGTATAATGTTGGCTGCATAACTTCAGGCAAAATTTCTCACCCGGCGCTCGTACTTGGCGGGAGACACTAGTGTCCTAGGTATCCTTATGTGCTCCCTGTCTGCTCAGAACTAAGAAGAATGACGTAATGCGATCGACGCGCATACTAGAGACACTGCCCAACACACCTGTGCAAAACTCCATCGGATTTTTAGTGTGGTTTCCATTTAGCGACCGATCGTTCTTTACTTTCCGAATAACCCTCGTATTCTACAGTTTATATTTTGGAAGTTGTAGGAAGGAGCGAGAAGAGGACAGGGGCAGGGCAAAAAGAAGGTGCACTCCGGTTGTTTCAGGGGAAGGAGAAAGAGATAATTCCTGGCTAGTAGATTACAGGGAACAATTTTGTGAGGAAGGAGGGAGATTGTTAACGATATCAGTATGCTACTGGTATGGTTGAAAAATGTACCTAGAAATCGACATGACGAAGCGCACTCATGTCCATATCTTAAATAGTTCTAGGAACTGCCTCTCACTGAGCTCTGTGTGAGCACTGAGAGACTTACCCGCTCTCCTTTTAATATGAATGCAGATTTCCACTCTTTCCAAGAAGTTCATCAGTGGACACTTAGAGGTAATAAATGTAGTATTTCAACATGATTCCCCGTATCTTGCATGATATTCACAATTTGAATTACATAATTACCGAAGGTAGATTTTTCTTTAGCTTTTCCTGCAGTATGCTCTTTAAACTTAGTCAAACACTAGTGTTCCGTTCACCCAATACTATTATACATGTTAATAGAAATTTTGTAAATACATTTAAAAATCTTTGTACGCAATCAGAAGTACGTGAAATCATGTCACGTAAAGAGCTTTTAGTTTTGAAGCTTATCATGACTTTTTTTTTCCCGAAACAAGTTCGCGATTTTTTCCAAGGTGCGCCCCATATAAATTACCCTTATATATTTAAATTTACTTCGTACACCGAAATCTTGAATATCCTCACTGTCCATTGTCTTATGTAAGCGTTCAGTTTACTCAGTCCCATAGCTATTGACCCTTGCAGCCTGCTTTGGGGCAGACCGCTCGGCTGCCGGGGGCACAGGGACAGTGGAGGCTACAAACAGTTTAAATAAGGAAATTAACATATTTAAACGAAATTACGTTACTTTCATACAAACGGCAATAGGTACTCCACCAGATGCATAAGTGTCACGAACTCTAACACTCAGAGAACTCACACAACGAAAGAAGAAACGTCGGGAACAGCCACTTTGCGACACATCCTCAGGGCGACGCAGAAAATCGGCAGTATAATGCGCAAACACGTCTTAAATACTATAGTATTTGCGAGGGTTGCCCAGAAAGTTATAAAACGCATTTTTTCTTCAATAATTCTTTATTGAACATAATAAGAATTACACACCCTATTTTTCCACGCAATCTCCATCCCGTTCTAAGGCCTTCCTCCAGCGCGAAACAAGGGCGTGTATGCCCTGTCGGTACCAATCCTTGTCCTGGCGGCGGAGCCAGTCCTTCACTGTGTGACTCACCTGCTCATCGTCCTCAAAATGTCTTCCACTGCCGAGACGTAATGCATCTGTCCCAGCGAATGACACCATCGGCTGCTGCAGCGTGTGGATGGTCTCCCCGACCGTGGAGTTCCGCCTTCTGATGACCTCAACCTTCGTCCCCAGCGACTAACTGTACTTCTGTCGATAGCAGATGCTCCATAGTATTTGCACAAGCGATGGGGATACTCCCCACAGTTTCTTTCCCTGCAGTGAGAAATTCAATGACGGCAGATTGCGTGTACCGTACATCATCTACAGACGGCATTTCGAAACTGTCCTGCAGCTACGCTATCTGTCGGAAGTGACGGAAACTAGGCGCGCTCATTCAGCAGGCTTCTAATAATACATACTGTTGTGTTGGCTGAAGAGCCAACACTGTGTTACGAATGGAGGCCGAAATGCACGCGTTTAGCTCACGCAGGCTGGCGTGAGGAGGGAAGCACGATACTGACGTGACAAGGAATTAGAATTCAGAGAGCGGACGTAGCTATTTTGATACTTAACTTTAATCCATTAATGATGAACGTCGCTCTTGACTGTACATGAGTCACAATTTATCTGTTCAGAAGACATATAGTAACTGAATATGGCGCCTTGCTAGGTCGTAGCAAATGACGTAGCTGAAGGCTATGCTAAACTGTTGTCTCTGCAAATGAGAGCGTATGTAGTCAGTGAACCATCGCTAGCAAAGTCGGCTGTACAACTGGGACGGGTGCTAGGGAGTCTCTCTAGACCTGCCGTGTGGTGGCGCTCGGTCTGCAATCACTGATAGTGGCGACACGCGGGTCCGACGTATACTAACGGACCGCGGCCGATTTAAAGGCTACCACCTAGCAAGTGTGGCGTCTGGCGGTGACACTACACATACACTATGTGATCGAAAGTATCCGGACACATGGCTGAAAATGACTTCCAAGTACGTCGTGCCGTCCATCGGTAATGCTGGAATTAAATAAGGTGTTGGCCTACTCTTAGCCTCGATGACAGCTTACACTCTCGCATCCATACATTCAATCATGTGCTGAAGGTTTCTTGGGGAATGGCAGCTGATTCTTCACGGAGTGCTGCACTAAGGAGAGGTATCGATGTCGGTCGGTGAGGCCTGGCACGATGTCGGAGTTGCAAAACACCCTAAAGGTGTTCTGTAGGATACAGACCAGGACTCTGTGGAGCCCAGTCCATTACAGGAATGTTAATATCGTGTAACCGCTCCGCCACAGGCCGTGCATTAAAAACAGGTAGTTCTGATAGTGACGTGGAAACGTGAAGGGACACGTACAGCACAAAAGCGTACAGGCCGACAGTTGAAGAGGGTCGTAAAGTGTAATAGAAAGACATCTCTCCAGACCATCACACAAGAATTCTAATCTGCAACAGGATGAACACCAGGTACTATGACAGTTAGGAAGGAGGTGAGAAAACTTGGATTTCATGGTCGAGCGGCTGCTTGTAAGCACACATCACGCCGGTAAATGCCAAACGACGCCTCGCTTGGTGTAAGGAGCGTAAACATTGGACGGTTGAACAGTGGAAAAATGTTGTTTGGGGTGACGAATCACGGTAAACAATATGGCGATCCGATGGCAACGTGTGGGTATGGCGAATGCCCAGTGAACGTTATCTGCCAGAGTATAGCGCCAACAGTTAAATTCGGAGGCGGTGGTGCTATGGTGTGGTCGTGTTTTCCATGTAGGAGGCTTGCACCCCTTGTTGATTTGCGTGGGATTATCACAGCAAACGCCTTCATTGATGTTTTAAGCACCTTCTTGTTTCCCACTGCCGAAGAACAATTCGGCGACGGCGCTTGCATCTTTCAATACGATCGAGCACCTCTTCATAATGCACGGCCTGTGGAGGAGTGGTTGCACGATATTAACATTCCTGTAATGGACTGGCCTACAGAGAGTCCTGATCTGAATCCTACAGTACACCTATGGGATGTTTTGCAACGCCGACTTCGTGTCAGGCCTCACCGACCGACATCGATACCTCTCTTTAGTGCAGCACTCCGTGAAGAATCAGCTGCCATTCCACCAGAAACCTTCCAGCACATGCCTGCGAGAGTGGAAGCTGTCAACAAGGCTAAGGGTGGGGCAACACCATACTGAATTCCAGCATTACCGATGGAGGGCGCCACGAACTTGTAAGTCATTTTCAGCCATATGTCCGAATACTTTTGATCACATAATGTACCAGCTGAACGATTGACACGGCACACGCCACGAAACTTGTCAGGAGAGACGACTTTATAGACAAACATCTTTATAACTCACCCATTTTACACGAAATACGTGTAAATTATAGTCGCAGACCTCCCTTGTAAGGTAATAAATATCGTATGAAAACCATGCAGTAGTTTCTAACATTCAAATTACAATATGAATACTCGCACGTGTAGCCAAACACTATGTTGGATATGCGTAAATATCTGCATGGAGAAGCATACTTGCAAGTGATCTACAAAGATACTGTTGCTTATCATTATCAAGCACTTTTACAAAATATTAAGTTTTCGTTTCACGGAACGTAATTTTATAACATGAAATATAGCTTAAACTATTTGAAGTTTTTTTTTGAAGATATTTGTCTGGAATGTAGTCTTCTATTAAAGTGAAACGTGAATGACAAACATTTTGGACAAGAAAAAAGTTGAGTTTTTCGAAAGAGTATGTTTCGTAAGGATTCTGGAGACCGGATGGGTAGATCTCGTAACGTAACTAACGAGAAGGTACAGAATCTGTTTGAAGCGAAAAGAAGTGTATCATACAGCTTGAGTAAAAGAAGGGATGGTCGGTTGATAGGATATGTCCTGAAGCATCAAGGAATCGAGGAGCGGAGTGTGGAGACGCAAAAATTCTCGAGAGAGCTCAAGGCTTGATTAAGTAAGCAAGTTGAAATGGATGTAGGTTGTGGTAGTTACGCAGAGATGATGCAGCTAGCACAGGACAGGCTAACGTTGAGTTCAGCAAAAAACCAGTTCTAGGACTGAAGATCTCAGCAGCAACGATGGCACAATAGACTACTTCGCAGAGAGAATGTGGCAGAAAAACACATACACAAACACACAGACCCGCGCGCACACACATACACGTCATATTCCAAAACGATTTAAACTTTGCAGCACACAAAAAAAGAGGGAATAAATTCTTGAAGCCTGTTACGTCCTGCATGGAAAAATGTAATTGGTGCAGGAGCTCTTGAGAGTTAGACCATTATCGATGTAGTTGCAGATTTCGGCCGCGCGGAGTGGGCGCGCGGTTTAAGGCGCCATGTCATGGACTGCGCGGCCCCTCCTGTCGGAAGTTCGAGTCCTACCTCGGGTACGGGTGTGTGTGTTGTTCTTAGCATAAGTTAGTTTAAAGTAGTGTGCAAGTCTGGGGACCTATGATCTCGTCAGTTTGGTCCCTTAGGAATTCACACACATATCTGAACATTTGTTGTAAATTTTCTAAAACCATCATTTTTGATAAAAAATTAATTTTTAACGCTTGTCCACTTTTTAGGATTTCGTGCCTCAATCGGTGCCTTATACGATCACTTTGTTGTCTATGTGTCTGTCTGTCTACCTTTCTGTCCAGCTGTTGAGAACCCATTTTCTCAACAACTGGTAGACATATCCAGTTGAAATTTATACTAAGAGCCACGATCTCTTGGCGGTGTACAAAATTGAATCTTCTAAGTCAATGCAGACAGAAGATACAGACATTTATGTCACATATTTAGATATTTCCTTCATTCATCAATACCTATTAGGGACTTCCGTTCACTTAGAATCATGAAATTTGGCAAGAACCAATGTTTCTCAGGACAAATAAAAGGAAAAATATCTCAAACTGTTAATTCATAATAATATCACATTCAAAAAAAGTATTACTTTTGTCAGTTTTTATCCGACGACAAACTTGAAATTAAAACAATCAGCTGTTTTGCATTCGCCGATTAGTCTGAGACAGCGTACTCCACAAACGACTTGAAACGCTGTATTTACGCACAGTAACCGCTCCTGGATATCTGTTGATGAATAAATTCCGAAACGCTTCATATGAACCACAAATTCACTCCTCGCCTGATGTTTGACTTTTACTGTTCCGACCCAGTCAGCCTGAATGCGGAACTATTGATTATTATAAAAATGGTCGCCTGCCTCCTTAATGACTGTCTGACAGATTTATGTTATTGAAATTAATACATTTTCGAAAATCTTGCAGTCCCTGGGAGCGTTACATTGACAGTATCAATGTCGATAACGCACAAATGATCGAGATACTCGATTCTCGGAATGGATAAACTGTCTCTATACATATTAAAGTTTCTACAGAACCCGCAGTGGGCGAATCGAAGAGTTTTCATCTTTCCTCACCTGCATCAGGAACGTTTTGGGGATAAATAAGGACTACGCTACCTAGCTCACGCCCTATTAACAGCTTACCTTGCAACAGTAAACAACAGTCACAGTGTGTGGATGAGCTTTGATGACAACTCATAAGAATACCCGATCTATAACACCAATCTCTTCATTATTTTCTCAGTTTGAGTACAGGTACGGTTACCATAGTCATTCCATCAATCAGGACGACCTTTCCAAGCAAACCAATATTTCAACCAAGGATTTATGACACGAAAAGTTCATCCTACATTTATGAACTCGTATAAGCTCTACACTCGGTGCTGAACGTGCTTTTCATCCCGTTGCGGCCTTGATGGCGTGGTTCTGTTCCTGCTGTCTTTTACACCATCAGCCGGGGGCGAGCTCTCAACTTGCCACATGTATGGCAGCTGCATGGATTATCTCATAACTGAACATCTTGGCTCAGCATTATCTTCTTGTGTTGACTAATCAAAGAAACAGAAAAGATCAAGACTCCTTTCTGGCAAACAGGTACGTCGAAGAAGTCCACAATTTATTAAAATTGATATCCTCAGCTTTTACACAACTCGTGAACGGAAAGATTACGAAAACAATTTTGAATGTGGTAAACTCACTGAGTTTGCTGCCATTCGTAAGGTACGAAGACAGTGGGAGGTGGATGGGAAGGATGGGGGAAATCACTGTAGGATCTAAACGAGACAAACACCTGGTCGGCTCGTGAAGAGTACAAGCGTTGAAAACTTATTGAAAATATATTTGTATTGCAACATACCGTAGTTTTCCAACTGTTATGGATACACTGTACCACTGCACAAACAGTACGAAATAAATCTGTATCGATGTAGGAGGTGTACCAAACGTTTATGGTCAAACTTACACTGCCTGACAAGAAACGTGAAGCGCCCGGAAATGGTGGGGGAAATGATATAAAGCTTCTCGGGTAGAGAGAGTCTGTGATGTTATTTCGGTGACTATAAAATAGTCCCCAACTTATGTGACAGTATGAGCCCAATCATCATTAAAAAGTTGTACCTCCTCTGGAATCGATGAATGCACACATTCGGTTACATAGTCGTTGTGTCCTCTTACTGTTGCATGACGTACCGAGTTATAATGGGGGGACTGTATGCAAGTTTCTTTCCATGCACTGAGTTTTCTCGTACGAGATATGAAGGAAAGTTTTCTGTGTGATTTCGTGAAGCTTATCCAGGGCAAGTTTGACTTCACCTCTGTTGTTTGTTGCAGTAGCGATGTCGTTTCCAAAAGCTTTCTGAGTCCAAGCAGAGTAGCATTGCTCATAGCACATCGTAGCAAGAAAATGTTAATATACCATTAGTTAACTACAGGAGCGTCTATGGTAAGGTCCAGGAACTAATCTCGTTTATAAACGGCAACAACGCCCATATGGTGCTAGCGACAGCAAGCTGACTGAAACCAGACGTTAGAAGATATGAAACTCTAACTTTCAACTTGAATGTGTATCGCAAAGGTACGTTGGAAGCTGGTGGTGGAGTCGTGTCTACAGCCATAAAGATGCGACAATATCTAGTGACATTAGCACAGATTCTGTTCAAATGTGTGTGATATCTTATGGGACTTAACTGCTAAGGTCATCAGTCCCTAAGCTTACACGCTACTTAACCTAAATTATCCTAAGGATAAACACACACACCCATGAAACTTCCTGGCAGATTAAAACTGTGTGCCCGACCGAGACTCGAACTCGGGACCGAGTTCGAGTCTCGGTCGGGCACACAGTTTTAATCTGCCAGGAAGTTTCATATCAGCGCACCCTCCGCTGCAGAGTGAAAATCTCATTCTGGAAACATCCCCCAGGCTGTGGCTAAGCCATGTCTCCGCAGTATCCTTTCTTTCAGGAGTGCTAGTTCTGCAAGGTTCGCAGGAGAGCTTCTGTAAAGTTTGGAAGGTAGGAGACGAGATACTGGCAGAAGTAAAGCTGTGAGGACCGGGCCTGAGTCGTGCTTCAATAGCTCAGATGGTACAGCACTTGCCCGCGAAAGGCAAAGGTCCCGAGTTCGAGTCTCGGTCGGGCACACAGTTTTAAGCTGCCAGGAAGTTTCATATCAGCGCACCCTCCGCTGCAGAGTGAAAATCTCATTCTGGAAACATCCCCCCAGGCTGTGGCTAAGCCATGTCTCCGCAGTATCATTTCTTTCAGGAGTGCTAGTTCTGCAAGGTTCGCAGGAGAGCTTCTGTAAAGTTTGGAAGGTAGGAGACGAGATACTGGCAGAAGTAAAGCTGTGAGGACCGGGCCTGAGTCGTACTTCAATAGCTCAGATGGTACAGCACTTGCCCGCGAAAGGCAAAGGTCCCGAGTTCGAGTCTCGGTCGGGCACACAGTTTTAAGCTGCCAGGAAGTTTCATATCAGCGCACACTCCGCTGCAGAGTGAAAATCTCATTCTGGACACACACCCATGCCCGAGGGGAGGACTCGAACCTCCGCCGGGACCAGCCGCACAGTCCATGACTGCAGCGCATTAGGCCGCACGGCTAATCCCACGCGCCACAGATTCTTAATGCGATATAATTTACCTGAGCACAAGACAGAACTTGGTCATCAGATGTTTTTATAAACTAACTGCCTCAGCAGCAGTGGTGACCGAACAGTTGAGAGGAAACATGGAGAATATTTTGCGTAAATTTTCTGGTCGAATTATAGTTTTAGGTGGAGATTTTAACCTACCAGATACAGACTGCCAGACTCAAGTGATAGGGATGGGGATTAGGGGCAGAGAATCATTTGAAATTGTTCTTGTAGTACAGTCCAGTGATTGCGGTGCCACAACCATTGTCGGCAACGCGAAATGATACCTCAGACATTAGCGAGGCCTCGCAGCAACCAACTGGAGGACCTCCAAAAGACACGCCTCCCTCTCAGCAGTGCAGCGCCCTCGTACTGAGGTCAACACAAAGCTGATTATGGGAGGGCTCTGCCACAATTCATGAGCTCCTCTGAAGGAGTCAACATCATAGTACAGGACCAACGAGTTCTTAAATTTTCTGATTAACTTTCACTTTAGTAAAGGTTGAACATTGTACCTCAGGAGAACAGTTTGTTAATTAGGGCATCAAGTGGCGCTTTACTAGTCAACGACTGTTGTAAATTATCCAGTACTCCTGTGGCAAAGCATTGGTTCAAAGTTAAGTAAATCTTTTATTCATTAATGTAATAAAGTGAATTAATATTTCATTTGTTCTACCTCCCATGTGCCGACTCGCCGAGCAATTAAGAACCTACAGTTATGAACGGACGATTGTAATTTCGTCGTGTTACGATAGTTTAAGGTGCTTTATCCGAAAACTACCTAGGGCGTTTAATCAGAGTACCGATTTGTGGATATCTTGGATCTACTGGTGTTGAAGAGACACGAACTTTCCAAGTTAGCGTCAGAGGATCAGTGATCGTAAGGAGTTACACCATCACTGAAGAGGGCTGTAAATAGGAATACAAAGAAAGCACGAGGTCTTTCCGCTTAGCAAGAGAGACAACAAATTCACTGCAGGTTAGCTGCACGAAAATTTCCTCTCCAGAGCTAACAACGTTGAGTATCAATGGACAAAGTTCAAGAGCATTGTACAGTGAGGCTTCCATTCAGTCGCTTGATGCCCATTTTGGTAAGACAGCTGAAGATAGCAAAACGAAAACCGAAGATTTAAATTTCACGTTCAAGAAACCTTTCCACAGGAGAATCGCACAAACTTACAAACATACCTCATTTGACCAACAAATAGACTCCAGTACCTGAAAGATTTGAAAGCAAATAAATCATCATGTCCGGATTGAATCCCAATTCGGTTTCACAAAGAGCACTCTACAGCACTGGCCCCTTACCTAGCTTGCATTTATCGTGAATCTCTCACCCAGCACAAAGTCTCAAGCGATTTGAAAAAAGTGCAGGCGACTCCTGTTTATAAGAAGGGTAAATGAACGGATGCCATATTCCTTGACTTCCGGAAAGCGTTTGACTCGGTGCCTCACTGCAGACTCCTAACTAAGGTACGAGCATATCGGATTGGTTCCCAAATATGTGAGTGGCTCGAAGACTTCTTAAGTAATAGAACCCAGTACGTTGTCCTCGATGGTGAGTCTTCATCGGAGGTGAGGGTATCATCTGGAGTGCCCCAGGGAAGTGTGGTAGGTCCTCTGTTGTTTTCTATCTATATAAATGATCTTTTGGATAGGGTGGATAGCAATGTGCGGCTGTTTGCTGATGATGCTGTGATGTACGGGACTTGAGTGACTGTAGGAGGATACAAGATGACTTAGACAGGATTTGTGATTAGTGTAAAAATGGCAGCTAACTCTAAATATAGATAAATGTAAATTAATGCAGATGGATAGGAAAAAGAATCCCGTAATGTTTGAATACTCCATTACTAATATAGCGCTTGACACAGTCACGTCGATTAAATATTTGGGCGTAACATTGCAGAGCGATATGAAGTGGGATAAGCATGTAATGGCAGTTGTGGGGAAGGTGGATAGTCGTCTTCGGTTCATTGGTAGAATTTTGGGAAGATGTGGTTCATCTTTAAAGGAAACCGCTTATAAAACACAAATACGACCTATTCTTGAGTACTGTTCGAGCGTTTGGGATCCCTATCAGGTCGGATTGAGGGAGGACATAGAAGCAATTCAGAGGCGGTGTGCTAGATTTGTTATTGGTATGTTTGATCATCACGCGAGTGTTACGGAAATGCTCCAGGAACTTGGGAGGGAGTCTCTGGAGGAAAGGAGGCGTTCTTTTCGCGAATCGCTACGGAGGAAATTTAGAGAACCAGCAGTTGAGGCTGACTGCAGTACAATTTTCCTGCCGCCAACTTATATTTCGCGGAAAGACCACAAAGATAAGACAAGAGAGATTAGGTCTCGTACAGAGGCATATAAGCAGTCATTTTTCCCTCGTTCTGTTTGGGAGTGGAGTAGGGAGAGAAGATGCTAGTTGCGGTACGAGGTACCTTCCGCCACGCACCGTATGGTGGATTGCGGATTATGTATGTAGATGTAGATGTAGAACGGACCCGCAAAATTACAAACCAATATCACTAACTTCTGTTTACTTGAACAAATTCTCAGTTCGAATCTAATAAGCTTTTTTGAGACTGAGAAGCTTATGTCCATGAATGTGCATGGTTTAGAAAAGCATCGCTCATGCGAAACTCAGCTTGCCCTCTGCTCACATGATATACTGCGAACTATGGATGAAGGGTAACAGACAGAGTCCATATTTCTGGATTTCAGGAAAGCTTTTGATACGGTGCCTCATTGCAGGCTGTTAACGAAGGTACGAGCATGTGGAATAAGTTCCAAGATATTTGCGTGACTCGGAGACTTCTTAAGTAATAGAGACCAGTATGTTGTCCTCGGTGGAAAATGTTCATCAGAGACAAGGGTGTCGTCAGGAGTGAAGTGAGATGGGACCGCTGTTCCTAACTACATACATAAATGATTTGGCGGACAGGATGGGCAGCAATCCGCCGTTGTTTGCTGATGATGCTGTTGTGTACGGTGAGGTGTCGAAGTTGATTGTCTGTTGGACGACAAAATTTCTAGTTGGTGCGATAAACGGCAGCTAGGTGTAAATGTGGGAAAATGTAAGTTAATGCGGATGAGTAGGAAGAAAAAATCTGTAATGTTCGGTTACAGTATCGCCCTTCTTGACGCACTCGTTTAAATATCTGGGCGTAACGCTGCAAAGCGATATCAAACGGAATGAGCATGTGAAAACTGTGGTAGTGAAGGCGAATGGTCGACTTCGGTACATTCGGAGAATTTTAGGAAACAGTGGGTCGCCGGTATAGGACGCTGTTGCGACCTATTCTTGAGTACTGATCGAGTGTTTGGGATTCGTAGCAGGTCAGATTGAAGGAAAATATCGAAGCAATTCAGAGGCGGGCTGTTAGATTTGTTACCGGTAGGTTCCAACAACAAGCAAGTGTTACGGAGATGCTTCGCGAACTCAAATGGGAATCCCTGGAGGGAACGCGACGTTCTTATCGACAAGCACTGCTGAGAAAATGTAGACGACCAGGATTTGAATCTGACTGCTGAATGCTTCTACTGCCGCCAACACACATTGCCCTTAAGGACCACGAAGGTAATATTCGAGAAATTAGGGCTCGCTCGATTTGCGAGTGGAACAGGAAAGAAAATCACCAGTAGTGGTACGGGGTACCCTCCGGTACACACTGTACGGTGGCTTGCGGAATATTTACGTAAATGTAGATGTAGATATAGATTTAGATGTAGTTATGTGCCGAGCTAAGCTGAGTAGATGGACAAAACCCGCCGTAGTATAACACCCACGTTAAAAAACTGCTACAAAAGCAAAGGGGCCTTCACTACAAGTTTAAACGTGTCCAAAGCCTCACAGGCAAACAAAAACTAAATGAAGTCGAAATTAAAGAAAGGAGAGCCATGCTTGAAGTGTTCAACGAATTCTAAAGTAAAATCCTGTCTACAGACACACAGAAAATCCTAAGAAGTTTTGGTCTCATGTTAAATCAGTAAACGGATCGAAGTCATCTGCACGGGCACACTGTGACCACAATGAGACTGAAACGGAGGACGGCACAGTAAAGGAAGATGTACTAAATGTCTTTTTCCAAAACTGTTTCACAAAGGAAGATTGCACTGTAACATCTACTTTAAATCGTCGCACGAATGACAAAATGCCTGACATCGAAATAAGTCACCACGGGACAGAAAAGCAGCTGAGATCGCCCAGCAAGGGGAAGTCCAGTGGACCTGACGTGATACCACTTCAATTCTACACAGAGAATCGAAGGAAGTTTCAGCAGTGTCCCGCAGGTCTCTGGAGGAGCGAAGTGTCATCGATGATTGGAAAAACGCACAGGTCATTCCCGTTTCAAGAAGAGAATCTTCGACGCCGGTCAGTTGCAGAATTTTGGAAGATGTTTTATGCTCACCTATTACGACATTTATAGAGGCAAAAAATCTCTGTAGGAATCAACATGATTTCCGAAACCCACGACCCTCTGTTCGTCCACGAGATCAAGGAAGCAGTAGATACAGGAGCCCCCGTAGATATGGTGTTCGTTGAGTTCCCAACTGACGCCGAATGAAGAAAATACGAGCTGACCAACTGAGTAATTGGTTTGAAGAGTTTCTAGCAAACAGAACATAGCATGTCGTTTTGAACGGAGAACTGGAAGAGTGTGAGCAACATTTCATGGTTTTACATAGATCATACACTGAAGAACCAAAGAAACTGGTACACCTGCCTAATACCGTGTAGGGGCCCCGAGAGCACGCAGACACCAGGAATCCTCCAGGGCTGTCCATAAATCCGTAAGAGAACGACGAGGTGGAGATCTCTTCTGAACAGGATGTTGCAAGGCATCCCAGATATGCTCACTAATGTTCATGTCTGGGGAGTTTGGTGGCCAAAATGTATGTGTCACATGTTAAAGGTCCCATATCACTCCAACTACACACGCACCACACCATTAAGAGCCTCCACCAGCTTGAACAGTCCCCTGTTGACATGCAAGACCCATGAATTCCATACCCGTACACGTCCATCCGCTCGATACAATTTGAAACGAGACTCGTCCGACCTGGCAACATGTTTATAATCATCAACAGTCCAATGTCGGTGTTTACGGGTCCAGGCGACGTGTAAAGCTTTGTGTCGCGGTGTCATAAAGCGTACACGAGTGAGCCTTCGGCTCCGAAAGCCCATTTAGATGGTGTTTCGGTGAATGGTTCGCACAGTGACACTTATTGATGGCCCAGCATTGAAATCTGCAGCAATTTGTGGAAGGGTTGCTCTTCTGTCACATTGAACGATCGTCTTCAGGCGTCGTTGGTCCCCTTCTTGCAGGATCTTTTTTTGGGCCTCAGCGATGTCGGGGATTTGATGTTATACCGTATTCCTGATTTCACGGTACAATCGTGAAACATTCGTACGGGAAAATCCCCACTTCATCGTTACTTACATCTATATCTACATCTACATGATTACTCTGCAGTTCACATTTAAGTGCTTGGCAGAGGGTTCATCGAACCACAATCATACTATCTCTCTACCATTCCACTCCCGAACAGCGCGCGGGAAAAACGAACACCTAAACCTTTCTGTTCGAGCTCTGATTTCTCTTATTTTATTTTGATGATCATTCCTACCTATGCAGGCTCGGTTCAACAAAATATTTTCGCATTCGGAAGAGAAAGTTGGTGACTGAAATTTCGTAAATAGATCTCGCCGCGACGAAAAACGTCTTTGCTTTAATCACTTCCATCCCAACTCGCGTATCATATCCCCTATTACGTGATAATACAAAACGAGCTGCCCTTTCTTGCACCCTTTCGATGTCCTCCATCAATCCCACCTAGTAAGGATCCCACACCACGCAGCAATATTCTAACAGAGGACGAACGAGTGTAGTGTAAGCTGTCTCTTTAGTGGACTTGTTGCATCTTCTAAGTGTCCTGTCAATGAAACGCAACCTTTGGCTCGCCTTCCCCTCAATATTATCTATGTGGTCTTTCCAACTGAAGTTGTTCGTGATTTTAACACCCAGGTACTTAGTTGAATTGACAGCCTTGAGAATTGTACTATTTATCGAGTAATCGAATTCCAACGGATTTCTTTTGGAACTCATGCGGATCACCTCACACTTTTCGTTATTTAGCGTCAACTGCCACCTGCCACACCATACAGCAATCTTTTATAAATCGCTTTGCAACTGATACTGGTCTTCGGATGACCTTACTAGACGGTAAATTACAGCATCGTCTGCGAACAACCTAAGAGAACTGCTCAGATTGTCACCCAGGTCATTTATATAGATCAGGAACAGCAGAGGTCCCAGGACGCTTCCCTGGGGAACACCCGATATCACTTCAGTTTTACTCGATGATTTGCCATCTATTACTACGAACTGCGACCTTCCTGACAGGAAATCACGAATCCAGTCGCGCAACTGAGACGATACTCCATAGGCCCGCAGCTTGATTAGAAGTCGCTTGTGAGGAACGGTGTCAAAAGCTTTCCGGAAATCTAGAAATACGGAATCAACTTGAGATCCCCTGTCAATAGCGGCCATTACTTCGTGCGAATAAAGAGCTAGCTGCGTTGCACAAGAACGATGTTTTCTGAAACCATGCTGATTACGTATCAATAGATCGTTCCCTTCGAGGTGATTCATAATGTTTGATACAGTATATGCTCCAAAACCCTACTGCAAACTGACGTCAATGATATAGGTCTGTAGTTCGATTGATTACTCCTACTACCCTTCTTAAACACTGGTGCGACCTGCGCAATTTTCCAATCTGTAGGTACAGATCTATCGGTGAGCTAGCGGTTGTAATGATTGCTAAGTATGGAGCTATTGTATCAGCGTAATCTGAAAGGAACCTAATCGGTATACAATCTTGACCTGAAGACTTGCCCGTATCAAGCGATTTGAGTTGCTTGGCGACCCCTAACGTATCTACTTCTAAGAGACTCATGCTAGCAGCTGTTCGTGTTTCAAATTCTGGAATATTCCATTCATCTTCCCTGGTGAAGGAATTTCAGAAAACTGCGTTCAATAACTCCGCTTCAGCGGCACAGTCGTCGGCAACAGTACCATCGACACTGCGCAGCGAAGGTATTGACTGCGTCTTGCCTCGGAGACGCTGGGTGCTATAGCTCGTGCGCCGACGATAACACCACGTTCAAACTCACTTACAATTACGCCACACACTTGTTGTCTTTTATAGGTGTTGACGACCACAGCGCCGATTCTTCCTGTTTACATATCTCTGTATTTGAATACGCATGCCTATACCAGTTTGTTGTGCTGTTGTGCCCTTCAATGTATGTAAATGATCTAGTAGATAAGTCGGAAGTTCCATGAGGCTTTTCGCAGTGGATGATGCTGTTGTATAAGTATAACGGATAAGTCACGCCGCTAGGTGATTGCTGCGAAACGCAAGAAGCCCTGCAGAGGACTGACGCTTGGAGCATGGAGTGGCAATTGACCCGCAACATATACGAGTGTAACGTATGGCGGCTACATAACACGAAGACTCGTTATCGTATTATTGCACGTTTGCAGAACAATCAGTTTTACTTCGTAAAATATCTATGAGGACGCGTAAGGTGTGATCTGAAATAGAATGATCACATAAAATGAATTGTATGGCAGATACCAGACTTTGATTCGTTGGAAGAATCCTCAGCAAATGTATTCCCATCAAGTAAAGAAGTACTTCACAAAACACTCGTTGGCCGATACTTAATGTTGCTCTTCAGCATGGGATCCATACCAGAGAGGACCCATAGGCGGAATAGAGAAGATGTAAAAAAACAGTAGTGCGTTTCGTGACAGGTTAATTTCGTAAGCGCGAAAGTGTCACAGAGATGATCAACGAATTCCAATGGCAGACACTAATGGAGAGGCGTTCTCCATCGTGGTGTCGTTTATTGTTAAAAGTTCCGGGAGTTTACGCCCTTAGAAGAATCAACCAATATAATGCTTCCTCCTACTCATATATCACGAAAATGCCGTGAAGATAAAATTAGAGAGCCCACTGGCTGATTACAAGCAATCGTTTATTTTATTTTATTTATTTATTTATTTATTGTTCCGTGGGACCAAATTAAGGAGAAATCTCCATGGTCATGGAACGAGTCAATATATGAAATTATAAAACGATAGTAGAAACAGATAAAATGAAATATAAAAAACATATGCAGGCGACAAGTCGTAAGTTTAAATAAAGAAAATCAACAATGTAACACTGGAATTTGCTTAATTTTTTAGCTCTTCCAGGAGCTCCTCGACAGAATAGAAGGAGTGAGCCATGAGGAAACTGGTCAGTTTAGACTTAAAAGACTTTGGGCTACTGCTAAGATTTTTGAGTTCTTGTTGTAGCTTATTGAAAATGGATGCAGCAGAATACTGCACTCCTTTCTGCACAAGAGTCAAGGAGGTGCATTCCACATACAGATTCGATTTCTGCCTAGTATTACCTGAGTGAAAGCTGCTAACTCTTGGGAATAGGCTAATACTGCTAACAACAAACGACATTAAAGAAAATATATACTGTGAGGGCAATGTCAGAATTCCCAGACTATTGAATAGGGGTCGACAAGAGGTTCTCGAACTTACACCACATATAGCTCGAACAGCCCGTTTTTGAGCCAAAAATACCCTTTTTGAATCAGAAGAATTATCCCAAAAAATAATACCATACGACATAAGCGTATGAAAATATGCGAAGTAGACTACTTTTCGTGTTGAACTGTCACTTATTTCAGATACTGTTCTAATGGTAAATAAAGCAGCATTTAGTTTCTGAACAAGATCCTGGACATGGGCTTTCCATGACAGCTTACTATTTATCCAAACACCTATGAACTTGAACCGTTCCGTCTCGCTTATAATATGCCCATTCTGTCTGTCAAAATATCGGTTCTTGTTGAATTGTGAGTTATAAACTGTAAAAACTGAGTCTTACAGTGATTTAGCATCAAATTATTTTCCACAAGCCACGAACTTATTTCATGAACTACATTATTTGATAATGTTTCAGTATTACACACAAGATCCTTCACTACCAAGCTGGTGTCATCAGCAAACAGAAATATTTTTGAATCACCTGTAATACTAGAAGGCATATCATTTATATAAATAACAAACAGCAGTGGCCCCAGAACTGACCCTTGGGGAACACCCCACTTAACAGTGCTCCATTGGGACTGAACATCACTACCACTCTCAATATTGCGGAGAATTACCTTCTGCTTTCTGTTCTTAAAGTAAGAGGCGAACCAATTGTAAGCTACTCCCCTTACTCCATAATGGTCCAACTTCTGCATAATATTTTGTGGTCAACACAGTTAAAAGCTTTCGTTAAATCAAAGAAAACACCTAGCGTTCGCAACCTTTTATTTAATCCGTCCAAAACCTCACAGAGAAAAGAGAATATAGCATTTTCAGTTGTTAAACCATTTCTAAAACCAAACTGTACATTTGACAGCAAATTACGTGAATTTAAATGCTCCAGTAACCTTGTATATACAACCTTCTCGATAACTTTAGCAAATACCGATGGCATAGAAATAGGTCTAAAGTTGTCAACATTATCCCTGTATCCCTTTTTATAAAGTGGCTTCACTACAGAGTACTTTAATCGGTCAGGAAACCGATCACACCTAAAGGAAAAGTTACAGATATGGCTAAGTACTGGGCTAACATACACAGAACAATACTTCAGTATTCTGCTAGATACCCCATCATATCCATGAGAGTTCTTGGTCTTTAGTGATTTAATTATTAAGTCAATCTCCCTCTTGCCAGTATCATTTCAGGTAGCAGTCTCGGAACACTTTTTTCTAAGAGCGCTATATGATTCCCTGTTGGGACTAGGTTTCTATTTAGTTCACCTGATATATTCAGAAAGTGATTATTAAATACTGTACATATATGCGACATATCAGTAACACAGACATTCCCACTACGCACTGATTCTATATCCTCGACCTGTCTCTGCAGACCAGCGACTTCCTTTACGACTGACCATATGGTTTCATTTTTATCCTAAGTCTTACTATTCTATCTGCATACCACTTACTTTTTGCCTTCGTAATAACATTTTTAAGCACCTTACAATACTGTTTTTAATGGGCTGCTGCAATTAGATTTTGACAGTTTCTAACGTTTTGATATAATTGCCACTGTGTTCTACAAGATATTCTTATCCCTCTAGTCAGCCACCCAGGCTGCCTGTTTGTGCTAGTACCCTGTTTTGAACATTCTAATGGAAAGCAACTTTAAAAGAGCACGAGAAAAGTCTTGAGAAAAGCATTATATTTATCGTCTATTGTATCAGCGCTATAAACATCTTGCCACTCTTGTTCCTTGATAAGGTTTACAAAGGTCTCTACAGCAACTGGATCAGCTTTCCTACACAGCTGAGAACTATATTTAACATGTGTTGCAGCACAAAAATCTTTTAGAGTTAAAATTTGTGCATCATGATCTGAAAGGCCATTCATCTTTTTGCTAACAGAATGCCCTTCTAGTAATGAGGAATGAACAAAAATGTTGTCTATGGTTGTTCTATTGTTCCATTGCACTCTAGTTGGAAAGAATACGGTTTGCCTAAGATTATATGAATTAAAGAGGTCTACCAGCATCCTTTTCCTTGCACAATCACTTATACAATTAATATTGAAGTCACCACATATAACTAACTTCTTGTATTTCCTATCAAGTGAACCAAGAACCTCCTCTAGCTTTAGCAAAAATTTTGTGAAATCGGCGTATGGGGATCTGTAAATAAAAACAGTTAGAAGTTTAGCTCCATTAAATTTACCCACACCTGCACAACATTCAAACAGCTTTTCAGTGCAGTACTTTCAAACATCAATTGACTCAAATGGGATGCCGTTTTTCACATACATGGCTACTCCCTCACACCGCAAAGAGCTCCTAGAAAAGCTGCCAGCCAACCTGTATCCTGGTAAAGGAAGCCTCTGAACTGTCTCCGTATTTAAGAAGTGTTCAGATATACCAGTAATTTCAGAGTCAACATCTATAAGCAGTTCACTAACTTTATCTCTAATACCTTGTATATTTTGATGAAATATACTAATTCCCTCATTACTCGGATACCTAAGCTTTTTTAAAAGTGGTTCCTTTGTTAGAGAGACTTCCCTTAAGCAGGAATACCTATCAGCTGCCTTCAGTCTAAAAAAGGTGCAGCTCTAACACCCACTAGTGCAGGAATTTTCCCATGGGTGATCCCACCACCCCCACCTATGCTGTCACCAATAAGCTTTGCCAACCTCCACTTCCCAAACCTGTTCTTCCCACGAACTCTTCACGACTGGAGCAGGAAAGGGGGGAACCAACAATGTTATAGAAATACTCTCTGTCACACACCACAAAGTGGCTTGCGGAGTATAGATGTAGGTGAAGACAGAGATGAGGAAACAAGATGTCATTTTATGTTGAAGCCCTGGTTTATAGTCATTCTGGACGGAAGCAAATTTATCTATTGCAGAGTGTATGGATGTGTTTTTGCATACGTTCTGCTGTACATTATTGGGCTCACTGTGATTGGGGTGACGTATCGGTTTGATCGCTTGTATCGTCAGATTCCTAAAACTGTTGTTCTTGAATTAAAATTGAGTGCAAAAGCTTGATTTTCGTATGATCTCTGGTGTTGTAATATACATGGTGGTCAACTGTGTCCCTACCCATGGGTTTTACGCTATCTGCAGTGCCTTCAAATACGATTAGTAAGATTTTCATATTGTTTTGCACATTACATTCAAACAATTAGCCCCATAGAAAAAATGAACAGGATATATTGTTAGAAATTTACTGTAGTTAAAATTTATTCTGGGATACGTTTTCGCTATTCAAGAAAATCGTACAAAATTGATCTACAAAAGCAGTTTTCCTGAATAACTCAAAAACCAAGGCCTCCAAAGAAAACGTACGTAGTACAAAATTGAACTACATTAAACTTCCCACAAAATGGTTCTGGTCATTTTTTTTGGGTGAAACTAACAGTTTGCATGAAGCGAGCGAGGAAATATGAAAATCTCGCACGTTGTTTTTGAAGGCGTTGCAGGTTGCATAAAAACTATCGGTAGGGACAGCGGGAGCACCCCAAATACCTCTTTTAAGCCCATACTTGCACATCCCCGTACCAAACTCTACTCCATCCAAATGGTATGCTGCACAATCGGTTGATCACAAACCTTTTGAAATCGACAAAAGTTACCGCAGTATTTGTACATTGTCTTATTTGCAAAATTGTCTATACAAGATCGCCCTTCGCGAAATATTGTCTGGTACTCTGTTGTTAATGAATCTGACTGTTCTTCCAAACGACTTTACAGGGATTGTGAAATAATATTATACAGAGCAGGGGGTAGTGAAATTCCCTTACCTCCTTTTTTGTGAAAAGAGTGAATTAAAAAGCATTTCCATTCCACTGGTATTTGTTCGATTTCCCAAGCGTTTTATGTAATTCTGTGACTTGCTCTCACACAGTAGCTGTCATTTAATTTCCATTTTTCTGCTACGATTCCACCTTCTCTGAGAGACCTGTTATTTTTCAAAGAATTGATTATTTTCTTTAGTTCCTCGAGAGATGATGGTTTTGAATCGTGATTGTATGGTGGTTTACTAAAATCTACTTTTTTTACAAGGGTCTTGCAGTTGAAAAGTGAGTGAAAACACTTGTTCAAAATATATCACTTATTTTTCTTATTGCTTTTCGGTGATCCGTCAGCCGGAAGCATAGATTAGACAGCTGTTAAGTTTCCCCTGAAAATTTTGTAAATTTTTTTAGTATTCTTCTTGATAAGGTCTTGCTCTGTTTCTTGAAGCTGGTTTATACCTCAATTTTTCTCTCCGTATCGTCTTGTACGATCTTTTCTGTATCTTAAAAATTTCTTCCGTTTTTATGAGGTTTTGTTCTCATTAAAATTTACAGTTTTCACTATTATCCTCTCTATTATTTTTTTACTGTAGGTGTGTCAGTATCATTAAAGTTTATCTGAGGATTATGGACCATAAACAACCATTAAATAATGTTTTTGTTGTGTAGCTCAAGTGCGTTTGACGTGATTGTGTGCGTAAGTGAAAGGTTTGAACTACCAGATTTCCACTCCATTTACGCTGATTTCTCCACTGTTTTGATAGACAACAGGGGGCACTGCATTTTGCAAAATAGCCTCCTAAGACGGCGTATTCCCGTGACCCATCCTGTCCGTCGTGCGGAGTCATGATTATTGCTGTGCACGCCTATCCACTTAACGATGTCAACAATCTGCTATAGTGACATCATTATTAGTAGCCACCCACAGTGATCCAGAAATCTGTATTTTATGCAACTTTTTTCAACAGAATGTCTGACTGACTCTAGAGTTATAAGATGATGTATTCCACACGCGTGTAATTTTAAAAGACGTTGGACGTCTGTTTATTGACATGAACGTAACTGCGCCCTGAGTATGATTCGACATTATCTAGCCCAGAACGCAGCTATGTTATGACGTGGACATTGTTCAGTATTCTTCCTGTAATGCTGCATCATGTTATCCAGGAGCGTTTTTTGTAACAATTTTCATTATAAATTTTTTATCCTTTTCTTAAACTCTGCACCATCTTTCGATGTTTGTTTATAAAGTCTCCTTATTTCTGACTTACCGGCTCCGTAGGCCATATCAGTAATAGAGGCTAAAAGTAGTACTGTGGTCCTCATTTTGGATGTAGCCAGTATGGTTCATGATCGTGAAAGAAATTTTTCGCGTCAGTTTTTCACCAAAATGACACTTTGTTGTAAGAAGACTATGCATCAGTGACCTAGATTAACTGTGTCTTATGGAGTGTGTACATGTATCAAGTTCAAACTGGAGACAAGACTGACAGACAGTGTACAAAGTAACTGACAGTGCTGTGACTGGTAATTCGCAACTTGTGATTCCATTTAACAATCATTTTCTAAATGTAGCAGCAAAGACAGGATTAAATGGTTCAGTTGAAGAAGCAAGAGAATATATAAAAAATTTCATTCCGCAAAAATTTAAGCAATTAGGAGTAGCACCATAATTCTTCACCGAAATTAATAGAACTATAAAAATGATAAAAAAACGAAAGCTCATATGGCGTTGACGCAATTGCAAACAGAATTCTAAAAATTTGTTCTAACTTAATACGTAATGGACATGGTGACATACTGGTATGAAATGCGTCACTAGCATAGGGAATTTTCCCACAGAGATTAAAATATGCCATCGTTAAAACGTTTCATAAGAAAGGTAACAAGCTAGACTTGTGTAATCATTGTCCAGTTATCTTACTGACATTTTTTCCAAAATATTCGAAGAAGTAGTGTAGTCAAGAGCAGGCTCACATTTAAGTAGAAACAGTTTACTTAGCATATCACGGTTTGGATCTGAGAAGGACTGTTCGGCATAAATGCTATTCATATATTTACTCATCAAATACTACAAGCCTTAAATGTAAATAATAAAATATCGCCGTTTGGTATTTTTGTGATCTTTTCAAGGCGTTTGATTCAGTAGATCACGTAACATTCTTAGAAAAACTCAAGTTTTATGCACAAATGGTTCGAATCATACTTACCAAATAGAATGAAAAACGCTGTGCTTAATAATTCAGACAAAATTCGAAACG
Source organism: Schistocerca piceifrons (assembly GCF_021461385.2). Taxonomy (NCBI): domain Eukaryota; kingdom Metazoa; phylum Arthropoda; class Insecta; order Orthoptera; family Acrididae; genus Schistocerca; species Schistocerca piceifrons. Next base: position 275,874,365 of record NC_060143.1, on the reverse strand, counting down.
AACCAAATTTTAGTGACTGGGGAGAAATCACAAAAGGACTTCCACAGGCTTCAACTTTGGGTCCATTCCTATTGCATTTGAACAAATATTCTTCAAGGGAAGAACTTCTTTCGTCAGCAGTTACAAAGAAGTGCCTTTAAGAGATGTCAGGGAATCGAAACAGTAAAATACCGATGACTCACCAGAACGAAATCCTGTTCCTTTCTACATTTACATCTACATCTACGTACATACTACACAAGCCACAATACGGTGCTTGACGGAGGGTATCCTGTACCACAACTAGTCGTTTCCTTTCCTGTTCCACTCACGAATAGAACTAGGGACAAACGACTGTCTATATGTCTCTTTAATACCCCTAATTTCTCGTGTCTTATCTTCGTGGTCCCTAAGCGAAATATATGTTGACGGTAATAAAATCGTTCTGCAGTCAGCTTCAAATGCGGTTCTCTAAACTTTCTCATTCGAGATGAATGTCTTCTTCCCTCCACGGATTCACGCTTGTGCTCCCGAAGCATATCCCCAACATTTAAATGCTGATCAAACGTACAAGTAACGAATTTTGCAGCTCGCCTCTAAAATGCGTGCGGATCCCAAACATTCGAGCAGTAATCGAGAGTAGGTCGCACTACCGTCCTATATGCTGTCTCCATTACGGATGAACCACAGTTTCCTAAAATTCTCCCAATAAACTCAAGTCGACCAATCACCTTTGTTACCATAATGCTCACATGCTCGTTCCATTTCATACCTCTTCCCTACATCACACTCAGATCTTTAAACGACGTGACTATGTTAAGGAAGACACAAACAATGCTGTATCCGTAAGTTACGGGTTTGTTTTTGCTACTCATTCGCTATAACTCATATTTTTCAACATTAAGAGTCAGCTGCCATTCATCACACCAACTAGAAATTTCGTCTAAGTAATGTTGTATCAACCTACAGTCACTTATCTTCGACACCTTCCTGTACACGACACCATCATCAGCGAACAATCGCAGATTGCTGCCCACCATGTCTATCGGATCATTTATGTATACATAACAAGAAAACGTCATATCACACTTCCCTGTGGCATTCCAGACGTTACCCCTGTCTCCGATGAACTCTCGCCGTCTAGTACACCATACTGCGTTCTATTACTTAAGACGTCTGCAGTGGTCTACCGCGTCGAATGATTTTCGGAAATCTAGAAATATGGAATCTGCCTGTTGCCCTTCATCAACGTTTCGCAGTATATCATGTGAGAATCTGAACAATGGTTGTTGCTTAAAGCTTTGGTAATGCTCCTCCATTAACTGTACCTTTTACGCAACACTATTGCTTCTGTTGCATCATATCCTGTTCTGAGATCTTTGCCAATACCTACAACTTAGTGCAGTCCCTGTTCGACACCAGATACTGAAAATGTCTAAGGTTTCCTTTCGTAAAACTCTAGTTAGCCGTGAACACTCACTCTTGCACTGAACATAGGTCCAGCTACAGAGAAACATTTTATTACTAACACCTGTTGCCAAACACATTTTATGTCCAGCAGACACTTCATAAAGAGCAGATTTTATTTTACGTTGTGTACTTTAACGTGGTACGTTCTCAGATTTGTCAGAACACACACAAAAGTCTCACAACCTAAAAAAGGGCGGCCACAATTTGACACTTGTCATTAGGAAAGCCGAAACTAATGTACGACCGAGTGCAATTCATACATTACTCGGGGCTCACAGATCACGACAGCGTGACTGCTACCAGAAATACGACACAGAAAAATCACCTACAGAGCAAATCACTCCTAGTTGTAAATTCACTTGTCGTTCGTCAGTGTTGCTGCAATATACGGAGCAACAAACGTTACTTGTTACGTATCTTCTCGCTACATTGCCATACAGGACCTAGTAATCCGTAGGTGATGTTAGCGACAGCATTGAAAATCCTTCCTCGCAGCTGCAATTTAGATTGTATGTTAACGAGCGTGGAAGAATGGGCAGGCAGAAAGCCTGGATGATTGAAAAGAACTACGCCGAAGGGTGATATAAGATGAAGTTTCGTGGAAGCAGTAGCTGATCCAGTAATGTCGTCAGTAGCAGTCGATGATAAACCTTTCGATTTACTGAAATATATGGCAGATGAAGAAAGTAGAAGGCAACACAACTTGGTATCGAAAAATCATGAAATGGGCGAGTTACTACCAGATTTGTGGAGAAACTTTATCACCACGTAACCAAAGAATACCCGTGCAGCTAAATGTGAACATTATCGACCTGTTAATCAGACGAGAAGAAAAGTAGAAAGAAAACTTGAAGCTATGCTGGAGTAAGATCAGAAACGAAAGGACACCACTAGAGACTGTCGTACACTATACAAGATGAAATGTTAGGTTCAAAATCCTTAGACTGTTGCCAAAGAAGAGAGACGGAAGGATAATTGAAATCGTCTACAAAACTCAAGTGCAAGTAATAAAAGTGGGAGGATTGGAAGTCCTAAGTAGGGTGTAAGACAGGGTTACGTATTATCGGCGCCGTTTTTTAACTAGTAAGTCGAAAGAGAAATTAAGCAAGATAAAAAACGTTTTGGAAGATAAGTGAAAGTGCACAAGGAACAGATATCAGATTCGCCGATGAGCTAATTCTTCTGGTCGGCTGTAAAAAAGATCTGAAACATATTGAAACGAATGGGTAGCATTCCTAACCAGCATATGGCTTGATAAGCCACAACAAAACGATTTTTCAAGTTGGTATGTAGAATTTATGAGTCTGGCGTTATACCATCTGACTTTCGGAAAAGTATCATCCACACAGCTCCGAAGACTGAAAGAGCTGACAAGTGCGAGAATCATCGCACAGTCAGCTTAACAGCTCATGCATCCAAGTTGCTGACAAGAATGATATACAGAGGAATGGAAAACAAAACTGAGGATCTATTAGATGACGATCTGTTTGACTTTAGGACAGGTAAAAGCACCAGAGAGGCAGTCCTCACCTTGTGGTTGATAATGGAAACAAGAATAAAGAAAATTCAAAGCACGTTAATAGGATTTGTTGTCTTGGAAAACGTGTTCGACGATGTCAAAGAGTGCAAGATGTCCGAAATTCTGAACAAAATCGGAGTGAGTCATAGAGAGAGGCGGGTAATATACAGTATGTACAAGAGCCAAGAGGTAAAAATAGGACAAGAAGACCAAGAACAAAGTGCTTGAATGTAATGGAAAATGTAACGGAAAATGTAGACCTTTATTTTAAAAAATCATTACAGCCATATTTATTAATGTACAAATCTAAAATTTTGCCTGTGTAAAGAAAAATAGCTGTGTTTCAACGGGGTACATAAATAAATATGCTGGATTAATATTTTGGCAAAAAATTTGAATTTTTATTTTTTATTGTCTTTTTTATAAAAAGCTTCAACTCAAATTCTAATCATGCAATTAATCTGAAAATTTCATTGTAGTGTCCTGAGAAGGTTGTAATACCACTGAACTACAGTTATTAATTTATGGTACAAATTGTATCATCAACAGAGTTTTTAATTTTGCAGAAAATTAATTTTTTCTACATTCAGTCATCTAAAAAGCATAATGTAATTACAGGATATCGTATATTTAAGTTCCTGAAAATTTCGTAGCATTAGTGCGTATAATTTTTGAGAAAAGGCTACTAATAAAGAAAAAAATATAAAATAGAGAAAATGAGGTTCAAAGATTTTCTTTTCATACTTCTACATGTAATAAGCTTACCTCAGTTTTAAAATCCTCCATACTGATACTCCTCATCGTCTAGGTTTCTCTTCTCTCCTTTTCGAATCTGCCTGGCCTGTGTTTGCAGGTAAGACACTGATCTATTAGCTTTCTTGACCCTGCTCTCGTCTGCACCGAATATTTAGTACATATAATACCATACTGGTCCTCAGATCTGGAGAACATCCTCACAATTGCAGCAGCCTCCATGCCCCCACTTGAGCCACTATAATTTTTAGAGCATACACTGCAAGCTTTTCTTGTCACAGTTTCACACTGTCTTCATTGTTGGACATTTTCCTTGTTGCACCCTGGTGGCAGTATTTAGACATAATTTCTACATCTAAAACTTTACCTGAGTCAAAACCAATAACAGATGCAACTCCATACAGAGCTGTGTGACCCCTTTTCATCCAGGACCCATCTGCAGAAACACACAGGTCAGTAACAATTGTAGGAGATGACTGTCATGAATATCTACCTCAAGATCTTTTTCATTTTGGTTTATTTCCACTAATTCCTCCACTGCTTTCTTCATAGAAACTTCGGCAGTATCGAATACAGCATCAGACATTTCTGTATTTATGTTTTCAAAGCTTGCACAAGGTGGAGGCATCTTCAAAAAACCACACAATAAATTACCCTATCCAAGGTATCTCAGAGCGTAAGCTAACCTAAGTTGCTTTCATAGGTACCAGTGTCAGTTTTTTAAGAGGAGGAAAATGAAAATTCATAGCCACACGAATTACAAATTTATTTAATGTCACAAGCTATTCCCACTCTTCTTTCTTCAACAGCAATCATGCATTTCGTACTCTTACAGCTAACACATGAACATGAAAATTTTATAGCCTGGCAGAGTAGCTCTAAATCAATAAGTCTGAATCCAATGGAATCCATATCAACATCATTCACGCGCCTGTACCATTCTCCTGCCCAAGTTTCGATGCTGAAGCTGAGAGCTTATGTTCTTCATTTCGCGATGCTTCCTCTTTTTTCTTGGTAATCCGATTTCCATGAACCTACGTTTCCTAATCACAGTTTTTCCACCACCCATTATGCATGAATCTTGATTTCCACGTAAAGGTTTGCGAATCCAACATTCCACCTACTAATATGTGTTAGTGTTGTCAAAACGTAAAAAAAAACCACACGCAAGAAACTTTTCTGGCAAAGATATACATGTCAGCCAGAGATATGAATTTCAGCCAAAGATATCGAAAGAAAATGTCCTTCACACATAAAAATTCCTCTGAAATAAGCAGTTTCCCAAATGTCAGAAAAGGTATGACTGGCCGCCAGTGCAGAGTTAATCAGTTTCACAATTTAAAGGCATTTCTAAAGCTGCTATCACGATAAAATTCCCACACAACATAGATTAAACTGTGTAGATCAAGAAAATAATATTTTAGAAAAATAGATTTTTTGGACCAAAATCCATTACATCCCCTTTAAAAAAGGGGCAAGACAGGGATGTAGTCTTTCGCCCCTACTGCTCAATCTATACATCGAAGACACAATGATGGAAATGAAAGTGAGATTGAAAAGTGGAATTAAAATTCAAGGTGAAAGGATGTCAATGACATGATTCGGTGATGACGTTGCTATCCTCAGTGAAAGCGTAGAAGAATTACAGGATCTGCTGAATGGAATGACAGTCTATTGAGCATAGAATGCGGACTGAGAGTAAACAGAAGAAAGACGAAAGTAACGAGAAGTAGCAGAAGTGACGAGAGCGAGGATTGAAGGTCATGGAATTCTGCTACCTAGGTAATAAAATAACCCATGTTGGACGCAGCAAGGAAGACATCAAAGGCAGACTAGCGCTAGCCAAAAAAGCATTCCTGTCCAAGAGAAGTCTACTAATATCAAAAATCGCCAGTATTATGAGGAAGAATTTTCCGAGAATGTACGTCTGGAGTACAGCATTGTATGGCAGTGAAACATGGACTGAGGTACAACCGGAACAGAAGAGAATCGAAGCATTTGAGATGTGGTGCTACAGACGAATGTTGAAAATTAGGTGGACTAATAATGTAAGGAATGAGGAGGTTCTGCGCAGAATCGGAGAGGAAAAGAATATGTGGAAAACGCAGATAAGGAGAAGGGACAGGATGATAGGACATTCGTTTAAGGTGTCAGGGAATAACCTCCTTGGTACTAGAGGGAGATGTAGAGGTTCAAAAGGTTCAAATGGCTCTGAGCATTATGGGACTCAACTGCTGAGGTCATTAGTCCCCTAGAACTTAGAACTAGTTAAACCTAACTAACCTAAGGACATCACAAACATCCATGCCCGAGGCAGGATTCGAACCTGCGACCATAGCGGTCTTGCGGTTCCAGACAGCAGCGCCTTTAACCGCACGGCCACTTCGACTGGCAGATGTAGAGGGCAAAAACTGTAGAGGAAGACAGAGACTGGAATACATCCAGCAAATAATTGAGGACGTAGGTTGCAAGTGCTACTCTGAGATGTAGAGGTCGGCACAGGAGAGGAATTCGTGGCGGGCCTCATCAAGCCGGTCTGAAGTCTGATGACTCAAAAGAAAAAAAGTGACAAAGGAAAGAAAAGCAGGAGATAAGGGTACAACCGCTCGCTTCGCTTTCTTACGTCGGCTCCGCAACCTGAAGCCCTATTCGGATGAGGAAGAGGAAGATGATATTAGTGTTTAACGTCCCGTCGATAACAAGTGCATTAGAGGCGCAGCACAAGCTCGGATCAGGGAAGGATGAGGAAGGAAATCGGCCGCCGTATTTCAAAGGAACCATCCCAGCATTTGCCTGAAGCGATTAAGGGAAATCACGGGAAACCTAAACAAAAAGGGCCAGTCACGGGTCTGTACTGTCATCCTCTTGAATGTGAGTCAGCGTATTAACCGCTGCGCGACCTCGCTCGCTGAATCCAGACGAGCCAGGAGTCTATCATCCAAATTCCGCTGCCAGAGCACGTAAGGTGCTGAGCCGACTTGGCTGCCTCACTGTTCTCTCAATGTGCCGAACTCCGCAATGGGGCCTTCAGTTCTTGATGTTTAATAATCTGTCTGCGAAACAGACGTTGAAAATTTATTTTGCATGACTATCGTCGAATCCGTCATCCGGTGGTTATACTTAAAGTGCAGCTACTCACAGAGGTCCAGTGTGACTTGTAATTATCATACTGCAGTGAAACTTGGTAGGTATATTAATGCAGAACCGATTTGGAAAAACTTTGGAAATTTGTCGTAAGGTCTTATGGACGAAACTGCTGAGGTCATCGGTCCCTAAGCTTACGCACTACTTAATCTAACTTAAACTAATTTATGCCAAGGAGAAGACGCACACCCATGCCCGAGGGAGGACTTGAATCTCCGGCAGAACCGAATTACGCTAGGAAAAAAACAATAATTTCAGCTTGAGGGCTTTCATAAAATATAAGGAAAATGTGGTGATGGTGTGTCCCTCAACTACGTACCCTCAGACTCAGAGTTGAAATATTAAAAGTTTTGGCTGGTTTCGTTGTCTAGGGGCTGGGATACGTAGTTGCCGCATTACCAGCCAAGTTCTGCTGAGTCTACAGTATACAGTATGAATATACAGATGAATCGACTGGTGAAAGCTTCCTTATCAATCGGCAGTTGCGAATGTAACGTACAAATTTATAAATGAAAGATTGCAATTAAATGAAATCTGTGGGTAGTATCTTAACGACTTTCTATGATGAGTACGATAGTAGAAGTACTTTTGAATATGTGGTATATTTCTGTAAAACACTTATTGGTGTTGATGGTCCAGCAATTAAATAGAATATAAGTTGAATAACAGGTGGCTTGCGGAGTATGGATGTAGATGTAGATGTAGAATCAATATATCCCTACTGCACGTAATTAGTTATGAACAACAACATAGCTGGCGATATATTCACTTGTAAACGCACACTACGCTTTCACAGTAAATGCCACGGAAATCTCACAAGTGCACAAGTCGGCACTCCGAAGTATTTCTATCTGCCGCGATCACGCGCAAACCACTCCACACTGTCCAAGTCTCCCTCGCGACCGTGCGTCCGCCGCGCCGTACTCTGCGACTCTTCGTGTCCTGTCCCGTACTGTCCCTCACGCTGAACTGTTACGCACTGCCCAGAACTCTCGCGTGTCCTCTCTAAATTATGCTCTTCTCCCACTTTCATCCAGTATCCCCATTAACGAGCACTGTGATTGGCTAGAGCGCTCCCTCCGTGTATTGAAACACATACTAAATGCTGGATTTACATTTAAACAACTTCAAATGGCTCTGAGCACTATGGGACTCAACTGCTGAGGTCATTAGTCCCCTAGAACTTAGAACTAGTTAAACCTAACTAACCTAAGGACATCACAAACATCCATGCCCGAGGCAGGATTCGAACCTGCGACCGTAGCGGTCTTGCGGTTCCAGACTGCAGCGCCTTTAACCGCACGGCCACTTCGGCCGGCTAAACAACTTCAAATTAAATAAATATTCCTACGGCTGGACCATAAACACGCTCTTACACACATTATTTAACACATAAATAAATTAAATAGACATATATCAAAGGATTAGCAAGCAAAAGTAGGCCAGTAGCCTAACGTCTCTGTGCTTTCTAAAACACCGTAAATAACACTGTTCGACATGGGTTCTATTTTTGATATTAAAGTATGTGCTTCTAGACCATTTTACCGTGGGAAATTCAAATACGTAAACAAAATATCATTGTCAGGGATACTTTTTATGTAATATATATATATATATATATATATATATATATATATATATATATTCACAATTCATGGCAAACACTGAGACGTTATAGAGAAATACGGGTATGTTGCCGCATCCAGTAGTGATAGAACGTGATAATTTCTTGTGCAACAGCAGGTGGGAAGAATCAGACATCATTAGGTTATCCCCCGCCACACCTACGTCATTAAGACCACCTGAAACATCTCATTAACTCGAACGTCGACAGCCGGTCGCTGCCTCGGCAGTAAAGCTTCACGCCTCCTAGGGGCAGGTGCATCGAGTTTACAACAGTGGTGTTAGCTGCAATTTGTGTCAGTCTTAACGAGTGGGTGTTTTGGCTGACAAGTAACTGTCTCTCATATTTCCGACCACGCTTGAATTTTTTAATTCCTGTGTGTAAACTGATTGAGCCTGGTGCTGAAGGTAAAACGACTGCTTGTTTTTACACATCAGCGTTCCTCTAATTTAATACAGGTGTATTACCAAAGTGGTATTTTTAAATTTGCAGAAATGCCACGTCGTCGTGGATGTCGATATAAGCCGGACAACTTCTGCTACATCTGTCAGTCATAAAGAAAGCATACAAACATTACTTTGGAGTAGAGGTAGGAGACCAAGATAAAGAATGGGCACCACATTTCTGTTGTGCTACATGTTACTGCAAAATAATTCAGTGGTGGAAAGGTAAAGAGAATGTGGCGTTGTTTGCTGTTCCCATGGTGTGGAGGGAGCCTAAGGACCATGTTACTGATTGTTATTTCTGTCTAACAAAAATTCAGGGGTTTACAAACAAAAAGTCGAAGAGGCACATTGTTTACCCAGATCTGCCTTCAGCGAGAATGCCAGTGCAGCATTCCGACAACCTTCCAGTACCTTCAAGAGCTCGAGGTCAAATTCCGAGTGACAGTCAAATAAGTAGTACTGAAGAAATCACAGATGATGATTCTTTATATCACTGCACAAGTGAGTCATCGCCACATTTGTTAACACAGGCAGATTTAAATGATTTAGTACGTGATCTAGGACTAAGTAAACAAAAGGTGCAGCTGTTTGGTTCAAGATTGCAAGAATATAATCTACTGCACCAAAGTACTAAAATCAGTGTGTTCAGGCACAGAGAACATGCCTTTATTTCTTATTTTTCAACTGACGAAGCACTGACATTTTGCAATGACGTTGCTGGCCTGATGAAAGTGCTGAACTTCACTTATATTTCACAGGAGTGGAGACTTTTCATAGATGCATCGAAAGCAAGTCTGAAGGGTGTTTTGCTCCATAACGGAAATAAAATACCCTCTGTTCCGTAGCTTACGCTAGTTTGACAAAAGAGAATTACGAATTCGTACAAAGGATGCTAAACTCATTAAAATACAATGAACACAAATGGAAAATATGTGCAGATTTCAAGGTAATTGCTATGGTACTGGGAATGCAACAAGACTACACAAAGTATGCCTGTCTTCTTTGCGAGTGGGGTAGTCGAGACCGAAATTCTCACTACGTGAAAAAGAAATGGCCTAGGCGAAGATGGAAAGTTGGCGAAAAGAATGTACAACGTGAAAGTCTGGTAGCTCCTGAATATATACTACTTTCACCGCTTCACATCAAACTTGGCCTGATGAAACAGTTCGTGAAGGCCATGGATCCAACAGGCTGTGGGTTTGCATATCTAGTTACCAAATTCCCCCGTCTTTCAGCTGCAAAAATAAAGGAAGGTGTATTTGTGGGCCCACAAATCAGGGAGCTGCAGAAATATGCAAATTTTGAAGCATGTTTAACTGATAAAGAAAAAACCGCATGGGACTGTTTCAAGATGGTGTCGGAAAACTTCCTCGGAAGAAGAAGAGCTACTAACTACAAAGCAATGGTGAAGGGTATGATCAAAGCATATCAGGATTTGGGGTGCAATATGTCTTTGAAGGTACATATGATGGACTCTCATCTGGACTACTTCACAGAGAGTTGTAGTGACGTATCGGATGAACATGGGGAAAAATTCCATAAAGACATTTCTACCATAGAAAAGCACTATGGCGGGAAGTGGGTACCTTCTATGTTAGCAGATTATTGCTGGAATATCATTCGAGAGAAGAAAGATTCACAATACAAGAGAAAAAAGTGATGTGCATTACAAGGCAGCGGCTCATTGTTTGTCAATTTTCTGTAATTTCTCATGTCAAATAAATGCTTCAACGTGTATACACAAAGGTTACTGTGTTATATGTTAGATCCCACCCTCCATTAACGTGATGAACTTGTAACACCATAAAGATGTGCATTTGTTTGTCGAATTTCGCCTCACGTTTGCTGCACTATATCAGAAACCGAAAAGAGAAATAAAATTGCGATTACTCATAAACTATCCCTGACAGAAAAAAACCAAAAACAGTTTTCAATTCAGCACTGAAAATACAACTAGAATCACAATATTTTTTATCAGAAATAGAAAAAAGTTTTTTTTGCAGAACAGTGTAATTGACCAATTTCTTCATGATTAGCGTATATCGGATATAAACAAAGACATAGATGAATAAATATTTATAAGCATGCTGCTACCGCTTTTATTGTGACTGTGGAGCCTTGCTGCAGTGGATACACCGGTTGCCGTGAGATCACCGAAGTTAAGCGCTGTCGGGTGTGGTCGGCACTTGGATGGCTGTTGCCATTTTTTGGGGTGCACTCAGCCTCATGATGCCAATTGAGGAGCTACTCGACCGAATAGTAGCGGCTTCGGCCAAAAATGCCATCATAACGACCAGAAGAGTGGTGTGCTGACCACACGCCCCTCCTATCCGCATCCTCCTCTGAGGATGACACGGCGGTCGGATGGTCCCGGTAGGCCACTCGTGGCCTGAAGACGGAGTGCTTGTGGAGTACTTATGGCCTGACGCGATCGATAGTAATCGGCCAATTTGATCTCCAATACCTCACGTACTATTGTAGTTGTTGTTGTTGTTGTTGTTGTTGTGGTCTTCAGTCCTGAGACTGGTTTGATGCAGCTCTCCATGTTACTCTATCCTGTGCAAGCTTCTTCATCTCCCAGTACCTACTGCAACCTACATCCTTCTGAATCTGCTTAGTGTATTCATCTCTTGGTCTCCCTCTACGATTTTTACCCTCCACGCTGCCCTCCAGTGCTAAATTTGTGATCCCTTGATGCCTCAAAACATGTCCTACCAACCTTCTAGTCAAGTTGTGCCACAAACTTCTCTTCTCCCCAATCCTATTCAATACCTCCTCATTAGTTATGTGATCTACCCACCTTATCTTCAGCATTCTTCTGTAGCACCACATTTCGAAAGCTTCTATTCTCTTCTTGTCCAAACTATTTATCGTCCATGTTTCACTTCCATACATGGCTACACTCCATACAAATACTTTCAGAAACGACTTCCTGACACTTAAATCTATACTCGATGTTAACAAATTTCTCTTCTTCAGAAACGCTTTCCTTGCCATTGCCAGTCTACATTTTATATCCTCTCTACTTCGACCATCATCGGTTATTTTACTCCCTAAATAGCAAAACTCCTTTACTACATTAAGTGTCTCATTTCCTAATCTAATTCCCTCAGCATCACCCCACTTAATTTGACTACATTCCATTATCCTCGTTTTGCTTTTGTTGATGTTCATCTTATATCCTCCTTTCAAGACACTGTCCATTCCGTTCAACTGCTCTTCCAAGTCCTTAGCTGTCTCTGACAGAATTACAATGTCATCGGCGAACCTCAAAGTTCTTACTTCTTCTCCACGAATTTTAATACCTACTGCGAATTTTTCTTTTGTTTCCTTTACTGCTTGCTCAATATACAGATTGAATAACATCGGGGAGAGGCTACAACCCTGCCTCACTCGTTTCGCAACCACTGCTTCCCTTTCATGCCCCTCGACTCTTATAACTGCCATCTAGTTTCTGTACAAATTGTAAATAGCCTTTCGCTCCCTGTACTTTACCACTGCGACCTTCAGAATTTGAAAGAGAGCATTCCAGTCAACAAGGTCAAAAGCTTTCTCTACGTCTACAAATGCTAGAAACGTAGGTTTGCCTTTTCTTAATCTTTCTTCTAAGATAAGTCGTAAGGTCAGTATTGCCTCACGTGTTCCAACATTTCTACGGAATCCAAACTGATCTTCCCCAAGGTAGGCTTCTACCAGTTTTTCCATTCGTCTGTAAAGAATTCGCGTTAGTATTTTGCAGCTGTGACTTATTAAACTGATAGTTCGGTAATTTTCACATCTGTCAACACCTGCTTTCTTTGGGATTGGAATTATTATATTCTTCTTGAAGTCTGAGGGTATTTCGCCTGTCTCATACATCGTGCTCACCAGATGATAGAGTTTTGTCATGACTGGCTCTCCCGAGGCCATCAGCAGTTCTAATGGAATGTTGTCTACTCCCGGGGCCTTGTTTCAACTCAGGTCTTTCAGTGCTCTGTCAAACTCTTCACGCAGTATCTTATCTCCCATTTAGTCTTCATCTACATCCTCTTCCATTTCCATAATTGTATTTACATTGTAGTTACATGCCTTTAATGCATACCAATTTAGATTTACGGTAATAGCTTTCTAAAGACACGTCGATTGACGAAATGGGATGAGCCGTTTAGATTTTGGAAATTCGTTGCTGGGTGTTGCTTGTATAATTTACTGCCAGATACTAAACTTTAAACTAATAAAGATATTGAAAATCTGATTACACCATGAGAATCGTCGTGCAAATAATAATAATGTACATGTTTCTTTTTGAGGTATCATGATTCCTCTGGCTACTATTAATTTCTATACGAACTGTGAAATGTCTGCCATTTAGGTTTCACGAAGTCCGTGAGATCGGCATACAAATCTCATTCATCGACACAGTGTCACCTAGGAATTCCCAGCCACGTGGTCGGCCTCTTGCCCGGCTAACGTTCGGCACCACGTGTTTGTTGCCGGGCCCCGGTTTTCCGTGCGGCCCCTGTGGCCACGCCCACTCCGAAATATATATGCTATTTCCAGGGCGCCTCAACTCGCCCGTTACCTCACAAGCTGTGGCCATCAGATGCAATTCTGGCACTGTACGCTGTTTATATGAGGGGATGACATCCACGCCGTCATTTGACAAGTAGTAACGTGCATGAGTAGGTGCTGTTGGTGAAACTTTTGTTGTAAACGGCAGCACTGGATTAAAGAAGATCGTAGCGAAATTTGTAAATGAAGATGAGCTAGGTGTAACACTTGGCATGCGCTCTATCCCGGTGGAACTTACTGATGCGTTTGCTGTTACTGTAACTGACCACGCAGCACGTGCCCTGGGCAGTGCTAGAGCTCGTGCAGTGTGCATGCCATGGCCAACGGCACGGAAAGTTCTGTGGTTTATTTTACACTGGTGCCCATATGAGATACAGACGGTGCAACAACCGAAACCCATGATGCGCAGCAGAGTCTTGAATTTGCTCTTCGGTTGCTGGCACGGATCGCAATTGATGACATGTGACCGGGCAATATTCTCTGGAGTGATAAGGCACATTTTACACAGCAGGGTGCAGTGAATGGACATAAATACGCAGAACTTTCGAATTCGGTGCGCAGTTAAACCGCGTGTTGTGTACGAAGAGCCATTGCGCTCGCCGTATGTGACTGTGTGAAGCGGATTCACAAGCACCGTTATTCTCGGTCCGTTCTTCTTTGAGGAGAATACACACAGAGGGCCGGTCCTGTGACGTCTGCACCTTATCGAGACCTCGCTGCACAGCATGTCACTCCAGCTTTGGAAGAGCGCAACTGTATGGGAACCACTGTTTTCGTGCAAAATTAAGCAACATTTCATGTCGTTCGCCCAGTCACAGATCTGTGTGTTGCAACCTTCCTCGAACATACTATCTCTAAGAGATTTTCCAGATGCATAGCTTGAAAGATCACCTAGAAATGGAAATGCCGTGTGGCTAGGGCCTCCCGTCGGGTAGACCGTTCGCCTGGTGCAAGTCTTTCGAGTTGACGACACTTAGGCGACTTGCGTCTCGATGAAATGATGATGATAAGGACAGCACAACACCCAGTCCGTGAGCGGAGAAAATCTCCGACCCAGCCGGGAATCGAACCTAGGCCGTTAGGTATGACATTCCGTCGCGATGACCACTCAGCTGCCAGGGGCGGACGAAAGATCACCTGATCTGAATCTATGTGGCTTTTCGCTCTGGCGACACCTAAAAGGACTCGTTCATCAGGTGCACATTCGGTCTCTACCTGATCTGAAGGCAAGTTCCTGAGATTGCACCGGAACTGCTGCGAACAAATGTTGATCACATAGAAATCTCTGGTGTTCATATTGAACAAATTGTGTAACTGACGGTTAGTAACGAAATCAAGAGTCTGCATTTCTTATTTGCTTGACCTTATGTGCCTACGTTCCGTTCCTAATCCATTACATATGGAAATTTTTCTATTCGTCTTTCTTGCATTCACAGCGCCAAATTTGCACCTCGCGGCCAAAATTGGAACTAACTTTTTTCCAGCGTAAATCGGTTCGGCTCTAAAGCTTTAGAATATCTACCAAGTTTCGCTGCCGTACGTTAATTTCAGCCCATACTGGACCCCGGTGACTGGCAGAACTTCATTTATAATTACGGGGTATTACTTTTGTTAGTTCGTTGGTGGCTGCGTTGTCTTCTGTGCAATATGAAGCTGGTTTCAGATCCTATTTCTGATACGATGAAACTTTAAAATGATTGTGTTATTTAGGTGGCTTCCAATCATTATCCAATGAAAGAAAGTTTCTGAACTTTGAAACAACCATATTCACTGATATTAGCATACACTGAACTATTAACAAAAAATAACCCTGCCTCCAGCAGAATTACAAAACGCATACTCCATTTAGAATAGCTCTTGTGTCAAGACCGTCACCGTCACATCCCGGCCAGGACTGTTCACTTACAACTGTTTTCACACCTAGACTATCAACAACGAAGAAGAAAAAAGATGTAATATAAAATCAAAAAGTTTACACCTTTAGCGATAATCGTTGGTACGAAGACGTACTAAAAATGTCTCCGAATATTTTATGTGGAGTCTCTGAAAGTTTTTTTGAATAAAACTAACGATATTAACATTTTACATACTCATTCTGCATGTTTACGCATTTCTTTCTCCCCATAGGCACCTTAACGACGAATATATTTCTCCCAACGAGAGATTAGTTTATCATCGCTGCTGAATGTTTGACTGATGGAGCCACAACCTCACCTCTGCTTGCACGGCAACCATATCTGATGTCCTCGAAGGTGTTCTTAAAGTTTTGGAATCAGATGAAAATCCGGATTGTCTAGAGGGTGATCGATGACAAAACTCAGCGCTCTCTAGCGGCAGAGGGCTGTAGACATGAGGATGTAGAATGTTAAAAACGTTTGTTTTACTTAAAAAGCTTTACGAGTTTCCGCATAAAAATTCGGAGGCACTACTTTTCAGTACGCCCTCGCACGTCTTTGAACGAGTTAATAAAAACGAATTTACGGAAATTTAAATAAAATGTTTCACATTAATTCAAATACTTCTTATATGAATATCTAAATATGAAACAACTAATTTTTTTTACAAAGTATGTATGAACGAAGTTACTTATACACACCTGAAGATATCGATACCCACTTCCATTGTAAGTTTCTTACTCTGTTGTTGACTTGATTGCTTTACAGCACAGTTACCATGTGGTGGCACTGATGAGAACAACCAGTGAAAACAATCTATTCATTCGCCTACTGGAAACCAATCTAGCATTCGGCTGTAGTTTTACGCATCGGTTGAATTATTCATTCATTCTTGTGAATGGAACCAGTCTGTGTGGGCAACCGAATGAAAACAATCGCCCAGTTGGTCGGACTACTCATTCATTGTTTTAATTGAAACCAATCTGTGGTAGCAACCGATTGAAATCCCTCGCGTAAGTCGGTTGAAGTTTCAAGTGCTGGTTGGATGATAATTCATTTATTTTTTTCGAGTGAATGTAGTCTGTGGGAGCAATTGAATGAAAACATTCGACACCGTTGCAGCGTTGCCTATTGACTGAATTATTTATTCTTTCTTTTCAAGTGAAGAACGTATTATATCAAAAAGTTTATTATTAATACAGTTATTTTCTTCTTTTTAGACGTGTGTGTGTGTGTGTGTGTGTGAAAAATCAATTGATTTCAGTCACTTTGATGAGATTTCAACAGAGACATGTGGTAAGTTTCATTTCCTCTTCAACTGAGTCAACCGATATATTGCTTCCTATTATGTATACCGCGCTAAAAGGGCCCGCGTGTAAAAATGAGAACGGAGCTCGCACGGAAGCTTACCGGCAATCGTTCTTCACGGTGAAACATTCGTGACTGGAACCGGAAAACAGGGAAATACCAGCGCTACACCAAGAACTCTTCACCAGCCACCAGACAAAAAGACTGTTAATATTGCATTGTCATTCAGTTCTGAGCTGAGTTCAGAGTTTCAAATCTTTAACTTATCGGAAAGTTAGTTTAAAATCAGCTGCAAAATCTGTACCGAACAGACAGTCAGACTGAAAAACAAAATACCCTCAGCCACACATCAGGCTCTAAAACGAGTTAATATTTTTTAAGTGTCATCCATTTCTTAGTTCTGTTCAAAGTTTCAGTCCTCTAGCTTATTCGGAAGTTAGTCTGAAATCACTGCAAAACTTTTACCGAACAATCAGACAAGAAACCGACGCAACAAAAAGGTGTAAAAAAGTGATCGGTCATTTGAATCTACATACATTTACTGTGCAGCACCAAATACTAAACTTTTGAAACCAACCAAAAATTGAGTTTTAGTGCCGCACGTTGAAAATTCGTATCTGAATAAGTAAACACATACATTCTGAAAATAAGTTATTTTTCGAAATATATACTTTATTCATACGCCCCTGAAATAAAATACTTTATTCGTCTCTAAAAAAGCTGCCAGCCCTAGTCTTGGCTCATATATAACCGAAAATGCTGAAAAAGTACACTACTGACCATTAAAATTGCTACAGCAAGAAGAAATGCAGATGATAAACGGGTATTCAATGGACAAATATATTATACTAGAACTGACATTTGATTACATTTTCACGCAATTTGGGTGCATAGATCCTGAGAAATCAGTACCCAGAACAACCACCTCTGGCCGTAATAACGGCCTTGATACGCCTGGCCATTGAGTCAAACAGAGAGATACAGCTGCCCATGCAGCTTCAACACGATAGCACAGTTCATCAAGGGTAGTGACTGGCATATTGTGGCAAGTCAGTTGCTCGGCCACCATTGACCAGACGTTTTCAACTGGTGAGAGATCTAGAGAATGTGCTGGCTAGGGCAGCAGTCGAACATTTTCTGTATCGAGAAAGGCCCGTACAGGACCTGCAACATGCGGTCGTGCATTATCCTGCTGAAATGTAGGGTTTCGCAGGGATCGAAGGAAGGGTAGAGCCACGGGTCGTAACACATCTGAAACGTAACGTCCACTGTTCAAAGTGCCGTCAATGAGAACAAGAGGTGACCGAGACGTGTGACCAATGGCACCCCATACCATCACGCCGGGTGATACGCCAGTATGGCGATGACGAATACACGCTTCCAATGTGCGATCACCGCGATGTCGCCAAACACGGATGCGACCATCATGATGCTGTAAACAGAACCTGGATTCATCCGAAAAAATGACGTTTTGATATTCGTGCACCCAGGTTCGTCGTCGATTACACCATCGTAGGCGCTCCTGTCTGTGATGCAGCGCCAAGGGTAACCGCAGCCATGGTCTCCGAGCTGATGGTTCATGCTGCTGCAAACGTCGTCGAGCTGTTTGTGCAGATGGATGTTGTCTTGCAAACGTCCCCATCTGTTGACTCGAGACGTGGCTGCAAGATCCGTTACAGCCATGCGGATAAGATGCCTGTCATCTCGACTGCTACTGATACGAGGCCGTTGGGATCCAGCACGGCGTTCCGTATTACCCTCCTGAACCCACCGATTCCATATTCTGCTAACAGTCATTGGATCTCGACCAACGCGATAAACGGCAATCGCGATAGGCTGCAATCCGACCTTTACCAAAGTCGGAAACGTGATGGTACGCATTTCTCCTCCTTACTCGAGGCATCACAACAACGTTTCACAAGGCAACGCAGGTCAACTGTTATTTGTGTATGAGAAATCGGTTGGAAACTTTCCTCATGTCAGCACGTTGTAGGTGCCGCCATCGGCGCCAACCTTGTGTGAATGCTCTGAAAAGCTAATCATTTGCATATTACAGCATCTTCTTCCTGTCGATTAAATTTCGCGTCTGTAGCACGTCATCTTCGTGGTGTAGCAATTTTAATGGCCAGTAGTGTATATAAATAAAACCACTCAAACCCGGTGATGAAGTGAAAAGATTCATATAACGGCCACAACCGACGGAGGCTTGCTTCAGTCAGTTCTCTCGAACTGAGTGAAACCACTTAAGCCCAGTGAGTGGGTGAAAACATCCATGCAGCTGGTGCGTTTGTGGAGACTAGTTTCATACGGTTCTTTCATTCGACTGAAAAAAAAGACTGGACGAAAAAACAATCCCCTGACTAATCGGTTGTTACAAGCAGTCGGTTGTGCCATGATTACATGCTGGGCGTCTTGCTTGTTGTCTGTGCCTCGTAAGTGACTGTAAGCAGCTCATTTTCATAATGACGCCAAGGCGAGCAAGTATAAGTAGCAGCCGTATCGAACCCGAGAACGACTTTACGTTAGCCGTCGATCCGATGTGGGCCACCCAGTCTCATCTACAACTAGCCGCCGGCCTAGCGGCCGCTCCTAGATCTGGTGCTGCCACGGCCTGAATTGGCGCCTTGCAGCTGGGGCCTGCTACCGGCTGACATCGATCGACTCCTGGGCGCCTCCGCGTCGTCCTTGGTTCGCAGCCCGCAGACGGGTGCCCAGCTGCTGCACCTGACCCACTGCGCATTGCTGGCTGGTCGCTGCATTTGCACCTAACTGCGTGGCCGGTCCGCACACCTATTAGCTGCCGCCGCTCGCCAGACGACTGCGGGCCTCGCCTAGCTGCGCCGTCTACGAGATACACACACGGCTCCTTTGCTGCGGCCGGTCAGCTTTCCGTCCTTGCTGCCGCCTCACCCCGCCGTGTGCTTCCCTGGGCAAGTGCTGCCACCCAGTGTGTACGATTCCACTACGGCCGAGAACCGGTTCTTCGGCCTGCAGCCCAGCCAACCCCCGTCCTGCACTAACATCTTGACATGGTCCCTTTGCTTCTACCTTACGTCCTCAGTTTGTTGTTAGATGTACTGGGTGATCAAAAAGTCAGTATGTATTTGAAAACTTAATAAACCACGGAATAATGTAGATAGAGAGTTAAAAATTGACACACATGCTTGGAATGACATGGGGTTTTATTAAAACAAAAAAAGTTCACAAAATGTCCAACAGATCGCGCTGGACAGCAAAACTGCTACCGTGACGGGTGAGAGGTATCATCCCCAGCCTGGCTGATAAACATCTGCTGGAACGTACGATGTTTATGCAGGATGGTGCTCCACCCCATATTGCTAGACGAGTGAAAGATCTCTTGCGCGCGTCGTTTGGTGATGATCGTGTGCTCAGCCGCCACTTTCGTCGTGCTTGGCCTCCCAGGTCCCCAGAGCTCAGTCCGTGCGATTATTGGCTTGGGGTTACCTGAAGTCGCAAGTGTATCGTGATCGACTGACATCTCTAGGGATGCTGAAAGACAACATCCGACGCCAATGCCTCACTATAACGCCGGACATGCTTTACAGTGCTGTTCACAACATTATTCCTCGACTACAGCTATTATTGAGGAATGATGGTGGACATATCGAGCATTTCCTGTAAAGAACATCATCTTTGCTTTTTCTTACTTTGTTATGCTAATTATTGCTATTCTGATCAAATAAAGTGCCATCTGTCGGACATTTTTTGAACTTTTATATTTTTTTGGTTCTAATAAAACCTCATGTCATTCCAAGCATGTGTGTCAATTTGTACGTCTCTATCTACATTATTCCGTGATTTATTCAGTTTTATAATTTATACTGACTTTTTGATCACCCTGTATTTCAATCTGTCTTCCCCTACAGTTTTTACCCTTGCCTCTAGTGCGTGGGAGGTTATTCCCTGATTCCTTAATTACAGGGGATGTCAAAAAGTAAACGGGTCTTTTGCAGTTTCTCGCCGTAGGGCTTGGTAACACTGCTAGTATCCCGGGCTGAAGTACTGTCGTCTGCAGCAATTCTATACAACGTGCCACTCTCATTCCCGCGTTACTCGTTATGTTGCAGCAGCCCGTGAAACATGGCAGCTCCACTGTCGATCTGCACCAAGGAGAAAATGGGGCACTGATTCGCGTTTTGTATAAATTATAAGTCCCTCTGGATGTCAGATCTGTAAGCAGGAGAGATCTGCAGAGGCTGAATAAGAACCGGCCTATGTGGCCGAGCGGTTCTAGGCGTTACAGTCTGGAACCGCGCGACCGCGACGGTCGCAGATTTGAATCCTGCCTCGGGCATGGATGTGTGTGATGTCCTTAGGTTAGTTAGGTTTAAGTAGTTCAAAGTTCTAGGGGACATGACCTCAGAACTTAAGTCTCATAGTGCTCAGAGCCATTTGAACCATTTTGAACTGAATAAGAGTCTCTGACTGTTCTTTCCACCAACCTGTCGTCTTCGAAAGTTGTGTCCCCAGCGCAGAAGACAGCTCGTCGGTCGTGGGATCTTCTTCGGCGGAGGATGCTACACTGTGAATTCGAACCTGTGATTGCGGTTTTTTGTGGGAAGCCACTTGTCCAGGTTAGTCCCTGCATCTACAGAGGGCAAGATCTGTAGTACAATGATGGTAGGCGACACTTCTCATTAATAGGCCCTGTTTCGTTATTATTCAAATATTCACACATTTACACTGTCTTTTACAACACTCAACACAGCTTTCTTAACTAAATTGGTCCAAATATCTCTGAGCACTATGGGACTTGACTGCTGAAGTCATCAGTCCGCTATAACTTAGAACTACTCAAACCTAACTAACCTAAGGACATCACACACATCCATGCCCGAGGCAGGATTCGAACTTGCGACCGTAGCGGTCGCGCGGCTCCAGACTGTAGCGCCTAGAACCGCTAGGCCACTTCGGCCGGCTCTTTCTTAACTGTATGGTAACTTTTCCATCCAGCATCCGAAACATCATACACGTGTCCGGCTCTCTGCTATGCACTAGACAGAGCGAGAATTACGTATTCGCTACTGAGTAACGCACAATCCTGAGATACATGTCCGACGCTCCAGAACGCCCGAAACAGAGATACGTGTCTGATCCTCCAGATCTCCCGAAACAGAGTGACTAGCGCAGGCGAAATACTTCGTCTCCCAGGCGCATCAAAGCGACCCGAAGCTGTCCGAAGCACTTCGGATGCAATATCGTTGCTCTTATGTTTCTCAAAACTAGTGAAATTTAATAAACAAAAACGATAGACTCGTAGGGTAACCATGAGAGATTTGTCACACTAAAATCTGGGCTAAATTCAATGAAAAATATATAAATAAATCATAAGAGACGCTAGGCGTTTTGGCGCCTAGCACCCGAACGTGCCGACCAATCAGAAGCAAGCTCAGTACAATTGGCAGACTCTCTCATGCGACTGGTACATACCGTACCATCTGTCGCTTGTACCTCACTCCACTTTAGGACCATATGCTACTTCAAGTGTATCAAGCTGCATCAAGGCGAGCTACTAGCAAAATAAAATGCTGCCGGTCATAGCTAGTAATATCACATTTGTTTGCAGAAGGTGTTACACCTGCGGAAATTATTCGTCGAATGCAAGCGCAGTATGGTGACCGCTGTTTATCACGAAGCAACAGCTATGAATGGATGAGCACTTCAAACAGGGAAGAACTTCTCTATATGACGAGGAAAGATCGGACAGACCATGGACGTCAACAACTGAGGACAATTTGCAAGTCGTTGAGGGTATGATGATGGAAATCAGACGAATCACAATGGAGGAAATCACCAGTACAGTCATGGTTCAGCGTGTTCCATCTTAAATGGTTCAAATGGCTCTGAGCACTATGGGACTTCTCAGGTCATCAGTCCCCTAGAACTTACAACTACTTAAACCTAACTAAGGACATCACTCAGATCCATGCCCGAGGCAGGATTCGAACCTGCGACCGTAGCGGTCGCGCGGCTCCACACTGTAGCGCCTAGAACCGCTCGGCCACATAGGCCGGCTGTTCCATCATACACGACAGGATAAATTTTCGGAAAGTGCGTGCAAGGTGGGTACTGGAAGAGTTGTCAGCGCAGCGTAAGGCGCAAAAGATTGACACCTCTCATGAACATTTGGCCTTTTATCATCGTGAGGGAGATGGGTTTTTTCAGCAAATCGTTACTGTAGACGAAATTTGGGCACATCATCACTAACCGGAAAGTAAGGCTGCAAGCAGGTTTTGGAAACACCCATCATCACCAAAAGTTAAGAAATTTAAACGTTAGCCATCAGCTGCTAAGTTTATGCTAACACTATTCTGGGATATGGAAGGTGTGGTAGCCGTTCAATTCATCCCAAGAAGCGAGACTTGGAACAGTGAGAACTACAGTAATGTGCTGCGAATTAAACTGAAACCTGCAATCAGATCCAAACGTCGCGGAAAACTGCGAAAAGGTGTCATCCTGAGGCAAGATAACGATAGGGCACAGTCTGCCAAACGAAGGGCAGACGATAGAGGAGTTGATATTCGAATTGCTGCAACACCTCCCATACAGTACAGATTTCCAAGCGATTTCCAAATGTTTGGACCATTCATGGCATGGAGGCACTCAGGGAAAGAAAAATTGCAGCCAGTGCAGAAGACATTGATGCGCTGCAAAATTGGTTACGAGTGCAATCAAAAATCTTTTTTCGGGCGGAATGAAAAAAAAAAAAACTTGTGGAAATTTGGGCAAAGTGCGTTTGAGTGCAGGAAGGTTTTGTAAATAATTCACGTTTTAGCTTTCAATCATTAGGATAAATATTCCTTTTTTCAAAAGTCCCTTTACTTTTTGACTTCCCCTCGTACATCTCCAATCATGCTGTCTGTTCTTCTTGTCAGTGTTTTTCGTATGTTCCTTTCTTCGTCGATTCTACGCAGAATGTTCTTATCAATCCACCTGATTTTCAACGTTCTTCTGTCGCATCGAATCCCAAACGGTTGGATTCTCTTCTGTTCCGCTTTCCCCACTGTCCACAACTAATACTGTATTCCAAATGTGCATTCTCAGAAATTTCCTACTCAGATTGAGGCCTATTGTTGATACTAGTAGACTTTTTTGGCCAGGAACACCCTGTTTGCCCGGGTTAAGCAGTTCTTTTGTCCTTCTTGCTTCGTATGTCATGGATTATTTTGCTTCAAAGGTAGCAAAATCCCTTAACTTCGTCTACTTCGTGACCTGCTGTTCTGATGTTACGTTTCTCGCTGTTTTCATTTCTGCGGCCTCCCAATGCTTTTGTCTCTTTCCGGTTTACTCCTTATCCAAATTCTGTACGCATCCAAATTCTGTACTTTACCTGAAGAAAGACTAGCATTAACACTCCGGTTATTAGCAACCGTCAATCATCTACACCAAGAAAACAGCTGACACTATAGTTGAATTCCTTTATCTTGGCGGCTCGCGCATGCCCGCCCAGACGCGGGAGATTGCTGCGTTGCCAGTTGCACACGACGCACGCGCCAATAGCAGCAGCGCCATAGTGTAGCATAGTTCGCTATCTTACGTTTAGGGGGGAGCGCGCAGTTCATGAAGTAAAGCCACCACGGCCGCATTAACCCTTTCGCTTCTACAAAGACGTGGTCCCTGCATTCCGCGCTGTGCGCGATTTTGTCACTGCACTGCTCTCCTGTGCAGACACATCGTGTTCCGGCTGCTTTGACACTCTCATCATTCGATTCCACAAAAATTATTTGGCCCAAAAATTAGATTTTTACACATCTTCTTGACTGATACCTTCCCCCCCACATATGACTTAATTTTGTTTCGATGTTCAATGCAGTTATTATGCAGCATTAAATATAGTAAACCATTGCACGAAATTTTGAAGAGTTTGCAGAGGTAAAAGTCCATAGAGTATACTTTCCTTATGGTCGATTTTCGTTACCACAATCTTGAG
Organism: Schistocerca piceifrons; assembly: GCF_021461385.2. Taxonomy (NCBI): domain Eukaryota; kingdom Metazoa; phylum Arthropoda; class Insecta; order Orthoptera; family Acrididae; genus Schistocerca; species Schistocerca piceifrons. The sequence goes on along the minus strand of NC_060143.1, from coordinate 275,849,725 downwards.
AATGAAATGTGGACAAGATACCTAAATTTCATATAAAATTTACTGTATAACAATATCTCATTTAAGTACCACATAGGTGTTGTATGTAATATTGAGAAATATTCCGTCTTTCGCGACTGTAACAAGAGTTTTATTTACACTGAGCACATTTGGCTTTATTTTAAAGCACTTCAATCAATCAAAAGGAAGTAGACAAAACGCATTAAAAAAACTGTGGATTTACAAAAACATTAGGACTTGAATATACCATCTATCAGTGAAGTGCTCTGAGCTATGTCAAATATAATTTTTGTGTGTGGCACACACAAACATCATTTATTTGCTAAAACACTGATCAGCCAACACAAACGTTGAATATTGTGTTACCGCAGCACAAAACTACGAAAGGTGACTTGGCAATGCAGGAGACAAAATACTGTCCACTGAAGATGCTTCAAAAGAGAAAAACGCGTCTGGTCTAAATAAGTTGCTTATTACAGTTGCAGAAGAGGAATATATTTCAGTACCATTGGTAAAGCTGCGACTGTGGAACAAAAACAAGAAAGAGAACATAAGTACCATTGTGTATGTGCCATACCTTTCATTGATTGAAGTGATTTAAAATAAAGCCAAACGCGTCCGGTGTAAATAAAACTTTTATTACAGCCGCGAAAGACGGAATATTTCTCAATATTACATACGACACCTATGAGGTACTTAAATTAAATGAGATATTGTTACACAGTAAATTTTACATGAAATTTAGGTATCTTGTCCACATTTCATTCTCAACATTATGGCAACTAAAATCGACCAGATGGAAAGTATACACTATGGACTTCTACCTCTGCAAACTCTTCAAAATTTCGTGCAATGGTTTACTACATTTAATGCTGCATAATAACTGCGTTGAACATCGAAACAAAATTAAGTCATTTATGGGGGGAAGGTATCAGTCAAGAAGACGTGTAAAAATCAAATTTTTGGGCCTAATAGTTTTTGTGAAATCGAATGATAAGCGTTTCAAAGCAGTGGGAACACCACGTGTCTGCACAGGCGAGCAGTGCAGGATGACAAAATCGCCCACAGCACAGAATGCGGGGAGCACGTGTCTGCAGCAGCGAAAGAGTTAATGAAGAGACAAAGCACTAGAAATGTCAAAAAATTGCATTCAAACGAATATAATTCGTGAAGTAAGGCACTTCGATATTGTTTTTGAATAATGAAAACATTAAGCACTGCTCAAGGTTTGAACTCATAACCTTTCACATAGAAGCCAAACACCTCAACCGTTACGCTATCGCGGCTCATCCACCTACAGGATGCCATGAGGACTCTAACACGTCACGCAAAATACTGACAAACACTGTTGGTATATCTATGAATTACTCACGCTTCGTCGAAGTACAATAGGAAATAAACAATTACCGCTGTTCTTTATTGCGAAAAAGCAGTATAAAAGAAAGTCTGCTATCAAGACATTGCTTTTGTTCTATTACTTTATTTATGACTGAACGTTTCTAAAACTGAAGACACTCGTCCATGCTCTGCACTGCAGTCGAGATCTGGCAATGTCGTTCTCTGTTCATTGGCTGACTGTGTTTTGTGACGTCAGATGCGCAGAACGAACCTAAACTCGGCCGCCAACATAAATGACGCGCACTTTAATTACTGGCTGGCCGCCTGAATCTCGTGCGTAGCGATTGGATAATTTCAATGCTAATTAACTCGGCAACGGCGCAAAGTATCGAATTATTTTGTTAATAATTATTTCTCAGCACAGTCTACCCTGCAACTCCTTTACAAGCTTTTCAGGCTGTTTTTGACCACCCTGTACAAAAATTTTCAATGCATGTGCTTTGTGCCATTGATAGCATACTTGTAATGTAACTAAGTCCCTACTTACTGTCAATCCACGTCGAATACGTTCACGCTGTTAGTATTTTCGTAAAGGAATTAGATTCTACATTTATCGTACATTCGAATTATATGGAGCAAACGACATCCCATACGTCAAATTTACTTTAATGCTACCTCTCCTTTTTAAACTGCAGTGCTGTTTATCTCTCATAGGTCGCTTGCAGACAAAACCAATGTGTATGGTAAATGTAGGTGTAGCTTATTTCACACGGACGTTTATGTATTATGTATAAATATAAGTAGTTACTCGAGTGGCTTCTATCACTGTGAACGCAAAATGTTCTTGTAACACACGTACTTCGTCGTTGGGTACAACGTACAAAAGGAATAACATGTTAAACTATGATGACTGTAACACTTAGTCATAGTAACAAATGACACGCAACATACACATTTGTAAGATGTTTGTCACTGTAATCGTACTGCAACTGTCGATGTATGCAGACCTCAAGACTCGTACAGCTGTGCATTAGGTGATACGTAGAATCCCTCCGCTCTTAATATTAATGCTGACTCTTCATATAAAATGAATTAATGCACTGTGTTGCACATTTTTTGTGACTGACGATGTAATTTTGCTTCTTAACACAGGTACCTCTGTATAATTTAATGTACGTATGATTTTTTGTGTTATTTCATGTTGGTGTCTGTTACATTACGGTATTCTATGTGACCTTACTTTTATTTCCAGTGACGAACTGATAGGTTTTATTATTTAAGGCCTTTGATTTTATCGCGTAGTATGTTGTTGTGAACGTTTTTGTATATTTATGCACACATTTTATTACGCGAGTTGTTTACTAAGTATGTCCCTAATATAGGGACAGTATTTCCGTTGGCATACGGGAACATAATGGTGATCTGTGAACCAAAACTGGTGGTTCAATAAAGGAAGTTCATGAGTAGCTCCTTGCGGTAAATCATGACTTTCTTCAGTTAACTGTGGAATATGCCGGTGAGCCGTCTGCCTTTCATTTAGGTATCCATGATCGTATGTTCATAATCATGCAGTGCTAGATACGACATACTCCTCTGCGTGGTTTCTTCTTCTTCTTCAGTGACCTCCACAGTGACACGAACTTAATCCACCTTTTTCAAATGCTTCCAGTTTCTTATTCTCCATTTTCTTAGCAACAGTCAACGTTTCAGTCCCATACAAGGCTGCGCACCAGATGTATACTTTCAGGAACTTAATCCTTATTTCAACATTAGTATGTAATACCAGTGGAGCTCCTTTCTCTTCATTGATTTTGTGTAATCTCACGTCCAGGATAGAATACTTTCACTGTTTCAATAGCTGTGTTATTCAAAAATTTTATGTTATTAAGGTTAAGAACGTTCCAAGTGTTATTCATTCCGTAACACGTTAAGTTGAAATTAAAAGTAAGGGCGATAAAATTAAAAGTGCAGTGGGTATTTCACTGTTAAAGGAAAGAGCGGACAGCTGGAAAGAGTACAATTAAGGCTTCTGCCTGGGGGAACTCGACAGGAGAACAACTTGGAGTTGATAAGGAACAGATACGGGATCTAGTATTAAGGTCAGAATTTAAGAGAGCTCTAGAAAACTTGCGATCTTTAAAAGCAGGAGAGACAGATAGCATTCCATCTGAGTTCCCAAAATCATTGGAGGAAATGGCAACCAGATGACTATTGAAATTGACGTGCATAATTCGTGAGAGTGCGTACGTACCATCAGACTTTCGGAAAAATATCATCTACATGATTCCTAAGATTGAAAAGGCAAGTAGATGCGAAAACTGTCGCACAGTCAGCTTAACATGTCGTGCACCGAAGCTGCTGAAAAGAATAATATACAAAAGAATAACAAAGAAAATTGAGGATCTCTTAGATGTTTGAATTTAGGGAAGATAAAGTCACCAGAAAGTCATTTCTGAGTTTGTGATTGACAGTGAAAGCAACGGACGTACTGGTTTAAGACTGAAGAAAAATCAAGATACACGCATCTAGGACGACCGTTCGACAGTGTAAAATGGTGCAAGATGTTCTAAATTATGAGAAAAATAGGCGTAAGCTATAGGGAAAGACGGGAACTATAAGACTGGGAGACCAAGAACAGAATGCTCGTATTAAAAATGGTGTAAGACGGGGATGGAGTCTTTCACCCTAACTGTTCAGTCTACACATAGAAAACGCAATGACGAAAATAAAAGAAAGGTTCAAGAGGGATTAAAATTAAAGGTGACAGTACATTAATGGTAAGATTAGCTGAGGACGTCGCTAACCTCAGGAAAAGTGAAGTACAGGATCTGTTGAATGACATGAACAGTGAGCACAAAATATGGGCCGGCCGGAGTGGCCGTGCGGTTCTAGGCGCTACAGTCTGGAGCCGAGCGACCGCTCCGATCGCAGGTTCGAATCCTGCCTCGAGCATGGATATGTGTGATGTCCTTAGGTTAGTTGGTTTAATTAGTTCTAAGTTCTAGGCGACTGATGACCTCAGAAGTTAAGTCGCATAGTACTCAGAGCCATTTTGAACCACAAAATATGGATTGAGAGTAAATCGACGAAAGACAAAAGCAATAAGAAGAAGCAGATATAAGAACAGCGCGAAACTTAACGTCAGAATAAGGGATCACCAACTAGATCAAGTTAAGGAATTCTGCTACCTGCGCAGCAAAATAACACATGATAGACGGAGCAAGGAGGACATCAAAAGCAGACTATCATTGCCAAAAGGGCAAGAAAAGTCTGCTAGTACCAAAGATAGGCCATAATTTGGGGAAGAAATTTCTGAGGATATACATTTAGAGCACAGCGTTGCATGTTAGTGAAACATGGAATGTGGGGAAAGCGGGGACAGTAGAGAATCGAAGCATTTGAGATGTGGTGCTACAGAAGAATGTTGAAAATTAAATGCGATGGTAAGGTAAGGAATGAGGAGGTTCTCCACAGAATCGGTGAGGAAAGGGATAAATGGAGGAACACTGACAATAAGAAGGGATAGAATGCCAGGACATTTGTAAAGACATCAGGGAATGACTTCCATGGCACTAGAGCGAGCTGAAGAGGAAGACAGAGATTGGAATACAACAAGTACCCTGAGATGGAAACGTTGGCACCGGAGAGGAATTCGTTCCTGGCCGCATTAGACCAGCCAGAAGACTAACAACTCGAAAAGAAATGTCTCTCTTTTTCGGTTTTAGGAATTCAAATGAAGTACACGTTTGGCTACACCGCCCCAGGCGACCGCCTGAAATTGCGCGCGACGGCCTGATTGGCTAAGTTCAGTGTTCATTCATTCGGAAACGGTACAACGTATCGATTTTTTTTCGACCATTGTGTATTGGGTGATAGCTCAAACGCATTATTAATTGATATAAAGTTGGCTCTAGGCACTATGGAACTTAACATCTGAGGCTGTCGGTCGACTAGAACATAGAACTACTTAAACCTAACTAACCTAAGGACATCACACACAACCATGCCTCAGGCAGGATTCGAACCTGCGACCGTAGCGGTCGCGCGGTTCCAGACTGAAGAGCCTAGAATTGCTCGGTCACACCGGCCGGCAATTGATATAAAGAGATCCGTTTCAGCTGTACTAATGATTTATTCAAAACAAGGCCAGTTTCTGGATATTAAAATCCCATCTTCGGTTGTGTATAAAATTGTAATATACAAAGAAGAGGAAGGAAGAAATATAATGTAACATTTCTGAAAGAACCAGAAGAGCAGACTAATGAAACAAGACTACTTACTTATTATATTTGGTCATGCATAACATTAAAGGAATCAATCGTACATCTCAGTTCGGATGTGCTACATATCAAACTTTGTTTGCAGTGATTACAAACAGCTGCGTACCTACAGAATGTGATTAATGTGAGTTAGTAGAATTTTGAATTCTATAATTTGATACACTCATTGTTTAAACGGATACAGACGATATATGCCATATATGAACTGCCTGAAAATATAATAATACAGTACATGCAAAATGATGGCTTGTATAGGCGGATGGTTCAAATCACATTCCACATAACTAATTAGACAAGCAATTGTATCATTGTATGACTGTTACAAAAATTTTGCAAAGCAGTAAACCAATTTAAACTGCGTTGTGCACTACAATGAACTATATCAATAGAAAACCACTCGGTATATTAATTTCCAGTGGCTGTACCTGGTCCAGTTGACAACATACTTGTATGTAACTAAACCCCTGATTACTGTCGTATAGTTTGCGCAAGTTCACAATGTCAGTATTTTCGTTAAGGAAATAGAGCCTACATTTATAGTAGTTTCACGTTATATGACGCAACCGATATCACAAATTTTATATTTACATTCTTGGTACACTAGTTACTTGTAACTGAAATATTGATACCCTCAAAGGTCGTTCGTGGACAAAAAACAATATGCTCAGTAAATGTAGGTAAAACTTACTTCTTTTGATGATGGTCTGTGTACCGAAACCTGTTGTTCAATAAAGAAACTGTACCAGCAACACTTGGCGGTAAAACATGACGTTCTTCATATATTTACGAGCTGCTGGGCACCGCTTCTCACAAAAATATTCCAAAATTAAGTCATCGCCATTTTCTCATAATTTCACCATAACGTGTTTCGTTGTTCCCCAGAGCTCTTCATGAATTTTTATTGTACGTGCACCACACAGCACGGAAGTTTGTTAATAATGCTAGGAAAGTTGCAAAACACTCCTAGTTTCGATAGTCTTCCTATTGTCTCTCTAGTAGCTGTTCATTCGCATTTTGACGCCCTGAACGTACTTATAAATCACCCCTAAAAAGTAAATGTTCGTATTTGTGTGTTGTAATTTCTGTCCAATTTTCGTATATTTGTTTCCTTTAATATTTTAATTTCCTATTATCGACAATATTTTCTACTTCCTAATTCTCATGATTTTTTTAAAAAAAATAGCACGAGGCCCTTACTTATACTGACATCAGAGTCGTCCCTCCGCTACGTGTTTCATATATATCAACGCATTTATTGTTTTCATGGTGTAATCCTCTTCCAACAATACCATCTATTCTTCATATTTCGAGTAAACATCCCCTGTTGAGTCTAATTATACTATCCAAATAGCGAAAACAGTATCTTGTATGCTCTTAATGTGTTATAACCATATTTCGTTCATGCTACGTATAGCTTGATAAAGTATAAGAAAAACAAAACAAAATATTGAACCGATTTAAACCGTATCCTGTTCAGCGGTCATCGTTATTGAATCAGTATTCAGAGGACTCTAAAAAATTCCCTTCCATAGGTTCTGGGGAGCTTTTTAGATTGCCGTATCCAACATCGGAGCAGTGGAACAATTTTATTTAATATTCCTCATTTGTCTTCTGTCCATGTCTTCCTGCATTCGTTCGCTTTCTCGACGGGCTTCCTTCTCCTCACCTTTCAGAAGGGACACGACTGCATTTTAACAGGCTACGTGTCCAACATTTCAATAGTCCAGCAGCCTACTTTTTCTGTTCCATCTATCTTCAATTGTCTTCATTTTGTGGTTGTATTTGTCACATACTTGAACCGTATAGCCGCATTTCCTCACAGAATTCTTCACACAGTACTTTTTTTTTTGTTTTTTGCTCATGTCCCTTACTTATGTGTTATAGAGCGTTATACTCACAAGGGAACCTCCCCATCGCACCCCCCTCAGGTTTAGTTATAAGTTGGCACAGTGGGTAGGCCTTGAAAAACTGAACACAGATCAATCGAAAAAACAGGAAGATGTTGTGTGGAACTATGAAAAAATAAGCAAATTATACAAACTGAGTAGTCCATGCGCAAGATATGCAACTTCAAGGAGAGTGAAAGGAGCGCCGTGGTCCCGTGGTTAGCGTGAGCAGCTGCGGAACGAAGAGTCCTTGGCTCAAGTCTTCCGACGAGTGACAAGTTTAATATTTTATTTTCAGACAATTATCAAAGTTCAGGCACTCACACATAATCAACTTCGCTCTCCAAAATTCCAGGACATGTTCAGATTTGCTTGGACATATGCAGGATTTGACGGTCTACACACAGAAAAATTTGAAAACATTAAAAACTTATGTTTTGACAGACCACAGGGAAAACTGTGTGACTGTGAAACTGTTGCATTCATTTGTTGCAGTTTATGTGACAAACTCTTACGTTTTCATCACTTTTTTGGGAGTGATTATCACATCCACAAGAAAACCTAAGTCGGGCAAGGTAGAAGAATCTTTTTGCCCATTCGCCAAGTGTACAAGTTAGGTGGGTCCACAACATATTCCTGTCATGTGACGCACATGCCTCACCAGTGTCGTATAGAATATATCAGACGTTTTTTCTTGTGGAGGAGTCGGTTGACCTATGATCCTGCGATCAAATGTTTTCGGTTCCCATTGGAGAGGAACGTCCTTTCGTCTACTAATCGCACGGTTTTGCGGTGCGGTCGCAAAACACATACACTAAACTTATTACAGTGAACAGAGACGTCAATGAACGAATGGACAGATCATAACTTCGATAAAATAAAGAAAACAAACTTTTCACTTGAGGGAAGACTTGAACCAAGGACCTCTCGTTGTGCAGCTGCTCACGCTAGCCACGGGAACACGGCGCTCCTGAGCTCAGACGCTCCTTGATGTTACCTGCCTTGCGCATGGACTAATCAGTTTGTATATTTTGCTTATTTTTTTCATAATTCCACACAACTTCTTCCTGTTTTCTCGATTGATCTGTGTTCAGTTTTTCAAGGCCTATCCACTGTGCCAACTTATAACTAAATCTGAGAGGGGTGCGATGGGGAGGTTCCCTTGTCAGTAACATGTTCTTTTTGTAAGCCTCGGGCTGTTGTCGGGTTTCTCACTTCGTTCCAATGTACAACAGCTCTTTTAATTAAGAACAATATTGTAAGGCTTTTTTTTCTAAATTCTACTATATAAACCATGCGCGGAGATTGTTAGCTCTCTTGTCTTGTTTTCTGTACTCTGAACAAATTTACATGGCTGCAGCGTGCGATATAGCGGGCATTTCCGTGTGATATGCTACGGAAGGGATCAGGGCACTTTTGTTAAACTGCAAGAAAATTGACTATAATTAATTTATACGGGACAGACTTTTGCCGTAAGGTCACGGACGAAGAATACTTGAGGAATTGTGTGCGCGAGAAGCGCGAGAAAAAGTAGCCTTCAGTATTAAATTCTAGTACATGCCGAATAACTAATAATTCGATCTGTGAACTATACTAAGGGACGGTAAATTGAATATAAGAACGGGACTGGACAGTCACCTATGAAAATAAAAGCGTAAGCAGTTTGAATCACTGTATCGAAATATAGTGATGGACCATAGTCCTTGCTATAATACCTTTGAGTGACGAACTATAAAAATCACGGACATTTTAGTTGCCGTAGTTGTAGAGAGTAATTGTAGGTTCAACCTTCCTTTTCCCTCTATAAAAAACGCAATCATTCATCGTCATTTAATTGTTACTGAATGCTGTTAATAAAAACTAAAATCGTGTATGTAGGCGAATAATAACTAACATCCAAAGACGTTACTAACTCCATTGTCTTCGGTAATGCAGCATCAAATGAAGGGTGATCGACTGAGCCAAAAAAATTAACATTAATTGTTACAAAAACCCGACGTTTAATCGCCGTTACAATGAAGATGTTTGTGGCTGCTCCACCTGATGTATAGATCTAACCAAACTCCGAGCATACACAGTATATAACAACATAAATATCGCACGTCAGAGAAGTCGACTGCAGGAGACCGACGGAGGATGGCTACAAATGTCTCTAACGACTTAGTCGTCAACAGAACACTGAAAACGTTTATCATTAATTTTTCTGTAAGTAATTTTGCTTACTACTTAATCTAACCTCTTCTCTTAGAAGCTGAATATGTTACACTTTGCTCTTATCCAGAAACAATACGTCAGTATTAATCCATGTGTGATTTAGAATTATTGAAAGTTTTGATCTACTGCTTCTATACAGTTTCACCTTCTTGTGTCGTTAAAATCCCTCCTGGTGTCAGGTTCCCTTGATTCAGCTTTGTTGCCATAAATACAATACCATTTTCACAACTGATTATTCTGCTCTTCTGTCTACACATTATCCGTTCATCGATAACACCTTTCCATTTGACAAATATCCAAAGTAGCTTTCCTGATTATCACATACCTAGTTCTCGTTTATTCGCTCATCAGCAGTGTTAGAAAAACCGTCTGTACGCGGTGGAATTGAAAATTCTGCGAGCAGCTCAGTTGCGTCCATAAATCGTTATGTAACTCGTTGTTGGACGAGCACTACTTCTTTTTGTCGAATATCAGTCATTTCTGACTCTCCTCTGGACATTTTCTCTAAACAGCTGTGTTTGCTTTGCTATATTTAAACTTTTAATTCATTGAAGTGAAGTGCAAGCGATGATAAAAATGAGTTATTCTCACAGAAAAATGTTCCAGTGGAGGCGTTCCGTCGTTGTTGCCTCCCAAGACCTTCATGGCGTATCTTAAGTTAAACTTCACAACGTACCGTTTGGGAACAGTACTTTTTTTAACGTTACCTTTCGTATCTAATTATGCCTTTTAATAACAGAAGAATATTTTACTCACTTATGTCATCTTACATACTCCGTAATAAACAGGGTTGCTTTACCCCGTTTCTATGTAAGTCTCAGCCTTACTTTTTATGGATGTAGTATGAGCTGTTCGTTATTTGCGTATCAAAGTTTCTTATCACACGAAGTTTTCAGGCATTAGTTTCTTGCAGCCGGAATATAGTGGTAGTTCATTAGTCGTAGTGTCTGCTTATTACTTTATGCTTTATTTTGTTATCACAGTAGTTACTCCTAATCTTGGTGACTGTGACTATATACTGATAACCTTCATCAGCAACGTGTTTTCCTGCTAGAAAGCTTTGTATTTTTTTTTATTTTGCGTGCTTGTACTCACTGCATGCTCAACTTTCCTTTTTTCTTTTTCTCCTGCATATTTGTGGGAAGCAGTCCTTCTTTGTATGATATCAATTCCCATCGTATTTTTGAATTTATATATCTTACAGCAAGTTGTATTTTAAAGCTGTACTTCATTAATCACTGATAGTTTCGTGCCTGGCTCATTTTCAAGTAAATCATAACAGATGTGAAAACATCATACTCGTCAAATAAAAACTTTTCGTTCCAAGTGATCCATAGTGAGGAGATCCTTAGTGATGCAGAACATGTCAGAAAACAAGAATACACAATGGATAGTTACAAAATAAGAACAGATACGTTAATGTACCTTCCACAAACCCCAAATGAAATTACCGTTCTGGACGTGGAATAGGTTAAACAAATCTGAAGCGTAAATACATTTAAAATATTAAATGTTCAAGATACTTAGGTGTATATGATAATTCTTACGCTACTGTAATCACATCTCGTTAAATAAAAAAATTAAAAAAAAAACATTTTACAGCAGTTGTTTAGAATGATCGATATACTGCACAAAATTTGTACACAAGTCAGACTGCACGCAATATTCACGTTATATGATATTATTAGTAACATACACACATCAACTGATTCTGCTAATAAATTCATCGAAGTAGTAGAAGGAGCTGGCTACCAATAATTCCTTTAGATTCTTCTCAGACTAAAATTTATTATTAGTTAAATATTTTATGGCTGCTGGCATGTTATTGAAAATCTGTATTGCTGAATATCGAACACCCTTCTGACCCAAAGTAAGTGACGTTAAATCTTTGTGAACTTATTCTTATTTGTAATATTTATTCCATGAACTGAGCTGTTGGTTTGAAAAGAAAGATATATTTTTAACGACAAATTTCGATAAGGAACAAATGTATTAGGTAGCAGTAGTCAGTATCCCCAGTTCCTTAAACAGCTCTCTGCAGGACGTTCTTGAGTTCACACCACAAATAATTTGACGAGTGTGAGCTATTCACATTTTCTGTGATATATGTGAAAATAGCCACTCTCGAAACTAGTAATGCTTGATGAAGTAAAATTTTGAAGTGCTATCCGGTGGGACGATGTCATTCTTCAGATTTAGCTAGGCCGTAATGTCCACCCAGAAGAAATTGACCCAGTCATGTAATCTCGTAATAGGCCATATACCAGGGTTATAACTTTTATTAAAATATAAAGTCTTCGATGATACCGAACGGTCAGTATATGTACACATGCACGAGAAAGCACTCGTACAGTGCAATGAAGCAGCTACAGTCGCACACGCAAAAAGCTTGAAAACTGAAACAGATGGACGGGAAATGCAGAGGAGGATTCCTGGCGTATTGACTCCCAGTTACGCAAACCCAGCGAACTGCATGTGTGCCGTGGAAAACGACACCGAGACGTGCCAGCGTAAATAAGTAAACAAGTGGCCGCGACAGAACTGTCGGTTTGTAAAGACATTTGTAGACTACCGGCTTCTTATGTAAGCCAGCGTTCGCGGAACGACAACAACACAGGGCGAGTACATACGTAATCAGCTGAACAAGCGGTCGCGGTTCGACTATCAATGCCCGTTTGTGGTCTGCAGCAAGAAGACGACCTCCGCGGCGACTCCCGACAGACACAAAACCAATCAGCGCAGAAGTCTTTCGTAAGCTCCCCTCTACTTCTACTACTAGACACCAATGAAGTGTAGGGCACAGTCAGTACGACAACCACAGGTGGGGATAAGCTGATGCAGAAGGTGGAGTCTGGGGCCAGCGAAGCAGAGACCTGTTCTCCAACGGGGAAACCAATCCCAGAGACAGAAAAAAAACAGCAAAAATGCACAGGAATAAATCAAACAACAACTGAAATAAGAAGAATGTGGATACAGATCCTACAGCTTCAGAGCTGCGACAGCAACAAGAACCGAAAGAAAATTGTGCTCAGCTTCCATTCGTAGTGACCGTAGTCACCGTCGTCAAGAAATCAACACGTTGCGTCAGAACGTCTCCAACGAACTTTGACGAACAACTGGCCTCGCGAGGAAGAGCATTTTTTGATGACGTCTTAGCTTCCAACACGCTGTTGTGGACTTAGCTCTCGCTTGGAGACTTGACACATGTCGAGCTAGGTTTTGGTAGACTAAGTTCAATAGGTAGGGCACCTGTCGTCAATTCTAATTCATTTACACTGCTTTCGATGCAAAAATACACTTCGGGAAATGAAAAAAAAATATGAATTCTCCTAGAGATGCGAGACATCTTACTTCAGCAACAGACAGCAAAAGGTCATTATTCACAATATTGAGAACGGCTGTGATGTGGGGGCTAAGTGGGGTACAGTCAAGGGGGGGGGGGGGGGGGGGGGGGGGGGGATGCACCAGAGATCAGTGCTGGGGCCACTCCCGTTCCTTATTTATGTAAATGATATGCCCTCTAGTATTACGGGTAACTCTAGAATATTTCTGTTTCCTGATGACACTAGCTTGGTAGTAATGGATGTTGTGTGCCACATTGGCCCAGTTTCAAATAGTGCAGTTCATGACCTAAGTTCATGGCTTGTAGAGAATAAACTAACGCTAAATCACAACGCTAAGGTAGTGAGACAGGGTTGTAGCCTCTTCCCGATGCTATTCAATCTGTATATTGAGCAAGTAGTAACGGAAACAAAAGAAAAGTTCGGAGTAGGTATTAAAATCCATGGAGAAGAAATAAATACTTTGAGGTTTGCCGATGACATTGGTATTCTATCAGAGACAGCAAAGGATTTGGAAGAGCAGTTCAACGGAATGGACAGTGTCTTGAAAGGAGGATATAAGATGGGGACATCAACAAAAGCAAAACGAGGATAATGGAATGTAGTCGAATTAAGTCGGGTGATGCTGAGGGAATTAGATTAGGAAGAGAGACACTTAACGTAGTAAAGGAGTTTTGCTATTTGGGGAGCAAAATAACTGATGATGGTCGAAGCAGAGAGGATATAAAATGTAGACTGGCAATGGCAAGGAAAGTGTTTTTGAAGAAGAGAAATTTAACATCGAGTATTGATTTAAGTGTTAAGAAGTCGTTTCTGAAAGTATTTGTATGGAATGTAGCCATGTATGGAAGTGAAACATGGACGATAAATAGTTTAGACAAAAAGAGAATAGAAGCTTTCGAAATGTGGTGCTGCAGAAGAACGCTGAAGATTAGATGGGTAGATCTCATAACTAATGAGGAGATATTGAACAGGATTGGGGAGAAGAGAAGTTTGTGGGGCAATTTGAGTAGAGGAAGGGATCGGTTGGTAGGACATGTTCTGAGGCATCAAGGGATCACCAATTTAGTACTGGATGGCAGCGTGGAGGGTAAAAATCGTAGAGGGAGACCAAGAGATGAATACACTAAGCAGATTCGGAAGGATGGAGGCTGTAGTAGGTACTGGGAGATGAAGAAGCTTGCACAGGATAGAGCAGCATGGAGAGCTGCATCAAACCGGTCTCGGGACTGAGACCACAACAACAAACAAATCACAACAACAGTTTGTAACATACAATTCAACAAAACCTGACGTTTTAATTTCACAGAATGGGGCATATGATTGCTGAAACTGAACAGTTCAGATTTATAGATGTTCAGCTATACAGTAAACTGCCGTGGAAAGCCAACGTTCAGGATCTCGTTCAAAGACTTAATACTGCCATTTTTACTGTTCGAACCGTATCTGAAGTGAGTGATCGTTCGACACAAAAATTGGTCTACTTTGCTTATTTTCATTCGCTTATGTCGTATGGTATTATATTTTGGGTTCTCTCTTCCCATTCTAGAAGGATATTGTTGGCTCAGAAACGGGCGGTTGGGGCAATAAGTGGTGTAAGTTCACGAACCTCTTGTCGACCCCTGTTCAAGAGCCTGGGTATTTTGACATTGGCCTCTGAATATATATATTATTTACTGTCATTTCTTGCTAACAATATCAGCTTATTACCAAGAATAAGCAGCTTTCACTCAGTTAATACTCGGCAGAAATCAAACTTGCATTTGGATCGGACTTCCTTGACTCTTGTGCAGAAAGGTGTGCAGTATACTGGTGCATCCACTTTCAACAAGCTTTCAAATCGAAAGCAAAGAGTTTCCTCATTGGCCACTCCTTCTATGCTGTCGAGGAATTCCTTGAAAAATTAAGGTGATTCTTGTTGTATTGTTGATTGCGTTTACTTAAACTTATGGATTGACTTTTTTCGTACTCACAAACATTTTATTTTTATCTGTTATTACCTTTAATGTTGTAATTTCATGTACTGACGTGTTCCACAGCCTTGAAGATTTGCTCCTCAATTTGATCGTACGAAACTTGACGTTTAAATAAATATGCTATCAGGATTTTTAGATGAAGCCTTAGAATGTCTGTTCTGTAACACCATTTTTGACTGTTTAACACTCAGTGATACTCTGACCCTGTCCAAAAATACCCATGACCAGTCAAGTAGTATTCAAAGAAATCTACTCACTTTCTTCCGTCAGTACGAATTTTAAGGATACTATACTAGACTATCGTTCGGTCAAGATGTTTTGGTACACTAAGCGAACGGATTACACTTCAGTAGCATTTTTTCCATGTACTATGTTTCTGTGGTTCTTGTAGGTACAGCGGCATATAGTATCTTCCTATGGATCGTTTGGTAACTTATCACCGACTATGTAGTCATAGATTATCCTCTCTCATACGTATGTACCCATATTTAAAAACTAAACAATATAAAGCAAATATCTGTGTCATTTCTATCCTTTTTGAAATTCATAGCAAGGCTTTTGTCCTCTTTTTTTTAGATCAATACATGGAGTAGCTGGTTCAGTAGTCCAAATAGCTGACTTTTTTATTATTTCATTATCAAAAATGAGTCGAAGTCTATCTCTATACATCTCATCGGAGTATATTCGGGCAGAAACTTATAGCACACTGTAATATTCCGGCAACACATGTAAATATGTAAATAATTTTGTTTCGACTTTACGTTGTACTTCAAATATAATATTAATATATTTGTAAAATTACTCAAACTGTACAAACTGTGTATAATGAGAACAATCGTTCCTGATCGGCCATATAACCGATTGAAAGTGCCATTAAAACTTACTTGTCGTGATCAGGAGGAATATTCAAGAGTGTTATTAACGTGAGGAAAATGACAATACCAGCGTTACGACAGGACATAAATTTGCAGCCATCCCAGCGTCATAACTGCCACTGGAATACGTCGGCTGACTGCTCCAACCTCCATTACAATCTAGTCACATGCTGCTTTGACATAATTGCAGTCAAAATTAACTTTGTTATTTCCCTGTACGGTATATTTTTTCACATCTGCGAGTTGTTCTTCTATGCTGCAAAATAGTAGTAAGCATGATCCATTATTGGTACCGTATGTGAAATGCTCATTTAGCCGGAAATTACTAAATCCTAGTAAAATTTACGATTCCAGTATGGTATAAAACAGGACAAAATGTCTCTGAGCACTATGGTATAAAACAGGACATTTTGTACTTAATTTGGTACTCAACATATCATTGAAGATCTAGCGGTAGTAAATAACTAATGCATAACCTATAAATCATGGCTTCCTTTAAATAAAATGTGGAGTAGTAAACTTTGTTATGGTTTAGTAACAATGTAACATTTCCCCCTATTTAGTGTCATAATGTTAAGGAAGCTGTTTACTGTTCTGAAGTAAAGTACATGCTGATCGGAGTCAAGCTGCGTTACACGTGGCAGCTTCTGTTTGAAATTATGAATTGCAAACTGACCATGCCCTGTTGGTATACGTTTTTTGTGCTTAGCGTAGCGTGTACAGGTATCTGATTTGTATTATTGCGGAGTTTCGCGTATTAAATACTATGTTTTGCAAAATATGTTATCGTCAGTTATCATTGCCAAGTGAATGTGCTCTGGCATCAATATTTTGTTTCTTCTGTAATGCAGGCTTTCTCGGCGAATTTCAATCGGAAAATCTTCTCGGGATATCAGCCGAGTGGAACCGTCACCTTGTAGCAACGTTTCAGTTAGATTTCTATTCATCATCTCCAGGTGAAGGTGAAAACTAGGAAACTCGTGAAAACTTTGCTCTAGTAGGCGCTGCAACTCGTATGATATCACTAGGGGATCTCGTAAGTCTTGTCTCTTGTGCTCTACAAAATTGCTACACTAATTTTCAGTCTTTTAGCGTTGTTAGCTATTATGGATAGGTTATTGTGTGTGTGATTACTGTATCTCATTATGTGATGTCTATCAATCAGAGAGAATCCGACGATAAGCAATCCCAATAAAGTTTAATTGCTAACAGTACGTACATTATTAAAGGACATTTAGGTGCGTGTCATTGTTGTGCAATATATTACAATTAGTTCTAAGAATCTGTACTGAGTCAAGAATCTGGTTATACGCCACAGGCTCCGATGTATCTGTCACTCCGGTCTCTCTCTTCCTTTACAATGTTCAATCTCTCCAGTTCCCTCTAGTACCATGGAAGTTACTCCCTGATGTCTAACAGATGTCCTACCATCCTGTCCCTTCTTCTTGTCTGTGTTTTCCATGCAATCCTTTCCTCGCTGATACTTCTCATAACCTCCTCATTCCTTACCTCATCAGTCCACTCAATTTTCAACATTCGTCTGTAGCGCCACATCCCAAATGCTTCGATTCTCTTGTGTTCCGGTTTTCTCAGAGTCCATGTTTCACTACCATTCAATACTTTTGTCCAAACGTTGATTCTCAGAAATTTCTTCTTCACACTAAAGCCTGTCTTTGATACTAGTAGACTTCTCTAGGCCAGTAATGCCCTTTTTGCCAAAGCTAGCCTGCTTTTTATGTCCTCCTTTCTCCGTCCGTCTCTCGCTGCCTGCCGGCCGATGTGGCCGAGCGGTTCTAGGCGCTTCAGTCTGGAACTGCGCGACTGCTACGGTCGCAGGTTCGAATCCTGCCTCGGGCATGGATGTGTGTGATTCAGAATTCCTTAATTTCATCTAATTTGTGACCATCAAATCTTGATGTTAAGTTTCTCAGTTTTCTCAGTGCTGGGACTTCTCATTACATTCGCCAGTGCTAACAGACAAGCAACACTGCGTGAATTAACCGGAGAAATCCATGTGGGACATACGACGAACATGTTCGTTAGGGTAGTGCGTAAAAATTTTGCGCTAATTGGCAGTGGCAGCAGACGACCGATGCGCGTGCCTTTCCTAACAGCACAACATCGTCTGCAGCGCCGCTCTTGGGCTCGTGGCCATATTCGTTGGACCCAAGACGATTGAAAAACCATGGTCTGATTTCAGTTGGTAAGAGCTGATAGTTGTCTTCAAGTGTGGTGCAGATCCCACGAGGCCATGGACCCAAACTGTCTACAAGGCACTGTGCAAGCTGTTGAAGGTTCTATAATTGTGTGGGCTGTGTTCACACGAAATGAACTGGGTCCGCTGGTCCAAATGAACCGATCATTTCTGGAAACGGTTATGTTCGACTACTTGCAGGCTATCTGCAGCCATTTATGGACTCTATGTTCCCAAACAACTATGAATGTTCTATGGATGATAATGCGCTATGACGTCGGGCCGCAATAGGCTAGTTTCCTATCTTAAAAATTATGGTACCGATTGCTCTTATTCTGAGCGATTATACCATTCAAATCGCATTTACGGTCAATATTCTCACAAAAAGCTATTTTTATGTAATTAAAGCTTAAAAATTGTTAAATATCAAGATTTGGGCATGTGATGGAAATTACTGTGTTACTGGCTGAAGCTCCGGTGACGTCACATTCGAGGAGTAAGACGAACCAATGCGTGTGTTACGGGAGTGTTAGCCGAAGTTATTAGGCTTTTACGTACATTTTCTGCAAATAATTTAGCTGTTTAGTGATGGAATATGCATTTACAACTTTTAAGTAACAATCGTAAAGATTTTTGTGAACGATTATAGTGGAAACTTCACGAAAGTTGATGCGTTTATGCCCACTCGTGACATGTGCAAAGAAGGATATTCTTTTCCCTATTCCCTGCAATATCATTCAAAAACTTTAAAGCGAAGGAATCGCAAAACTTTTGCAAATGGGTCCCTATCTTATATCTAGATTGTCGACTATGAACGAGCCAAAACACAATATAATTATTCTTGGGAAATCTTAGCGCTGATTTCCGTTATGGAAGATACTGAGCAGATAGACCTCCTGCAGCCCGCGCGGTGGATAGCACATGTGACTCAGACTAGCCAGAACACCGGTTCGAATCTGGAAAGGGTTATATATCTTTGAAGTTGCACATTAAATACGAAAATAGCGTTAGCAAGAACTCGTTGTAGCAGTTGTTTCGATTGTGGGACGTGTTATACATAGCTTCACGTTAGTCTTAGTCTGAGAAATGGACAACTGAGGATAAATGCATTTACTTTGCTAACAGACAATTACTTTCTTTGGAAAGCATTGCTAGTGACGAAAATATCACCATACTCCAGTGTACGACAAGGTGTACAACGACGACGTTTTGTACGCAAATAAGTATAAAGCACGCACAATATGCAGATAACACAAACTTAAGGGCTGTGCTGTTTGTGTAGACTAACGTCAATATCTGACTCAGATTTAACTTCATCTTATGTTAAATGATGAAACTTCAAAAGCTTAAACAATTAGGATTCTAGCTGGAGACTACAAAGATAAAAAATATGTTTCTAAAAAAGTAAAAAGGGAGGTCTCATGCGTGAACAGCAATCGCGAATGGAAGCGCATGTAAACGTCAAGGAATACGCTGTCTCTAATCGGTGTAATTGCGATTTGGTTTTCATGTGAAAGGACCGTCAAGTTGTTTTGCAATTAAGTTAAAATGTTATGGCAGGCCGGACTCGAACCAGTGACCTATTTTACAAACCCCTGCTCTACCACCCGAGCTACCAAATGATGTTAAGCTAAAGTTTAATTTCATTGAATGACGTTATCCTTCTTTGTAACAGTGGCAAAGGGTATCTCGGAGGTAAGTCAATGTTAACTTCAGAATACAAGACATTTTTGATTATATAAGGGAACTTGGGCATTCTTCATGTACAGAGCAACCTCGTTTTGCACACTTCATTCTTTGGAACACTCAAAAGCAATTTCTTAAGAGTTTTTATAGATGTTTTTATAGTGTTGTACTACAAATCATTTCCAATCCATTTACCGAAACTTAAATTCCAAAGCAAGACTTCACCGTGAATTAGCTTAGAGACAGTAGGAGCAGCGAGCTAGTCAGTGACGTCACAGGCATCACAGGACTCGACTGGGACGTTTTAGCGGGCTTTCAAATTATTTGAATTTCATTTCCACTTTTATAAACGAATACTAAAATTCAAGAGGGGAAAAGAGCATTTTATGAGCGTAAAATGACATAACTAACCATTTAAAACGATTTCCAGAAAACAGTCAAATCCTCTGTTGTAGTCGAGTGGTTTGAAGAACAATCTGGACAGTTAGAGCGAATGGTTTGGCCATCAGGTCGCTTGACATGTATCCCATCGAACAGTTATGGGACATAACCTAGCCGTCAGTTGGTGCAAAGAATCCTGCATCGGCAACACTTTCGCAATTAAGGACGGCTATAGAGGCACCATGACTCAATATTTCTCCAGGGGACTTACAACGACTTGCTGAGACCATGCCACGTCGAGTTACTGCACACCGCTGGGCGAAAGGAGATCCGACACTGTGTTAGGAGATATCCTACGACCTCTGTCACCTCGGAGAATTAGCTGTCTTTTCCTATAGATTACTCCTATTTTTCTCAGGATTTCGAACACCTTCACCATATGACATGGTCCAACACTTTTTCCAGGTTGACAGATCCGATGAACGTGTCTTGATTTTTCTTCAGTCTTGCTTCCATTATCAATCTCAACCTTAAAACTCCCTGTCTGATGCCTTAATCTTTCCTGAAGTCAAATTGGCCGTCATCTAACAGCTCCTCAGTTTCCTTTCCCATTCTTCTGTATATAATTCTTGTCAGAAACGTGGATGCATGAGCTGTTAAGCTGCTTGTCTGATAATTCTCGCGCTTGTCGGCTCTAGTCCGCTCCGGAATCATATGGATGATACTTTTTCCGAAAATATGATGGCATATTGTCTGATGATATATCGCCGGTCTCAGACATTCTGCACATCAACATGACTATCATTCTGTTGCCAGGTTCCCCCAGTGATTTTAGAACTTCTCATATATATATATATATATATATATATATATATATATATATATATATATAGCTTCCAGAATATCATTAGATAGTTAGAGAACCAACTCGTGAGGATAACTTCTTAGACCTCCTGGCAACTAACAGACCTGAAGTTATCGAATCAGTTAACGCAGAGGAAGGTATCGCAGTGATCATACTGCTGTGACAGTATCTATGACGAGGGGTCCTACAAGGAATGTTAAGAAAGGTAGGAAGATATATTTGCTCAGCAACGGCGGCAGGATAACAATTTCAGAATACCTCAGCAGTCAGCATCAAATATTCAGTGATGAGAACGAAGATGTGGAGAACAGAAGTAAAAAAAAATCAAATGCATCGTTCAATATGCCCTAGAAAAGTACGTTCCGAGAACGGTTTTAAGGGATGGGAAAGATCCACCAAGGTTTAATAGCCGTGTTAGAAAAGCGCTACGTGGACAAAGAGCACTTCATCTCAGATTCAACAGAAGTAAAAACCTAGCTGACAAACAAAAGCTGAACGAAGCGAAAATGAGAGTAACGAGAGCAATGTGAGAAGCGTTCAATGATTTCGAAAGTAAGACGTTGTCAACCTACCTGAGTAAAACCCTAATCTCATTTTGGTCATACGGAAAACCAGTAAGTGAGTCATAATCATTGTAAGTAGGCTGTTTATGTTTTCTCTATGTAAGTAGGCTGTTTAGGTTTTTTATTGGTAACGCCACCTCTGTATGACAATCACTGGCTGTACTGTGGGCAGTCTGTGTCTGCTTTGCATTGTTGTAATACTCGCCATTGTAGTGTTAGGCAGCTGGCTGTGAACAGCGCGTAGCGTTGCGCAGTTGGAGGTGAGCCGCCAGCAGTGGTGGATGTGGGGAGAGAGATGGCGGAGGTTTGTAATTTGTCATGAACTGCTATATTTATATATGATGATATCAAGGTAAATACATTGTTCGTTCTCTATTAATATCTTTCATTTGCTAACTATCCCTATCAGTAGCCTTCAGTAGTTTGAATCTTTTATTTAGCTGGCAGTAGTGGCGCTCGCTGTATTGCAGTAGCTTGAGCAGCGAAGATTTTTGTGAGGTAAGTGATTTGTGAAAGGTATAGTTTAATGTTAGTCAGGGCCATTCTTTTGTAGGGAATTTTGAAAGTCAGATTGCGTTGCGCTAACAAAATATTGTGTGTCAGTTTAAGCACAGTCTCGTGTAGAATTGTTCAAAGGGGACGTTACATATGTCGACCCTTATCCGAGGATACCTCACTAGAATCTTCTGATTTTTTTTCTTGTAGTTTGTGTAATTAGTGTAGATTTTGTTTATTGATAGCGCGTAATCATAGAGAGAATTTCCTTTGTAGTTGTAGTTTTTCATTGTTGTACAGTAAAACAGTTGTGGCATGTATGTAGATTTGCAGCAAGTTTTTTGCAGCTGCGCTTGCAATTAACTAAATATTATTTTCAGTGCTATGTTAATGTGTTCTCTTATTTTTGCTCTTCAAATTGTGTTTTTCTGTGTTGTCGTGTGAAATACTGTGACAATAATGGCGTGTGAAAAACGTAATACTAGGCTCCAAAGTAAACTGAGAAATGACAGTGAAGACGAAAGCAGTGTGTTAGCGCCGCAGAGTAATGAATTAACTAATGTTCAAAGTAGTAATTTGGTAATTGCGCATAGGGAAATGGAGCGAGCAGCAAACAATGGTGTAGACAGTGAAACAGGTAGTGAACAGGGAAGCGTTATCGATCGATTGGTCGGCAACAGCTCGCCTCAGGAATCGGGAATGACAGAACACAATATTGCAAATACTGCAGACTCAGGTTTTGGGTTCTCACCGTTTTCTCAAATGAGTCAAGACACATTTTCCGCTTGTCAAAATGTGAATGATGCCGGTGCAACTTCACTGCCGAAAAGCACTGAGGAACATGTTTCAGACACCAGTGCATTGTTATTACAATTCATGCAACAAATGGGACAAAAGCTTGAAAAGTTAGACACAATGGAACAACACCAGAGACAAACACAGCAACAGTTAGACACAGTGGAACAAAATCTCAAAAAGTTAGACACAGTGGAACAAAATCTTAAAAAGTTAGACACAGTGGAACAAAATCTTAAAAAGTTAGACACAATGGAACAACACCAGAGACAAACACAGCAACAGTTAGACGCAATGGAACAAAATCTTCAAAAGTTAGACACCACACTTGAACAAACACGCGAAGATTTAACTACTGAGTTACATAACATTGAATCGAAATGTCAAAAAGTCTGTAATGACGTAAAAACACAAATTTGTGAGCATTTTCAACCTATTTTTTCGCGGCATGAAAATGAATTACAGAATCACGAAGCAGCCATAAAAGAACTGCAAACCATTGTTCATGAAAATCATGAGACCTTGTGGGCTAAAATTGACTCAGTTGCATCTACCGATTCGGTTACGCAACTTGCAAGAACTCAGGAAAACTTAAAGGACACAGTAGATACCCTGAAAATTGGTTCAGAAAGACACATGGAGAAAATAAGTACATTATCGGAGAAAGTAGCCGAACTTTCGGATCAGGTCACTAACTTATCTACAAAGGTAGATGATGATCTGAATGACACAAGACCCGTAGCCTTCACTGACACAGAAGAGTATGAACAAATAAGAAAATTCAAACAAAATCAAAATCAAATCAATACACAGTACAAAAGAGAAATCCGGGAAGTACAAGATCAGTTGGCACAAGTAGTACAAGAATTACGTATTTCAGAGGACACTCGCGCCCCAATACGGGAAGAGGGACATAGAAATACGGAACAGCCACAAAATAATAACACAGGGCATTTCGGAAGTTATGAAAGAAATTGGCAATGTGCACCGAATTTTGAGATGGAACGGCCGACACGACCTAACAAGGACCAATATGCGACTCGCCGACATGATGATTTTGACTATAAGCTGTTCATTACTACACGTAAATTCAAAACATTTAAGAATTCCGGCAACGACATTCATCCACAAGCGTGGCTCCATCAATTCTCTCATTGTTTTCCTCCCAACTGGTCATTGGAGCACAGATTAGAATTTATGTGCGGCTACTTAGAGAATGAACCAGCTGTAAGAATGCGATCGGTCATTCACGAATGCCACAGTGAAGGAGAATTTTACCATGCCTTCCTCTCAGCGTATTGGTCTCAAGCCACACAAGACCGCGTAAAACATGGTATCATAATGATGAAACATTTCGAACAATCTGAATTCTCCAGTCTTGTGAAATATTTTGAAGACATGTTGCACAAGAATCAGTACCTGTCAAATCCATACAGCCCCTCAGAACTCATCCGCATTTGCTTAATCAAATTACCTGAACATTTACGACATATTATTTTAGCAGGACGTTGCAAAGACGACATTGAAGCTTTTCAGGGACTGTTACAAGAATTAGAAATTGACACTGACAATCGCGGAACGCGAAACCAGGAACACAACAATTACAGGTCACATCCGTCGCAAATCCGCGATGAAAGAAGAAATAACTGGACACGACAAGGCTATTCTCACAACACAAATCGTGACCAAAATAGACACCACCCGTATGACAACCATTGGCAGAGTAGTAATAACTACAGGGAAAGATCACCTCTCCGTGGTAATGACTATCACAGAGACAATCAGAGAAACAGACAATATGGGAACCAAAATAAATATTATCAGGGGAGACAGAATAACTTTAGACGCAACGGTCCAGCGCGCAGTTTCGATTCAGGGAGAAATTCTCCACCACGTGACCGACAAGAAAGAAACTATGGCATCTACCGACATGACGACAGACGATATGATCGTAACGATAGACCTGAACTGCATCAGAACTGGCGGGATTCAAACAGAGCAGGGCCCTCTCGTCACGGTGAATTTGTAGAAGTTAGGCCTCCTAATCCCAGTAACGACGCGCGCCAACAAAGAAACAGACAATGACTCGCACCGCAGGCAGCCGCGTGCGCCAGGTGGCTCAGGGAAAAATAACATTGACGCTAACCTTGAGCAAAATTCCCGTATTCTTTACGGAGGAATACCGCATGATAATTGCATTCAAGTTGAAACTCTGCGTATTGGGAAGAGTAAAGGTTTACACCACATTTCACATGTAAAACCATTTATTGACAGATAATCTGCCTTTTAACTTTGTCTTTGCCATAAAACGTTTCACTTCACATTTCTAGTATGCTTGTCAGACTTAGAATCTGTTAACATGCAACAATGTTTGAAGTTAAATATCCAGTCTAGAACCTAGGGAACATTTTTAAACAGAAATTACGAATGCATTGTTATAGTGAACAGACGACACAGTGTTGTATTTGTACATTCTTGCTTGTTAGTTGCACGATTACGTAACGACTATCAGGCTTACATACTTAGAACATTTAACAGTACTGCTAATGAGATTTTAATGCAACATTTTGGTTTATTTGAAAATACATTCTGAATTTAAAGTGCTTTCAGTGAGATACCAGATGGCACAGTGGTCAGTTTATTTGACAGCTACACAACTATATCACGACGCTACTAATGAGTGACAATTTACAATGTTGCTTTTGCAGTGTTTCTGTTTTATATCTGCACAGTTTTCTGTTTTATTCTGGAAAGTAAAACAGGTTTTAGTAGTAACTTTTGTGGTATAGCTACAAGGAGACAGCCTTTTCCATAGCACAACAATACGTTACAGCACAGTACTTTCATCATCACAACAATAAGCGTAATAACTAAGATATCTCTACGCAAAGCATTTCACTTTTGTTTATCATGAGGTAAGTACATTGGCTTCTGCAGAACTTAGCTTTTGGAGGAAAATAACTACGACACTTTCACAGAGATTATCTTACAACAATATGCACATTTAGCGCTACAGGACACGCATTTCAGTGATTAATTTTGTACTTAAAACATTTATTTTTAAAGATTTTTGAATTACAAAGAAAGTTTTCAGTGATACATTTCATTTCATTGCTGTAATTTGTAACACCTGAGGGTATAATTACATTAATCCTCAGTGGGGTACACGCTTACTTTGTGTACCATGTGTGTGGCAACCACAAGGAACCCTAGCTAATATGGTATTTGCTTATACAACTTTACACTTCGGTACCATATTTCTCTAACACACAATTACACAGCTATCTGATTATTTGACAGAGAAACAAACATTTTTTTTACTACGTCAGTGACAGATGTTTACGCAATTACAGAGTTGGATAACTTCACACTTATGAAATTTTATTTTGTCTGTACTTTGTAAACTGTTCATATTTTTTCGGAACCATTGTGATACTATGAGAGATTTGAATGATATATTTGGTAAGGGAGCATGATTTTAAAGTACGTTTGAGGTAGATGACACTATTGAAATGAGCAGAGAATTTTTTTTACGTTTTGAAATTATTGGAGGAAGTTACGACGATTTTAAGATTTGACTGAAGTGTTATGATGTTATTATTACGACGACGATGTGTACTATGCTGTTGAGGTATGTTTATGATAAATAAGCTGATGCTATATGAGGAATCTGATTATGCTATGTAACTATTATGATGAAATATTGAAGACGTGTTGATGAATATGAATATGTATATGTGTAATAAGGTAAGGAATAAGGAGTAGGGGTTAGGGACTCTGATTTATGAAAAGGTTGTTGGAAACCAAGAATCGTACTTTAAGAGTTATGAAATGTGTGTGTATATGCATGAATGTATCACAATGCCACTGAAAATTTTTTTGGACACTGTTATATTTATAGGGTTTTGTTTCTACAGATTTGCAATGCTAATTCTTGACCTGTGATATATTTTTATATGAGACTACCACGGTAGCAGAATCTCCTGTCGTAAATATTTCCGTACGAAAGTTAAGTGACCACCTGCACGTAATGCGTCGCGGGCACCCAGCTGTGTCAGACGCCTGGAGAAAAAGCCATTATTGCGAGCCCTTTTCAGCGGCACAGGTAGCACAAAAAAAAAGGGGAGGCCATTATCCTTGGAAATATTCTTACATCTGCAAACCTGATAATGACAAGTGTCTTTCTACGAGAATTGAGAGCTACTGACTTACGAAATGCCACATAGCTATTGAATGATGTTTTTATGCTTTGGTTTGCGTAATTGCTTATTTCATTTGATATCTGGTTTCCAGCTGTGTTGCAGCATTGCTTTTATAAAATGAAATGCATTTGCTAATGTGAACACTTTCTGTCAACAGATCTATTAAATAATTATTTTATGATCCACATTCTTTAAAAAAGGAGCACTTGGACAGGAAAGAACAATAAGAAGGAACTAGTAACACATAATTTTCTTTTCAAGTACTTGGTAATTTCTTTTGTAGAATAAATTGTGATGCATCACTCTAATGTTAAGATGTGACATAGGTATTAGACATGGCCATTTTAGTGTAATATTTTTTCTGCTTGCGCTATGTCATGTTTAGGTATAAGTTGCTGCTGTTTGCCAGGCATAGTGTTATTGAATTTGACTTTTGCTCATTTATGCTGCTGGCTTTGCCAATTTGCATTTTTTTGCATTGCTGTTTATAATAATTGTTTTACATGCTGCTGCATTGCCTCGTCCCTTAGTTTAGCATCTGAGCTCAGTAGATTTAAGTTAGCTTAAGAGGGGGTAGACTATATGAGAAACTGACTATGGAGAATAGGTAAAGAGTGCATTGCGAAGAAAGGATTTGGGCCCAAATGAGTATTGTACAATCAGAAATAATTATTTTGAAAGAAATATGAACAGAATACAGAAAGCATGCTTGGATAAGATTTTTTTGGTGGAAGCAAAGGTTGAAATAAGACGAAAGATCTATAGAATGAAGTTTTGGGTTGGACTGCAGTACCAAATGTTACACTGAAAACGAACCCTGTCCTTTCCTATTGGTGTTATCCCACTATGTGTTTGTGTACCCTTGTGTAGTTGTTTTCTTCTTGTCTCTGTGTAGTTTCATAGAATTTTTCCCTCTTTTAATATTAAGCTACATTCACTATGATGAGGAATACTGTTATCATCAAATATAATTGGCATTAATAATATGTTATTTACTTTGTAAAGATATTAGACATTATTCATTCTGTTTAAATGCTTATGTGTGAAGTTGATGTCTCGAAAGTTACTCTGATCTTTTATGTACGTACTCATGTCATAATTCCTGTAACACTGACGTATATGTCTATTTCTATTCTTTTGTAACGCCTGTTTTACTACAAATGTTATCTGTATTGTTATGTTCTTTAATGATGTATTTTGTACCTTTGTTATTGTATTCTTCTGTTATAAAATTGTAATTGTCACCAGTTCATGATATTATTAACTTGTAAGTTCCATTTCACTGCACACGTTTCTGTTGGACATAGTATATGGACAATATGTGAGAAGTAGGGACTGATAGTGTTTGCACGTGTGTTGGTAATTCAGCAAGGGACTGGATAACAGCATTGCTGGTTCTAAGGACAATTAAAAGAAAAACTTTCTGAGTGCACAAGTGGTGGTTTATGGACTTGCTATATTCTCTGCAAGAATCTTCGATGGTGATTGTGCACCTGCACAGTCGCAACGGATGGCTGCTGGCCGTCTCTACCAGGACTACAGTGGGTCTGCACCTCTGGTGGCCCACCAATACCATTATCTCTACAAGGACTACAGTGGGTCTGCATCTATGATGACCTACCAACGCCATTATTTCTACAAGGACTGCAGTGGGTCTGCACCTCTGGTGGCCCACCAATACCACAATCTCTACCAGGACTCCAGTGGGTCTGCTCTGTGATGACCTACCTACCAATATTCTTCCAAACTTCGACTGACTCTGCAGTGGGTTTGCTCTGTTGTGGCCCATTACCTGTCTGCATGTCGAGAGTCAGCACTGTCTTTCCATTGGAAGGTCAACACTACTTCTTCAAGACTGCATGGAAATCCACTACTTCTATGTGCATTTTCTTTTACTGCTTGGACTTTGAGAAAAACTCTGCATTTTTACTGTGATGAACAATGTGGACTGTCTTTATGGACTGTGAGAAATTTTGATCTTTTGACCAACATAATATTAATAAGTGTGTGCATTTTATATTTTTGTTACTGTAATTGTGAAAAATTTTTGTCAAATCTGTATTGGCCAGTGCCCAACACCATTTGGTAACGCCACCTCTGTATGACAATCACTGGCTGTACTGTGGGCAGTCTGTGTCTGCTTTGCATTGTTGTAATACTCGCCATTGTAGTGTTAGGCAGCTGGCTGTGAACAGCGCGTAGCTTTGCGCAGTTGGAGGTGAGCCGCCAGCAGTGGTGGATGTGGGGAGAGAGATGGCGGAGGTTTGTAATTTGTCATGAACTGCTATATTTATATATGATGATATCAAGGTAAATACATTGTTCGTTCTCTATTAATATCTTTCATTTGCTAACTATCCCTATCAGTAGCCTTCAGTAGTTTGAATCTTTTATTTAGCTGGCAGTAGTGGCGCTCGCTGTATTGCAGTAGCTTGAGCAGCGAAGATTTTTGTGAGGTAAGTGATTTGTGAAAGGTATAGTTTAATGTTAGTCAGGGCCATTCTTTTGTAGGGAATTTTGAAAGTCAGATTGCGTTGCGCTAACAAAATATTGTGTGTCAGTTTAAGCACAGTTATGTATAATTGTTCAAAGGGGACGTTACATCATCTATTCATTCTCTCAGCGACCAAACCGGCACCGAAGCGGAAGATAACAGAGAGAAGGCAGAAATACTGAATTCGGTCTGCGAAGTTGTTTCACTGCGGAAGATTGCAACACTGTCACTCATTCAATCGTCTTACGAACGCCGAAATGGCAGATACTGAGATAAGCGAGCGCGGAATTGAAAAGCAGCTACAATCACTTAGTAGTGTAAAGCCATCACGACCAGACGAGATTCTATTAAGATCATGCGAAAAAATTTGCTCTCACTCTTGCAGTAATTTATCGTAGAACGCTTGAGCAACGAAAGGTGCCTAACGACTGGAAAAAAGCGCAGGTCATTCCCGTTTGTAAGAAAAGCCGTAAGACAGATCCACACAATTACAGACCTATATCACTGGCGTCAATCTGTTGTAGAATTATGGAACGTGTTTGATGCTCATGAATTATTACGTTCTTGGAAAATGAATAGCTCCTCTGTAAAAATCAACACGGATTCCGCAAGCAGCGATCCTGCGAAACCCAGCTCGCTCTGTTCCTCCATGAGATCCACAGCGCAGTGGACAACGGCACTCAGGCTGATGCAGTGTTCCATGATTTCAGTATGGCATTTGACACCGTCCCGCATTGACGTTTAATGAAAAAATACGAGGTTGCGATTGTATTCAAGACTTTCTTGCAGATAGAACTCAACACGTCACTTTTATCTTATCGTCAGATGTAAAGGTAATATCTGTTGTACCACAGTGAAGTGTGATAGGACCGTTGCTGTTCACAAAATATATAAATGATCTAGTAGAAAGCGTCGGATGCTCTTTAAGGCTATTCGCAGATGATGCAGTTGTCTATACCAAAGTAGCAACGCCAGAAGATAGTAAGAATTTGTAGAACGACCTGCAGGAAATTGATGAATGGTGCAGACTCTGGAATTTGACCCTAAACGTTAATAACTGTAAGATATTGCGCATAGATATGAAAAGAAATCCACTACTGTACAGCTACACTATTGATGGCAAACAGCAGGAGACAGCGTCTGCGTAAAATATCTAGGTGTTACTATTCGGAGCGACCTTCAGTAAAATGACCATATAAATCAGATAGTGGGAAAATCAGACACAAGACTCAGATTCATCGGAAGAATCTTAAGGAAATGTGACTCATCCACGAAAGAAGTAGCTTATAAGACGCTTGTTCGCCTGATTCTTGAGTATTGTTCATGTATCTGGGGTCCCTATCTGGTAGGACCGATACAGGAGATTGAGAAAATCCAACGAAGAGCGGCGCGTTTCGTCACGATATCGTTTAGCTGGCGAGAGAGCGTTACGGATATGCTAAAAAAACTCCACTGGGAGACGTTACAAGAGAGACGTTGTGCATCACAGAGATATTTACTACTGAAATTTCGGGACAGCACTTTTCAGAAGTAGTCAGACAATGTATTACTTCCCCCCACAAACATATCGGGTATTGACCACGAGGGGAAAACTCGAGAAATTAGAACCAATACAGAGGCCTACAGACAATCATTATTCCCACGCACTTTTCGCGAGTGGAACAGGGTTGGAGGGATCAGATAGTGATACCGAAAATACCCTCCGCCACACACCATTAGGTGGCTTGCGGAGTATGATGTAGATGTAGATATATACCGAGTCATCGCTCGAAAATACCGCTCTAGTTTGAGAATGAAAAATATGTAAAATATATGAAGGCGTGCTGAAAAGTAATGCCTCAGAATTTTTATGTGAAAAGTCTTAAAGCTTTATAAATAACAAAAACTTCATTAACATTCTACATCTTTTTTATACATATTTATTTCTCAACGCAGTCACCCTGGGCGCGAACACAATTTTCCCAACGAAAGAAAGCGAACACAATTCTCCCAACGAGAGACAAGTTTGTTGACACCGTCACTGTAGAATGTCAAACGACAGAGCTACAAAATTTTTATGTTTGCACAGATTCATCACTGTCAAAGTCAAGACTTGGAAGGTGGTGTATGTTGAAACCTTCCCGTCTCCTCTATACCTCTTTTGTTATTGATAACCTTCCCTTTTACAATAAACTATGAAACCTTTCCATAGGATTTCTATCTCTTGCTTAATAATAACAAATGAAATCTTCCCTTTGAAATTTATTCTCTTTCTCTATCTTTGCATACAAATTTAATTGCTGCTTATTAAAAGCGATTTTCTGATTATTTCGTCGAAACATAGAATGTGTCGTTGTCGTGGCCCTTAGTCGTTATCTGCAATAACCCGAAACTGTTCCTTACCTTTTTTACTGTTACTGGATCGCCTTCTGACTGCTACATCGAACTGCGACGTGAATATACTTACTCTGTTTTACTGTACTCTATTAGCTGCTGGTGGGCTTTCACAATAAGTGGCTGTATTTATTACCAAAGCTGACGTTATTCTTTAATTGATTTTACTGAAGTTACGTAATTCATAGTTAAACTTTTTCTTGACAACAATAAAATTTTGCAAAGTTTTACGTTGATGGTTTTTGGGATGGATTATAATTAGAAATTCAATATTGCTGGCAAAAGTTAATTATATTCTGAATGAAATGATTTTACAAACGTTCAAATGGGACTTACTTTTTACAGTAATCTTACAACTAGCAATGCGCAAACATACCTTCAGTAGTCTTGAGTTTCTCAAAAAATTAATTCAATAATATTAGTTCCTCTTATTATAATAGTTAGCTGATGTCTCTGTACATCCGTTTATAATCTCTTGTAAATCATAGCTAGTGGCTGGCAGGCACACCGCTCCTCTCAACCTCTCGCTTCAGATCTGCTACCAAGTCGCTTCACACCTCGCTTACTACTGACTTCCTTCGGACGCTAAAGTGCGGTCTCTCCTGCCAACAATGCTTTCTGGTGCAGACAATCCCTTCTACCAATACAAAATGTGTCAATGCGCGGTCTTTCCCGCTCTTTTCTTAAAATGTATCCATACGCGGTCTCTCCCGCCCTTTTTAATATTATATCAATTTGCGGTCTCTCTTGTCAACAATACTTTGGTGCAGACATTCCCTGCTACCACAATTATTTCCAACATGACAAATATTAATTATTCCTACTTAAACCTATTAATAAAATATAAACTTCTTTCATAAATTGTGATTTGACAGTAAACAATAGAAATATACACGTCTTAAACCCTGGACGCGAACACAATTTTCCCAACGAAAGAAAGCGAACACAATTCTCCCAACGAGAGACAAGTTTGTTGACACCATCGCTGTAGAATGTCAGACGACGGAGCTACAAAATCTCTATGTTTGCACAGATTCATCACTGTCAAAGTCAAGACTTGGAACGTGGTGTTTGTGTTTTGAAAACAGGTGAAAATCGGATGGGGCCAAGTTGAGACTGTACGGAGGTTGGTCGGTTGCGGTGAGAACCCAAACGTCGAATTGTTGCTGACGGCGCAGTGCTCGTGTGTGGCTTGGCACCGTCACGCTGAGGGGGAGTATGTTCCATATGTGGACGAGCTCTTCGAATTCGAAACTCGATTACAGCACGCTGTTTCTCACGCATAGACATTGTTGCGTTACACACAGCCATGTTTCAATTCGGAGGTCTCTAGCGGCAGAGATCTGCGAATTTGTACACATGAAGAATAAAGATGTAGAATGTTAATAATGTATGTTTTATTTACAAAGCCTTAAGAGTTTTCGAATAAAAACTTAGAAAGCATTGCTTTTTAGCACGCTCTCGTAGATTCAGTTGTATTTTCAGTGCCTTAATTTATGAAGCTCTACTGTGGTTTGAGTCGAAGTGACTTTGACAGTAAATATTATCTAGAAGCGGAGTTTGATAACGTATACTATTCCGGGCTCTGTTGATGCCGATAGCGCCGCTTCCGTTTTCCACGCCTCTTGGATAATCGTCGTTGGTGTCTTCATCTCCGATACTTAACAGTCTCTCATGCAGAGATTTGTCTGTAGCGTTATACATTGAAGCATCAAAGAAACTGGTGTAGACATGCCTATTCAAATACAGAGATATATAAACACGCAGAGTACGTCGCTGCAGTCGGCAACGCTTACATAAGACAACAAGTGTCTGGTGCAGTTGTTATGGTTCAAATGGCTCTAAGCACTATTGGACTTAACATCTGAGGTCATCAGCCCCCTAGACTTAGAACTACTTAAACCTAACTAACCTGAGGACATCACACACATCCATGCCCGAGGCAGGATTCGCACCTGCCACCGTAGCAGCAGCGCGGTTCCGGACTGAAGCGCCTAGAACCGCTCGACCACAGCGGCCGGCTTCGCAGTTGTTAGATCGGTTACTGCTGCTACAATGACGGTTTATGAAGATTTAATTGAGTTTGAACGAGGTATTACAGTCGGCGCACTAGCGATGGGACACAGCATCTCCGAGGTAGCGAAGAAGTGGCGATTTTCCAGTACGACTATTTCAAGACTGTGCCGTGAATATCAGAATCCGGTAAAAGATCAAATCTCTCACACAGCTGCGGCCGGAAAGAGATTCTGCAGAACGGGACCAACGAAGACTGAAGAGAATCGTTCAACGTGATAGAAGTGCAACCGTTCCGCAAATTGCTGCAGATTTTAATGCCGGGCCATCAACAAGTGTCAGCGTGGGAACCGTTCAACATAACATCATCGATGTGAGCTTTCGGAGCCGAAGGTCCACTCGTGTACCATTGATGACTGCACGACACAAAGCTTTACGCATCGCCTGGGCCCGTCAACTCCGACATTGGACTGTTGATGACGGAAACATGTTGCCTGG
Source organism: Schistocerca piceifrons (assembly GCF_021461385.2). Classification (NCBI taxonomy): domain Eukaryota; kingdom Metazoa; phylum Arthropoda; class Insecta; order Orthoptera; family Acrididae; genus Schistocerca; species Schistocerca piceifrons. Next base: position 275,815,256 of record NC_060143.1, on the reverse strand, counting down.
CCGCCCGAGTCTCGTTTCAAATTGTATCGAGCGGATAGACGTGTACGGATATGGAGACAACCACATGGATCCATGGACCCTGCATGTCAACAGGGGCCGTTGAAGCAGGTGGAGGCTCTGTGTGGGACGTGTGCAGTTGCAGTGATATAGGACCCGTGATACGTCTATATACTGCTCTGACAGGTGACGCCTACGTAAGCATCCTATCTGATCACCTGCATCCATTCATGTCCATTGTGTATTCCGACGGACTTGGGCAATTCCAGCAGGATAATGCGACGTGTCATACGCGCAGAATTGCTACAGAGCGGCTCCTGGAACACTCTTCTGAGTTTAAGCACTTTCGCTGGCCACCAAACTGCCCAGACATGAACATTATTGAGCATATCTGGAATGCTTTGTGTGGTGTCACCGCCAGACACCACACTTGCTAGGTGGTAGCCTTTAAACCGGCCGCGGTCCGTTAGTATACGTCGGACCCGCGTGTCTCCACTATCAGTGATTGCAGACCGAGCGCCGCCACACAGAAGGTCTAGTCTAGAGAGACTCACTAGCACTCGCCCCAGTTGTACAGCCGACTTTGCTAGCGATGGTTCACTGACTACAGACGCTCTCATTTGCAGAGACGACAGTTTTGCATAGCCTTCAGCTACGTCATTTGCTACGACCTAGCAAGGCGCCATATTCACTTACTATGTCTTCTGAACAGGCAATATTGTGAATTATGTACCGACAAGCGCGACGTTCATCATTAATGGATTAAAGTTAAGTATCAAGGTAATTACGTCCGCTTTTCTGAATTCTAATTCCTTGTCATGTTCCAGACCTCACGTCAGTATAGTTCTTCCCTCCTCATTCCAGCCTGCGTGAGCTAAAACGCATGCATTTCGGCATCCAGTTGTAACACGGTGTTGGCTCTTCTGCCAACACAACACTTTGCAACGTGCTCTTCAGAAGAGATCTCTACCCCTTCTTACTCTTACGTATTGATGGACAGCCCGGCAGGATTCCTGGTGTCTGTTCCCTCTGGTACTATTTCAGACATTAGTCGAGTCCATACCACGTCGTGTTGCCGCACTTCATCTACATCCATCTACATCCATACTCCGCAAGCCACCTGACGGTGTGTGGCAGAGGCTATCTTGAGTACCTCTATCGGTTCTCCCTTCTATTCAAGTCTCGTATTGTTCGTGGAACGAAAGATTGTCGGTATGCCTCTGTGTGGGCTCTAATCTCTCTGATTTTATCCTCATGGTCTCTTCGCAAGATAAACGTAGGAGGGAGCAATATACTGCTTGACTCCTCGGTGAAGGTACGTTCTCGAAACTGCAACAAAAGCCCGTACCGAGCTACTGAGCGTCTCTACTGCAGAGTCTTCCACTGGAGTTTTCCTATTATCTCCGTAACGCTTTCGCGATAACTAAATGATCCTGTAACGAAGCGCGCTGCTCTCCGTTGGATCTTCTCTATCTCTTCTGTCAACCCTATCTGGTACGGATCCCAAACTGGTGAGCAATATTCAAGCAGTGGGCGAACAAGTGTACTGTAACCTACTTCCTTTGTTTTCGGATTGCATTTCCTTAGGATTCTTCCAATGAATCTCAGTCTGGCATCTGCTTTATCGACGATCAACTCTATATGATCATTCCATTTTAAATCACTCGTAATGCGTATTCCCAGATAATTTATGGAATTAACTGCTTCCAGTTGCTCACCTGCTATATTGCAGCTAAATGACAAGGGATATTTCTTTCTATGTATTCGCAGCACATTACACTTCTCTACATTGAGATTCAATTGCCATTCCCTGCCCATGCGTCAATTCGTTGCAGATCATCCTGCATTTCAGTACAATTTTCCATTGTTACAACCTCGCGGCCGTACACGATATTAGGCAGGTGTACTAGTTCCTTTGGCTGTTCAGTGAATAACCCTTACCGTTTCGCTGTGTTGTCTTCATTTAACCTCGGTATGAATGCTTGCCCTTCACGTAAAATACGAATTCTAATAATAACACTATTACCAAGAACGATGAATTTTACAGTACTGCTCAGTACGCAGAGGACGATGATTTGCAGCTGTAACGAAGGCGTTCGTATTGAATGCGTCGTTAGCGAAGCTCTACAAACTACCTCACGTGCGTAGAGATACGTTTAGCGCGTCGTGATGCGCTGTAGATAAAATTCACGCTCGAATCAGTTTATAATCATGCAGCGACACCCATGCAAAAAAAATGAGCCTCTAGAGTCCGAATTTCCTATCTAATTATCAACAGCTGCGCTACAATCCCACAGAGAGGAGATGGCAGGAGGCGTGGGAGGGGGGCGGTGGGCACAATTAACGCTCAGGCTACCTCACCATTATTTTAGTTCTGAAAGATTAATCACCACAATCGACACTTTTACTGAACAGTCGAGCCTTAGAAATAAATGGTTTAAAACCAACCAGGGTACTGTCTACCAAAACATGTAATTCAAAATCAGTGCTACCAAAATTCCATCAAATACAGGGTTATTACAAATGATTGAAGCGATTTCACAGCTCTACAATAACTTTATTATTTGAGATATTTTCACAATGCTTTGCATACACATACAAAAACTCAAAGTTTTTTTAGGCATTCACAAATGTTCGATATGTGCCTCTTTAGTGATTCGGCAGACATCAAGCCCATAATCAAGTTCCTCCCACACTCAGCGCAGCATGTCCCCATCAATGAGTTCGAAAGCATCGTTGATGCGAGCTCGCAGTTCTGGCACGTTTCTTGGTAGAGGAGGTTTAAACACTGAATCTTTCACATAACCCCACAGAAAGAAATGGCATGGGGTTAAGTCGGGAGAGCATGGAGGCCACGACATGAATTGCTGATCATGATCTCCACCACGACCGATCCATCGGTTTTCCAATCTCCTGTTTAAGAAATGCCGAACATCATGATGGAAGTGCGGTGGAGCACCATCCTGTTGAAAGATGAAAATAGCTCCCTGCTTGCTTTATTCATCGACTTCCGCGGGCTACGCGTGAAACTTGCCCGCACGCGTTCAACCGTTTCTTCGCTCACTGCAGGCCGACCCGTTGATTTCCCCTTACAGAGGCATCCAGAAGATTTAAACTGGAGTTAGCAGTTGGTGGATCTTTGTTGAACTTCGTCCTGAAGTGTCGTTGCACTGTTATGACTGACTGATGTGAGTGCATTTCAAGCACGACATACGCTTTCTCGGCTCCTGTCGCCATTTTGTCTCACTGCGCTCTCGAGCGCTCTGGCGGCAGAAACCTGAAGTGCGGCTTCAGCCGAACAAAACTTTATGAGTTTTTCTACGTATCTGTAGTGTGTCGTGACCACATGTGAATGAATGGAGCTACAGTGAATTTATGAAATCGCTTCAATCATTTGTAATAGCCCTGTATATTCCTATAGGTAATATTATACAATTGCAAGGACAACGTTGAATCAATCGAGAGACCACATTAGTCAACAGCCAAACTTGTGTAAATTAGGTAGGTGAAATGAAATGTGTAGCTACGGCCCCTCGTTGGGTAGACCGGACGCCTGGTGCAAGCCTTTTTAGTTGGCGCCATTTCGGCGACTTGCATGTCGATGGGGATGAGATGATGATGATGAGAACAACACAACACCCACTGCCTGAGTGGAGAAAATCTCCGACCCAGCCGGGAACCGGGTCCGTGCCCGTTTGCATAGCATTTCACCACGTTGACCACTCAGCTATCGAGGAGGACATTAGGTATGTTTGACATGCGTAACAAAATGCATTTCGATAATTTATACCCTTTTCTTGCGCTTTAGCAACTACTGTGTATGTTTCCAGAATGAGATTTTCACTCTGCAGCGGAGTGTGCGCTGATGTGAAAAAAGTTTGGAAGGTAGGAGGCGACGTACTGGCGGATGTAAAGCTGTGAGGACGGGACATGAGTCGTGCTTGGGTAGCTCTGTTGGTAGAGCACTTGCCCGCGAAACGCAAAGGTCCCGAGCTCGAGTCTCGGTCCGGCACACAGTTTTAATCTGCCACGAAGTTTCAACTGTGTATGTTGTTCTACATCTAAGTCTAATCTCTCTTCGTAATCATACTGGCATCCCAATTTCATGGAATACCGTGGAAATAGTAGTAGATGAAAGTGTAATAAATTTTAGTCTTGTGACACATGCGTTCTACAGAAACTCGCATACCTGCATTTCGTCACCGACAAAGTTTGTACGTTGATTCACAAAATCGATAGATATTCCGCCTGCTTACTAAAGAGTTCACGTGTGACGGATACATCCTAAGACAGTCCATAATCAAATTTCTTGTCTCTACTCTCCTACTGAAGCAACTCACTCCCTTACAGTTGCTGTCGATAACTGAAGATTTAAGTATTTCAGCAAAAATTTAAATTTACTGGGGCTTAGTGCAACAAAATTCATTGGACAGAAATACTCCGCTGTTGTAACTGTGGAATGTTGTTGTTGTTGTTGTTGTTGTTGTTGTTGTTGTGGTCTTCAGTCCTGAGACAGGTTTGATGCAGCTCTCCATGCTACTCTATCCTGTGCAAGCTTCTTCATCTCCCAGTACCTACCGCAACCTACATCCTTCCGAATCTGCTTACTGTATTCATCTCTTGGCCTCCCTCTACCATTTTTACCCTCCACGCTGCCTCCAATAATAAACTGGTGATCCCTTGATGCCTCAGAACATGTCCTACCAACCGATCCCTTCTTCTTGTCAAGTTGTGCCACAAACTTCTCTTCTCCCCAATCCTATTCAGTACTTCCTCATTAGTTATGTGATCTACCCATCTAATCTTCAACATTCTTCTGTAGCACCACATTTCGAAAGCTTCTATTCTCTTCTTGTCTAAACTATTTATCGTCCATGTTTCACTTCCATACATGGCTACACTCCATACGAATACTTTCAGAAACGACTTCCTGACACTTAAATCTATACTCGATGTTAACAAATTTCTCTTCTTCAGAAACGCTTTCCTTGCCATTGCCAGCCTACATTTCATATCCTCTCTGCTTCGACCATCATCAGTTATTTTGCTCCCCAAATAGCAAAACTCCTTTACTACTTTAAGTGTCTCATTTCCTAATCTAATTCCCTCAGCATCACCCAACTTAATTCGACTACATTCCATTATCCTCGTTTTGCTTTTGTTGATGTTCATCTTATATCCTCCTTTCAAGACAGTATCCATTCCGTTCAACTGCTTTTCCAAGTCCTTTGCTGTCTCTCACAGAATTACAATGTCATCGGCGAACCTCAAAGTTCTTACTTCTTCTCCACGAATTTTAATACCTACTCCGAATTTTTCTTTTGTTTCCTTTACTGCTTGCTCAATATACAGATTGAATAACATCGGGGAGAGGCTACAACCCTGTCTCACCCCCTTCCCAACCACTGCTTTCTTTTCATCTCCCTCGACTCTCATAACCGCCATCTGGTTTCTGTACAAATTGTAAATAGCCTTTCGCTCCCTGTATTTTACCCCTGCCACCTTCAGAATTTGAAAGAGAGTATTCCAGTCAACATTGTCAAAAGCTTTCTCTAAGTCTACAAATGCTAGAAACGTAGGTTTGCCTTTCCTTAATCTAGCTTCTAAGATAAGTCGTAGGGTCAGTATTGCCTCACGTGTTCCGATATTTCTACGGAATCCAAACTGATCTTCCCAGAGGTTGGCTTCTACTAGTTTTTCCATTCGTCTGTAAAGAATTCGCGTTATTATTTTGCAGCCGTGACATATTAAACTAATAGTTCGGTAATTTTCACAGCTGTCAACAGCTGCTTTCTTTGGGATTGGAATTATTATATTCTTCATGAAGTCTGAGGGTATTTCGCCTGTCTCACACATCTTGCTCACCAGATGGTAGAGTTTTGTCAGGACTGGCTCTCCCAAGGCTGTCAGTAGTTCTAATGGAATGTTGTCTACTCCCGGGGCCTTGTTTCGACTCAGTTCTGTCGGAATACTATCACAATAAGTATGCTGTGACCAGCCTGAACTACTGTCGTCCAGCCACAACTGTGAGTTCTTTGACTGCTCTGAGAGATCGTTCATTTTTAACTACAACAGATGAAATATTAGTTCACTTTATCAGATGACTGAATAACAAGATTAACTTGAGACTGTTATTTGCCAAAGCAGAGGGTAGAATATTTACAACTGCCATTGGCTATGAAAGCATCACCTGATCCACATACTAAAGGACTGTTCTCCTGCAGCATAATGTTCGACATTTACGACGGCACAATTCATCAGAAACTTTACCTACTGGTTGCTTCCACGCTGTGACGTTGACTGCTACAGCTGACGTCACGAACTGGGCTGAGCTCTTCCGTACCCGCCGCTATCATTACTGACCTCCTGTGTCAGGTCACTGCTTAGCTGGGAGGGGGGGGGGGGGGGCGTGGTCTCCAGTGGCGCCTCCCATACTTTGTACTCGTTGCAGGTTGCGGCGAGGCCTCGCTAATGTCTGCGATATCATCGACTGGCTATACTGACGTTAGTGTGGCACCGAGATCTCTGTACCATACCACAAAATTCGTGTCACAAGGTGACGTGCTAAGCCTGTAAATTCCTCAAAACCAACGGGAAATTTTGATAACTGCACGATTTCTGGAAAACTTATTATTTTATTTATTTATTTGTTCCCCAGACGATATAGCGTCAGTTATTTATCGGCAGATATCTTTCTTCTCGGGGTCACAGATTCATTATAAATGATTAAGGACGAGGTCCATTCGAAATTCGACTAGAATTCAGACATAAACTGAGCTCAGGGATGTTCATAGAAATTCTGCAACAACGCTCAAAGCAGCTGCTTGCATTCCAGACACAATATCGCCAATACGGCCTTGTTAGAATATTTTTGTATTACCAACACCGACAGTGGTGTCAAGTACTGCTACACGATGCACGCAGTGTAAGATCGTCAAAGCAAAAAAACGAAAAAGTCTCCCGCGAGTATGTCCCGAAGTTTCGAAAGTGGAAGTGCGTCTTTCATTCTTTCATAACATGACACACTAAGAAATCACAAGGCTAGGCTATTGCTGACGTACAAATTGCGTACGCCTAACTTGGCTTCAGAATTGGAAGGTTATGTTCAAGTTTTATTTACACGCTTATGCAATTAAGCAAAAAACAATAGTGTGTCCACTACATATATATACTATCATGAGACGCACTAGAAAATACACAAAACGCAGTGCATGTAATCTCGGGTGTTTAATCCCTGTAGGAGAATAATTAGATAAGGATTCGTCCTCTGAAAGGTGAATAAATCGCTGTGAACGGAGAACAGAGAAATGTGTCCAAATTCATTGAAACTTATAATGTTTATAAAGGACACGACCATATACGAGGGTTGGAAGTTAAATACTGGCAACTATTTATTCACAACCGATACAAAAGAGTTACATGTTTGCACCTGTGACTGCCCTTCAAAGCAGTCACCAGCGTTGTGTAGAACTCGTTGCCAGCGATGTGGAAGGCGTAGTATACCATTAACAGAGCCTGTTCTTGTTGGTGGCTACTTGAGCGGTCTACTGCCTGTCGAATCTCTGGAACAGTTCTGAAGCGAATGCCGCGAAGTGGTTCCTTCGTATTCGGAATCAAATCAAAGTCACAGGGACTTAAGTCCGGAGGGTATGGTGGATGGTACAGTACTTCCCAGTCCCATCGACCGAACAGAGAAGCCACAGCTTGCGCTGTATGTGCCAGCGCATTGTCGTGAAAATGATGGGTGGGTTGCGCAGAATGTGTCGCCGCTTTTTTCGCAAAGCTGGTCGCAGATGATTCTCCCAAAACGAACAGTAATACTGTGCATTGACGGTCTGCCGTGGAGGAACGTAATGCGTTAGGATAACACCATCACAGTCGTACACGAGAATCACCGTAACTTTAGACCGCTCCATTCGTACCATCAACAGAACAGGCTCTGCTAACGATATACTACGCCTTCCACATCCCTGACAACGGGTTCTACACAACGCTTGTGACAACCTTGAAGACTTGGCAAGTCTTTGAAAATATGGTGAACAGCTCTGAATCGGAACAGGCAAAGACGTCTAATCCATGATTCCGACGGTGCTAGGAAGCGTAGAAACAAAATCACAAAGACGTTTGTCGTCGGTATAAGAATGGATACTATACGTTGAACTGCAATTCCACACCAGAAACAAAACACGTAGAAACAGTGGACTGCACAAGGTGGAGAATGTGTCAGAGATAGGAAACAGCATTTTATCGTCAGACAGTGATGTGATGGCGATTTTTTCCCTTCACAGTATATCAACATGATTACTTATTTCAATGAGGTAAAATGGTGTATAGATCTTATCACTCAACTTCATTTAATCGTTTCCGCAGAGAGCATAAAACTACTCTTGCCTGGTCACACAATGAACGCTGACATAGCGAAAGTGCGCGAACCGAGTTCTCCAATTTTGTGTCCATGTCACTTTACTCTCTATTTCCTAACAAAATGCTTCAACAGAGTAAATTTTAACGACGTAAACTAGGCTGAAGACAAATCGAATATCGTGAATTATATTTTTTTCAGAGAAAGTAACAAAACTGGTGACTCAAATTACCAAATGCATTGGTTTTATGATGCTCCTTTACGGGGTGAAGTACAGACGTCTTTCACCAGTCACGTACCAAGCCATACTAGTAGCCATTGGTGCACCAAAGGAATGACCAGTAGTAGCTCCTCGTGGAACAAGGAAAGGAATACAATAGAAGTTTCGACCTAGACTCTCTGACCCTGCCAACACCTGTAATGAAAAAGTTTACCGTAACATTTTGTTGCACTGCACCCGTGTTAATCATGCGAACGTAGTCAAGTGAAGTTTCACTGCGTGGAGTTGTCAGAGCAGAATGTATTTGAAACAGGTGTGTAGTTGAAAAAGAAAACCGGTCTGCAGCTCTAACAAGTAATTTCATTGGAAGCACTAAAAACACAAGCTGACAAATCGGGTTCAATACATACCCGTGCCAGGTTCGCTGAGGATTATTAGATTGCTGTCATACAGGAACCTTGCGGATCACTAACCTGGGAAGAAGAAACAGGTGTGCAGTTTCCCTTGTGTGCGGATGAACTTCAACGATGAAAAGTTTTAAAATCTGTTTTAATGGGAGAATAATTGTATTTGCCATATGGAGAAATCCGGTTCGACTGCAAAGTACATCCAAGGATTTTCCCTTGTTCATGGACTGGTACAGGATGCACTCAGCCTCATGATGCCAGCTGAGCAGCTACTTGATCGAGAAGCAGCGCCTCCAAGGTGTGGAAAGTCAGGAAAACGGCAGGGAGAGCGGTGTACTGACCACAAGCCCACAACGCATCCGCAACAAGTCCCAACGCAGATGAGACGATGTCGGTCGCTATCCTTCGGGGCCTTCAAGGTCCCAACGGGGAGCTCTTTCTTATAATATTGTGTACCGAACATACCGAAAATAAAGTAGAGCACACAGTTAGCTAGTTACTTGTTCATATGTTATTCGAACGATCTTTTAGAGAAATGTTGTGAAACAAGTCAGTTCACAGCATACGAACACAAGTTTAGCGTTACTATTAACGAATACATTATTTTGTAGTCCCACTCAAGGAATTAAACTTAAAAATTAGGTTGTTTTTTACAGGTTACAAATTTTTAAACAGAATTTCGCTCCTGGAATAGAGGGAGTAGTTGAGAAGGAATGATATTAGCTCAGATTTAAAACTCGCTTTGCTACTTGGCAGAGGTTTTCTGTTATTGGGGAAATGATCAAATCTTTTTGTTGCTGTGTATTGAATTCCCGTCTGTGCAAATGACAGCTTCAGTAATGGGTAACAAATGTCAACTTTTCCTCTTGTGTTCTACGTGTTGACGTGACTATTCTTCTCAAATTGTGATGGATTATTTATGATGAATTTCATTAGCGAATGCATCTGTTATATTGGTGCAACGAATGCCTAACTCCTTGAAAAGGTACCAACGTGTGATCACCGCGCTTGAACGCAACATAATTATTATCCTTAATGCTCGCTTTTGTGTAATCACTAATTTCTTTCTAAATGACGAGATACTCCAAAAAATTATCCTGCAAAAATTATTGACTGGAACTATGCAAAAAGGTTGACTCGTCTGTTTCCAAGACAAGCAATTATACGAAGAGCAAAAGTAGATGAATTTAATTTTTTGAGAAGCTTAGTAATATCCTCCTTTTCATTAATTTGTACACCCAAGAATTTGGAGCAATTTACACTTTTTACTGACTCCTCTTCATGCGCTACATCAATTGTGGGTGTGACTCTATTTGTTGTACGGAATTCAGTATAGTGTGTTTCCTCAAAATTAGGGAGAGTCCATTTTCAGACAAACACTTAATAGTTTTTTTAAAAGCACCATTAACCATCTCTTTTGTTGCTTTTCCTTTAAGGGTATTTATTATAACACTGTTATCATCAACAAAAAGTACCATTTCTGCTTGTTGAATCACCAATCATTCTCGGGAGCGCGCACGCACACACACAAACACACACATATGTATATGTCTACATAAGGTGAGGTTCAACAGCTGTAAAGTATTTTATAAAATACGTTTCAGCCATCAGCTGTTTATCTGTCCCATTCGTCATCTACCAGTTTTGATTATTAACCATCAGCCAGAATGTAGGGTACAACAGATCAGTTTAAAGCATCCCATATTCCATTGAAGCTGAACAATATCGAAATTATGCGTTGAAATTGTACAATCACCTGACACAATTTGTTGTAGACTACTGACTGTTAGTATTCTAAGACAAATTATGTCAGGTTATTGTACAATTTCACCGCATAATTTCGACATAGTGAATCCGTGCCAACTGACCGGAAGACAGAACAAAAGGATTATACGCAGATGTGCTTCATCTAGACGCAGTGGAACAGCAGCGGATGCCGGCTTCCGCAACGTTTATCTGTCCGCCGACATCCGTCGTCATTTCTGGACATTTTGCAAGTGCGTAAACGGCGAAAACAGTGCGTTGGCCCCAGCGTCCACACAAAGAATCCGCCAGACGCGCAGTATCCACGTGTTAGACCCTTTGTCCGCATTCGTACTGGGTGCGCTCCGGAGAGAATGGTGGCTTGCATGGGTGGTCAGACGCCTTGTTATCCAACGTGTCCACCAAGGGGAAACAAAGTAAACATGTCATGATACCGTCCTTAAAAAAAGAGGGAAAGGATTATCAGCATCGTAGGAAAACCAGTAAGTAATATCTTGAAAGTCTCTTCGGGTTTGCTGCTGGATCCTAAAATCAACTCGATTCAGTTTTTCGGCGATCCGATTGTCCCCCATCTTCGGGAGAACGCTCCTGATACTGCTGAGTCCCACTGAGAGCTGATGCCAAGGCTGCAAATCGACATCCTATATACGCCTCCGTATCGTACAAGCCGGCGCATGCGCTGCCCACCACAGTAATTGCTGCCCTCGAACACAGGGCAGGTGGTGTCGCCCTTAGTAGAACGCCGTTCGCAACGATATATCGCACTCAGAGACTATTTTCGAACACTCGGACTGGCCGCGCCAAAGTACTTTCTGTTTTGATGATGAATAGCACAGGCTTCCACATACTGCTAAGAGGAAACCCATTGTATCTGTTAATCAAATTGCATGCCAACTTAATTTCAATCGCCCCTTTATAAACACTGTTCCAAAAACTGCAAGTGACGGCAACCATCACAGTTTCGTCAAAATTCATCCCGTGTCTCTCATTTAAATAATGTTCTGCTACCGCCGATTTTTCCGGTTGTTGTAGCCTCGTATGACGGCGATGTTCCACACACCTGTCCTGAATTGTGCCAATCGAATGGCCGTTGTAAGTTTTCCCACATTGACACGGAATTTTATACATATTCCATGCTTCATAAGCCCCAAATCATCTTTCACAGAGCCGGGTAGTGCCCTAATAATGGAAGGTGGGCGGAACACAATCTTAACACTCCTTAAAATTCTTCCAGCCTTAAACGATATGCCCCCAACTTAGGGACTAAAGGTCATCGATCTATGTTCCTCTTCATGCACGTACGGGATGGTCCAAACTCCGTAGCCCGAAGAACCTGCTCCTCAGAGTATTCACTTTCCTTAAAAACAGCCATCAAATGCACAAGTTCTTGGGTTAAACTGTCCGCGCCGGAAATGACATACGCACTGCGTGCCACAGTCCTAAGGACGCCACTGCGCTGGTGTGGTGGATGGCAACTCTTAGCGTTCAGATACCGATCAGTGTGCATTGGCTTTCGGTGAACACCATGTCCAACAGTACCACCTGGTTTTTTGTAATCCATGACGTTCAAGAATGGAAGTATCCCATCACTTTCAACCTCCGTGGTAAATTTAATGCTGTGATGAAGACAGTTGAAGTGCTCCAAAAATCTACTGAGAACATCGCGTCGATGTGGCCAGACGAAAAAAGTAACTTCTACATACCTCCTGAAGCACGTTGGTTGCAAAGGAGAAGTCCTCGGTGCCATGTCATCAAAGTCATCCACGAATAAGTTGGCGACTATGGGTGGTAAAGGACTACCCACAGCCACACCGCCATTCTGTTCAGAAACGAAAAATAGGTGGACGTCAGCACATGACGATAGAGCTTGACCAACTGTTCATCCAGTTTTTCGCTAATTAAACTCAGGGACTCTTCCAGAGGGAGTAATATGTTAGTCAGAAATGGTGTGCACACTAAGATCACGCATGTTGGTTGTGTGACGCGATTTAATAATATTTCTTGGCTTTCCGGTCGCGTCAGGTCCTTATAACATCTCCATTTATCAACGGCGTCGTGTGATGATGATGTTTCGTTTATGGGGCGCTCAGCTACGCGGTTGTCAGCGTCCGTAAAAACTCCCAGTATCTACACATTCCATTTTTTTCACAGTCCAATCGAGCCACTGTAATGGTAAAATGATGAGGACAGGACAAACACCCAGTCCCCGGGCAGATAAAATCCCCAACCCGGCCGGGAATCGAACCCGGGAACCCGTGATGGCAGCTTCGTGCATAGTGACCGATCATAAACTATGGACGTTAAACGATAGGTAAAAAAACCAGTTATGGAACATTCCGTTGTCATGATACATGCTCAAAAGTATCCGAACAACCTGAATTTTGTGAAAATTTGCGCCATGTTCAAAAGTATCTGAACGATCGGTATTTTGTGCCATGGGCAAAAGTATTCAAACGATCGTAATTTTGCTTGATGTTCAGAAGTATAAGAACGGTCTGTATTTACGTAAATTGCCGCCTTGTTCGGAAGTATCCCATTGATCTGAATTTTGCATAAATTGGCGTCATGTTGAAAGCCAGTGCTTGATATCGAAAGCTACCTGCATACAGAGACAAGAGGGACAGTCTGATGCTTCGTTAGCTGCTTTATGAAGCTTGAACTTGTCTGACTTAGCAGAAACCTGCCTCACACACGTTTAGTAACGTCCACACGTGGCTGTCTACAAGCAGCCCAGTCCTTATTTTGAAACCTGTTGCGTGATACAATCCAGGCAATGCGCGGAGGAGATGGAATATTCTGTCTGTTAAGCAAGTTAAAACAGGACCTGGTTTGTAGTACGACATATTTTGGAACATTCCATTGTCATAATACATGCACAACCAATAGGTTGCAATCACATTTTCATAATACATGTATAACGTGCAGATTACAGTTTCATAAAACATTTCCAACATATAGCTTACATTCTCAGTTTACATCTCTTGTGTCTATACAGAGTTTAGCTTACATTAACAGTTCACATCTCTTCTGTATCTACAATATATATAGCCAGCAGTTTTACTTCTGTAACATGCAGATTAAAATTTCAGTCTTACCTCTTCTATGAATACCAGTATTTAGGAAACGAAACAGGAGTAACCCATTGAATTACAGACCCATATCACTGACCTCAATTTGCAGTAGGATTTTGGAGCATATACTGTACTCGAACATTATGAATCACCTTGAAGAAAATGACTTATCGATACATTACCAACACGGATTCAGAAAATATCTTTCTTGTGCAACACAGCTAGCTCTTTATTCCCATGAAGTAATGAGTGCTGTCGACTTGGGATCCCAGATCGATTCCATATTCCTAGATTTCCAGAAGGCTTTTGATACCGTTCCTCACAAGCGACTGTTAATCAAATTGCGTTCATATATAGTATCGTCTCATTTGTGTGACTGGATTCGTGATTTCCTCTCAGAGAGGTCTTAATACGTAGTGATAGACGGTAAACCATCGAGTAGAAGAGGAGTGATATCCGGTCTTCCGCAAAGTAGTGTCATAGGCCCTCTGCTGTTCCTGATTTATATAAATGATCTAGGTGATAATCTGAGCAGCCCCCTTAGATTGTTTGCAGATGACGCTGTAATTTACCGTCTAGTAAAATTATCAGACGATCAATTCCAATTACAAAATGATCTAGAGAGAATTTCTGTATGGTGCGAAAAGTGGCAATTGACACTAAACAAAGAAAAGTGCTAGGTCATCCACATGGGTACTAAAAGAAATCCGATAAACTTTGGGTGTACGATGAATCGCACAAATCTAAGGGCTGTCAATTCTACTAAATATTTAGGAATTACAATTACGAGCAACTTAAATTGGAAGACCACATGGATAAAACTGTGGGGAAGGCGAAACAAAGACTGCGCTTTGTTAGCAGAACACTTGGAAGATGCGTCAAACCCACTGAAGACACAGCCTACATTACACTTGTCCGTCCTCTGCTGGAATATTGCTGCGCGGTGTGGGATCCTTACCATGTAGGATTGAAGGAGGACATCGAGAAAGTGCAAAGAAGGGCAGCTCGTTTCGTGTTATCGCGCAACAGGGTTGAGAGTATCACTGACACGATATGCGAGTTGGGGTGGCTGTCACTGAAAGAAGGCGGTTTTCTTTGCGGCGAGATCTATTTACGAAATTTCAATCACCAACTTTGTCTTACGAATGCGAAAATATTTTGTTGACACCCACCTACGTAGGGTGAAATGATCATCATAATAAAATAAGAGAAATCAAAGCTCGAACGGAAAGAATTAGGAGTTCCTTTTTCCCACTCGCCATTCGAGAGTGGAATGGTAGAGAAGTAGTATGAAAATGGTTAGATGAACCCTCTGCCAGACCCTTAAGTGTGAATTGCAGATTAACCATATAGATGAAGATGTAGATGTAGACGTGAAATAGAAATATCGTTATCGAAATTAATACAATAACGCTCAGTACTTAAATCGCCATCTTTGCATATGACTAGAAAATTTTATGGATTCTCACTTCCAACTGTTTCACATATTTCCAGGAATCTCAGGGTTAACATGAGCACTAGATACATACCTCAAATTATGTTCGTCTTGTTTGAAAAAAATAATTACATTAGCATTTTTCTAATTAACTGTATCCTAATTTCACTATTTGTTTGACATAGAAAAAATTTTCTATACCATAATGGCTACCCATAGAAACGAATGTCTTCATATATACCATACGCTATTTCATCAAAAATGTAAATTAAAAGCTGTAATACTTCACTGGGTGACAGCACATCCTCCTTACTTGAAAATGTGATATACCTTTTAACATTCGAGTTTACAAACACTTTTCCTAGAAATTTATACGAATATTGCCCCATATATAGCATGAGTCACAAAACATGTAACACTTCTTTTATTTCGTGAACGGCTGACGTGTCAAAACGCGGTTTTAGGCAAATTTTAGAGTGTTGAGAGGCACGTATGTCTTTGTATGTTTTTAGCTCTGGTATCAACTGAGATATTGAAGAAAGTACGTTTCATAAATGGAACCGCATGAGTTTTATAACTGCATTCGATAGCTCTTGAGAAGACAGTTCCAGCGATATAGCGTTTGTTAATTTTGACGTTAAATGCAGCTGTAAAAAACTTCAAGAAATGTCCTAGAATGTGGGAGCACAGTGGCCAGAACCAGCATTTGCGGTGCAGACACTGCCACACAGGCGCCTCGGACCAGTTATATGCCGTAAGGTAGGCCTAGCTTTACTTCCCCTTGAACCAACTTACGACCTAGAAGCTCGTTCACCTACGAATGATGTACACCGAAATACGATGTAGGCTAGAATCTAGAGGATCTAAAGGGCTTAGGAAAACTATTTCACATTTGTGTCTCTTATCAGATTTACGTGAGCTAAAACAGAGAAATCAGTTATTCATTCTGCAACAACAAAGAGGTTTTACACGCTGCAAAAGGAACTACTGTATTAAATACTTTAGTGTTAGAAGGAAGATTTGACCTATATTATCCTGTACGTGGCTATATGCTTCTTAGGGGTAAAATACATGCTGACTTTACCCGTGCTGCTCGCATTTGCAACCGCAGTTCCGAAAATCGATGAAAAGATGTAATTACAGTGGTGATACGACGACACATAACGTCTGGTGCAGTTGGGGCTTCGTCCGAGACTACATCTGCCCCACAAAGAAATAAATCAAGAGGAGTGAAATAGGAGGAACTCGCAGGCGATTTGACAAAAGAATTTCGTCCTATCCAGCGTTCAGGACCGTTCTCACGCAGTATTTGCATTGCGGCACGAATCGAGTGAGCTGGACAACCGTTATGTTGCAGCGACATACGCTGTCGAATACCCAGTGGTATCGCTTCTAGAAGAACAGGCAGAACATTCGTCAGGAAGTGTGTGTACGAACGTCCATTTAGAACGCGTGAGATGAAGTAAGGTCCCACAATGTAGTTTCCTATGATGCCGCACCATACGTTCACGCTCCACGCTAGTTGATGTTGCACTTGACGTAGCCGGTGTGGATTTTCGGCTGCCGAGTAATGCATGTTATGTATTAGCGTGTTTAATCAACTTTGCTTTATCGGTAAAGAGCACACGCTGGAAAACGTAGGGTCATTTCTCAGTTGCTGTAGGGCAAACCGACAAAATTCTGTACGACGTCCGAAACCATGATCGTCGAGTGCATGATGGAAAATGGAAATGCCGTGTGGCTAGGGCCACCCGTAGGGTAGACCGTTCGCCTGGTGCAAGTCTTTCGGGTTGACGCCACTTTGGCGACTTGTGTGTCGATGGGGATGAAATGACGATGATGAGGACAACACAACACCCAGTCCATGAGCGCAGAAAATCTCTGACCCAGCCGGGAATCGAACCCGGGCCGTTACGTATGACATTCCGTCGCGCTGAGCACTCAGCAACCAGGGGCGGACTAGTGTCTGATGAAGTGGCAGAAGATACGGATGGAAACTCTGTCGATGCAAGATGCGAATTACGCTCGTCTGGGTGATTCAGCATTCCTTGGCAATACGTCTCGTACCACTGTGTGAATTCATAAGCGTCGTAGCCAGAACAGCTTCTTCGTGTTCCCTGTCAGTCGCTGTCTTGTTTCTTGTCCTCTTTGGACGTTGAATCAGCCTGTTTGTACTAGCTTCTTAATAATTCATGCAATTGCCAGGAGCATCGGATATTGGCGATCCAGACAGATAACGCCATATCGTTATACACTATTTACGGCATTTCTTTTACATTCACCATATAGAAGTACAAGGGTCATTCAATAATTAAAGAGACAAATTCATCTGGGGAAAAAAACGGTTAGTAGGGCAAGTTTGGTAGTTTTTGGCTTTACGTTGGCATCACTGGGATGAGCCCTAATCGGCTGATGAATCAACATTGTTTAGTTTATAATCGTAAAAATACATTTCAAGATGACGAGTCCCCTTGAAACGTCTACATTAGTGGAACGACGCCCTGCTGTTCGTTCTTTACTAGCTGATGGCGAGAAACCAGTGAATATATACTGTAGAACGTCTGAAGTTTATGGTGAAGGTTGTATGAATGATGCAAATTTTTAGAAGTGGGTAGAGCAGTTCAAAAAAGATCGCGACTCAGTGAGTGACGAACACCGTTCTGGCCGAGCAGGTGCAGTTTCAACTTCGTCACTTGAAAGTGGAACTTGTGACATTATTCGTGGCGACCGCCGTGTGACTGTGGAAATGATAGTTGATAACGTTGAAATTAGTACTGATACCGTTCATAACATTATCTGTAACAAGCTGAAGTACCGCAAAACATGTGCAAGACGGGTCCCAAAGGAGTTCACGTGGCTAATGGCTCTGAGCACTATGGGACTTAACTTCTGAGGCCATCAGTCGCCTAGAACTTAGAACTAATTAAACCTAACTAACCTAAGGACATCACACACATCCATGCCCGAGGCAGGATTCGAATCTGCGACCGGAGTGGTCTCTCGGGTCCAGACTGTAGCGCCTAGAACCGCACGGCCACTCCGGCCGGCGGTTGCTTCAGTATCTCCTTTGATACGAGAGCTAAAAACAATAATCAAACAAAAACATACCTGCCCCTCGCCGCTCTAAACACTTGCCGAAAACCGCGTTTCGATACGTGAACTCGTTCCTGAAATAAAAGGGGTGTTACATCTTACATAACTCCCTTTTCTGCAGTTGGAAGGACCAGATGCGACAAATTGTATGTGAAAAAGGATCGCCAAGCTTTAAATTTTGTAGCTGTTGTCCACTTTCGTCAGTAAAAAGACTGATGGGAACTTGAAGTGCTTGCATCTTCAATCGCATAGCTGTTATTATATCGTTCTTTTCATGATACTCTTTGTAAGCTCTTAATGTCACAACATACGGTATCTGCTCTCTCCTTGGTCTTTTATCGGTAATACTGGATCTGTATGGATTCATTGCTTCTGGAATACTTCGTGAAATCTCTGGATGTCTTTGCAAAAACAATTCTACCCACTTCTTGCCAGGTTCACCACCTTTAAATGGAGTGTCCAGCTTAAAATACGCAACTAGTTTGTAGGCGCTTTCTGTTGGCTCGCTTCTGTTAACAGGGAATTAATTCTTTTGTCTCTCGAAAATCCACTTAATTAACCGAGCTTCATATTCAACAGCCACACACTGCTCGGCATCTGTTTGTGGTGGATGTCGGTCACGAACAACTGAGCCGACATTCAGACCATTTGCGTGACTGGGCCGCGAAGGCGCCGTCTGTGTGCTAGCCAGGCTACAGGGTGGGTCGCCGCGTATTCCCAACAAGAGGCTAACAATAGGGATATCACGTACACTCACTGCTGTTCTCATTTCGTAAACATATTAGGGTGCCAGTGGCGCTAGCACGTGCGACTCCAGTGCTGAACTCATGTTATTAGAATCTGCGTCCCCTGCCCCCCCCCCCCCCCCTTGCCACAGTGGATACACCTGTTCCCGTGAGATCACCGAAGTTAAGCGCTGTCGGGCGTGGTCGGCACTTGAGTGGGTGACCATCCAGGCCACCATGCGCTGTTGCCATTTTTCGGGGTGCACTCAGCCTCGTGATGCCAATTGAGGAGTTGCTCGACCGAATAGTAGCGGCTCTGGTCAAGAATACCAGCATAACGACCGGGAGAGCGGTGTGCTGATCCCACGCCCCTCCTTTCTGCATCCTACATCGAGGATGACACGGCGGTCGGATGGTCCCGGTAGGCCACTCGTGGCCTGAAGACGGAGGGAATATTCTGACATTTGAAGAGATGTTCTGTTTAAGCATGTCTGACATAAGGAAACTTCGATATTGCAGAATTCAGCGGATTATCCAGTAATTTGAATGTAGAAGATGCCATGGCAATAAAAAAGAGCGCCGAAGATGCCCATTCAAGAAACATTCCCGAATTCGAGGGAAATGATGAAAGCTACAAAGAAACCTTCAAGGCCTAACCACGCAAGCTGGGGGCTGACGAGTGCCCCATCATCCAAAGAGAGCAAAAACGTTAACCGAAGCAAAGGAGAAGGAATCTAGAGCTGCAGTTCCAACTGTCAAAGGGAAACGTTTAGGAGTTTTTGCGGGTAACCCACACAAAATTCATTCCTAAAATAGAGGAGTGGTAAAACGTGTTGTGAGATGAAGATCGCGTGGAAGAAATGATCTGGGTGTTGTGTGATGTCCTTAGGTTAGTTAGGTTTAAGTTGTTCTAAGTTCTAGGGGACTGATGACCATAACTGTTAAGTCCCATAGTGCTCAGAGCCATTTGAACCATTTTGAAGAAACGATAAGATGCATTAAATGCGAAATACGGGGTAATGGAATGTGTGCAAGAGTGGTACCATTTATGCAAATTGGGGAACCATATTCCTAATTTGTACCCTTTGCAACGTTTAGAAAATTAAGTAAAGTGTCTTTATTTTTCTCGGAAATTCCATTCTATAAATCAGACACCAAGAACAACATCCTGCAGTTTGTTTAAATAATTTTCTAATTTAATGTTTAAGCAATAATATTAACACATCTTAGCAAACTGAAATTCAAAAGTTAACCCTGTTATTTACCATGTCTATTTCGATTCCCACTTTATTAACGCCATGACTTTCATCACCTACAGTCCTTTCCTATCCCTGCACCCTACGACAAGCATGAGGTGTTATGTGACATGAGTTACACAACCACTGCTTTTGGAAACGTTGGCACTGCAGTGCGCTTTGGACAGAGAAATGATTTCAAGCACCGGTACGTTATTCCAGTTGCATTTAATTGCACTTATGCTACACATTATCCGTACTGCTCAAGTCGAAATTAAAAAATAGTCATTCACAAATGGAAGTTCCTTTCGAACATCTGAAATATTTCGAAATGGTAGTTACACAAATCTTCATATTAAAATTTTGAAGGCTCGCTGACTGTTGGGGAATTATCTGGATGTACGTATATTCATACAAAGAGAAGAAGCCTGTGGGCTGCAGAAGGCAACATGCTTCAGAGGTCACACCAATTATCTTATACTGAGATGAAAAATTCTTGTCGTAAATGTCAACCAGAAATAATTGACTTACGACCAGTATAATGAACCAACAAGCGAGTTTTCCGTCTAGACGCTTCATTAGTATTCGTGGTTAGTCACTTAGGTCGCGAGCAAAGGCGTCCGTGTAGCTAGTCGCCGAGGAACTAACATCTATCACAGTATCAGAGAAACGCACACGTGACGGAATGTCTCGGCATCGACAGGCCTTACGTAACAGTCAGTCGTCCGTACTCGTCTCTGTCTGTATTAGCGGGCGTCATTTCCCTCACTCACCGATTAGCTTATTGGGAGCGATTGACGGTGTTCATCACTCATTCTGATAGTTCACTTGGTTGATGGTCCCACTGCCACGCAACTTCGTTGGAACCATACGCCCGTAGACAAGGCGGGACAGAGCAAAGCTCTCTACATGGAAATTCTAGACCAACTATCGGGCGAGGGACATTTTGGAACGATTGCTGCTGACATGATGACTGCTATAGCACATTCAATCATTTCTATTACAGAGGCCAGATCAAGTACCTCAAGGGCTGTTAAGGTAGACCTTCAAACACGATGCGTAGGTCCTAAGCAACCATAAAATGCAACCGAAACAAGTCGAAAAATATCTCTTGTAACGAGGAAAAAATCCATTTTTCGTGCTGATGTCATAGATTTCGCAGTTCCTGATACAGATGTGACGTTAAATGCCTAGTGTTGTGGTAAGTATCTTTAAAGTGATCGTATAGAATCGCCAGGAACAACAGCAGAAAAGGTTAACCGATATTATATGAGGATTTTTTTTTCGGCAAAACTGTAAGACAATCTTCAGAATTCTGGAGAAGTTTTCATAAACGGACTTTGAAAGTAACTACCAAAAAGAAAACATTTATAAATATATCTCCGACAACAAAGATTATTTAAGTGAACAGAGTAACAGTTTTTCTTATGCATGAAACCTTATTGCAACGCTTCTGTAAGATCTCATTTGTTGGCAAGACAGAAGCACATATTGTATAATTTTATTACTAATAATACTGTATTTTGTCAAGAATTTATTACTACAGCAATAAATATAAAATCCTACACAACAATGCGAATGCAATAAACAACATCCTCCAGGCAAAGGTCCCAGATACGCACGAAGCGTTCACAATGTGCTTGTTTCATTAGTAATAGTCTTGAAATGCATATCTCATATCGACTACCGAGTAATTGAGACATAACTCGTGTGCAGATCACTGTATTTTGCTTCTGAAATTTCTGCAAAAATACGCAACAAGCTTGCTTGACGCACATATTCTACCTAGTTCGAAATAGTTCGTTCTTGCATAGAAACGCAAATAAACAAATGAGAAAAACTTGCAGCATTGTTCAATAATTTAATGTCTTTAGTAATTTAATATTACTATGAAATGAAATGAAACAGTGAGATGTGTTGGCTCAGTTATATGTGATACTTGTTTGAGTGTTTCGACCGCCTACAGACAAAAAAGTAGCATCGATATGTCAAGAATTTAACTCACGTCATGACGCATCTACTCTTATCAAGAATCTGTTCACGTTAAACCCCTACAATTATTTGTTATATAATAAACTCGTCGGCAAATCTGAAATGTATACGTTACTGCATGAAAACAGGGGAGCTGTAATTGTCACGGGGCGCGACTTCAGCCAATCACGAATTGCAGATGGCGCAAAGGGATGGTGAAAGGATGGCAATCCTCTCCCTGCACTTTGCTTTAGAGTAGAGTGCGTGCCTACACGCAAGTGTATATCTTAAGAGGTCGGGCTGCGCTATGTCGTTGTATGCAGTCCTAGAAAAAAATATACTATGCCTACAATTGGAGTATTTGGTATCGCCAACACGGGAGTATTAATACGGAGCTGTTGGTAGAGTCTGCACATTGAAGACTGCTTTTATACAGCTTTCCATGATACTCTGTTCATCTCTGTAGAACCACTGTAGCCTACACTGATTTTAACTTGCTTACTGAACCCAAAGCTCAGTATCCCATTATTATATACGCAAACAAAGCTGACACTCGACGCGGTGGCTGATGGGAGCAACCGTAAAGGCATTTCCCATTTAAAGTCGTTCCAGTCATCCACCAGCACATTGTCAATTTTGTTTGCGCGAATTTTACAATAAGTCCTTCTTCCCCACACCCCCCTTTACCACTGGAAAAACTTCTCTCCACTACCAAAGTAATAATTGCTTAATGTCTCAAGATGTATCCCTTCAGCCCATACGTCCTTGTAGCTCTCTTCTCCACTGTTCGATCAGTACCTCTACTTTAGCTACTCGATCTAACCATCTAATCTTCAGATTCTGCTTTAACGAAAGGACATTTCAAACGTTTTTATTCTCATATTGTTATTATTCTTTATCGTTCAGCTGTCACTTCCTCGTAAGCCTTGTATCACAGAAAATGCAGATAAAGTACCTTCTGCACCATCCAAAAATTTTAGCCGTTTAATATCCGTTGATAACTTGCACTGTACTTCCGATTCTTAATCTGTAAGCTGTATTACAGAAATTATATTTAGTAAGTAATCGATGTAATAGTGTTTTTATTTGCGCCTGTATATAATTGATTGTAATTGTAATGAAAGTATTGTAAATTGCCGCGTAATAGCCAAAGGAAATTTATTTAAACGTATCAACAGCAACGACGAAATGGCAGTAGCTGTGCCATTGTTTACGTTTGCGTATGGAGACTCTTTCTCGCGTTGCGGGCAGAGAGTGGACTGAGTAGCTCGAGTCACGAAAGAGTGCGGAGGTGTTTGTTGGGAGCTCCTCTAGGCGCGGTGTGCAGCTATTCTCGCGCCAATCTAGACGCGCCTGATTCGTCAATCCGCGAGTACTGAGGGCACGGCAGGAGTGGACAGGCGAAGGAAGCTGCAGTTGTATCGATTGGCTGTCTCATAATTACCCGTGGTTCTGGACACGACTCGGGGTTCTCAGCCAGCTGCAGCAGCTACAACAGCGGCAGTTCAGCATTCTTCGACATCTACACAGCTCCAACATCGTAACACTGTTAAGTGAAACAATATAAAATAGTCTTTTCTACTGTAATAATCAGAGAGCGTTGACTAGTGAAACTATACTAACCTATGGATCCCCATCATTTTCTCCACTTATTAGGAAAAAAAAATTGAACTATTACTGTTGCCTACGAAAACTAATTTATGTAGAGGAGTTTAAACAGTGTATTTATAATATGATTCATCTTTATTTGTTTGTTTTTCGTGACAGTTAAGATAAAAGTCTCTCATGTACAAATTAAGTTCTGCACTTCATGCAGTAACATTTCAGTATTTGATTAAGTAATGATCTTGAGTGTAGATGTAATTAATATGAACTTCGTGCAAATTTGCTTCCTATAATTCTCTGGTGTACCGGTATGCATTATTGGTAACTGTTGCTGCACACAGTTCAGAGTGTTCATTGTCAGTTTGTATCCTGTGCGCTTTTCAAAGGGAAATATCAACGAAAGTAACTTCAATAACTAAAATCAAATTTCCTTAAACATATTAATGTGTCTAATTGGGCTGGCGACCGTTCATTTTTTTCTTGCCCTTATGACTTTACCACTTTCATTAACTCCCAAGGTTGAAGTCCGTTTAGTTTTTCTGTTAATTTCACCATATACGTAACTACAGTCCCATGCCTTTGTCCATTAGACACACGCACGGTCGGTCTTCAAAATACTCTCAGAGGGTAACATTAGCGTGTTTCACGCCACGTTAGTGTTATATGTGGCTTTTCCCGTGACAGGACTAAAGGTTCGGTTGTTAGAGAAGAGTGACATAAACACGCTAGTGTTATACATTGTTTACGTTAAGCCAGTCATTTATTTAAACAGTAACTTTATTTAACTTTACTTTCACATCTCAGTAATTCAGAATAAGTAACTGAAAAATCAGTGCTTTTTGATTCACTAAATTTCTCGTAAACTGTTGTGCTGTGAAAAACCGTGACAACCTTCTGTTGCCACGCCCGTGATTAGTTGCTTAAATTTCTTTGCCCTACCTTTCTTAAGATTCTTGAGATTCATTGCCCTAGGGGGCTAATCAGTGTTTCCTTTGTATCATCAGTATTTTTTTTATTAAATATTACGAGGTACCCTTTTCCCCCTGGACGGTTCGTGAGCGACTGCACTATATTATACCTATTTCAAAATTAACATCAGTATTTAGCTCATGTTTGGAATAGATCCCTCCTTCAGAAGAGTCTGTTATACACTTTCCTCCAAGCAACCAGTGCTACACTCCTGGAAATGGAAAAAAGAACACATTGACACCGGTGTGTCAGACCCACCATACTTGCTCCGGACACTGCGAGAGGGCTGTACAAGCAATGATCACACGCACGGCACAGCGGACACACCAGGAACCGCGGTGTTGGCCGTCGAATGGCGCTAGCTGCGCAGCATTTGTGCACCGCCGCCGTCAGTGTCAGCCAATTTGCCGTGGCATACGGAGCTCCATCGCAGTCTTTAACACTGGTAGCATGCCGCGACAGCGTGGACGTGAACCGTATGTGCAGTTGACGGACTTTGAGCGAGGGCGTATAGTGGGCATGCGGGAGGCCGGGTGGACGTACCGCCGAATTGCTCAACACGTGGGGCGTGAGGTCACCACAGTACATCGATGTTGTCGCCAGTGGTCGGCGGAAGGTGCACGTGCCCGTCGACCTGGGACCGGACCGCAGCGACGCACGGATGCACGCCAAGACCGTAGGATCCTACGCAGTGCCGTAGGGGACCGCACCGCCACTTCCCAGCAAATTAGGGACACTGTTGCTCCTGGGGTATCGGCGAGGACCATTCGCAACCGTCTCCATGAAGCTGGGCTACGGTCCCGCACACCGTTAGGCCGTCTTCCGCTCACGCCCCAACATCGTGCAGCCCGCCTCCAGTGGTGTCGCGACAGGCGTGAATGGAGGGACGAATGGAGACGTGTCGTCTTCAGCGATGAGAGTCGCTTCTGCCTTGGTGCCAATGATGGTCGTATGCGTGTTTGGCGCCGTGCAGGTGAGCGCCACAATCAGGACTGCATACGACCGAGGCACACAGGGCCAACACCCGGCATCATGGTGTGGGGAGCGATCTCCTACACTGGCCGCACACCACTGGTGATCGTCGAGGGGACACTGAATAGTGCACGGTACATCCAAACCGTCATCGAACCCATCGTTCTACCATTCCTAGACCGGCAAGGGAACTTGATGTTCCAACAGGACAATGCACGTCCGCATGTATCCCGTGCCACCCAACGTGCTCTAGAAGGTGTAAGTCAACTAACCTGGCCAGCAAGATCTCCGGATCTGTCCCCCATTGAGCATGTTTGGGACTGGATGAAGCGTCGTCTCACGCGGTCTGCACGTCCAGCACGAACGCTGGTCCAACTGAGGCGCCAGGTGGAAATGGCATGGCAAGCCGTTCCACAGGACTACATCCAGCATCTCTACGATCGTCTCCATGGGAGAATAGCAGCCTACATTGCTGCGAAAGGTGGATATACACTGTACTAGTGCCGACATTGTGCATGCTCTGTTGCCTGTGTCTATGTGCCTGTGGTTCTGTCAGTGTGATCATGTGATGTATCTGACCCCAGGAATGTGTCAATAAAGTTTCCCCTTCCTGGGACAATGAATTCATGGTGTTCTTATTTCAATTTCCAGGAGTGTATTTTCCTTCAGTAACGATAGCCTTACTCACTGTAAAATTTCATTAGACATATTCGATCACGGTCAGTTATATCGCAATCCAGTAGGTCGGTTAGAAAGGGGGAGGTTACAGTTACACTCGAAACAGTAGCTTTCACAAAATATTACGTAACATTTAAATTTGTATTTGATCCTAACATACTCCTGTTGGATCCTGCCCACTCGTGAGATACGGGGTGTCTAGGAAACCTGCTTCTCCGATAGCTAGACAACAATTCAAGCAAGTCGGACTAATGAGTTTTATTACAGAAAATTAAATGACAGTACTTAAGTTTCAGAATGTACAATGATGTGTCACAAACAGAGAGCGACAGACAACTAAGAAGTCTCTTCAGTATATACGATTCGTAATAAAAGAGGAGTAACCTGAGTCGCTGCTGTAGAACTCGTAGAACGGCTGGTCTTGAACTGGGCCGCTTACGTTCTCTTCGTATCGAGGCCGCTGTGGTCTCGGTGTCGTCCTAGAGAGGGGTCAGTCAGCGTACTATGGGCTGACGTCTTATTTACGACCCTCTGTGCTCTACCGCTCTGGACTGTCATGCCGGCGCTTGACTTTTGCGCTGGAACAACTTCTCTGTATATCAAATGTATTGGCAAAGGTAAAAATGGACAACCATCATCTGTAGGACGGAACGACGACAGTGAAAATTTGTGCCAGACTGGGACTCGAACCGGGATTTCTCGCTTATCGACAGCGGTCACCTTACCATTTGGCTGCGCGTACATGACTCACAGCCACAAACAAACATCCATATGTCGTCAACCATATGTCTACAACCTGCTCTCGTACATCCATTATGCGTATTCCCGTACAACTGAGACATTTTACTTGAAACTCACTTGCCCGGTGTTGGCGGGTAAATACGATGTTTTGGTACCTGTGTTATTCTCAGTTACGATGCAAAGTTCCTCTGGACATGCAAGCATAGCTGCTAGTCCGCAATTTTTATGCTCTGTACTTCTCCCGTCATCAGTTGTTTTGCTGGTCAAGTACCAAACATTGTCCATTTCTTTTATCGTCCTATTTTCTTACCTTATCCCCCAAGAGGGTAAAAACTATAGAGGAAGACAGAGACTGGAATTCATCAGAAGAAGAGTTCGTGGATGGCTACATCATACCACTCTGATGACTCAAAAAAAAAATTTAAAAAAAATGCCCCAGCATCTCCTAATGCAATCACCTGAATTACGGTGTCATTTCCTCTCCATGAACTTCAATTACTTTCCCAAAATTCACCTTGTTTTCCTTTACTTTTTGTTCTATGCGCAAATTTAGTGAATCAAAGGGCAGGGTACATCCCAGTCTCACCTTCTTCTGAACAAAATATTGCTTTTCGGGCATGTGGTCTTTAGAACCGTAGCCTGGCATCAACACAAGTTACAATCTTCCAATCCTTGATTTTGTATATGATAACTTCTGATTTTCAAAGAAGGCGGAGGAGGGCACAGATGTTCAGGGCACTCTTTTGCCCTTGGGGTGGGAAACTGTTATTAAGGGCGGAAGAATAGCACCGATCAACGACATGAGAATGCGGAAGGCAATGGAAACCACTGCATTATAGACACATAATGTGTATCCACGGGGTATGTCGCCTGTATTTCTAAAAGTGTCATGGCGATCTGTCCACTGGAAAAAGACTCCGGACTAGTGCCCCGTTCGGATCTCCGGGAGGAGACTGCCAAGGGGGAGGTCACCATGGGAAAAAGATTCAAAATCAACGAAAAGATAACGTTCTACGTGTCAGGACGTGGAATGTCAGAAGTTTGAACGTCGTAGTGAGGCGTTTAACCTGAAAAGCGAAATGCTAAGACCCAGTCTAAATATAGTGGGGGTCAACGAAGTGAAATGAAAAGAGGTGAAGGATTTACGGTCAGATGTCTATAGGATAATATCAACAGCAGCAGAAAACGGTAAACGGGAGTAGGATTAATTACGAATAGAATGATAGGGTAGAGAGTGAGTTACTGTGTGAACACTTCAATGATATGGTTATTCTCATAAGATTAGACAGCAAACTAACACCGACACTATGGTTCGGGTATACATGCTGACGTCGCAAGCCGAAGATGAAGAGAAAGAGGAAGTATATAAGGATACTGAACGGGTAATTCAGAACGTAAAATGGAGATGAAAACCTAATAGTCATGGGGATCGGAATGCAGTTGCAGGGGAGAAGTCGCAGAAAGTGTTACAGGAGAATATGGGCTTGGTACTAGGAACGAGAGAGAAGAAATATTCATTGAGTTCAGTTATAGATTTCAGTTAGTAACGGCGAATAACCTGATCAATAATCACAAAAGGAGGGAGTGTACTTTGAAAAGGCCGGGAGATACGGGAAGATTTCAGTAAGATTACATCTTGATTAAGCAGAGATTCCACGTTCAGATAGAGGATTGTAAAGGGTACCGGGGAGCAGATATAGACTGATACCACAATTTAGTAGTGATGAAGAGAGGGCTGAAGTTTAAGAGACAAGTCAGGAAGAATCAGTGTACAAAGAAGTTGGATACGCAAATTCTAAGGAATGGAGGGATACGCTGAAAGTTCTCTGAGGGTATAGATACTGCGATAACGAATAGTTCAGCAGGCAGATCAGTTGAAGAGTAATGGACAACTCTAAAAAGGGTAATTACGGAAACTGTAAAGAGAAATATAGATACAAGTACGAAAATGTTCAGGGAAATTGATGAGTACAAAAATGAAAGAAGTAGGAAGTGCAGGAAAGTCAAGGCGGAACGACTGCATGAAAAATGTGAAGAAAGTGGAAAAGAAATGACGCGGAAAACTGACGCAACATGTGGAAAAGCCAAAACAAGCTTCTGTAAAATTAGAAACAAGAGCGGTAATATTAAGAATTCAATGGGAATTCCGATGTTAAATGAAGAGGCGAGAGCGGATGGACAAAGAGTACATTGAGAGCCTATGTGAGAGGGACCATTTGATTGATCATATGGTAGAAGAAGGAACAGAAGTCTACAGGGAAAAGATAAAAGATCCAGTACAGATCCAGTATCAAAATTTAGAAAACCTTAGCAAGACTTAAAATCGAAT
Source organism: Schistocerca piceifrons (assembly GCF_021461385.2). NCBI lineage: Eukaryota > Metazoa > Arthropoda > Insecta > Orthoptera > Acrididae > Schistocerca > Schistocerca piceifrons. Next base: position 275,785,682 of record NC_060143.1, on the reverse strand, counting down.
AAGGCGGAATGGATAGATAACATTCCATCAGAACTTCAAAATTCTTTGGGGGAAGTGACTTCAAAACGACTATTCACGTTGCTATGTAGAATGTCTGAGTCTGGCGATACACCATCAGACTTCCGGAGAAACATCATCCTCACAATCCCATAGATTGCAAGGACCTACAAGTGCCAGAATTATCGCACAATCAAGCTTAACAGCTCATGCATCCAAGTTGCTGACAAGAATAATATACAGAAGAACGGAAAATAAAATTGAGGGTACGTCACGTGACGAGCATTCTGGCCTTAGGAAAGGTAAAGGCACGAGAGAGGCAATTCGGACTCTCCGGTTGATAATGGAAGCAAGACTAAAGAAAAATAAAGACTCGTTCATAGGATTTGTCGACCTGGAAAAAGCGTTCGACACTGTGAAAGGTAAAGTTACAATCTTCAGGAGTGGCAGGCCCCGCCATATTTCCTCTAAGATAATCGACGTTTCGACCCCTCTGCTGGGATCTTCTTCAGGATCTTCCGGTGTCCACTATTACTAGAACACTCAGTAGTGGACACCGGAAGATCCTGAAGAAGATCCCAAGGGAGAGGTCGAAACGCCGATTATTTCAGTGGAAATATGACGCGGTCTAACACCTCAGAAGATTTTAGCTTAAGTGACAACGGCCACGAAAGCCTGTAGACTTACTATGAAAGCTGCCAAACGTTCGAAATTCTGCGAAAAATAGGGGTAAGCTAAAGGGAAAGATGGGTATCATACAATATGTGCAAGAGCCAAGAGGGAACAGTAAGAGTGGAAGACCAAGAATCAAGCGCTCGCAATGAAAAGGTGGTAGTCTCTCGCCCCTACTGTTCATACCTCGAAGGAGAATATAAAAGAAAGATTCACGAGTGCAATTAAAATTCAATGTGAAAGGGAAAGGATATCAATGATAATATTCGCTGATAACATTGCTACCTTCAGTGAAAGTGAAGGAGAATTACAGGATACGCTGAATGGAATGAACGGACTAATGAGTACAGAATATGGATTGAAAGAAAATCGAAGAGAGCTGAAATTCATAAGAAGTATCAGAGTGATGAATCATGAAACTAGACAGAATCTGCGTGTACATTACGAAAAGTCCCTGCAAGTCAGCGAGGAGGTTATCGCAGCAGTTGGTGTATCTTGCGCATTGTGTCATCTGATACTAAAAGACATGAAATTAAATGCCTGTCGTGTGAGTGGGATGCAACACTTGAAATCCGAGGATCAAGAAAAAGGAATTCATTCGTGTAACTGGCTGTTAACATGAATTGCTAACAGTTACTTGGACCTCTTGTTCTGCTTCATGTCAAATAAGGCCTGGTTACATTTGTCAGGTTATGTTAACTCCCAGAATTCTACATCTACATCTACGTTATACTCCGAAAGCCACCCAATGGTGTGCCGCGGAGAGTACTTTCGGTACCACTATCTGATCCCTCCAACCCTGTTCCACTCGCGAATGGTGCGTGGGAAGAATGATTGTCGGTAAGCCTCTGTATTGGCTCTAATTTCTGGAATTTTCTCCTTGTGGTCAATATGGGAGATGCATGAGGGGGAAGTAATATGTTGTCGCGACTTCTCCTGAAACGTGCTGCACCGAAATTTCAACAATAACTTTCTCCGTGATGCACAACACTTCTCTTGTAACGTCTCCCAGTGGAGTTTCTTTAGCATCTGCGTAATGCTGTCTCGCCAGCGAAACGATCCCGTGACGAAACGCGCCGCTCTTCGTTGGATCTTCTCTATCTCCTGTATCAGTCTTACCTGATAGGGATCCCAGATAGATGAACAATACTCAAGAATCGGGCGAACAAGCGCCTTTAAGCTACTTCTTTCGTGGATGAATCACATGTCCTTACGATTCTTCCGATGCATCTGAGTCTGGTGTCTGCTTTTCCCACTATCTGTTTTATATGCTTATTCCACTTATGGTCGCTCTGGATATTTATGCCTGGATATTTTACGGCAGACGCTGTCTCAAGCTGTTTGTCATCAATAGTGTAGATGTACAGTAATGGATTTCTTTTCCTACGTATGCCCAGTATGTTACATTTATTTACGTTCGGGTCAACTGCCAGACCCTGCACCAATCATCAATTCTCTACAGGTCGTCCTGCAAATTCTTACTATCTTCTGGCGTTGCTACTTTGCTATAGACAACTGTATTATCTCCGAATAACCTTAAAGAGGCTTTTTACTAGATCATTTGTATGTATTGTGCACAGCAACGGTCATATCGCACTTCTGATCGCAGGACAACCCACAAATGCCGCATGAGGAACCTCTCTATTCAGGAAGATAGGTGTTTGGTGTGTGTTGACCGGCATACGCATTATTGGCCCCATTTTTTTTCTATTATACTTTAATCGGTACCAGATATCCAGATGTCTTTGACTCTTTCTACGCACGATTAACAGATGAAGAGAAACTGTAAGTATTATTCTAAGAGGATGTAGCAACCGCTCACACAGCAAATCAAAGTATGGCCCACATCACGAACGTGTTCCCTGAATTGTCAGTAGATGTCTGTGTCCCCCAAGGTCCCTGGACTTAGTATTGTGTGATTTTTATTAATGGGGCACACTAAAAAGCAAAGTGCATGCTGACAATCGTCACACGATAGACGATCTGAATCGGAACATGACTGGAGAAATTAATATCTGCCTGCATAATTACAGTGCGTTGCTGGTAACATTTCCGCACGAAGTCAGCGATGCCTGGATGCCCATGGCCACCACTCCCAGCGTCTCTTTTAAACAGGTAACAATACGTTTCTTGGCGCTACTATTATGTATTATTTTTTTAGTTATTTTATTGTTGTCTGAGTCTGGGGCGTGAGGCGTACCGGTTTATGTGGGACACTTACTATATTATGAAGAGAAATTTGAGTTATAATTAAAGCTGAATTTTTACTATACATTTAATATCAACCTAGGTTTTCTTGGTTTCTGTTGAAGTTAGTCACTTTCGTCTCTGAATGACACATTTGTCGACGCCCCTCACCATCCCCCCCCCCCCCCCCCCCACATTGTGAAACATCCCCTTAGAAAAATTAATGAATGACTGTGCTGATAAACCTCTTATGTTATTTGATTTTCAAACAGCTGAGCAGAACTGAACGTACTCACACATTTCTCTCTTTACGTATTCTGATCACCACTAAACTGACACACAATATTTTTACCGCAACGCAATCTGACTTTCAATAATCCCTACAAAAGAATGGCCCTGACTAACAATAACCTATATCTTTCATGAATCACTTGCCTCACAAAAATCTTCGTTACTCGAACTACTGCAATACAGCAAGCGCCAATACTGCCAGCTAAATAAAAGATTCTAACTACTGAAGGCACTAACTACTGATAGGCAGTCATCAAATGAAAGATTTTGATAGACAACAAACAATGTATTTACCTTAATAATGTTCCAAAGTCATCATATTTATATCAGTTCATCATATCCAACATTACAAATTTACTCTTTCTGATCAACACACATCCAGATCGTCCGCTCTCAAAATTCTGCCATTTCTCTCCCCACATCCACCACTGCTGGCGGCTCACCTCCAACTGCGCAACGCTACGCGCTGTTCACATCCAACTGCCCAACACTACAATGGCCAATATTCCAACAATGCCAACCAGCCACAGACTGCACACAGCACAGCCAGTGATTTTCATACAGATCGCTAGGTGACGTTACCAACATAAAAACCTAAACAGCCTACTTACAACTGACACCACCAATCCTTATATCCTTATAGATCAGACCTTAAGTACGCTTTCGCTTAGCTCGTTCCCCACCATTATTTTAATATCGCAGACATCGTTAATACAGACAACATAGGACGGAAACATGGAAGAACCGAAAGCACTCTTCTGACGGGCGACGGAGAATGAAGCTTGGCGGCAATGAATTGCTAGCGCGCAAATCATGAAAGTTACTTGCTGAAATAGATGTGTATTTGACAGACAGCTAGGTTTACGTAAGTTCATTTGATCCGTTTTACCTACTGAACTGCGCAATTTCCAGCCTAAAAATGATTAATGTTGGTCGAACAAAATGATAGCAATGTTCTGTCTTAAACTGAATGTTTACCTGGATAACAAAATTTTTCTTTCGATTATTTTCAGTAGTTTTCGTTCAACCAGATTCATTTTCTTTCGTTCCAATACTCGACATACCTGTATTTTCATACGTACCAATGTGATGTTCATTAACATTTCCGTTATTGCTTTCTCGTTTTCTCAGCTGTTCTCATTCATCTTATTTCATCTCCATGATACATGTTTAGCTAGTTTCAGTCATTTTCCTACTAATGTGCACCATATTTCCCTCATTTCCCTACTCCAGTAGTTGCTGATTTAAGAACGGTTTGCTTCCCCGCAAAACAGTCCACACAAGTGTTTAAATTTGATCTTCAGTTGAATCTGTGACAATTGTAGAACTGACAGAGAAATTAGACAAGATATTCCATTTCAGCAGGACTAATTTCGACTGTTCTACAGAAAGCTTTCAGCCCTGTAGACTGAAAGAATGATGAAGGGAAAGTGTTAATAGAACATGTATCAAGATTTTACAGACAGCACTCGAAAGTCGTTCGTTAAAATGTCAACCGCCAAGTTATTCATTCCTGTCGCATGTGACATGTTTGCAATCTGTCGCTCGCCTTGACCCCTCCACAAACGAGTGATTTGGCAAGCACTTTCAGCCGGTATTAACGAACACCACTGTGCAGAGAAGTACCGCCATGGAAAATGAACTGCAATATTTAGAAGCAGTTGCAGCCGAGTTGTTCAAATGTGTGTGAGTTCCCAGGGGACCAAACTGCCGACCGTCGATTCTCTTGAAGTATCACTGCCTAGCCCAAAGGAAATTTTTTTTCTTCAGCCCGTAAGCTGCGACAATATTTTAATGTAAATGATCAGTTTCCTCGTCGATCCACTATTGCCCATAATAATGGATATTTTCCAATAGTCTGGAAGCATGAACTCGTGAAACATCTACCCAGAAAGAAATCTGCCAAAGAACCCGTTGATCACAGGCCTGTTTGCAATATACCAACGTAATCATAGCCTTTAAAATACGTAGTTGTCGGAAATCTTACGATTTATTTAACATCAAATTACTTTCTGGATGAATAACAGTCCGGTTTCCGGAAAAATCACAACACGACGATTGTTTTAATAAAAGTGACTGACAAACTGAAGCAAGTTATGGACAAACAGGACACTACTATTACGTACTTTTTGGATTTTAGCTAAGCTTTGGACACTGTCGACTTTGATATTCTGATATTCTACTTGCTAAACTCAAAAGTCAAATCTTTTAAGTGCGGTACAATGGTGCCACTCATACTTTACATTCCAACAGTGCGTAATGGTCGGAACAAACAGGTCTCATTCTAGGCGTTTCAGTCTGGAACCGCGCTGCTGCTACGGTCGCAGGTTCGAATGCTCCCTCGGGCATGGATGTGTGTGATGTCCTTAGCTTAGTTAGGTTTAAGTAGTTCTAAGTCTAGGGGACTGATGACCTCAGATGTTAAATCCCATAGTGCTTAGAGCCATTTGAACCATTTTTTTGAAACAGGTCTCAAGGGAGTTAAGTAGTATCAGGCCTGCCACAATAACTAGTATCGAGACCGTTACTTTTCTCGTTATATGTTAATGATGTGTCGACTACTCTCTCCAATTGGGAATATCATTCATACGCTGACGACCTACAGGTATAGCTAAATTCAAGACCAATGAACCTGTGCACAGCCATCCAGCACGTAAATGCTAACTTATTTGCTCTATCAGAGTGGATGCAGAACATAGTTTTGAAACTAGACATAGTTTTGAAACTAGCCCCATCTAAAGCGCAAACGCCAACAACCTTTGCCGCTCACAAATAACTTACCACACCTTATTTCAGAGAATCTCTTCCTCCCTTTATCATAAACAGCGCAGAAATAGCCTTTACGTCTTCTGGAAGAACTTGAAGGTACTTCTGGACCATCACTTACACTTGACTTAATACACAACTGCAGTCTGTAAGAAGGAGTCAGAATTACTTCACTCACTACCGAAATATAGATAAGTATTTCCTCTCGGGCTTAAAAAGGAGCTCGTGTAGTTACTCATAATTCCCATTCTGGATTATCGTGTTCCTATTCTCCAATGACTTTCTCCTGAGAGCTCATGCTGGCTGGAAATGGCGATTAATGCTTGTGTCTAACACATGTGTAAGGTACAATATCCAACACATGTACCCATGGTACAGAAGTTTTAGATAAATAATATGTCGGTAGCCATCTCTCTGTGTTTCCTATTGCCCTTGACAAAACTAATATTATGTATATTATTTTATAGCCATACAATGTCATTTTTACTACTGTTCGTAATGTTTGTAACTTAAAATGCATACTTTTATTTCTACCTTCAACACTTTTAAATACTGTTTTGCCGTGTGTATTTCATGCATACCGCCTTGACGTTGTGATACATGGTTCATTAACCTATTTTGACGTTGTTATGTAACGTTTCACAAAATCTGTTTTAACACATAATATTAAATTTGTATGTAGTGGCACACCAGCAAAGCATGTAATGCACGCAGAGGTTCATTATCGATATCTATCTCATCCTTGAGTGCATTCTGTGCTGGAAATTAGAACAGCTGATTTCTGCCACAGTCTGAATATGGAAATCATGTGGTTTACTCATGGAATGAAAGGTTATTCGTTTCTAGTAAGATGTTTTCGATTACAGACTGCAATTCACATGTATTATTCCACGTTTGGATGAACATACAGAAAGGTTTTTTTTGACCATATGCCTCGACATGTAGGGTGTGTAGCGTACTGTTTATGAATAGGTAAGGAAGGCTGCCTCTATGGAATGTAAACGCAATTACAGTTATGGTTAATGATATTCCACACTGTATATATTTTAATGTAACACTCGTCCATGTTCATGTATTTTTGTAGGTGCTGGAAAATAAATTGTGAGTCGAAATTGGCCAGATGCACAACAAATAAAAATAATTATACAGCCTACTACTGACCATGTTTACTTTCACATATAAGTCTTCTCTATCATTCCACTCCCACTTCTTTATCTTCAACCTTTACACTACTATTTTCACAACGCAGCATAAATATTCTTCCCCAATAAAGGAAAATCCTTTCTGTACCACTATACATGTCGTCTAAATCATTTTCTGAATCAGAAGCAAGTCTTTGGAACAATCTTCCTTCAAATATTAAAAGGGACTAAAAATTGTTTCGAACTTCAGAAAACAGCTAATGTCTATCTTTTGTCACAGTAGTTATCTTTTCCATATTCTTGTCTGCAGCTCACTGTTATCAACACTCTCTCCCTCACCACTTTTTCCTTCCCTTGTCGACAGTTCTCTGTTGAACTCATCTTCTTTCCTAACAGCTGTTGTCACTTTCATTTCAATCTTCTCCTCTTTCATTATCCCTTCCACTTCTTCTAATGCCAACAAAGCAGATAATTATTCTTGAGTTTGTTATGTAATAACTAATCAATGTCATTCTTAATAACTGCCTGTTTTGTTATTATTGATATTATCATTATTATTGGCAATTATTATTGCAGTAAAATGATTATTATTATTAATATTATTCTGATGGTTATGGAAAATTTTTTGGGTGTCTTGTTTCTGATGCACTGTAAGAGAGGGCTTAAACGCCCTAGTCTAGTCATGCTAAATAATTAATAAATAAAATTAATAAATAAAATCCTGCACCAAGTACCCACCACAATGTGTAGTGCTTTGCAGAGTTTTTATGTAGATGTAGAGGCGATGAAGCGTGGGTTTAACTCTTATTGAGTACTTCGATATCGGCTTGTAATCTACATTGCTTTTAATATTGCACAACAGTGAGGCCTCCACATTCATAAACTACATGTATACCGTACTGTATTTGGGATCTGTAAATTCCTATGCTGAACCTGTTGTGATTCTGGCCTTACCAGGGGAAATTTTGAGATGACCTACACACAAAAATAGGATTTTAAAGCAGTTTTCAGTTTAAAACCCTATTATTATTCTACAATGCTGGGTGAGCATAAAATAATAAAATAATGGTGGTGAAGGTGACACATTATTTAAAATCTCATGCATCAGCTAATACTATGCAGTCTGTATCAAAAAAGAAAGTTGTGACTCCCAGTAGAAAAAGTTATTTGGCCATATTGCTACTACTTCCTCTGCAAAGAAAGAGGGTGACATTAACATAGATTTTAAAAAAGTCCATGCATCTGCTATTGCTATGCAGTCCTTACTTAAAAAAGAAAATCGTGACTGGCAATATAAGAAAGCTGTTTTATAAACAAATACGTTACTTATATTGCTCTGAAGCTAGAACTTCTGCCACCTCTATCATTTAAACGTGGTCCCTGTTCCTTTCACGAATGGCATTTGTGAAAAATGAGTGTGAGGGTGCACGTCCTTATTATTCCTTCGATATTCTTATTGTGGAGCAAGTTTGTGTTGCCAACTCTTCCTGAAATGCACTATCTTCGATTGTCTGCAGTAATCTTCTCTGTGGTGCACAACTCCTCTCTTGTAGCGCCTACTACTGAAGTTTGGTTAACAGACCCATACAATACTTACGCTTATTAAACAGTCACGTACATGCCGCTCCACATTGAATCTTATCTACTTCTTCCATTAATGTGACCTGGTGAGGGTCTGAGACTGACAAGCAATATAAAAATATTAGTTGAACAAGAGTTGTGTAAGCGAATTTTTCTTTCCTACTTTCTGCTCTGTGTAGTCATTTCACTTTAGATAGCTCTGAATGATTGCTTCGAGGTATTTGACGATTGTTACTGTTCTTAGTGATCCTTCATCAACAATGTAATTATACAGCACTCAATTTCTTGGTCTGTGTATGTGCACTACATTGCATTTTCTTACATTTGGTGACAACACCCACTCGCCGCAAATTTCATCATCAGTCCTCCGCAAGTTAGGCTGCAATTCACTAAGTCGTCTGTATATTTATTACAGCGTAATACAATACACTCCCACCTTCTATATTACAGCTTGACACTTTTATGTGTTTTCTGTATGCATATCGTTGCTCTACACTCCAAAACACCTAAGCAGAGAGGAAATTTAGTGGCGTATAGCAATTAAAGGATCAGCTGCAGTATGTTTTTAAAGCAAGATGTCACTCCCAAGTGAACATTACATCCCATCTAGGCAACGTTATAGAACAACCAAATAAAAAGCATGGTAATAACAACCAGCTGTTCACATCAAAATCGGCCCTGGCAATTCGTTTTCTAATTTTGGTTCCTGTTGACTCTGTCAGCAGGTGGGACTACACGAGGCATGTCCTTCACCTCAACAGGAAAGGGAAGGGAAAACTGTCTGGGCTAACAGCAAATAACTTTGGGGGAGGAGGGTCACTGTCACAAGTGGTAAAGTGCCAGTGGCTACAGGTGACAGATCAGCAGTTTTTTAGGGTAGGGAGGGCAGAAACAAAACATGTTCAAAGACAGGCTGAAATGACAGTCACATTCATAAAACAGGCAGCCAGAAAGTAAATTTTATTGTATACAGTAAGTATAGGCAGCCTCTAGAGATACTAAAATATTGACAACAGAATTAGATTCATCCAGTTGGAATTCAGGCGGTGCACAAAATCAGTTATCCTTATTGCATCAGCATATCCAAGGTCTAGGGGTAAGCTTAATGAGTTGCTTATTTGTGTTGCAGAATTACAGTTGAGCAAACCAGTTGATATAATCTGAGTCTCTTAACATCATGTGACCACTGGTATAGATATGTTAAATGTTACAAGATTCAAGTTAGCTTCTTATGTCTGTAGAGAAAATATGGAGAAAGGAGGAGTTGCTTCATTTGTCAGAAACTGTTTTGATTTTAATAATACTGATATTAATAAATTTTGCTAGGAGAAGCACTTAGAAGCTTGTGCAACAGAAGTAATATTTCATAACCAGTCCTTTATAATGGTAGGTATATACAGATCACCTTCAGAAACTTTTAACAGCTTCATAAAAAAAATTGAAGCTCTGTTGTTCCATCTCATGTTAAAACAAAAAAAACAGGGAAACAATGGTTGCTTGTGATTTTAATGTGGATTTATTGAAACTCTCTGTCAGTGAACAATTATTGCAGTCAGTAACACTGTCATTCAATTTAGTTCCTACTGTGAACTTTGCAACTAGGATATGTAAATGCTCTGAGACTGCTATTGATAATGTCTTTGTAGACAAATGCAGGTAAAAAAGTCATATCACAAAACCAAAAGCAAATGGGCTATCTGATCATGACATGCAGAATCTTCTGTTAAATGTTGGAACTTCTCAGGGTAAAAATGTATTATATCTAGGTACAGGAGTGTAATAAAAAAGACAAAAATTGAGAAATTCGGGAAATTGTTCAAAGACATGAACTAGATAGATGTTTACAATACTTCAGACTCAAATGGAAAATACAAAGCATTCATTAATAAAGTTACCTCCTCTTTTGAAAATTGTTTTCTCCTAAAAGTAGCTCAAATCACACAGAGCTCAAAAAGTAAAGTGTGGATTACACAAGTAATAAAGATCTCATGTAGGACAAAAAGGAGACTGTATCTGCCAGCTAGGAACAGCTCTCATGTTAGAATTGTAATGCATTACAAAGAATAATGCAAAATATTAAAGCAAGTAATCCAGAATCGAAGCAGCTTTATTACGAGAGAAAGATAATTACATCAGCCAACAAAATAAAAACTGATGGGTTATAGTGAAGACAGAGACAAGTAGGGCCAAAAAGGAAGAGGAACAGACAGTTCTAAAAATAAATGAGACTATGGTAACAAATGCATGTAGTGTTGCAAACCTCTTAAATAAGTGCTTGATTTCTGTTACTGAGAGCTTGGGGCTATCAGGTTCAGTGAATAGTGAAATGGAGTATCTGAGACCAGTATTTAAAAATAACTTTAGTAAATGGAAATGACACTCACATCTCCCAAAGAAGTAGCATCCATCATGCTGTTGTTGTCGTGGTCTTCAGAGACTGATTTGATGCAGCTCTCCACGCTGCTCTATCCTGTGCAAGCTTCCATCATAAAAACCTTAAAATCAAAGTATTACAGTGAGTATGATAACATATCAATGAAGTAATCAAATTGTGCTCATGTCAGTTGAGTTATATCTTAAGTCATTTGTGTAATCAATCAGTGGAACATTTCCAGACTGGCTAAAATATGCTGAATTTTAGCCTCTTTACAAGAAGGGGGACAAAGAGTTACCAGCTAACTGTCGACCAATTTCACTTTGGGCGGCACTCTCAAAAATATTTGAAAAGGTTGTGTTCAAGAGTCTCCTTAAGCATCTCACTGAAAATAATATATTGTCCAAGTCACAGTTTGGACTTCTTAAGGGTTGTGATATAGAGAAAGCTATTTAAACTTACAGTGAGAATGGACTTAATTGATTAGATAACGAATTAGAGGCTACTAGCATTTCCTGCGACCTGTCAAAAGCCTTTGACTGTGTGAAACACAGCATTAAGTAAATTAGAAGAATATGGGATCACTGGCAATTCTGGAAAATGGATTGAGTCTTATCTATCTAACAGGAAACAGTGTGTGTCATTGCAAAAAACTTGTGCAGTAAGGAGTCAGTCTTCATCTGATTGGGAATTAATTATATGTGGTGTTCCTCAAGGTTCCATCTTGGGTCCCTTGCTTTTTCTTGCATACATTACTGACCTCTCGTATGTTATGTTGCCAGATGTTAAGTTTGTTTTGTTTGCAGATGATACAAACATTGCAATAAGCAGCAAGTCAAGTACAGATTCAGAAATCGCTGCTAATCAAATTTTCACTGACGTTAATAAATGATTTAAAGGTAATTCATATTCATTAAACTTTGAAAAGACCCACTATATGCAGTTCCGAACCTGTATGAGATTTCCTTCCAGTATGTGTATAACATATGATGACATGAAATTGAAGAGGTTGACAGTGTTAAATTTCTGGGATTACAACTTGTTAATAAATTCAGTGGGGAAGGGCATACCACCGAATTGCTTAAGCGTCTAAACAAGTCTGTATATGCAGTGAGAATGATGTCAAATGTAGTAGATATAAATGTAAAAAAACTTCAATACTTTGCTTACTTCCATTCATTTATGTCATATGGAATCATATTTTGAGGTAACTCATCAAACAGAGCAATAGTTTTTAGGGTGCAAAAGTGTGTGATAAGAATCATTTGTGGTGTAATTTCAAGAATACCATGTAGAAACCTGTTCAAGGAACTTTGTATTCTAACCACTGCTTCTCAGTATATTTATTCTTTAATGAAGTTTGTTGGAAGTAATATATAGGGGAAGGCGGGGCAAGATGGAGAAGCTAAATTTAAACCCTTAGAAAAGGAACAAAAATAAACAAATTCAAGTAGGTTTGATTATCATTTCTTTACTTAACCATTCAATTACAATAGCATGCAAAGAAACCTGCAAACTTGTTACATTTAGTTAGAAGTATCTCGATTTGAAACATAAACTACCAATTCCCCATCTTGCCCCATACGCATATGGGAAACTAGCATGAATTCATCTCTAAAGCTTAAATAAGGATTGGAATAACGAAATCCTGTGAAGATAAGGTTTCGAAACATGGTTCTGCGAATTGTAGAATCAAGTATTACGTTTTATTTAAGCCTCTTACTTTCACATAGTACACAAGAGTGGACAGCCTTGTCATCATCACTTTCTATCCCTGCACAAGTGTCGTGGGCCCGGCGTCCGCAGCCAATACACCGTATCCAGCCTCCTTCAGAGAATTCATATCAGTATAAACATTCTTCACTCTCTTCCTCGTTGTCATTCGAATTCAGTTTATTATCCCTTGAGCATGAAGGGGTGGTTAAGATGTCCGTAACGTTCGTCACTTTTTCGTTGTCATTATGTCCTTTCGGTGGTTGTTGTTGTTGTTGTTGTTGTCCTCAGTCCTGAGACTGGTTTGATGCAGCTCTCCATGCTACTCTACCCTGTGCCAGCTTCTTCATCTCCCAGTACCTACTGTAATCTACATCCTTCTGAATTTGCTTAGTGTATTCATCTCTTTGTCTCCCTCGACGATTTTTATCCTCCACACTGCCCTCCAATATTAAATTTGTGATCCCTTGATGCCTCAGAACATGTCCTACCAACTGGTCCCTTCTTCTTGTCAAGCTGTGCCACAAACTCCTCTTCTCCCCAATTCTATTCAATACCTCCTCATTAGTTATGTGATCGACCCATCTAAACTTCAGCATTCTTCTGTAGCACCACATTTCGAAAGCTTTTATTCTCTTCTGGTTCAAACTATTTATCGTCCATGTTTCACTTCCATACATGGCTACACTCCATACAAATACTTTCAGAAACGACTTCCTGACACTTAAATCTATACTCGATGTTAACAATTTCTCTTCTTCAGAAACGCTTTCCTTGACATTGCCAGTCTACATTTTATATCCTCTCTACTTCGACCATCATCAGTTATTTTGCTCCCCAAATAGCAAAACTCCTTTACTACTTTGTCTCATTTCCTAATCTAATTCCCTCAGCATCACCCAACTTAATTTGATTACATTCCATTATCCTCGTTTTGCTTTTGTTGATGTTCATCTTACATCCTCCTATCAAGACACTGTCCACTCCGTTCAACTGCTCTTCCAAGTCCTTTGCTGTCTCTGACAGAATTACAATGTCATCGGCGAACCTCAACGTTTTTATTTCTTCTCCGTGGACTTTAATACCTACTCCGAATTTTTCTTTTGTTTCCTTTACTGCTTGCTCAATATACAGATTGAATAACATCGGGGACAGGCTACAACCCTGTCTCACTCCCTTCCCAACAGATGCTTCCCTTTCATGCCCCCCGACTCTTAAAACTGCCATCTGCTTTCCGTACAAATTGTAAATAGCCTTTCGCTCCCTGTATTTTTCCCCTGCCACCTTCATAATTTGAAAGAGAGTATTCCAGTCAACATTGTCAAAGGCTTTCTCTAAGTCTACAAATGCTAGAAATGTAGGTTTGCCTTTCCTTAATCTATTTTCTAAGATAAGTCGTAGGGTCAGTATTGCCTCACGTATTGCAACATTTCTGCGGGATCCAAACTGATCTTCGCCGAGGACGGCTTCTACCAGTTTTCCATTCGTCTGTAAAGAATTCGCGTTAGTATTTTGCAGCTGTGACTTATTAAACTGATAGTTCGGTGTTTTCACATCTGTCAACACCTGCTTTCTTTGGGATTGGAATTACACTCCTGGAAATGGAAAAAAGAACACATTGACACCGGTGTGTCAGACCCACCATACTTGCTCCGGACACTGCGAGAGGGCTGTACAAGCAATGATCACACGCACGGCACAGCGGACACACCAGGAACCGCGGTGTTGGCCGTCGAATGGCGCTAGCTGCGCAGCATTTGTGCACCGCCGCCGTCAGTGTCAGCCAATTTGCCGTGGCATACGGAGCTCCATCGCAGTCTTTAACACTGGTAGCATGCCGCGACAGCGTGGACGTGAACCGTATGTGCAGTTGACGGACTTTGAGCGAGGGCGTATAGTGGGCATGCGGGAGGCCGGGTGGACGTACCGCCGAATTGCTCAACACGTGGGGCGTGAGGTCACCACAGTACATCGATGTTGTCGCCAGTGGTCGGCGGAAGGTGCACGTGCCCGTCGACCTGGGACCGGACCGCAGCGACGCACGGATGCACGCCAAGACCGTAGGATCCTACGCAGTGCCGTAGGGGACCGCACCGCCACTTCCCAGCAAATTAGGGACACTGTTGCTCCTGGGGTATCGGAGAGGACCATTCGCAACCGTTTCCATGAAGCTGGGCTACGGTCCCGCACACCGTTAGGCCGTCTTCCGCTCATGCCCCAACATCGTGCAGCCCGCCTCCAGTGGTGTCGTGACAGGCGTAAATGGAGGGACGAATGGAGACGTGTCGTCTTCAGCGATGAGAGTCGCTTCTGCCTTGGTGCCAATGATGGTCGTATGCGTGTTTGGCGCCGTGCAGGTGAGCGCCACAATCAGGACTGCATACGACCGAGGCACACAGGGCCAACACCCGGCATCATGGTGTGGGGAGCGATCTCCTACACTGGCCGTACACCACTGGTGATCGTCGAGGGGACACTGAATAGTGCACGGTACATCCAAACCGTCATCGAACCCATCGTTCTACCATTCCTAGACCGGCAAGGGAACTTGCTGTTCCAACAGGACAATGCACGTCCGCATGTATCCCGTGCCACCCAACGTGCTCTAGAAGGTGTAAGTCAACTACCCTGGCCAGCAAGATCCCCGGATCTGTCCCCCATTGAGCATGTTTGGGACTGGATGAAGCGTCGTCTCACGCGGTCTGCACGTCCAGCACGAACGCTGGTCCAACTGAGGCGCCAGGTGGAAATGGCATGGCAAGCCGTTCCACAGGACTACATCCAGCATCTCTACGATCGTCTCCATGGGAGAATAGCAGCCTGCATTGCTGCGAAAGGTGGATATACACTGTACTAGTGCCGACATTGTGCATGCTCTGTTGCCTGTGTCTATGTGCCTGTGGTTCTGTCAGTGTAATCATGTGATGTATCTGACCCCAGGAATGTGTCAATAAAGTTTCCCCTTCCTGGGACAATGAATTCACGGTGTTCTTATTTCAATTTCCAGGAGTGTATTATATTCTTCTTGAAGTCTGAGGGTATTTTGCCTGTCTTATACATCTTGCTCACCAGATGGTAGAGTTTTGTCAGGACTGGCTTTCCCAAGGCCGTCAGTAGTTCCAATGGGATACTGTCTACTCCAGGGGCCTTGTTTCGACTCAGGTCTTCAGTACTCTGTCAAACTCTTCACGCAGTATCGTATCTCCCATTTCATCTTCATCTACATCCTCTTCCATGTCCATAATATTGTCTTCAAGAACATCGCCCTTGTATAGACCCTTTTCGGTGGTATCCCAGGTTTATTAAACGTCTTTGAGAAGAGTGTTTACATGCAGTACGTTTGGGGACTCCTTTTCATTTAATTTATTCAGATAGTTCACTCCTATAAGGAGATTCGGTTATAACAACGGGTTTTTCCATGCCTGTTAGATGGTTTCCTTTTGGTTTTTTTATCCGCCTTTGGAATAGCTAACACCATTTTAGGGCTGGTAACCTGAAAGTTAGACGAAACAGAGGTTTCATCGTCAGTTGTTAATTGTTGAGGTGTTTACGTCTTGACAACATCTCTGGTATTTGGTCTTCCGTTTCTGTAACTTCAGATGTGTGAGCTTGATGAATGTCTGTAGTTGAACAGGGAAGGTAATCACTTTCTTGAAACACATTTCTGTTTACAGGCCAAATGCCTGTTTTCCGAAACCCGTTCACAGCTGTGGACATTTTAGCTGAATGAATGAAGGCTTTGCCGAATAAACTTGCGATCTGCGGCAACGTAACAACTTTTCCAGGATTGGTGCGAAGCCACGATCTTACTTCATCTTCGTAAAATTTACTGATAGGTTTAATAAATGCCACGTCCAATGGTTGAAGACGGTGTGAGCAGTGTGGTGGCAAACACAGCAAGACAACCCCATTTTCGCGGGCCACATCTATCAGTTCTAAATTCTTGGTGTGCGTTTTGTGGCCGTCCAATATGACAAGTATTGGTCTTCCTTTGACGCTCCATTAAATGCAATAAACGTCTTAAACCAAGTCAAAAATAGGTCGTTCGTCATCCAACCAGTTTCTTGGACTTCTGACCAGTCACCAAGGGGCAGGCCAGTCTCAAACGCTTGTTGCATTCGTTTTCGAGGATAAATTAACATAGGTGGTACGTAGCACCCCGACGCTGAAATACATATTTCTGCAGTCACAGTCTGGCCTCTTTCTGCTGAAGTACCTGCTCTCACCTTTCAAAGCAACCACCTTTGTGTGACCTTTTTTCGGAATGATTGTTAAACCAGTCTCACCGCAATTGAAAATTCTGTCTCCCGTAAACCTGAATGTGTCTAATTGACTTTCTAGCAGATCGAAAAACTGATCTACAGCAACTCGATTAAACCCCATTGCTCGTGCGATTGATTTGGCCTCCGGTTTTCGTATTGCCAAGGTAGGATTTCGTGCAAGAAACTCATTTAACCAATCTCTTCCAGCAGATTTGGCTGCAGTATTAAATGGATGTTTGGTGTTGTTTCGTTCAGCTAGCTGAAAAGCAAGTTCACCAAGTTCTTTAAGTGTTAGGCCAAAATGCTGTCCTTCCATCTGTGTTAAGTAGTCTTTACGTTCTGCCTCTTGTTCTGGGGTAAACACACTAGTGATTCGTCCTAACCTTTTCACAACTGTATAGCCAGGATTAGCACTTTTCTTTGGCACATGTCGTTCAGTCGTTGTCTGTGGCACGTTGAACTGTCGAGCAGCCCTGAAGAACCCATATGACCTTCTACAACAGCATTTACAGCGCCTTCCATTGACTCCAATCACCAATCTTGCATAGACGTTTGTCGCCGATACTTGCGAACCATCTGAAATAAAACACGTGGAACGTGAAACATCCCCTTAGAAATTTTAATGAATTACTGTGCTGATAAACCTCTCACATTATTTGAGTTTCAAACAGCTGAGCAGAACTGAACGTACTCAGACATTTCGCTCTTTACTTATTCTGATCAACACTAAACTGACACACAATATTTTTAGCGCAACGCAGTCCGATTTTCAATATTCCCTACAAAAGAATGGCCCTGACTAACAGTAACCTATACCTTTCATGAATCACTTACCTCACAAAAATCTTCGTTACTCAAACTACTGCAATACAGCTAGCGCCAATACTGCCCGCTAAATAAAGGATTCAAACTACTGAAGCCACAAACTACTGATAGGCATAGTTAGCAAATGAAAGATTTTGATAGAGAACAAACAATGTATTTACCTTAATAGTGTTCAAAGTCATAAGATATATAGCAGTTCATGACATCCAGTCTTACAAATTTACTGTCTCTGATCTACACACGTCCAGATCATCCGCTCTCAGAACTCCGCCATTTCTCTCCCCACATCCACCACTGCTTGCGGCTCACCTCCAACTGCGCAACGCTACGCGCTGTTAACAGCCAACTGCCCACTACAATAGCGAATATTACATAATGCTAACCAGCCACAGACCGCACACAGCACAGCCAGTGATATTCATAGAGAGCGCTACGTGGCGTTACCAATATAAAAAACTTAACAGCCTACTTACAAACGTACAATTGAGTCAGATCATTCCTGGCAATCTATATTATATATTAAGTACCATATTTCCAATAGTCAGTCGTTAAAGCATAGCAAGAATACTGACTTTGCACGTTTTGTGTATTTTTATTCACCATATAGCCTAAGGCATACTTTGTAATTAGTTAGGAAACGTTGGAATAACGAATACCATTCTATTTACCATTGTATTCAACATATAATGTACTTGTTCAAAACCCGCGCCGGCTGGAGTGGCCGTGCGTTTCTAGGCGCTACAGTCTGGAGCCGAGCGACCGCTACGGTCGTAGGTTCGAATCCTGCCTCGGACATGGATGTGTGTGATGTCCTTAGGTTAGTTAGGTTTAAGTAGTTCTAAGTTCTAGGCGACTGAACACCTCAGAAGTTAAATCACATAGTGCTCAGAGCCATTTGAACCATTTTTTTTTTTTTCAAAACCCGCAGCGAGGTAAACACATGAGGCGATAAGAGCGTAATGGTTGAACAACTAGTAGGGGCAAGATGGGGAAGCTCCCCATCTTGCCCCACCCTACCTTGCCCCCTACCATGCTGTCAGGTTATGTTACGCCTACATGAACACTATTTAGTGAACATTGACTACTGACACAGCAGTTTACTGTTAATAAGACGTACTATTCAGTGCTATATATATAGAGTCTGGACAAATGTTCACGAAACACTTGTTTTAGGACCTCGAAAGGTGTAAAACATTGCAAATCAGTATAACAATTGTATGTACCTTGCAAAGCTCACAGAAACCGCTCCGAAACTAAGGTTCAACAATTTCAACACACTGGGTCCTGTGTATTGATGATGTTGACGTAGCTATCCACAGATGGCAGCACTCTAACTGTAGCTTATAGCCCTTCCCCGTCTTACTCCACCTCCCCATCTTGCCCCGCCTTCCCCTATCTATTTCCAACCAACAGCTCAATACATGGTATCAGTTCTATGAATGAGAACAATCTACGTAAAGACCTTGATCCGAAAAGGAGTCCAATATTCAGGAACACACATTTTCAGTAAATTGCCAGCAACCATGAAAAATTTGGTTTCACATAAAGCACAGTTTCAACGGAGTTTGAAAGACTTTTTGATAGGCAACTCCTTCTACTATGTAGATGAGTATCTTAATAGAGACTGTTAAGACAGCTTAAATAAAAGTGCCTATCAGATTTCAGTTTTGACAGCACAGTCAGGATTAGGTATTTCATTTATGACAAATTTATTAATAGTGCATATCATTGTTTCATTCTGACAGTGTGTTAATTCTGTAAATATTAGCTGTTCCAGTTTAGTGCACTGTAATCACCTATTCTGACAATCTCCTGACAAATGTTCAGGTTAATATGTATTATAAAAATGGCTCTGAGCACTATGGGACTAAACATCTGAGGCCCCTATAACTTAAACCTAACTAACCTAAGGACATCACACACATGCATGCCCAAGGCAGGATTCGAACCTGTGACCGTGGTGGTCGTGCGGTTCCAGACTGAAGCGCTTAGAACCACTTGGCCACAGTGGCCAGCAGTAATTATTATATTCAAATGTTTTATATTTTTATGTTATACTTTCTGACATGTTCCACACCTGCAAGAATCATCTCATTTTTTGGGTCTATGAAACGAAAACTGAATCTAATCTAATCTAAGGTAATCTAATCTATCAAAAAGACTTATCTCAGTTTTGCTAAGACTGATATAAATTTCATTCATAGATTACACTATTAATGACATAACTTTAATAATGTATTATACTGTGGATGACATTCATATCAGTTTTAGCAAAACTAACAAAAATTTGTTTTGGCAAAAATTAGAGGAGGACAGCTATGTAATATTAAAGTTGGCTATTTTGGCGCGATTGATGATTATCTGCATAGGAAATTCTCGACATTCATCTCCCAAGACATGGTGTCAAGGGCAAACCGCTATTTCTCCTACACAGGAACAGTATTATTAAATTATCCCCCTAAGTGATCCATAACTGCAAGATGACGGAAAATATAATAAATGGTTCCAAAAGAAAAGACATACGTGGTATGATGAACCAGAAAATGTATAACCAACAAATCTACACTCATCATTAGATATGAATCTTTATAGACATTCCAGTGGGTTTTTACTACAATTGTTACAGCATAAAGTCAAGCTCTGTCATACCAGTCAGCAATGATAGATAAGAGGCGGCTGTGTGAAGAGGTCAGCCAATCACATGCTGACCGGACCTCTCTCCAGGACGACAACGTGACAGCAGCTACCCCTAAGTGAAGAGGACATGAGCGACATGACGGGCTGGTGACAACCTAGTTCAATAGCAGCTTCAACATTAGCGACTTTGATAGCAGTGTCAATGCTAGTCATTTCACTTGTACTCTCTATGTAGCACAGACTTGCGATTGTCTATAGTGAAGAAGATTGATTATTTTATATGTCACCCATTGCTTGCGACACATCCGTGTGATTTCCAAAATTAATTATTATATCTTTTCTTTTTGTAATAAAACTCATTAATACCATTTGTTTGATTGTTTGTCTAGGGAACCGGGTATGCAGGCAAAAACATTGAGACAAGGCTGGATGAAACAATAATGACTGTAGCAGCACATTATTTAATAATGAGTGAAGCACAAAAGAGTCTTAAATTAAGCCAGAAGCAGCAAGAAAGTAATCCAAACTGAGTTTTGGAAAAAAATACCAATTAAAATTGAGCCATATTTTTACAGACCAAGTGGTAGAAGTTTTTAGCCTCCTATATTTTTTGAAGTATAGGTCTGTGGTAAGGAATGAGGAGGTTCTCTGCAGAGTTGGTGACGAAAAGAATGTATAAAAACTCGGACAAGAAGAAGGTATAGGATGAGAAAACATCTATTAAGACAGCTGAGATTAACTTCTGTGGTACTAGATGGAGCTGTAGAGTGCGAAAACTGTAGAGGAAGACGGAGATTGGAACATATGCAACCAAAAATTGAGGACATAGATTGCAATTGCTACTCTGAGACGAGAAGATTGTCACAGGAGAGGAATTCGTTGCGGGTTGCATAAAACCAGACAGAAGACTGACGA
The DNA here is from genome assembly GCF_021461385.2 of Schistocerca piceifrons. NCBI lineage: Eukaryota > Metazoa > Arthropoda > Insecta > Orthoptera > Acrididae > Schistocerca > Schistocerca piceifrons. Next base: position 275,764,320 of record NC_060143.1, on the reverse strand, counting down.
ACAATAATAAAAAAAAAGAGATCTGTGGCGTTATATCCCTCATATATTGTAGCACAATCTTATTTGAAGGTTGAGCTCACATAGTTCATTCAACCTAGACATTATTAATTTGATGTATATCTTAAATTGTTTTTCCAACCTCTATTTACGCACACATATGTGGTGTCATCTCTCTGTGGTATGCAGTGTTTATTTTGAAGTCCTACATCTTCTGTTGCAAATTCCAGTTACTTCCTCTGTACACTGATGTTTCGAAGTGTACCTTTATATCAGTGTAATATTACTTATGTGATAATTGTAGCGAATTCTGGCGTATGGGTGTAGGCAACAAATTATAATTGATATGTGTGGAGGGTTTGTGTCATAAAGGAATCAGCATCCTGCTGCTGTCTCGAGTCATTATCAAGTTAGTAGACTTCACAAGGTGGTTCTTTCCAAAATGCTTTAACTGTGTTCTGTATGGTGTACTATTCTCACATAGCAGAGCATTTGTTAACAGATGATACTGAACTATGTAGTATTGGCCTACATTTCTTAACACTAGTACTCAACATGGAATAGAATGATGTTTTCTATGTGTCTACATCAACAAATGGTACCGGAAATTTGTGGGAAGGTTCTATGGGACCAAACTGCTGAGGTCATCGGTCCCTAGGCTTACACACTAATTAATGTAACTTAAACTAACTGACGCTACCGACAACATACACACCCATGCCAAAGGGAGGACTCGAACCTCCGATGGGGATAGTTGCGCGAACCATGGCAAGACGTTCTAGACAGCTCGGCTATCCTGCGCGGCAACAAATGGTACATTGCTCTTTTATTAAGAGATGACAAAGTGAGGCTCTTGTAGGAAAAGAAAGAACGATACTATTTTAACAATGGTGCTTTCTTTGCTACAATATATGTTAACAATGTATAAAAATATTAAACAGTGTTCGCCCCAACTAACTAAGCTTTACTGATTATGCACTTTGTGTATTACTTGTAAGACAGAAAACACACGTGATATATTGAAAAAATTATTTCATCTTTACAACCCTCACAGCATCGTTGAAAACAGTTACTTGAAATAATTGCAGAGTGATGGTGATTGGTACTGATGTGGGAAACAGCAGTGACACTGTTATTTATCATTTTATTCGTGGCTGTAATTTTCAACAACTGTAGTATTAATTTTTCAGGATAGATTTCAGTTGTATTTAAAAACATGAGTTCACTAAGTCCAAAAGTATACTAACACAGTATAAAATAGTTTTACAGATATGTACATATACTGCATGTGCTTGGTGTATCATAATTTAGGGTATAAACGCATACAGTTGAAAGTACACGATACTAGAAGCAAAAAAGTGTCAGTAAACATAGGGTCGAAAATGCATACCTTAAGAACTAAGAGCAATTTTTCATCTTCGACACTGTGAAGCAAATCTCTTCTACTGCAAGGTCTTTGCTTTCCACATTTTGGGAAGTAGTAGTGTGGACCAAAACGAGAAAAAATATCCAGCAAATATGTGCTCTAAAATGCATACCTTAAGAGCTATGAGCACATGCTCATCTTCGCTACTTGGAAACAGAACTCTCCTTCTGAACAATTGCTCATAACTTTTAAGGTTTGGATTTTAGAGTACGTATCTATTATCTTTTGTCTTACACCTAAGATCTCTGTGCGACATATAAATTGGTCGCAGTAGAATTATCGATCAGTTTATGACAAATGTTCGTTAAACCTACCTCGTTTTGTGGCACATACATTGGCTCAATAGGGGTAATCAAATAGGGGTAATGCAGGAGCAGGTTTAATAATGAATAGGAAAATAGGAATGCGGGTAAGCTACTACAAACAGCATAGTGAACGCATTATTGTGGCCAAGATAGATACGAAGCCCACACCTACTACAGTAGTACAAGTTTATATGCCAACTAGCTCTGCAGATGACGAAGAAATTGAAGAAATGTATGATGAAATAAAAGAAATTATTCAGATTGTGAAGGGAGACGAAAATTTAATAGTCATGGGTGACTGGAATTCGAGTGTAGGAAAAGGGAGAGAAGGAAACATAGTAGGTGAATATGGGTTGGGGGACAGAAATGAAAGAGGAAGCCGACTGGTAGAATTTTGCACAGAGCATAACATAATCATAACTAACACTTGGTTTAAGAATCATGAAAGAAGGTTGTATACATGGAAGAACCCTGGAGTTATTAAAAGGTATCAGATAGATTATATAATGGTAAGACAGAGATTTAGGAACCAGGTTTTAAATTGTAAGACATTTCCAGGGGCAGATGTGGACTCTGACCACAATCTATTGGTTATGACCTGTAGATTAAAACTGAAGAAACTGCAAAAAGGTGGGAATTTAAGGAGATGGGACCTGGATAAACTGAAAGAACCAGAGGTTGTACAGAGATTCAGGGAGAGCATAAGGGAGCAATTGACAGGAATGGGGGAAATAAATACAGTAGAAGAAGAATGGGTAGCTTTGAGGGATGAAGTAGTGAAGGCAGCAGAGGATCAAGTAGGTAAAAAGACGAGGGCTAATAGAAATCCTTGGGTAACAGAAGAAATATTGAATTTAACTGATGACAGGAGAAAATATAAAAATGCAGTAAGTGAAACAGGCAAAAAGGAATACAAACGTCTCAAAAATGAGATCGACAGGAAGTGCAAAATGGCTAAGCAGGTATGGCTAGAGGACAAATGTAAGGATGTAGAGGCCTATCTCACTAGGGGTAAGGTAGATACCGCCTACAGGAAAATTAAAGAGACCTTTGGAGATAAGAGAACGACTGGTATGAATATCAAGAGCTCAGATGGAAACCCAGTTCTAAGCAAAGAAGGGAAAGCAGAAAGGTGGAAGGAGTATATAGAGGGTCTATACAAGGGCGATGTACTTGAGGACAATATTATGGAAATGGAAGAGGATGTAGATGAAGATGAAATGGGAGATACGATACTGCGTGAAGAGTTTGACAGAGCACTGAAAGACCTGAGTCGAAACAAGGCCCCCGGAGTAGACAATATTCCATTGGAACTACTGACGGCCGTGGGAGAGCCAGTCCTGACAAAACTCTACCATCTGGTGAGCAAGATGTATGAAACAGGCGAAATACCCTCAGACTTCAAGAAGAATATAATAATTCCAATCCCAAAGAAAGCAGGTGTTGACAGATGTGAAAATTACCGAACTATCAGCTTAATAAGTCACAGCTGCAAAATACTAACACGAATTCTTTACAGACGAATGGAAAAAGTAGTAGAAGCCAACCTCGGGGAAGATCAGTTTGGATTCCGTAGAAACACTGGAACACGTGAGGCAATACTGACCTTACGACTTATCTTAGAAGAAAGATTAAGGAAAGGCAAACCTACGTTTCTAGCATTTGTAGACTTAGAGAAAGCTTTTGACAATGTTGACTGGAATACTCTCTTTCAAATTCTAAAGGTGGCAAGGGTAAAATACAGGGAGCGAAAGGCTATTTGCAATTTGTACAGAAACCAGATGGCAGTTATAAGAGTCGAGGGACATGAAAGGGAAGCAGTGGTTGGGAAGGGAGTAAGACAGGGTTGTAGCCTCTCCCCGATGTTGTTCAATCTGTATATTGAGCAAGCAGTAAAGGAAACAAAAGAAAAATTCGGGGTAGGTATTAAAATTCATGGAGAAGAAATAAAAACTTTGAGGTTCGCCGATGACATTGTAATTCTGTCAGAGACAGCAAAGGACATGGAAGAGCAGTTGAATGGAATGGACAGTGTCTTGAAAGGAGGATATAAGATGAACATCAACAAAAGCAAAACAAGGATAATGGAATGTAGTCGAATTAAGTCGGGTGATGCTGAGGGAATTAGATTAGGAAATTAGGCACTTAAAGTAGTAAAGGAGTTTTGCTATTTGGGGAGCAAAATAACTGATGATGGTCGAAGTAGAGAGGATATAAAATGTAGGCTGGCAATGGCAAGGAAAGCGTTTCTGAAGAAGAGAAATTTGTTAACATCGAGTATTGATTTAAGTGTCAGGAAGTCATTTCTGAAAGTATTCGTATGGAGTGTAGCCATGTATGGAAGTGAAACATGGACGACAAATAGTTTGGACAAGAAGATAATAGAAGCTTTCGAAATGTGGTGCTACAGAAGAATGCTGAAGATTAGATGGGTAGGTCACATAACTAATGAGGAAGTATTGAATAGGATTGGGGAGAAGAGAAGTTTGTGGCACAACTTGACCAGAAGAAGGGATCGGTTGGTTGGACATGTTCTGAGGCATCAAGGTATCACCAATTTAGTATTGGAGGGCAGCGTGGAGGGTAAAAATCGTAGAGGGAGACCAAGAGATGAATACACTAAGCAGATTCAGAAGGATGTAGGTTGCAGTAGGTACTGGGAGATGAAAAAGCTTGCACAGGATAGAGTGGCATGGAGAGCTGCATCAAACCAGTCTCAGGACTGAAGACCACAACAACAACATTGGCTCTCTTCCACAAAATCTCATTTTTTTCAGAGATGACAAATTACTCCATGAACTCTATATGTGGTTGTCAGAAACCACAAAAACAACACTCTTATGCTGACTTGTGTATGAGACAAATGGTCACAAATCGAATACTGGGTTTGTTTATAAAATAACTTCTTTTTTACACTACCTTTGGCGATTTTCTTTTTGAATACGAGCAGCATGATTTTCGACCAGTAGACACAGCCAACATGAATGTCCACAGGTAAGTGTACAATGTCCACATGTAAGTATATATCCTTTTGATCAGATAGTGTATGCACAGTATACAGTAGATCATAGTGCACACCACAAGCACAGAAGCGGCGGGGGAGGGAGGGGGGAGGGAGAGGGACAGGTTAGCACATGTGCACTACCCAACTGGTAGGAGGAATACACTACCCGATATCAAAGTCAGCCATAACGGCAATTCAGCTCTTGAATAGCACTCAGTAAAAACGAAAATTGCATGTATTAAACACCTTAATCCTTCTGTACTCTTAAGCTAAGTCTGATACGTGCTTCCAGCTTATGGGAAGACGATGTTCTTGCACAAAATAATGCTGTCTTGCAATGTATAATTAATACTAACTTAAATAACTGCAAATGCTCATTTGAGAATGGGACATTTAATCGAATGAGAGAAATGTGCCGGCCAGTGTGGCCGCCACGGTCACAGGTTCGAATCCTGCCTCGGGCATGGATGTGTGTGATGTCCCTAGGTTAGTTAGGTTTAAGTAGTTCTAAGTAGAGGGGACTGATTACCTCAGGAATTAAGTCCCATAGCGCTCAGAACACTTGAATCATTTCAGAGAGATGTGTGTGTTATTCGATTTCCTACCTCACCATCAGTGTCACCCGGCATATGCAATAATAAATTATAATATTATTATAACTGAATATATCTTCCTGTGGGAATGATGCTATGTGACCACCAGTTTAATATGTAAGTTTGTGTAGCAGTGTTCTGTGGTGTAGACAATAGCATCCATCCTCTAAATGCGAGCACACGCAGCAACAAGACAATGAAAGTCACAGACCATTGCAGCTCACCATACAGTGCTAAACCCGATGCTGTCTCAGGCTTATCTATTCCTGGCATGGGGTGCTGGTGTGTGGGTGGTTAGATTAGTGTGTTTATTCGGGTGTGCTACCAGCTGCTGCGCACGTTCACACCAACAGCCATTCCACACTGGATGTCCACGTTGCCCATACGCAGTGGTACCAGGTGCGTCGTTTCGTTGTATGTAGCCCAACGCCCAATGAGTGGTATGGCATATTCAAAATGGTTTTGCAATGGGGTAGTCTAGTGGCGTTCAGCCCTGCATGGAGGTGATCATCAGCGCTTGAACAGTGGGGTGATAGAGGAACGAAAGTGCAATTTTTTTTACATAAATAAGCATTCCCGTCCTATCCTGTCACACAACACCCACTCAGCAGCAATTATTTAAACATTAAAAGTCTCGTATTTAGGATAATCTACATGTGTCTTCGGATGACGATCTTGATATACAGTCTTGATAATGCTGCCTAACGCAATCACAGGGTACTTAGACTGGCTACATTATTTGATGGGAATAAAATGTTTATGAATGTAAGCATAGGTTTCTTCATCCGATGTCACAGTTAAAATGTTATCGAATGAAAATTTTTCTGACTCATGATTAACAATGCTAAAAAGTTATTATAAACTAAAATACAACAGTAACTGTTTTTAATTAGGAAACTGTCTTCCATTTATTTCGAATTTCATCTTATACTTTATATAGGAATGGAAATGCCTGCTGCATGTTTTTATAAAGTAATTATACATATATCTGTGGAAAAAACAGGAATTTTCCTCAGTAAGTAGACAGTGCAATGTGCACGCTGTCTCACATAGGTTATTTTAATTTCACTCATTTTTACACTGGGTTATGTCCACGGTGATTTAATAGTTTTTGACTTATCTTGGGCAATCATGTTTTCATTGTGGCAGCCATATTGTGTCTCGCAGTAGTCTAATTAAGATGCAGCTACCTTTAAAACATGTGGCAGCCATCTTTAAAACATCTGGCAGCCGTACTAGGTCGTAAGTTATGTTGATAATGATGCAAATATGGAGGCAGTCATCTTAGGTAATTAATAACAATGATGACGATAGTTAATTGGGTAATAAATTAAATTATAAATAAACAATAACATTTGCCTTCCAACTGATAGGATAACACACCATAGTCATAAATTAGATCCTAAATAAATACGAGATAAGAGGCTATCCCAATCCTGTATCATGTCCGTGACATTCTCTCCCATATTTCGCGATACTACAAAACGTGCTGCTCTTCTTCGAACTTTCTCCATGTACTCCGTTCATCCTACCTGGTAAGGATCCCAGACCGCGCAGCAGTACTCCAAAAGAGGACGGACAAGCGTAGTGTGGGCAGTCTCTTTAGTAAATCTGTTACATCTTCTAAGTGTTCTGCCAATATAGCGCAGTCTTTGTTTTGCCTTCCCCACGATATTTTCTGTGTGTTCTTTCCAATTTAAATTGTTCTTACCTGTAATTCCTAGGTGTTTAGTTGAATTTACGGGTTTCAGTTTAGACTGGTTAGTTACATGAGATCAGCATGAATCTCCCCTCACTGATTTCACTCATGTCAACAGATTCTGTGCGGAACCGTTTTTGTGGGAATGGAGTCAGAAAATTATTGCGGTGCTTATGCTCTACGCGTTGCAGGGCCACCAGTGTTGACGGAACCCGCAGCTGAGCGAGTAGGCACTTAATTGGATGGCGGTGAGGGGTTTTCAACCACATCCAATCTGCCCCTGAGCGCAGGCTGGTCCATTCCTTAAAAGGAAAGAAAAAAAATGTGGTTCTGGAAAAAAAAAGTTAGGAGAGCGTTAGACTGAAGATGTAAAGATCCCTGGTTCGATCCCCGGTGTCGGCACTAGTTTTTATACTCAGTCTATAGTTAGATTCCCTGTATCATTCATCTGAGAAACAGTTAGTGCAACTCATGAAGCGCCCGCAAAATTTGGAAAAAGAACGTTGTTCATGAGCAGGCTTCGATTAGTATCGTGTAACAGTTCGCACACTGTACAACTGATTTCTTTCTCGTAGAAAAAAGAAAATAAAAAAGAAGAAAAAGCAAAAAAGTATCATATACGCGGGCCTCGCTGCCGGTATATTATTTTTCAGATCCCCGTAATTGTAACAACAGATGTATCATGAGAGTGAAAAGAATCAATACCTAATCGTTCATTTGTTATTTTCGTAATCTTTAACATGAAAAAAGGAGAAAATTTTTTTTCTGAAGAAAATTCGAAATGAGAATAGAATACATGAGCATTTCAATCAAATCAGTGGAGTCATTTTATTTGTGTTATTGTATCTACATGTGTGGCTAGTATAATGTGTAACCTATTGGTCGTAGAAATATGGAAAACAATAATTATGGAGACGTGCAGCAGATATAAGGAACGCCGAATTTTTGGATATCCATATTTTTTCAGTGTTTTCATTGAAAAACAAACTTGGTTTACGTTCGTAAACGGTTCTCGATCGTCACACGATTACGCAGCATACCCCTCACATCGAAGCATAGCACCGAATGTTGGTGTAGATAATTCACAGAAGAAATAAGTACCACCAGCGAGATGCGATAAGAGCCGGCCGGTGTGGCCGAGCGGTCCTAGGCGCTTCAGTCTGGAACCGCGCCACCGCTACGGTCGCAGGTTCGAATCCTGCCTCGTGCATGGATGTGTGTGATGTCCTTAGGTTAGTTAGGTTTAAGTAGTTCTAAGTTCTAGGGGACTGATGACCTCAGATGTTAAGCCCCATAGTGGTCAGAGCCATTTGAACCATTTTTCAGATGCGATAAGAGATCTCGCGCTTATGAAACTAAGCGCTTACTCACTCAATAGAGACGCGTTGCCTGATCGTGCCCATAGAAATTATGTAAGCACGTCTGAAAGTTTCAAACTCGATTTTCTCGAAAGCGGTTGTTAGCTGCGTCTTTCTGTTCGCACATGTTGAAGTCCGCATCGTGCTCTGTACATCCTGTCAATACGAATGAAATCGGTGATGGGAAGTTCGTACGGTGCCCTTGTTAGAACACCACCTGCGCGGCGGTAGGATGACGTAGCGTAGCGCAGCCAGCCAAAAGTTGGCGAAATCAACACGGATGGCATTGTTCGGCGAATTTATCGAAAGTGGGGACCAAGTAGTTCGCTGACTGCAGGGGACTCTAAACGGCAGCAGCGAAAAGCTAATTATTTATATCTAGGTTGTAACCTCAAGAAATTTCCAGAATCTGTGGATGCAGGTGTTGCGGTGTGGACAGCTTGTGCTCACAGCCAACGACAGGTTTTTTACTTCCAGGAGGGATACTACAGGTAGTTCAAACAGGCGGAAGTACGGAACAGCTGCAGCTGTGGTATGCAGAAAGCTGTTCGGCATGTTACGGGCTTGTGCCACACCCCAGTGCTTCGGATGGGCTATTCGCTTTTTCAGGGCAGACTCGTTGCCAACAACCCCAGTTTTTCACATAAAAGATACCAAAATTGTGTGGTTTAGAGTCCCTTGCTGTCAGAGCTTTTGGAATCTCATTTTGCTGGATTCCTGCTGACGAAAGGTGACTAAGACGACAACCTACTTGACTATGGGAGTACGAGAAAGGAAAATAGAAAGTAATTGGGTTCTTCTTATATGGGCGAAGTTCGGGAGGCGCATTTAGCCAAAAACAGATGAAAAATAACTGATACTGACGGGATGGTATTACTTTCGTGATTCAAGGCTCCCTGGACTAAATATTTTCTGGATAAAGTGTTTATGATTATCTAAAATAACGTAGCAGTTTCATGTGGTATCAAGTCAACCAGTTTACGGTAGGCGTATGGAGGTGGACTGAAGTGTGCCGTTTCGATGGCTATTATAGAGCCATGGATTTTGTGTAGGAAAGTTGTAGCTACAAACTTATTCCCTCATTATCCCTCAAGAATGATCCATTTGGTTCACCTCAGAGTGATATAATGTGCAGAATGCTTAACACATCAAATCTGGTTATTCTTTGGAATGCAGATGGCTCACTCTGTTATTGGAATATTGCAACGTTTTGAAGGTGTGTGACTTGCACAGATAAATCACACGTGTGTAGCTAAATCGGTGGACCCAACTCGTGATAACAGACTGTACTCTGCCGACAAATCGGATCCATGGTTTCATAAGTTCTCCACCACGCCTCAATCTGGATGGAATTTACGACTGCAAGGATCGTATCGCATCTCAAGGTAATATTCCTCCAAGGTCCTACGAGTCGTTTCACGAACGCAGGAGCCCTTTTACCAACGCAGATGCTGCTTCCTGCTTTGAAGCACGATTCACTCACTGCTGCTCGACGGTGCATCGAACAGTTTCGTGCGAACCGTTAAGATTAAAGCCCAGAAAGTCGCTCTAGCACACGAGTTCCTTAATAACCGACTGGGTGATGAAATTTTCAGAAAGATGTCAGTGTCTCGGGAAATGAACGAAGTTCTTGGAGAATTTAACTCCCCACCGCAACAAGAGTGGAAAACCCTGAACCGCCTTGGTACCGGACTGGCAAGGACAACAAATCAACTGTGCTAATGAGGTCTCTGCCAGGACAAGTCGTCACTCACCGTGTAATGTAGTCACCACCACAAAACGAATTTTAACTGGAGGCCACCATCTTGCACCAATGGTGACACGATTTCACAAGATCTTTCGTAATTTAGGTAGCAAAACTCATTTGAGTTGCTGCTGCGGGTATTTGTATAGTTATTCAATATTCATGTTATTTAGTTGCAGCCATAAAATATCTCTAGTTATATAATAGTGCAAAGGCAATAAAAACCAAAGTAACACTACATGGCGAAAGATAATGTGTATTTCTCAAAATAGTCTTCTAAATCTAAATGGACTTGGTGTAGTGAAACCACTACGCTGTATTTTCTTAGAAACAAAACTAATTCCAGCTCTGTACAACATTTACACCTCTGTAACACAACGTAAACATCTCCCCTGCAAGCCATTTTTTTCAGATTAGGAAACTATTGGGGAATTATTTCGAATTTTCACTTTCGCATTGACTGATTGATTAGACACATTACACTGAGTTATTTATTTATCTATTATTTGCTGTCTGAAACTCTGCCCTCTTGTGTGCAGAGTTAAAGCAGGACGTATAACATTCATCACAATGGGTGCAATCTAGCTTCTTGTATAAAATAATGCAATACTAAAGACAACACTTTGTACAGTATAACTCGAAAATAGGCACGTAAAATGGAAACTCTAGTTTTTCCAACAGAATCTTTGGCTTTTAGGTTACGCCATGCAGCCAGCTCATACTTACATAAAATATATAGGTGTTAGAATATTTGTTTGTTTTTATGCACACAAATGTCGTAGACAGAACATTCATAGCTACAGATAGACCAAAACCGTATAACCACTGTAAGATCAAGTGTTATAGATCACTTTTGTGCGATCAATTGTCACTGATATGATGCGGATACCTTCAATAATCATTACGTCCAAAGGTCTGTGACTCTTTGTTATTAACAAAGCCGTCATGCAGGGTGGCAACGGATGACCAAGTCCTTCTGAAAGGAATGCAGTATTTCCATGTAGCCTGAGGCATTCAGAGAAAAGGTGATCTGCGTCATCTTTTCCCCACGAGAGCAGGTGTCTCTACGATGTGCAACCACTGAATGTGTTTACCGAAACATCCGTGGTTAAATTTGATGTTGATTATTAGAGGGCCGAGGTGACTAGGCCTTCAATTTGCATGATATTTCGTTGAATAGGGGACAGACGTGTGAACTGTTGCGTACTTGTTGCCTTTGTGTCTTCTTGTTTCCTCCCATTCCAGTTGTCACTCTTTGTCATGTGTCTGTGTACGACACATCGGTTATCTGTACTTGGGATTGTGATAAAAGTGATGCGTCCTATCACATTCGGCTCTGGCTAAGTGGTCGAGAGTTTCGCTGCCAGTAATCCCCCAGAGTGATTTCGTCCAAGCGAAGTTAACGAAATGGTCATCTTTATTCATCGATTCCAACATTTCGATAATCCTGTATACAGCTAGGTTTTCGGACAAAGAGGTGCTAAAAGTTTTAGATTTTTTAAGGATAGAAAAAGAGTCTGAGTAGAAAATATAGGATGCTATAATCCGTGATCAGAAACGAAGTGCTTCTAGTATAGCAACAATTTCCATAGTCGTGATACTTGCCACTATTGGTAATTTGAATAGCCGAGACTTACACAAACGCAGCAGGTAGGACAAGCTTCCGGCTGAGTTACTGGTTTTGCGACCATCACTATAGACATATATTGCCTCCAGGTACTGTCTTCAAAACCCTGGCAAAATTTTATTGTTAATGTGAGCGTCTCTGCCCAAGGTAATGCCAGTGATAACGTCCACCTTAACCAGTTCCTGTGGAAATGAAACGCTAAAACTATTTAGTCTAGTTGATTTAATGATCGTCCCTGAAATTTCCTGAGCAAATACTCTTGGAGTAGGGGAGGAAGCATTCTAGTGATACAGAAGCGTCCTATTAAGCACTGCATGGTTCGGTTTGAAGTGATCGATTTCAGTTTGCTGGACTCATATCGATCTAGACACAAAGGAATTAAAGATATTAGCCCTCAGTGATCACTGATTTATATCAATAGGACAAGTTGAAAATTTGGGCTGACCGAGATTCAGACCCAAGTCTCCTGCTTACTAGACAGATGCGCTGGCCACTTCGCCATCTGGAGGCAGTGGTCACCACAACTGCACGGACTACCCTAGCACGAGTCCCGTCAGACCCAAATTCTTGACATACACCACACACTACTGATGTAATGGGCCTCATTACTCGCGGTATCTCGCCGATTTCCTAAGAGTTCGAGCTTGGTGTGAATCTGCACTGAAGGGATCATTGGCTGTCATTGCCTTAACCGTACATGAGGTGTCTGTTCTTTCCGATATGTCCAAAAGAATAGACACCATTTTTATCCTGCAGTCACTATAGATCAAGACACAAAGGAAGTAAAGACATTGGTCGGAGTACAGTTGTGCTGACCATTGTGTCCGGATGACGTTGTGGTCAGCACATGTGCCTAGTAACCTGGAGACTTTGGTTCGAATATCAGTCCGTCAAAAATTTTTAACTTGCCCCATTGATATAAATCAATGTCCACTGCTGTCTAATGTCATTAATTCCTTTGTGTCTTGATTCGTGGTGGCTGCTTGTCCGAGAGAACAGACACCACATCTATCATATTCATCTGTATAAAAAGAAAGGTTGCGCAGGTGCTTCAACCAAGAGTGCATTTGTAGGGATGGAGCACTTTGCTCCCGACCAAGCTCTTAACATTTTACATTGGCATTTATTAATTTTGTAGAGGTAACTGCCAGGTGCAGATACGCAACCACTACTTCCGTAATCAACGACTGGATATACCAACGTATGGTAAAGAGCTAGAGCTGTGTCGATGTTCACGCCCCACCTGTGATAGCTCTGATTATGTGGATACTCATCTCGAATTTCCCGTAAAGATATAGTTTCTTTGCGTCTTCAAGGACAGCTTATGTTCGATGAAGAGTCTCAGGTGTCTGATTACCATCTTCGAAGGGACGTAGAACTCGCCTAGTGCTATTAGCACTGACAGATTCGCTATGTGCCTCACAAAAAAGTGAAACGCCCAGAAAACATGGTCGGGTGTCTGCGTAACACTGTACACGCACACACCATCGGCAGGTATGTAAATGACCGGAGCTGCAGTCCTCCGTGACAGGTAGAACTGCGACCAGGATGCATTAGCGTCCAGTGTTGCTACCGGACTTGATATGTAGTTACTAGACTTGATACGTGCAGCGTGTGCGCTACACAGGGGGTGGTTGCGTGCTTCGACTTCGTTGTTAATTCAGCACAAGACAGGCGCGTGCAGCTATATCTTTCCGAAGTACAAATCCATGTTGAGACTACAGGTTCTCTTTACTCGTAGATCGTTGAGGGCTCAATAGTTACTGTTTTATTAACGGCGGAAAAACTTGTATTCCAGATGTTTTAAAGATGGCTGTTAATCCGTCTTTATGGCAATCCGGAGGCACTACTTCTCGCTCGCACAGCAACATGCGTTAAACCATTGACTGTGAAAGTAATATTCCCTTCAAAATCTGAAATACCTTCATGTACTTCTAATTATTATTCCAGTCACTGGTAAATAAATGGCTTCAAGTTCACTTCCAAATAATATGGAAATTACCAGTAGTTCTTCAGTCCTGAAGAACCAGTTCAAATAAATTTTGGCGGTGTGTTAGTCCACCAGAGATGTGACTGATAAAATTTGTTCTCGTTTAACTATTCTCAATCAGGGTAATCCGCTGTTAGCAACAGTTTCTAATCAACACTGAGGTGATTAAAGTCACGGGACACCTCCTAATATCGTGTCGGACCTCGTTTTCCCCGGCGTAGTGCAGAAACTCGACGTGGCACGGACTGAACAAGTCGTTGGAAGCCCTTGCAGGAATACTGAGGCAAGCTGCCTCTATAGTCGTCCATAACTGCGGAAGTATTGCCGGTGCAGGATTTTGTCCACAAACTGATCTCTCGATTATGTCCAGCAAATTCCCCATGACACACGTGTCGGACGATCGAGGTGACCAAATCATTCGCTGGAACTGTTGAGAATTTTCTTCAAACTAATCGCGAACAATTGTAGCCCGGTGACTTGCCGCATAATCATCCATAAAAGTTCCATGACCTTCAAATGGTCTGCAAGTAACCGAACATAACTATTTCCTGTCAATGATCGGTTCAGTTGGAAAAGAGCACACAGTCCAATCCATGTAAAGACAGCCCACACAATTATGGAGCCACAATCAGCTTGCACAGTTCCTTGCTGACAGTCAGGGTCCATGCTTTCGCGGGGTCAGCGACACACCCGAACCCCACCATCAGCTGTAACCAACTGAAATCGGGAATTGTCGGACCAGGCCACGGGTTTTTAGTCATCTAAAGTCAAACTGATATAGTCACGAGTCCAGTAGAGGCACTGCATGCCAAGTTGTGTTGTAAGCAAAAGGCACTCTTGTCGGTCGGTCGTCTGCTGCCGTAGCCCATTAACGCCAAATTTCGCTGCACTGTCCTAACGGATACGTTCGTTGTGCGTCCCAAATTGATTTCCGCACTTATTTCACGCAGTGTTGCTTGTCTGTTAGCACTGATAACTCTACGCAAACGCCGCTGCTCTCGGTCGTTAAGTGAAGGTCGTCGGCCACTGCGTTGTTCGTGATGAACGGTAATGCCTGAAATCTGGCATTCTCGGCACACTCTTGACCCTGTGGATCTCGGAATATTGAAATCCGTAACAATCTCCGAAATGGAATGTCCCATGGGTCTAGTTCCAACTACCATTCCGCGTACAAAGTGTGTTCATTTACGCCGTGCGGCCATAATCACGAAGGAAACCTTTTCACATGAATCACCCAAGTATAAACGATAGCTCCGCTAACGCAGTGGCCTTTTATAACGTGTGTAAGCGATATGAGCGCCTTATACATATTGCTGTCCCATAACTACCGTCAACTCAGTGTATGTAACTATTGTATCATTATTTTGTATTACGTTTTCTTTCACTTTCATTTATATTAGTAGAATTATGTAGGGAATATATCGAAGAAGTTGTGGCCATCAAATATTGTGCTGAATCTCACTGTAATCAGGATTAATATCCGTAGTCCTTTGGGATGGAGAACCACTGATGCCGAGGAAGCTCGCAGCAAGGTAGCGCGTGCGCCGTACAGTTCAATAGTCAGCCGCCGAATGAACAGTGTCTTGTGCTCATGTAACGCTGCTTGTTATTCTGGGCTATTAGGCAAGAAGAATATAGGAGCAGATAAAGTGTAGGTGCGTCCTGCTCTAAACTGTATCCATAAGGCTTGGATGGATGTTTTGTATGACGTAAAATTAACTGCATGTAATTTTATATGATGACTTTCAAACAGTACGCGAGCTGTATGGTGTGGAGCAATATTTCTGAGCACCTTCAAAATGTGCTAAAAGCTATCATCCTTGAAATCTATAGGCGAAATCTGATATTCGCTTGTAACAATTTTGTAGCAGGCCGAAAACTCATGTTTTTACCAACTTCTCGCAATATGAAGAGAATTTTTTGTGAATTAAATGTTTGGTGATCAAGAAAATTGTTCCGTTCCTTACAATCGATAACCCTCTGCTTAAGGGAGTTGTCTTTGGCTTCTGATGGTTGGTAAAAAAATACTTTTAACATGCAAATAGACAGATTGGACTCATTCACTTTTTCATTGACTGATTGTCCCTCCTATCATTTAACTTGTAATTGCGAAAGCAAATTATAAATGAAGTTATAATTTCACTTAATTCCTTGCTTTGTAATGGGACTGGTGTGGACAGCTTCTGAGAACTGGCCACGTGCTCCAAATGTCTTTGAAAAGTATGTGGGTCACAGATTTCGTATTCTTCTGCTTATACAGTCAAATGTCGTGCAAGGATGATAAATGGTTTTTTAATCCACAACTCGCTTTGGTATTTAATCTACTATTCCTTTGTAACATACTGGTTAAAAGATTCATTCAAATCCATTAGGTGTGGAATAAGTTCCTCAAAAAAAAAAAAAAAAAAAAAACCTTCCTCTAGTAAAAAATCTTTGAATGTTTTCAAGCAATCAAATTCATTACAGTTCATGCAAATTGTCCAAAATTCTTTCCTTACCTCGAAAGCAAAAATTTTCTATATTTTATTTGTTTACTTTGGAGCGTTAAATTAAGCTAACCGATCTTTATAAAAAATGTCACTAAAACAACCTTTTTAAGCAACCAATTCCTATCAAATAATCCAGTGTTGAATTGAAATCTGTGTTCTAAAAGCAAATCACGGAACTCGCATCTCAGGTCAAAAATGTCGCATTTAGAAAGTAATGGGCACTGATTCACGTTAGTGGGCGAAGATGAAAATTTTTGCCGGAGAAGGATACGAACCCGGGCCTCCTGCTCACTAGGCAGATGCTCTGATCACTCTCAACTGCTCCCACCTATTTTTTTTTTTCGAGGGGAGGGGTCAGGGAACAAGTTAAACAAAATATCTCTATTGCTATAAGTATAAATACAACGCAAAGGTAGCCCTTCCGGCGGAACCAACATTAAACACTATACCTGAACAAGGGGTGCAAACGTCTTCATTAACAAGGTGTGAGAAAGTAAGCAGGCTAAGAGCTGTGACGCAGTAGACAACGAGGGAAGAGAGGCCAGGGGCCATCCGTTATCTCTGAGGATGAGGTGTGGGTGCGGAGTGGGCGAGGATCAACATGCAAAGCCTGGCCACGGTGTCCCCGGCACCACTGACGGGCAGAAGTGCACTAAAGGAGGGTGGAAGGCAAGTGGGAGGTAGAGTAGAGTTGGGGGAATGACTGGCTTGGTCTGGTATAATGCATAAAAGAAAGTGGTGCGTGTCCATGCGCCTACCCCGCTTTGGGGTATGTTATAGAAATGTAGTGAGGGTAGTCTCAGACTCAGTGGGGTGGCAGGGACTGTCGTCCGCGTGTGGCACCATCCAGCTAAGCGGAGGTGACGTAAGGATCGCGCGCAAGTAATTGGCGAAGAAAGTGTGGTAGCTCGGTCGATGTTCGATTTCATTGTGAGCGGTTTGTAAGTACTGCCAGAAGTCAAGGCGTGATTTATTGCCATCGGCATACACTTAAGTTACCGTCCATTCCTTGACCCATACAATCCATGATAACTGGTGGCGGGGAAGTGAGTATCTTGAGGATGGATAAAAGGCCATGGGTGATCGACGGTACGTGGAGGTCGCAGGCGACGAATCGTCGACCCAGACGTCATCGGCAGCACAGGTTGGCATCGTCCGTCGTCCACGACGGCAAATTATACAAAGCGGTGTGCCGACAATCCAACTTCGTGAAGACGTTGATTTGTGGCGAATTTTCCACATGTGACATTATACCATGTTGCACCGACGTTGGAGGAAGGAAACGCTGGTGGGTATGTCGCCAAACCATGGGTCACCTTGTCGATGGATGTTTGAGTTCGACGTTGTTGCGTGATATGCAATGGAGTAGGGGTGGGGAGGGAAGGGGGGGTGTAGAAATCTTTAGTTCGAGGAAGGCGCGTGGACGTTAAGTGAGTGTGGGCGTAATTGAAGTCAACGATGAAATCAGAAACGTGCGCCAGATGGTGCGTGATGTGGTCTACTGGCACTGCCGGAGATATGGTCGTGGGCATAATAACGTCCAGCAAGCTGTGCATAAGGGAGGCCCCACCGTTCCGCTGCTTGTGCACTGTGACCACGTGCATGGTGACAAATATTGAACTACATGAAAAAAAAGCACTCCGCCGTGAGGTAACGAGTGGCCTACCGGGACCGTCCGACCGCCGTGTTATCTTCAGTGGATGATGCGGATAGGAGGGGCGTTATGATGGTATTCTTGACCGAAACCGCTACTATTCGGTCGAGTAGCTCCTCAGTTGGCATCACGAGGCTGAGTGCACCCTGGAAAATGGCAACAGCGCATGGCGGCCTGGATGGTCACCCATCCAAGTGCCGACCACGCCCGACAGCGCTTAACTTCGGTGATCTCACGGGAACCGGTGTATCCACTGCGGCAAGGCCGTTGCCCATTGAACTACATGAAAAGAACGTAAATTAGTTACAAACTACGGCCTGCACACACTTTAGTCAACACGTAAACGTCACTACTGATATTCGGATTTAGGTTATGAGATGTTCGATACGCCTGCCATCATTGGCGATGATGTGGCGCGGATGAATAGCGAAATTCTGCATGAACCGCTGAAGTGTCGGAACATCGATGCTGTCGATGACCTCCTGAATGACTGCTTTCATTTCAGCAATGATTTTGGGGTTATTGCTGTACACGTTGTCTTTATCGTAGCCCCACAAAAAGGAGTCGTATGTTTTCAGATTCGGAGAATATGGCGGCCAATCGAGGCCCTCGCCGGTGGCCTCTGGGTACCACAGAACCAGAATGTGTTCCCCAAAGTGCCCCTCCAATACATCAAACACTCTCCTGCTTCGATGGGGTCGAGCTCCGTCTTGCATGAACCACATCTCGTCAAAATCAGGGTTACTGTGGATAATGAGTATGAAATCATCATCGAAAGCCTACACGTACCGTTCGGTAGTCACCGTGCCATCAAGGGATATCGCATCGATCAGTCCCTGACTGGAGGCTGCACACCACACACTCGTTGAGGGTGAAGAGACTTCTCGATCGGAAAATGCGCATTTTCAGTCCTCCAAATACGCCAATTTTGCGCATTGACGAACCGACCCAAATGACAGCAGGCTTCGTCGAAAACCAAACAAAAATGCGCATAGTAATTCCCATCATGCCCCGCAGCCAACCGAGCAGTTTGAACGTCCCAACGCAAACCATTCAGAAGTTACGACGATTTTATTTCGCATACTTCAGTCTGCACGAAGTCGACACTCGGAGTAGCACATTGACAAGGCCGAGGCCCGCAGCTCTAACAGTCTACAGCTATCTCTAGTACCCTGATATCTTAAGAGATGTCCTACAATCCCGTCCCTTCTTCTTGGCAGTGTTTTCTATATATTCCTTTCCTCTTCGACTCCGCGTGGAACCTCCTCCTTCCTTACCTTATCAGTCTACCTAATTTTCAGCTTTCATCTACAGCACCACATCTCAAATGATTCGATTCTCTTCTGTACAATTTTACTCAAAGTCCATGTTTCACTACGATACAATGCTGCGCTTCAAACGTACATTCTTAGAAATTTCTTCCTCAAATTAAGGCCTATGTTTGACACTAGTAGATTTCTCTAGGATAGAAATGCCCTTGTTCTCAATGCTAGTCCGCTTTTTATGTCCTCCTTGCTCCGTCCGTCACCGGCTGTTTTACTGCCTAGGTGGCAGAATTCCTTATTTTTTCTACTTCGTGACGATCAATCCCATTGTTAAGTTTCTGGCAGTTCTCATTTCTGCTACTTCTCATTACATTCGTCTTTTTCCGATTTACTCCCAGTTCTTACACCGAACTCAGTAGAATGTTCATTCCGTCAAGCAGATCTTGTAATTCTTCTTCGCTTTCACTGAGAATAGCAATGTCATCAGCGAATCTTATCAATGATGTCCTTTTACCATGAATCTTATTTCCACTCTCGAACTTTTCTTTTGTTCCCATCATTGCTTTTTCGATGTAGAGATTGAACAGTAGGGGTGAAAGACTCCCATGTTTTACGCCCTCTATGATCCCAGTACTTCATTCTTCATTTT
Source organism: Schistocerca piceifrons (assembly GCF_021461385.2). Classification (NCBI taxonomy): domain Eukaryota; kingdom Metazoa; phylum Arthropoda; class Insecta; order Orthoptera; family Acrididae; genus Schistocerca; species Schistocerca piceifrons. The sequence continues at coordinate 275,744,520 of NC_060143.1, read as the reverse complement.
CCATTCTTATTATTCCCTCTTGGCTCTTGTACATGTTGTACATTGTGCGTCTCTCCCTATAGCTTACCCTGTTTCTCTCAGAATTTCGAACATCTGCTACATTTGACACTGTCGAATGCCTTTTCCAGGTCGACGGATCCTATGAACGTGTCCCGATTTTTCTACTTACTGAATTATTCCTCACAGTCTCTATAACCGTAGAAAACCTGAAGTGTACTTCTTAATTCCCTAGTATTTCCGTATCCTACTTCTTTGCAAACTGATTCTTCCTGACTAGTCTCTTAAACTTCAGCCTACTCTTCCTCAGTACTAAATTGTGATCTGAGTCAACATCTGCTCCTGGCTACATCCTACATTCCAATATCTAATTTTGGAATCTATAACTACAATCTCCCCGTATCTCTCAGCCATTTCCAAGTACACCTCCACCTCTAGTGATTCTTGAACATAGAAGTCTATTATTAGCTGATACTTATTGCAGAACTCAACTTGGCTTTCTCCTCTCACATTCCTGACACCAAGCCAATATTCTCCCGTAACCCTTTCTTCTGCTTCTTCCCCTGCAACAGCCTTCCAGCTCACCATGGCTATTAGATTTTCAACTCCCTTTACGTACTGAATTACCCGATCACTCTTCAGCTTGCGACGTCGGCACAATTACCTGAGCCATCGTTATCGGGGTTATTTTGCTATAGATTCTGATGAGATGTACTTTCCTAGTAACATGCACTCCGTCCTACCTTCATAACGAATCCTACTCCCATCATAACATGCTCTGCTGTCTTCTTTCCATTTCACTTCACTGACACCCCCCTCCCCCCCCCCCCTCCCACACACACACACACACACACACACACACACACACACACACACACACACTGTATCTAGGTTGAGTCTTTGCATTTACTTCTCAGATTTTGTAGCTTCCCTACCACGTTCAAACTTCTGACAGTCCACGATCCGACTCGTGTTTCCTAATGGACCTCTACGAGCTTACCGGCCGTAAGAAAGTATACGAACGCGGCATGGAGCCTGTGTACAATAGTTGTTGGCAGTAGAAGCACCTGAGCGATGTGGACCATCTTGGTGCCATATGTTGGTTGATGTATTCGAAAATCTGTGAAGAATCAAGTCTGCGGAAGGTATTTTGTTGTACTCCCATTCGGGTAATTTGGAGAGTACGTGGCAAATTAATGACAGCGGAGCGACGCTCGGAGGAGGGAAAATGATACGAAGGTATCTTAGGTTCTGTAAGCACGGGAAAGGTGCTAAGTCATCGTGTGAGAGGCTGTGTCCAATGCTCATTGCCGAGGATTTAGCCATATTCATGGTACTGACGGCTGCAGTTCCGTACGTTCCAGGGGTATGACGTAGAGTAGTGTCGGAAGTGGGTAACCTTGCCTAATGAAGTGGCGTATGGTCACTGGTCCCACCATCCGGCCATAGACCTTGAAACCTTCCCGTCTCCTCTATACCTCTTTTGTTATTATGCAATAACCGTCTCCTCTATATCTCTTTTGTTACGCAACCTTCCCTTTTACAATAACCTATGTAACCTTCCCTTAGGATTTCTCTCTCTTGCTTAATAATAACAAATGAAATCTTCCCTTTGAAATTTATTCTCTTTCTCTATCTTCGCATACAGATTTAATTGCTGCTTATTAAAAGCGATTTTCTGATTATTTCGACGAAACATAGAATGTGTCGTCGTCGTGGCCCTCAGTCGTTATCTGCAATAACCCAAAACAGTCCCTTACCTTTTTTATACTGTTACTGGATCGCCATCTGACTGCTACAGTGAACTGCGACATGAATATACTTGCTCTGTTTTACTATACTATTAGCTGCTGGTGTGCTGTCATAATAAGTGGCTGTATTTATTACCAAAGCTGACGCTATTCTTTAATAGCAAAGCTGACTTTATTCTTTAATTAATTTGACTGAAGTTACGTAATTCATAGTTAAACTTTTTCTTGACAACAATAAAATTTTGCAAAGTTCCACGTTGATGGTTTTTGAGATGGATTATAATCAGTAATGCAATATTACTGGTAAAAATTAATTATGTTGTGAATGAAATGATTTTACAGACGTTCAAATGGGACTTACTTTTTACAATAATCTTACAACTAGCAATGCGCAAACATACCTTCAGTAGTCTTAAGTTTCTCAAAAAATTAATTCAGTAATATTAGTTCCTCTTATTATAATAGTTAGCTGATGTCTCTGTACATCCGTTTATAATCTCTTGTAAATCGTAGCTAGTGGCTGGCAGGCACGACGCTCCTCTCAACCTCTCGCTTCAGACCTGCTACCGACTCGCTTCACATCTCGCTTACTACTGACTTCCTACGAACGCTAAAGTGCGGTCTCTCCTGCCAACAATGCTTTCTGGTGCAGACAGTCCCTGCTACCATTACAAAATGTATCAATGCGCGGTCTTTCCCGCTCTTTTCTTAAAATGTATCCATACGCGGTCTCTCCCGTCCTTTTTAAAATTGTATCAATTTGAGGTCTCTCTTGTCAACAATACTTTGGTGCAGACATTCCCTGCTACCATAATTATTTCCAACATGACAAATATTAATTATTACTACTTAAACCTATTAATAAAATATAAGCCTCTTTCATAAATTGTGATTTGACAATAGGCAATAGAAATATAAACGTCTTACAACCTAAATCGGAGATTCCGCGCTGCTGTGCAGGTGCCAGATGATAGCGACAAGCCGGCCGTTGTGGCCGAGCCGTTCTAGGCGCTCCAGTCCGGAACCGCGCTGCTGCTATGGTCGCAGGTTCGAATCCTGCCTCTGGCATGGATGTGTGTGATGTCCCTAGGTTAGATAGGTTTAAGTAGTTCTAAGTCTAGGGGACTGATGACCTCTGATGTTAAGTCCCATAGTGCTCAGAGCCATTTGAACCATTCGATAGCGTCAAAGGGGGCTGGAAAACCAATTATGGAGAATAGAAGACGATGCTGCACCTTGCCGAAAGCGCTGTCAAAATCAATGGCAGCCACCATTCCGCCGCCAGTGCAATCAAATCGCGACATTCCTCAGTGGCCCTTTGTATATTAACTGGGCCACCCGGAGTTGTCTGCTCTGGGGACAGAATGCAAGAAAGCATTTCGAGGCAACGCTCCGCCATGCCAAGAGCCGTGCAAAAATTTTACTGTCTGCGTTAAGCGGGGTTACGGGACGTTAATGTGCTGTCATAGCTCCCGCTATCCGTTTGTGCACGAATATAATAATTACCGTGACAAAGACTGTCGTTAACAGTCCATGAAACACTGACGTCTACCGCGACGCCATTAGTGCAAAAAGGAGGGGATAAAGTTCTGTCGGCAATTCGTCGACGCCAGGTGCGTTTTTCAAGGTACCTTTGTTGACTGCATCGTGGACCTTGTCGCAAGTAACCGGCTCCGTCAGCTCGTCCGCCTCATCGCCGACGAAGGCGCGTGTGAGGTGTCGTAATACAACTTTCTCAGCAAGGCGTTGGTAGGTCCCACATGGTACATTGTGCGGTAGTGGTCTACAAAGGTACTGACGATTTCGGCCTGGCAAGTGACGTGCTGGGCGCGACAGGTGTAGTTCTCGGTGATGAATCGTTGCTCTTTTTGTTTCTCTCGTAAGCGATATGATGTATGATGGGGTGTTACTGTGATGTCGAATCTTGACGTCCGGTCCTAACCACCACACCATGCAGTCTACCGCTTGTCAGCTTCACAATTTGTACCTCAATACCGCTGCGTTCCCTCTGGGTCTCAGAGACGGGTAGCTGAGAGCCCAAGTCGCGGAGAACGGTGTAGAAATAGTCGGTAGTGTGCCGGCGCCACGCAGCCGCTTGCTTGCCGTATTCGGTCAAGCTACGGTGGATGGCAGGTTTGGCACGTTGCAGCCACTAAGCCAAGGCTGTGCAGCAGCTAGGTGGCCCATGTCTCGGTAACGCGTTGAAGGCAGTCGAGATCGAGGAGGTGGGAGGTGCTTAGCTTCCAAGGTGCACGACTGCGCCAGACCACTTGTTACGGGAGGAGAACGTTGCAGATGTATGCACAGCGGTCCGACAAGGCCAAAGGCCAAAGTTCTGCACATTGAAATGCAAGTGTGAGTTCCCGAGAGACGTTAATCCTCTCGAGGCGGCTCGCAGACTGACCCGTCTGATAAGTATGTCCAGGCGCGTCGCCGTGCGGAACTTCCGAAGTGTCGCGCGGTTGTAGATCACGTTCGACGAGGTGCAATTCTTGACAGGCATTGTAGTGGAGCATTTGATTCTTAGGGTACAGGAAACAATTAAAATCGCCCCCAAGCAAGTAACTGTCACAGCGCCCGAGAAATAAAGGGGCCATTTCTTCTGCATAGGTACTCTGCCATGTGTGAGGAAGGAGCCTGGCGGACCGTAAATGTTGACCCGTTCTCATGACAGTGACTGACATGCCTCTGGCGGACCGAAGATATGTGACATCAGCTACCATAATGCCCTAGCCAGCATAGATGGCTACGCCACGTCCCAAGTAGTCACAACGGGAGGGATAAGTGTTATAGCTCTCAACGTCCGGACGTGTGGCCACTTCCTGTAGTGGTGTAACTTCAACGTGCGATACCCATATCATATCTCACAGCAGAAGAGTTTTCACCTGGGAACTAATGTTGTTAGTGTTGATCGTTGCTATTAGGTAGAAAGCGTCCTGGAACAACAGATCATCCCACAGCACGCAGGTTTCCGACCAGGCAAATCATGCTGCGGTCAAGTCCTGAACCTGACCCAACGTATCGAGGATGGGTTTGAGAGGAAAGAGATCACGGGAGTGGCATTCATAGACCTTTCAGCTGCATATGATACTGTAAACCATCGAAGGCTCCTTAGGAAAGTATATAATGTGAGAAGAGATTACCATTTAACATCACTGATAGGTACTTTCCTGCATAACGGGAGATTTTTCGTCTGTCTCCAGGGCAAGAAGAGCAGGTGGGGAAATCAGAGGAATGGCCTACCTCAGGGACGCGTCCTCGCCCCAGCTCTGTATAATATATATAAAAATGACCAATCAGTGCCAAACATCACACGCCAATTTATGTATGCCGATGACACTGCAGTTGCATCCAAAGGTAACAATTTTACGGATGGAGAGGAGAAGTTAACCAGTACCTTGGAAGCTCTCTCCCAGTATTATGAGGAAAACCACCTAAGGCCGAACCCTTCCAAGGCGCAGGTCTGTGCATTCCATTTAAAGAACAGGGAGGCAAATCGTGAATTAAATGTAATATGGAGAGGTGAACGTCTCGAGCATTGTAAAATATCTTGGTGTCACGTTGGATCGCACACTGACCTATATACATCATTGTAATGCCACAAGGGAAAAAGTCTCAACTAGAAACAACATCATCAGGAAACTAATCAGCGGATCCTGGGATGCAAACCCAAAAGTCCTGAGAACTTAAGCCCTTGCGCTCAGTGTGTCAGCCGCAGAATACGCCGCTCCAGTATGGTCTGCATCAACACACGCGAGAAAAGTTGGTGTTGCGGTGAATGAAATGGCACGGATTGTTACCGGATGCTTGAGACCAACCCCAGTGCACAAGATGTACTTAATCATGGGGATCACACCGCCCAACATACAACGTGACAGCGCTGCCGAAGCCGAAAAAACCAAGCAAGAAAAGGACATGCGTCATCCTTTATATGGACACCAGCCTGCTGACCGACGGCTTTGTTCGAGGAAGAGTTTCCTGTCACGTACCCGAACCCTGGAGGGGTCGGCTGCAGAGAATCGTCTGAAAAGGTGCGAAATCGACCTGAGAAACCCCCATAAAGATGTTAAAGAAGAACTGGCGCCTGGTGGAGACCTACCATACGCAGTCTGGAGAACCCTAATCCGTATGAGGGTAGAAGTGCCAAAGTGTAAGACAAACCTGCAGCAATGGGGTTTCCTAAAAGAGCTTGAGAACACACTCTGTATGTGTGGTTCTGTCCAGGATCCTGAACACCCGCTTATCTGTCCACATTTAGACGAGCCCTGCACAATGAATGACTTGTGAGAGGCAAATGACAAGGCCATATTGGCTGCTGATTTTTGGAAGTCTGAAGTCTAGTTCCGAACACGGAAAGTAAGTAAGTAAGTTGCTATTCGGTACATTTGGAGTCGAGCCCCGCCGCGGATGGGACCTAACCGTCGGGTGGTTGTGCTGTGCCGTACGCCACGTGACGGCGTAGGGGTCGGCGTAACAAGGTCACGGTCTGGGGTAACTTTGTCCCCAGAGCGGAGTTCGGGTCAGCATAGCCGTCATCGCTCCACGTTATAGAGAGCGCTGTCTTCGGGGCATTCGTATGTTCCATCTCGTCCGGAGGAGTGGAGGACGATTCGGTGGCGGTCGTAACAGTGGAGTCGTTAAAGGTGCACCTGGGCGAACCGGCAGAGTAGGTTACGGCACAGCCGCATCCAGCGTCGCGTTGTCATCATTCTTGTCTCCATGCGTGTTCTCTGAAGTCTCGAAGGGCCGGATGGCCTCAGGAGCTTCAGGGGGAGGTGAGTTGTCTCGTCCCGAGACTATGCGACAATGCGACAAATCCTCTGGTGCCGTCTGTGTCGGGAGGCAGAAGAGAGTCACGGCGGTCGGGAGAAGGACCTTCGCTGGGGCGATAAGCGATGTGACGTCCATGTCATCAACCGGGATGGGATCGTCAGTAGTCGTAGTTGATAGTGGTGCTGGAGTCGCGTCGGCCTGGAGCGTGACCTCGTCGACCCCGGCGTTATCTGTGGCAGCTCGAAGGAACACTGGTACGTGGTCCGACTGACGACAGATGTTGTTGTTGTTGTGTCGTCAGTCCTGAGACTGGTTTGATGCAGCTCTCCATGCTACTCTATCCTGTGCAAGCTTCTTCATCTCCCAGTAACTACTGCAACCTACATCCTTCTGAATCTGCCTAGTGTATTCATCTATTGATCTCCCTCTACGATTTTTACCCTCCACGCTGCCCTCCAATACTAAATTCGTGATCCCTTGATGCCTCAGAACATGTCCTACCAACCGATCCCTTCTTCTAGTTAAGTTGTGCCACAAATTTCTCTTCTCCCCAGTCCTATTCAATACCTCCTCATTAGTTATGTCATCTACCCATCTAATCTTCAGCATTCTTCTGTAGCACCACATTTCGAAAGCTTCTATTCTCTTCTTGTCCAAACTATTTATCGTCCATGTTTCACTTCCATACATGGCTACACTCCATACAAATACTTTCAGAAACGACTTCCTGACACTTAAATCTATACTAGATGTTAACAATTTCTCTTCTTCAGAAACGCTTTCCTTGCCATTGCCAGTCTACATTTTATATCCTCTCTACTTCGACCATCATTAGTTATTTTGCTCCCCAAATAGCAAAACTCCTTTACTACTTTAAGTGTCTCATTCCCCCAGCATCACCCGAGTTAACTCGACTACATTCCATTATCCTAGTTTTGCTTTTGTTGATGTTCATCTTATGTCCTCCTTTCAAGACACTGTCCATTCCGTTCAACTGGTCTTCCAAGTCCTTTGCTGTCTCTTTCATCGGCGAACCTCAAAGTTTTTATTTCTTCTCCATGAATTTTAATACCTACTCCGAACTTTTCTTTTGTTTCCTTCACTGCTTGCTCTATATACAGATTGAATAACATCGGGGAGAGGTTGCAACCTTGTCTCACTCCCTTCCCAACCACTGCTTCCCTTTCATCTCCCTCGACTCTTATAACTGCCATCTGGTTTATGTACAAATTGTAAATAGCTTTTCGCTCCCTGTATTTTACCCCTGCCACCTTCAGAATTTGAAAGAGAGTATTCCAGTCAACATTGTCAAAAGCTTTCTCTATGTCTACAAATGCTAGAAACGTAGGTTTGCCCTTCCTTAATGTAGCTTCTAAGATAAGTCGTAGGGTCAGTATTGCCTCACGTGTTCACGACAGATAGCGGGAGGAAAAGAGACCACCGAAGGGTAAGTGATGGGTAAAACGGTCGCCACGGTAGCGGCGGGCAATTGGGTGATGCGCCGCTGAAGACATTCAGACTTGAGGTGGCCTTCTTTGCCGCACCCAGTGTCTTATGTAGCGACCGCGTGGCACCGACTGATTTGCAAGTAAGACGAGTCGTGGCAACGGAGATCGATGGTGATCTTGAAAGGTATGTGCTGAGGTCTGATCAGGGTAGCTCCAGAAAATAGTCGGTAGTTGCGAACCGCAAGGTTGAACGGGTATAATATCTTTGATTAGGAGGATCTTTGATGGTTAAGAGAGCCGGGCGCTCGCAGTAAAAAAAACCGTGGAGTCGCAGGTAGGTGCCCGGAGGAGCAGACGTGTGGTGACAGCTGTAAGGTAGGTCGCGCTCGCTGCCCCAGACCAAACTTTAGCACGTAAATGAGAGAAGATATATAATGATTTCAAATTGGTTTTGTTAGGTAATGTTCAGAGTTAGGATTTGTATGTCCAAGGTTTGACACAGTAAGCGTTTGGTAAAATTTTTTGTAAGAGTGTTTCGTGCTACAAAAATGTTTGAAATGGTAGGTTTTGTGTATGACTTAAAATTTTTACAATATATATATTGGGATCAACATTGTGTTTAAATCTAATAGCCTGAATCATAATCCACATACTTTGCTTGTATTGAATATGAAAATGAGTAGTAAAGTTACCCACCAATGAAAGAATCAAGTAAATATCAGGGCCAAAAGTTAATTTTCCAGTACCATCTTAATGCCATTGCACAAACGGCATTATTCTCTTAAACTTGATTGCTGAGTCAAATACATGTTGCATGTCTGGCAAAATGGAGCAGTGCAAGAAACAAGTTCACAGACGCAGTCAGATGCAGGTTTGCTGAATAATTAATTTAGAACAATCTTCAAAGATACTTTCAATCTATCGTACACCATTAAAAAGGGGTGCGCTTGGAACTGCGCCCAGCGTTCGGCAGTGTGACAACGTACAGTGCCATAGTGGCAGAAAGTCGTGATAACATGTTCCGACGGGAGCTCGAATGATATTTCGAAAGGTCCCATGGTACGCATGCCCGGGCTTGCGTGGTCTACAGTGACCGCGTCGACATTGCCGTTGGCGTGACAAAAGCGTAGTGCCTCTTTGGTGTCACAGAATGTTCTTTCGTACGCCGCGTCATTGACGACTTTCCACGTACGCCATGCTGCTTAAGATGGACAAATGGACGCCGAAAATGTCAGAAGCTGGGACCTTAGCTACGTCACGTAGGAAGCGTTCCACTTTTAAAGCCTTTGACGAGTGTAATCGTTGCAGAAAGTGAGTCGTAGTGCGGATTTTCGAAGATGGTTTGCCATAAATATGGTGTGGTACATTTTGTCGAGATAACTATCTGAGCTGAGTATGTAAAAGTACATATGTCTGTACACTTCCTATGCCCTGAAACAAAATTTGAATAAACGTTTATTTAATGGCCGAGATATTCTGACGTTAATGATTATGATGACGCCGGCCGCTGTGGCCGAGCGCTTCTAGGCGCTTCAGTCGGGAACCGCGCTGCTGCTACGGTCGCAGGCTCGAATCGTGCCTCGGGCATGGATGTGTGTGATGTACTTAGGTTGGTTAGGTTTAAGTAGTTCTAAGTCTAGGGGACTGATGACCTCAGATAAGTAACATAGTGCTTAGAGCCATTTGAACCATTTGATTATGACGACCTATTCAAGAGCATTCCAATAACTGGGACATAATTTTCTTTTGTAGCACGTGACTCCCTGTAGATCTTGCACTAGGACAGTGTTTGTTGATATTTTTAATGGGCCGTACAGCCCCACGAACTACACGACTCATGCCCTTTGCTCCATCGCTACATAGATCAACCAGGTGAGCAGATATTTTAACTCTGCTAGTATGTGTTGGTGGAGATTTGCTTAAAAGAAGATCGTGCAGTATGCGTTTTGATCTTATACATCATGGTGATAATTAATACTGGGTGTCCAACTGGACCGTCAGAATCACGCGTTTGTAGTGTAAACTTGTTGTGTTACTGTTTCATTCGAAAATTGAATCTTAACGTTTTTGCTGCTTTTCAACTAACATAAAATTTACCATCTCCCTTTCAGAAAGTTTATTAAGATTTTCCACCACTGAAATTTCTGATAGCTAAACTAGGTAAGAAGCTTCGATTGCTTTTCATTCACCGTTTTGTCGTTTCAGCCACAAATATTTTTGTTGTTAAAACTTCGCAATGCTACCGAATGATGAATTCGACTCTTTTTAGGTCGCTATAAAAAGATTGAAAATGACGAATTTTAGCTGGAGTCACAGAACAATTTGGTGGAACTATGCTATCTGCAAGAGACAAACGGCTATCGTTCGTGAATCTTACAGATTAATAACTTTGATCATACTTCCCGAATTTTCCAGTAACATCTCTTGATTGTTCGCATGTAGAATCATTAACTGAATTAACTTCTTTTCAGGTGACTTCGTTCATATCATTCGCACTAAAAACATAATTATCTTTGGCAAAAGAGCTAGTTACTGAGCCCGAAACAGAACAACGCTTTAGTGTGCTTTTTACAGGTCACTTCTCCATCCTTCAACAAAATATCTAAAACGGTTATAAGGTAAAAGTATATCTGGAGCTATCTCTTAAGGCCGAATACAGTTGAAATGGTTCCTTATGTTGTTCATATTGTTAACAACGGAGCATAACTTAAAAAAAATATTAATGAAAACTTATTAATATCGTCACAAACATATCCTTTTATGAAAATTGCTTAACAAAGCAGGGTGCTTTTCGATGACGGAAAAACAATTTTCATATAACTTTATTAAATTCTACAGTCGTTTCTGATTATACAGATATATTTACTATTGCGTATAGAATGAAACATCACCAATAAAAATATACTAAACTTTATAGCCGTGGACGTGCACGCTGTCATGAACCCTTCATTTTAATTATAGAAAACTGTTAATATTTTTCAAAACAACTGGAAAATTTTGCTTCCAGCGATTCTGTTTAGGATGTATCGTATATGTCGCTAACACTGCAGCATCTGTAAATATCATCTTTGCTCCCGTTTAGTTTCGTTTTCGTGAAATGTTTTGCTTACATCCTACTGAAAGTTTGTTGCCTAAGTGTTATTGGTTTTTCGGTGCAGATATTCTTTTGTGTGCTGTGATATGTTTCAATGATGGAGTGATAGCTTATTGGGAGTGTTGAGAAATTTGGGTATAAAATATGACTCAAGCACGAAAGACGAATTGCTTAGTTGCGACAAGCTACGGGTGCTCAAAGATTCTCTCATCAAGTCACTAAAGAAGCAGGACTTGCTGAAAGGAATGCCAACAGGAAGCTTGAAGATGAATAAATGCCATCTTAATATGACTCATTTCTTCGTTCGCAGTTTCCCGCAAGTTTTATTTTTCAGAATTTAGGTACTCATATCTCCTTAAGTTTATATTAATTTTTTCTGTAATTTGGAATCATTTGTACCCAAACTTTATTCCAACTTCAACTACGTTAGGGCGAGGTAAAACTTTTAAATAAGAGAAATATTCTGAAAATTCAAATAAAGGACATAATAATATTTCTTTCCGGTTAATATGCGTAATGGTGGGACCAGTATTGTTCTAGTACCTCAGCCATCAACTAATACATATACACTGAAAAGCCTACACCTGCCTAACATCGTGTAGAGTCCCCGCGAGCTCGCAGAAGTGCCGCAACACGACGCGGCATGGACTCGACTAATGTCTGAAGGGAGGGAGTAGGCACCATGAATCCGAGTTGACACCATGAATCCTGCAGGGCTCTCAGTCAATCTGTATAAGTACGAGGGAATAGAGATCTCTTCTGAACAGCATGTTGCTAGGCATTCCAGATATCCTCAAAAATGTTCATGTCTGGGGAGTTTGGTGACCATCCGAGGAGTTTAAACACTGAAGAGTGTTCCTGGAACCACTCTGTAGCAATTCTGGACGTGTGGGGTGTCGCACTGTCATTTTGGAATTGCCCAGGTCCGTCGGAATGCATAATGGATATGAATGGATGCAGGTAATCAGACAGGATGCTTCGTACGTGTCACCTGTCACAGTCGTATCTAGACATATCACTCCACCTGCACACACCCCATTACAAAGCATCCACCAGCTTGAACAGTCAGCTGCTGACATTCACGGTCCATGGATTCACAAGGTTGTTTACGTACCCGTACAAAAAAATGGTTCAAATGGCTCTGAGCACTATGCGACTTAACTTCTGAGCTTATTAGTCGCCTAGAACTTAGAACTAATTAAACCTAACTAACACAAGGACATCACACACATCCATGCCCGAGATAGGACTCGAACCTGTGACGGTAGTAGTCGCTCGGCTCCAGACTGTAGCGCCTAGAACCGCACAGCCACTCCGGCCAGCACGTAGCCGTACACATCCATTCTCTCGATAAAATTTGAAACAAGACTCGTCCGATCAGGCAACATGTTTTCAGTCATCAACAGTCCAATGTCGGTGTTGACGGGCCCAGGCTTCAGCTCCGAAAGCCCATATCGATGATGTTTCGTTGAACGGTTCGCACGCCGACACTTGTTGATGGCCCAGCACTGAAACCTGCAGCAATTTGCGGAAGGGTTGCAGTTCTGTCAAGCTGAACGATTCTCTTCAGTCGTCGTTGGTCCCGTTCTTGCAGAATCTTTTTCCGGGTGCAGCGATGTCGGATATCTGATGTTTTACCGGATTCCTGCCATCCACGGTACACTTCTGAATCGTCGTACGGGAAAATGGCTACTTCATCGCTACCTAGCAGATGCTGTGCTGTGTTCCATCGCTCGTGCACCGATTATAAGACCATGTTCAATCTCACATCTTGATAACCTGCCATTGTAGCAACAGTATCCCATCTAACAACTGCGCCACACACTTGTTGTTTTATATAGGCGTTGCCGGCCAAAGCGCCGTATTCTGCCAGTTTACATATCTCCGTCTTTGAATACGCATGCCTGTACCAGTTTCATTTTATATGTGGTAAAAATTTGGTCTCGTCTCCATGTGTGTAATGGGATTAAGTGGTAACTGGATTTGAGGTAGCATTTCAGAAAGTTTTGTGCATCAGGTTTTTCCTATCGTTTTTATAAACAGTAGTACCTGCTAAATTGTTCAAAATACCTGTACATCGTTTAAAGCTGCTCTGAATTAACTGTGATAAACTACAAAACTGTAAAACGAGAGGTGTGGGAGTTTGAACTACTATGTAGACAGTCACCTTTCTCTTATATTGTTTTAGGGTGATGGTTACACAATTTTATCAATCTTGGAATTAAACTGCAAACTTCTGTAACAAACAACAATGCAGACGCTCTTCCGTATATATAGAGTTTAAGGTTACAGAGCATAATAATGCTACCTTTCTGATGATACACGTTAGAGTGATACGGACTGCTATGGATGTGGGTACACTGTCAGACAGAAAACGGTTGCTGTTAAATGGTCTGCTACAGTCATACTTTGCGTAGCTGTTTCTTCACTCCCGATTCTACCGTTCGCACGGCTGCCATCTGACCTCTGATAAATACTTTCCGAATTAGCAGAAGAAAGTGAGAGTTAGTTGTTATTCAGTTTTTTTAACTTTCTGGAGAGGTTAAGTTTTATGTTCCTTTTAACTTTATTTCCTAAATATTACGTAAAAAAAGCACGTAATTTTCGCAGATCACTTGAATGTTCTCCACCGAACACGGAAGTTTTGCAGGACATAGTTTCAGAATCGCTGCTCTAAAGCAAAACAGCAGCTTAATACTAACAACCTTCGCGACTGCCGTAAGAAATTTACAGCCATAAATCTTCGTAATCAGTTCTTTTCTAAATGCACTTTTTTCAGCGAAGTATGTTTCAACAACTTGAGCAGTGCGGTTACTCTCAGCAGCGAAAAAGAACTGAACGTGACCGACAATTTTTGGGCGGTAGCAAACTTATTTTCGTGTACTCTAGAGGAAATGTGTTATTTAGACGTCGCGCTCTTGTAACTTCAGAGTGTAAAAAAAAAAAATAAAAAAATAAATAAATAAAAACTGAACTGCATCGACTTGTGCACGCGATGGTCCTGCAGAAGCAACGTAATTGGCGACCGGGTGTGTTAAAAGAGCTACCCTAATGGACAATAACGAGAGTAGTTGTGCTCATCTTCAACATGAAAAGTATCTGTTATCTGTGGCACCGTACGGTCCAGCGGAGAAACTGAAAATCTGGAGTAGACTATGGCGCTTACCCTGAGACTACTGACTTTTTTTTCAATCATCAATCTTTTGACTGGTGGGATGCTACTGGATACGATTTCTTCTTCCGAGTCAATGCCTTCATCTCAAAGTACTAGTTATACCCAAAGTTTTCTATTATTTTTTGTATATATTGTAATATTTTAATATTAGCAGTATTTTTTTCTCTCGGCATCTCCCGCTTGTACCATAGAAGTCATTGCTTAATGTCCTGTCGTGATGTCTCTCCTTCTAGTGTGTGTTTTCTTTTCCTTCTTCCCTCGTCTACACTTCAAAGAACCTCCTTAGTTCTTTTCTCCTATAATACTTAAACGACATGCAGTCAGATACCATATTTACATAATTTCCTAAGTAAAAGCAGATCATGGGTGACCAGTCCAAAGGATTTAGGTAAGTCTAAAACAAGCCCACAGTTCAGTACAGTTACACTACGTGATCAAAAGTATCCGGACACCTGGCCGAAAATGGCGTTCTCCACCGGCAATGCTGGAATTCAATATGGTGTTGGCCCACCGTTTGCCTTGATGACGGTTTCCACTCTCGCAGGAATACGTTCCGTCAGGTGCTGGAAGGTTTCTTGGGGAATGGCAGCCCATTCTTCACGGAGTGTTGCACTGAGAAGAGGTATCGATGTCGGTCGGCGAGGCCTGGCACGAATTTGGCGTTCCAAAACATCCCACAGGTGTTCAGTAGGATTCAGGTCAGGACTCTGTGCAGGCCAGGCCATTACAGGGATGTTATTGTCATGCAACTACTCCGCCACAGGCCGTATATTATGAACAGGAGCTCGATAGTGTTAAAATATGCAATCGCCATCCCCGAATTGTTCTTCAACAATGGGAAGCAAGAAGGTGCTTAAAACATCAATGAAGGCCTGTGTTGTGATAGTGCCACGCAAAATAACGAGGGGTGCAAGCCTCCTCCATGTAAAACACGACCACACCATAACACCACCGCCTCCGAATTTTATTGTTGGCACTACACACGCTGGCAGATGATGTTCACTGGGCATTCGCCATTCCCACACTCTGCCATCGGATCGCTATATTGTGTACCGTGATTCGTCACTCCACACAACGTTTTTCCACAGTTGAATCGTTCAAAGTTTACGCTCCTTACACCGATCGAGCCGTCGTTTGGTATTTGCCGGCGAGATATGTGGCTTATGAGCAGCCGCTCGACATGAAATCCAAGTTTTCTCAAATGGCTTTGAGCACTATGGGACTTAACATCTGTGGTCATCAGTCCCCTAGAACTTAGAACTACTTAAACCTAACCAACCTAAGGACATCACACACATCCATGCCCGAGGCAGGATTCGAACCTGCGACCGTAGCGGTCACGCGGTTCCAGACTGAAGCGCCTAGAATCGCACGGCCACACCGGCCGGCCCAAGTTTTCTCACCTCCCGCCTAACTGTCATAGTACTTGCAGTGGATCCTGATGCAGTTTGGAATTCCTGGGTGATGGTCCGGATAGATGTCTGCGTATTACACATTACGACCCTCTTCAGCTGTCGGCGATCTCTGTCAGTCAACAGACGAGGTCGGCCTGCAAGCTTTTGTGCTGTACGTGTCTCTTCACTTTTCCACTTCACTATCACATCGGAAACAGTGGACCTAGGGATGTTTAGGAGTGTGGAAATCTCGCGTACAGACGTATGACACAAGTGACACCCAATCACCTGACCACTTTCGAAGTCCGTGATTTCCGCGGATCGCCCCATTCTGCTCTCTCGCGATGCCTAATGACTAATGAGGTCGCTGATATGGAATACCTGGCAGTAGGTGGCAGCGCAATGCACCTAATATGAAAAGCGTAAGCTTTTGGTGGTTTCAGTGAAACTAGATGAGCAAGTAATGAACCTTTTCCACGTCTACAGAATCGTCCGCCATTTATCACTTCAGGTCAGTGAGACAGTCACGTCTACGCAGAGATGTGCCAAAATTGCGCTTCACAAAGTTACGGCAGTCAAGAATTGTTTGATCAGTCTTTTTCTAAAAGTTCATAATTTTGAAGGACGTTATTCCACCAGGCAGTGTTTAAAATATTTTATTTGCACTACCGGTTTCGGGCACGGCCTGTGATCTGTGAACAAGCCTATATCGTGTGATTTGTGGCAAACATTGCTAGATGATGACCGTTGACGAACGTGGATAGGACGTGATTTTTTAACTAATTGACAACGATGTATATACATCTGTTACAATAGATCCATTTAAGAATGGGCAGTGTCCGAAACCAGTAGTGGAAATAAATTTTTTAAAAGCAGCCTGGTGGAGAAATGTCCTTCTTCAAATTTATTGAGGCTTTGGGACCCACCCAGAAGAAAATGATCAATCTATAACTTGTGATAGGTAAGTAAACAATATACTGCAATCTCTTGTCGAAGATCTAATAACTGAAGAAAACATTTACATTTATTTCAAGCACTGGAATTAAATAGCCCACCGTCATTGTGTCTCTGATGGTATTACGAAAATTGTTTCTGTCAATAGAACCGCTTCGTAATAACTAGAGACGTGGAAAAGATACGAAGAAGAACTGCATAATTTATCACGAGTTTGTTCATTCACTGTGAGAGTCACAGCGACACTCAGTAATCCGCCTGTTTGAACTGTTAAAAGATTTTTTCCTAAATGAAGACAAAGCCCCCAAAATATTGGTTCAGTTTTTCAGTAACCCTTGAAGTGAAGCCTACTTATGGTTCATTCACAGTCAGCTTCAGCTTAGTACTTTGCAGAATGGGATAAAGGAAATTGAGGGAAGCACGAAAAGTGTAATAGAGGTAAATGATGTTTTGAAAAAGACTCTGAAAACTGTTACTAAGAGGAGAGAACAGTAGTTCATTTCTTTTAATGTTAAATCTGTCCGTAAAAGAGCAGAAGTATCAGAAGCAGTGGGAAGGAGATTTAGAGAAGAAGTTAACAGCTTTTATGACACTTGTGTAGAATATTTCAGCAAGTGGAGCGCCTCATATTTACCCTCATCGCCGGTGTTTGATTGGATGTTACTGAAGAGAGTGCCAAAATGGGAAAGTGTTGAAGAGACAGTTTCTTATTTGAAAAGTAAGGAGATTGAAATCGATGATTCCATTCTCTTTGATCAGTTCGGCATACTGACAAATTTTGTTGAAGAAAGTCTTCACAAGTGGAATGATGAAAAGAAACACCATTGGAATGTCATGAGAAGTGGGTGAGTTTTTTTAAAAGCTAAGACTGTCTTCAGCATTGCTCTGAGTTGGTAATAATTGCAAGATATTTATTTGCAATCCCAGCCGATAATGCCAACGTAGAAAGAATATTTTCGTTCATGAATATCCAGTGGACTGATGAAAGAAACAGAATGGAGGTGGACTCTCTTGAAGCAATCCTGCAGATCCTGTACAACTACAAAATGGATTGTGCCGAGTTGTATCACTGTGTCTCAAAGAACAAAGACATGATCAAGAAGGCTGGAGGCGGTGAAAAATACCCTCTTCTCCAAGGACAGTCAATTCCATCTACAAGTGCTCAGTAATATTAAAGCTCATGTTGATATTAAGTGATTAAAAATTGAATGGCTCTAAAATTTTGTAAAATCGTAATACATTTCTTTATTACTGTATACGTTTATTAAATGTCATTAATTATACAGATAATCTAGATTATATCAATCTTTTGTATCCTCTTATTAGTTACAATAATCGGGTTAACAAAATGTATCAACAAAACATTAATATTTAAAATTAAGAAACCTGGGTACATGTGGAATGAGGTGTCCATTGGCATCCAGGTGAATGTCTCGGTTTTCACCGGAAACAATTTGGTCACCCTAGTGTAGATCCATTCTCATCACACATTATTGTAGGAGACCAACCTGTTGGACTGTCAACCGATGCAGTGAAGTCACATTCAAAAATGATACTAAAGCCATCATCAAAAAAGTATTTTTGATTGCAGACGC
Organism: Schistocerca piceifrons; assembly: GCF_021461385.2. Taxonomy (NCBI): domain Eukaryota; kingdom Metazoa; phylum Arthropoda; class Insecta; order Orthoptera; family Acrididae; genus Schistocerca; species Schistocerca piceifrons. The sequence continues at coordinate 275,726,339 of NC_060143.1, read as the reverse complement.
TCATGAGCAAGAGGGTCTCTGGAAATACCTTTGTGGTCAGAAGTCAAGTTTTTCGAATGTTTTACACTCCAGTCACTGTTAATCCAGAAGAGCCAGAATGTTTCATAGTAATTGCTTGCTGCATTAATAATATCCTCCGAAGCTCCTTACCTCGCCGTTGTAGACATCTACATCATAATCCGCAAGCCATCTAATGGTGTGTGGCGGAGGGTACTTTCGGTACCACTATACAATCCCTCCAACTCAGTTCCACTCGAGAATAGTGCGTGGGAAGAATGATTGTCGGTAAGCCTCTGTATTGGCTCTTATTTCTCAAATTTTCTCCTCGTGGTCAGTACACCAGATGTATGTGGGGGGAAGGAATATGTTGTCTGACTCCTAAAAAGTGCTGTCCCGAAATTTCAATAGTAAATTTCTCCATGATGCACAACGCCTCTCTTGTAACGTCTGCCAGTGGTGGTTGTTTAGCATCTCCTTCGCGCTCTCTTGCCTGCTAAACGATCCCGTGACGAAACGCGCCGCTCTTCGTTGGATCTTCTCATTTCCTCTATCACTCCTGATAGGGATCCCAGACAGATGAACAATACTCAATAATCGGGAGAACAAGAGCCTTATAAGCCACTTCTTTCGTTAATGAGTTACATTTCCTTAAGATTCTTCCGATGAATCTGAGTCTGGTGTCTGCTTTTCCCACTATCTGTTTCATGTGGTCATTCCACTTGTGGTCGCTCTGGCTAATTAGGCCTAAATATTTTACGGCAGACGCTGTCTCCAACTGTTTGTCATCAATAGGGTAGCTGTACAGTAGTGGATTTCTTTTCCTACGTATGCGCAATATGTTACATGTATTTACGATCAGGGTCAATCGCCAGAGCGTGCACCATTCATTAGTTCACTGCAGGTCTTTCTCCAAATTCTTGCTAACTTCTGGCCTTGCTACTTTGGTATAGACAACTGCGTCATCCGCGGATAGCCTTAAAGAGCATCCGACGCTTTCTACTAGATCCTTTATATATATTGTAAACAGCAACGGTCCTATCACACTTCCCTGTGGTACAACAGATATTACCTTTACATCTGTCGATAAGATAAGAGCGACGTATTGAGTTCTATCTGCAAGAAAGTCTTGAATACAATCGCAAGCTTGTATGTTTCTCATTAAACGGCAATGCGGGACGGTGTCAAATGCCATACTGAAATCATGGAACACTGCATCAACCTGAGCGCCGTTGTCCACTGCGCTGTGGATCTCATGGAGCAACCGAGCGAGCTGGGTTTCGCAGGATCTCTGTTTGCGGAATCGATGTTGATTTTTACAGAGGAGATGTTTATTTTCCAAAAACGTAATAATTCTTTAGCATGAAACATGTTCCATAATTCTACAACAGATTGACGTCAACGAAATAGGTCTATAATTACGTGGATATGTCTTACGGCCTTTCTTAGAAACGGGAATGACCTGCGCTTTTTTCCAGTCCTGCGCTTTTGAAACGTCGCCTTAGAAAAATTATTGAATTACTGTGCTGATAAATCTCTTACATTATTTGATTTTCAAACAGCTGAGCAAAACTGAACGTACTTAGACATTTCGCTCTTTACCTATTCTGATCAACACTAAACTGACACACACTGTTTATTTAGCGCAACGCAATCTGACTTTCAATAATCCCTACAAAAGAATGGCCCTGACTAACATTAACCTATACCTTTCACAAATCACTTACCTCACAAAAATCTTCGTTACTCGAACTACTGCACTGCCAGCTAAATAAAAGATTCAAACTAATGAAGGCACTAACTACTGATAGGCATAGTTAGCAAATGAAAAATTTTGATAGAGAACAAACAATGTATTTACCTTAATAGTGTTCAAAAGTCATAATATATATAGCAGTTCATGACATCCATTCTTACAAATGTACTGTTTCTGATGGACACACATCCAGATCATCCACTCTCAAAAATCCGCCATCTCACTTCCCCACATCCACCACTGTTTGCGGCTCACCTCCAACTGCGCAACGCTACGCGCTGTTAACATCCAGCTCCCCAACACTACAATAGCCAACAACAATGCAAACCACCAGACTGCACACAGCACAGCCAGTGATTTTCAGAGTGCTACATGGCGTTACCAATAAAAAAAACCTATACAGCCTACTTACACTTTCGTTGCTCAGGCGTTCTACGATAAATTACTGCTAGAATGAGAGCAAGTTCTTTCGCATAATCTTAATAGAATCTCATCTGATCGTGATGGCTTTCCACTACTAAGTGATTGTAGCCGTTTTTCAATTCCGCCATCGGTTATCTCAATATCTGCCATTTCGACGTTCGTAAGACGATTGAAAGGAGGGACAGTGTAACGATCTTCTGCGGTGAAACAACTTCGGAAGACCGGATACAGTATTTCGGCCTTCTCCCTGTTACCTTCCGTTTCGGTGACAGTTTGGTCGTTGAGAGAAAGAACAGATGATTTTGACCCACTTAATGATTTTACACACGACCAAAATCTCTTAGGGTTTTTACTCACGTAGACATATATCTGTATTTGAATACGCATGCCTTTACCAGTTTCTTTGGCACTTCAGTGTATTATGTTTAAATGTGTGTGAAATCTTATGGGACTTAACTGCTAAGGTCATCAGTCCCTAAGCTTACACACTACTTAACCTAAATTACCCTAAGGACAAACACACACACCCTTGCCCGAGGGAGGATCCGAACCTCCGCCGGGACCAGCCGCACAGTCCATGAGTGCTGCGCCCTATACTGCTCGGCTAATCCCGCACGGCCTTCAGTGTATTATGTTTGTGTTGATGGTGTGTAGAGCCGTACAAGGTTAGACGTTCTCGTGCTCTCGTGAACCATAGATTTCGAGCTGAAAAGCTGGCAGAGGATGAGACGAAGTAAAATGACAAGGACTCCTACCGCGCGTGGCTGTTACGTCTGGCCTGCCGCGGTTCCAGCCGCCTCCTGCAAGTCGCTGCATTCACCTGACAGTCACGCGGCTACAACTCTGTGGTCTGAGTCATCTCCGGCGAAACACTGGAATCCCACCTTCACATTTTTCCGCATGATTAACTTCAAGAAAGACCCACCTGTCGCCCATCAAGTATTTCCTCCCGATAATTCGTCCGTCTGGAAACTCAGCGAGTCCAAAACAGCGACCTCGATTTCCTCATCGCCAGCAGAGGCGGCGCAGTGCTTAGACACTCGACTCGATTTCGGGAGAACCGACATTCAAATCTGCATTCAGCCAGCTAGAGTTAGGTCGCTCGTGATGCCATTAAATCGAACAGGGCACCGGCATCACCCCCAATATCTTTGATTCTGGTATGCCGTAAACCTTTTCACTGGTTTCATGTGAATTGCCACATTTTTCTCTCATGTCCCACACTCAAATAAGCATATCCTCACCTATTTGTTGTAAGTATTCCAACCTTTTCTCCCTCCAATTTTGTCGACAGTGGTTACCTCTAGTACCATGGACGCTATTGCTTGATGTCTTCATATACGTCCAGTCACTTTTTATCTCGTAAGTCATACGGAGAACTTCATCTTTTGTTATCAGTCTCGGTTCGAAATCTGCCGCTCTCACGCAACAGATACCGGGGCGGGCCACATCACAGAGCGTTAAGACTCTTAATCCCGTACCCAGCGAGGTAGCGCAGTGGTTAGACACTGGACTCGCATTCGGGAGGACGACGGTTCAATCCCGCGCCCGGCCATCCTGATTTAGGTTTTCCGTGATTTCCCTAAATCGTTCCAGGCAAATGCCGGGATCGTTCCTTTGAAAGGGCACGGCCGACTTCCTTCCCCATCCTTCCCTAATCCGAGGAGACCGATGACCTCGCTGTCTGGTCTCCTTCCCCAAACAACCCAACCCCAATCTTAATCCCGTGTGGTCAACCCTAGCAGAGTACAGCTCTCAAACTGTCACACGAGCTGTACACTAGGATCACAGTGAACCCCAATTACTTGCAGGTGAAATTCTCTTAAGGTAGAATACTTTATAATGAAATTGGACTCTCATATACTAAATTTATTTTATTTCATATCTGTCACGTACGATGTGATTCAATACTAGTATTAATTCATCCAAAACTCGAGATGTCATGGAAGCTTTTCAGTGCTGAAACTTGAAACTGATCGCCGTCTAAAGACTTTATTTGCAGTTTAATCAGGAGCTGACGCTAGTCACTTAATGAAATGCACATATCACGCAAATGTTGTCAGTTATTCACGAATCCATTCATTTTTTGTTTCCACACTCTTGAAATACGGAGTAGAATGCTATCGGCAAGTGACGGTTTCTTGTGTTAGGGACAACTGTGTTTCAACAATGTCAATTCTTACCGCGAACGACTGTATTTTCTTCATTGCTGTCTGAAGATACGACACTGTGATCAGTTGCTGTATTGCCCACAACAGCAGCATGAGCAAAAGCTTCACAATCAGTTTCATCAAAAAGTGACTTACGTCACTTCCACGATTGAGATTGTGTCTTTTTATCGATGTATCTTTCGTTAGAAAAATTTTATTTATACATACCATTTTCACATAAATATACTTCACATTTAGCAGCGGAACGGTAATACAATGTCTACTGTAGCGTCACTGTGACCCTACAAAAATACTTCTGTCTAATTAGTTAAACAACAGTGTTTCACAACTTCGAACGCCCGTCGTCTACTAGGTCTCACTCAACGCTGAATTTACATTGGTGGCAGTGGGCCATGTAAGTGGGGTGACGCATGCACAGTAAAAAATAAAAACTTCCAGGGTCAGGCGACCTTGATCAACACTTCTAGGGTTAAATAGGTTCAGTGCAAAAAGTTATTTTAATTTCACGTATTTGTCTTTGCATTATTAGCTGAACATTATAAATTAATGTGTATTAGTCTTACGCCAAAAGCCTTGGCGCAGCGGTAACGCCGATTTCCGTCAGATCACCGCAGCTAAGCGGTGTCAGGCAGCTAAGCGGTGTCAGGCTGGACTAGTACTTGGATGGGTGACTATCCGGTCTGCCGAACGTTGTTGGGAAGCGGGGCGCACTCAGCCCTTGTGAGGCAAACTGAGGAGCTCTTTGATTGAGAAGTACCGGCTCCGGCCTCGTAACCTGACGTACGGCAGGGAGAGCGGTGTGCTGACCACATGCCCCTCCATATGCGCATCCAGTGACGCCTGTACGCTGAGGATGATATGGCGGCCGGTCGGTACCGCTGCGCCTTCATGGCCTGTTCGGGAGCAGTTTATTTTTTAGTTTTAGTTGGTATAATTCTTATATCTAATGAACATATGGTAGTGTAATTATAACAATAATTAACATGACATGTCCAGTATCCAAGATCTTCCAACATGGCAGTCTCAGGTAGCACCTGAAGAAGGCAACGAGTTACGTGGCCGAAATATTGTGCCAGAGCGACACAAACATCCGGCTGTAGACCAGATTATTCCACATGTCAAGATCTCGCCGGGAAAGCCTGAAGAGTTACAATAATTAACATGTTTTACATTAAATTGAGTATAAGCTATATAAATAGAACATTTTTATCTTAGGAAATTCACTTCATTTCAGTTAAGCGACAGGACTATCACACGGTAAGCTTATATTTAGAGAATGGCGTGGAAATGCAAATGAGACGTGATGTAAGCTGTATAGATGCAATCGTTATCTGTTTTGAGAAGTGCTATGGCAGCGAAATAAAAAACTGACGCTTTCAATAAAGTTTATTTGTGCTATTTCCCGCTTCTGGTCATACCGAATATGACGAATCATAGTTGGAAAGTGTTTATTTGACCTATCGAAATGTTTTGCAATTACCTGCGCATGAGCACAGCGCGTGAGAATGCTGTTACGGGTGCTCTAATTAGTTACAAGGCAAGCGAATTATTTCTACCTTCACGATTTAATACCAGTACTTCGCACCCTATATATGTCGCTCGTACCTTGCTTGCAGGCGTAGCTGCAGAATTTTTGTACGTTCGTAGAATTCCGCGGATGGAGTCAGATTTGGCGTAATTTTTCTGAAGTGTAGACTGCGCCATATTGTGCAATGCTGACCCAACGTTTCGGCGAATATTGCAACTGTCCTTCATCAGAGTCTGTAACACCCACAAATAATGGTCGAAACGTTGGTTCGACATTTTAAAATATGATGCTGGTTACGTGTCAGAAGAATCAATAGGACTAGCATCTTTTGTCTTCTGCGTGGTTACTTTTAGTCTTTACAACCAGCAAAATCGAACTATTCATTTACTGGATATTAGTTTTCTAAGTTAATTTTACAAATGTAAATGTTATTAATAAAAGTTAACGTTGTGGAGACGATACTGCTTCCTTAGGGTTCAAATGGCTCTGAGCACTATGGGACTTAACTTCTAAGGTCATCAGTCCCCTAGAACTTAGAACTACTTAAACCTAACTAACCTAAGGACATCACAAACATCCATGCCCGAGGCAGGATTCGAACCTGCGACCGTAGCGGTCGCGCGGTTCGAGACTGTAGCGCCTTTAACCGCTTGGCCACCACGGCCGGTGCTTCCTTAGGGAATGAGTTCATAAACGCCTCTGTTACAATGCCCTATGTAAGTAATCCTGTTCACTATACAGCTTCTCACGATCGGTGATGAGCAGCTTCATATGTATCCAGGAGATTAAATCAATGTCAAGTCACAGTGGTGAACATTACTTCCTTATGTTTTCACAAATAATTGATTGGAAATATTCACCTGCTGTGACAAAGAGTTTCTGTGGATTTAAAATTTTTCATTCTCAGTGACCCCCTTTCCTTTTCATTTCCCGAGTGCTCGTCTACAGGTCACGTGGAAACAGTCACTCATAAAACATTTCATGTGTTTTAGGGAATCGTACAATGCAGAATATTGAAAACCTGTCAATTTTCTCATTCCCCTTACTACCAAAGCCTGACGAACACGACTTTCCACAATTTATTCGCTCATTTTATGCTTCCACTCTCCATGCTCTCAAGACGGTTTGGCACTTTCCACAATAAAGAGATAATTCCAGAAAAAATTCTAGTCTGCTGTCCGAGTCAAGTTATTAGTGAGACAGCTTTGCTACCCTTCCCTTTGATTAAGTTCTCCACGGTTTCTGTATGTGGACTTAAATGGTTGTACAATTCATTGTCCTTCTTACCCGTATTAAATTACATTTGTATCTCCATCTCAGATTCTGTTAGTGACTTTCACAATATGTTGTCCAGGTCGCCAAGTCAGCCAAATTGTACTTTCAGAAATTTTCTCCTTTCCAGTTGATTGTAGCACTTGTAGCGAAGTAGGACCATCGTCTCAGAATAAGAGGCTATTTCTTTCCCTCGCAAGCCTGACAAAGAATCTGCTCCACATTATCCCTATGTGTATAGCCAAAGACAAACGTTGTAACCCCCCAACAGTTATATTTCCATAACCTCGGAATAAAAATCTGACTAACCTCCATATGAAAATGTGACTCATATATAACCTTTCAATAATCAACTGACTGTGAATCTAAACTGGTAAATCTAGACGTCAGCATGCTGTGTCACGGCCCTGAAAAGTCATTCTGAATAAACTGAAGATTCTTACCTCAATTATGTCGCCGGATAAGGCATATATATCTGCTCCTATAAGAAATTTTTCTGGCACAGCCCAGTGCAATGTTGGCCAATAGATTTTGTTATGTATAAAAAAACTGATGTTTCTTTATGATAATTGGCATGACTATGGATAGGAGAAATTAGTAAAACCCTTAAATTCAGATGAATGAGTGTCAAAAGTTATATTTATAAGAAAGATTATTATTGAAAAATTATTGAAAATTATTTACATGTGACTTTGATATAACAATAGTACAAAATGAGTTGTTGCAAATTACATTATGCGCGTGGCAATAAATAACAGTAATTTTTGCTTTTACCTTATACTACATCGCTCAGACACCGCCATCGTTCTCCACGACAGGCCTTGGTTATTCCATACAGGACAAAAGTGCTCTCTGTGAGCTATACAAGTCGACAACTGCTCTCTAAGAGTGACCTGACACAACCGCCCGACTGCGAGCTACTACCACTACTGCTGCAGACACTGCTCTCTGGTCTGCGATTATATTGTAGCTTACATATCCTTACATATCGCAGGCAATCCATCGAAGTTACATCTGCTCATCTGCTCGAGTGCACTAGCAATAAATTCCTCAGTCATGGACCTCTTACATAACCCTCCAAGGGGGGGGCGGGGGTAAAGATTTGGCAGGAATGGTGAGTCAGTTTGACTTGCCATGAGTAACAAATTTTTCTGTAACCTATTTAGTTTACTAAGTCTACTTCACAGAGTATATATATATATATATATATATATATATATATATATATATATATATAATTGATTAATTGATAAATAATATAAGTACAGAACGTATTAAGAAATGACATAAAGTGTACACACACTGGGTACAGAACATACTAAGAAATGAAATAGAGTGTACACACACTGTAGAAGTCTTTAGCATTTTTACGAGAACTGATCATATTGACAAGTGAAATGAAGTGCACACTCACTGTATAAGACTTTAGCATTTTTACAATAACTAGGAAAGGAATGGGAAGGATAGCATCATGGCTGTAGCAGAGTGGGTTGCACATATCTTTCTACAGAAGCACAACACCAAGTGAGACAATCTGAAGTTCTCTTCCCTGAAGTATTTATCCGTGTAGCCAAGACACTGAAATGTTGTATTAATATTGCACGTTATCATTTTGGTAGTACATTAGGTACACTAAACAGTAGGTCCATAATAACATCCCCGACGTTCAAGGTGATGGACAGCTTGATATGTCAACACCACATTCTTGTAGAATCAATAATCTTACATCAATGTAGAATTAATGCAAAAACCAAATAGAGTACATGCTAGTCATCATTCAGAACTACACTAGTGAGTCATCCAATCTGAACAATTACTGGCACTCATTGGCCAGGTACAAAGCATGTATGGAGTATTACAAAACATTATTCGTAAGTCATCTCACTGCAATAATTATTGGCATAGCATTTATAGAGTATTACAAAACATTATTCATAAGTGATCTCATCACAATATTTATTGGCACGCACTGGCCAGTTACAAAACATTTATGTAGTATTTATGGAGTATTACAAAACATTATTCATAATTCATCTCATTTCAGTAATTATTGGCACTAATTGGCCAGTTACAAAGCATTTATTATGCATTATTCAGATGTCATCATTCAAAACAGGAGTTATTGCGTGTAGCAACAAGCTGCTACTGAATATATTTGATATCACGCAAGTGTCATAAGACATATTTAAAATGTAAGGCATTGGAACTAGTAATCAAGGTGTTTAGTCCAATAATACATAGACATAATGGAATTAATACATCAGAAAAATTCTGCTAAATAACAGGTAATGACATATCCACTTAATATGCATATACTCTAGCTGTCCCTTTCCAAAACATTCAATCATTATACTACGCAATATACAGCATACTGTCAAATAGAACTACACCAAATACTTAAATAATTACATAAACATCATCATTATCCTCATCTGCAAGAAAATGAAAGAAAAACTTCGTTATTCATTACCATTTTCTTCATATAACTAGACATCATCATTTATTATCCTCTGAAAAAAAAGTTCATTATTCATTATCTTATTTCTCAGCGACATCATTTCATATATTACTAAGTTTCTTACTTCTAGCATATTTCATCACTAAAATTAACATACACAGCTCAGCTCGACAGTCTGCCGCAATTGCATCTGAAAGAAAAGTAATTAGTCAAGGTTGCTATCAAATGGTGCATACACTATATTTTGGTAATCTTTATTAATTCTAATCCATTTACTCTTCATGACAAGGTATTATATTTTCTTTTGTTCATTCCAATGGTGAAATTTTCATTTCATAGTAAACCACTGTGGTTGTTTAATATATTTCTTTTACATGGTATTGCTTTCTGAAAATGATGAATATGGATTAATATTTTGCATTTAGATCATATACCCATTAAATGAAAACTTGTTCCTAGTGATATGACTAAGCATACAGCATAGCATGACGGAAAACATATTAGGTCAAAACCATAAACAGTTTTCAAGTGTAATAATGTGCACACAATATCATAATGTAGTAGCAAAATGTAGAATAGACAAGATATTGGGATATCATAAGGCAAAATGTCAAAGTCAACTGATGTTTGTTATATCTTAAAGATTTCATAATGCATACAGAGAAAATTCTACTTTCGATAGGAAAACCATCACATATACATGAAAAAAATGGAAAGCGTGCACAGTCTGAGGTATAACGACAAGAAAACCGACCTGCTAAACTTACCTTGCCAGGCACTTGCCAATAAAAAATATAATCATCATCAATAAGTGGTCATATAAATATCTGGAAATGGCATTACAGTGTGATAAGTCATAAATTATGTTCATTCAATAAAGGGTTTAATATTGTAAATATGGTGATTGCCCTTGGTTTATCTGGTTCTCAAAGTTTCGACATGTACTACATTGGGGTGAGGAATGCTGCGAATTCTATGTGGACCAGGGTAAGAAGCTCAAACTTACTGCATCTACTCTTTCCTCTGTTGGATAAATGGTGTGTGCATACTAATATCTTCTCTCCTATGCGAAACTCACGGCGTGTACAAACCTGTTTCTGCTGTCTTCTGCGGCGTTCTGCGACACGTTTGATGTTGTTAAGCGCAATGTCAATTATTTCATGGTGGTGTAGTCGACGAGATGTAGGAAAAGATGCTAATTCTTTAATTTTGTTGGGTGGTTCGACATTTTTGAATATAACAGTCGAAGATTCATTTTCTATGGAGTTAATTACATCCTGGAATGAGAGTATGTGTGTGTCCCAATCAGTATGTCTTTTATGGCAGTATATTCTTCATAGTTTACCAATTTCTTTCATCAATCGTTCAGAAGGGTTCGAAGAAGCGTGATACCTGGGTGTATAGATCGGAGAAATGTTTCTAGCTCGTAACAGACGTGTCCATATCACAGATCGAAATTGTGGTCCATTATCGGAAATTACTTTCAATACATGCCCTGCATAAAATAGAAAATGTTTTACAAACGCATTCGAAATAGATTTAGCAGTAGCTTTGCGTAACGGAGTGAAGGTAACAAATTTCGGAGTGAGTTCAACAGCGACAAAGATGTAGCAAAAACCTCTATTAGATCTGGGAATCGGTCCAAAAATGTCTCAATTTAATCGGTACAATGGGATGTAACGGAGGAATATGTGAAGTCGTGTCTGATTTAGCGTCCTGGCCGATTTTACGTTATGCTAAAACTCGTCGAATACGTTTCTCCATGTTGGCAAAATAACAGTTCTGTCTCAGTATAAGAAAACGTTTTCTGGCTCGATAATGTGCTTAACTTAAATGGGTATACCAAATTAATTTGTTAACAAGTTCGTCAGGAATGCATAATAACAAGTTGTTGCTGTCAGTGTGAGAGCGTCGAAACAGAATGTTGTTGCGTACGGTATAACTGTTTCGAATGGTAACGTTATTCCTATCTTGCCAAAGGTGTTTAATTTCTTTCCATACGTTGTCTTTGCTATGCTCTTGTGCTGTGTCTCGTAATGACGACGAAATGAAATTTTCAAATGCAACTTGTTGAATATACATGAGGCTAAAATTTCCTTGGCAGAATTCGGTTGCGATGGCTTGCTGATTGTTGCTGAGAGAACGGGATAGTGCATCTGCTACAATATTTTGTGTACCGGGAATGTGAACAATTCTAAAATTAAATTCCTATGATCTGTATAAACGGTAGTATTTCTTCCATAAAGAAAATGCCTAAATCTGGTAAATGCCAATACAACACATAATGTTTCAAGTTCTGTAACAGAATAATTGCGTTCAGCAGGTGACAGAATCCGACTTGAAAAAGCGATGTTTTTAATTACTGTAGTACCGTCTTCTTCAATTTCCTGAAAAATGTGTACGCCTAGAGCGGTGTTTAACTGTCGGTGGCAATGGAAAATTTTCTGGTAGGATCTGGGTGTGATAAAAGTGATGTATTCAACAAGGCATGTTTCAGATTAACAAATTCAGACTGTGCTTGGCTATCCCAGGACCCAATAGAGTTTTTACCCGTCAACTGGTATAATCTAGGGGTGTCTAAGGCAGAGTAATGAATAAATTGACGGAAAAAGTTAATTAATCCCAGAAAGCTGCGTAGTTGTTTCTTGGTCGTTGGAACAGTAATGTCACGTAATCTCGAAGTCAGGCGCAATGCCTTCTGCTGAAATTACATGTCCAAGAAATTTTATGGAAGTTTTGCCAAAGTGCGATTTGCTAAGACTAACTGTGAGCCCATATGCATGAAAAGTTTGCAACAGTTGTTCAAGAATCAAATTGTGTTCAGACCAGTTAGCTTCTGAGATAAGGATGTCGTCTACATACGTTGCGATTCTGTCTTTAAGTTCTGTCGGAAGTATACTATTCAAATCGCGAATGAATGCTACTGAAGAAATTGTTAGACCGAACGTTAATTTGCAAAATTGATAACAATCACCAAAACAAAGAAATGCTGTGTACTTTCTGCAGTTCGGATGGAGCTGAATTTGCCAAAATCCCGATTTTAAAGCTAATGACGAATAAATAGCAGTACCATGAAATTTCTGTAGAAGTTCTTCTAGTGGGGTTGTTTGGGGAAGGAGACCAGACAGCGAGGTCATCGGTCTCATCGGATTAGGGAAGGACGGGGAAGGAAGTCGGCCGTGCCCTTTGAAAGGAACCATCTCGGCATTTGCCTGGAGCGATTTAGGGAAATCACGGAAAACCTAAATCAGGATGGCCGGGCGCGGGATTGAACCGTCGTCCTTCCGAGAAGTTCTTCTAGTGTCTGTGGGCGATCTGTTTCATTAATAATAATGGCGTTGACATGGCGGGAATTAAGTACGCGAAGTGAGCCGTCCTTTTCTTTAACAATATGCAGCGGGTTTATGTACGGACTAACTGCCGGTTCAATAATACCTTGGTCAAGCATAGCTTGCAATTCTTTCTTAACTTGTTCTCTGTGGATATATGGACTGGGATAATGTTTGGCTTTAAATATGTCATGCCGTTTAACTTCAAATTCATACAGTCCGGTTGGACATAGTACCAGGGATGTTGTCAAAAACTGGAGCTTGCTGTACAAGAATATTGCGTAGTTGAGTATGTTCGTCATCTGTACTTGCACTGCTCTGTTTTACCTTCTCAGCAATCATTTGCATAACGTCATAGTCGGCTTCGTCTGGTGTATTGTAGTTGTGTACATACGTATCTGTGAACAATGTGGAATGAGTGTGTGTTACGCGATGTAGAAGTGACCTCTGTCCGATTAATTGCCTGTTCTTCTGCTGATAAAACGTGCTGAAATTCCAGTGCCAGTTGTACCTTTTCATCCTTTAACATCAAATAGGAACTTTGAAAGTCAATAATTGCTTCATGTTGTACCAAAAAATTCGTACCTAAAATAACGTCTGTTTGTCAATAAGGAAACAATCCAAAAATTTGTGTGGGGCGTATGACCTGCAATACAAAATGATAAATGTGTCTGTAATTTTACATCTACTCTTTTACCAGTTACTGCTCCTTTTACTTTAGTTTTGCCTACCGGTAACGTAGGATAGGTGTCCTCTTTGTTACATTCGTTGAACGTTTCTTCATTTGTAACTGACATAGGTGATCCAGAATCGATTACTGCTGAAAATGTGGATGATCCAATCTTTACTTCAATAACAGAGTGGGAAATGGTTTTTTGTATAACCGGTTTTTCATGTAAAAGTGTGTCTAGGATGTGGTCAAAAGCAATAACATTTTCGTGAACAAGATTCTGTCTGTGTATCAAAAGTATTTCTTACGTTGCTGGAAGATGCAACTTGTACTGTAGCTAGTCAAGTTCTTTCTGACGTGCTGTTATTTGCAGGAGGATGCTGTGGCATGTCGACTATTTGTACTGTTCTGTTATTTTGTCCTGACGTATTAGGTTGGGTATGATATCGACTGTCTGGTTCGTTCATGATAATCTGTTGTTGTGGATGATTCTGCTGCTGATAAGACCTTCTGTTATTAAACGCGTGCTGTAAACTGTGCTCATTACTTTTACGTCTGTCATGATAGTCATTACTATATGGCGCGTTGGATTGGAGTTGAAATGATGTGTCTTCTGCAAGTAGTGATTTCCTTGTTGCTGTGCGTTATTATTTGGTGGAGCCGACGCTATACGTGTAGGCGGCGAAACATTAAAGCTTGGTTGACCTTGCACATTATATTGTTGGTTAGGTATGCTAACCGGCTGGTTTTGTGACTGTTGTTGTGGGGAAAAGCCTCTATTGTTGCCACAATGTGTTTGCTGTTTGCTGATAACTTTGACGACACTGATAATTAAAATTTTGTCTGGTATTAAAGTTCTGGTGGTTGTCATTCCTGGAGCGTCTATCACCTTTGATATTAAAATAGCGTGGCTGATCTTAATTACAGTATGCTTGTTGGCCTTGGCTATGTTATGAAAAATTTTTGTATATGAAGGATTGATCTGATTGCTGAACTTCCAATAGCTGTAGCAGATCTCTAAATGCCGAAATATTTTCTTTCTGCTGTCCTGTTAAAAGTGACACTCATAACGATCGTGGTAATTTTGAAATACATAATTGGATAGGTGCTGACTCACTGTATGGCTCACATAAATATTGGTTTTGCTGTAGCATGTGTTCAAAAAATTGCGTGACACTCGAAAAATTTGAGTTCTCATAATTCAGTAAGCTAATTAACTGATCCTTGATTCCGCGCTGTGTCGTCTTCGACCAATACACTGACAGAAAAGCATTCTGAAATTCCTCTACCGCGTAACACTGTCTCGCGATCGGTCTCATACGAGTTGCCGGTTCGCCTTCCAAAAAACTACAAATAAATTGAAGTTTGTGTGTTACGGGCCAAGTTGGTGGAAAAGCAAAACCAAATTGTTGTATCCAATCCAAAGGGTGAATCTGTGTTCTATCATTTTTAAATATCTTAAATTTCCTAACGGATGGAAGATACTTGTAATCAAAATAATCGTCTCTGACTGAGCAGGTTCAGGATTGTATGAGAATCTGTTTGTCTGTGTCTCTTCGGAATCTAAGTCATGTACTGTCTGCAAATTACCTAAGCTATACTGGCTGTGTGAGTGTGATAAATGTTCAGAATGTGGCGTATGCTGTGTCGTGTTGGGGGCTGAAGCATTTTTCATTTCTGTCACTTCTTGCTGTAAAGATGATAATTTTCTACGTAATGTATTATTGGACGCACTTATCCCACTGATTGTCTTCTGTATATTTTGGAATTCGGGTGCTTGATTGAACGAAACTGGTGACGTATCGTCTGATTTGGTGTCATTGTTATTTTCGATAACGTCAATACGACTGGCCAATTCATCAAATTTTTCAGACAGTGCTTTTACCTGATCGTCATTTTTAGTGTCAAAAGCATTAATTTGTTTTTGCATTTTACGTGTAGTTTTGATTTATTTCTTAACGTCTGCTTTAATGGCATCAGGATCCTGTATAAATTCAAATTGTTCAAGTATTTTGGTCACTTAAAGTCTACTGTGTACTTATTTTCCAAAGTCTGAATATTAGTGTCTGTTTTTATTTTTTGATCGGAGATTTCACCATGCAATTTAGTGTTCAACTGTTTGATAGTACTGATTTCATCTGATACTGTAGCAATGTTGGGGTCTACGTATGTTTTTGCTTCCGTAAACAACTTACGCTTGTCTTGCTGTCTATGTGCAGTAATTGTTTCCATTACTTGTTTCTTTACTTTGTTCTGTTCCTGTATGAATTTACGGTAAGGCGTTTCACTGTTTAGTAGGTGGTGATTAAAACGTTCGTCAATTTGGCTGTTCTGTTGTTCAAATTTCTTGTCGATTTTCGGATCCAGAGTGTGTGAAAGTTCTGCAGACATTAATTTAAACTCGTCGCGTAACGGTATTGCGTTTTCTGAACATTGTTAAGCAGCTGCACTGATTTCATCTCTCAATAATTTTGTTGTGGCTGCATGTGAATTACGTATTTCTTGTGCAACGGATCTAATTTCTGTACTACTATTCTTAGCACAAGCCTTAATTTCCTCACGTAACTGTTCTTTAGTATCATGACATTGCACGGCAACGACTGTAATCTGTTCACTAAGTTGTTTATAGTTGTTGTCTTGGATTTCATTCGACTGTTTGAGATTTACATTAAGCTGTCTATAATTGTTGTCTTGTTTTTCATTCGACTGTTTGTAGCAATACTGCCAGAACTTGATCCATGCAAAATTAGCAACTCTATTCTCTGTGCTGTGTGATGGTGTATCTGCATTTGTCACGTTTTGTGTAACCATTTGGTTATTGTCTGATTCATGAAAAGGTTTGCTAATTGGATGTGCACTGTTGGTCACTACATCGGAGTCAAATAAATCTGGTGTATTTTGAGTACATTGTTGATCTTCGTTAGAAACGTTTATCTGCACACTGTGTAAATTTTGCAAGGCTTTTTCATTCATTACGCATTGCGATGTACAGTTGGCAGTTTTTCGCGGCATTTTCACAAGTCAAAAGTGGGCACAAAACCAAACAAAGACAAAGCAAGGGTGGAACAAATACAATAACAACAAAGAGAAATAAATTGCCGATGATTTGTGAGAGGAGTGACAAACCGTAAACGCGATGCGCCAGATGCAAACTACATTTAACATTAGGTAAATAAGGGCAGATATATAACTGACTACTTCTCAGAAATTCACAAAAAATACGATCCTGGCCGGCTGTCGACAAGTGTAACCTCCCATCAGTTTATTTCCGTAACCTCAGAGTAAAAACCTGACTAACCTCCCAATGAAAATGTGACTCATATATAACCTTTCAATAATTAACTGACTGTGAATCTAAACCGGAAAATCTAGACGTCAGCAATGCAGCGTCATGGCCTTGAAAAGTCATTCTGAATAAACTGAATATTCTTACCTCAATTATGTCGTCGGATAACGCGTATATATCTGCTCCTATAAGAATTTTTTCTGGCACAGCCCAGTGCAATGCTGGCCACTAAATTTTGTTATGTATAAAAAAACTGACTTTTCTTTACGACAATTGGCATGACTATGGATAGGAGAAATTAGTAAAAAGTTTAAATTCAGATGAATGACTGTCTAAAGTTATCTTCATAAGAAAAATTATTTTTGAAAAATTATTGAAAATTATTCACATGTGACTTTGATATAACAGTAGTAAAAAATGAGTTGTTGCAAATTACATATTCGCGTGGCAATAAATAATAATAATTCTTGCTTTTACCTTATACTACATTGCTCAGGCACCGCAATCTTTCTCCACGATCGGCCTTGGTAATTAAATACAGGACAAAAGTGCTATCTGTGAGCTATACAAGTCGACAACTGCTCTCTAAGAGCGACCTGACACAACCGCCCGACTGCGAGGAGCTACTACCACTACTGCTGCCGACACTGCTCTCTGGTCTGTAATTCTATTGTAGCTTACATATCGCAGGCAGCGCGTGAGCAATCCATAGAAGTTACATCTGCTCGAGTGCACTAGCAATAAATTCCTTAGTCATGGACGTCTTACAAGTGTGGCTGTTATTCGAAGAGTTTCAGCAAAAACTGCTGGCTGAGGGAGTACGGCTGTAGCCAGCACAGGAATATCCCATTGTTTGAAAATGAACGTTAAACATTCCCTAAGTCTACCCACGTCTTGTCTATCCTGGTGTGGCACGCACTCTGTGCCTGAGCAACGTGTAATCATTCCACGACGGAAAGGTTTTGGACCATTCTAGTCATTCACCTTTACTGGTCGCACGAAGCTTCCACTCACATAGTGATTCCGACCAATCACTTCTCAACGAGAACCATTTGGTTTGGAAATAATAGAGTCTGAACTGCCGTTTTATGGTAGCTAGTCGTACGAGATTGCATCTATTAAAGCGCAGACTTGCCTCACAAATTTCGTACCGTAAGGCTGTAACACACTATGGTAAAGTACGCAGTAATTTCGTGTCTTGACGGTCGTGAAATACCAGATGACTATAATTTATGTACAGCTACTCACAGAGGCCCAGTGTGGGCTGTAATTATCGTGTGGCAGCGAAACTTGGTAGATACTCTAATGCGTTAATGTGGAACCCGTTTCGACTGGAAGAAAATTTACTTCCAATTTTGGTCACCAGGTACGTGAATGCAAGAAAACCTATAGAAATGTTTCCATGACACGGATTAGGAACGGGACATGGGCAAAAAATGTCAGACAAGTAAGAAAGGCGTAATTTTGACGTTTTTATTGGCCGCCGCTTACACAGTTTGTTCAGTATGAGCACTGGAGACATATAGACGTCGATGAGATACTGTACGGCGCAAAGATTTGCACCTGGTGGCCAAAACTGGAACTAATTTTTTCCAACATAAATCGGTTGCACGCAAATACGTTAGAATATCTACCAAGGTTTGCTGCCACGCGATAATTACAGCCCACGCTCTATATCTGCGAGTCGCTGCGCTTTATTCGTAACCACCTGGTACAAGGTGTAATTTAGCTGTTGCAAGTGGAAGCTGCGCCGCTCAGTGCTATTCTTGGAAAAGTCTCTAGGAGGCAGCTGCTAGTGCAGTGAGCTGCGTTGCTGCCTTTGGATTGCGGCTGGCGCGGAGATTTTCTTCGTTCGAGTACTGGGTGTTTGTGTTGTCCTAATCGTTTTATCTAACGTTCACCGACGAGCTAGTCGACGAAGTGGGGTCAAATAGAAAAAAATGATTCAAATGGCTCTGAGCACTATGCTACTTAACTTCTGAGGTCATCAGTCGCCTAGAACTTAGAACTAATTAAACCTAACTAACCTAAGGACATCACACACATCCATGCCCGAGGCAGGATTCGAACCTTCGACAGTAGCGGTCACGCGGTTCCAGACTGAAGCGCCTAGAACCGCTCGGCCACCTCGGCCGGCGCCAAATAGAAAGATTTGCCCCAGACGGGCGAACAATCCCAGATGGGGTCTGCTGTACAATTATTCCTCACGATCATATGGTTCCATTTATATTATACCACCTTAGTTCCCGGCGTTGTCGTGTAGGTATTTATTCCAATCTTCCATTAGTTGTTTTCAACACCACGTCTCTGTCGATCTCCTCCATTCCCTCTCTGTCCATCCCCACCTCTTCCCTTCCTCTGTCTATTTCCTCCTCTTCCTGTCTCTTCCTCCCCTTTTTCTCTACTGATCTTCTCCTATCCCCTCTCCCTGTTCATTTTCCTCTCCCCCCTCTCTCTCGTCTAGTCCTCCACACTATGTACGTCAGTCTCCTCCTAGCTCCTCCTCTGTCCTCATCCTCCTCCTACCCCCTTTTCTCTCCAAGATACCTCCCCTACCACATAGGAAGTTGTTGGTTCTTATCCCCACAGCACTTCTTTCCAGCTAGAAATTAATATGTGTACAAAGCCCGCCTGGCTAGACGCGCGGTCTAAGACGCTTCTTCCCGAGCGGGAAGGCGTGCCGGTCCCCGGCAAGAATCCGTCCAGCGGATTAGTGTCGAGGTCCGGTGTGCCGGCCAGCCTGTGGATGATTTTTAAGGCGGTTTTCCACCTGCCTCGGCGAATGCGGGCTGGTTCCCCTTATTCCGCTTCCGTTACACTATGTCGGTGATGGCTGCCCAAACACTGTCTTCTCGTATGTGTACACCATAATTACTCTACCGCGCAAAGATTTGGGGTTACAATCGTCTGGTATGAGACATTCCCAGGAAGGGTCCACGGGGGCCGAACCGCACAATAACCCTGGGTTCGATGTGGGGCGGCGGTAGGGTGGGTGGATTGCTGTGGCCTGTCGTTGGGTTGTGAACCACTCTGGGCTACCGTGGGACGAAGCCCCTCCGTCGTTTCTAACTCCCGGGTTCTATACACAGAACACGATACACGTGTTCAACTATTAGTTGAAATCGATCCGTGGGTTTCGGATGAGCTTTTCACCTGTGGCTTTGCCAGCATTCATCTACATCTACATAGATACTCCCCAAGCCACCGTACGGCCCGTGGTGGGGGGTGCTCTGTACCACTACTTGGGAGTTCCCTTCTTTTTTCACTCGCAAATAGAGCGAGGGAAAAACGACTGTCCACATGCCTCCGTGTGAGCCCTTATTTCCCGCATCTTATCTTCGTGGTCCTTATGCGCGGCATACGTTGGCAGGAGGAGTGTCGTTCGGCAGTCAGCTTCAAATGTCTGTTCTCCTAATTTTCTCAACAGTGTTTCTCGAAAAGAACGTAGCCTTCCATCCAGGGATTCCCATTTGAGTTCCCGTAGCATCTCCATAACACTTGCGTGTTGTTCGAACCTACTGGTAACGAATCTAGCAGCCCGCCCCTGAACTGCTTCGATGTTCTTCTTCAATCCGACCTGGTACGGATCCCAAACACTCAAGCAGTACTCAAGAATAGGTCGCACCAGCGTCCTGTAAGCGGTCTCGTTGACAAGTGAACCACTCTTTCCTAAAATACTCCCAATAAACCGAAGTCGATTATCGTTTTTCCTCTCACAGTTCTCACATGCTCATTCCATCTCATATCGCTTTGCAACGTTACTCCCACATATTTAAACGCATTACTGTGTCAAGCAAGACACTAGTATCCAAATGTGGTGTGCGTACTGTAATACCTTGGTACACACACCATCAGATTATTTGACTTGTCGCTCTAACGAAGTAGGTGAGTGTCAGCAATATGTCTCGTGGTCTTATCGTGGCGTGTTTATCTTCTGCCGTTAGGTCAGACGGTAGAAATGCCACTTGCACGCTTAGAGTAGCAGATTGACGGTGACCAACTTTAAACAGAACTTGATTAATTTTCACACACATGTGTTAAAATAATAAAAAAAGTAGATATTACGTAACTTGATTCTGGATGCTGTTTACAATTGACAGTCTGAAGTTCCTGTGGTCTTGGTACGTTAATCTTATTCTCACATATCTCTGATACTTGACAAAGTGTCTGTTCATTTATCTTCATGGCTATGTACAGGAATATGATAATCTTATTAGGCGCTGACTGAAACTTGACTATAGACTGGTACAGACAAATGCAGACTAATGCAGACTAATGCAAACTGACTAATCGGAGGTCTATAGACTCGTTATAATACCTCGAGCGTTCAGGTATCAATGCGCGAGTGTGATCCGCGAGGAGAAAAGGTTCTACGTTAGCAGCAATCTCATTGGCTGCGTTACATATTAATACGCGGATCGGCGGAAGCAGAATTTGGTCCATCTCGAAGACAGCGCCATCTCGTAGTGCGGAGACGGACGAGCACTGCGCCTGCGCTGTTGTGCTTAGGGAGGCGCGCTCTATTGGGAAAGTCGTGTACGCGCCGACTACGCGGAACTATGTACACAACACCAAACATTTCCTACTCATCCACATTTATGGATAGCTGCCATTCATCACACCAACTAGAAATTTTATCTAAGTCGGCCTGTACCTTCCCACAGTCACTCAACTTCGACACCTTACCGTACACCACGGCATCATCAGCAAACAAACGCAGATTGCTGCCCACCCTGTCAGCCAAATCCTTTATCTATAAAGAGAACAACAGCGGTCCTACCACACTTCTCTGAGGCACTCCTGACGAAACCCTTCTCTTTGACGAACACTCGCCGTCGAGGACAACTTATTGGATTCTATTATTTAAGAAGTCTTCGAGCCGCTCACATGTCTGTGAACTTATTCCATATGCTCGTATCTTCGTTAACAGCTTGCAATGGGGCACCGTGTCAAATGCTTTCCGGAAATCTACACATATGGAATCTGCCTATGGTCCTACATCTGTAGTTCTCAGTATATCATGTGAGGAAATGGAAAGCTGAGTTTAGCACGAGTGGTGCTTCCTAAAACAATGCAGATTCGTGGACATAAGCTTCTCAGTCTCCAGAAAGTTTATTGCATTCAGACTGAGAATATGTTTAAGGACTCTGCAGCAAACAGAAGTTAGGGATATTGTTCTGTAATTCTGCGGGTGCGTTCTTTTATCCTTCTTATATACTGGAGTCGCCTGCGCTTTTTTCCAGTGGCTTAAGACTTTGTGCTGGGCGAGAAAGTCACGATGAATGCTAGCTAGGTACGGGGTCAATACCGTACAGTACTCTGTGTAAAATGGAACTGGCATTCCATCCGGACCTGGTGATTTATTTGTTTTCAAAACTTTCAGCTGTTTCTCTTTGCGCCTGGTGTGCTTATTAACATGTCGTCCATATGGGAGTCTATCCGATGGTCGAATGACGGTGTGTTCGTACGTTTCTCTTGCGTGAACGACTTCTTGAACGTGAAATGTAAAACTTCGGCTTTCGTTTTGCTAACTTCAACTGCCACACAAGACCGGCCACTGCATACGCAGATGTCACGTGCATTTCACAGATATATGTATCGTGTTTAATCTGTATCTTTAGCGAATTTTGCCCTGCAGTTCAATTTTCACGAGTCGTATCTCCAGAACTGTGTGTCGTACGATGGTACAATTTCGGATGTACATCCAGTGGTACATGCGTCAACTGTTTGCGAAATGCTTTGTAAATAGACTTAGTGGTAAAGAAGCAATAGGTTAAAACGTCATGCATGACGCGGCAGACTTTCACGTGTCTCAGTACTTGAAGTCATTTCTCCTAAACCATGTCTTGTACAACAATATACTTTTGTAGGTACATTCGTCGGCACATGTGGTACTGTCCGCGAAATGTATTTGGACTGCATTTACTATCACAAAAGTAATAAATTTAAACATCTAGCATGATACGACGGCTTTTCCGTATCTTAGTGTTTGCGACGTCATATCTTCCGAACTATGTCTCGTACAGTGATATAACTTTGCTGGTACGTTCAGTGATATATGATAATACAGTCTCAAAATGTGTTTCATACATTGTTAGTAGTGGCTCTGAGCACTATGGGACTCAACTGCTGTGGTCATAAGTCCCCTAGAACTTAGAACTACTTAAACCTAACTAACCTAAGGACATCACACACCTCCATGCCCGAGGCAGGATTCGAACCTGCGACCGTAGCAGTCGCGCGGTTCCAGACTGTAGCGCCTTTAACCGCTCGGCCACTCCGGCCGGCCATATTGTTAGTAGTAAAGAAATAACAAAAATTAAAAGTCCTGCTTCATGTGGAAGTTTTCTACATGAACAGGGAAAATTTAGTAAGTGAATCGTTTCCCCTTTGATCGTTTCGTGGGGGTTTTCAGTGAGAAAAAGTTTCATACAGATCTGTAATTATGTACAATGTTTGTTGCAATTAATTAGTGCTCTCATTCTCAGGTCCTGGATGGAGAGAGTATCGGTATTCGCGAATCGTGGGCTATACTGCTTTTCTCACCCCCAGGCCCAGCCCCACGCCTTTGCTACATATGTTGTTGCTGTTGTGGTCTTCAGTCCTGAGACTGGTTTGATGCAGCTCTCCATGCTACTCTATGCAGAGATGCCACAGGTCACCATCTATCCTAATTTACTGAGCTGATAAGCCTCCGAACCACACGTACTGTGAAGAGTCATGGACGTCCAACCATTTAGCGCCTAGTGGTAATTTCACTGTCTTTCTACCTCTTACTGTAGATGCTCACGAAACAAGCACGTGAACATTCGACCAGCTTTGGCTTTTTCGAGATACTCGTTCACAGGCTCTGCGGAATATTAATCTTTCCTTTGTCAAAGTCGCTTATCTCAACAAATTTCCCCGTTTGCAGCCCATATCTTCCCTGGGGTGATTCCCCGTCCGTGTCTGCTCCGTTTACATGAATGTTACCGCGTCAGATGCCTGCAACGCCACCAGGTGGCATCCAGTGTCGCAGTGGGCTGGGTCATAATGTTTTGGCTTAAAAGTGTATGTCTTGTACAGTAATATAATTTTCAGGTGCGTCCAGTAGTACAGGTATCTAGTGACTGCGAAATGTATTGTGAATAAAGTAAGTAGTAAACAAGTAATAAACTGAAAGGTCATTTATGATGCGGTACTTTTCCACTCATCTCAGTGTTTATGACATCATATCTCCTGAACTGTGTTCACGCAATTATATAATTTTGCTGGTGCATTCAGTGGTGTTTGGGAATACTGTCTGAAAAATATGTTCTAATACAGTTAGTATCAAAGAGGTAATAAATTAAAACTTTATGCTTCATTCAGCAGTTTTACTTTTTTTGATCCCCACCTCCACCCCTCTGACAGATAGGTGATTCTTACCTGCACAGCAATTCTTTTCAGGCAGTAAGTGATATGCGTACAAAGGTCGGTTGAAATCGGTCCAGTGGTTTAGGAGGAGATGTGGAAAATGCGTACATATATACACTCCTGGAAATGGAAAAAAGAACACATTGACACCGGTGTGTCAGACCCACCATACTTGCTCCGGACACTGCGAGAGGGCTGTACAAGCAATGATCACACGCACGGCACAGCGGACACACCAGGAACCGCGGTGTTGGCCGTCGAATGGCGCTAGCTGCGCAGCATTTGTGCACCGCCGCCGTCAGTGTCAGCCAGTTTGCCGTGGCATACGGAGCTCCATCGCAGTCTTTAACACTGGTAGCATGCCGCGACAGCGTGGACGTGAACCGTATGTGCAGTTGACGGACTTTGAGCGAGGGCGTATAGTGGGCATGCGGGAGGCCGGGTGGACGTACCGCCGAATTGCTCAACACGTGGGGCGTGAGGTCTCCACAGTACATCGATGTTGTCGCCAGTGGTCGGCGGAAGGTGCACGTGCCCGTCGACCTGGGACCGGACCGCAGCGACGCACGGATGCACGCCAAGACCGTAGGATCCTACGCAGTGCCGTAGGGGACCGCACCGCCACTTCCCAGCAAATTAGGGACACTGTTGCTCCTGGGGTATCGGCGAGGACCATTCGCAACCGTCTCCATGAAGCTGGGCTACGGTCCCGCACACCGTTAGGCCGTCTTCCGCTCACGCCCCAACATCGTGCAGCCCGCCTCCAGTGGTGTCGCGACAGGCGTGAATGGAGGGACGAATGGAGACGTGTCGTCTTCAGCGATGAGAGTCGCTTCTGCCTTGGTGCCAATGATGGTCGTATGCGTGTTTGGCGCCGTGCAGGTGAGCGCCACAATCAGGACTGCATACGACCGAGGCACACAGGGCCAACACCCGGCATCATGGTGTGGGGAGCGATCTCCTACACTGGCCGTACACCACTGGTGATCGTCGAGGGGACACTGAATAGTGCACGGTACATCCAAAGCGTCATCGAACCCATCGTTCTACCATTCCTAGACCGGCAAGGGAACTTGCTGTTCCAACAGGACAATGCACGTCCGCATGTATCCCGTGCCACTCAACGTGCTCTAGAAGGTGTAAGTCAACTACCCTGGCCAGCAAGATCTCCGGATCTGTTCCCCATTGAGCATGTTTGGGACTGGATGAAGCGTCGTCTCACACGGTCTGCACGTCCAGCACGAACGCTGGTCCAACTGAGGCGCCAGGTGGAAATGGCATGGCAAGCCGTTCCACAGGACTACATCCAGCATCTCTACGATCGTCTCCATGGGAGAATAGTAGCCTGCATTGCTGCGAAAGGTGGATATACACTGTACTAGTGCCGACATTGTGCATGCTCTGTTGCCTGTGTCTATGTACCTATGGTTCTGTCAGTGTGATCATGTGATGTATCTGACCCCAGGAATGTGTCAATAAAGTTTCCCCTTCCTGGGACAATGAATTCACGGTGTTCTTATTTCAATTTCCAGGAGTGCACATACATCTACTTTTATAACCGGTGTGGATTGTAGGCCTTTATCGCTACGACAGTTTGTCGTAGAATTATGGAGCATGTTTCGTATTCACATATTATGAAGTTTTTTGTATTAGAAAACCTCCTCTGTGAAAATGTATATCGATTCCGCAAACAGCTTGCCATGTTCTTCCAGGAGATCCACAGCACTGTAGACATTGGCACTCAGTTTGATGCCGTTGGAAGGTTAGCGGATGTGCCAGACCGAGAAAATATTTGTACCAAAGAAACAATCTCTTTTATTTTTTATAACCAGTAATACATCCAAAACAATGAAGTCAGTACAGCCTTATAGCGGCGCGGCTTAACAATAAATATAAGGATTAATCACTGGTAGTTCAAGACTTTATAGCAACGCTATGTCAGTGATTTACAACCCCTTTTAACACTCTGGTAGAGCAGTATATCTCATGAGAACACAGCCAACGGCCAACACAACGAATTCAAATGAAGCTGGGCAAGTTACATAAAACTTATTTAAACTTCAGGCCTGCACACAAGTCTCTGGCTGTGGTACACAGGCAACTAAAAGCATGTGCTGTACGAGGCTTCTCACTAGATTGTCTTCTGTAGCCCCCTGGCAGTACAGAGAACGAAGTCGCCAACAGCCGGTTCCTCAGATGCGGCTGGCCTCCGTTTCCAACTAGACCGAGTCTTTGGACTGCATCACATCCTCTCAAACGCCGTCGTCTCCATAGACCAGCTGCAAAACAATAACTCCAGGGAAAATAAAGAGAGAGCCTCCTCGGACAGCACTCTAAAATCATGCAGCCGGGACAAGTTGCGCGCTCTTGTGAGACGCCGTAGCACACGTTGGTATACGACGAAGTCAAAGATACGATACGATAGAGGAAACACCGCTATCGATAGAGCTGATACACGACTCAGGCCTGTTCCTTGACTTTAGGTAGGCATCCGATACAGTAACACACTGTTGTTTAGTAAAACATTTAGAGTTTACCGCGCATCATACTAAATTCTTGACTGGGTTCAAGACTTCCTTACAGACAAGACTCAAGACATCGCTCTTAACGGTAACTAGTTCGATAGCTATAAAGGATGCGTAATAGGACCGCTACTTTCTACGATATACAAGGTGAATCACTTAAGACTTCCACCGCAAACATTGCGGAAATGAAAAGTGCTATTGATGTGCGGTTTTCTCAGATTGTGTTGGTAGTCAGGGCCTCGTTTCATTAGCCCATAAACACATTATTTGTGTAAACATACACCTTTTAGACAGAACAATGCCTATTAATATTAACAAAGTAAAACTACTCTAAATTAGAATGCCAGTGGTGTTTGTTGCAGAATTCTAGTGCGAGCTGTTCACGAGATATCGTGTTTGAAAAGTTCCCACACCGACACTTGTTTATGCCATTCAACTTGCGTAGTTGCTAGGTCTGATATTGTTATGGTTGCTTATAGTGTGCTTGTGTGTTCCTTAAGTGCTTGAGTCAGTTCGTGTGTGACAGTCCAAGTAGTAGGTGGTGAGTGGACAATGGAATTTACTACAGCAGAAAAACCGACATGCTCATGGTGTATGGAAAGTGCAAGAAGAATGCAGTTCATTCTTGCAAGGTGTATTAGGCAAGATACCCCAATATACGTCAATCATCTCCCCAGTCATTTATCAGCCTCTTCAATGAGTCACATGAAAGTGGGCAAAGTAACAGAAGGAAACAATGATGACAGAAGAGAGGGGAACTTATGTTCTTGCTGCTGTCACAGTTGAAATGCATGCTACTCAAACATAACTAGAAAAGAGCTGTTTGAATTTATTGATTATTTTAATAGGAAAGAGATGAATAAAGAAATAAAGAAGAGAAAACTAAAATATAAAACTTTAAAAGAACTTCGATCATCTGCTAAAATAGCAAATTTAAAGTATTATTCAAGACTTAATTATTAAAAATTAATTGATCTTGTTGTAAATCTGGTTGGCAATATTAGTAATGATGATAATAATAACTAATTGAATAAGAAATACTTAAAAGAAATTCATCAAATCTGTAAAAAGAAAAATATAAAAAAATTTCTAAACTAAGAAAAAGTCAATTAAACGATCTTATCAAAAAATCTGAAAGCAAAATTACTAATGATAAAGATTTCAGTAAACAATCTTTAAGTGATCTTTGTAAAATCTGTTAAACGAAAAATTTAAAAAATTATTTTAATCTTAATAAACAAGTATTAATCACTCTTATCAATAGATTTGAGAAAAATATTAATAAAAATGACAATGAAAACCATTTTTAAAAACTTCTAAAAGATTAATATCAAGAAATTAAAATAAGAAGTTATCAGAAAAATTTACCAGGTTTCAGTTTTCTAGATGATGAACATTCTTTCAAATAACCTATACAAATTTTTAGGAAAGGTTCTGCTTTTAAATCAAGAATAATAACTTATTGAATAAATATAATGATAATATTGTGGAACCACTATAACTTTTTAATCAAATTAAAGAAGAAAAAAATCACTAAATTAAAGACTATTTTAATTCAGAAATGGTCAATTACAGTAACATGTAATTTCATTGTAATTTTAAATGACAAGATGAAATATAAGAATTTAAATTTATAAAAGCTAATCAAGATTTATTAAGAACAACTGATTTAGAAGGTTATTATTAAAAATCAACAAATAAACTACTTACTGAAATGGAAGAAAGGCAAAAGAAAAAATATGGTTGTTCTTTACTTTCTGTAGATAGTTTAGAATTAAATGTTAATAGACACAATCCAATTTTGGGTTTTTCTTGTATCAATCTACCAATAATAACTAAAGAAAGCTGTAGTTAATGTGGAAAACACAGATCAAAATTGCTTTTTTACTCAATAAAGTTAACATTATACCATATACAATGTGACGCAGAAAGGGTTATTAAATATAGATTTATTGGATTAGAATGGGATGAATTATTGTAAGAGAAAAAATTAATCTTCCTGTTCAGTTAACATATATTCCAACATTTCAAAGGAAATCAAATATTTCAGTTAATGTAAAAGTAATGCATATGAAAGCAATGAAGAAAAAAAATTAGTGTATATCCTCTTCAGCATACACAAAATAAACAAGAAAAACATGTTATCCTTCTTTTAATTCAAAATGAAAATAATTCACATTGTTGTTGAATAAAAAACCCATCTAGATTAATTAGTGCACAAACAAATGAACACTATGGGAAAATATATCTTTTTGATACATATTTAATATATGTTGATTCACAAGTAAAATTAGACATTCATGAAGCCGATTGTAAAGATTGTAAAGAAGTAAAAATAGATATGCCTTTTAAAGGTCAAAAAATTTAATTTAAAAAGTATAATAATTCGTTACAAGTTCCTTTGGATATTTATGTGGATTTTGAATGTTTATTAATACAAATTCAAACTTGTCCACCAAATCCTGAAAAATCTTGCATTAACAAATATAAAAAAACGTTTACCAATTTCACTTAGTTGTTACATTTAATATTCTATTTATTAAATTATTATAAATATCCTCTGACTTACACAGGTATGATGCAGCAAAAAATTCGTTGACATGTTAACAGAATAATGAAGAAGAACTGGTAGAATATATACCAAAATATGAAATTGACCAAAAATGATGTAATCAACTATAAAAATTCAAGAAGTTGTCTTATTTGAAATAAAGAATTTACTTTTGGTGAAAAGTAAGTAAGTGATTAACGCCATTTAACAAGAAAATATCGAGGAGTTGCACATGAAGATTGTAATCTTAATCATAAAAATTATGCTTTTGTTCCAGTTTACATACATAATTTAAAAAATTACAATCTTCATCTGTTTATTAGAGAATGAGAATAAAGCTACTGATGCAATTCCACATAATTAACTAAAATATATTTCCTTTAGTAAACATGTTGAATTTGGATTAACTTTAAGATTTTTAGATACATTTAAATTATGGGTTAAGTATTGATAAATTATTTTCCAATCTTACAAAAGAACAATTTATAGGAAGAGAAAAATATTTTGTTGATGAAAAATTATATTTAATAATTAAAAAAGCAATTTATCCTTATGAATGTACAGATTCCGGTGAAAAATTACAAGAAACTAAATTACCAAGAAAAGAGTGGTTTTATTCAAGATTTCATATAGATTATATTTCTGATGAAGTTTATGAAAGAGAAAAAACAGTTTGGAAAAAAATAAGTAACAAAAATTTGAATGAATATACGCAATTACATAACAGATCTGATGTTTTAATTTTAGCAGATATTTTTCAAAATTTTAGAGCTACATTTTTTAATCTTATAAGCTCGGTCCATCTTGGTATTTTACATTTCCAGGATTATGATGGGATGCTATGATTAAAATGACAAAAATTAAATTAGATTCATTACACGATTAAGATACTATTTTATTCTTTGGAAATGGAATTCGAGCTGAAATCTCTCAGAGTTTTAAAAGATATGCAAAATAAGATAACAAATACATGAAAAACTTTGATACAAAGAAACAAATAGTATTGCATATTTCGACGTAAATAAGTTATATGCTTGGGCAAGGTCTCACCTTGTACCACTTAAAAATTTCATTTTGGTTTAACAAAATGTTTTAATGCAGAAAAATTCTTAAAATGTCAGATGATTATAAATACGGCTTTATTTTAGAAGTTCATTCAGAAAATCCAATAAAATTACATGGTTTATGTAAATATTCACCTTTAGCACCTGAAGGAATTAAATTATGGGATTAGCCATGCAGTCTAAGGTGTTGCAGTCATGGACTGTGCGGCTGGTCCCATGGAGGT
This sequence comes from Schistocerca piceifrons, assembly GCF_021461385.2. Classification (NCBI taxonomy): domain Eukaryota; kingdom Metazoa; phylum Arthropoda; class Insecta; order Orthoptera; family Acrididae; genus Schistocerca; species Schistocerca piceifrons. The sequence goes on along the minus strand of NC_060143.1, from coordinate 275,695,690 downwards.
TCGAGTGTGTGTGTTTGTCCTTAGGATAATTTAGGTTAAGCAGTTAAGTCCTGTAAGATTTCACACACATTTGAACATTAACTGCTTTCAGTAACAAAGAAAAATATGATTTACATTATGCAAATGGTGAACAAGGTTTAAATCTTGGATTAAAATTAAAGAAAATTCATAAAATAAAGTCATTTGAACAATCAGATTGGTTGAAGAAATAAATCGATTTTAATACAGAAATGAGAAAAATGGCAACTAATGCTTTTGAAAACGGATTCTAGAAGTTAATGAATAATTCAGTACTTCGGAAAACTATGGGAAATAAGAAAAATAGACAATATATTAAAATATTAACAGACTGACGAAAATATTCTATTTGTGTTTCAAAACCCAATAATGAACATACTACTGTATTTTCAGAAAATTTTGTAGCAGTTCATATGAAGAAAAAATATAATGTTCAATAAACCAATATATATTCAAACGTGTTCTCCAGATATTTCAAAAATTAAAATGTATGATTTTCACTATAATGTCATAAGAAACAAAAATATGGCGAAAATATTGATTATCTTATATGGACACTGATTCTCTTATGTACCATATATGAAAAATGAAATCAATGATAAACAGATTTGATACAAGGTGTTATCCAAAACATTATATTTATGAGCATCCGCAAGTAAGTAAGGAAGTTTTAGGAAAAATGACACATGGAAATTATAGATAAATTATGTTAGAACACATTAGCTTATGTTCGAAAATGTATGCTTATACAGTTCACGATAAAAAAGAAAAAAAATTTAAAGTAGTTAAGAAATCAGTTGTGAAAAATAAAATTACTTTCAATCATTTAAAAAAATGATTAACTGACAAAATAATACAATACAGAAATATTAGTTTTATTAGATCATTTAAACATGAATTGTATACAGTTGAATGTATTGTTTTCTGATAATGATAAATGTATTGTGTTGCAAAACTGAATTAATTCTTTACCATATAGGCTCTTTAAATTAAATCCAAATAGAATAACAAAAAGTGAAAATTATTTATTAAGAGAACTAAACAGTTGCGCAGATGATTAAATAAAATATTAATAAATGAAGTACTTTCGCAATTTACTTTCATGATATTGTATTTTTTAGTCTTGGTAAATTTACAAACAAATTTTCCACAAAAACATTCAACTTTTTGATACTCTATTTATCTTTTTTATATTTTAAAGCCAAATACTCATCTTCTGAATAATCACAGTTATGAATATATTTTGAAGAATTTTTAATTTCCTTTCAACATTTATTGAAATAAAATTTTAATCTGTCAATTATGAAGAATTTCTCATTGTTTCTTTATTTTACAATCTTTACAGAGTGATGTTGAAGGCAAATTATACCCAGTTATTTAAACTTCTTTATGAATTTCTCTTTCTTGATTGCAAACTGTGGAAATCATTTTATTTTCCTCTCCAGTTACAAAGAAAAAATTACTTGGAGTCAAAAAACTACAAATAAATTAATTTTTTATATATGTAAATGAAGTCACTTGTAGGTCTAAGAATAATAAACTTATATTTTATAACAAAACAGTTTTAATATCTATTGATGAAGAAATAATCTTTCAGTTAACGCAAAAGATGTTGCTAATCTTTTAGAGTTTCAGACAAGAAAAGCATATCAGATCTTGTTAAAGAAAAATATCGATAAAAGTATAAGGTTTTGAAGGGTAACGATTCATTACTCTTACACCCTCATACAAACTTTATTAATGAATGTCGATTATTGCCTTTAATTACGATATAAAAATGATTGGGTTCATGAAGAAATTTTATCGACAATTCGTGTACATGGTGCACATAAGATTAGAAAAGAAATAGTAGATGTCTATAAAAATCAAATAAAATGTTCAAAAGAAATAGGAAAATTGGATACAAAATTAATAGATAATTTGGAAGAAACATTTAATATTGCTTTAGAAGTAATAAATAAAACAAATGAAGAAATAGACACTTTATTTCCACATGATGTTCCCAAATTAAGTGATGAAAATTTAAGACCAACTTCTATTATTTTAAGATTACATCACATTAACTGAAGACGAATCGAATATTCCAGAATTTGAAACAGGAACAGCTGCTAGCATGAGTTTCTTAGAAGTAGATACCTTAGGGGTTGCGAAGCAACTCAGATCGCTTGATACGGGCAAGTCTTCAGGTCCAGATTGTATACCAATTAGGTTCCTTTCAGATTACGCTGATACAATACCTCCCTACTCAGCAATCATATACAACCGCTCGCTCACCGATAGATCTGTACCTACAGATTGGAAAATTGTACAGGTCGCACCAGTGTTTAAGAAGGGTAGTAGGAGTAATCCATCGAACTACAGACCTATATCATTGACGTTGGTTTTCAGTAGGGTTTTGGAGCATATATTGTATTCAAACATTATGAATCACCTCAAAGGGAACAATCTATTGATATGTAATTAGCATGGTTTCAGAAAACATCGTTCTTGTGCAATGCAGCTAGCTATTTATTCGCACAAAGTAATGGTCACTATCGACAGGGGATCTCAAGTTGATTCTGTATTTCTAGATTTCCGGAAAGCTATTGACACCGTTCCTCACAAGCGACTCCTAATCAAGCTGCGGGCCTATGGGGTATCGTCTCAGTTGTGCGACTGGATTCGTGATTTCCTGTCACGAAGGTCACAGTTCGTAGTAATAGACAGCAAATCATCGAGTAAAACTGAAGTGATATCAGGTGTTCCCCAGGGAAGCGTCCTGGGACCTCTGCTGTTCCTGATCTGTATAAATCACCTTTTTGGGTGACAATCTGAGCAGTTCTCTTAGGTTGTTTGCAGATGATGCTGTAATTTACCGTCTAATAAGGTCATCCGAAGACCAGTATCAGTTGCAAAGCGATTTAGAAAAGATTGCTGTATGGTGTGGCAGATGGCAGTTGACACTAAATAACGAAAAGTGTGAAGTGATCCACATGAGTTCCAAAAGAAATCCGTTGGAATTTGATTACTTGATAAATAGTACAATTCTCAAGGCTGTCAATTCAACTAAGTACCTGGGTGTAAAAATTATGAACAACTTCAGTTGGAAAGACCACACAGATAATATTGTGGAGAAGACGAGCAAAAGGTTGCGTTTCATTGGCAGGACACTTAGAAGATGCAACAAGTCCACTAAAGAGACAGCTTACACTACACTCGTTTGTCCTCTGTTAGAATATTGCTGCGCGGTGTGGGTTCCTTACCAGGTGGGATTGATGGAGGACATCGAAAGGGTGCAAAAAAGGGCAGCTCGTTTTGTATTATCACGTAATAGGGGAGAGAGTGTGGCCGATACGATACGTGAGTTGGGATGGAAGTCATTAAAGCAAAGACGTTTTTTGTCGTGGCGAGATCTATTTACAAAATTTCAGTCACCAACTTTCTCTTCCGAATGCGAAAATATTTTGTTGAGCCCTACCTACATAGGTAGGAATGATCATCAAAATAAAATAAGAGAAATCAGAGCTCGAACAGAAAGGTTTAGGTCTTCGTTTTTCCCATGTGCTGTTCGGGAGTGGAATGGTAGAGGGATAGTATGATTGTGGTTCGATGAACCCTCTGCCAAGCACTTAAATGTGAATTGGAGAGTAATCATGTAGATGTAGATGTAGATGAATATTATGTTATTTATGTGCAATTTAAAAATGTAGAAATATGAATTACTGAAAACAGACACATAAATTGTGAAGAAGTTTTAAGAACTAATTATGTACCACATTCAATAAATTTGTATAGCGAATGAAAGAAAATTTAATAAATGATTGTTATCGATATAATTTCAATACTTTGCATAATTGTTCACAGCAACAACTGTATGAAGATATAAATAATCTAGCAAACGTTATTACAATATATAACTTGATTTCCATACACTTTTTTCATAATAAAATTTCAAATAACATTCATAAAAAATTTTATACTTATCTAATAAATAAAATTCACTAAATCCACCAATTAATTGAAATTAAAGTCCTGAAATAATTTCTATATTAAACCGTTTTGGGTAACCTTTTTTGAATATCAAAATGTACTCTATTCTCTTTCATGAAACAATAAGCATAATCAAAATTATATTTAGTATCAAATTTTCGATAACGAAGTCCATTTATCTATATAAGAAATTTTTTCATTTACTTGTTAAAAAATTGCGTTACTTTTACATATCTAAGTATCGTGTAGTATATCAAAACCCAATCATCTAACATAAATTTTACTACCTTTCTTATTTAAAACTTTCTCAACTAGTGTAACAGCTCAGAAATTCGTTTTCATTAGTTCTTGTTCATAAAAATTTCGTTTTATTTACTAATCATTTAAATCTTTCATTTTATATGTGACTGGATTGGAATGATTATCATCTTCAATCTCGAAAATTTCTGTTGACCAATCTGCTATATATTCTTTTTCAAAAAATCCTGTGACCTTACTTATTCTCACTTTATAACCAATTTTGTGTGTAGATTCACTCTGTAGCAAGTTTGTCATATAAACTGTTTTCAATAACATGTTTTTCAGTTTCTTTACTTATATCTTTAAGGGGCCATTTTTATCATTGAATATTTCATTTGTTGTATTCATCTAATAACTTAGAAACTAAGTCAACCCATTTATAATTTCCTTGAAGAGCAAATTTCTTCCACATTTTTTCTTTCAGTGTTCTACTGAATCATTCTACAACAGCTGCTTTTAATTCATTAAAGCTGAATTATGATTAATCTTAAATTTTTTCATTAATTCTTAAAGTTCTTTATTATAATTTTTACCATAATCTGTTTGCAAATTATCTAGATTTCATTATCTAGATCTCATTCTGGAAACATCCCCCAGGCTGTGGCTAAGCCATGTCTCCGCAATATCCTTTCTTTCAGGAGTGCTAGTTCTGCAAGGGTCGCAGGAGAGCTTCTGTAAAGTTTGGAAGGTAGGAGGCGAGGTACTGACAAAAGTAAAGCTGTGAGTACCGGGCGTGAGTCGTGCTTCGGTAGCTCAGTTGGTAGAGCACTTGCCCGTGAAAGGCAAAGGTCCCGAGTTCGAGTCTCGGTCGGGCACACAGTTTTAATCTGCCAGGAAGTTTCATATCAGCGCACACTCCGCTGCAGAGTGAAAATCTCATTCTGGAAACATCCCCCAGCCTGTGGCTAAGCCATGTCTCCGCAATATCCTTTCTTTCAGGAGTGCTAGTTCTGCAAGGGTCGCAGGAGAGCTTCTGTAAAGTTTGGAAGGTAGGAGGCGAGGTACTGACAAAAGTAAAGCTGGGAGTACCGGGCGTGAGTCGTGCTTCGGTAGCTCAGTTGGTAGAGCACTTGCCCGCGAAAGGCAAAGGTCCCGAGTTCGAGTCTCGGTCGGGCACACAGTTTTAATCTGCCAGGAAGTTTCATATCAGCGCACACTCCGCTGCAGAGTGAAAATCTCATTCTGGAAACATCCCCCAGGCTGTGGCTAAGCCATGTCTCCGCAATATCCTTTCTTTCAGGAGTGCTAGTTCTGCAAGGTTCGCAGGAGAGCTTCTGTAAAGTTTGGAAGATAGGAGGCGAGGTACTGACAGAAATAAAGCTGTGATGACCGGGCGTGAGTCGTGCTTCGGTAGCTCAGTTGGTGGAGCACTTGCCCGCGAAAGGCAAAGGTCCCGAGTTCGAGTCTCGGTCGGGCACACAGTTTTAATCTGCCAGGAAGTTTCACTTGATAGCATATTCGCACCTGCGTTGAAATCATTCACAGTGCCATGTGTTGTCCTTAGTTACGACTGTTCTTTTTGTCCGCTCCCGGTATCTGAGTGGTCAGTGCGACAGAATGTAAATCCTAAAGGCCCGGGTTCGATTCCCGGCTGAGTCGGAGATTTTCTCCGCTCAGGGACTGGGTGTTGTGTTATCCTAATCACCATCATTTCATCCCCATCGACGCGAAAGTCGCCGAAGTGGCGTCAAATCGAAAGACTTGCACCCGGCGAACGGTCTACCCGACTGGTCACACGACATGTACTGTTCTGCTTACTGTAAAATCACCGCGTGTTTCAGGTAATGGCTGCGGGAGGCCAAGTGCAACAATATTGTGGCCGGATAGTAACATTCCACAAATGTTAACGAAAACGCCCGTCTGAAGTAGAGCTGATATTCGGTATAGCCGGCATATTCCTCACGAGAAATTTCAGCAAGTGTATTGATATTTAGAAAATGCTACATATCGTTTATTTTTCAGTGTGGGACTGAAAGATAAACCTCATATATATATATATATATATATATATATATATATATATATATATATATATATATGGTGTTACAAAAAGGTACGGCCAAACTTTCAGGAAACATTCCTCACACACAAATAAAGAAAAGATGTTATGTGGACATGTGTCCGGAAACGCTCAATTTCCATGTTAGAGCTCATTTTAGTTTCGTCAGTATGTAGTGCTCAATGGAGCACATTATCATGGTTTCATACGGGATACTCTACCTGTGCTGCTAGAACATGTGCCTTTACAAGTACGACACAACATGTGGTTTATGCACGATGGAACTCCTGCACATTTCAGTCGAAGTGTTCGTACGCTTCCTAACAACAGATTCGGTGACCGATGGATTGGTAGAGGCGGACCAATTCCATGGCCTCCACGCTCTCCTTACTTCAACTCTCTTGACTTTCTTTTATGGGGACATTTGAAAGCTCTTGTCTACGCAACCCCGGTACCAAATGTAGAGACTCTTCGTGCTCGTATTGTGGACAGCTGTGATACAATACGCCATTCTCCAGGGCTGCATCAGCGCATCAAGGATTCCATGCGACGGAGGGTGGATGCATGTATCCTCGCTAACGGAGGACATTTTGAACATTTCCTGTACGTTCTGTTGCTGTGTGTTTCCATTCCATGATTAATGTCATTTGAAGACAAGTAATAAAATGAGGTATAACATGGAAAGTAAGCGTTTCCAGACACATGTCCACATTACATATTTTCTTTCTTTGTGTGTGAGGATTATTTCCTGAAAGTTTTGCTGTACCTTTTTGTAACACCCTGTATATATATTCAAAAAAGGTCTGATACTGATGCTGCAGCTCACTACTAGGCTTACTGCAAAAACTGAAGAAATTAATCCAGACGTCGAAGTAAACACATCAAGAGAAAAATACAGCCGCATTAACCGATAAAATAAAGACAATATGGGGTATAGTTAATAAGAATACTGATAGAACCATACATGAGGAAGAGCAGACGGCTTTAAGAGTAAATGATAGATTGGTAAACTATATGAGTAATGCCACAAAATCTTTTGACAATTTTTTCATATACAGAAGTGTGATATACAAGTTGCTGGTGCTGCGAATTCAAGAACGCCGTAATTATTGCTTCCTTTTATAATTATCCCTTCATGAAATTCGTCATAAGAAGTGTATATATTTTTCGAAACTACAGCGCAATTACTGAAACGATGGGGTTGTAACGCTCAGTAAAATCGGCCATGGGGTTGCCTGAGACCAGCCATTATAAATGACTTCAGTAACATAATTATGACTCTCATTAATCAAAAGAACGCTGTTCTTTTGAGTTTATCAACATATGAAGTCATTTGTGTAACCAGTCCTTTATCACCGGAGCATTTCACAGTTGACTGAAATATGCTAACGTTAAGTCTCTGTATAAGCAATGAGATAAAAGATGCTCGTCAAACATCCATCCAATTACCCTTTTATTAGTATTCCAGAAAATGTTAGAAATAATACTTACGCAGCTTCTTACCCATCTGACTGTGAATAATGTATTGTCAGAGTCACAGTTCTGATTTCTAAACGATTCCAATATGAAAAAGGATATTTTCGTGTACAGTGAGAATATACATAATTCATATCACAATAAATTATAGGTTACTGGTATATTTAGTATTTATCAAAGCCATTTTGGTATATAAATTACTATTTCCTTTTAAGTGAATTAGGATATTAGGATTGACGTGAACTTACGTGAAATGTTTCAAGTCATATCTATGAGGAGTGTTCAAAAGAAAAGGTATGAAACATTACTGTGTGTGTAACTGTAGTCTTTATTTAAAATTAATGACCAGATGCCTGAGAACAATTATCCCAGTGTTTCACGAGCTGAAGGATTCTCATTTCCCACAAGTTCCGTCGCTGTAACAGGAGCCAGCCCTCCACCGTGTTGTTCAGGTCGTCGTTCAGGTTCAAGTGCTTTCATCTGTGGTGCTTTTTTTTTTTTTTTTGTGGACCACACACACTGAACTCACAGTGCGGTATGTCCGGGCTGTAGGGTGATAGTCAAGATGCTCTCACTTGGCCAATACACTTTGTGTGGCCTTGGAGACGTGTGGACGTGTGTTAACGTGTTGCAGAATCGCCCCCTCCGTGAGCAGCCGACACCATTTGTCCTTGGTGGACTTGTGTACGCTACAGAGTGTCCCACAGTACGCGTCAGTGATAATGGCTGTTCCGTGCTCAAGGAACCCGATGAGTATCGGACCTCGGACGTCGAAAACGACGGTGAATGTCGCCTTGTCTGCTGAGATCACACCTACCAATTTTTTTGTAGAGAGTTGACGATACTAAATTCGCGTCCCTTGATCTTTCACAACGTTATCACATAGCAGCATATGCAAATTTCAACTCATTTAGTTTTTACTACGTTTCGTACCTTTTCATTCGAACACTCCTTATATTCAACAGGAAAAAAAGTGTGTTAAAAGGCACGAGCCCTGTATTAAGCTATCAATCCTCATCCAGCTGGGAGCTTCTTACATATTGTGCCCCACACAAGGTTCTTCTCTGAGTCCTACCCATTTTTCAATATATAAATAAATTTTCTTCAGTAGCGTCATTACATGCGAAGTTTGTTTGCAAATATTGCAATAAATTACGAACAAATATAGTTTTAGAAAGAGCTGTTACAGACGTTTTCATACACAATAATAAGTGGTTTCTAATCAATAATACCCCCCATGAATCATGGACCACATCCAAGCGGTATCTGTTGAGAGGCCAGAAGAACGAGTGCTTCCTGAAGAGGGGTAGCAGCCTTTTTCAGTACCTCCAGGGGCAACAGTCTGCCTTGTACCATCAGCGAAACAGCCTCGCTCTGTTCGTACTGCGAACAACTGAAACCAAGGGGAAACTACAGCCGAAATTTTTCCCGAGGGCTTGCAGCTCTACTGTATGGTTAAATGATGACAGCGTCCTCTTGGATAAAATATCCCCGAGGTAAAATAGTCCCAATTCGGATCTCCGAGTGGGGAACACTCAGGAGGATATCGTCATCAGGAGAAATAAAACTATCGTTCTACGGATAGGAGCATGGAATGTTATATCCCTTAACGCGCCAGTTAGATTAGAAAATTTTAAAAGGGAAATGGATAGGTTAAAGTTAGATATAGTGGGAATTAGTGAAGTTCGGTGGCAGGAGGAACAAGACTTTTGGTCAGGTGAATACAGGGTTATAAATACAAAATCAAATAGGGGTAATGCAGGAGTAGGTTTAATAATGAATAAAAAAGTAGGAGTGCGGGTAAGCTACTACCAACAGCATAGTGAACGCATTATTGTGGCCAAGATAGACACAAAGCCCATGCCTACTACAGTAGTACAAGTTTATATGCCAACTAGCTCTGCAGATGATGAAGAAATTGATGAAATGTATGATGCGATAAAAGAAATTCTTCAGGTAGTGAAGGGAGACAAAAATTTAATAGTCATGGGTGACTGGAATTCGAGAGTTTGAAAAGGGAGAGAAAGAAACATAGTGGGTGAATATGGATTGGGGGAGAGAAATGAAAGAGGAAGCCGTCTGGCAAAATTTTGCACAGAGCATAACTTAATCATAGCTAACACTTGGTTCAATAATCATAAAAGAAGATTGTATACGTGGAAGAATCCTGGAGATACTAGAAGGTATCAGATAGATTATATAATGGTAACACAGAGATTTAGGAACCAGGTTTTAAATTGTAAGACATTTCCAGGGGCAGATGTGGACTCTGACCACAATATATTGGTTATTAACTGTAGATTAAAACTGAAGAAACTGCAAAAAGGTGGGAATTTAAGGAGATGGGACCTGGATAAACTGACTAAACCAGAGGTTGTACAGAGTTTCATGGAGAGCATATGGGAACAATTGACAGGAATGGGGGAAAGAAATACAGTAGAAGAAGAATGGGTAGCTCTGAGGGATGAAGTAGTGAAGGCAGCAGAGGATCAGGTGGGTAAAAAGACGAGGGCTAGTTGATATCCTTGGGTAACAGAAGAAATATTAAATTTAATTGATGAAAGTAGAAAATATAAAAACGCAGTAAATGAAGCAGGTAAAAAGGGATAAAAACGTCTCAAAAATGATATTGACAGGAAGTGCAAAATGGCTAAGCAGGGATGGCTAGAGGACAAATGTAAGGGTGTAGAGGCTTATCTCACTAGGGGTAAGATAGATACTACCTACAGGAAAATTAAAGAGACCTTTGGAGAAAAGAGAACCAGTTGTATAAATATCAAGTGCTCAGATGGAAACCCAGTTATAAGCAAAGAAGGGAAAGCAGAAAGGTGGAAGCAGTCTATAGAGGGTCTATACAAGGGCGATGTACTTGAGGACAATATTATGGAAATGGAAGAGGATGTAGATGAAGAAGAAATGGAAGATGCGATACTGCGTGAAGAGTTTGACAGAGCACTGAAATACCTGAGTCGAAACAAGTCCCCAGGACTCGACAACATTCCATTGGAACTAGTGACGGCCTTGGGAGAGCCAGTCCTGACGAACCTCTACCATCTGCTGAGCAAGATGTGTGAGACAGGTGAAATACCCTCAGACTTCAAGAAGAATATAATAATTCCAATCCAAAAGAAAGTAGGTATTGACAGATGTGTAAATTACCGAACTATAAGTTTAATAAGCCACAGCTGCAAAATATTAACGCGAATTCTTTACAGACGAATGGAAAAACTAATAGAAGCCGACCTCAGGGAAAATAAGTTTGGATTCTGTAGAAATATTGGATCACGTGAGGCAATACTGACCCTACGACTTATCTTAGACGAAAGATTAAGGAAAGGCAAACCTACGTTTCTATCATTTGTAGACTTAGAGAAAGCTTTTGACAATGTTGACTGGAATAATCTTTTTCAAATTCTGAAGGTGGCAGGGGTAAAATACAGGGAGCGAAAGGCTATTTACAATTTGTACAGAAACCAAACGGCAGTTATAAGAGTCGAGGGGCATGAAATCGAAGCAGTGGTTGGGAAGGGAGTGAGATAGGGTTGTAGCCTGTCCCCGATGTTATTCAATCTGTATATTGAGCAAGCAGTAAATGAAACAAAAGAAAAATTCGGAGTAGGTATTAAAGTCCATGGAGAAGAAATAAAAACGGTGAGGTTCGCCGGTGACATTGTAATTCTGTCAGAGACAGCAACGGACTTGGAAGAGCAGTTGAACGCAATGGACAGTGTCTTGAAAGGAGGATATAAGATGAACATCAACAAAAGCAAACGAGTATAATGGAATGTGGTCGAGTTAACTCGGGTGATGCTGAGGGAATTAGATTAGGAAATGAGACCCTTAAAGTAGTAAAGGAGTTTTGTTATTTGGGGAGCAAAATAACTGATGATGGTCGAAGTAGAGAGGATATAAAATGTAGACTGGCAATGGCAAGGAAAGCGTTTCTGAAGAAGAGAAATTTGTTAACATCGAGTATAGATTTAAGTGTCAGGAAGTCGATTCTGAAAGTATTTGTATGGAGTGTAGCCATGTATGGAAGTGAAACATGGATGATAAATAGTTTGGACAAGAAGAGAATAGAATCTTTCGAAATGTGGTGCTACAGAAGAATGCTGAAGATTAGATGGGTAGATCACATAACTAATGAGGAGGTATTGAATAGAATTGGAGAGAAGAGGAGTTTGTGGTACAACTTGACAAGAAGAAGGGACCGGTTGGTAGGACATGTTCTGAGGCATCAAGGGATCACAAATTTAGCGTTGGAGGGCAGCGTAGAGGGTAAAAATCGTAGAGGGAGACCAAGAGATGAATACACTAAGCAGATTCAGAAGGATGTAGGTTGCAGTAAGTAGTTGGAGATGAAGAAGCTTGCACAGGATAGAGTAGCATGGAGAGCTGCATCAAACCAGTCTCAGGACTGAAGACAACAACAACAACAACATGTTCCGATAAGAATCAGGGAACTTATTATCATTTATCTCGCGAAATCAGAAAAATTACAGCTCATTCGGAGGCTTGCTGGAAGCCATTCTTCCCACGCAGCATTCGCCAATGGACCAGCAAAAGGGGACATGATACTGCCGTCAGAGGTACTCCCTGACATACGTCGCAAGGTGGTTTGTCGAGTATAGATTTCGATGTAGCTGCCAAATTTTTTCGTCCAGACAACACACAAATTTTGCTTTATAAGAAGTCTAGACGCACACTGGCTCCTATTACACGCCTCCCGATCCACAGTATTTAAAAAAAAAAAAAAAAAAAAAAAAAAAAAAGAGGAGGAGCCAATCAAAGTGAGTACACTAAACATTAGTTAGAGTTCGTATTAATCATATTCCAGTAACATTACAGTAACCACCGCCTATGTTCGACGTCGGCGTGGTGCAATAGCCACTCGCAGACGGAAAGTGACAACCAGCATGTAGGGGGGACGCGGAAAACAATGCCGTCATTGTTCTAATGCGGAGACGGAGCGATTTACACTGAGGTCACAAAAGTCTTGGGATAGCAATGTGCACATAAACAGGAAGTGCTAGTATCGTGTACTCAAAGGGCAGTGCATAGACGGAGCTGTCCCTCGTATTCGGCTGATTCTGGTGAAAAGGTTTCTGACGTGACTATGGCCGCAAGACGGGAATTAACAGTATCTGAAAGCAGGATGGTAGTTGAAATTAGACGCATATTCCATTTCGGAAATCTTGATGGAATTCAGTATTCCGAGATCCACAGTGTCAAAAGAGTGCCAAGAGTACCTTATTTCAGGCATTACGTCTCATCACGGACAACACATTGCCCGATGGCCTTTACTTAACGACCCTGAGTAGCAGCGTTCGCATAGAATTGTCAGTGATAACAGACAAGAAAAACTACGTGATATAACAGCAGAAATCAATGTGGGACGTACGACAAACCTATCCATCAGAAGAGTGCAGGAACATTTGGCGTTATTGGGCTATGGCAGCAGATGACCGGCGAGAATGCCTTTGGTAACGGCACGGCATCACCTGGAGCGCCTCCCCTGGGCTAGTGACTGTATCGGTTCTACCCCTACTCGACTGGACAGGTGAGTTCCGATTTCAGTTGGAAACAGCTGGTGGTAGGATTCGAGTGTGGCGCAGACCCCATGGAGCCATGGACCCAGGCTCTCAACAAGGCACTGTGTAAGCTGGTGGTGGCTCCATAAATGCGTGGCTTAAAAGGGACGGATTGGGTACTCAGATCCAACTGAATGGGTAAATCGAACACTGACTGCAAATGATTATGTTCGGCTACTTGGAGACTATTTACAGCCGTTCCTGGACTCCATCTTCCCAGAAGACGATGGAATTTTTACAGATATGAAAGCGCAATGTCACCGGGCTACAATTGTTTACGACTGGTTTGAAGAACATTCTGGACAATCCGAGCACCCGTCATGAATCCTACCGAACATTTATGGGACATAATCGAGAGGTGAGTTAGTGCGCAAAATCTTGCACCGGCAACACTTCCGCAATTATGAACGGCTTTAAAGGCAACGTGGCTCAGTATTTGTACTGGGGACTTCCAACGAGTTGTTCATGCCACTTCGAGTTACTGCTCTACGCCAAGCAAAATGAGGCCCGACACGATACCCGGGTTCCCGGGTTCGATTCCCGGCGGGGTCAGGGATTTTCTCTGCCTCGTGATGGCTGGGTGTTGTGTGCTGTCCTTAGGTTAGTTAGGTTTAAGTAGTTCTAAGTTCTAGGGGACTGATGACCATAGATGTTAAGTCCCATAGTGCTCAGAGCCATTTGAACCAACCCGACACGATATTAAGAGGTATCCCCTGACTTTTGTCAAATCTGTGTATCTGCAGTTCAAAAGGGCGTGATCAATTGCATTCGGGAGAGAGTGGAAGCAGTTCCGAAACTGTTCGCGTGCCGCCTTAGTTACAGCATACCGTGCATGGTTCAAATGGATCTGAGCACTATGGGACTTAACATCTGAAGTCATCAGTCCGCTAGAACTTAGATCTACTTAAACCTAACTAACCTAAGGACATCACACACATCCATGCCCGAGGCAGGATTCGAACCTGCGACCGAAGCAGTCGCGCGGTTCCGGACTGAAGCGCCTAGAACCGCTCGGCCACCGTGGCCGGCTACCGTGCATGGCAAAATGGCGCTATCCAAAACTGGAGTCAAGCAAATCGTGGTGCCCCATGGTCCTTAGATGACAGGGGCGAACGACGGCTGCGGAGACGTGTACGGGCGAATAGGCGCGCAATTGTTGAGCAACTGGTCGTCCAGATGAACCAAGGGGCAGCCAACAGCGTCTCCTCAATGACCGTTCAGCGAACGTTGCCGCGTAGGTGACTAGTTCATGCACTCATGCTGACTGCTACTCATCGGCGACAAAGGCTGGAAATCGCACGCCAATACCGGAACTGGATGTCCACTGAGTGGTGAGAGGTGGCCTTTTCAGATAAATCACGTTTTATGCTCCATCGGCGTGAAACGTGTGAAAGCAAAACCCTGCGACGATGTTGGGAAGCACCTACACCGAAGGAGTGAGCGTTATGGTCTGGGGTATGTGTTCCTGGCATTCCCTGAGCGATATCGTAACTCTGGAAGGAGCAATGAACCAACACAAGTGTGCATCTGTTCTCGGGGACCATGTCCACTCCTAGATGCAGTTTGTTTTTCCTTGGTACAATGGCATCTGGCAGCAGGACAATGTAATGTGTCACACAGGTCGCAGTGTACGAGCGTCGTTCTGAGAGCACCACGATCAGTTTACCGTACTCTCCTGGCCACCAAACTCCCAGGATTTAAACCCAATCGAGAATCTGTGGGGCCAGTTCAGTCGGTCTGTAGGCGCCACGGATCCTCTACCGAGAAACCTGGCGCGACTGGCCGCTCACTTAAAAACATCTTTCCAGTTCATATCTTTGAGCAGTTTTCTAAAACACTCAATTTTTGGTTGATTGACTACTCTCCTGTACTCAGATTTAGCAGTCTTGATAATCTGCTTAGAATTTACATCTGAAACAAGGAGCTGCATGTCATGATCTGATAGTCCATTTATAATAGGTTTCATGATATGATTTTGTTCCTTTGATTTGTCTATAAAAATGTTATCAACGGCTGTCCTTGAGGATTTAGTGATCCTAGTTGGAAAGTTTACAGTGCGAGTTAGACTGAAAGACAACATTAGTAACTGCAGTGAATGTTTACTGGAAGATTGGATTAGAAAATCTGTATTAAAGTCACCAGCGTTTCAAGTTCGGCTGGGCAACGTGGCCTGCCGGACGCACTATTCGACCCTTCTTCTTCGTTTGATCTGCTCCCGATGTTGTTTACATCACACTGCCTATTGAAGATTTGTCAAGTTCAACGTTTGTCTTGTGAAGTACTTGAGATGGGAATTTCTAAGCAGCAGCGTGGCGAGACTGTTGCTCGCATGGGTTACACTGGCGTAATTCTATATTATATTCAGAATTTTTGGTAACATTTTTGGGAAAACAGCGATCTTGTAATCTATATAAAAACAGTGAAAAAACCGTCTTTATGACGATAATTATTTTATTAAAAAGACCGGTTTCGCCCTAGGCTTCCACGCATCGTCAACTTCAGACTGTCTGAAGAGGGCCCAAGCCTAGGCCGAATCAGGTCATTTTAATAAAATAGCTATCGCGATCAAGACTATTTTTTCACTCATTTTATCTATATCATGTGATTTTTCAGGTGCTTTTTGCAGCTGTGTATCCATGTGAGCAAGGTAAGATCAGACTGCGTTTTTGTTTGAGTATGCGAGGATGAATATCTAGCTTTCAGTGAGCCATCTGAGGATTTGCGTCATTTTTGACGTTTCTTTCCTACTCTCTAGATAGTATTACTGAAATTGTACTCCATTTTCATGCTTTTTGTGAATGTGTGATATTGTACATCCACGTGGTCTATGAGAGGACATTTCTATCTAATGTACATGAATTTTCGCGTTTTCTGAATAACTGAACTTAATTGAAAATCTCTCACGTATTATTTTCCTCTTGGAGTTATTTCCCAATCCTACGACTTCCATGCTCATTTGCATGTGCGCTCACTTACCGTTTGTTCACACTAGAGGCAGGTGCGAGCACAACGCACTTAAAATAAAATGCCTTCGACAGACACAGCATTTTTTTCCTTTCAGATGGAATTTTCAACCTAACAAAGTAAGTCAGATACCAGCTGCAGCAACGAACACATCGAGACTTCGTGATACAGTTAAGTATTTTCATCTCGTTAGGCATTAGGACATGTGAAGTGCCTTTCATCTGTATTGCACGCGGATTTCCTACAAGAAGAGATGCTGGTGTACTGGTAAGTTGTATTAGGATGTTGTAAGGTATTGGTTGCAATTTATCTTCCTTCAATTTATTTTAAAGACCACTTTAAAGGGACTAAATGAAAATTTAGAAACAGAAATACAACACATTACGATGTCTAATACTGTCCAACAATCCCGTTGGGCTTCTAAACAGCTTCCATTCGTCTCGGATTGGATAAAAACGAGTCCGTATGTTTTTCATGGGAATCTTCCATCATTCTTCCTGCAAAATATTGACAAGTTGAGCTAATGCTGATATGGAAAACGCGTAGAAATAATAACACTGGTCAGAATGAAGTTAAATTGCAACGGAATATTATCGGAGAAGGGGGAAACGTATGGCAGAAGAAAAAAATAGTGTGAAAATTGATCGATAGTGGGGCTGTATGTGTCAGAATACGTAAATGAAGACGCCTGTCATGCGCAAGACGCATTAAAGTTGGTATAAACACCCACGGCTTTTCCTCCTTTCATATCTGAAACGTTCAGCATGACTGTCTTACCGCAGGATCGCGCTCTGCTTGTAAAGCTTTATTATAAGAATGATGACTGCGCACACGTCGCTCTGCAGAAGTTCCGGACAATGAAGGGTTTGAAACAAGGCGTTGGTCCGATGACTGCCGTGAGTCTGGAGAAAATGATTCGGAAATTCAAAAAGACGGTTTCTTTCGGTGTGCAACCTGTTAGAGGGAGGAAACGAATTGATTCAACGTCAGAGGAAGCATTGGCCACAGCAATGCAAAAGCATACGAATGGTGGTGCGCAGACGTGTAGTTCACGGGTAATTGCCCGAACATTGGACTTACCCGTGAGCACGGTGAGTAAAATCGTACGAAACATCCTTCTTTGCTATCCACGCAAAATTACCCATGTGCACGAGTTGATTCCTGTTGACTGCCAGCAAGAGAGACCTTTGCTGTAGAATTTCTTGTTCGCATGGAAGTGGACAATGATTGACTGTGGAAGATTTTGTGGGCAGTCGAAGCCCACTTCCATCTGACAGGATACGCCAATACACAGAATTGTCGAATATGGGCAACGCTAAATCCACACGCAAATCAACGAGTACCACTTCATCCTGAAAAGGTCACTGTGAGGTGGGGGTTTATGGCATCATTTATCATGGGGCCATATGCTTTCAAAGCGACAGGTGCTTCCGGTTCTGTTGCCTGCACTGTCACTGGTAGGCGCTGTTGGTATCTATTGCGCAACCACGTCATTCGAGCTCTCCAATAGCGTGATGGTGGATGGGATCATTTTTATGCAAGATGGCGCACCTCCGCACATTGAAAATCCGGTTAAGCAGCTGCTGAAGCGTCTTTTCGGAAAAGCTGGAATTATCAGGCGCCGTTCCCCTACACTACAGCCTGGCCGTCCCGATCACCTGATGGTTCAAATGGTTCAAATGGCTCTGACCACTATGGGACTTAACTTCAAATGGTTCAAATGGCTCTGCGCACTATGGGACTTAACTTCTAAGGTCATCAGTCCCCTAGAACGTAGAACTACTTAAACCTAGCTAACCTAAGCAAATCACACACATCCATGACCGAGGCAGGATTCGAACCTGCGACCGTAGCGGTCGCGTCGATCCAGACTGTAGCGCCTAGAACCGCTCGGCCACACCGATCGGCGGACTTAACTGCTGAGGTCATCAGTCCCCTAGAACTTAGAACTACTTAAACCTAACTAACCTAAGGACATCACACACATCCATGCCCGAGGCACGATTCGAACCTGCGACCGTAGCGGTCACGCGGTTCCAGACTGTAGCGCCTAGAACCGCTCGGTCACACCGGCCAGCCGATCACCTGATGTTAATCCGTGTGACTTCTGGCTGTGGGGCTATCTGTAAGATGTTCTTTTCAGTGTTCCGACTCCAAACTTAGCTGCATTGAAGGCACGCACTGCGCAACACATTCTGAACGTGACCTCGGAAACACTTCGATCAGTTGTGGAACATGTTGTTTCCCGATTTCGACTTATTGCAGAAAACGGTGGACAGCACATTGAACATGTTTTACGCCAGTCACACC
The DNA here is from genome assembly GCF_021461385.2 of Schistocerca piceifrons. Taxonomy (NCBI): domain Eukaryota; kingdom Metazoa; phylum Arthropoda; class Insecta; order Orthoptera; family Acrididae; genus Schistocerca; species Schistocerca piceifrons. The sequence goes on along the minus strand of NC_060143.1, from coordinate 275,677,063 downwards.
GGAAATTAATAATCCGATTTGATTTTGATCATGCTTTTAATATGGTTTTTGGCCTCAGGACAATTAAAAATCGATTATTCCCATCTGATGTGATATCACCTTGCCGTGGTGGATCGGCTTACGGAACTAACAGTATCACACCTGTACACCCATGCACATTGAGTAGTATAGTATGTTTAACGTCAAACGTACACCGTTGTATGATTCATTTGTCATTTGTAGTCGACCACTATTAAATTATGATGATTACAGCGCCATCTATTGCTACATTTTGTAACAATTTATTTTTCCCCTGCCATACGTTTTCCCCCTCCTCCAATAATATTCCGTTGCAATTTGATGTAATTCTGACCAGTGGACTTATTTCTACAGCTGTTTGAAAGTTTAGCTTTATTTATAATCATCCTGTAGATCACGCAACCTTCTGTCTAAAGTAGACCCCACAGACTCAACTGAATTGACATCTGGTACCTGTGGTGGCCAAGGGAGATCTGACTGGTCATCGTCGTCTTCATAGAAGCAGTCCTGGACAATGCGAGGTGTGTAACAGGGTCTTGGAACACCATTGCGCAACAAACATTGTGGGCGCTGATGACCACGCTGTTTAGCGCCCGTAAACCTCGAACACATACACACACAACAAACATTGTACCGTAGTGTGGTCCTGACCAGTAAAACTGGTTACATAAACTTTCTCAGTAATGCGACCTTCTAAAGTAACCATAAGTTCCATGGAATACGACGATATGGCTGCCCAAATCATTACCCAACCGCAGCCTTGTTTTGCTCTTGAGACGTAAACTCGGTCATAAGTTGGAAACAAAAAACATGGCTCTGAGCACTATGAAACTTAACATCTGAGGTCATCAGTCCCCTAACTAACCTAAGGACATCACACACATCCATACACGAGGCAGGATTCGAACCTTCGACCGTAAAAGCAGCGCGGCTCTGAAGCGCCTAGAACCGCTTGGCCATATCGGCCGGTGAAGTTGGAAACAATATGAAACAAGATTCGTCCGCCTAATAAGTTTCTTTCATTGCTCGATAGGTTTTAGGATTTCCTGTTAGTTCATTTGCATCACTGATGTGTGGTTTTGGAATGTTTCCCAAGCTATGGAAAGCCCTTTGTGTTCTTCGGCAATTTTGGAAATTTGTGGTAAGATCTTCTGGGACAGCACTGATGAGGTCATCGGGCCGTAAGTTTACGCACTGCTTACCTTAAACTAACTTACGCCAAGGACAACACACACACACCCATGCCCGAGGGAGGCCTCGAACCTCCGACATGGGGAGCCGCGCGTACTGTGACAAGGTGCCCTAGACATCGCGGCTGCACCGCACGGCGTGTTGTTTGTGCTGAAGACATTCGTGAGAGCGATATTCAGCTTTTTAGTGACTTTTTCAGCTGTGGTCCTCTTACTTTTGATCACAGTCCTCTCCAATACCACGATCACCCAACCCACACTTGCGTCTGAGTTGTGACTTAGCGGACGATGTTTTGCTGCTTTTCCTGTACGCTGTATACATTTTAGATACGGTGCCTCTTGAACCACCAAATACTTCGGCTAACTTGATTACGGAAGCACCCACCGTAAGAGCACCTACATTGTCCCCACGTTCGAATTCATGAAGCACTGCTCAGACCACGCATGAACTTAACAACGTATTGGGGTCATTTGACGGGTGCCGTCCGTGGTGAAACACAACAGCTCAATCTGCAGACTTGGCTGTCGTCTACATTTATGTTCAAGTAAGCATTTATGGAAGTGTTTCTATATTTTTGTCCAACTCCTATGTATTCTCTGTTAAGTTCTGAAAGTTTCCTTACTCCCTCATATTTCATTAACTGTAGCTGTAGCGCGTCGTTGTTCGTTCATGGGCCAAATTTCGTACATAGAGCAGTATTTTCAGGGCTTTAATACCGGAGGCACAACTTGCTACCTGCTCATGTTAAATAATAAAACATAGTAGCGGCTTTCAATGATTAAGGATGATACGACGTTTCCGGCCGTTTTTCCCAATGTAATCGATGACTTGAGTCAAATTGCTGCATACCAGTGAGCACTTGGACTCTGTAAATGAATGGTTGCGACATGTTAGGTCTCTTCACAGAAACAGGCGGCCATTTTCTTGGAAGCGCTTAGCGACCGAAACACTCAAGTTGGTTTCGGTTTACCTTGGAACACCCAAACAGTTCCCAGAATGAGATTTTCACTCTCCAGTGGAGTGTACGCTGATATGAAACTTCCTGGCAGATTAAAACTGTGTGCCGGACCGAGACTCGAACTCGGGACCTTTGCCTTTCGCAGGCAAGTGCTCTACCAACAGAGCTACCCAAGCGCGACACACGACACGTCCTCACAGCTTTACTTCTGCCAGTACCTCACCTCCTACCTTCCAAACTTTACAGAAGCTCTCCTTTCAGGAGTGCTAGTTCTGCAAGGTTCACAGGAGAGCTTCTGTAAAGTTTGGAAGGTAGGAGACGAGGTACTGGCAGAAGTAAAGCTGTGAGGGCAGGGCGTGAGTCGTGCTTGGGTAGCTCAGTTGGTAGAGCACTTGCCCGCGAAAGGCAAAGGTCCCGAGTTCGAGTCTTGATGCGGCACACACTTTTAATCTGCCAGGAAGTTTCACCCAAACAGTTGTTTGCTGCTTGATTTTCGGCTCTTACGAATAATATCAAAGTTTCATCTCGTGTTAAAATTGAAACCGAACACCCGCGACAACGGGGCGATGCGATGGTTCCATTCAAAAGTACCAGTCACCACTCGCGTTAAGACAGTTATTCCACTGGGAGAAGAGACAGGTTCTTGTTTTGTAGAACACGGTCGGCCGCTGATGGATCCACAACCGCCACATCTTACAGTTCCTCGTTCAACTGAAACCGACGTACACTCGTGTTTATCTTCGGGTCGCCAAAGATGCGAAAATCACACGGTGAAAGATCCGGGCTGTACGGAGGATGTTTCAGTGTTTCCCAACCATATCGTTCACGTGTAGTCTTCTTCCGAGTGGCAATGTGGGGGCCGGGTGTTCCCGTGTAATAGAAGGATGCCATGCGACAGCCCGAGGGCAAGCGGCAAAGCCAACAGTGGAAACATCCCACATCTCCTCCGCCAAAGAAATAAAAAATGTTGACACAAGTTCCGGGTAAGGTCATGATGACGTTCTTCTTCGACACTGCTCGTCGAGTTTCTCGAGCGTGGAACCGCAATCACTGCGCAGCGCTATGAAAACAATTTGCAGAAACTGCGACGTGCCATAAGTCAAAACGCCCAGGAATGCTACGGACGCAATCGTTCTGTTATCTATTGTGCTGCGAGAAGCTAGAGGTGCCCTGCCCCTTACGATTCTTTCTCTTGTGCGTGATTTGGCAAGCGCAGTTGGGAATACTTCCGACACAGCAAGCAAGAATAAGCAAATGGGCGTAAAAGATCTACGACTATGATATGATCACTGCTTTTGGCCAGTAGCTGGTGAGAATAACTTGTTTCTTCTTGATTCCTGGTCTGCGCATAAAAACCATACTTCTTTAAATTACCCCTCCTGAAAAGTGTGTGACATTGCAATTCATGCCATCTGAAAACAATGGATAAATTCAGCCTCTGGATGTTTGTTTTTTTCCGTGGCTATAAAAAATATTAACACACTATCTGCAGCTACGTCTTAAAGAATAGCCAGTTTCAAAATATGCTCCATGCATTTGGTTGAATGCCATCATATTTCACCAGTTCTCATCACCCCGTTGCTCCAATATGGTCATATATGCATTCTTTGAGAGTGGATGCCAAACTGAAAATCATGCACGGTTTTTAACTCCCAAGGAGTTCACCTTCGATCTTGATGCTGCGGACCTTTTTAATCACGTGTCGCCCCATTTTTCATTCGGTGTTCATGGTACAAGTTAATGGTTTGTTTTGAACATTTCTCGAACGTCGACGATGTCCATTCTCTGAACTATAATATACAGGGTATTACAAAAAGGTACGGCCAAACTTTCAGGAAACATTCCTCACACACAAAGAAAGAAAATATGTTATGTGGACATGTGTCCGGAATCGCTTACTTTCCATGTTAGAGCTCATTTTATTACTTCTCTTCAAATCACATTAATCATGAAATGGAAACACACAGCAACAGAACGTACCAGCGTAACTTCAAACACTTTGTTACAGGAAACGTTCAAAATGTCCTCCGTTAGCGAGGATACATGCATCCACTCTCCGTCGCATGGAATCCCTGATGCGCTGATGCAGCCCTGGAGAATTGCGTATTGTATCACAGCCGTCCACAATACGAGCACGAAGAGTCTCTACATTTGGTACCGGGGTTGCGTAGACAAGAACATTCACATGCCCCCATGAATGAAAGTCAAGAGGGTTGAGGTCAGGAGAGCGTGGAGGCCATGGAATTGATCGGCCTCTACCAATCCATCGGTCACCGAGTCTGTTGTTGAGAAGCGTACGAACACTTCGACTGAAATGTGCAGGAGCTCCATCGTGCATCAACCACATGTTGTTTCGTACTTGTAAAGGCACATGTTCTAGCAGCACAGGTAGAGTATCCCATATGAAATCATGATAACGTGCTCCATTGAGCGTAGGTGGAAGAACATGGGGCCCAATCAAGACATCATCAACAATACCTGCCCAAACGTTCACAGAAAATCTGTGTTGATGACGTGATTGCACAATTCCGTGCGGATTCTCGTCAGCCCACACATGTTGATTGAGAAAATTTACAATTTGATCTCGTTGGAATGAAGCCTCATCCGTAAAGAGAACATTTGCACTGAAATGAGGATTGACACATTGTTGGAAGAACCATTCGCAGAAGTGTACCCGTGGAGGCCAATCAGGTGCTGATAGTGCCTGCATACGCTGTACATGGTACGGAAACAACTGGTCCTCCCGTAGCACTCTCCATACAGTGACGTGGTCAACGTTACCTTGTACAGCAGCAGCTTCTCTGACGCTGACATTAGGGTTATCGTCAACTGCAATTGCAAGTGTCCTCGTCGTTCTAGGTCTTCCCCAGTCGCGAGTCATAGGCTGGAATGTTCCGTGCTCCCTAAGACGCCGATCAATTGCTTCGAATGTCTTCCTGTCGGGATACCTTCGTTCTGGAAATCTGTCTCGATACAAACGTATCGCGTCACCGCTATTGCCCCGTGCTAATCCATACATCAAATGGGCATCTGCCAATTCCGCATTTGTAAACATTGCACTGACTGCAAAACCACGTTCGTGATGAACACTAACCTGTTGATGCTACGTACTGATGTGCTTGATGCTAGTACTGTAGAGCAATGAGTCGCATGTCAACAGAAGCACCGATGTCAACGTTACCTTCCTTCAATTGGGCCAACTGGCGGTGAATCGAGGAAGTACAGTACATACTGACGAAACTAAAATGAGCTCTAACATGGAAATTAAGCGTTTCCGGACACATGTCCACAGAGCATGTTTTCTTTATTTGTGTGTGAGGAACGTTTCCTGAAAGTTTGGCCGTACCTTTTTGTAACGCCCTGTATACATCCCATCGAGCTATGTATGTGTTACACTCCTGATGCATACGGTAAGACATTAGCAGGTAATATTTTTCCTGTCATAATCGTCACCACAACACTTTTAAATGAGTTGTTACGGAAGACCGAAATTGCAACCTCGCACTCAAGGTGTTCATCGTAAGTAAGGGTCACCTACTCCAGTTTGACCGTCGAGACTGAGATAAACGTCTCACTACCCTAAAGACAATAATTAATCCCCTGTAGCTGTCCAGGTAATTCCAGAAGATTCCGAAATCTAGTGGAAAACGTACACTGCTAACAGTTCGTTCTCCGCCTCCAACTGGCTGCTTAAAGACTTCCGCCGATAGTCTACATACAAATAAACGAATACAATTTAACGCCAGTAAGTCAAAAGACACGCTAAAACACAACAGTCAAATTACCACGGAAACGATATAAATTTAGTTACTTCAATTAAACTTCGCAAAATCTGCTTCGTTTGGTGAAAACTATCTCTGCTCTGACGTAAGAAGCTTCTTCCTATTCGACTGGCCGAGCGGATCTAGGCGCTACAAACTGGAACCGCGCGACCGCTACGGTCGCAGGTTCGAATACTGCGTCGGGCATGGATGTGTGTGATGTCCTTAGGTCAGTTAGGTTTAAGTAGTTCTAAGTTCTAGGGGACTGATGACCTCAGAAGTTAAGTCCCATAGTGCTCAGAGCCATTTAAACCATTTTGAACCTATTCGACTCTGCCAGTGTTACCGTATTGGGAACGTATCTTTTAATAATCATGAAGGATCACATAGTTACGACTTCAGATATTCACTACGAAAACAGCAGAGGGCACACCACTTCTGCGTTCCAATGAGGGTTACCAGCCGGATCATCCGTCTCGCGAGCTGCAAAGCCTCCAAGGAAATTACTTAATGTTCAGTCCTTTCAGCCAATCCGAAACAGGAGAGTATTGCTGCAATTCTTTGACCACATCCTGCCCTTCTCTAAGGTGCTGCATTATGACAGTACTTTCAGAAGTTTCTTTCCTACGTGTACTAGAGAATACCAGTCTGCACGGGAAATCACAGGCGCTTCAACTAGCCTAGCTGGCTGGAGGATTAGAAAAAGAGCAGCCTATCTTCTCCAGGCCAAACTAACCGCCCCCCCCCCCTTTTCATCCTCGCCAGTTATCGAAAACTGCCGCTGGCCTCACAGTAGCGATCTTGACGACCATAAAACCGTGACGAGCAAATGATATTCTAGATATTTACGAAAAACATAGGTAAATAGTCATGCAATGAAAACCTTCATGTGAAATTTTCATTTTATTGGCAACTCTGTTTCTTTAAATGTTCGTTGTAAACCCAACTAGCCGGTCAGCTTCTGAGCTGTCATTGTTTCATCAGCAAAAAATGACATATTTCAAAACAATAACAATGTCAGAAATTTCATAGGCGATGACCGTCATCTGTTAACTATTTTATGAAATGCATCACACGCAGTTGTCTCTATGGGGCATGTTCTCACTTCTGAGTATGTTTCACAGCCATCATCACAGTATAAAATTCCAGAATTTACATTATCTAAGTATCATGTGAGTCATACAGGTTGTTACAAAAAGGTGAGGATGAAACTTTCGCATATAGAGGGATAAAATACGTTGTATGTACATGGGTGTGGAAAGGCTTTATTTCGATGTTGGACCTCATTTTCTATTTCTCTTCATAGTCACATTAACCATGGCAAACGCGCAGAAACAGAACGTACCAGCATTACATGAAACGTTTTCTTACATAAAATGTTCAAAAAACACTCTTGATTACGTTTGTTTAGAATGCGCAGTGATTTGTAATACTTGGGCTCACCGCCAGTGTTCATTGTTCCAATTTAACGAAGATATTGTTGACGTATCACTTTATTCTTCTACTAGCATCAAACACGTAGCATCTAGTGTGCATCACGTACTGTCCAAGCACGTGACATTCACTGTTTCGAGTTCATCACGGACTTGGTTTCCCGTACAGCGCAATGGACATGTACTCAAAAGCGGAGCTGGAAGACGCTCATTTGCTGTACGGATTAGTCGATAGTAACGGCCGTGGCCCTCAACGTTTGGTACTGTTACCAGAACGACTGTGCCCCGACAGTAGGGTGTTTGAAGTAACTCATCGTGGTCTTAGCGAGCATGGGATGTTTTAAGCCCGTTACCCGCGAATGGGGGAGGCCTAGAAGGACGAGGACACCTTAACTGGAGGAGGTACTTCTTGCTGCAGTTGATGGCAATCCTTGTATCAGCATAAGCCAACTGGCTGCAACAAGCAATGTTGACCAAATGCTACATGAGAACCTGTTGTGTCTGTACGATGTACAGCGTGTGTAGGCACCATCAGCTGCTGATCTACCTGCACGATTACACTGCTGCTAATGGTTCATTCAACAATGTGTCAGCCCTCAGTGTAGTGCAAATGTGCTGTTGACGGATTAGCCTACGTTTCAAAGTAAATGTTTAATGTACTGATGACTTGCAAAACTGAGCTCTGACATGGAAATAAAGCTTTTCCGGACCCATGTCCACGTAACATATTTTCAACGTCTCTCTGTTAGGAATTTTTCCTGAAAGTTTGGTCATAGCTTTCTGTTAAACCAGTAACTTTGCTTTCACATCTGACACACTACCTATCGACCAAGGATACCTGTCTGACGTTCAGCAGCTCTGATTGTAACATGACGTAAGGTTCTGTGAATAACTTTGCCCGTTGTTTGAAAAGAGGTTTAGGCCCATCTACATTTTAGGGGACAATACCTACACAGATTACGTTTATGAAGGTCGCAACAGATAACGCAATAAATTATTATGGGGTAGTCAGAGAAAACTACGACCCGTTAGCTACACTTGTGCCAAGAACTACGCATTTTAGTAGCATAATCATCAAGGAAAGAAATGTGACTCTATTTTCAGACGTATTGAAAAGGTATAAATTAAACGAACACGGAAACAGCTTCAAATAATGAAATATTTATTTCGCTAAGATTTCGCACGATAAAAGTAGTCTTTTGTATTTAATAGACAAAACATTCTTGATACATATACAGGGTGTTACAAAAGGTACGGCCAAACTTTCAGGAAACATTCCTCACACACAAATAAAGAAAAGATGTTATGTGGACATGTGTCCGGAAACGCTTAATTTCCATGTTAGAGCTCATTTTAGTTTCGTCAGTATGTACTGTACTTCCTCGATTCACCACCAGTTGGCCCAATTGAAGAAAGTTAACGTTGACTTCGGTGCTTCTGTTCACATGCGACTCATTGCTCTACAGTACTAGCATCAAGCACATCAGTACGTAGCATCAACAGGTTAGTGTTCATCACGAACGTGGTTTTGCAGTCAGTGCAATGTTTACAAATGCGGAGTTGGCAGATATCCATTTGATGTATGGATTAGCACGGGGCAATAGCGGTGGCGTGGTACGTTTGTATCGAGACAGATTTCCAGAACGAAGGTATCCCGACAGGAAGACATTCGAAGCAATTGATCGGCGTCTTAGGGAGCACGGAACATTCCAGCCTATGACTCGCGACTGGGGAAGACCTAGAACGACGAGGACACCTGCAATTGCAGTTGACGATAACCCTAATGTCAGCGTCAGAGAAGTTGCTGCTGTACGAGGTAACGTTGACCACGTCACTGTATGGAGAGTGCTACGGGAGAACCAGTTGTTTCCGTACCATGTACAGCGTGTGCAGGCACTATCTGCACCTGATTGGCCTCCACGGGTACACTTCTGCGAATGGTTCATCCAACAATGTGTCACTCCTCATTTCAGTGCAAATGTTCTCTTTACGGATGAGGCTTCATTCCAACAAGATCAAATTGTAAACTTTCTCAATCAACATGTGTGGGCTGACGAGAATCCGCACGGAATTGTGCAATCACGTCATCAACACAGATTTTCTGTGAACGTTTGGGCAGGTATTGTTGATGATGTCTTGATTGGGCCCCATGTTCTTCCACCTACGCTCAATGGAGCACGTTATCATGATTTCATATGGGATACTCTACCTGTGCTGCTAGAACATGTGCCTTTACAAGTACGAAACAACATGTGGTTGATGCACGATGGAGCTCCTGCACATTTCAGTCGAAGTGTTCGTACGCTTCTCAACAACAGACTCGGTGACCGATGGTTTGATAGAGGCCGACCGATTCCATGGCCTACACGCTCTCCTGACCTCAACCCTCTTGACTTTCATTTATGGGGGCATGTGAAAGCTCTTGTCTACGCAACCCCGGTACCAAATGTAGAGACTCTTCGTGCTCGATTTGTGGACGGCTGTGATACAATACGCAATTCTCCAGGGCTGCATCAGCGCATCAGGGATTCCATGCGACGGAGAGTGGATGCATGTATCCTCGCTAACGGAGGACATTTTGAACGTTTCCTGTAACAAAGTGTTTGAAGTTACGCTGGTACGTTCTGTTGCTGTGTGTTTTCATTCCATGATTAATGTGATTTGAAGAGAAGTAATAAAATGATCTCTAACATGGAAAGTAAGCGTTTCCGGACACATGTCCACATAACATATTTTCTTTCTTTGTGTGTGAGGAATGTTTCCTGAAAGTTTAGCGGTACCTTTTTGTAACACCCTGTGTATAAACGAGCGTATGGCCTCACATGTGAGTCCTTTGGGGTGGGGGAATTTGCTGAGCACGTGATCACTGCTCATTTTCCAAACACAATGACTCACGTGCACGAAATCCACATGCCGAACAAAATGTTGATAGTATTTTTCTAAGTAGTGTTGTATGTATACCTGCATACCTTTGCGTGAAGCGCTTCGAAATCAAATCGATCCATTCTTTGCCAAATGCACGCTCGATACAATTTTACTGGTAATTTAAAAGTCCACCACAAATAAAATAATATGGCAAGCCGAAATAGTTAAGGGTTGGGCTACGATTTGAAGCTAGGGACCGCGTCGTCGCGACTAACGGAAATCATCTTATTAAGCCAGAATGAGATTTTCACTCTGCAGCGGATTGTGCGCTGATGTGAAACTTCCTGGCAGATTAAAACTGTGTGCCGGACTGAGACTCGAACTCGTGACCTTTGCCTTTCGCGGGCAAGTGCTCTACCAACTTCTTCTTCTTTTTTTTTTTTTTACTACATCTAGCATTTTTTTTAAATATATAAGACGATGACTTTTATAACACAAAATTTTTCTGGGAAACGTAAATAAGTGGACTTTTTTTTACATAATAGTGAAAAAAAATATCCTGCTTCTCTCAGTACAAAACAATAACGGTCTACGTTCCTCTTTTAGGCGCGTACCTTGCTAATCCCGTTATACCTTGCGTTATTGTAGGGTATGTCTTCACGTGTGTTTGTGGATCCTCTCCACTGTCCTGGTCCTTTCTTGTTCCGATACTTATAGACAGTAATTACATTCTCCTACCCGGGACACCCCAACTGGGTGGGGGATCAAGCAAGGCACTCCCTAAAAAATTTGCGTAATGTGTTCGATATCTCGGATGTCTCATTAGCTGTGAGTGATGTTCCTGTAGTAAGGCCCAGAAGTCGAGGACATTCTTACTGCCGTCTCGGAAAAGATAACGCACAGTCAAACCTCGAATCCAAGTCACTACGTTTGTCTTTGTTCGGGAATAATATGTCCTATCTGGGAGAAGTAGTGAGCGTGGTTCTATTGTTTGCGGCCCCACCCGAAGGAGGAAGGCGATCATTTTTTTGACCAAACACCATACGTTCGCCGAAGGTCCGCATATCAGGCGATGCTCCTCTGTGTCTATAACATTGCACTGCGGACACAGTGGCTCGTCCGCCATATGAATTGTATGCAACCTGGAACGAGTCACGTATTTCCCATTTACCACCTGATACCACAGTGCGCGCGTTCCCGTATCAAGGTGTGGGTGGTGCACTGTACGCCATACCACTGACCACGTAACTGTTGGTTGGCGGCGCTCTACGGCATGATTCGGCCGTCGTCGAGTCAAGATATGATATATATCACGTGCCGTTGCCGTCCTGGTAGTCGGTAGTTCCATATGTACATAACTGTGTTCTGCAAAAAAGGTTCACATATGGGCAAGCGATGGTGAGATGTGAGCCACCGGTACCGGAGCCGAACGAGAAGGTGGAGCGAGTTCGTCTATCAAGGTGCCCGTCAGACTTGTCTGGTGTCGTGTCCACATCTTTATCATTGTGGTGACATAAATAGCTACTGCTCGGTCGCGTACGTGGACTAGTCCAAGACCTCCACGACTACGAGGAAGGGTGAGGGTTTCGTATCCTACCTTAAAAAGCAGACCTGTGCTCACAAAATATCCTAGTGCCGCCAGGATTCGGCGGGCCAACACCACCGGCATAGGAAGAACTTGTGCCAGGTGGGGGATGCGAGAGGCTAGATAAGTGTTGGCAAAGGTGAACCGTTGTATCATATCCAGTGCCCTTAACCTGTGACGTCGGACACTCGCACGAATTGTTTGCAGAAGATGTCTGTAACTCAGTGCCGCCGTGCGTCGAACGTCGGTAGTGAAGATGATTCCTAGGCATTTCATTTTGTCGATCGGCTGTAATGGTGCTACACTTCCTGTCGGGAGTCCTCTCCCGATGTTCATCGCTCCCAACTTTGCCATGTTCAGGCGACTTCCCGTAGCCATACAATACAAATTAATCCAATGCAAGGCCGCTCTTGCCTCCTCACCTGACCGTGCTAAAAACACTAGGTCATCTGCGTATGTTCCGCATATAAACTTGTTGTGCCTTATCGTCCTTCCTTGGAGTCGATTCCGGAGCCCGCAGAGCAGCGGCGCGACAGCGATGGCATACAATATCGTTGACAGCGGGCACCCTTGTCTGACCGATCGTGAGATGGTGATGGTCCCCACCAAGCGTCCATTGATGAACACTTTGGATGCGGCTCCGTGGAGTAGTCTCATGACGACGGTGACAAAACATTCCGGAAACTTCATTTTCGTCATCATGTCCGTGAGATAAGCATGACTCAGCCTGTCAAATGCGCGATCGAAGTCTATCGATACCAATACACCCCGGAGACGACATGTTGATGCCAGTGCGATAACATCGCGGTAGTCGCTGAGTGCCGTTTGTGTATTGCTATCTTCTCCTAGCTGGAATTGGTCGAGTGAAATCACTTGGCGTGCTGCAAGTATCCTGGCGTAGATCTTGTAGTCGCAATTAAGAAGGGTCAGTGGCTGGTAGCCCTGTATCCCTGTGCCGCCAGATGGTTTGTGGATGGGGATGATCATTCCTTCCACGAAGGAGGGTGGAAGAGGCACGTTGGGAGACATCAATTCGCAGTACATGGCAGTCCATCGTGGAGTCATGAGATCTTTAAATGTACGATAGAACTCTAACGGAAACCCGTCGGGCCCCGGCGATTTGTGCGACGCTCCCTTATCAATCGCTTCCATTACGTCGTCAACTGTGATTTCACCTGTTAACTCCAGGTTGGACGACTCGTCGAGACACGCGGAGAGCGTTCGTCGGACCTCATGAAAGGCTGCCTGGTCGTGTTCCGCTTTTTCATAGAGATGACCGTAGTGTTCCACAAAAGCGTTGGCAATATCTTTTTGCGTTGTCATGCGGCGACCATCTGGCAGTACGACCGTCTGTATTAAGGTTCTGCGGCTACGTTGGTTTTCTCTGATAACGTGATACATCGACGGTGATTCTCCACGGACTCGTTCAAAGGCTCTAGCACGGATTGCGACACCCTCCAGACGGCGACGCGTTATGGAAATTGTTTGGGCCTGTGCTCGTTTTATACCGGCACGACGCTCCTGTGAAGGTGCTTGTACAGAAAGTTCGCGGAGCATCGTGAAATAAAATTTCGTCGTGTGTCGCCTCCACATCATCTGCTCTCTTCCGTATGCAATTAACGCTCGGCGCAATGCAGGCTTAACGCATTTCAGCCACCACTGCAACGTCGTCGGATATGTCGGGAGGCGTCGTTCACACACGTGCCAAGTATCCTCGACTAAGCGTCTGCACTCAGGTTCCCTGAGGTGTGCTGCATTCAGTTTCCAAACACTGCGACTCCTCCACACTTGTTGACGACTCAGGGAGACCGTGCATATATATGCGATGTGATCTGAAAAGGCAACAGGCCACAATTCCGCATCTAGGATCGCAGGTTCGAGACGGCGTGTTACATAAATGCGATCAAGACGACTTGCAGAGTGACTCGTGACGTAGGTGGCTCTGAGCACTATGGGACTCAACATCTTAGGTCATAAGTCCCCTAGAACTTAGAACTACTTAAACCTAACTAACCTAAGGACATCACACACACCCATGCCCGAGGCAGGATTCGAACCTGCGACCGTAGCAGTCCCGCAGTTCCGGACTGCAGCGCCAGAACCGCTAGACCACCGCGGCCGGCGTGACGTAGGTGTATCCACGTCTGTCTCCATGTATCTTCTCCCATGTATCAATGAGATTCATGTCCTGTATGAGTTGCCGCAGCTCCGGGCATGAAGTATAACGTGGGTGTTGATCTTTTGGTGCGAGCACGCAGTTGAAGTCGCCTCCAAACAAGACGTGTTCATGCCGACCTAAGAATAGTGTTGCAATCTCCTCTGCGTAAAATCGGGATCGGTCGCGCCGTTTGTCGGACCCCGACGGTGCGTAACTGTTAACGACCCGTACTCCCAGCACTGTGAGCGCCAGTCCTCGCGCTGACGGCAGGTACACCACGTCCTCGGCTACTATGCCGCTACGTAGAAGTATCGGTGTTCCGCTACCGCCGTCGGTAGTAGGTGTAATGTATGTATCGTACTCATAGAGGTCGGGGAAGCTCTCAACACATACTTCCTGCAGCAGAACGATGTCGACGTCTGACGCATGCAACATGTCTCGTAATAATTGCAATTTGACAGGCGTTCTGATCGTATTAATATTAACAGAGGCTGTTCGATATGCCTGCCGCTGTTCCTCAGTGCGTAAAGCGCACATGAACGCTTATGTTAATTTGTGTGCTGCTGCCCGGTGACATGCTGTCTGTGCGTCAGTCTGCATCTTCTGCGTGGTTAACATCCGGTGGACGCAGCACTCGCCATTGCGGGTGCGTCGTCGGTGTGTGGGTCAGTATCGGATTCGTCGGCCTAGTTCCTGTGCTGGAGGTCCAGCTCCCGTCGTGTCTCTCCGGCCGGCTTGACCGAAGGCTGTGGCGTTGCTGCGGTGGGTGGAGGGACTCCTTCCGTGGGCTTTCCGTCCGGTGTGTCTGTATTCAACCCCTGTCTAGCATCATTCGCGTCGTACTGCTGTGTGGGAGGTAGAACCTCCCGTTGCGCATCCGGATGCACTGTATCGACGTTACACCCAAGTCCATCTGACGTGGACTGCAGTAAGCAGGTATCCGACGGCGCTAGCCGTCGTTTCTTGTGGCGCTTCGGCGATCGTTGTTTGCGCGTGTGCGCCTCCGTATCCGAGTGCGGAAGTGGCTCCCGGTGCTCAGGGATGAAAGCAGCTGTCGGCACAACAGCAGGATCAATTTCCATACCTCCTACCGATCCTTTCCGCTCGGTTAAGGGCGTCGTCGGCCCCGGAGCGGCAGAGGTGTGCGTCGTTTCGTCACTGGAGGCGGTCTATGCTGCAGTCGGTTGCCGTAAACTGTCAGGATTCTGTAGCTGGTCATTCTTCGGGATGGGATCTGTTCGAAATGCGTCCGCATACGTTAGTGGCAGCGGGGTCAACGTGGACGGAGGCACGGGTTCGCCGTTTGGAACTTGCGCTATCCTCCGCTGCATACATTCGGAACGGACGTGGCCCTCTTTCCCGCAGCCTGAGCATGTTTTGGGTTGTCCATCGTAGATGACTATAGCTCTGCATCCGCCGATGAACAAGTACGAGGGTACATGTTGTGTCAGTTCTATTCTGATTTGACGCACCCCATTGAGAACGGGGTAAGTCGTGAAGATGGACCATTTTTCCTCAACGTCGCTAAGCACTCTTCCATATGGGCGTAAGGCGTCAACGACCAAGCCAGACGGAACCTCGAAGGGAAGTTCGAAAATACGTATGTTTCGTAAGCCCAGTCCTGCGTGATCAATAGTTACTTCTCCAACATGTCCATCAGAGTGACGAAATTTGAGTCCATGTTTAATATTTCGGATGATTCTGTCACATACTGCATCGTTAATCAGCTTGACGTAAACGACACTGCTCACTATGGAGAGGTGGATTCCGATAAGTTCGATGTAGTCAAGTTTAACTTCGTCTCGTAGGAACCTTCTATTTCGTAGGCTTTCGGTCTCGCATATTCATTCGAAAAACTAATCTTGAGAGTCGACTTTCGGTATGCATGTGCCATTCTATATCGAGTCGACTAAAAGCACGAGTACACCGAAGAGGTAAACAACTGCACGAGCGCGAACTTCTCCGGCAGGGACGTAAACAGACGTCCGTGCCGTAGCACCGCCGAAGGCAGACTGCTGAGCTACCCAAGCACGACTCACTTGCCCACGAAAGGCATATGTCCCGAATTCGAGTCTCGGTCCGGCACACAGTTTTAACCTGCCAGGAAGTTTCATCTTATTATGCCACTGATTAACTGAATCAGAATTGTAACCAGAACCTAAATGGAAATTCAAAATAGCTAAAAGAAGCAACTGTTGAGATTAAAAATTATTAACACATTCAAATACGTTTTTGTCCTTCGTTCGACACAGACGTTCTGAAGGAACGTCTGGTCGCTTACCCGTCTTTCGAACAACTTGTAACCGTCGCGCGGAGCCCTATACGAACCGCCCAAGGTGGTGGGGGAGGCCCATGACCAACCTCTGCTACGAAAAACGTTTTTGCTTTACTCATCTTTGGCCAAACCCTCCTGTTTCTGCTCTCTGCCTTCAGATGGTTCAAACGGCTCTGAGCACTATCGGACTTAACTTCTGAGGTCATCAGTCTCCTAGAAATTAGAACTACTTAAACCTAACTAACCTAAGGACATCACACACCTCCATGCCCGAGGCAGGATTCGAACCTGCGACCGTAGCGGTCGCGCGGTTCCAGACTGAACCGCTCGGCTCTCTGCCTTCCACCGACACCATTTAAGTTGGTAGAAGATTAAGAAACCCACCACTTCTCTGGTCCGTCTGCTACTTCATTTAATTCATTCACACTTGACCACACACTTTCAGGAAGGGTGAGAAATGGAAATCACGACACAAGCCGTGCACATAAGACTGAAAAGAAATGTGTCGACCCAAATTGTTTTTACAGGCATGCAGTTGTCGGAGCAGAGATTAATTAGTTGCATGAAGATTGATTTAATTTCACAAAATTTTTTGTCAGGTAGTGTGGAGATTTGTTTTTGCATTAATTTTTTTGCCATGTAACGACAGCTATTGTGCTGTTTCAAGATGTTCAGCAGTTCTGAGACGACATAACATGACACTTTGTTTTAGGCCTACTGAGGGCCACATGCTGTTTTCTCTTTTCCTTCATCCTTCCTCAAAACTCATTCGTTTACTCAGAATTAGCTCATTTCCTCTCATCTCACAATTTGACTCCAGTTGTTTTCCTGTCAGTTTTGCCTTCCCGAAACCCTTGAATTTCTTGATATCTGGTCTAAATTTTTCTGTCCCACGGACTCCTGTTCAATACGTATTTCTTCTCTAAGATCTTTTCTGTCTTGCTTCCCCACCGATGTTCTGTGTCTGTTTTCCTGTTTAGGAAGACTGAGTGGACCTTCTTTGCTAATCTGTCTTCCTCCATCCACTCTAGATGTCTAAGGAGTTTAACACGTCTGTTCCTAATCTCATCTATTATTTTAGGGCTGAAAGAACACATTTGCTTATTTCGTCTCCAGACCCAGTTTTCTCTTTGTTCTTGATTCGACCTTATATTTTTCGTAGGATTCTTCATTCTATCTTTTCCATATCTTCCAATGACATTTTCCATCCAAATAAAAGTAGTTTTTTTTTTTACTTATGGAGGAATTTTGGGCTTACTACTTATTATAAGGCCTTAGTTTAACATCTTTATAACAATATTTTCACTGTACAGACTTTTCACATTCATACACTCTTTCTCCATTTTTTGAGTTCTGCTTTTATACCGTGAGAATGGATATTACCACAAACCGTTAATGATAGTAAAGAATATACAGACAGCTGCCCGTCATGCATTTTACAAAAAATTTGTAGGATTTCTCGCTGAACTGTGACACTCTACTCGGGATTGCACCCGTATCTTCTGATAAAGTTGACACATTATTGCAACAAGTCACCATTTCGACTAGACTCAGCAACAGCAGCACCTCACAAGAAGATAATTGCCAGCTGGATTAACGAAATATTACGAAAAGTTTTGTACGGCAGAATGGCCTAACGCAAGTCTTTCAATTGGATGCTATTTCGGCGTCTTGCGTGGCCCTAACCTACCCCAGTTATCCGATCGGGGAAAGGGGACATACAGTTTAACGTGGAATCCGAACCACGTGTCGTTTCAGACGAATCTATGCATCACTGACCGGTAAATGGTAGGCTACAAGCAGACTGAAAATTCCGTGGTTCTGCGGGTATTCGATCCCACGACATTTCTGCGTCGAGGGAAGCGCTTTACCGCTAGACCAGCCAGTCGGACTGTTGAAATATTGTTCAAACTTGACTTGAAGATCCGGCTCCAAACGTCACAATGAATAATGGCGTTGTTCCTCAACGTTGATTTTGAAAGTGTACTTTATTTTCAAGTGAATCTGTAACAGAAGTGGATTCGTCATCTCTTCACATAAAAACTGCGTGCCAGGCGTTGTAGTGCATAGCACGGTCATCATAAACACCTGCATAGGCTTTTTATGACGCTGTATCTGTACACTTGTAAACATGTGGCAGTACCATGAAGATCCGTGTAAATGCGCGGTTTGTTACGATGCATCGCGACATCATGCACTTTGACAACAGTGCTATGAACAATTATGCTGGACACACTACTTTTATATGACGGGGCTAGTGTCTCTTCATTTTTTTATAAATGCGCATGAAAATGAGCCGCGCTCAAATCTAGTAGTGCTGATTAAAGTACATTTAAAAAACTTTGAAAAATATGGTAAGTCAGTTCTTGTGTGAAATGATTTGTCTAAAGAAAGAAGTGGTTCATGGTGTGGGTTCCTGTAGTCATGTCCTAGTTCATGAACCACGAGCAACGTATGAGTGGCCAAGTAAGTGGTCCCGACAGTCGGGATACCAGTTACATTGGAATAAGGCTGGGCATCTCGGACATATTCTGAGTCGTGGTCACCTTTGTGCTCGTACGGCAAAGACTACCAAATCCACCGGTTAGTCCCTCAACCGTTAGGGGTAAAACTCAATGGGACTCGGGGCAAGTAAGGCTAGCAACCTGCTTCCCTGGTACTTTAAATATGATGCTGGCAACAATCAGAGCAAAATGCCTCGGACCTTTGGAGATGACGGAGTCCCACCTCTAACTCACAAACCAGGGACTCCTAAGATACGACTTGGCAAACAAATGGTAATGAGATGGGGAGCTATTAATATCAATGGGGGCTACCCTGGGAAGAAGGTAGAGCTGGCAGAGGCTGCACGTAAGATGGGGCTGGACGTTTTAGCTGTTAGTGACATTCGGGTAAGGGGTGAGAAAGAAGAGGAAGTGGGAGAATATAAGGTCTACCTGTCAGGAGTCAAAGCAGGAATAGCACAATCGGGTGTAGGGCTTTACATCAGGAAAGAAATGGAACCAAGCGTAGTTGCAATAAGGTATGTAAACGAACGACTGATGTGAATAGATTTGACAGTGTCTAGCAAGAAAATTAGGATTGTGTCAGTATATTCGCATTGTGAAGGGACAGATCAAGATAAGATGGATAGTTTTTATGAGGCACTCAGTGATGTAGTTGTTAGAGTAAAGGACAGGGATAGTTTTCTGCTCATGGGTGATTTTAATGCCAGGATTGGAAATCGAACAGAAGGGTATGAAAAGGTTATGGGTAAATTTGGAGAGGATATGGAGGCCAACAGGAACGGGAAACAACTCTTGGATTTCTGTGCAAGTATGGGCTTAGTAATCACAAACTCCTTTTTTAAACATAAGATCATTCACCGGTATACTTGGGAAGGCAGGGGAATCAGATCTGTCATTGACTATATAATAACAGATCAGGAATTCAGGAAGGCTGTGAGGGACACACGTGTATTCAGGGGATTCTTTGATGACACTGACCATTATTTAATCTGCAGTGAAATTGGGATTGTGAGGCCGAAAGTGCAGGAGGTCAGGTCCATATGTACGAGGATAAGAGTGGAGAAACTTCAGGATAAGGAAATCAGGCACAAGTACATAACAGCGATCTCAGAAATGTACCAGTTAGTTGAATGTAGTCAATTACAGTCATTCGAAAAGGAATGGACAAGGTACAGGGACACAGTACTAGAAGTGGCTAAAGAATGTCTTGGAACAGTAGTGTGTAAAAGTAGGATGAAGCAAACAGCTTGGTGGAATGACACAGTCAAGGCAGCCTGTAAAAGGAAAAGGAAGGAGTATCAAAAATGGCTACATACTAGAACTCAGGTAGACAGAGAAAGTTATGTTGAAGAAAGAAACAAAGCTAAACAGATAATTGCAGCATCCAAGAAGAAATCTTGGGAAGACTTCGGAAAAAGGTTGGAGACTATCGGTCAAGCTGCTGGAAAACCATTCTGGAGTGTAATTAGCAGTCTTCGAAAGGGAGGTAAGAAGGAAATGACAAGTATTTTGGACAGGTCAGGAAAACTGCTGGTGAATCCTGGGGATGCCTTGGGCAGATGGAGGGAATATTTTGAAGAGTTGCTCAATGTAGGTGAAAATACGATCAGTAATGTTTCAGATTTCGAGGTAGAATGGGATAGGAATGATGATGGAAATAGGATCACATTTGAGGAAGTGGAGAAAATGGTCAATAGACTGCAGTGCAATAAAGCAGCTGGGGTGGATGAAATTAAGTCGGAACTCATCAAATACAGTGGAATGTCAGGTCTTAAATGGCTACACAGGATAACTGAAATGGCCTGGGAGTCGGGACAGGTTCCATCAGACTGGACAAAAGCAGTAATCACACCAATCTTTAAACATGGAAACAGAAAAGATTGTAACAAGTATAGAGGTATCTCTTTAATCAGCGTTGTGGGTAAAATCTTCTCAGGTATTGTTGAAAGAAAAGTGCGAGTATTAGTTGAGGACCAATTGGATGAAAATCAGTGTGGGTTAAGGCCTCTTAGAGGTTGTCAGGACCAGATTTTTAGCTTGCGGCAAATAATGGAGAAGTGTTATGAGTGGAACAGGGAATTGTATCTATGCTTTATAGATATAGAAAAGGCATATGACCGGGTTCCTAGGAGGAAGTTATTGTCTGTTCTACGAGATTATGGAATAGGAGGCAAACTTTTGCAAGCAATTAAAGGTCTTTACATGGATAGTCAGGCAGCAGTTAGAGTTGACGGTAAATTGAGTTCATGGTTCAGAGTAGTTTCAGGGGTAAGACAAGGCTGCAACCTGTCTCCACTGTTGTTCGTATTATTTATGGATCATATGTTGAAAACAATAGACTGGCTGGGTGAGATTAAGATATGTGAACACAAAATAAGCAGTCTTGCATATGCGGATGACTTAGTTGTGATGGCAGATTCGATTGAAAGTTTGCAAAGTAATATTTCGGAACTAGATCAGAAATGTAAGGACTATGGTATGAAGATTAGCATCTCCAAAACGTAATGTCAGTGGGAAAGAAATATAAACGGATTGAGTGCCAAATAGGAGGAACAAAGTTAGAACAGGTGGACGGTTTCAAGTACTTTGGATGCATATTCTCACAGGATGACAACATAGTGAAAGAACTGGAAGCGAGGTGTAGCAAAGCTAATGCAGTGAGCGCTCAGCTACGATCTACTCTCTTCTGCAAGAGGGAAGTCAGTACCAAGACTAAGCTATCTGTGCACCGTTCAATCTTTCGACCAACTTTGTTGTATGGGAGCGAAAGCTGGGTGGATTCAGGTTACCTTATCAACAAGGTTGAGGCTACAGATATGAAAGTAGCTAGGATGATTGCAGGTACTAGTAGATGGGAACAATGGCAGGAGGGTGTTCACAATGAGGAAATCAAAGAAAACCTGGGAATGAACTGTATAGATGTAGCAGTCAGGGCGAACAGGCTTAGATGGTGGGGTCATGTTACACGCATGGGAGAAGCAAGGTTACCCAAGAGCCTCATGGGTTCAGCAGTAGAGGGTAGGAGGAGTCGGGGCACACCAAGGAGAAGGTACCTGGATTCGGTTAAGAATGATTTTGAAGTAATAGGTTTAACATCAGAAGAGGCAGCAATGTTAGCACTGAATAGGGGATCATGGAAGAATTTTATAAGGGGGCTATGCTCCAGACTGAACGCTGAAAGGCATAATCAGTCTTAAATGATAATGATGATGATGATGATGATGATGATGAAAGAAAGAAATAAAATAGATCAGAGAAACGTCTGACGCGCCTCGTTAACTGTACATGATTTCGAGGATCATTCTCTTGTGTATTTTAATCCTTACTTTTAGACAAATCATTTCACAAAACATTCGACCAACATTTTTTCAATGTTTTTATTTACAGTTTTGTTGTCAAAGCATGATATTATTGACACCTCATTTTCTTTCCTAGTGTCTTCTCGAAATGTCCTGAATTTTGTAGTTGATTCAAATTAAATCATTTTGACAGTGAAGTATCACACCAATCTAATTTTTTATGTGCAAAGTAGCTAGACCTTGAGGAGATGAACTTTTTGACACGTTTACACAACTAACAGCAGGAGGTCGTGAAACATTTTATTTCTCCTTCAAATTACTAATTCCGTTTTTTTAACTACCCTGATCACTTTCAAGCAGTTAAACTTCTTTTTTACGCTGGTCAGTTTGATAACCATTTGTCCGTTTCCGACTCTTGTTTGACTGTGAAAGTTTAGACAAAAATTCATTGTGTAATTTTCCTTCATATCACTAATTAGGTTTTTATTAATTATCGATGTACTTTAAAACAATTAAATACTTTTCTGTGATACTATAACTCATGCGGGTCAATTTGATACCCAAGTTTTCTATTTCTATCTCGTTTGGCTACGAAAATTCGGACAAAAATTTTCCCTCAAATCAATAATTATCTAGGAGACCCCTGGGCTGGACGGTAATGCTAAAATAAAAGGACCACAGTTCAGTTAAACGGACAAAGAAAAAGGATGTAATTTTTCCTCCTATCTACGTAATTCTGTAGCTCTCAATTCGTTCGAGCAATCAATCATTCATGATAGGAAACACAGTCATAGCTCAGTCACTCAAAATGATTCTGAAATTTTACTTGTTAGAAAGAAATCAGGCGATGATTCTTCTTCTCTGCAGGCTCGTGCTTTGCGGCAGTCTGCTAATCTGTACAAATAAAATGCCTCGTAATTTTGGGAGCGTTGTATAATCAGTCGGGAAACCTCATAGCAAGCGGATATTTGGCTTTGATGAAGTTTAGCCTTCCGAAGAAGTAATGGAGCTCTTGGATTATTAAATGCAGGTTCGTATCCAGTCTTTCGGAAGTTCCCTTCTGATCAACAACTACGCAATATATCGATAAATATCATTAATTCTCAAATTTCCAATACACACCTTTTATTTGAAGGAGCAATCTATATATATTTCCTTTTTAATCGTACAGTTTCGTCTCAGTTATCTTCTGTCATAAATCTCAATAATCAGATTACAGTTCTTCCAAACCAAGCTCAGGCTAATCGGCATGAAGACAAACTCGGAAGCTCCCTTTCTTTTTTTCTAACAACCACCAGAGAGAGTACTACAAAGAATACTTATGCGCTCATGGCATAGCTATTGTATGAGCTACTTTTCGCATGGATTCTGCGAGTATGAAGATAGAAAATTAGTAAACGTCATTCAAGGGTAGAATTGTATCTGAATAATTCATCGAATATAAAGAGATATTACAAGGAAAAAAACATCTGCGTGATATTTAATATATACTTTAAACCGTGAAACAGAGAAATTAGATCTAAAGGCAAACAGTCGTCACTATTTAAAGAATTAAAAAGAGGCTGACAGCTGTTCTGTTGTTCCCCTGGCCTGGGGCAGGAAGGAACCACTCGATTAGCTGTAGTGTAGTGTTAAGGCTATTATTAATTTAACTTTCCCCACAAATTTAACTTTAAAATGTAATCATGTTTCCTAAAAAATATTCACAAAAACGAAATAAAGACATGAGTTTACAAGTAGCGGAATGCCTCGAAATAAACTGAATCATCCAGTCTTCAACCACCATTTTCAGTTGGTTACTAAACGGATGCCTCAGTTTGTTTCCCTCTGCCACCTAAAAACCTAACGGTCTGAACTCGTCCATTGTTGATCCAAACAATCTGCCATCCATGTCTTTTCAGTAACCAATTAGGTCTAACTCTTGTCCATTTCGTAAAACAGGACAAGATTTTTCCATTTGACTTGTCAATTTGAAAAGTCTTATTTTGAAATCTAATCTGAAGTGCTCTCTGAAAAGTTGTTTAAGGAACGTCGAACTGACTACGTGCTTTCCTAAATTCCATTTCCTTTTCCATAACAGCTTCATTGCCTCTTCCATGTTTTCTGTAGACCAACTCTGACGATTTGTTTTGCTCTCCAACCCTCTAACCGTTTATGAAAAAAGAAGAAATGTCATTAGCAACAATGATAAGAACCTGACAATTTAGTAATGTATCTTAGAAGAGTTAGAACAGGGCAGTACAAAAAGATAGCCACTAGGAAAGAATGGTTGACCGACCACATGGGGCAGAAGTGAACCTCGGTCCTTCCCGCCGCAGTCCGTTCTGCCTCGACCTGTGACATTACCTACGGTTAAAAACCCGCAAAGCGCTTTGAAAAATAAACATCCTCTAAACGCACTGCAATAACGGCCCTAACATGTGTTTTGAGACTTTAAGAAAGAGAAAAACTGCAGATAAAGCATAATCGCTTGCCTTGCAGATAAAGAGTTACTAATATTGCAAGAGGAACGCGAGAAACAAGCGCAACACGTTACTGGCATAACAGTCAGACTTTCCTGTATTGGTTCCTTACCATTCTTGTCGTTTGTATAATAGTTCCTGAAAACGTTTCTTGGGTGCATGACTTTGCAGCCAAAACAAACCTGTAGTCCCTTTCTGCACCGTCGTTTCGTCCTGCCCCGGCTTCCCCTATTTCTTAAATACCTTTACTGCTTTCAAGTGAGTAAACCCTTATTTGCAAAACTAGACGTCACGCTGGTCAATTTAATTAGCAATTAGTCCATTTCTCACTCTTCGTTTGGCTGCAAAATTCGCTCTTTGTCAAATCAGTAATTAAGTCTATTTTAAAAAATATCTTCATTGCTGTCAAGCAATTAAATATTTCTCTTTTTCCAAAATTAACCTCACTCTGTTCAATTTAATACTATATCAATCCATTTCTCTTTCTTGGTTTGGTTATGAAATCACAGACATAAGTTTTTCCTCAAATAGCTTAGTAAGTATTTCTTAAATACTTTGATTGCTTTCAAGTAATTAAACCCTTACTGGTAAAACTAGACCTCACACTGGTCAATTTGATACCTCATTTGTCCATTTTCCACTCTTAATTGTGCTAAAAAAATTCGGACAAAAATGCACTGTGTAATTTATAGGTAGTCTTCTTTTCGCTCCGCTGAACCGTTTGAAAATAAGAAAGCCTCGTGGAACAACGTCATTCCTAAAATTTAATCAAGGCAGTGGTGCCCACCCAGAAGAAACTGGGTGTCGCTGTAATAATGTGACGTCATAGTAGCAAAAACTTCAAAGGCTTCCCTCGTGATATACTGTGTTCATCACAAGAATAAAGCTTATGTGAACATTAGACAATGTATTCCGTGTCTGCTAGAAGCTCACTGGACGTCGTTTCACGCTGAGCGGAAGCCAATATGTCTCGAGTACAGTCAAGTACGATAATAAGGACACGATGCGTTTGACGCATGCGTTACGCGCATACAGACCGAGCGATAATACGAATCAACTCGCACATTTAACTTCGACAGCGGTAGTTAGCCAGCTGGTCCGATGTGAGCAGCTGCAGTTACGATGTAAATAGAGACGGACAGAGACGCAATATAGCTTCGAACGTTGTTTAAATTTTAAAGAGAATGAAACACTACAGCAATACCGCACCCTTCTTAGCGGATGAGACGGAAAGCATAATATGCTCCAGTTCCCAGCTAACATAGTGTTGTTGTTGTTGTTGTTGTGGTCTCGCCGGCCGCAGTGGCCGAGCGGTTCTAGGCGCTTCAGTTTGGAACCGCGCGACCGGTACGGTCGCAGGTTCGAATCCTGCCTCGGGCATGGATGTGTGTGATGTCCTTAGGTTAGTTAGGTTTAAGTAGTTCTAAGTTCTAGGGGACTGATGACCTCAGATGTTAAGTCCCATGGTGCTCAGGGCCATTTGAACCATTTTGTTGTGGTCTTCAGTCCAGAGACTGGTTTAATGCAGCTCTCCATTCTACTCTA
Organism: Schistocerca piceifrons; assembly: GCF_021461385.2. Lineage (NCBI taxonomy): Eukaryota > Metazoa > Arthropoda > Insecta > Orthoptera > Acrididae > Schistocerca > Schistocerca piceifrons. The sequence goes on along the minus strand of NC_060143.1, from coordinate 275,651,006 downwards.
TCCTGTGCAAGCTTCTTCATCTCCCAAGTACCTACTGCAGCCTACATCCTTCTGAATCTGTTTAGTGTATTGGTCTCCCTCTACGATTTTTACCCTCCTCGCTGGCCTCCAGTACTAAACTGGTGATCCCTTGATGTCTCAGAATATGTCATACCAAGTGATCCCTTCTTCTAGTCAAGTTGTGTCACAAATTTCTCTTCTCCACAATTCTATTCAATACCTCATCATTAGTTATGTGATCTACCCATCTAATCTTCAGCATTCCTCTGTAGCAAGCTACCATAGTATAGTAATTAAAAACAAGTGTGATGAAAGTACCCAACTTAAACACAGGATAATTTTTCTGCGCGACGTATGTGTGACACAAAACTGTACTGCATAGATTTCACCATGCAGTTAAATATTGAAGGTAGTGAAAGTATTAATGACAATCAGTCGCCTGATCCTCTCTCAATTCCTTCCATGTCCGAATCCGAGAAACACATTTCAGTACTGGATCTGTCATCTGATACACTGACAACGAGCAGATGAAAAATAGAATCCACGAAGCCATCCCAAGCGCAGCTTTTTCTTCTCCTCTTTTACGACGTGCCGTTCTGCATCCCGCCAGCGTTCGACAGTGACGTGTGACGGATCTTCGTGCATTAGCTCCAGTACGTCTGGCAGGTTAATTGTCTTGTTACTTCTCACGACAAATCCCTCGGCTCCAGCAGATCAGTTCTGTTGGGTTCATATTGCGGAGGTTTGAAAGTTTCATAGTAACACAGTAATAAGATACTCGTATCTAATACATAGGACCTACTTTCAGGAACGCAACAACACCAGTGTCATGTGCTACGGCTGCTCACCAATCATCGCGTTTGTGTTTGTTTACATCAGCCTTACTCTTGTGATGAGCAAAGTACAGGGTGTCCAGAAAAGGGCTCCCTCATTTCAAAATTAAATATCTCGAAAACAAAGATCGATACAGGAATGCAGTAAACGGTATGTTTATTGTGAAAGCTGTAAGAAGTTTATACAGGAGTTTGAAATAATAGTTACAAAAGCTGCTAACACACGGCGCTGTACGCTGTAGAGCTCATATCAGCATACAAAAGTGAAATAATCGTATGAAAACAATCTTTGCAAACAAGCACATCACAATGTCTTCAAAATGTTCACCATTGGCACTACAGATATGGCGGAAACGAAGAATGAAATTCGCCATCACAGTTCGTAGTGTCTCAGCCGAAATGGATTCACATGCCACAGAGATCGCCGATTCAAGCTCGTCCAGCGTGGCGGGATGCTTCGGGTAGACCATGCCTTTCACTGTGCCCCACAAAAAAAAGTCACAGGGAGTCAAATCCGTCGAATATGGAGGCCAATCCATACCTGCATCAGTAAATTTGGGATATTCCAAAGCAATGACTCGATTCCCGAAGTATTCCTTAAGAAAGCGAAACACTTGTTCGGTCCGATGTGGTCGGGCTCCATCTTGCATAAACAATTCAGTACTTGGTCGATCCTCTAACGCTTGCTTTGTGGCGACAAATTGTTCCAAAATTGCAACGTAACGTGCACCAGTGACCGTTTCTCGAATGAAAAAAGGGCCAATAATGCCTCTGCTGCATACTGCAGCCCACACAGTAACTTTAGGAGAATACAGGAGTTTCGCTTCACACCAATATGGCTTTTCGGAACCCCAAAATCGCCAGTTCTGCTTATTCACGTATCCATTCAGGTGGAAGTGTGCTTCATCTGTAAACCAGATGCAGCCAACATCAAATCCTTCACTATCAATCATTGTGAGCATCTGATTAGCAAAGGCAACCCTTTGTTGCACAGCCCGTACGGGTATGGCCTGGTCCGTTTGAATTTTGAATGGAAACATGTGTAGGCTCTTTCTCAGTATTTTCTGCGTGCTGGAACGCTTCAAACCAGTCTCAGATGCAATTCTACGGACGGATGACATTGGATTTCGCTGAATAATTCCAGAAACTGTGGCGATATTTTCAGGCGTAACTGCGGTTTGCTTGCGGCCAACGTGCCCCACTAGATCATCAGTTACGCTGCCTGTTCGTTGAAATTTTGCGAAGAACGTACGAATGGTTTTCCCATCGGGTCCTTTTGGAACATTAAATCGTGCTTGAAAACTTCGCCTTGTTGCCGTAGGACTCTCTTATAACCTGTGGTACTCTAGCATCAGAAAAACACGTTGTTCAATGGAGTACATGGTTTTAATCTCTTCCTTCGGTACGCTAACCTCCATTCACGTTTCAATAGTGGAACTGATCGTTCTGGGCTACGGATCACTATTTATACTAGGCATTACGTATGGCGATTACAGCGCCATCTGTTAGCAGCTTTTGTAACTATTATTTCAAACTGCTGTATAAACTTCTTAGAGCTTTCACAATAAACATAGCGTTTACTGCATTCCTCTATCGATCTTTGTTTTCGAGATATTAATTTTGAAATCAGGGAGTCCTTTACTGGACACCCTGTGTAGTCTCCAGCGAATGTACGTTGCGCGCTGTACATAACTGTACGTAGCGGGTGACATTTACGGCGTGGGCATAACCGACTCTACGTTAAGCAAGAGGTGCGTGCTTTCCGTAGCGGCGCTGTACGTGTCGGCGTGGCGTGGCTGGTTCGCGCTGCTGTGGCGCCCAGTACCAGCCAGATGCCTGCCGCCTGCTGAAGGTCCCGCAAAAACAGCCACACGCCGCGCCGGCTCTGGCTGGGAACGCAGCTGCAGCGGCTGGCCTTGTTCTCGCTAGGGGCTGCCTAGAGTGCTCGCTGGCCACCACTTACGTAAGCGTTACGTAACACCACACCGGCACGTATGCTAGAACGCTCGAAAATTGGGCCGGCACTAATGGCCGAGCAACAGGTCGCTAATTAATGGCGCCGAACGCGGCTGCTACGTGTTTTGCTACATTGTAGTTGGTAAATGGTCGCTATTCCGGGTAACGTCAATTACTTTCAAAATGGTTCAAATGGCTCTGAGCACAATGGGACTTAACATCTATGGTCATCAGTCCCCTAGAACTTAGAACTACTTAAACCTAACTAACCTAAGGGCATCACACAACACCCAGTCATTACGAGGCAGAGAAAATCCCTGACCCCTCCGGGAATACGTCAATTACTGCCAGCAGTTGATGTGACGCATTGGGCAACGGGAGAGGGGGAGAGAGAGAGAGACAGAGAGAGAGAGAGATTTATTTTCGTGATTACAGCCTACTATCTGAAAAACTAAAATAGCCATACAAATCACATTTCTTGGGCAGTAATATTTATTTATTTATTTATTCTTCCGTGGGACCAAATTAAGGAGAAGTCTCCATGGTCATAGAAAGAGTCAATACATGAAGTTATAACACGATTGTAGAAACAGATAAAATGAAGTATAAGAAACATATTCAGGCGACAAGTCGTAAGTTTAAATAAAGAAAATCAACTACGTAACACTGGAATTTGCTTAATTTTTCAGCTCTTCCAGGAGCTCCTCGACAGAATAGAAGGAGTGAGCCATGAGGAAACTCTTCAGTTTAGACTTAAAAGAGTTTGGGCTGCTGCTAAGATTTTTGAGTTCTTGTGGTAGCTTATTGATAATGGATGCAGCAGAATACTGCACTCCTTTCTGCACAAGAGTCAAGGAAGTTCACTCCACATGCAGATTTGATTTCTGCCTAGTAGTAACTGAGTGATAGCTGCTAACAACAAACGACGTTAAAGAAAATATATACGGTGAGGGCAATGTCAGAATTCCCAGACTATTGAATAGGGGTCGACAAGAGGTCCTCGAACTTACACCACATACAGCTCGAACAGCCCGTTTTTGAGCCAAAAATACCCTTTCTGAATCAGAAGAATTACCCCAAAAGATAATACCATACGGCATAAGCGTATGAAAATATGCGAAGTACACTACCTTTCGTGTTGAACTGTCACTTATTTCAGATACTGTTCTGATGGTAAATAAAGCAGCATTTAGTTTCTGAACAAGATCCTGAACATGGACTTTCCACAACAGCTTACTATCTATCCGAACGCCTAGGAACTTGAACTGTTCCGTCTCGCTTATAATATTCCCATTCTGTCTGATCAAAATATCGGTTCTTGTTGAATTGTGAGTTAGAAACTGTAAAAACTGAGTCCTACTGTGATTTAGCATCAAATTATTTTCCACAAGCCACGAACTTATTTCATGAACTACATTACTTGATACTGTTTCAATATTACACACAAGATCCTTCACTAACAAGCTGGTGTCATCAGCAAACAGGAATATTTTTGAGTCACCTGTAATACTACAAGGCATATCATTTATATAAATAACAAACAGCAGTGGCCCCGGCACCGACCCTTGGGGAACACCCCACTTAACAGTGCATCATTGGGACTGAACATCACTAATATTTTGAGGTCAACACAGTCAAAAGCCTACGTTAAATCAAAGAAAACACCTAGCGTTCGCAACCTTTTATTTAATCCGTCCAAAACCTCACAGAGAAAAGAGAATATAGGATTTTCAGTTGTTAAACTATTTCTAAGTTTATGTATGTACTATTTGTTTCTGATACTTAATTTTTTTAAAACTATAACTACTTCTACTACTACATAATTACAACAAAACCCTTATCCAGTTACTACTATGAGCACTAGAGAATCTATTCCGTGTTTGTTCCTTTATTTTGGTGCACTTAACTTGCACACGGTTGTTTGCACTACTACATCCGCCATGATACTACCCCGGTCAACATCTGTTGTGTGTTGGATTCCTCGAGCGTCAGGCAGCGAGTCAGCAGAATTTCCGCTGTAGCAAGCAGTTCCACCCATCACTGTCACGTCTTAAACTCCACAAAATGGTTCAAATGGTTCTGAGCACTATGCGACTTAACTGCTGAGGTCATCAGTCGCCTAGAACTTAGAACTAATTAAACATAACTAACCTAAGGACATCACACACATCCATGCCCGAGGCAGGATTCGAACCTGCGACCGTAGCGGTCGCTCGGCTCCAGACTGTAGCGCCTAGAACCGCATGGCCACTCCAGCTGGCTAAAGTCCACATTTCCGTGATCACTTGGACCAACGCAGTGTAGATTCTTGGAACACTATTTCATTCGGTGATCGGCGACGCCAGTATTCTTCCCTCCATCTGCAGAGTATGCTGTCTAGCCTGGATGGTAGCATGCTGACTTATAGCTGAACACTTTGTGAAGTCTTCCTTGGACTTCCTGGATACTGCACTGCAGTATCGTCCAAGATGCGCCAGGTCGACTCGCTCCTTAATGCTACGTTGGGACCCAACATCGTTAATACCTGACGTCCATTACCAGCCGCATCTTCATAGAGCGCGCAGTTCACAATGTGTGTTCTGGTGCCGCGCGGAATTAGCCGAGCGGTCTGAGGCGCTGCAGTCATGGACTGTGCGGCTGGTCCCGGCGGAGGTTCGAGTCCTCCCTCGGGCATGGGTGTGTGTGTGTTTGTCCTTAGGATAATTTAGGTTAAGTAGTGTGTAAGCTTAGGGACTGATGGCCTTAGCAGTTAACTCCCATAAGATTTCACACACATATGAACATTTTTTGTGTTCTGGTGTGCCCACAGTGCCGCAGGTGCAACTGTCATTCATCTTACGCCATCCCTGTTTATGTCTTACAAGTGCCGCGGAGATAAAATAGGAAATGGTGTCTTGTTGTGAACGTGTGGTGAAGTGTGATATGGAAGCCAATACAGTGCGTCCACAACATATAAATTATATAAAGAATAGCAGGTGACAGTGTTTGTTTTCGGTAAACTCATCAACATCTCTGGCGTAATAATCGTATAAAGCGCCGCCAGAGAGAAACTTGACTAACTCTTCTTTTGTCTCGCTGCACAAGACGAAGTCGTGTAATAGCTCCTCTGACTCTCACTGTTTGTAAAACTTTGCGCTTAATTTCAGAATATAATTCCATTGTCAAAATATTAACCCACTTTCTTCCTTTCTGAAAAGCTCCCCTCCTTGAATTATTAAGTAAATACGTAAGAGTTTTTCTAACAGCCATAAGAAATTACAGATCGCGAACATAAACCGCTAGAAAAAAAATGCGTGCTTCACCTGCCTTCTTTAACAGTATTACAGGAATAAAAATCAGTAGAATATTTAGTCTTTTACTGACACAGTAAAACATGAGTGTTCAGGAATAACTTCCTTTTTGCTTACGTAATAAAATGCTCTCACTTGATCGATTTTGCTTCACAAAATATGATAACAAAAAAACGGTTCAAATGGCTCTGAGCACTATGGGACTTAACTTCTGATGTCATCAGTTCCCTAGAACTTAGAACTACTGAAACCGAACTAACCTAAGGACATCACACACATCCATGCCCAAGGCAGGATTCGAACCTGCGACCGTAGTGGTCACGCGGTTCCAGACTGTAGCGCCTAGAACCGCTCAGCCACCCCGGCCGGCATATGATAACAGTGAATGTTTTATTAAAGAATTAACATGAAGACATAAACTGATCAGATAACCGAAGCCGAGTTTTTTTTTTTTTTCATTCTGGATGATCAAATAATAATTATTATTTCATTATAATAATTTTTCATTACGTGAGTGCTTGTATTGACAATCTCTCTCGGTAGTGCACGTTGTACGTCGGGCAAACCTAAGCAATTTCGTACTATTGCCATCGCATACGCAAAGTCTTAACAGGCATATTACTGCACAAGATTAATTTTAACAACATTTCAAAACCTTTTGCTCACGGAATGTCAAATCATTAGCAGTGACAAACGTAAGGCAATTTTCTGTGCTTTGTTGCCGTATTCATTTCATTGTTTCCACACGCCGAGAAGCTGCGGCGAGCATGTATGTGAATCATTACAGGCAATTCCGGCCACCTAACCACCGACCAAGTAAGATCAATACGATCATTCATTCTTAAAATTTATATATAAAATAAATTCAAATAAAAATGGGCTCCAAGAGAGGGAAGGTCACTACAATCTGTCTTCTGATTTTGTGTAGATACATAGGATACGAGTCATGGCACTCAGGTAATGTATAAATCCACTCGACGGGTTACAAAATCTCATTTATTATCCCTCCCTGGTGTTCGGGAGAAATTCGTATTATTTCCTGCCTGTGCCCGAAGTGACCCATTCATTTTGCCACAGTTGCAATATGCTATCTTTATTCCTCTTTTCAAATTGGCCTTCTGAGAGAGAGAGAGAGAGAGAGAGAGAGAGAGAGAGAGAGAGAGGTAGGTAGGTCGGAAAACCTCAGCTGCCCATTAAATTTGCAACACCATGTGAAGGTGCAGGTAATTATCGTCAAATTGGCATTAAGACCATACAGGCTTGGATATTAGAATCATTAAGACAATATTTAATGACGACCGTAAAAAGCAGCTACAAGAAACGCAGTCCACATACTGAATATAAGGAGACCGTTAACCTCCATACCCATGATTCTTCAGAGAATCGAACTTCCGTGCATAAGACAGTTTCAAACATCTGATTACGTTACATAACAGTTAATGCGTTAGACAGCTGACGCCTTAATTGTGATAGTTTTGTTACTGCCAGATTATTGCAAACACGCTACTGAAAAACTCAAAACCAAACCGGTAATAAATTAAAACGCCAAGCTTGCTGCTAAAGTTTCAGCGCACGAAAACAAACATGTAGTAAGCCCTTTCATTATTGCGTATGGCCTCGAGCGAGAAAACGTTTACTCAAGGTATGAAACTTTGTCTGAAGTTCGCTAGAAGTCGCTAAGTAATCTCATTCCCAAGCACTGGATGTACTCAGTCTGGGTAATTTGGGCTCCGTGTTTTTTTTTTTTTTTTTCATTTCTTTAAATCTAGTTTTCCACGTATCTCAATGTTTGTGATGTCATATATCCTGAACTATGGGTCGTGCAATGATGATATAGTAATGCAGGTACTTTCAGTGGTATATGTGGATACTGTCTGCAAAACGTGTTGCAAATAGGGTTATTAGTAAAGAAGTACTTAATTGAAACGTCATGCCTGATAGTGACTTATCGTGTTAAACCTTTGACGTAAGATTATACCTCTTAACGAGTAAATTATGACAGCATAATTAAGACACTGCGTTCCACTGAGACGCAGCTTTGTTGTTCCGCGCTATTACTTCTCTCATTCGTCGTACATGAAATCCTGAATATTAAATTTTTTGTTGCCCCCTGTCCCCGGGAGATAGACGAACACGTAGCTGAGACTGGATGACTATTTTAGGAGTTTAGTAACATACAGGGTGTTTAACAATTCATGTTACACACTTCTAGAGGTTGTAGAGGAGACTTAGTAGAGCAAGATTTACACAGGAAACCATGTCCGGAAACGTCACTCATCGACGGTACAGAGAATCAAAAATGTAGGTGCCAGCCCCTGTAAACGTATGTATATACGTGGTGGTTCCGTAATGATGATGTTACAAACTCTGAAGGATGGTGGAGAAGGGTAAATGTATCAATTTGTGGTAAGAGTCTCTGTAGCGGAAACGAAGGACTCGAAAGTTATAAGTGAAAACCGTTCTGGTACTTCTGATAATGGAATACGTGTACGGTAATGTTGATGCCAAGATTGTATAGTAGGCAACTTTCAGAGGTGGTAGTGCGGGCAAAAACAAGAAAAAAATGTCCAGTAAACATGGGCTCCAAAATGCATACCTTTAGAGCTGTGAGGACCTCTTCAATAGAGGAGATGTGTTTCAGACTAGCAAAGATTAACAAGTGTTCATAGCTTCTCAGGTATGCATTTAGAGAAGATATTTCCTAGACATTTTTGTTATCTTGGTTCATACTACCACCTCTGAACGTTCCATACCCTACATTATTAGCAGCGACAGTACCAGTACATGTATTCCACTGTCAGAGATACCACAATGAATTTCGCTTGTAACTTTCGACTCGTTCGTTTACGAACCAAGGACCCTAACCACAAATTGATATATTTATCCTTCTCCAGAATCCTTGAAAGTTTGTAACGTCATTGCGGAATCACCTTGTATATACATACATTTACACGAGCCGGCACCTATAACTTTGACCCTCTGTAGCGCCGTTGGCTGATACTTCTGGTCACGGGTTCAAAATGGTTCAAATGGCTCTGAGCACTATGGGACTTAACTTCTGAGGTCATCAGTCCCCTAGAACTTAGAACTACTTAAGCCTAACTAACCTAAGGACATCACACATAGCCATGCCCGAGGCAGGATTCGAACCTGCGACTGGTCACAGGTTCCTATATAAAACTTAGTTTACCCTCCAAAACCTCTAGATCTGTAAAATAAATTGTGAAACACCCTGTCGATATTACGTGTCGTGTTCTCATTCAGGAACTTCATTTATTTTAATGTTGGTTATTAAAAAAAAAGAACGAACAATAGGGTTTAACGTCCTGACGACAATGAGGACCTTGGAGACAGCATAAGCACGGAATTATAAGAATGGGGAAGGTAATCGGCCGTGACCTTTTCAAAGAAACCATCGCGGTATCTGCCTGGAGCGATTTAGAGAAATCGCGGAAAACCTAAAATGGTTCAAATGGCTCTGAGCACTATGGGACTCAACTGCTGAGGTCATTAGTCCCCTAGAACTTAGAACTAGTTAAACCTAACTAACCTAAGGACATCACACACATCCATGCCCGAGGCAGGATTCGAACCTGCGACCGTAGCGGTCTCGCGGTTCCAGACTGCAGCGCCAGAACCGCGCGGCCACTTCGGCCGGCGCGGAAAACCTAAATCTGGATGACTGGACAGGGATTTTAATCGTCGTCCTCCCGAGTGCGAGTCAACTACGCTAATCACTGCGCCACCTTACTCGGTAATGTTGGTCATTAGTGACGACACTGTGTAACAAATAGAAACATCTGTCAGCACGCGTCGGCAATCGGTAACGGCAGGACTGCGTCCCACTGAGACGTAGCTTTGTTGAACAACAAAGCTACGTATTACTTCTCTCATTCGTCGGGATCCCAACCGAGTCTTGTGGTGTGAATACGAAGTCATTCGGTTAAGGAGGGTCATAATCAACGATGGATAGTATCTCAGCAGCCTTACCCAGCGAGATTGCGATTGGAGGGACATATTGCGGACACGGCCGTGCTGGATGGAATAATCACGTCACGCACAGTGACGAAAATATGGAAACACCGCGAGGAGTGCATGCTTGAGCCTAAATGCTGATGCCGGACAAGCCTGCAGTTGGCGCTTTTATATTTGACGACGAACGGCACCTTTGCAGCGTTCTGAATGCTTTGGAAGAGTCAGACGTGGTCAGAACAGCATTCTGTGTAGCTGTGGGTGCATTTATGTCGGAGCTGAGTGAGTTCGAGATGGGCAAAATGCTCGTATTGTGGGTGCCTCCGTAGCCAGGTGAGCCGAAATGTTTGACGTTTCAAGAGGCACCGCATGGAAGATTTATACCGCATCCGCGGAAAGTGGGAAAACATCATCCGTTAAGTCACAATGTGGACGAAAGAGTGTGTTGAGAAATAGTCAACACCAAATAACGTGAAGGGAGCTTCATAAGCATTTTAGGACGACGACCTGTAATTCCAAAACCACTAACCAGGGATGCAAATGCCCGTAACAGGAAATCTTGGTGGCGAGACAGTATAACCTGGTCTATGAAGCAATGGAGTCTTGTTTCATATCATTTCCAACTTCCCGACTAATTTACGCCCCATGAGGGTAACATGACAGGGTTCGATGCTGATGTAGGCAGCAGTGTCTTGGTATTCCATGGGCCCCATTTTTACTCTACAGCGTCGGGTTATTACCAATTTGGATGATCACGTCCACTCGCGGCACGACGTTTTCGCCGATGGTGATTCTGATTTCCTAGACGATAGGGTCGCCTTCACAGGTTGCATCGTCCGGGAGTAGTTTAGTGAGCAGGAGGGTGAATTGTCGCATCTTACTACCCACCATAATCACCAGATGTCAATATTGTTCAGCATTTGTGGTCTGCTTTGGAGAAAAGGGTGTTTTTTTGCTATCGTCCTCCACCGTCGTTACCTAAATTTGCCACTATTTTGCAATAAGGATGTTGCGAGATTCTCTTCAAAACCAATCAGGACTTGTATTTATCCAGTCCAAACCTGGATCCGAATGGACCTACGGGGATTTGAACCGTCGTCCTCCAGAATGCGAATCAGCGTTCTAAACATTGCATCATCTCTCTCGGTTATGCAACAAAACAAATGTCCTCATGGATATGGTGTGATCAGCGACAACAATAGTCAGCATCGCAACACACACATCCGTGAGTGTTTTCGTCGAAGGAACTAACGTTGCCGAAATGAATTCGTCACTGCCACGCGAGCGCACCACCTGGAGGGATACTGTCGTTTCATAACCACACCTCTGGTGCGTATAGCCGGTAATTTGAACGGCAAATGCTACTTTTCCGGAGTCTTAAAGCAGGTGGCTGTGCCCTTTCTTCGAGGTCTCCGTAACATTCCCTTTCAACAGAAAAACGCAAGACCGCACGTTGTCTGTTCTGTTCCGACCTACTGCGATACGCTGGTTGTTGAACTGATACCTACAGCAGTACGTTCTCCCCACCTCTCGCTCATTGAAACCAACTGAGCGAGCGACTGGCACACTAGCCATTACCATTGATTGGCATACACACGGATCAGCAAAACTTAAAGACGGGGTAGATAAAGTAACGTAATATATTAACTGCTGAGTGGAAATGAATGAAAGTGCGGAAGAGTGTCGTCGGAAGCCTCGCAGTCGTGCACAGAAAGCATGACGTCACATGGCGTGAGGTCAGCGTGACTATAGCGCCAAACGGGGCTGGCCTCGCAAGGCGAGGCAGAAGAAGGAACGGGGAAAGACATCCTACGTCTACCAGAGAGCAGTTACGGTGCACTGTGGTGGTGTCCTTCATTGTAACATCGCCCAGAGGCAATATTTGATTGACTTTACACTGATAATAACGGTGGGAAAGAGTGACGATGGTACCCCAAGAATTTGGTATTGGTCACAGCATTTTTGCACGTGTATGGGGAGCGTTCCGAACCATAGCCACTGGTGGCCAAAGACGTGGTCGACCACGGTCAACTACAGCAATAGATGACCTCCACATTGTGCTAAGGGCAAAAAGAGATCCACGTTGAACTCAGGATGGAACTGAAACCAAATTTAACAGTACTACATGGCACGCTGCACAGTGGCACAAGTTTGGTCCCATAGGAACTTACCACAAATTTCCAAAATTTCCACAGTGGCGCGGGGACTGCATGGGGTCGGTCTCTCTGCCCGAGGCCCAGTACGTTGTGTTCCACTGACACCCGCACATCGGTGACAACATTTGGTATGGTGGCAAGAGCACAGTGGCTGGACCATCGAGAAGTGGGGTCACGTGCTCTTCTCGGATGTAAGCAGATTCAGTCTGAATAGTGACTCTGGACATATCTTCATATGGCGAGAGGTGAGAACACATCATAGACCCATGAACATTGCCGAACATGATCGTTTCGTTGGTCCAAGTTCTATGGTGCGGGGAGGCTTCATTTTGCAAGGTCGTACAGACCTCCAAACCTTTGAACATTCACCGGTCAACTTTATAACGACCCTGAGCTTCTTCCCCTCGTGCTTCTCCTCGGGGCTGCATTCGACCCTGACTTCACTTATACGGATGACATTACGCGACCGCATCGAACGGTGCACTTGCAGCAGCGCTTGGAAAGACAGGATATTCGGCGAATGGGCCAGCCTGACCGTTCCCCAGACGGAAATTCCGTTGGATGTGTTGGGAAGACGTACTGCAGCACTTCCATGAGCAACTACGACGATGCAGCGTTTGTCTCACGCCGTGGTGGCAGAGTGGAATGCCCTTTGTGGTCCGTGGTGATCATATAAGCTATTAAGGGCCAAGCGCCTTCCTTCGTAACATCGAGGAGACAATCATTAATCGCAGTGGATTCATTACAATTGTTGTTGTTGTGGTCTTCAGTACTCTATCCTGTGCACGCTGCTTCATCTCCCAGTACCTATTGCAACCTACATCCTTCTGAATCTGTTTAGTGTATTCATCTCTTCGTCTCCCTCTGCGATTTTCACCCTCCACGCCGCCCTCCAATACTAAATTGGTGATCCCTTGACGCCTCAGAATATGTCCTACCAAACGATCCCTTCTCCTAGTCAAGTTGTGCCACAAATTTCTCTTCTCTCCAATTCTATTCAGTACCTCCTCATTAGTTATGCGATCTACCCATCTAATCTTCAGCATTCTTCTGTAGCATCACATTTCGAAAGCTTCTATTCTCTTCTTGTCTAAACTATTTATCGTCCATGTTTCACTTCCGTACATGGCTACACTCCATACAAATACTTTCAGAAACGACTTCCTAACACTTAAATCTATACTCGATGTTAACAAATTTCTCTTCTTCAGAAACGCTTTCCTTGCCATTGGCAGTCTACATTTTATATCCTCTACTTCGACCATCATCAGTTATTTTGATCCCCAAATAGCATAACTCCTTTACTATTTTAAGCGTCTCATTTCCTAATCTAATTCCCGCAGCATCACCCGATTTACTTCGACTACATTCCGTTATCCTCGTTTTGCTTTTGTTGATGTTCATCTTATATCCTCCTTTCAAGACACTGTCCGTTCCGTTTAGCTGCTCTTCCAGGTCATTTGCTGTCTCTGACAGAATTACAATGTCATCGGCGAACCTCAAAGTTTTAATTTCTTCTCCTTGGATTTTAGTACATACTCCGAATTTTTCTTTTGTTTCCTATATTGCTTGCTCAATATACAGATTGAATATCATCGGGGAGAGGCTACAACCCTATCTCACTCCCCTCCCAACCACTGCTTCAATTTCATGCCCCTCGACTCTTATAACTGCCATCTGGTTTCTGTACTAATTGTAAATAGCCTTTCGTTCCCTGTATTTTACCCCCGCCACGATTACTATCTTCGAATTAAAGTCTCATTTCTAGTCGTCTCATTGCATATTTCTTTCAGTTGTTTTCTTTACTATACTGTAGCAGTTCTTTCCACGAGGGGCGTGGTGGAAAGTAATGCCTCCAAATTTTTTTATGTGAGAGCTCTTCGAACTTTTTGAAACAAAACAAAGTCGTTAATATTCTACGTCATTATTCGTCACGTCTACATATTTGCGGCTCTCTGCCAATAGAGGGCTCAGAATTGTAGCGTATCATGTGGTTGTGTGCAACGTAACTACGACGGTGCGTGCGAAACGGCTTGCTGTAATCGAGTTTCGAATTCGAAGAATTAGTCCTCACGAGGAGCACCGTCTCCTTCAGCGTAACACTGCCAGACATCTGCACCAATCCGACGCCTTGGGTTCGCTGTCATCGATCACCATCCATTCATCCCGAATTGGCCCCATCCGATTTTCATCCGTTTCCATAACTTAAAGGACGCCTTCGAGGACCACTTTGATACTGATGAAATGGTGCAAGCATAGGTGAGATTGTAGCTCCGTTAACAAAGTCAAACATTCTACATTGAAGGTATCAACAAAATGGTCTCTAAATTGGCGATTTATCTGGTAGTAAATATGCAATCAGTCGCTTTTTTTATCTTTTCGATACGATTTATTCGCCCATGAACTAGTTTTCGAGCCACTGCAGGCTCATCATCAGATCGAGGTGGTACTGAACATTGTGTTGTGAAGCAACTGTAGCTAATTGCAGTGCTGATGAGCGCACTGCCTTGGGGTATCCATATCAGATCTCTACCTATAATGTACACAAATATACACAGTATTTAGCAGTACTTGGTTTTACACTGATTCACGGAAAGTAAACACTAAATCTGCTTGTGCAGTAACTTGAAAAAATGTTCATAGTTGAATAAATCGTGTCAAAAAACCAAAAAAGCGACTGACTGCATACTTGTTGTTGTTGTTGTTGTTGTTGTGGTCTTCAGTCCAGAGACTGGTGTGATGCAGCTCTCCATGCTACTCTATCCTGTGCAAGCTTCTTCATCTCCCAGTACTTACTGCAACCTACATTCTTCTGAATCTGCCTAGTGTATCCATCTCTCGGTCTCCCTCTACGGTTTTTACCCTCCACGCTGCCCTCCAATGCTAAATTGGTGATCCCTTGATGCCTCAGAATATGTCCTACCAAGCGATCCCTTCTCCTAGTCAAGTTGTGCCACAAATCTCACTTCTCCCCAATTCTGTTCAATACCTCCTCATTAGTTGTGTGATCTATCCGTCTAGTCTTCAGCATTGTCATGTAAAACCACATTTCGAAAGCTTCTATTCTCTTCTTGTCTAAACTATTTCTCGTCCATGCTTCACTTCCATACATGGCCATACTCCATACACATACTTTCAGAAACGACTTCCTCACACTTAAATCTATACTCGATGTTAACAAATTTCTCTTCTTCAGAAACGCTTTCCTTTGCCATTGCCAGTCTTTATTTTATATCCTCTCTACTTCGACCATCATCAGTTATTTTGCTCCCCAAATAGCAAACCTCCTTCACTACTTTAAGTGCCTCTTTTCCTAATCTAATTCCCTCAGCATCACCCGGCTTAATTCGACTACATTCCATTATCCTCGTTTTGCTTTTGTTGATGTTCATCTTATATCCTCCTTTCAAGAGACTGTCCATTACGTTCAGCTGCTCTTCCAGGTCCTTTTCTGTCTGTGACTGAATTACAATGTCATCGGCGAACCTCAAAGCTTTAATTTCTTCTCCATGGATTTTAATTCCTACTCCGAATTTTCTTTTGTTTATTACCAGAT
The DNA here is from genome assembly GCF_021461385.2 of Schistocerca piceifrons. Taxonomy (NCBI): domain Eukaryota; kingdom Metazoa; phylum Arthropoda; class Insecta; order Orthoptera; family Acrididae; genus Schistocerca; species Schistocerca piceifrons. The sequence goes on along the minus strand of NC_060143.1, from coordinate 275,635,243 downwards.
AAATCGCTACTTTAGATGCAGTTCGTCATCCACAATGGATATACTGTCTCTCGTTGGGACATCAAGAATAAAGATGTAGAATGTTGAAGTTTGTTTATTTAAAACACTTTTACGAGTTTTCACATAAAAAATTCGGAGGCATTAGTTTCCAGCACGCTCACTTGTGTATGGTCGAAGTTTCAACGAGCTTTGTCACTTGGCAGTGACACATCGTCAGAAGGCTACTTCCGACCTTACGTTTTACACATTAGTGTAGTTTCCTTCACCCAAGCTTAGTTCGACTAGGAGCACTACCGGGTGAGATCCGCTGCGGCTATCAGAGGCGGCAGCTCTCTCTATATCACCAAATCATCTACAAACTTAATCACGTTTCTTGCTGCTGTGCTGTAGACGCACGGTAAATAAAACTTGATTATTTGCTGTCGTTTCTCGTGTTGCAGTTTCAACAGCCAGCAGTGTACCAGCTTCTCTTTTTGGCGGAACGCGAGGCAGTTAGCGGCAGTCGTTCAAGCACGGAAGACTGATGTACAAACCGGCTCCCACTTGCTACCGAACTAGGCGCGGCAATTAGGGGCTTCAGAAATCCCCGTCCTTCTGCAAATAAACAGCAGCGCTCAGCAAGAGGAGTTGACTCAGAATTTCACCAAGAGCGCCGTTGTTAGAGATCCCACTTCTACGTAATGCCGTGCATGCAGGCGATAATTTTAGCTACCAGAAACCGCGCACAAAACTCTAACTTTCTACCGTGGAAAGAAATCTGGTGCACAGTGATGATTTTCGGTGGACCATCAGTGAGTAATGTGTCTCTATCTATTCGCACGGCTATCATTCATAAGATACGGTGTCGGGATAAGTTAACCACTCGCAATCTTTTAAAGAAAAAACTCACAACACTCAATCTTCTTCTCTTTATCAGATGGAGGTAATGAGTCACACGCGGTTAATAACTTAACTGTACATGTGTGTTTAACACCAGTCTCTTGCGAAACACTCCTGATAGATTTTTTCGGGTTAACAGTAATGGTTAACAGTTATTTTCTGCAAAATTTTGGCAAAAACGACATTCCGTATGCAGAGACCGTGATTGAATTACGAGGGCTATTCGGAAAGTAAGTTCCTATCGGTCGCTAAATGGAAGTCACTGTGAAAATCAAAAAAATTAGCAACACCATCCAGCCACCTCTCTACACAGTCACCGCTTCCGACTTACAGACCTGTCGTAGCGTTGTAGCAACTTTCCAATACCTTCGTCATAGCAGGCAGCCGTCTGTGTTTTCCGCCACTTCTCTACGCTGACCTACAGCTCGTCGTCTGCGCTAAACGCTCTCTTCACAGCCAACTGTTCATGTGAGCAGAGATGAAACTCAGGAAGAACATTAAGTACTGTGAATGATCAAACATTTCCCATCGAAAACGCTACAGGAGCATCTTCATTGGCCCTGGACAGATTGGCCGAGAATTGTCTCGAAGAAGGAACTGACAGTTTCATTACGTAGGCTGCATGACATCGGGTGAAATCTCTATCCAGACCCACACACTTCGCGGGAGACACTAATTTCCTAGGCATCCTTGCGTGCTCGCTGTGCGCGCAGAACTGAAAAGAGGGACATGACGCGAGCTACGGGCATACTAGACAGACTGCCCAACACACAAGTACTAAGCTTCATCGGATTTTCACAGTGGTTTCCATTTCGAGTCCTGTCGGAACTTACCTTAGCAAAAGATCTTGCTGAAAACCCAAGGAAATTTTGGTCTTAAGTAAAATCGGTAAGCGGGTCGAAGGCTTCCATCCAGTCACTCACTGATCAGTCTGACCTGACAACGGAAGACAGGAAACGAAAGCTGAAATTTTAAATTTATCATTTGAGAAATCTTTCACGCAGGAGGATCGTACAAACATACAGCCGTTTGAGTCTCGTACAGATTCCCGTATGGAGGACATAGCGATAGACATCCGTGGGTTTGTGAAGCAGCTTGAACATATTCTCAATTCGAGTGCAATGAATTTCCTTGAGACAGAGAAGTTGCTGTCCATCCATCAGCACGGCTTTAGAAAGCATCGCTCCTGCGAAACGCAACTCGCCTTTTTTCACATGATATCTTGCGAACCATGGATGAAGGGTATCAGACGGATGCCATATTCCTTGACTTCCGGCAGCTCGTGGTCGTGCGGTAGCGTTCTCGCTTCCCACGCCCGGGTTCCCAGGTTCGATTCCCGGCGGGGTCAGGGATTTTCTCTGCCTCGTGATGGCTGGGTGTTGTGTGGTGTCCTTAGGTTAGTTCTAGGGGACTGATGACCTTAGATGTTAAGTCCCATAGTACTCAGAGCCATTTGAACCAATTTGAACCTTGACTTCCGGAAAGAGTTTGACTCGGTGCCCCACTGCAGACTCCTACCTAAGGTACGAGCATATGGGATTGGTTCACAAGTATGTGAATGGCTCGAAGACTTCTTAAGTAATAGAACCCAGTACGTTGTCCTCGATGGTGAGTGTTCATCGCAGGTGAGGGTATCATCTGGAGTGCCCCAGGGAAGTGTGGTAGGTCCACTGTTGTTTTCTATCTACATAAATGATCTTTTGGATAGGGTGAATAGCAGTGTACGGCTCTTTGCTGATGATGCTGTGGTGTACGGGAAGGCGACGTCGTTGAGTGACTGTAAGAGGATACAAGATGACTTGGACAGGATTTGTGACTGGTGTAAAGAATGACAGCTAACTCTAAAGATAGATAAATGTTAATTAATGCAGATGAATAGGAAAAAGAATCCTGTAATGTTTGAATACTCCATTAGTAGTGTAGCGCTTGACACAGTCACGTCGATTAAATATTTGGGCGTAACATTGCAGAGCGATATGAAGTGGGACATGCATGTAATGGCAGTTGTGGGGAAGGCGGATAGTCGTCTTCGGTTCAATGGTAGAATTTTGGGAAGATGTGGTTCATCTGTAAAGGAGACCGCTAATAAAACACTAATACGACCTATTCTTGAGTACTGCTCGAGCGTTTGGGATCGCTATCAGGTCGGATTGAGGGAGGACGTAGAAGCAATTCAGAGGCGGGCTGCTAGATTTGTTACTGGTAGGTTTGATCATCACGCGAGTGTTACGGAAATGCTTCAGGAACTCGGGTGGGAGTCTCTAGAGGAAAGGAGGCGTTCTTTTCGTGAATCGCTACTGAGGAAATTTAGAGAACCAGCATTTGAGTCTGACTGCAGTACGATTTTACTGCCACTAACTTACATTTCGTGGAAAGACCACAAAGATAAGATAAGAAAGATTAGGGCTCGTACAGAGGCATATAGGCAGTCATTTTTCCCTCGTTCTGTTTGGGAGTGGAACAGGGAGAGAAGATGCTAGTTGTGGTACGAGGTACCCTCCGCCACGCACCGTATGGTGGATTGCGGAGTATGCATGTAGATGTAGACTTTCAGAATGGCCCTCGTATGGTAAAGTATTACCTTTTTGTTATTTTTGACACAATAAATTTTCTGTGATACAATCATAACCAGTCTCGGCTTTCAAAGGCCGTCTTCAGATGCTATGGGCAGCATTTGATGAACTAGTATTCATGCTTTGTCGACGTATGAACACTTATTCATCAAATGCCACACATAGCATTTGAAGGTGGCCGTTGAAGGCCGAAACCTGTTATAATTCTAGCATAAAAAAGTGCTTGTGTAACAAAAAAATACCTTTCTGCAAACTGTTTGCAAACACTTCCGGAGTTCGAACTGAAGCTTTACGGTTAAGCTTAGAATGATAGACATCACCACTGGGGCACACCGTTTTGTTATCAATTTCTGAACACCACTACTTGCAGGAATACCGTAGTTCCGAATAGTTCATAAAAAATTTCACGATTCGTTTTAAAGGAACATAAACATTAGTTGCAGACATCCTTTCACTTACAGAATAGCGCATATTTTCCTTGAATAACGACTAAAAGACACTCTCAGCTCTTCCAAAGCAGCATTTGGAGCAGTGATAATTAACGCCACCCGTCAAGTGATCGGCACATCACGGGAGTGGAAAACAGCCAGTTGAGTTTTTATCATAATGCAGAAAGACAGTTTACAGGAGATGCAGAGAACAGTTTTGTACCTTAAGGACTGCGTACTTAGAATAGATGCCTTTTTCTTGTCAGTTTTTCATATAGAGACTGGTTTTAGAATCTCATGCCGGATATGAACTAGAGACCGCTATGAGCAATTTACAACCTTCTTTGTGTGTGTGTGTGTGTGTGTGTGTGTGTGTGTGTGTGACATGAGGTTCCGTGTTGTGCTTTATTTGTAAATAGTTAAGTGCTGTACAGTATGTTTTTGTTGTTGCTGTTGTTGTTGTTGTCGCGGTCTTCAGTCTTGAGACTGGTTTGATGCAGCTCTCCATGCTACTGTATCCTGTGCAAGCTTCTTCATCTCCCAGTACCTAATGCAACCTATATCCTTCTGAATCTGTTTAGTGTATTCATCTCTTGGTCTCCCTCTACGATTTTTACTCTCCACGCTGCCCTCCAATACTAAATTGGTAATCCCTTGATGCCTCAGAACATCTCCTACCAAACGATCCCTTCTTCTAGTCAAGTTGTGCCACAAACTTCTCTTCTCCCCAATCCTATCCAATACTTCCTCATTAGTTATATGATCTACCCATCTAATCTTCAGCATACTTCTGTAGCACCACATTTCGAAAGCTTCTATTCTCTTCTTGTCCGAACTATTTATCGTCCATGTTTCACTTCCATACATGGCCACACTCCAGACAAATACTTTCAGAAATGACTTCCTGACACTTAAATCTATATTCGATGTTAACAAATTTCTCTTCATCAGAAACGCTTTCCTTGCCATTGCCAGTCTACATTTTATATCCTCTACTTCGACCATCATCAGTTATTTTGCTCCCCAAACAGCAAAACTCCTTTATTACTCTAAATGTCTCATTTTCTAATCTAATTCCCCCAGCATCACCCGACTTAATTCGACTACATCCCATTATTCTCGTTTTGCTTCTGTTGATGTTCATTTTACATCCTTCTTTCAAGACACTACCCATTCCGTTCAACTGCTCTTCCAAGTCCTTTGCTGTCTCTGACAGAATTACAATGTCATCGGCGAACCTCAAAGTTTTTATTTCTTCTCCACGCATTTTAATATCTACTCCGAATTTTTTCTTTTGTTTCCTTCACTGCTTGCTCAATATACAGATTGAATTACATCAGAGATAGGTTACAACCCTGTCTCACTCCCTTCCCAACCACTGCTTCTCTTTCATGCCCCTCGACTCTTATAACTGCCATCTGGTTTCTGTAAAAATTGTAAATAGCTTTTCGCTCCCTGTGTTTTACCCCTGCCACCTTCAGAATTTGAAAGAGAGTATTCCAGTCAACATTGTCAAAAGATTTCTCTAAGTCTACAAATGCTAGAAACATAGGTTTGCTTTTCCTTAATCTAGCTTCTAAGATAAGTCGTAGGGTCAGTATTGCCTCACGTGTTCCTATATTTCTACGGAGTCCAAACTGATCTTCCCCAAGGTCGGCATCTACTAGTTTTTCCATTCGTCTGTAAAGAATTCGCGTTAGTATTTTGCGGCTGAGGCTTATTAAATTGATTGTTCGGTAATTTTCACATCTTTCAACACCTGCTTTCTTTGGGATTGGAATTATTATATTCTTCTTGAAGTCTGAGGGTATTTCGCCTGTCTCATACATCTTGCTCACCAGATGGTAGAGTTTCGTCAGGACTGGCTCTCCCAACGCCGTCAGTAGTTCTAATGGAATGTTGTCTACTCCCGGGGCTTTGTTTCGACTCAAAACTTTCAGCGCTGTGTCAAACTCTTGACGCAGTATCATATCTCCCATTTCATCTTCATCTACATCCTCTTCCATTTCCATAATATTGTCCTCAAGTACATCGCCCTTGTATAGACCCTCTATATACTCCTTCCACCTTTCTGCTTTCCCTTCTTTGCTTAGAACTGGGTTTCCATCTGAGCTCTTCATATTCATACAACTGGTTCTCTTTTCTCCAAAGGTCTCTTTAATTTTCTTGCAGGTAGTATCTATCTTACCGCTAGTGAGATAAGCCTCTACATCCTTACATTTGTCCTCTAGACATCCCTGCTTAGCCATTTTGCACTTCCTGTCGATCTCATTTTTGAGACGTTTGTATTTCTTTTTGCCTGCTTCACTTACGGCATTTTTATATTTTCTCCTTTCATCAATTAAATTCAATATTTCTTTTGTTACCCAAGGATTTCTACTAGCCCTTGTCTTTTTACCTACTTGATCCTCTGCTGCCTTCACTACTTCATTCCTCAACGCTACCCATTCTTCACCTACTGTATTTCTTTCCCCCATTCCTGTCAATTGTTCCGTTATGCTCTCCCTGAAACTCTGTATAACCTCTGGTTTAGTCAGTTTATCCAGTTCCCATCTCTTTAAATTCCCACCTTTTTGCAGTTTCTTCAGTTTTAATCTACAATTCATAAACAATTGATTGTGGTCAGAGTCCACATCTGCCACTGGAAATGTCTTACAATTTAAAACTTGGTTCCTAAATCTCTGTCTCACCATTACATAATCTATCTAAAACCTGTCAGTATCTCCAGGCTTCTTCCATGTATACAGCCTTCTTTTATGATTCTTGAACCAAGTGTTAGCTATGATTAAGTTGTACTCTGTGCAAAATTCTACGAGGCAGTTTTCTTTCTCCTGGTAACGACCTCCTTTTGAGTACTCCCCGTCCGAAGATCCGAATGGGGGACAGTTTTACCTCCGGAATATTTTACCCAAGAGGACGCCATCATCATTTAACCATACAGTAAAGCTGCATGCCCTTGGGAAAAATTACGGCTGTAGTTTCCCCTTGCTTTCAGCCGTTCGCAGTACCAGCACAGCAAGGCCGTTTTGGTTAGTGTTACAAGGCCAGATTAGTCAATCATCCAGACTGTTGCCCCTGTAACTACTGAAAAGGCTGCTGCCCCTCTTCAGGAACCACGCGTTTGTGTGGCCTCTCAACAGATACCCCTCCGTTGTGGTTGCACCTACGGTACGGCTATCTGTATCGCTGAGGCACGCAAGCGTCCCCACCAACGGCAAGGTCCATGGTTCACGGGGGGTACAGTACAGTATATTCAAGATATTTGGATGCAATTGTTAATTCTTCAGTTACAGTACTTTATGGCAAGTTAAGTAATGTATATTTTTAAAGCTAGTAATATAATGTGTGGACGGTTAAGCCATACTTCGTTGACCATGCACCATCTTGTACCTTGAAACTCAACAAGGCCTTTTACTGTGGGCCAGGAGATATTTGTTCAAACGTGTGTGAAACCTTATAGGACTTAACTGCTAAGGTCAACAGTCCTTAAGCTTACACACTACTTAACCTAAATTATCCTAAGGACAAACACACATAGCCATGCCCGAGGGAGGACTCGAACCTCCGCCGGGACCAGCCGCACAGTCCATGACTGCAGCGCCTCAGACCGCTCGGCTAATCCCGCGCGGCCCAGGAGATATTTGCAAATTAAATCTACGTCTACATGGATAATCTGCAAATAAATTTTAACTGCCTGGCAGTGGGTTTATCGAAACACCTTCCCAATTCTTTATTATTCCTGTCTCGTAAAGCGAACGGAAAGAATGAACATCTATATTTTTCCGTGTGAGCTCTGATTTCCCTTATTTTATCATGGTGATCGTTTCTCCCTATGTAGGTCGGTGCAACAAAATATTTTCGCATTCGGAGGATAAAATTAGTGACTGGAATTTCGTGAGAAGTTTCCTCTGCAACGAAAAACACCTTTGTTTTAATGATGTCCATCCCAAATCCTGTATCATTTCAGTGATTTCAGTGACATCCTCTCCCCTTTTTCGCGATAATACAAAACGTGCTACCCTTCTTTGAATTTTTCTATATGCTCTGTCAGTTCTATCTGGTAAGGATCCCACACCACGCAGCAGTATTCTAAAAGAGGACGGGCAAGCGTAGTGCAGGCAGTTTCCTTAGTAGGTCTGTTACACTTTCTAAGTATCCTGCCAATAAAGCGCAGTCTTTGGTTAGCGTTCCCCACAATATTTGCTATGTATTCCTTCTAATTTAAGTAGTTCGTAATTGTAATTTCTAGGTATTTAGTTGAATTTACGGCCTTTATATTTGACTGATTTATGGTGTAACCGAAGTCTAACGGATGACTTTTAGCACTCGTGTGGATGACCGCTCACTTTTCGTTGTTTAGGGTCAATTGCCAATTTCGCACCATACAGACAACTTTTCTAAATCGTTTTGCAATTGAGTTTCTTTAATCGCTTAACATTTTTACACGTTTTGCAAAAGAATATTCGCGATACTTACCGGCAGCATCTATTAGAAAATTTATTTACCTTGGAACTAATTTCACTTACTGTTTATTGGTGCGTAGAAGTGCCACTTCGCTCTCAGTTTCAGACTGTGATGGCTTCGGTTAAACAGATTGAGGCTGCAGTGGATGTGTGGATGTGCACCACTGTTGTGGGCCGGCCGTGGGGATCCACGGACGTCCAGCACGGCCGAGTCCTCCGATCGGTCCTCACCGGTGGCCAACCCAGTTACTGCTCGCACTGAGATTGACAACTCGCTTGTGGTCGAGTGGGAGGTCGCCCCAGGGCGAAGCAGGCGGCGAAAGACTTCCCAGGCGGCCGCACGTAAGGCCTCTCCAGTTTGTCTGACAAACAGGTTCCAGGTGCTGTCTGTGGGTGACACTGTCGCCGAGCCAGATGCTGTCGCCTGTACCGTTTCAGAGGAAACCACTCAGCCTGCAAGATACGGGTAATCAAAGAGAGTGGGATTATTGGTAGTTGGGAGCTACAACGTTAGGCTCATTATGGGGCCCCTTAGGGACTTGGCTGACAAGAAGGGAAAGAAAACCGATATGCACTCCGTGTGCATATCGGGTGGAGGCATTCCGGATGTGAAAAGGGTCCTCCCGGATGCCATGAAAAGCACAGGGTGCAGCAAACTGCAGGTGGTTGCTCACGCCGGTACCAATGATGTGTGTCACTTTGGATCGGAAGAGATTCTCTCTGATTTCGAACGGCTAACAGAAGTGGTAAAGACTGCCAGTCTTGCTTGCAAGATGAAAGCAGAGCTGACCATTTGGAGCACAATCGACAGGACTGATTTCGAACCCCTGGTACAGAACCGAGTGGAGGGTGTGAATCAGAGACTCAGATGGTTCTGCGACCTCGTTGGCTGCAGATTCCTCGACTTGCGCCAAAGGGTGGTTGGATTTCGGTTTCCGCTGAATAGATCAGGTGTCAACTATACGCTGGAGGCGACTATATGGGTAGCAGGGGTTGTGTGGCGTGAACTGGGCAGCTTTTTAGGTTAGACGGTCTCGGGGAAACACAAGAAGGGCTTCAGTCACAAAGGGTGCAGGGCGAACACAGGAAGAACGTAGATACGGGAACCATTGGTATAACAGTTGTAAATTGTCGTAGCTGTGTCGGGAAAGTACCAGGGCTCCAAGCGCTAATAGAAAGCACTGATGTCCAAATCGTTATAGGCACTGAAAGCTGGCTAAAGCCGGACATAAACTCAGCCGAAATTGTTGCGAAGATCCTAACGGTGTTCCGATAGGATAGGCTGAACACGGTCGGCGGTGGCGTGTTTGTTGTTGTTAGAAGTAGTTTAACTTGTCGTGAAATTGAAGTAGATACTTACTGTGAGTTAGTATGGGCAGACGTCATTGTTGGCAACTGGAATAAAATAATAATAGGATCCTTTTACCAACCTCCCAATTCAGATGATACAGTTGCTGAAATGTTCAAAGAAAACTTGAGTTTGATTTCAGACACGTACCCGACTCATACGATAATAGTTGGTGGTGCCTTTAATTTACCCTCGATATGTTGGCGAAAATACATGTTTAATTCCGGAGGTACGCATAAAATATCATCCGAGATTGTGCTAGACGCATTCTCTGAAAATTATTTCGAGCAGTCAGTTCATGAGTCCACGCGAATAGTAAACGGTTGTGAAAACACACTTGACCTCTTAGCAACAAATAATATTGAATTAATAACGAGCATCAAAACCGATACAGGGATTAATGAACACAGGGTTCTCGAAGCGAGAATGAATACTGTAATCCCCAAATCCTCGAAACATAAGCGAAAAATATACCTATTCAAAAAAGCAGATAAAAATTCCTGAGACACAATCTCCACTCATTCCAAATTAATAATATAAGTGTAGACCAGATGTGGCTTGAATTCAAAGAAATAGTATCGGCAGCAATTGAGAGATTTATACCAAATAAATTAACAAAAGACGGAGCTGACCCTCCTTGGTACACAAAACGGGTTAGAACACTGTTGCAGAAACAACGAAACAAACATGCCAAATTTAAACAGACGCAAAATCCCCAAGACTGGCGATCTTTTACAAAACCTAACAGAAAATCCAAAGAGATTCTGGTCATAGGTGAAGTATGTTAGCAGCAAGAAACAATCACTGCCTTCTCTGCTCGATAGCAATGGAGATACTATCGAAGACAGTGTTGCCAAAGAAGAGTTACAAAACTCAGCCTTCCGAAATGTCTTCACAAAAGAAGAGGAAGTAAATATTCCAGAATTCGCATCGAGAGCAGCTGCCAACATGAGTAATGTAGAAGTAAATATCCTCGGAGTAGTGAACAACTTAAATCATTTAATAAAAGCAAATCTTCTGGTCCAGATTGTATACCAATTACGTTCCTTTCGGAGTATGCTGATGCATTAGCTCCATACGTAAAAATCATATACTACAGTTCGCTCGACGAAAGATCCGTACCCAAAGGCTGGAAAGTTACACAGCTCACACCAATATTCAATAAAGGTAGTAGGAGTCATCCACTGAATTACATGCCCATATCGTTAACGTCGATATGCAGCAGGATTTTAGAACATACACTCCTGGAAATGGAAAAAAGAACACATTGACACCGGTGTGTCAGACCCACCAAACTTGCTCCGGACACTGCGAGAGGGCTGTACAAGCAATGATCACACGCACGGCACAGCGGACACACCAGGAACCGCGGTGTTGGCCGTCGAATGGCGCTAGCTGCGCAGCATTTGTACACCGCCGCCGTCAGTGTCAGCCAGTTTGCCGTGGCATACGGAGCTCCATCGCAGTCTTTAACACTGGTAGCATGCCGCGACAGCGTGGACGTGAACCGTATGTGCAGTTGACGGACTTTGAGCGAGGGCGTATAGTGGGCATGCGGGAGACCGGGTGGACGTACCGCCGAATTGCTCAACACGTGGGGCGTGAGGTCTCCACAGTACATCGATGTTGTCGCCAGTGGTCGGCGGAAGGTGCACGTGCCCGACGACCTGGGACCGGACAGCAGCGACGCACGGATGCACGCCAAGACCGTAGGATCCTACGCAATGCCGTAGGGGACCGCACCGCCACTTCCCAGCAAATTAGGGACACTGTTGCTCCTGGGGTATCGGCGAGGACCATTCGCAACCGTCTCCATGAAGCTGGGCTACGGTCCCGCACACCGTTGGGCCGTCTTCCGCTCACGCCCCAACATCGTGCAGCCCGCCTCCAGTGGTGTCGCGACAGGCGTGAATGGAGAGACGAATGGAGACGTGTCGTCTTCAGCGATGAGAGTCGCTTCTGCCTTGGTGCCAATGATGGTCGTATGCGTGTTTGGCGCCGTGCAGGTGAGCGCCACAATCAGGACTGCATACGACCGAGGCACACAGGGCCAACACCCGGCATCATGGTGTGGGGAGCGATCTCCTACACTGGCCGTACACCACTGGTGATCGTCGAGGGGACACTGAATAGTGCACGGTACATCCAAACCGTCATCGAACCCATCGTTCTACCATTCCTAGACCGGCAAGGGAACTTGCTGTTCCAACAGGACAATGCACGTCCGCATGTATCCCGTGCCACCCAACGTGCTCTAGAAGGTGTAAGTCAACTACCCTGGCCAGCAAGATCTCCGGATCTGTCCCCCATTGAGCATGTTTGGGACTGGATGAAGCGTCGTCTCACGCGGTCTGCACGTCCAGCACGAACGCTGGTCCAACTGAGGCGCCAGGTGGAAATGGCATGGCAAGCCGTTCCACAGGACTACATCCAGCACCTCTACGATCGTCTCCATGGGAGAATAGCAGCCTGCATTGCTGCGAAAGGTGGATATACACTGTACTAGTGCCGACATTGTGCATGCTCTGTTGCCTGTGTCTATGTGCCTGTGGTTCTGTCAGTGTGATCATGTGATGTATCTGACCCCAGGAATGTGTCAATAAAGTTTCCCCTTCCTGGGACAATGAATCACGGTGTTCTTATTTCAATTTCCAGGAGTGTATATTGTGTTCAAACATTATGAATTACCTCGAAGGAAACTGTCTATTGACACACAGTCAACATGGGTTTAGAAAACATCGTTCCTGTGAAACGTAACTAGCTCTTTATTCACTTTAAGTGTTGAGTGGTATTGACAAGGGATTTCAGATCGATTCCGTATTTCTGGATTTCCGGTAGGCTTTTTACACTGTACCACACAAGCGGCTTGTAGTGAATTTGCGTGCTTATGAAATATCGTCTCAGTCATGTGACTGGATTTGTGATTTCCTGTTAGAGAGGTCACAGTTCGAGAGTAATTGAAGGAAAGTCATCGAGTAAAACGGAAGTGATTTCAGGCGTCCCCCAAGGTAGTGTTATAGGCCCTTTGCTGTCCCTTATCTACATAAACAATTTGAGAGACAATCTGAGCAGCCGTCTTAGGCTTTTTGCAGATGACGCTGTCGTTTATCGACTAATAAAGTCATCAGAAGATCAAAACAAATTGTAAAAGGATTTAGAAAAGATATCTGACTGGTGCGAAAATTGGCAGTTGACCCTAAATGACGATGAGTATGAGGTCATCCACATGAGTGCTAAAAGGAATTCGTTATACTTCGGTTACACGATAAATCAGTCTAATCTAAAAGCCGTAAATTCAACTAAATACCTAAATACATATTACGAACAACCTAAATTGGAAGGGACAGATATAAAATGCTGTGGGGAAGGCTAACCAAACACTGCGGTTTATTGGCAGGACACTTAGAAAATGTAACAGACCTACTACGGAGACTGCCTACACTACGCTTGTCTCTCCTCTTTTAGAATACTGCTGCGCTGTCTGGGATCCTTACCAGGTAGGTCTGACTGAGAACATCGACAAAGTTCAAAGAAAGGCAACAAGTTTTGTATTATCGCGAAATATGGGAGAGAGTGTTACAGAAATGATACAGGATTCGGGCTGGAAATCATTAAAAGAAAGGCGTTTTTCGTTGCGACGGAATCTTCTCACGAAATTCCAATCACCAACTTTCTCCTTCGAATGCGAAAATATTTTGTCGACACCGATCTACATAGGGAGAAACGATCACCACAATAAAATAAGGGAAATCAGAGCTCGTACGGAAAGATTTAGGTGTTGCTTCTTTCCACGCGTTATACGATACTGGAATAATAGAGAATTGTGAAGGTGGTTCGATGAACCCTCTGCCAGGCAATTAAATGTTATTTGCTTAGTATCCATGTAGATGTAGATGTAGATTTAAATGTAGATTTAGATTAATGATGTACAGACAGATTTAAATACAGTATTGACAAGATTTTCTCGATTCCAGCGCTTTTAAATTTCAAAAGAATATTTGTTTCCGGGTACGACAATATGTTGTACTGCGGTCAATTTTCACACATTTGCAGAAACTGAGGCGACATGGAGCTGCTTGGGGAGTGGTAAGATGCTGGTTAACAAAACTGTATATACTTAAACAGTAGTTTATTATCAAAAAAGAACTTAACGCTTAACAATTAGTAAAATACAAAATTTAATAGTGTGAGCACTAACATCTGATAAATAAAGCAGTTAAACCCAAGGCTCACACCATCAATAATTAGAATCCTTAAAATACATGGTTGCAAGGTGGTAGCATAAAATAAAACTAAAATCGTCGCACATTGGCGAAACCAAAATAAAATTGCGTTCCTTTCCTTATCAAAATAATATAAGGTACTAAGCAGTTGCCGCAAGAATTATTGTTTACTATACGGAATTTCTCGTTAAGAGACAACTACAGGTAATCAGCCTCAACTGATCAAACAAAGAGCTATACTTAGCAACTGTATAAACCGCTCAAAGCAAAATGATAAATGCCTGCCACGGTGCGGCCTTTTCAAGTAATTAAATTTTACGTTTCATTAAGGAACAAGGCGACTCGTCCCTAAAGACCACCTTACAACAGCACTGGCCTCTCTGAAGTGAACAAACTTTCACTAGTCAAACAACTTTAATAACATTTAAGACACACGCTGGATAACAGAACCAACGGCCGGCGTCCATGCAAAGAGCTTTTAATAATGGGCGAAAAGTGCTTTGAGATTTACAGTAAATTTGGTTAAGAATGCAAGATGCCTATCAGTAGTTACTTTAAGGCAGTTTAAGCTTACATCCAAACGTGCCACTGCAGACAGGCTATCTATCAGAAGTACAAACAGCGTGAGCGCTATGCGCAATGGCCGGTCAAAAACAACAGGTATATTGTGTAAATGCCCTTACGGTGAACAAAAACAATAATTCATAACGATTCTCAAATTAATATACTAATTGTGATCTACTTTGTATTCATTGCTAAATAATATATACGTATGTTAATGGCTTACTACCGACACCAAGTAAGTGAGACAGTGATGAAATAGAACCCAGCTTTCTGATAAAAAAAAATTGAATCTGTGACAATCATCTACGCTCCAAGATTGTTTTGCAATTGTTCTTCTTCTCTTTCTGGACGCCAACTAGAGTAGACATAAGTGTTATGTAGTCCGTTGTTTTTTGAAGTAATAATCATTGTATCAGCTAAAACTGGTTTTATTTCAGTCTTGATTATACCATCTCCTGATTAATGGAATATGAAAATATAATATTCGATCATTAAAACTGTGTTGGAGATCGCACATTTGATAACGCAATGACCAGGCGACTTCAGCACATTGTCGTTAAATATACTGCTTGTTGAACTGAACCTGTATTTCCTAGTAAAGTCCGATAACCTTGTCCGCAAAACACTTTTGCATGTGCGTGTTAATACACACATCAAAAAAAGTTTTGCATCACCCTGGTTCCCAGAACGCCTAAAGATAGACGTTGACTGTGGATATCGTATCACAGACACACTCCCTTTGACTGTTCAGAAATTCACTAAACCTGCCCAAAGATGTAAACAACTATGCATGAGCAGCGCCTATTAGATGGAGGGTGTCCGACAGCCGATCAGTTCCAGTCATTCCACAAGGAAGGAGGTACACGGCTCGTGTCATCTGTTCTTCAACCGTGCCTAGACGCCCATACCGCAGTTCGATCGTGTCCGCATTGTTACTGTGTGCCAGGAAGGGCTCTCAACAAGAAAATTTCCCATTCGTCTCGGAGCGAACCAAAGTGATGTTGTTCGGACATGGAGGAGATACATGCCACCATGTTGAACAATGCTTTTCGTGCAGCCTCAGGACGTCGTGTTACGACTCGAACGGTGCGCAGTAGGCTGCATGATGAGCAACTTCACTCCCGACGTCCATGGCGAAGTTCATCTTCGCAACCATAACACCATGCAGGGCGGTACAGATGGGCCAAACAACATGCCGAATGGACCGCTCAGGATTGGCATCACGTTCTCTTCACCGATGAGTGCCGCATGTGCCTTCAACCAGAAAATCGTCGGAGACGTGTTTGGAGGCAGCCCGGTCGGGTTGAACGCCTTAGACACAGTGTCCAGTGAGTGCAGCAAGGTGGACGTTCCCTGCTCTTTTGGGATGGCATTATGTGGGGGCGACGCACGCCGCTGGTGGTCATGGAACGCGACGTAATGGCTGTACCACACGTCAATGCCATCCTCCGACCGGTAGTGCAACCATATAGGCAGCATATTGGCGAAGCATTCGCCTTCATGGACGAAAATTTGCGCCCCCATCATGCACATCTTGTGAATGACTTCCTTCAGGATAACGACATCGCTCGACTAGAGTGGCCAGCATGTTCTCGAGACATGAACCCTATCGAACATCCCTGGGATAGATTGAATAGGGCTGTTTATGGACGACATGACCCACCAACCACTCTGAGGGATTTACGCCGAATTGCCGTTGAGGAGTGGGACACTCTGGACCAACAGTGCCTTGATGGACTTGTGGATAGTATGCTACGACGAATACAGGCATGCATCATTGCAAGCGGGCGTGGTACTGGGAATTAGAGATACTGGTGTGTACAGCAATCTGGACCACCACCTCTGAAGATCTCGCTTTATGGTGGTATAACATGCAATGTGTGGCTCTCATGAGCAATAAAAAGCGCGGAAATGATGTTTTATGTTTATTTCTATTCCAATTTTCTGTGCTGGTTCCGGAACTCTCGGAACCGAGGGGATGCAAAACTTTTTTCATGTATGTATTAGTTAACTTAAACAAACAAGTGTCACCATATGTACTGCCAGTTAACAATCCGCTTTGGCCAATACTATCTGGAACTGATAAAATTTGACAAAGAAGACTAACTTAACAGAAAATATTAGAAATAAAATCCTATATTTGAATGTTTCGACCATTCTGTTTAACAAAGAAAGTCTGCTGCATAGAAATCTTGAAGAGTTTCCTTTTAATAATTATTTTAAATTTTATAATTATACTAAATGCTTAGGACAACTGATGAATTATATGTATGTAAAATGATATTTGTGTTATGTGAAAATAAGATGCGCTTTATTTCTTCATGTTGTAGGGGCATGTACTGAGAAAAGCTATGAGGGAACGGTAAAAAGGAAACAAAGATCGATATAACCATAAAATTCCAAGGGAGAAAGAAAAATGGAAACATGTACTAAAATGATTTTTCAAGAATTCGTAAGTGAATCACTGTTACAATTCCAAAGGAAAAGATATCATTGCTTCTGTGTTTACCTGTTAGTGTTCTAATTAAATGTCAGTACAGAGGTGATTCGTAATTGTATGCTCATGATCGGATGCTGTAATTTCATGATAGTGGTAATGCACGATCTCTAGCAATTTTCAAAAATTTTTACATGTAAATTTGTGGAAAGAGCATTTTCGTTACAAATGCTGAAAACAGTTAATAATAATTTTTGCTAAGCCCACTGTTGTAGAAAGAAATAAATTAATATCCACCAAACAGAGTATGAAAAAATAGAAAAAATGTCAGCCATAGAATCTATTGAAGATAGTGATCAGCATTCACAAGCTGACAGCAGCGAATTCCCTGAGCTAGCGGTAGTTAACCCAGAACTTTTAGCTTAGGAAATGGAACCAGAAGTGGAAGGTGATGGAATAATTCCATACATGAGCCATAATGTGAACCTATTTATGGAGTTCCACTAGTGACTAGAGACAATATGATAGTTAGCTTTTATAGTTTATCATTAAAACGGGAAGAAATGGCTAGTAAAAACCTCTAAAGCTGGACGATGAAAGGAACTATTCAGCAGCTTTCAGTACAGGTTAATAACAACTTGGCTGCAGAGCAGGAAAAGAAATTAAAAGAGTGTTTCGAAATTCAGATCAATTTTCAGATGATTTTTCCAAGTGGATTGATCAAAAGGACAGGCAAATTAACAAAGGCTTGATTCTGAATTGAAGGTGGTGGTTCAGTAAGCATGTGCTGAAGCTGCATCAGAGGGAGAAGGTTGAGCATAAGTCATCCAAAGAGAACTAAATCAGATAAAAAAGACACTTAGTAAGTATACCCACAATTATGTAATGAATTAACTACAGTTTAACGAAGTCATCAAAGAATTATCCACTATACAAGAGGTAGTTCATGAGACACCACCCCTTAGTTGTAGACTGGGTGACACTTAAAATGTTATCAATCAGTTTGAACGAATAAACAGAGACAAGATGGACTGCAACAGCTTGTCACCTAATCATGTAGCATGCGCGAAAGTAACCGCTCTGACCTTATTGTCACTCTTGCTAGAAGAAGAATTGCTCAAACAACGGAAACTTCAAATTTTTTCGCCTCAAAAAATATCGACACATTCCTATGTCTTTTATAAAGTCACTTTAAGTTTTATTACCCCAAATATGGATCAAAGTGCAGAAAATACAATTCACGATAGCTTGCATTCAAGGAGATGCAGTATTATGAGCAGTGGAAACTGTTGAATGTTAGGCAGGTCTGCCAAACAATTATTTTTGTCAGATGCATGAGATATTTCTACGGAATAATATGTTTTTTTGTGTTTTTTTTTTTGCAAATTCAAACACAAAAACTTGGTAAAAGCACTCTTTTATTCAAAATTATCAAACAATATTTTTTTTACAGCCAATGAAACATTATTTTGAGACATATACTAACAATATTGTACTTATTCATGTTTTTTTATAAAAACCTTTTATTCTTTTCCTTGATACTTCGCCGAGTCCTTTTCCGATTTCCATCTTAAAATGGTTCAAATGGCTCTGAGCACTATGGGACTTAACTGCTGAGGTCATGAGTCCTCAAGAGCTTAGAACTACTTAAACCGAACTAACCTAAGGACGTCACACACATCCATGCCCGAGGCAGGATTCGAACCTGCGACCGCAGCGGTCGCGCGGCTCCAGACTGTAGCGCCTAGAACCGCTCGGCCGCTCCGACCGGCTCCATCTTAAGCATCCAACAGTAGTCAGCAAGCATAGTGACATCCCATCTTCCTTAGTACCGTCTCTCGATATCACGGACATCCTGGTGAAACCGCTCCCCCTGTTCTTCACTGTAAGCTCCCAGGTCTTCAGAGTGTAAAAAATGGACCTTCAAGCTCGTCTTGCAGCCTTGAGCTTCGTATGCTGCTAGTATCCGTTGAACATTGGTTTTGTAGTCAGGATCCTTAGCATTTCCCAAAAACTTTCGCACTACATCCTTGAACGATACCCAAGCTTGTTTTTCCTTTTCATTCATACTTTCCACGAAGAGTGTGTCGGCTAAAAGTTTTCTTATGTCGGAACTAGTGAAAACTCCCTCTTTCAACTTTGCTTCTGATAATTTCGAGAATTTTGTACATAGATATTTACAATAGGCCTGTCCTTTTGCAGCGGTTATACAAATTGTTTCATCAACCCCAATTTGATATGGAGATCGGATAACATAACCTTTTCTGGTGGTACCAGAGTAGTATTGACAACATTTTTCTCTCCAGGTTTTAAAGTTTCTCGTTGTGGCCCATCACTTTTAGTCCAGTGCTGTTCTCTGGCTCTACTATCCCACAAGCATAAGAAGCTTGGATATTTAGTATAGTCTGCCTGCTGACCCAGAAGCATCTTGAGTATTTTGAAGTCCCCACAAACCATCCATTGATGGTCCTGATATTTGTTTTTTTCCAGGATAATGGCCAAATCGTTATAGTTTTCGTTCGTATGCACAGAATTCAAATATGCTTAATCTCATGTTAGTAAATTGTCGAAGTGTCTGTAGCAAGATCCCCGAGTTAATCTCCGCAATAAACAGTAGCAATGCCAATATTGTATTAGGTACCAAAAGCTGGTTGAAACCACACATAAAAAGCAGTGAAATTTTGAACTCGGATTGGACAATGTTTAGGAAGGATAGGAATGATACTATGGGAGGTGGTGTGTTCATTGCAGTTAAAACTGTTTAAACGCAGTTGAGATCGATACTGGGTCGGACTGTGAAATAGTCTGGATAAAACTGTCAATCAGACAAGGATTGACCATTGTATTAGGATGTTTTTATAGACCACCAGCATCCGCAACAAACGTCGCAGAACATTTCAGGGAAAGTCTTGAGTACATAGGAAGTAAATATCCAAATTATCCATTAGTTATAGGTGGAGACTTTAATCTAGCATCCATTGACTGGGAAAATTACACGTTTATCAGATTCGTGTGAAGTTATTCTAGGAGCGCTCTCAACATACAACCTTGAGCAATTGGTTAGAAAACAAACTCGAGATGGGAACATATTAATTATCTTGGCGACAAACAGACCTGATCTTTTTGAGGAAGTTAATCTAGAAGAACGTATTAACGACCAGAATGTCGTTGTGGCTTCTATGTCAGTGGAAGTTGCAAAAAAACAAAGAAACAGCGTAGAGTTTTCTTGTTTTGGAAATCAAATAAAAGGGTCATTAATGAATATCTTCATAGTCAGCTCCAAGCATTCACCGAGGGACACAAAAATATTGAGCATCTTTGGTCGGAATTTAAAGGTATTGTCCACCATGTGCTAGAGAAGTATCTGCCTAGCAAAAGTGTAGGGGAGGGAAAGGATCTTCCTTGGTACAACAAACATGTTAGGAAGTTGCTGAGAAAGCAGAGAATTTTGGACAGTCGTCACTTCCCCGCTGACAAACAGAAATTATGCGAAATGAAAGCAGCTGTCAGAAGAACAATGAGGGATTCTTTTAACGAATTTGAAAGCAATATTTTATCTGCAGATTCTAAAAATAACCCCAAAAAATTTTGGTTTTACGCAAAATCTATGAACGCTACAAATAATTCAATACGTTCTCTTGCTGACAGTACGGGTAATGTAACTGATGATGATAAACAGAAGGCCGAAATTCTAAACCTAGCTTTCAAAAACTCGTTTACGGTAGAGGACTGCAGCACCATTCCCCCTTTCAATTATCGAACAAACGAAAGGATGGCTGACACAGTGTTTAGTGTATTTGGGATTGTAAAACAGTTCAGATCTTTAGACGCCAGGAAGGCATCTGGCCCAGCCGGTATCCCCGTAAGATTTTATGTTGACTATGCTACAAATATAGCACCATTCTTATCCATCATCTATCAGAGATCACTGGACAGCGGAAAGTTCCACGGGACTGGAAGAAGCCCCAGGTCATAGCAATCTATAAAAAGGGTAGAAAATCGGATGCACATAATTACCGGCCAACTTCATTGACATCGATTTGTTGTAGAACCATGGAACATATTTTGTGTTCAGGCGTAATGACCTTTCTAGACTCTGAGAAGCTCATCTGCAGAAACCAGCAAGGTCTTAGGAAACAGCGGTCATGCGAGACACAGCTGGCCCTCTTTGTGCATGATATACAACAGGCTCAAGATACCGGCTCCCAGGTTGATGCCATATTTGTCGACTTTCGAAAGGCGTTCGACTCAGTTCCGCACTGTCGCTTGCTACAAAAAGTGCGCGCTTACGGTCTATCCGATGACATATGCGGTTGGATAGAAAGTTTTCTAACAGACAGGGAGCAGTATGTCGTCCTGAACGGGGTGACTTCAACAGAAACAAGGTAATTTCAGGTGTGCCCCAGGACAGCGTAATAGGTCCTCTGCTTTTTACGTTTTACATAAACGATCTGGTTGATGGTATTGACAGCGGCCTTAGACTGTTTGCCGACGATGCTGTAGTCTACAGGAAAGTAGTATCACATGAAGATTGTGAACAAATCAAAGAAGATTTACAGAAAATAAATGCATGGTGTAATGACTGGCACTTATCTCTCAATATTAGTAAGTGTAACCAACTGCATATAACAAGGCGAAAATCACCGTTAACGTACGAGTACAAAATAAATGTCCAGTCTTTGTAAGCGATAACGTCCCTCATGTATCTGAGTGTGACTATTCGAAATGATCTCAAATGGATTGATCAGATTACAGAAATTACGGGTAAGGCGAACTCTAGACTGCGGTTTATTGGTAGAATCCTGAAGCGATGCAGTCCTTCAACAAAGGAAATAGCTTACAATACGTTAGTTCGTCCAATCTTGGAGTATTGTTCGTCCGTATGGCACCCTTACCAGTTGGGTCTGATTCAAGAGATTGAGAAGGTCCAAAGAAGAGCGGCAAGATTCGTGACTGGCGCATTTAGCCATCGCGAGAACGTTACAAATCTCACAGAAAGTTTGAAGTAGGACACACTTGCAGATAGACGACGCGCTAAACAGAAGGGGCTGCTCACTGAATTCCGAAATCCGATCTTCACCGAGGATGTAGAGCATATACTATTACCACCAACTTTCAAATCGTGCAATGATCACCATTCAAAGATAAGGGAAATTAGAGCTCGTACTGAGGCGTTCAGACAGTCGTTTTTCACGAGCGCGATCCGCGATTGGAACAGTGGGGGGGAATATGACTTCAGCGCGAATTCTGCACTCCGCCACACACCGCTTCGTGGCTAGCGGAGTATGTATGTATATGTAGATTTAGAATGTCCCATTTGAAGCGATGCAAATTTATTTCCATTGTGACTAGTTTTGGATGAATCAATGAATAGGCGCCATTCAGATGAGTCACACGGCATATCAAAGCAAAGCATGAGACCTTCCACATCATTGCAAAAAAAAAACTAAACTTCCTTCTTTTGAGAATAACTGGGTAAATTCTTTTTCTCGGTGTCTGTACCGTGAAAATGAGGTGCCAGGTGATAAAAGGATTTTATTTTTTAATCTGGAACCTAACAGTTCGGCTGCATCTTTTGAAGGACCTAGATTTGTTACTAGATCATTGAACTCACTTTGAGAAAATAGTTGAGACCTTTCATCTTCTCTGAAGAAAAATCTGAACTTGATTCACCCTGAGGAGGTAATGTACCTTCGTCCTCCAACTCACTCGGGTATTCATCCAAACTGGAAGTTGGATGTGGGACAGGTATTTCGGAACTGTGGGGTACTCGACGTATAGTTGAGTCAAGGTTAGGATAACTTATGCTTCTTCTGTTTTATGAACTGAAATCCTTTACGTCAACTGCACAGAAGTAGCAATCAGTGGTATCGTTTTACATATTGTAAATAGCCAATCTGTCATGTGACGTACACACATATAAACAGAATAGACACGATTCTAAAAAAAGTTCAAATCAGAAAGTCGAAGGAACAACCACAAACAGCAGATAAATCGGAAGGGAACCAGGAAATAGTGAGTCACACTTCACTTTATAACACTGCAACAGCGTTTACGTAGCTTATTCAATCAAATACCAAGTTTGGCTTAGTACGTACGATGCCCCAACAGAACAATTAGTCCTGTCACGGTCGCCACGTATAACACTGCAACAGCATTTACGTAGCTTGTACTATGAAATACCAAATTTGGTTTACGTACTATGCCCCAAAAGAACAAATAGTCCTGTCACGGAAAAGCCACATATAACACTCCTGTCTGCTACTGCTGTACCATAACCTTAAAGTTGGAGGCAGGTTGTGAAATAAAAACTATCTTGTTAAAGCAATTATGGCATAACGCAACACAGCAGTGTTACCCTCTGAGAGGAATTTTGTTATATTGACCGCATTGTACCTAACGGGGGTGGCTTATCGGGAGTGAAAGTCAGAATTACGTAAATATTCAGACAGTAACAAATAATGTTTTACCTAGCTATACTGTTTAAAGAATAAGGAAAACTGTCGCCAGCTTAATTAGGCAGTTTCACTAAATCCACAGTAAATCTGAACACTCTCTTCTTACCAAAGATCAAACAACATTATTTAATGTTCCGAGGCTTTCATTTTTTCCACAAACTAGGACACTCGGTAATCATAGCTTAAGTGGAGAGGAACCTGAAAGGTGTTGTGATACGGAAAAAATCAAGGTAGGTACATAAATTCAGTTATAAGTTACCTTATATTTGAGCACACTAACACATCCAATAAGCTGATCCTTCGCTGTACATTATTATAGTATTCCGTTACAGTGATTGCGCAATGCGGTGGCAACTGCATGTTGGTAGGTGGATTTGCAGGCAGAATTGCTGGACTCTGTCCCTTCTTGGTGGCGATGATGGATACCAATTCCAGAATCGTTCCAGCTATTTATCCATCCATTGGACAGTGGCAGAAAAAGCCTCTCTCGGAACCAGCACAATATACAACTTTTACATGGCAGTGCACAGTTTGGTAGCTCGTCCCCGACTGACTTTTGTTCCACCTTTTCTACCTAGGCCAACCACAATTTGCCCGCGCTACAAAGTTCCGTTCCCGACGGGAACTACCACACCTTTTACACACAGGATAACTAAGCACCCTAAGTGAGGATCAACCGTTTACATAACAGCAACCAAACACATTAAATAAAACAGAACATTTGCACATATTGACATTTCTACAAAAAATTATTGACCCAAATTCAAATTGTATACAGTAAGGTTTGTCTCCCTCCAATTGAGACAAAGAATTTAAATGACAGATATACTACATTGCATAGAATCAATTCATGACATACAAAGTTTTTACAAAGAAAGGGGTATACAATTTTGTGTTATCGATTCAATCAAACATATTTACAGAAGCTCAACGATGTAACATTAAATAAAACAAAAGGCAAAATAAATCAGTAGAGCAGTTAGAGTTATGGTGTTACACATGCCCCTTGTTCGATGTAGTTTCCTGTAAGGGATACTTCAAGGAAACATCTATAACACCTAAGTGGTGTTGGCTGCAGAAAGAAATTACACCATCCAAATTCAGTTGGGAGAAAAAAAATACATGTTACAGACACACAGCAAATACGCTAAGAAATTTCATACATTTCTTCCAAAACATTTCCAAAATAAGCCATTTACAGTCATTTTCAATCTCATAATTGTTTAAGGAAACTAATTTTCATCGTTACACAAGATATGTTAAGCATGTTCATTTCATACACATACAGTTCAAATAAAAGACAAACAGTACGCAAAGTAATCTGCACATTAGTAGAATAGGTATAGCCTTCAAAATAAAATAAAATAAAATAAATAATACGCATATACACTCCCCCAAGAACCATGGACCTTGCCGTTGGTGGGGAGGCTTGCGTGCCTCAGCGATACAGATAGCCGTACCGTAGGTGCAACCACAACGGAGGGGTATCTGTTGAGAGGCCATACAAAAGTGTGGTTCCTGAAGAGGGGCAGCAGCCTTTTCAGTAGTTTCAGGACAACAGTCTGGATGATTGACTGATCTGGCCTTGTAACACTAATCAAAGCGGCCTCGCTGTGCTGGTACTGCGAACGGCTGAAAGCAAGGGGAAACTACGGCCGTAATTTTTCCCGAGGGCATGCAGCTTTACTGTATGGTTAAATGATGATGGCGTCCTCTTGGGTGAAATATTCCGCAGGTAGAATAGTCCCCCATTCGGATCTCCGGGAGGGAACTACGCAGGAGGACGTCGTTATAAGGAGAAAGAAAACTGGCGTTCTGCGGATCGGAGCGTGGAATGTCAAATCCCTTAATCGAGCAAGTAGGTTAGAAAATTTAAAAAGGGAAATGGATAGGTTAAAGTTAGATATAGTGGGAATTAGTGAAGTTCGGTGGAAGGAGGAAGAAGACTTCTGGTCAAGTGACTACGGGGTTATAAACACA
This sequence comes from Schistocerca piceifrons, assembly GCF_021461385.2. Taxonomy (NCBI): domain Eukaryota; kingdom Metazoa; phylum Arthropoda; class Insecta; order Orthoptera; family Acrididae; genus Schistocerca; species Schistocerca piceifrons. The sequence continues at coordinate 275,609,890 of NC_060143.1, read as the reverse complement.
AAATCAAATAGGGGTAATGCAGGAGTAAGTTTAATAATGAATAAAAAAATAGGAGTGCGGGTCAGCTACTACAAACAGCGTAGTGAACGCATTATTGTGGCCCAGATAGACACGAAGCCCACGCCTACTACAGGAGTACAAGTTTATATGCCAACTAGCTCTGCAGATAACGACGAAATTGAAGAAATATATGATGAAATAAAAGAAATTATTCAGGTAGTCAAGGGAGACGAAAACTTAATAGTCATGGGTGACTGGAATTCGGTAGTAGGAAAAGGGAGAGAAGGAAACGTAGTAGGTGAATATGGATTGGGGCTAAGAAATGAAAGAGGAAGCCGCCTGATAGAATTTTGCACAGAGCACAACTTGATCATAACTAACACTTGGTTCAAGAATCATAAAAGAAGGTTGTACACATGGAAGAAGCCTGGAGATACTGACAGGTTTCAGATAGCTTACATAATGGTAAGACGGAGATTTAGGAACCAGGTTTTAAATTGTAAGTCTTTTCCAGGGGCAGATGTGGACTCTGATCACAATCTATTGGTTATGACCTGTAGATTAAAACTGAAGAAACTGCAAAACGGTGGGAACTTAAGGAGATGGGACCTGGATAAACTGACTAAACCAGAGGTTGTACAGAGTTTCAGGAAACAATTGACATGAATGGGGGAAAGAAATACAGTAGAAGAACAATGGGTAGCTTTGAGAGATGAAGTAGTGAAGGCAGCAGAGGACCTACTAGTTAAAAAGACGAGGGCTAGTAGAAATCCTTGGGTAACAGAAGAAATATTGAATTTAATTGATGAAAGGAGAAAATATAAAAATGCAGTAAATGAAGCAGGCAAAAAGGAACACAAACGTCTTAAAAATGAGATCGGTAGGAAGTGCAAAATGGCTAAACAGTGATGGCTAGAGGACAAATGTAAGGATGTAGAGGCTTATCTCACTGGGGGTAAGATAGATACTACCTACAGGAAAATTAAAGAGAACTTTGGAGAAAAGAGAACCACTTGCATGAATATCAAGAGCTCGGATGGAAACCCAGTTCTAAGAAAAGAAGGGAAAGCAGAAAGGTGGAGAGAGTATATAGAGGGTCTATACAAGGGCAATGTACTTGAGGACAATATTATGAAAATGGAAGAGGACGTAGATAAAGATGAAATGGGAGACACGATACTGTGTGAAGAGTTTGACAGAGCACTGAAAGACCTGAGTCGAAACAAGGCCCCGGGAGTAGGCAACATTCCATTAGAACTACTGACGGCCTTGGGAGAGCCAGTCCTGACGAAACTCTACCATCTGATGAGCAAGATGTATGAGACAGGCGAAATACCCTCACTTCAAGAAGAATGTAATAATTCCAATCCCAAAGAAAGCAGGTGCCGACAGGTGTGAAAATTACCGAACAATCAGTTTAATAAGTCACGGATGCAAAATACTAATGCGGATTCTCTGCAGATGAATGGAAAAACTGATAGAATCTGTCCTCGGGGAAGATCAGTTTGGATTCCGTAGAAGTATAGGAACACGTGAGGCAATACTGACCCTACCACTTATCTTAGAAGCTAGATTAAGGAAGGGCAAACCTACGTTTCTAGCATTTGTAGACTTAGAGAAAGCTTTTGACAACGTTGACTGGAATACTAATTCTGAAGGTGCAGGGGTTAAATACAGAGAGCGAAAGGCTATTTACAATTTGTACAGAAACCAGATGGCAGTTATAAGAGTCGAGGGGCATGAAAGAGAAGCAGTGGTTGGGAAGGGAGTGAGACAGGATTGTAGCCTATCTCTGATGTAATTCAATCTGTATATTGAGCAAGCAGTGAAGGAAACAAAAGGAAAAATTCGGAGTAGATATTAAAATCCATGGAGAAGAAGTAAAAACTTTGAGGTTCGCCGATGACATTGTAATTCTGTCAGAGACAGCAAAGGACTTGGTAGAGAAGTTGAACGGAATGAACAGTGTCATGAAAGGAGGGTATAAGATGAACATCAACAAAAGCTAAACGAGTATAATGGAATGTAGTCGAATTAAATCGAGTGATGCTGGGGGAATTAGATTAGGAAATGAGACGCTTAAAGTAGTAGAGGAGTTTTGCTATTTGGGGAGCAAAATAACTGATGATGGTCGAAGTAGAGAGGATATTAAATGTAGACTGGCAATGGCAAGGAAAGAGTTTCTGAAGAAGAGAAATTTGTTAACATTGAGTATTAATTTAAGTGTCAGGAAGTCGTTTCTGAAAGTATTTGTATGGAGCGTAGCCTTGTATGGAAGTGAAACATGGACGATAACTAGTTTGGACACGAAGAGAATAGAAGCTTTCGAAATGTGGTGCTACAAAAGAATGCTGAAGATTAGATGGGTAGATCATATAACTAATGAGGAGGTATTGAATAGGATTGGGGAGAAGAGAAGTTTGTAGCACAACTTGACTAGAAGAAGGGATCGGTTGGTAGGACATGTTCTGAGGCATCAAGGGACCACCAATTGGAGGGCAGCGTGGAGGGTAAAAATCGTAGAGGGAGACCAAGAGATGAATACACTAAGCAGATTCAGAAGGATGTAGGTTTCAGTAGGTACTGGGAGATGAAGAAGCTTGCACAGGATAGAGTGGCATGGAGAGCTGCATCAAACCAGTCTCAGGACTGAAGACCACAACAACAACACATATACAACAGCACAGAACTTTAACTCAACAAAACAGAAATTTGTGTTTCAATATTTTCAAAGAATGTAAATATTCACGGACACATAAGCATATTCATAATCACAGTACATTTTGCAAGGTTCAGCAATTAATGAAATATTGAAAATTTCGGTTTGCATTCACGTGTATACAAATATCTACGCAAACAGCTATGAGAACCTTTTCCAACTGACTCTTTAAATACAAAAGTAACTTTTCAAGATTTTTTTTTCAAAATAAATAATTTTAAGGCTGCTCTTCATTAATAGCCATCCAAAGTGTTTGTTGCACATAAACACACTAACATATTCTGAACCTATTTTTAATCATCACTGCTGTGTTTTAAAGCAAGACAGTCCAATTTTTTAAGTTATACCAGAAAACCTAATCTTGAAAACATCTACATCCATTTGAATAAGAATCGAAATATATTTTACAATTACTTTTCACTGACTTCAGTAAGAATAGTCAGTCTATAACACATTAATCAGAAAACCTAACTTACTTCACTGCTTGCTTCAGCACTAGCAGTCCATGTTATAAATAATTAAACACATTTTTCTACACATACAAAAAGTATTTCGAATGAAGGATTACAAATTCACATTTTGCCCATTATTGGTTTGGCAGTCTTTGTACGTAAGCGTTTAGACATAAAACACAAATTGGATTAAGAACACTAAAGAACACCTTTTTAAGTTGACACACTGCCCCATCCTCTAGGTTTGGCAGTTCTTGACCACTTATCAGCTCCTTACCCCACAATGGCAAGTCCTTTGGTTACTGCTAACATAGCATATTTGGTTGTCCTCAACCTCAGGACCACAGCATTCTTATTCTTTTGTGTTGTTATGCTGCCCAACAACATATTTTTGAGCAGTTTATTGTCATCGTCATTACGTTTTTTCATCATTATGTCATATCTTTGGTACAAATTGCATTAATGGTATAAAACATAAAACCTGCAACTTTGAAACAGCAATTAGACGCTGGTAACATTAAATCTTTATTTACACCAAGACAAAATCAGGTAATATACACATCATTAATCAAGTAAATTTTAAATGAGATTTTTGGTATAATGACAATGTTCAGGAGTTATTTGAAAGTCCAGGTTTGTCGTTTTTCTCCCCACTTTCTTACACAGAAATATTTCTTTTAAAGTCAGTATTTAATTTAATTATTTTTACACACATTTCGGTTATCACACATGTCAAGATTAGGACAATGATTTTACATCCTATTGCAAGAACTTTCTGCCAACCCTTTGTGGCACTAGTCACATACATCTCACATCTACTTTACAGACATTAGTCAGGTTTATCTCCTCAATTTTGACACAGAACATTTTTCATCGCTATTCTTACTCATTTCTATACAACTATCTTTAGACATTAATCATATTAGATTATTCACTTTAAACATTATCTTTATTCACTCTTGCATCTTTCTGCATAGAACCATTTACTCATTTATTTTTACTGCATGGTTCTATTCCTTTTTACTGTACCCGCTTACTTATAACATGCTTGATCACTTTCTAGTGTGCCCAATTTAATTATTCATTTACTTGTCCACAACCAATACACAGTATCTTACATTATTTCTACCTTTTTAATTTACTTTGATAGAGAAGAAAGAAAGAAGATAGTAAAAGTTCTGAATTATGAAGAGGAAGGTTGACAACACGAAAAGAAATGGAAGTAGTGCTGCCAACGACTGAGGTACCTAGTGCTCATCACGCACTTGACAATGCAAAGAGTGCATGTCCCCTGAGGGTTAACAACCCTCATCTGAGGACATGTACTTATAAATACATAACATGGTGCAAACATAAGCTCTTACTGGTCTTTAAGTATATGAGAAATAAATTATTATGTTGTGGAGTTCTTTGCACTTTCATTAGGTTACTATAAGTATCATTAGTCATAAAGTTTTCAGGTTTGTCACACTACATGCCCCTATTTTCATAATTAGACTGGCAACAATACGTATTCAATTGAAAGGCAGTCTTTTATGGTACATAAACAGTTACTTAAGTCTGGTGGCTTTTTAGGCCTCCTATCTTCTACATCTTTCACTATGCTATTCAAATCTTGCCAACGTTTTGTTTCATCAGGTGGCCTTTTAGGTTTGTTGACCTCTACATGTTTACAGATTTTCAACAGTTCCCGTTCTACTATATTTATATCTGGAGGTTCTTCAGGTTTCTGTAAATCTATTTCTTTCATTACATTAAGCAAAGCTTGCCCTAATATAGCGTCATCTGGCGGCTCTTTCGGTTTTGTTTCGGTTATGCATTCCGAATTTTGTTTCGAAAAGATGTCATTAACTTTTTCGTAACCACTTTCTGTAAAGGTATAATTATGTTTGTCGACCTCCGAAAACTCATCTGTATCTGAATCTGTAGTCTCTCCTTCGTCTGAGCTATCACTAGGTTCTATTTCGTTATCAGATTCGAGCAGGAAAGCAACTTGTAAACAGTGGAGCAGATTATCACTAGATGTTTCAGCTACTTTGTTTTTTTAATTATTTTCTACACAATGCACGTCGTTTAGACACTCAGGTACTTCTGCTGTATCACTTTGAACGATTTCAGCCTTAACTTCATACTTAGTATAATCGTCATATACATCGATAACCTTCATTTCACTGTTTCATTTACTGTCAATTTCGGATAACCGTGCGAAATTCCTACTAGACTCTTCTGCATCAGAACCACAAAACACCTTTCCATCAACAATAATTTCATCTGCACTGCTTATAATGTCACGCTTACTAACGTCCTTTTTTACATCACTTTCGGCTATTATTAATTGTGCACACGTCTTTTGCGTGGCATGTTCTACCTTCCTTTCCTCTTTATTCATCTTAACCTCCCCCACATCTACGTCTTTTATCTCATATACATCAGTAACAGTACAAATATTCTCCTTTTCACTCGCCTTTTCTGGCTCTCTTTCATTCTTTAATGATGACTCCGATATCGACTTATGTTTATCATATGACATATTAACTTTATTTTCAGTTTTACATTCGTCTATTACTGAAACCATCCAACGGAAGTGTCCGATCCCGCCTCTTCTGTTTCTCTCTACGGCAGCCATCTTGTTCTGACCTCGGCCATTTCTGTGTGCTGCCAAGTGAAATATACGGTGCTCCAGCAAACGCTGCCCGGAGCACAAACGGTCACGTGACTTCGCACCGGAAACGCCACTATGTATCATTCCGCGCCCGTCTTCCATGGGCGCGTCCTTAACCTTCCTGCCCCGTATTTTACACCTTTCCTTCTCTAATTTATGATTTGACATCTTTTCTTTGGGCCCAAAACCGATTTCCGCATGAATCCAGCCCGTAACACACGCGGTTTTCAGTTTTCCATTTCATCTCTAGTTTGGAAATTTCGCACCATGTATCCTCTGCCGTGCGTCGTATAATTTCCCCTACCTCTTGCGCGACCTCTTTGAATCGTGTTTACACGAAATCTATCATTTTCAGGTCGCTCGTTTTGGTCATTACTTTCTCGCGAATAATTGTTGTTGTTATGGGGACGAGGCTCATGATTTCGTCGCCAGTGATCTTCATCCTCTACCCTTTCCAAGAACGCAGAAAAGCTTCTGTGGGTACTCCCAACATATCGTTTAGAATCCTCAGGCAGTTTCTGCCAAAGAACCCAAACGATCTCGGCTTCAGTCCTCCTTCCTTTTAGGTGTATCAGTTTTCTGTACCATGTTTCGCAAAACTCTTTCATAGTTTGTCCCCCCAGGGGCTCAGCATTCATTTGCTGAGTACGGGCTTGGCGACCCCGGGGTCCTGAGCTGGGGACTGGTCAGCGCCGCCAGTCTCCTGTCACCGTAAACCCCGGACATGCTTCAGCGACCACCGCATGGCGCAGCGGTGGAATGTTGTATGCTGCGGGGAATGGTAATCTTGGCTTGACCGCCTGGATTGCGAGGAAGGTAAACCTCTATAAAAACCCCTCAATCTTATGGTGTGCTGCGCGCCTATAAGATGCATGGCTGTTGGGGTGGAACAGTCGCAAGCGGGCAACCTCTGGGGCACCTGCCGCACCCCAGTTGTATAAGGCTTACTCAGGCACGCGGGGCTCTGTCTGAGCGGACCTTTAGTTCCCTAGCTGCTCGTGGGACCACAATGGACCCTTCGACCTCTACGTTTCCCCCTACCAGTGGATTGGGTGGGCCACTGGTAGGAAAACACACCCAATCGAAAAAGCGACTTCGTGCTGCGAGTCCTCCAGCGCCTGGTGTTACTAGAGATTTATCAGACTGTCGTAACAGAGCACATGCTGATATCCAGAATGTGTTTTTGATTGTCAAACGGAAGGAAGGTAGCTTTGAGAGAGTTTCTCCCTTTTACATCCACAAGGGTCTTGAGGGAATTGCAGGAACACTGAAATCTGTGAAGCGTCTGCGCAATGGGACTCTGTTAGTTGAAACTTCTAGTTCCCGTCAAGTCACTTCTCTTAGGAAAGCAACCTGTCTCGGAGAGTACGCTATCGAGATCGAGCTCCACTCCACTTTGAACTATAGTAAGGGTGTTGTGACATGTAGGGACTTGGTGGATATCCCCAAGGACGAGTTGAAATCTGAGTGGGCTGACGAAGGTATTGTCGACGTGCAGCATATTATGAAACGAGTCGATGGGGACCTGGTCAAATCCGACTCGTTTATTCTCACGTTCAATCGCCCGAGACTCCCAGAGCATGTTAAAGCGGGTTTCTTACGTTTGCCAGTACGGCCATATTTCCCCAACCCAATGCGCTGTTTTAAATGTCAGCGCTTTGGGCATACTACGTTGGGGTGCAATGGGATAGCCACTTGTGGTAAATGTGGTCAGCCTGCCCATGAAGGAGCCGATTGTTCATTGCCTGTGAAGTGCGTGAATTGCTCTGGGAGTCACCCTGTCTGGAGCCGGGTCTGCCCCATCTATCTCGAGGAACGGAAGATACAGGAGATCAAAACATCTAAGCGCATCCCCTATGGTGAGGCCAAGAAGCTCTTTAAGGCCATGCAGCCTCCTGTGTTCACAACATCTTTCGCTTCCGCTCTGCAGAAACCGGTACAGTTGGCCACTGTTGCTACACAAACGGAGGTTGCTAGTGTCAACACTAATACCTGCGTTTGCCAGTGCACTTGTGCTGCTGCGGATGTTTTGCAACCTGCAGCTCTCCCCACAACGTCGGACAAGGTCGTGGTTGCTGACATTGGGGTACTTCCTGCCCCTCCCCATATGGCGCCTTCTGCCCAGGCGAGTAAAGCTCCAACTGTTGACAAGGTTCTGCATTCTAAGCCCCCCAAGACGAAGACGCCGAAGGTGAAGGTTTTGCCACCTGAGGAGACTAGTCAGGGTCAGTCCGATGACGATGCCATCGTACTGTCTGACATCTCCCTTGGGTCGCCATCGGAGCTGATGGACATTGATGTCGACCGGGGGCCATATTCTCGCCCCAGGAATAAATCTCCGGCCAGTACGGGCTCTCCTCCAAAGCACAGGGGCAGGGTGAAAATTCAGCCACCCTGATCACTGGCTCCCATATTACAGTGGAACCTGAATGGGTTCAGGACGCATGTGGCCGAATTACAACTCCTTGTACGAGAGCGCCCCTTGTGCTTATGTCTCCAAGAGACACATTTCCGGGCCACTGATGCTCCTTCTTTACGGGGCTATACCGTGTATCGAAAAGATGATCTGATGGGGGAAAGGGCAAAGGGTGGTGTTGCGGTTTTTGTCCATGACATGCACCACTCATCTGAGCTCCCTCTCGTTACGGACTTGCAAGCAGTTGCAGTTGACCTTCTTGTGGGGCAGAGGCTCACAATCTGTTCCGTTTACTTACCGCCTCAGGACGCCATAGACTCTGAGGCTCTCACAGACCTTATTACCCAACTCCCCCGCCCATTTCTCCTTCTGGGGGACTTCAATGCTCATAATGTCTTATGGGGCTCTACGACTACTTGCCCCAGGGGTCGCATTCTGGAAAGCCTCATGGTATCCGAAGAACTGTGCATCCTCAACTCTGGTGCTCCCACTCATTCCTGTACTGCTTCTGGGTCGTCGTCAGCTATTGACCTTTCCTTTTGCTCTCCAGCACTCGCGGATTCTGCTCTGTGGGAGGTTGCCGCTGACCTCCATTCTAGTGACCACTTCCCCCTTTGGATTCGCCTCCTGGATGAGACTGTAGCATTACCAGTGCCACCCAGGTGGAACCTCTGCAGAGCTGACTGGACACTTTTCAGCGATTTAGCTGTTTTGGAACACCGTGCCAGCGTCCACGAATGGGTCGACCATGTTACAGCCGTGATCTCCCATGCTGCTGAATTGTCGATCCCACGGTCCTCAAGTCATCCCAAGAGGCGCCTTGTCCCTTGGTGGACCACTGAGTGCCGCTCAGCCATCCGAGCCCGCCGTGCAGCTCTGCGCCGCTTCAAGTGCTGTCCCTCAGCTGACAATCTTGCGGCCTTTCGGGTGGCAAGGGCCAAGGCGCGGCGAGTGATTAAAGAGAGCAAACGACGGTCATGGCAATCGTTCTTGAACTCCATCTCCCGCTCCACTAGTTCTACAAAAGTGTGGGAAGCCATCAGGAGGATCTCCGGGAAACGCAGCCAACTACCTGTCACGGCATTGCTGCATCAGGGTAGTCTACTCACGGCGCCGAGAGACATTGCCCAGACACTGGCCACGTATTTTGCCGAATCTACTGCCACTATGAACTGTGATCCAGATTTCTGCCGCTACCGCACTGCTATCGAGAGGGATCACTTGGACTTCCGGTCTCCAAATTCTGAACCCTACAACTGCCCCTTCACAATGTGGGAACTGGATTCGGCGCTGTCTGTGGCTCATGATACTGCGCCAGGTGCTGATCAAATCCTGTACAGCATGCTGCAGCACTTGTTGCTGCCATCCAAGGAAGTACTCCTGAATTGTTTTAATATGATATGGTCATCCGGCACGTTCCCTGACTCGTGGAGGGAGGCGATTTTGGTTCCCCTCCTCAAACCGGGAAAGGACCGAATGCATCCCAGTAGTTATCGGAGTATTGCTTTGACGAGCTGTGTCGGGAGGACATTGGAACGCATGGTCAACCGTCGCCTGGTTTGGCTGCTCGAGACCAGGCAGCTCCTTAGCCGTTCTCAGTGTGGCTTTCGGAGATGTCGTTCAACTATAGACAACTTGACCCTGCTTGAGGCGGTCATCCAGCAGGCCTTCTTACGTAACCAGCATTGTCTAGGTGTATTCTTTGACATTAATAAGGCGTATGACACTACTTGGCGCCGCCTTATCCTCAATCAACTCCATCAGTGGGGCTTTCGTGGCCATCTCCCCATCTTCATTCGGTCCTTTCTTTCCCGCCGCCTCTTTCGATATCGGGTTGGTAATGTGCTATCTGATTTGTACGTGCAGGAGAATGGTGTTCCTCAGGGAAGCGTTTTAAGTGTCACCCTCTTTGCCGTCGCCATTAACAGTATCACGTCCACAATCCGGAGTCCTGCCCAGTGCTCCTTGTTTGTGGACGATTTTGCTGTTTTCTGTTCTTCCTCCAGTCTTGTCACTGCTAGTCGGCAGCTGCAGCTTACGATAAAGCGATTAGAGGCATGGACTGCGAAGACGGGTTTTACCTTTTCTGCAGACAAATGTGTGTGTGTTCATTTTAATCGTTCTCGACGTGCTTTTACCTCCCCTGAATTGCGTCTGAGGGGCACCATTCTTCCTTTTAGAGACACTGTGAGGTTCCTGGGCCTCACTTTTGATTCCAAGTTGTCGTGGTTGCCGCACCTTAAAGACCTCAAGGTGCGGGCCCTGAAGGCGCTGAATATTTTGAAGTGTTTGAGCCATCGGTCCTGGGGAGCAGATCGGGCGCGTCTGCTGCAGTTTTATAGGGCTTTCGTCCGGTCGCGTCTTGACTATGGATGCACTGTGTATGGGTCAGCGAGGCCATCGTATCTGAAGATTCTTGACGCAGTACACCATGAGGGTATCAGGCTGGCCACTGGTGCCTTCCGTACCAGTCCCATCCCCAGCCTGTGTGCTGAGGCAGGGGAACCGCCGCTCGCCATCCGGCGGAAACTCCTCATGGTGCGACGGGTGTGTCAATTCCTTGCCTGTCCTACCTCCCCTGCGTACCCTACTGTTGCCCGACCCCCTATGGAACGTCTCTTTTCCAGTCGTCCAAGGGCAACGAGACCATTTGGGATTCGTGCCAAGCATTTGCTTGAGTCCCTTGGTGTGGAGCGTGTGGCACCCCAACTCCAGGGTTTTACCCGCCTGCCTCCCTGGTTGCTCCAGAGGCCCAGCGTCCTTTTAGACTTGTCAGAGTACCGGAGGAGCTGCACTCCTGCGTTTGTTTTTACCTCCTTATTTTACGATATTTTAAACCAGCATCCTGACCATGTACCAGTATTTACGGATGGCTCTAAACAGGGGGACTCTGTAGGTTGTGCTGTGGTTTTCCCTGATCGAGTCATCAAATTACGGCTTCCTGCAGCGTTTACCATCTTTGATGCCGAATTGTTTGCGATCTTGCGGGCATTGGAGCAGATGAGATGTGTTCCCAGTCTTAAGTTTCTCATCTGTTCTGATTCTCTGAGTGCCCTTCAGACCATGCAACACTTGTACCCAGCGGATACGGTCGTCCAGAACATCCATGATGCCCTACTCCACCTGCAACGGCAGGGTAAGGAGGTTTCTTTCTGCTGGGTGCCGGGGCACGTGGGTATTAGGGGAAACGGACTGGCGGATGTGGCTGCCAAAGATGCATGTTCCCTCCCTCACGTTGTTGAATGTGCCGTCCCCTTCCATGCTGTTACCTCCCTTTTGCGTTCTCGTGTTATGTGCGAATGGGAAGAGGAGTGGCTGGCAGTTAGTGAAAATAAGCTGCGACTGGTCAAGGCCACCACGCGGCCATGGCGTACGTCCTACCAGTCATGCAGGCGGGATGAGGTTCTCCTCACCCGCCTCCGCATCGGGCACAGTCCCTTAACGCATGGTTTTCTACTCCGGCGGGAGGACCCCCCAATCTGTAGTGTTTGTGGCGACCTGATAACTGTGCGCCACGTTTTACTTGACTGTCCTTTATTCTCTGACCAGAGGGCGGTGGTTTCCTTGCCACCGGATTTGCCCTCTATTTTGCAAGACGACGCAACGACTGTGGTTAAGGTCTTACGGTTTTGTGTCCTGTCCAATTTGTTGCCTCGGATTTTAGGGAGAGGATTTTAATGTGCTGCTGGGTGACTGGTTCACCCAGGCTTTAGGTAAGAGGTCCGCCAGTCACGATTACCTACTTGTTTCACTTCGATTTCTGTTCTCTTTTCCTTGTGTTTCCTTTCCTTTTTTAGTGCGTTTCTTCTCCTCTTGTTTTGCCTCTTTATGTGAGGATTTGTAACTGCGTCAAGCCTGTGTCTTTTAGCCGTTCTCCTTGTTCGCTGTCCGTCTTCGTGCCTTCTCCGCATGTGTTCCTGTTTCTATGCGTTTGGGCGCTGATGACCACGCTGTTTAGCGCCCGAAAACCTCAACCCACACACACACACACACACATAGTTTGCCTACCTCTGATATCATACAACCTGGCCATTAGAAACTCACGCCACAACTAGTCTTGTTTTTGTTCTGACCAGTACTCGTAAATAAATTTTTGTTTAAAGTTTTCAAAAGACATCTGGTTAGTATCCAGATTCGGCCCCACCTTTTTGCTTCTCCCGTTAATGCACTGATTACAACATTAATATTTTCCTGGTCAGATAAATATCCAGGAAAGTTTCTTTCGCAATTCTTTATAAATTCTACGGGGTGCCATCCGTTATGCCTCTTTGCAGGGTCGAATTTTTCTTCGCCCTCTAATATTTTACTGAAAGGCATTCTTTCAGTAAAATGTGTAGGTCCTGTTTGTATTTTTCTTTCCAAGTCATACATTTTGCCTTGGATTTGTGAAGTGTTATGTTCACACTTCTTTTCGCAAGTAACAATCTGTTTGGTTAGTTCTCTACTTGTTTCTGTTACAGACTGTTTAATCTGTGCAAATTTTGCGTTACATTCTGTTTGTATTTCAGATTTCATACCGAATACCTTTTCGTCCACTTTAGTATTAACTAGAGGTTCTATTTGATCTTGAATTTTAATTACTTCAGTGTCAAATCTTTCGTTAATGTCATCAATCTGTCCTTGTACATTGGCAATATTGCCATTGATGACAGTAATTTCGCTTTTAATACTTTTGATTTCGTTACTCACTATTCCTACCCTGGAGTTAACTACTGCAATTTGTTTTCTAAGATTCTTGCCTTGCTCTTGCATTTGTTTACTAATATCACTATCCTGTGTTGCAATTAGCTGCCTTTGTGCAGCATTTTGTTGCCCCAGTGCTGCAATTTGTGCAGACAACATTTTTAACAATTCTATCATATCTGGATTCTTTTCACTTTTAGGTTCTGCTACATTTTCGTGTTCGAGTCCTACTTCCCTTTCAGTTTTTGGTTATCCAAACATATCCCAGGATTCATTAACATAGCCACTGTATTCCACAACGTCACTCTTATTGTCTTGCTTAGTACGCGTGACATTCATAGCTTCTATCTGTTTATTGACGTCGGCGTGATATCGTACGTAATTTAACTCGCGCATAGTGCCATCTGTTGGTGAGCTGCCTGAACTACTCTCGATTGCATTCTGTTCTTGCGTATCTAGATTCATTTCTAGTTTCCTGTCCATTTTAGTTGCTATTAAGTATTGACACCTTTAATTTTCAATTTAAGTTAATCTTTCACTATCCGTTCTGTCCAATAATGTACAGGTTCATGCCGCTGGACGTTTTATGTTCACTCTATGTTTGTAAAATGCTAACTACTTATAATTTTTTCTGTCTGTAGGTGCAAACTGAACAACGTCCTGCCATGGTCGCCACGTATAACATTTACGTACGATGCCCCAACAGAACAATTAGTCCTGTCACAGTCGCCACATATAACACTGCAACAGCATTTACGTAGCTTGTACTATGAAATACCAAATTTGGTTTACGTACTATGCCCCAAAAGAACAAATAGTCCTGTCACGGAAAAGCCACATATAACACTCCTGTCTGCCACTGCTGTACCATAACCTTAAAGTTGGAGGCAGGTTTTGAAATAAAAGCTATCTTGTTAAAGCACTTAGGGCATAACGCAACAGAGCAGTGTTGCCCTCTGAGAGGAATTTTGTTATATTGACCGCATTGTACCTAACGGGGGGTGGCTTATCGGAAGTGAAAGTCAGAATTACGTAAATATTCAGACAGTAACAAATAATGTTTTACCTAGCTATACTGTTTAAAGAATAAGGAAAACTGTCGTCAGCTTAATTAGGCAAGAGAAAGATTAACATTCTCGTTTAAGAAGGTAGGTATGAGTAACTTTAACGGACAAACACAACCTATACTTGGCCACACGCGAGTGCAATGAACTCTGACACATACATATGTTTACGGTAAGATTGAAGCTAACAGCTAGAGCAGCATAAACTATTTGCAAAAATATAACAGATACCGAAACACACCATTACTTTCAGGGCTTGTTCAAACTGAATGGTCTTTAAAACATTACTATTAACATTCACTGCAGAATCATTAATTGGACATAGGTTCAGTATTATTGTTCAGACACTTTCCTAATTGACATAGAATTATAAACGTTGTTCACTGCAAAATTATGAGCTGGTAACAGGTTAAGTCTCTCTCAGTTAAATACTAAGCGTCGGTTTTAAGACCTTTTAATCTTTAAAAGAAACTGCAAATTGTCTTTATTATCACAATCTTCTACTTTCAAGTAAATGATGAAATATGTGACTTTGAAACTCCACAAAACTTTAAATTAGACTGTTTCCATCCCTGCGAGGCTTTCACAAGACTACATTTACTACCTCCCACAGTTTCACTAAATCCACAGTAAATCTGAACACTCCCTTCTTACCAAAGATCAAACAACATTATTTAATGTTCTGAGGCTTTCATTTTTTCCACAAACTAGGACACTCGGTAATCATAGCTTAAGTGGAGAGGAACCTGAAAGGTGTTGTGATACGGAAAAAATCAAGGTAGGTACATAAATTCAGTTATAAGTTACCTTATATTTGAGCACACTAACACATCCAATAAGCTGATCCTTCGCTGTACATTATTATAGTATTCCGTTACAGTGATTGCGCAATGTGGTGGCAACTGCATGTTGGTAGGTGGATTTGCAGGCAGAATTGCTGGACTCTGTCCCTTCTTGATGGCGATGATGGATACCAATTCCAGAATCGTTCCAGCTATTTATCCATCCATTGGACAGTGGCAGAAAAAGCCTCTCTCGGAACCAGCACAATATACAACTTTTACATGGCAGTGCACAGTTTGGTAGCTCGTCCCCGACTGACTTTTGTTCCACATTTTCTACCTAGGCCAACCACAATTTGCGCACGCTACGAAGTTCCGTTCCTGAGGGGAACTACCACACCTTTTACACACAGGATAACTAAGAACCCTAAGTGGGGAGTGCTCACATATCCTGTGTAAAATTGAACCTCCTACGCTCCACACTACTGTGAAAAACTCCCTCCTTTCTGCCTGACATTCATGCCCCTATGTTGCCACCCACCGCAGCTCATCTGCCCCCTTGTGGGCTGGCATCCTCCAGTTTCCCAGCAGAGGGCGGAGACATATACAGAGCAGATACTATCGACAGTAGTATTGTACAGTACTGTACTGTACAGTACAATGCTCCACCCTTTAAGCTGGAAATGGGGGACGGGGGGGGGGGGGGGGGCGGGATCAGGAGCAGCATGGTATGAGAGAATACCCTAGCACCCTAGTTCCCAGTGGCGAGCTCCAGGTTGCTAACGTGAGCCCTGGTTTCTTTACTGGTAGAACGGTCCTGGGTCAGGAAGCTCATTGGGGAACTGATTTTGGCTATCTTGAACAATCCGACAGTCCACTGGAACCTCTTACAAGTGACCTTCTGTCGCCCCTTATTTTGTGCCAAAATGTTATTCTTGTAGATTCTGGGACCTGCCGAGATTGGACGCCTATCTTTATTATACTGGACAGCATCCCTCCAGTCTGCTAGCCCAATGTTATTTCTTGCAGATTCTCAATCCTCCTTAATGACTCTTCTTAGTGATCTTAGGATCATTATTTTCAGGAAGGATATCATTAATCGACCACAAGTGGGAAAGTGACTAGTTAACAGAGAATACAATCTTAAGTTAGGAAGGGGTGTTTTAATGAGCCCCAGGTGCGTGCGTTCTGAAGCAAAAATTATGCCACCCAACTGATTCATCCCACTTCGTTTGTGACTTCCCACGGCAGATGGACAAGCTCATCTTAAGATTGCCATTCACACACGCCACAAAGGAGAGTTGTAAGTAGTAGCGGTTGGTGGTTACATGAGAAATAGCGCTGGTAAAGCTAAACCTTTTTAGTTCATGCGGCACAAAAGCTGGCTCATTGTCACTAACCAGAAACTTCGATTTTTCAGCGATAGAGAAAATATGTGTAAGATGCTTAGTCGTTGTACTCATAGTACCTGTCCTACTCGCCAATAGCCAGGCAAAACAGGAGAATGCATCCACCACCAAAAACACATATTGATTCTCTTATTTAATACAGGGTATGGGACCTAGGTAATAAAAGAACACTTTGTCCATAGGGTGCTCTGCCCTATCAAAACTTAGTGCAGTCACAGTCACACCTTTCCCACCATGATAATTGGCTCAGATTCACACAGTGCAACACACCATACTCCATTTGTATATACTAGTTAATTTACAATTACGATAAACTTTATTGTACCGTAGCCAATTCAACAGTGATACATTACTATCAGAATCTAACAGCACACAAACGAATTCACGATTCACTGTAATGCACAGGAACTGTAAGTCAGCCTGTGAGAAAACCGTGACCTTACTACAATAGTTTTATCGACATGCACAGATCCACACAATGGCCTGCATTCATACAGTATCAGCTCTGTCCACCCATTTATCACATTACTGGTCAGTCCTGTATCAAATTCCCTACTTGGTTGCACCGAAAACATGTCTTCACATTATTAGACTTGACATTAGGTTGGTCATACCAAGCAGTGGATCTTTGTGCACACATTCCAGAAACAGATGGTGCTTGAACACGCTTGTCATCACATCATTTTCAATGCTACACACCAACCCACGTAACTCAGAGAAGGTTTGGAACTTAATAGAAAAGAAAATCCATGACCAATGCTCCAGACGCATCCCTTCCATTATTTTCATAACAGCTTATGATTCAGAAATATGAAGGCACAAAGTCATTATCACGTTGCAGGTATAACCAATATACCACACCAAAATTGCATGTCCCTGGAAACAATAAATATATGGACTTGCCAGGTCATTGCAGTACCAACTAGACACATTTTCCTCAAATAGTCTCTGTAGGAATGCACTCAATATTTCACTCACACTAAGAGCTCCCGAAACAACTCTATGTAGCTTGCTAAGACGCAGGGGCAGATAACCTGAAAAATTACTGAATTGGTAATATGCCAGCTCACAGTTAACGTAACACGCCTGTCATTCTTCATTATTGTCAACAGACAAGCTCTCAATCCCCTACACCTCAAACCACAAGGGATTGGGCATTTTGTTAAATCATTTCCACTCATTCCTCTGGCCTCAGGAGGTGGACTCGGACATCTGTTCCTGATCAGCCCGTCCAGGAACAGAACCATCATCCCGACCCACTTCCTCCTGCAGTATGAGCAAGCTAGTCACGAGTTGCAACCAGCTAACTTCATCCTGCCATTCTTCAGTTCCAGCCTTCTGTTTAGGGCCTAACTGTATTAAGTCTAGGTCTTGCATTCGATTATCTAAATGACTGAGTCAAACCTGTATTATGAACACCTCAGTGCAGATGAGAGCTCTACCTTGCAGCAAGTCAGTGTTGGCTTGCACACCAGCATCACTCACCTCCTCCATGGTGTTAGGTGTAATGACAAGACTGTGGCCCACAGTGCCCTGCAAGCAACGTCTCAGCTCCAAGGCGCTGCCATCTGTTTCCTCGCCACAGGCAGCCAACTCGTACTGTAACTGGGGCTTTTTAAGAGAAGAAATCCTCAAAATTCCTCTCTGATCTATGACCATACACCTCTTAATTGTATTCTGAAACACAAAAACCAAAACACACAATACACAACAAAACTGTTCTATCCTACATCTGCATCTGCGTGATTACTCTGCTATTCACAATAAAGTGCCTGGCAGAGGGTTCAATCAACCACCTTCAAGCTGTCTCTCTACCGTTCCACCCTCGAATGGCGCACGGGAAAATCGAACACTTAAACTTTTTTGTGCGAGCCATGATTTCTCTTATTTTATCGTGATGATCATTTCTCCCCATGTATGTGGGTTCCATCAGAATGTTTTCGCAATCGGAGGAGATTGAAATTTCATGAGAAGATCCCGTCGCGACGAAAAACGCCTTTGTTTTAATGATTGCCACTCCAATTTACGTATCATGTCTGTGGCACTATTTCCCCTATTTCGCGATAATACAAAACGAGCTGCCCTTCTTTGTACTTTTTCGATGTCATTCGTCAGTCCCACCTGATGCGGATTCCACACCGCACAGCAATATTGCAGAATAGGGCGGACAAGCGTGGTGTAAGTAGTCACTTTCGTAGACCTGTTGCACCGTCCAAGTGTTCTGCCACTGAATCGCAGTCTTTGGTTTCCTCTACACACAAAATTATCTGCGTGATCGTTCCACTTTAGGTTATTTGTAGTTGTAATCTCCAAGTACTTAGTAACATTTACAGCCTTCAGATTTGTGTGACTTATCGCGTAATCGAAATTTAGCGTATTTCTTTTAGTACTCACGTGAATAACTTCACACTTCTCTTTATTCAGCGTCAATTGCCACTTTTCGCACCATACAGATATCTAAATCATATTGCAATTCGTTTTGCTCATCTGATGACTTTACAAAACGGTAAATGACAGCATCATCTGCAAACAATCTAAGACCACTACTGAGATTGTCTCCTATGTCGTTAATACAGATCAGGAACAAGAGAGGGCCTGTAACACTTCAATGGGGAACGCCGGGTATTACTTCTGTTTTATTCGATGACTTTCCGTCTATTACTACGAACTGTGACCTTTGTGACAGAAAATCACGAATCCAGTCGCACAACTGAGGCGATATTCCGTAGGCATGCAGTTTGGTTAGAAGATGCTTCTGAGGAACAGTGTTGAAAGTCTTCTGGAAATCTAAAAATATGGAATCAGTTTGACATCCCCTGTCGATAGCACTCATTACTTCATGAGTATAAAGAGCTAGTTGTGTTTCGCAAGAACGATATTTTCTGAATCGCTGCTGACTATGTCTCAATAAATCGTTTTCTTCAAGGTACTTGATAATGTTAGAATGCAGTATACGTTCCAAAACCCTACTGCAAATCGACGTTAGTGATATGGGCCTGTAATTCAGCCAATTACTCCTGCTTCCCATCTTGGGTACTGGCGTGACTTGAACAACTTTGCACTCTTTAGGTACGGATCTTACTGTGAGCGAGTGGTTGTATATAATTGCTAAATATGAAGCTATTGTATCAGCATTCTCTGAAAGGAACCTGATTCGTATACGATCTGGACCGGAGGCCTTGCTTTTATTGATTTAAGCTGATTTATTACACCGAAGATATCTACTTCTATGTTTCTCATCTTGGCAGTTGTTCTTGATTGGAATTCAGGAATATTTACTTCGTCTTCTTTGGTGAAGGAGTTTTGGAAAATCGTGTTTAATAATTCTGCTTTAGTGGCACTGTCATCAGTGACTTCACCGTTGTTATCGTGCAGTGAAGGTATTGTTTGCGTCTTGCCACTGGTGCGCCTTATATGCGACCAGAATCTCTTTGGGTTTCCTGCCGGATCTCGAGATAGAATATCGTTGTGGAAATTATTAAAAGCATCTCGCACTGAAGTACGCGCTATATTTCGAACTTCTGCAAAACTTTGTCAGTCTTGCGTATTTTGCGCTCTTTTAAATTTGGCATGGTTTTTACGCTGCTTCTGCAACTGCGATCTGACCCGTTTTGTGTACCACGGAGGATCAGTACCATCACTTATTAATTTATGTGATACATATCTTTCAACTGCAGTCGATACTATCTCTTTGAAATCATTCCACAACTTTTCTACCCTTACATGATCAGATCGGAAGGAGTGATTACTGTCTCTTAAAAAGGCGTTAAGAGCATTTTATCAGTTTTTTTAAATAGATATACTTTGCGTTTCTTTTTGATGGTTGTAGGTGTCACGGTATTCAGCCTAGCAGCAAATGCCTTAATTAGTTTAGATTAGATTAGGTTAGTACTTGTTCCATAGATCATGAATACCACACTTCGTAATGATGTGGAACGTGTCAGGTTAATAAAAGGTGTCTATACAAGATATTTCATTACGCAAAATATTACATGACACTTAATATTTTTTTGTGGGGTTTGGGGAAATTACCCACTTACTATATCAAAAAATTCATCTAATGAGTAGAAGGAGCTGCCATTTAGAATTTCTTTTAATTTCCTTTTAAATGCTATATGGCTATCTGTCACACATCTGATGCTATTAGGTAAATTACAAAAGACTTTTGTGGCAGCATAATTTATCCCCTTCTGAGCCAAAGTTAGATTTAACCTTGAGTAGTGAAGATCATCCTTTCTCCTAGTGTTGTAGCCATGTACACTGCTATTATTTTTGAATTCGTTCAGATTGTTAATAACAAATTTCATAAGTGAATATATATATATTGTCAGGCTACAATGAAGATCTCTATCTCTTTAAATAAGTGTCTGCAGGACGATCCTGGATGAGCTCCAGCAATTATTCTGATAACACGCTTTTGTGCAATGAACACTCTTTTACTAAATGATGAATTACCCCAGAATATGATGCCATACGAAAGTAGAGAATGAAAATAGGCGTGGTAAGCTAATTTACTGAGATGCATATCGCCAAAATTTGCAATGACCTTATTAGCATAAGTAGCTGAACTCAAACATTTCAGGAGATCCTCAGAGTGTTTTTTCCAGTTCAACCCATCATCAACGCATACACCAAGAAATTTGAATATTCTACCTTAGCTACTGTGTGGAACTGTATATACTGTGTTTTGTCAAAGTTTAATGAGAACCCATTTGCAGAGAAACACTTAATGATTTTCTGAAAAACATCATTTACAATTTCATCAGTTAATTCTTGTCTGTTGGGTGTGATAGCTGTACTTGTATTATTGGCAAAAAGTACCAGCTTTGCATCTTCGTGAATATAGAATGGCAAGTCATTAATATAAATTAGGAACAGCAGAGGACCCAAGACTGAACCTTACGGCACCCCTTTCTTGATTGTTCCCCAGTTTGAGAAATCACCAGTTTTTTTGCATATTACGTGAACTGCTTATTTCAACTTTCTGCATTCTTCCAGTTAGGTGTGATTTAAACCATTTGAGCACTGTCCCATTCATACCACAGTACTTGAGGTTATCTAGAAGTATTCAATGATTTACACAATCAAGAGGTTTTGATAGATCACAAAAAATCCCAACGGGTGACTTCCGGTTACTCAGAGTATTTAATATTTCATTACTGAAAGTGTATATAGCATTTTCCGTTGAAAAACCCTTCTGTAAACCAAACTGACATTTTGTTAAAACTTTATTTTCACAAAGGTGTGAAGCTACTCTACAATACATTACTTTTTCAAGAATTTTGGATAAGGCAGTCAGAAGAAAGATTGGGCGGTAGTTGTTGACATCAGACGTATCCCCTTTTTTATGCAGTGGTTTAACAATGGCATACTTCAATCTATCTGGGAAAATACCCTGCTTCAGAGAGCTGTTACATATGTGGCTAAGAATCCCACTTATTTCTTGGGAACAAGCTCTTACTATCCTGCTGGAAATGCCATCAATTCCATGTGAGCTTTTATTCTTGAGAAGGAGAGGTGGGTCGAATTTCAGTTGTATCAAATGGTGTGGGTAAGGCCTCTTCCATTAACTGCCTTGCTTCTTCTAATGAACATTTAGATCCTATTTTCTCGACAACATTTAAAAAATGACTATTCAAAATGTTTTCGACTTCCGGCTTGTTGTTTATCAAGTTTCCATTCGCTTTGATGGTGATGCCGTCATCCTGCACTTTTCGTCGCTAATCCCTGTATTAGTCACAATGCTCATTATTTGTCCAGCATTATTTGTTGCTAAGATGTCAAGTATGCTTTCGCAACCATTTACCCTTCGAGTGGGCTCATGAACTAATTGTTCAAAATAGTTTTCTGAGAAAGCATTCAATACAATTTCGGATGACGTTTTATGCCTACCACCGGCTTTAAACGTTTTTCCAGCATATCGAGGATAGATAGAAGTCGCCACCGACTATAATAGTATGAGTGGGGTACCTATTTGAAATGAGACTCATGTTTTCTTTGAACTGTTCAGCAACTACATCTTCTGAGTCGGGGGTGTCGGTAAAACGATTCGATTAATGGTTTAGTCCGATTGCAAGTATACCCTCTGCCCATACTATTTCTCAGGAACTATCTACTTCAATTTCACTACATGGCAAACTACTTCTGACAGCAATAAATACTCCACCACCAACTGTATTTAATCTATCCTTTCTGAACACTGTTAGATCATTTCAAAACATTTCGGCTTTAGCCAGCTTTCTGTGCCTATAACTATTTGAGCTTCAGTGCTTTCTACTAGGGCTTGGACCTGTGGTTCTTTCCCAACACACCTACGACAATTTGCAACCACAATACCGGTCGTTTTTACAACTACCTTACTGCGTTTTAACTGCCCCCTTTTAGACGGACGCCCTTTCTGTGGTTCCCTGAAGCCTTCTAATCTAAAAAACCGCCCAGACCCTTCCACACGGCCCCCGCTACCCATGTAACCGCCTCCTGTGTGTATTGGACACCTGACCTATCAAGTGGATGGCGTAAGTCAAGGAATCTGCAACCTACACGGTCACAGAACCGCTTGAGCCTCTGATTCAGATCCTCCATTCGGCTCTGCACCAGAGGACCACAGTCAGTTCTGTTGATGATGCTGTAGACGGTGAGCTCTGTCTTAATCTCGTCACCATTTCCGCTAGCCGTCCAAAACCAGAGAAAACCTTCTCCGATCCAAAGCGACACATGTCACTGGTACTGGCATGAGTCATACGTTTATGTCGTATGGTATTATTTTTTGGGGTAATGCTTCTGATTCAAAAAGAGTGTTTTTGGCTCAAAAACAGGCTGTTCGAGCTATATGTGGTGTAAGTTCGAGAATCTCTTGTCGACCCCTATTCAATAGTCTGGGAATTCTGACATTGCCCTCACAGTATATATTTTCTTTAATGTCGTTTGTTGTTAGCAATATCAGCTTATTCCCAAGAGTTAGCAGCTTTCACTCAGTTAATACTAGGCGGAAATCAAATCAGCATGTGGAATGCAGTTCCTTGACTCTTGTGCAGAAAGGAGTGCAGTATTCTGCTGCATTCATTTTCAATAAGCTACCACAAAAACTCAAAAATCTTAGCAGTAGGCCAAACACTTTTAAGTCTAAACTGAAGAGTTTCCTCATGGCTCACTCCTTCTATTCTGTCGAGGAGCTCCTGGAAGAGCTGAAAAATTAAGCAAATTCCAGTGCTACATTATTGATTTTCTTTATTTAAACTTACGACTTGTCGCCTGAATAGGTTTCTTATATTTCATTTTATCTGTTTCTACTATCATGTTATAATTTCATGTATTGACTCTTTCCATGACCATGGAGACTTCTCCTTAATTTGGTCCCACAGAACAATAAATAAATAAATCACCACCTACAGTTAGCTGCAACCTGTACTCTTCATGGCATCCGGAAGCACGGTTCCCACATCCCCCTGGTGTGCACATGGAGTGCACATTGGCTTCCTTCCCCTATTTGGCAGCCATGTTCCTAAGGGGCCCCATTAAGCGCCTGACATTGGAGTTCCCAACTACCAGCAAACCCACCCTCTGTGAATGCATACACCTTGCAGGCCGAGAAGCTTCATCTGGAACAGGGTGGACGAGTGCATCTGGCTTAAAGACATTGTCAGCCACAGATAGCGCCCGAAACCTCTTCGTCAAACGAACTGGGGAGGCCCTACGATCAGCCACTCGGAAAGTTTTTCGCTGTCTGCCAAACTTTGGAATGATCTCCTACTCAACCACAGGTGAGGGGTCAACCTCAGAGCAGGCAGTTCCTGTGACAGCCACGGCAGTGGACCGATTGGAGAGACATGTGGAACGTGCTCGATATCCCTCCCATCCCCGTGTCCAACCCCCCACAGTGATGGCCTTTGGCAGCAGCCTCAAGCTGTGTGACAGAAGCCAAAGCAGCCTGGAGCTGTGAGCAAAGGGTCACCAACTCAGCTGGCATCTGTACACAGCAATCACATTTCCTGTCAATTACTGCAGTCGCTCCTGTTTGAACCTCGTAAAAATATGCTATATATATATATATATATATATATATATATATATATATATATATATATATATATTTGAATATTATTAAGGTAAATACATTGTTTGTTCTCTATCAAAACCTTTCATTTGCTAACTATGCCTATCAGTAGTTAGTGCCTTCAGTAGTTAGAATCTTTTATTTAGCTGGCAGTATTGGCGCTCGCTGTATTGCAGTAGTTCGAGTAACGAAGATTTTTGTGAGGTAAGAGATTCATGAAAGGTATATGTTATTGTTAGTCAGGGCCATTCTTTTGTAGGGATTGAAAGTCAGATTGTGTTGCGCTAAAAATATTGTGTGTCAGTTTAGTGTTGATCAGAATAAGTAAAGAGACAAATGTCTGAGTACGTTCAGTTTTGCTCAGCTGTTTCAAAATCAAATAACGTAAGAGGTTTATCAGCACAGTAATTCATTAATTTTTCTAAGGGGATGTTTCAGTCTCTGAGGCATCCTGCACGTCTGCTCAAGCCACACTGATCCCTTACCTTCGGTTTTAGCGACCACGAGAGCCGCAGGCACATTTTGCCGGTAGGCGGTATTGCGCCGCGATATCTATGTTGTCACTGAACCCGCGGGCCAACATGGTTCAAATGATAATCATTTCTGCAGAAAAGACTAATGTACATGACCTGTGAATAAGAACGTCCTATCTCAGTCGTTCAAGGCGTTCTGTTTTTTTCTAAACATGAGTGTATGTATGTTCCTAGTGTTAGTGGGTGTAGGCTAAAATATTTATAACGATTAATGAACATATTATTGTTCAGTCTTTTCAACCTACACTTAAAAATCGGGTCTTTTATGACTTGCCAGTTTTTAAGTAAACATTCGCCTTTTTGACGAAAACTTCGCCTACAGAATAGAAGGAGTTGTCCAAAAGGAATGCTTTTAGTTTAGATTTAAAACTTGTTTTGTTACCTGTCAGATATTTTATATAATTGGGCTAATGATCAAAGACGTTTGTTGACGCTTATTGAATTCTTTTTCTGAGACACTGATAGCTTTAATAAAGGTTAATGAAGGTCATTTTATCCTGTTGCTGTATGTATGGATATATTCATTTTACTCTAATTGTGATGCATTACTAATGACGAATTTCATCAGCGAGTATACGAACTGTGATGATTTAAAATACCTGGCTTAACATCTGTGGTCATAAGTCCCCTAGAACTTAGAACTACTTAAACCTAACTAACCTAAGGACATCATACAACACCCAGTCATCACGAGGCAGAGAAAATCCCTGACCCCGCTGGGAATCGAATCCTTTTTGTAACACCCTGTATAAGCATGAATAATATTCAGTCTCCAAGTCGAACATGTACAGATAGTTAGCCTAGGCTTACACTTCAGACCTCTACCCCCCATCAATGTTAACTTCTCACATCTAACATCTATCACTGCTGGCTGTTCACCTCCAACTGCCCAACAGTACTTCCATCAGTGCTGGCGACTAACATCCAACTGCCCAACACTACCGGCGATTAACTTCCAACCAGCCACAGAGTCTCTTACAAAGAAAGCGCAGTCAGACATCGAATTCAAAGCCCTACACAGCACTGCCAACACAAAAGCAGCCCACTACATGTCTACAACCTGAATCGAGGCCAAAAAAATATGCCCTTCCTGCTCATGTAACCACAGGGGTTGTGCCTTATGTGCTTGTAGCCCCCTTACACTTTCTGAAAGGTGCTCAGTCAATCTGTCCTTTTCTCTCCCATTCAAATACAGGCCATGATTACTGTATCCTCTCCTCCCAACTACAGCAACAGGTACAGCAAAAACATGAGTCAAAAGCAATCCACTCAGCTCGTCGTTTACTCAACTGACAGTCGTGTTAGCACCTTCCAGAGGAGCCGAGTCTCACAAGCATGACGTTTAGTTGCTTCTTTACTACGAACATTTGTAGGACCAAATTTTGCAGACAGCATCTACATAAATGAGGAATGTTCAAATTAATAGTTACGAAAGGTCGTAACAACCAGACCAGTTGAATTTGGATACACCGCTTCGAGATAAAGCAGTGAGATAACTAGTTACGCGGGCATAGTGCCAACACCTTCCCCCTAAAATTTCCAAGCTGTGCCATCAGCAGACAAGGCGATGTTCGCGTCTTTTTCTGCATCCGAGGTCCAGTACTCACCGAATCTGTAGAAGGTAACAGTGACATGCACTATGAGACACTCCGTAGCCTACACAATTTCAACAACAGCTAACGGACCGGGCTGTTCACGGAGTACGTGATTCTGCCACATAACGCGCGTCCGCAAGCCTCCAGGATCACACAAAGTGTAATGGCAAAGTGGAAGCAGGTTGAGCATCCGTCCTACAGACCACACAAGTCGCACACTGTGAGTTTCAAGTATCTGATCCGATAAAAGAAAAAAAAATCTCAAAGGCAAGCGCTTCAACTCGGACGACGAACTGGACACAGTGAAGGACTGGCTCACGTCACAACCACGGGTTTCTGGGAAGAGGGAACCCTTCGGCTCATGAAACACTGGGATAGTTATATTCAGGCTTCTGGCAATTAGTTTTAAATAAAGACTGCAACTATACCTACATTTTTGTTTCGTACCTTCTTTTCCAACACTCCTCATACTATTGAATGCACCTGAAAGGTTAAATCATTGTGTCACAGTTTAGGAGATAAGACATCTGTGGCTACGGACCAGTGCTCGAGTAATATTTGGGCCCGTCTTGAAAGTTAACTCAAGGCTGAGCCTGACATTCCAGACCTTCCCCAAACACACTGCCGTTCCTTTTTCACCCAGGTCAACTTCTGCACATTTCAAAAATTAAAGTTCCTCTCCAAGTTTTTCTGTCTATATGACGGCTACACCCATGAGCTGCTGTAGGGATTTAGATAAATTTTTCACTAAGAGATTCATTGACTCACGAGGAAAGTATAAAAACGCAGGATGAACATCAACAAAACCGAAAAACTGTAAGAACGAATCCCTGATTAGAAATGAAGGAAAAAAGGTGTTACAAACATGTGTCCAGAAATGGACGGTGTGTGTGCGTGGACAACAAATAGTCCCGGAACATAGCACAAAGCTGCATACCATCCACGTCACAAAAGATGTTCGATGTGGCCTCCATGGGATGCAATGCGTGCGTTCACACGTCGCATGAAGAATTGCCACACTCCTTCGCCCATTCTGGCCTCTCTCCGAATATCGTCATAGATGTCGAAAACGTGGTGTTGAAGTGTCTGACACCAGGAACTGGTTCAGTATATACAACGCTTTTTAGATGCCCCCAGAGGTAACAATCCGAGGGGCTTAAGTCTGGTGATCTAGCAAGCCATGCTACAGGGTTTCCGCGTACTATCCAACGTCCGGGTAACGTGTTGTTGAGGTGTCCTTGCACTGTCCTGTCGAACCTGGCCCTCCAACAAAACTGGCGTACGCCCAGTTTACACCCCCCCCCCCCCCCCTCTTCCTCGCCTCAGACGCCAGCATTTTTGTCTGTCTGAAAGAACCTATGATCACACAAACTCCCAAAAAGCGTTGATGTCTGTGGGAGTACTTGTTTTGGTATAGCTGTGCTGCCTCTTGACGATTTCCATCTGCTTGGCGCTGCACATGTACAGACTGCGGTAGTACATAAAAGGCCAGTGCATTGGCGAAGCTCAGGTGCTTCATGTGAAATGGTTTCCGACTCGATTATGGCCGCAAGACGGAAATTAACAAACTGAACGCGGAATGGAATTGGGAGCTAGACACACAGAACATTCCATTTCGTAGCCTTTAAGGAATTCAACATTCCACAATGCCAGGAATACCAAATTTCAACCATTACCTCTGACCACGAACAACGCAGTGGCCAACGGCCTTGACTTAATGACCGAGAGCAGCGGCGAATGCGTAGCGTTGTCAGTGCCAACAAAGAAGCAACACTGTGTGAAATAATCGCAGAAAGCAATGTGGGACATATGACGAACGTGTCCGTTAGGACAATGCGGCGAAATCTGGCGTTAATGGGTTATGGCAGCAGACTACCGACGCGACTGCCTTTGCTAGCATCACCACATCGCCTGCAGCGCCTGTCCTGGGCTCGTGGCCATATCGGTTGGACCCTACACGACTGAAAAGTCATGGTTTGGACAGATGAGTTCCGGTTTCAGTTGGTAAGAGTGGATGGTAGGGTTAGAATGTGACACAGATCTCACGAAGTCATGGACCCAAGTTGTCAGCTAGGCACTGTGCAAACTGGTGGTGGGTCCATAATATGTGGGTTGCTTTACATAGTCCAGCTGAACCTATCATTGACTGGAAATGTATTTATGCTCGGCTACTTGGAAACCATTGCAGCCATTCATGAACTTCATTGTTATGGATGACAATTCGCGATGTCATCGGGCCACAAATGTTTGTGATTCTTTTGAAGAGCATTCAAGACAATCACCCAGACTGCCCGAAATGAATCCCATCAAACATTTGGGGGACATAATCCACAGAGCACTGAAAGACCTAAGCCGAAACAAGGCCCTGGGAGTAGACAACATTCCATTAGAACTACTGATAGCCTTGGGAGAGCCAGTCCTGACAAAACTCTACCATCTGGTGAGCAAGATGTATGAGACAGGCGAAATACCCTCAGACTTCAAGAAGAATATAATAATTCCAATCGCAACGAAAGCAGGTGTTGACAGATGTGAAAATTACCGGACTATCAGTTTAATAAGTCACAGCTGCAAAATACTGACGCGAATTCTTTACAGATGAATGAAAAAATTGGTAGAAGCCGACCTCGGGGAAGATCAGTTTGGATTCCGTAGAAATGTTGGAACACGTGAGGCAATACTGACCCTACGACTTACCTTAGAAGCTAGATTAAGGAAAGGCAAACCTACGTTTCTAGCATTTGCAGACTTAGAGAAACCTTTTGACAATGTTGACTGGAATGCTCTCTTTCAAATGCTGAAAGTGCCAGGGGTAAAATACAGGGAGCGAAAGGCTATTTACAATTTGTACAGAAACCAGACGGCAGTTATAAGAGTCGAGGGACATGAAAGGGAAGCAGTGGTTGGGAAGGGAGTGAGAAAGGGTTGTCCCCGATGCTATTCAATCTGTATATTGAGCAAGCAGTAAAGGAAACAAAAGAAAAGTTCGGAGTAGGTATTAAAATCCATGGAGCAGAAATAAAAACTTTGAGGTTCGCCGATGACATTGTAATTCTGTCAGAGACAGCAAAGGACTTGGAAGAGCAGTTGAACGGAATGGACAGTGTCTTGAAATGAGGGTATAAAATGAACATCAACAAAAGCGAAACGAGGATAATGGAATGTAGTCGAATTAAGTCGGGTGATGCTGAGGGAATTAGATTAGGAAATGAGACACTTAAAGTAGTAGAGGAGTTTTGCTATTTGGGGAGCAAAATAACTGATGATGGTCGAAGTAGAGAGGATATAAAATATAGATTGGCAATGGTAAGGAAAGCGTTTCTGAAGAAGAGAAATTTGTTAACATCGAGTATTGATTTAAGTGTCAGGAAGTCGTTTCTGAAAGTATTTCTATAGAGTGTAACCACGTATGGAAGTGAAACATGGACGATAAATATTTTAGACAAGAAGAGAATAGAAGCTTTCGAAATGTGGTGCTACAGAGGAATGCTGAAGATTGGATGGGTAGATCACATAACTAATGAGGAGGTATTGAATAGAATTGGGGAGAAGAGGAGTTTGTGGCACAACTTGACTAGAAGAAGGGATCGGTTGGTAGGACATGTTCTGAGGCATCAAGCGATCACCAATTTAGTACTGGAGGGCAGCGTGGAGGGTAAAAATCGTAGAGGGAGACCGAGAGATGAATACACCAAGCAGATTCAGAAGGATGTATGTTGCAGTAAGTACTGGGAGATGATGAAGCTTGCACAGGATAGAGTAGCATGGAGAGCTGCATCAAACGAGTCTCAGGACTGAAGACCAGAACAACAACAATCCAGCGAGAGGTCAACTCGTGCACAAAATGATGCATCGGCAACACTTTCGCAATTATGAACGGCTGTATAGGCAGTATGGCTCAACATTTCTGCAAGGGACTTGGAATGACTTTTTGAGTCCATCTCACGTCGAGTTCCTGCACTACGCCGGGCAGAAGGAGGTCCGTCATGGTATTATGAGGTACCCAATGACTTTTGTCACGTTGTCTATACTCTTCTACTATCTAGCTAAACTTGGCGCTAGGTTTCAGAGTGATTGTGACCCAGTACTCTGAATCTAGCTTCTCCTTCACAATTTGCGTACAAGCGTCACTTTTGGAGCGGGATCTCTTTTTATCTTGGGCAACTGTGTATCTCTTTTTCGTGTAACTACTTCTGAAAAGCTTTCATATTCTATTGCAAACTCTACATTAGGTAAAGTGACAGGAACACAACGACCCGCTTCATTTCCTTACGTACAGCGGTATTGTTTTCCTGCTAGTCGGTGACTGTGTGTGCGAATTCAGTGTATATAAATAATCACAACGCTGATAACTTATCACAGTGCGAAATTACAGCCGGCAGGAAAATGTTCGACATTCACACCCGTAAACAAGCTACATTATCTGGCTGGTAAACTGCCATATGGCGAGCAGCTGACACTGAAGTACCAGTTCATTGGGTCAAATCAGCCCAAGTGTCTCCTTTAATATCAAGTTTGAAGAGCAAACTTCGCGTTCTGAATCAGTCCCTTGTGCGGATTACCTATGTCCTCTTCTTTCTCTAACAGAAAAACACGCTGCACTTTAAGTAATTGAACGATCAGTTTATAAAACGACAGGAAGACTAATATACACAGATTACTTCTACAATGTCTTCAGCAACTTTTTATGTATTTTATTCGTAAGATATTTTTCTCTTGGCACTCACACATTGATATCTATACAAATTTGTTTAATTACTACATAATTATTATCACACGAAATAACAGGAAATCAACACGACAGGTTCTACACAAAGGTGGAATAAAATAGTGTGACTATCCGTCGAAGGCGTTGTTAACCTTTCGTACCGAAACTTGCCGGGTCTTTACCTTTCCGTCGACATGACCACGGTCGCACCTGTTCCACCCAGATCTACATCAGCGTTCTACAAGTCACATTGCGGCGCGTGGCGAAGAGTATTACTGGTACTTCTGTCACTTCACCCCTACCGTGTTCCTATCACGGAAGGTGCTCCGGAAGAGCGACCGTCGGTAGCACTCTGCCTGAGCTGTAATTTCTGCTATTTCCGCGTCCTTGACATTTCGCAAAGCATGTATTAGGAATATACGATCACGAAATTTCAAGGGTAAGTCTCTCTGTGATGCACAACAACTCTCTTGTGTTTCCTAGATGATTCCGTGACAAAAAGCGTCTCTCTTCTTTGGCTCCCTGTCTGCTCTATTAATATAAAATAATAAAGGTCCCAAAACTGATGAGCAACACGCAAGAATTGAGCGAACAAGTATTTTGTCTTCGACTTCTTCTGTGAGTGAATTATGTTTTCACGTAATCGTTCTCTTGACATCTTAGCATGTCCTTTGCCTACCACTTTAGGGATTGTTATTGTTTACAGATTTTAAGCTATATCGGTTGGGCATCATTTGCATATAAATGGTAAGAAACAATCTTTTCTGTCAATTACTCATATTTTTTGCAGAGACTTTCAGGACAATTCAGCATTACTGTTCTAGTGGATAAACTATTAGACACAGAAAAGTCACTGATCTGTGGATTTATTTATTATACTTTACAGTATAAATTTGTTGCGCTTAAGGTGGATTTGTAGAAAGAAACAGTTAGTGGTTCAAATGGTTCAAATGGCTCTGAGCACCATGGGACTTAACTTCTGAGGTCATCAGTCCCCTAGAACTTAGAACCACTTAAACCTAACTAATTTAAGGACATCACACACATCCATGCCCGAGGCAGGATTCGAACCTGCGACCGTAGCGGTCGCGCGGTTCCAGACTGTAGCGCCTAGAACCGCCCGGCCACTGCGGCCGGCAAACAGTTAGTGTAATTTGTTTTCCTCAGTGATCCGAGCCATCAGATTAAGCGACATGAAATGTGTATGTAAATAATTTTCTAGGTAATTTTCTTATTTTTGGTTGTCTTAGGATGCGCATGTAATATTTTTATCGTTCAGTTATGCTCGAGCACTCTCTCAGAGACACTGCTCTGCCGGGAGAATAGTTACGTTATCTTTGCTCTGTGAAGACGCGCGGGTGTTACATATTTATCGTGAGGAGAGGAGTTAGGGAGTTGTAGTGGGGTGTTGTGAGAGTCAGTAAGCTTGTTCGGGAAGAGCGCAGAACATGGTGCTCTTGGAAATTATTTTATTGATCTAATGGAAGATATTATTATTAAAAAAGGAATATTATCATTATGTACTGAATGAGACGGGATTACTAAGATACATACTATTTTGAGAAGATTGGGATTAGTAAGGCAGTCTTGGTTCAAGACAGACATCAAAATCAGGAATTTCCTGATTATTTTTTTTTTTATATAAAGTTCTGTCACATTCAATTTTAATGGATTTGAAAAGACAAAAAATATAATCATTGGAATGAGGACATTTGCGTTACATTAAATTTTAATGTCGAGTTAGTCCGCCCCGATAGCTGAATAGTTATCCGGCACGGTAACTCGGCGTGTTCGGTCAGAGGGTTAGCTGCCCTCTGTAATAAAAAACTGAGTTAATGGATCAACGACGAACTGAAACGGGTGTCTTGCGACGTCCGCCCCGAGCAGACACAACGAACAAAAACGAACACAATCAGATTAATAAAAAAAATGGTCAGTGTGACGCACTGCCGTCCAAAGGGGCCCGGATTCGATTCCCGGCTGGGTCGCGGAATTTCTCCGCTCAGGGTCTGGGTGTTGCGTTGTCTTCATCATCATTTCATCCCTATCCGGCGTGCTGGTTGCCCAATGTGGCGTCGAATGTAGTGAGACCTGCACCAAGGCGGCCGGACCTGCCCCGCAAGGGGCCTCCCGGCCAATGACGCCAAACGCTCATTTCATTTCCAGTGTCGAGTTACATTTTTGTCTTTCTCCAGTGATGATCTTACGCAATTGTAATTTGTAATGAAATATTTTCTTATTGCTTGCTAAGTCTTCAATGGCGAGACTTTCAAAATATAATGCTGCCATGATTTTTTTTTTTTTTTTTTGAGATGAATTATTTAATAGAATTTCTTGGTAAGAATTTTTATCTGGGGAGAGATTATCCTGTTTTATCCTGTTTTATGAGAAATAAATTTTATGAGAACCAAGTTTGCATTACATGGATTTAAAAGAACGTATTGCGCTATCTCGACAGTAGCAGCTCAGAAACTGAGACGCCCCTTTTCTTCTTTTTCCACGAGAGTTATTGCAAGCCGTTTTCCATTATGACAGAGGCAAGCCAAATGCAGGAGATACAGGTTTTCAATTTCACGTGGTCAGTTTATAGTGTTGAGTTTACAGTGGTGCTACAGACAGGGCATATTTCATTCACATTATTTGCTCCTCGTTAGCGCAGACAGATTTACGCTTATCAGCCAGTACATTATTAACACGCACGTAATAGCCGGTATGTCCACATGTGGCACCGATAACAGCGGCGACATATCGTGGCACGGAAGCAATGAGGCCTTCATATGTCACTGGAGGGAGATGGCACCACATCTGCACACAAAAGGCACCTAATTCCCGTAAATTCTAGAAATGGGGCTGACAAGCTCCGAACCCACATTCAATCTGATCACAGGTGTGTTCGATTGGATACAGATCTGGCGAGTTGGGGGACCGGCACATCAAGTAGAACTCGTCACTGAGTTCCTCTAACCACTCCATCGCACTCCCGGTCTTGTGACACGATCTTGCTGAAAAATGCCGCTGCCGCCGCGAAATATGATCGTCATGAAGGAGTATACGTCGTCTGTAACCAATGTACGGTACTCCTCGGCCGTCAAGGAGCCTTGCACGAGCTCCACTGGACCCGTGGATGCTCATGTGAATGTTCTCCAGAATGCAATGGAGCCGCCGCCAGCTTCTCTCTGTCCCACAGTACAGGTGCCAAGGAGGTGTTCCTCTGGAAGACGACGGATTCGCGCCCTCACATCGGTATGATGAAGAAGTTATCGGGATTTATCAGACCATGCAACGCTCTGCCACTGCGCCAGCGTCTAGTGCCGATTGTCATGTTCCCATTTCAGTAGCAATTGGCGATGCCGTGGTGTTAACATTGCCAGAGGCATGGGAGGTCGGCTGCGGAGACCCATCGTTAGGAGCGTCCGTTGCACTGTGTATTCAGACACACCTGTACTCTGCCCAGCATTAAAGTCTATTGTTAGTTCCGCCACATTTCGCAGCCTCTCCTGTTTCACCAGTCCGCCCAGCCTACGACGTCCGACATCTGTAATGAGGGTCGTCCGTCCAACCCCACGACGTCTGGACGTGGTTTCGCCCCGTATTGAAGACACCCACCACAGCACTTCTCGAACACCCAACAAGTCGTGCGGCTTCCGAAATGCTCGTGCCGAACCTCCGGGCCATCGCGCGCCTTCCTTGTCCTAGACACAGACAGCACTCTCACTGATTCTATATGCACAGTTCGTGTGTCTGAATAGCAGTCATTCCTCACCAGGTGACGCTGCTATCGGCTGGACGAATTTATATCAATAGTAGTTCGGTGGTCATAATGTTCTGGCTGATCAGTCTGTTGTTAGCTGTAAACGTGAGGTTAGCTATTGAACGTATTTCTTTTCTATGAATGTAATTTTTTGGTACGCAACAGCATATATTCATAAAAAACAATACACTCAGAAAGGGACAATCGACAAGTAAAGAAAAGAGGTGCACATCCACACAATCTTCTTTTTCTTTTTTATTTATAAAGATAACTTAAACTTATGGCTTTTGAATACATTATGGGAGTGGCAGTGATCAATCTATTACAAATATTTACTGTTGAAAACAGCCTTGATCACGATTTATTTATCAAAGTGACCGTTTTCGACCACTACGGTGGTCATCTTGAGACCATTTAGTAGGAACCTCTTTCTGTTGGTGAATCACTACTTAAAAAAGAAAATAAAAATAAATAAAAGGATGTGAATTAGCAATATGCAGTCTAAAAACATATAAGCAAAAATTCTAAAACAGATAATCAGTCATAAAATAATGTTTGGTAAAATAAAATTTCAATGAAAGATAAAATATTTTCTAAAAGTCTTAATAATTTTAAAGGACAGAAGAGTGAACATTCTAAAGCAGATCAGAGTAGTGATTCTTCAACAGAAAGAGATTCCTACTCAATGGCCTGAAGATGACCACAGTAGTGGTCGAAACCGGTCACCTTGATAAATAAATCGTGATCAAGACTGTTTTAAATAATAAATATTAAACTTATGGGCTTGAATATCGGATATGTTGAATTAAACAACTGCCTAGCCACTTTCGCTTATGAAACATTGCTTCTCAAAGACAGTGACATTGTGGTTTATGTTTTACGCGGTCATATTTCGTCCACGTCCGCCATTAACGCTGTGCGGAGAACGTGGAAATATGTGGTCCCTGATACCGAAAAGGCGGTAGAGAGGTGCTTTAACCTCGAGACCCCAACAGAGGAGCTGCATAGAGGAGAAATCCGACTTCATGGGCCCCTGTTGAGCGGTGTAGACCTACTTACCACGTACATCAATAACACCGTCCAATGATGCCTTGCGTAGTGAATACTATAGCTCCGGATCTTCAGGCCAGTATCTCATAAGAGAAAAACACGAAGAAAATTAGTTTATTAGAAGATTGGCAGAACTGTTCCTACCGTTTACCTGCTCTAGTTTTCACCAATGAGTTACTGTTTTGCCTCTAAGTGTCTTCACCGTCTCGGGATGTTTGACTGTTACCTGATTTCCTTTCCAATGAACTGGGAAAGACGAAAGACTGGAAGCGTTTGAGGTAAGGCGCTACAGAAGGATGCAGGATTGACACATTAGTGAGATGCAGAACAATTACTATTTGTCTGGTGACGTAAAAAGAACGTTAAGACAATCGCGTTCACGTTAACAGGTTAACATATTAACAGCGACATAGGAAGAGGAGTGCAAGTGAGTAGCGGTTGGAGGGGAGGTGAGGGGTTGGAGGGAGAGGGACACATACATACCTTTCTTATCAGAATACACAGTTTATACACAACACAATCACAAATACAATTTATAACCAGTGGAACAGTTCCTTATAAATACAGAACATTAAAATAAATC
This sequence comes from Schistocerca piceifrons, assembly GCF_021461385.2. NCBI lineage: Eukaryota > Metazoa > Arthropoda > Insecta > Orthoptera > Acrididae > Schistocerca > Schistocerca piceifrons. The sequence continues at coordinate 275,573,430 of NC_060143.1, read as the reverse complement.
TTCATGCAATTCAAAAGAAAACTAATTTCAATTCAGATATTCGTGAGCAGCACTACAGATTCATCAAATAATGCAGTATAACTAAAACCAATCCTTGTTTTTGTTGTTATGGTCTACATTCCTGAGACTGGTTTGATGCAGCTCTTCATGCTACTCTATGCTGTGCAAGCTTCTTCATCTCCCAGTACTTACTGCAGCCTACATCCTTCTGAATCTGCTTAGTGCATTCATCTCTTGGTCTCCCTCTACGATTTTTACCCTCAAACGCTGCCCTCCAATGCTAAATTTGTGATCCCTTGGTGCTTCAGAACTTGTCCTACCAACCGGTCCCTTCTTCTTGTCAAGTTGTGCCACAAACTTCTCTTCTCTCCATTTCTATTCAATACTTCCCCATTAGTTATGTGATCTACCCATCTAATCTTCAGCATTCTTCTGTAGCACCACAATCCTTAAATGATTAAAATAAAGAACACAACCTAGAAATAACAAGAGAAGACCAACTGTACTATAAAAGACTGAATTAATTAACACTACGGATGGTCAAATAATTACAGTTCATAATCACCAAATAAAATTTTATAATTAAAGATGACTGCTCAAGGTACTAGAACACCAAATTTAATGTTGGACCCTATCGATCAAATGGACAGAGTACTTGGTCGTGCTCACAAGCCCACAAAGTGACACAGAGAAATGAGCATCAGAATTAACAACATACCATCACTACTTTCCAGAATGAGATTTTCACTCTGCAGCGGAGTGTGCGCTGATTGAAACTTCCTGGCAGATTAAAACTGTGTGCCCGACCGAGACTCGAACTCGGGACCTTTGCCTTTCGCGGGCAAGTGCTCTACCAACTGAGCTACCGAAGCACGACTCACGCCCGGTACTCACAGCTTTACTTCTGCCAGTACCTCGTCTCCTACCTTCCAAACTTTACAGAAGCTCTCCTGCGAACCTTGCAGAACTAGCACTCCTGAAAGAAAGGATATTGTGGAGACATGGCTTAGCCACAGCCTGGGGGATGTTTCCAAAATTCTGGAACTATAGCCGCTGAAGCAGGAATATTCCGCAATATCTCACAGCAAATTCTGCAAGTTTTCGACCAAAATTGGCCAAGAAAAAAAGTGTTGCATTACTTATTGACTGTCCCTCCTAAAAGACAGGTTTACTTGTGGGATTCAAATTTAGCATGAAACGACATCAGTGGTAAGATTCGCTTATGACATTGGTATACTCAGTGAAAGTGAGGATGAGGTGGAAGACTTGTTGAATGGAGTGTACAGTCTAATGAGCAAACGGTATTGATTGAGAATAAAATGAAGACATACTAAAGTAATGAGGAGCAGCGGAAATCGGATTAGCACCAAAGTTGTTATCAAAATTGGTGACCTCGAAGTGCACGAAGCGAAAGAAATCTGCTACCTTGGAACCAAAAAAAAAACATTGCAAGCGAAGCAAGTAGGACACAAAGAGAAAGACTAGCACTGCAAAGATGGCATTCCTGACCAGCAGAAGTCTGCTAGTGTCAAACGTGGGCCTTAAACTGAGGAAGAAGTCTATAAGAATGTACGTTTGGAGCACAGCCTTGCGACGAAGAGAATCTTAGACGGTGAGAAAAAAGGAGAGAATCGAAGGGTTTGACGTCCGGAGCTATAGAATGTTGTTGAAAATTAAGTAGACTGGTAAAATAACGAATAAGGATGTTTTCCTCAGAATCGTCGAGGAGAGGAACATGTGGAAAACATTAACCCAGATAGTCCTCAAATAAAAATTTTAATTTTTTTGTTTATATTCTAATATTTCATTATCATTTGTTGTTGCCGGCCGGGGCTGAGCGGTTCTAGGCGCTACAGTCTGGAACCGCGCGACTGCTACGGTCGCAGGTTCGAATCCTGCCTCGGGCATAGATGTGTGTGATGTCCTTAGGTTAGTTAGGTTTAAGTAGTTCTAAGTTCTAGGGGACTGATGACCTCAGATGTTAAGTCACATAGTGCTCAGAGCCATTTGAACCATTTGTTGTTACAAACACAGAAAACAGATTTTACAACAATTACATTTATAGTCTAGTGACAATGGGTCTTCCTTCTGGAAGGATGGCAGGATAATATGACTACATTTTCAACAATATTACATCAACTACAATTTGGTATGGAATGACGGAAAACATGGAACATGGAGAGCCAAATCACACTTGAGACACTTAGTGGTGGCCTTCTTCTTGCACATTCTGAATTGAAGATATATTTTCTTGTTTGTTTTGCCATCTTGTGGTAAATCAACAACATAATGTTCTTTACCATCATAGCGTGATTCAATTTTATTTACTGTGGAACGTCGGCGTCTGCTTTGGGCAGTCCTATTATTTCATTCAACTACGGCAGTGGCAATACGGCACCTAAATGTGAGATGATCAATTGGTTCCTCATTATGCCTGTACAGATTCCAAGCATTTTGTTCAGCAACATCGATTAGATGTGCCATTATAGATAAATACCGCGTTTTTCTTCTTATGGATGTTCTATATATGTATATATTTTGATCTACCCGATCTATTCCACCCATATAATTATTATATGCTTGGAACAGTCTAGGTTGAGGCACTGACACTTTCTTTTTCTTCTCCCTGGAGAGTTGGCCTACCTGTCTCAGTGGCAGAACCTGGTCGTAATTGGTAGGTATAGTAACGACCCTGCTATCATTCCACATGGCAACTGATATTCCTCAAACACAAGAAAGTTAATTAACATGTTGATTTATTTCAGAGCATAACATTTTAACGTATACGTTTAGAGGTTTACCAGAATTTTCATCTGTACAGGACTAATGTGTTCCTCTTCTCCTTATTGAATTTTTCTGGTGAAGACAGAATGCAGCTGCTAGGTATTCTGTTCCAGCAGACTGTTCTAGTAGCTTCAATGCCTCTTTTCTTGAGATCTTGCAGAAGCTGGACGCCGGTATACAGTTTGTCAAAGAAAAATGGATATGGAATATTTTGCAGCAGCTGATCAGCATATGTACATATAACTCCATACCCTAGACCCTTGCCCTCATACTTTTCGGTGCAAGTTCCAGCTCCCTTCGAACTGTTTCCACCCATGTCGTTCAAAATATGGCACCATCGACTCATCAACTGAATGATGGCACGCATGTGGTGCCAATGCTATAAATCTATTATTGAGCATGGATAACAATCGTCTGATTTTTGCAAATCTATCACTTGGATCCAGTTCATCATTGTTGCAAACATGAAGATTGTTCATAATAAAATCGAATCGGTCCCTTGATATGGCATTATGGCTGTCAGTTTCTCCTCGCCAGTACATCTTCCTCCTTGAGACCACAACATACCCACTAAGGCGAAGAACAGCTATAAAAACTCGCATTTCATTGTCAGTGCAGTCTCACAATCTGTTTCTTTTCGCTGCATACTGATTGGTATATGTAACCATCAGACAGATAACCTCTTCATCAAAAAATTTTTCATCGTATTCTAAAGGACTCGTACCTTTTTTGTTAGGTACAGTATTCATTTGAGGCCATGCTACAGTAGATTCAGGAATGCTGTCTTTTGCCCAGTTACAACTTTCTTCTTTCCTAGAATTGCGTTTTGAAACAGAATCCTGTTTATATTTTTTGGGGGGAAGGAGGAGTAGGTGACTGAGATATCTGATGTTTATTACCGGTATCATTTCTGATGTTACTACACACTGAAGATGTACCAGATTTTTGTTCTTTCTGAAAAGAATTTGTTCCCATATGTGAAACTAGAGTCAAAGTCTGAATATGTGGATCAGTAATCAAAACATTTGCATTTAGCTGACTTGCAGGTAAGTTAACAAGGATTATCCTCAGCACCTGAATCTTCATCAGTAACATCACCTGTGGCATTTAGAGGAGTTGTTAGGACCTAAATAGGAAAGATGTCACATAATCCTACCATTATTCTGGAAGGATGCTGAGATATAAGGACCTAAATACTAACTATGAAACTGTTATTAGATAAAATTTTACCACTGTATGTAAGATTAAACATTTAAGATGTTATTAACATAAAAATAATCTAAATAATAAACGTTCGTAATATTCACCCATGTCGGTCACTTCATCCATTGCTGCAGAAGAGTGATTTCCAAAGCACAACACAGACGTATGTGGCAACAGTATGACACTGTTTGGCTAAACTCTGTCAAAAATGGACTTAAAATGTACGTTTCATTGTTTGAAAAAAGTTCCACAACTCCAACAATGTCACTTAATTATAGTACTTCTATGCATACAATCTTTCTGGAAGGATCATATGGTCATCTGGGTTAAGAAGAAAAAGGAGCAGGGTGATAGGATATACGTTAAGCCATCATGGAGTAACTTCTGTGGTACTTGAGGGAGCTATAAAGGGTAAAAATTGCAAGAGAAGGCAGAGACTGGAAAATGCAGGACACAAGCGCTACTCTGGCTGGTACAGTAGAGAAACCCTCGGCGGGCCACATCATAATAGAAGACTGATTACCCCCAAAAACATTCATACTATATGTCGCTAAATTTTATGTCTCTTTATATTCAATGAGTAAGTAATAGGCGTATAAAACACACAGATATACTAAACACACAGGTCAGAGCTACAGAAACAACTAATAATAGAGAATTCAAAAAGCAGTGTTTTGAGATGAGGAACCAATGGCTGGACCTGAATATTTCAGGCCGTACGGGGTCTAGAATGAACAGCGCATATGAGGTACGTGTTTATAAAATGTCATAGAAATGAAATATCAGCTGTATCAATGTTGGTGATGTTATCTTAAAAAACAACTCGCAATCACAAACATTTAATGTATGGTGCAGCAGGATGTAGCGCCCTGCAATACAGAGAAAATTTTCGTATTAGGCGTCCATCCTAATAGGAATAAATTTATTGCCATGGGTAGAAACTTAAGAGAATTAGGCTTAGTGTCTATGGGCATCTCAACAGACACCGTCATAATTGAATTTGAGGGGGAAATCCAGTTTCGCAAACAGCACTGTCGCCTAATCTCACTGCCGTGGATTTTCCGTACAGGTTACATAAAGTCGTTGATGTACAACGTCCAGCACAAACTGCAACCGGTTGGTAAGGTTCTAGTTGCCTGCCTGGTTGTATAACAGGCAACAGAGATATCTGAGAGAGTGCGACTAGATAAAATCCACCGTTATTATGCATGCTGTGACGCGCCACCGTCTGTTTGAGTAGTTGCTATGAGAGTAATTTGTTCCTATAAGGCCTGAGGTATTTGTGCCAATTAGGCTAAAACTTTTTAGACTGTTAATTTCTTACATCAAAATACCCAGGTTCAAATCATCTACATTCTGCATAATTTTGAAGTTGAAGCTTTTGGTGTCCTGTATAAAATCATGATACACTTTTTCGTCTCACGTCGCCTGAATACGCATCCGGTACTTAAACGGTTACGTCACCTCACATGGCCATATGAATTCTAGTGCTTTCGACCCCTTAATAGTGATATACGAGGAGTGAAATCTTCTGTTTTGTCAAATGGGTTTTCTTAGTAATTCCAGATCTCCCGTGAAGACTTGTTGAATTCAAGCTTCCAAAACATTCATAAGCTTTATAAAATCAATGACAAAAACTTCATTTACTTCCAGAAGCGACCGAATCGAGAAATCGTTTCCTTCCAATGTAGACAAATCTTCTTTATGTTCAGATATATTGGCTGTTTCAAAAAGATACATCTTCCACATGAACGGAAAGAGAAACTTGGCGTACATTTTAACTTAGGCATAGGGTTACAACGTTTTCATTTACTACAGAACCATCCGAATATTCAGAATGTGTGTTTCAAATGCTTACACAGACAGCCTTCTTCTGTTTCAGAGGGACCTCGCCCCCTTTGTTGGTTACTTTGGTAGTAAATAATCTTGAGTCGTGAACCCAAGAGCAAAAAATTACTTTCCTTGAGGAATTGAATATTGTGAAACACTCTCACTTAGCAAGACGTTTACTCATTTGTGTGTCGTATCTTTTACATGTGGCTTATAACAGTTTCTACATAATTTATGTCTGTTTTATGTAAGAGTTGTAATGTCTATAAATTTCTTACGTACACCTTGTCTTTACTCTTGATACCAAAATATGGCGCCATGTTTCAGATATTTTATTCCTTTTTTTAACTGATTTTTTTATATATCACTTCTACCACTTCTTTTAAATCAATTTTTCATTATCTTCACTTGCCACTAAATGTTTTCCTTTATTCTTATTTATTGTACTTCTAGGTGCCACCTAACGGAACTTGCGTCCTCTGCGTCGGCAGCTTTCTGCCTGTCAGTCTTACATAGCGTGCGTATATGTTGTTATGTGTTCACGACTACTACAATTTGTGTTGCAATACGTATGTCTCAAGATTATAAGTGTGGCGCAGTCTTAGCATAGCTGAATGCCTTGTTAGAAGGTAAGAATCGTCTTAGTTTGTGCGGTTTCACTACGAATTTAGATTTTCGTTGCCAGTTTTGGGCAACATTTTTTTTTAATTTTTTATTTGCATTCTGGATGCATATTAAAATTTTGGCTCTTTGTGGCTGATACTTTACCCACAGTTGCCGAAATTAAGTCCCTCTTCTTTCTGGACTTTTACATAGTATTTAAAAATTCTTTACCACCTTCTTACACCAGGTGTTACTACATCCCTAATCTGCTTCTATTTATTTTTTCCCCATTAGAAATCCTTAAGATCCCTCAAATTGACGAAACATGTAAATAAAGCTTCCGCTGTCATTTGAAACCTAGACTGTTTTTCTTAGTGAAAATATATCGCTAATGTTGCTGCAACACAGCAATGGAGTGGAGAGAATATGTACAAATAATTACACTTACGTCAAGTTAGATAGGCTGCAGTTTAGACTTTTATGCGATGCTGGCTGAAGTAAGCGTCTCTTCCAATAGTCCAGTTGCCAGCCCCATTTAATAACACGGTCAGATATCTTATAGTAACGGGGGGAGAGCTTACACATGGCTGCACTTACTTCATTCATTATTGATGCTATGCGGTGTGGCGATACACTCAAAGTTATTGGTGGGGCAGGTGTATAGGAGTCTTTCACAAACCCTCACAAAAAATATCATCAGGTGAATTTTAAGCCACTGACGGAATGGGAAATCAGTACGCTTCTTAGTACCCATCCATCGTTTAGAATTATAATGCCGGACTCTCGACGCAAATGACGCTGCACAGTTCTAAATGGACTACATCTATCGAAATGGTGAACGCAGAATGCCTTTTGCAGCGGTATTACCGCCATCTCGTGTTGATGTTTATTAGAGCGAGCGAGCTAGCTAGCAGCTTCCATCTCCCGGCAACAACACAAATCATCAACTTTGACTGACTCCAAGATGAACTACCAGTCTAAATTTACCTCAACTTTCTACCTTTGTTCATGTAGAAGATATGACCTGTATTATAGTCCTGTGAAATGAGGTGAATATTTTAAAAATGATTTAAAATTTGTTCAAAAATGGTTCAAATGGCTTTGAGGACTATGGGACTTAACATCTGAGGTCATCAGTCCCCTAGAACTTAGAACTACTTAAACCTAACTAACCTAAGGACATCAAACACATCCACGCCCGAGGCAGGATTCGAACCTCCGACCGTAGGGGTTGCGCGGTTCTAGACTGTAGCGCCTAGAACCGCTCGGCCACTCCGGCCGGCTTTAAAATTTGTGCCACGGCCGGGACTTACATGAAGGTCTCCTTGCTTACTGGGCAGGAGCGCTAGCCATTTTTTTTCTATTTTTTTAATTTTTGTTCGTTGCATTTCTTCGGTGTGGATGTCCCAGGACACTCGTTCAAGTTCAGTGTTGAGCCGTTGACTCGGTTTTTTTATTACAGAGGGCAGCTAACCCTCTGACCGAACACACTGAGCTAACGTGCCGGCACCATTAGACCACTGCAAAACCACAGCTAACATTGCTGCACAGACTACTCAAGTCTAGTGCCGTCCCGATAAGCTGAAGATGTGATCTGGAGTTTGTGTTGGGGAGGGCTATAGCATTGCCTCCGGTAAAAAATAGTAGAAACAAATTGCAGAGATTTAACAATGGAGAAGAGTTATCTGTGCTATCAGAATTACAAATATTATATTATTATCTGTGGGTTCTTTGTAGAAGAAGGGTGAGTGGTTTTTGTTTCTTTGTGTTGTCGCTTCTGCGGTCCTCATTGACGGACGTTAAATTTTCACGGTCTATAACTGATACAATTATTTCTAGTAGGAATATAATTCTGTTGATACATATGAGGTTAATAATTGTAGTGCGAATTTTTGTGAGTAGCTAGTACCTATCCTGTATATAATTCAGTACGTAATAATTAAATGTTGCCCTGGCCAATTCTGTTTAGAATCATTGTTGTAGCGACGCCATTAATGACGAACATTATATAAGTTCTTCCAACAGTCATATAAAACTAAAAGTATAAAAAGAATAATTTTAGTAATCGGATAATGGCGTCCTGCAATATTTTTGAATTCATATTAGGCCAGAGGTACAGTTTTTATTAATAACAATATCAATAAATGCTTACGCTGCCATTGCACATAGGCAGCTATCCTGGAACATCCAGTCCCTCAGAAAAAATAATTAAGAATTGTTTAAATGTATTATCGCGTAATAGTTAAAAAGGATTTTAATCCATCGTGAGTAGGACGAATGTCTTCACGTTGGGATATGTATGCTATTGTTGGTGATAGCACCCTGAGAAAAATCAGCCGTGGCTGTTAACATGCACAAAAGAAAAAAGATTCATTATTTCTATTTTTCAAAACTATTTCATGCAATAAGAATAACGGCCCTGTTATCGTTGCGTGAATTATTCAATCAATCATTTATTATCATTTAAAATTACGCGATAGGGCACTACACCATGGAAGTTCGTGCTGCAATGGTAGCTATTTTGCTGTAATGGCTATCATTCCTGCATAGTAAACGATACCTTCGTTCAAGTCTCGTCTGTAGCACAAATTTTAATTCATATCTTCAGCATCCGTCATTACCGTAGATAAACATGAGACTCAAATCTCTCGAGGAAAATTTAATTATAATATCTTTACAGCACACCCCATATTATTAACATATATGTGCAGTATCATTCTGTAAATGCAAAACGTATCTCCAGTTTCATTTAAGGATTTAGTAACAACACAAGTGTAAAACTACGGCGAGTCTGCCCATGTGTGGCTCGGTTTTTCTTTCCTTTTTTTCTTTTTTGCGTGATTAGATCTAAAGTCAACTAATTGCTTACATGAACGTAGATCTAGTAAGTTTCGTCATCGACTCAGGACAGATACAACATAGTAGGGGCCTAGACTAAATCCCCTGCTAATCCTCCGCTATTTGGTGGATGTATTCCAATCTCTGTCTTCTTCTACAGTTTATGTCCTCTACAGCTCTATCTAGTACTGAGGAAGTCAGTCCCTAATATCTTAAGATGTCTTATGATCCTGTCCCTTCTCCTTGTCAGTGTATTTCACACGTTCCTTTCCTATCCAATTCTGCGCACAGCCTCGTCATTTCTTATCTTATCAGTATACCTAATTTCAACATTTGTCTGTAGCACCCCATCTCAAATTCTTTGTTTTTCTTCTGTTTCGATTTCCCACAATCAGTGTTTCACGACCATACAAGGCTATGTTCCAAACGAACATTCTCAGAAATTTCTTCCTCAAATTAAGGCTGATATTTGATATTAGTAGACTTCTCTTGGCCACAAATGCCGTTTTTGCCAGTCATCGTCTGCTTTTGATGTCCTCCGTGCTCCGTCAGTCATTGGTTATTTTACTGCCTAGGTGGCAGAATTCCATAATTTATTCTACTTCGTGGCCATCAGTCCTGATAAGTTTCTCACTGTTTTCGTTTCTGCTACTTCTCATTACTTCCGTCTTTCTTCGATTACTCTCAGACCATCTTCTGCACTCATTAGACTGTGATTCCATTCAACGGATCTTATAATTCTTCTTCACTTTCACTCAAGATAGCAATGTCATCAACGAATCGTATTGCTGATATCCTTTCACCTTGAATTTTAATTCCACTCTTGAATCTTTCTTTTATTTCTATCACTGCTTCTTCACTGTGCAGACTGCATAGTAGGGGCGGAAGACTAGATCTGTCTTACATCATTTGCAACCCGAGCACTTCGTTCTTTGTCGTGCCTACTCTTATTATTCCCTCTTGGCTCTTGTACATACTGTATATTCTCTTCCTGTAGCTTACCCCTATTTTCAACAGAATTTCGAACATCTTGCACTATATTACATTGTCGAATGTATTTTCCAGGTCGACAAATCCTATGAACATTTCTAGATTTTTCTTTAGTCTAGGTTCCATTATCAACTGCTACGTCAGAATTGCCTCTCTGGTGACATTACCTTTCCTAAAGCCAAATTAATCATCATCTAACACATCTTCAATTTTCTTTTCCATTCTACTGTATATTGAATGCTTGATCTGTTGAGCTGACTGAGATAACTCTCGCACTTGTCAGCTCTTGCAGTCTTCGGAATTGTGTGGATGATACTTTTCCGAATGTCAGATGATATGCCGCCAGACTCATACATTCCAAACACCAAAGTGAATAGTTGTTTCTTACCACTTCCCCCAATGAGTTTAGAAATTCTGATGGAATGTTGTCTATCCCTTCTGTCTTATTTGATCTGAAGTCCTCCAAAGGTCTCTGAAATTCTAATACTGGATCCCCTATCGTTTCTAAATCGAATCCTGTTTCTTCTTTTATCATATCAGACAAATCTTCCCCCGCATAAAGGCCTTCAATGTATATGCGCTCTCTCCTCTGCATTTAACAGTGGAATTCCCGTTGCCCTCTTAATGTTACCAACCTTGCTTTTAATTTCGCCGAAGGTTATTTTGACCTTCCTATATGGTGGGTCAGCCCTTCATTTGTTGAACTCTGTTATTGGACAAATTGTAAATTCGAGTGGCGTACAAATGGAAGGTATTTCGCTGAGTGAACATCTTTTTCGATTTCTTCACTTTTTTATGCAGCCATTTCGTCTTAGCTTCCTGCACATCCTTTTTATTTCATTCCTCAGCGAGTTACACTTCTGTATTCCTAAATTTCCCTGCGCATTTTTGTACTCCCTTTTTCCATCGGTCAACTGAAGTATTTCTTCTGTTACCCATGGTTTCTTCGTAGTTATCTTCTTTGTACCAATGTTTCTCTTTCCAATTTCTGTGATTGCCCTTTTTAGGTATGTCCAATTCTGTTCAGCTGTACTGCCTGCTGAATTGTTCCCTATTGCTTTATCCATGGCCTTAGAGAACTTCAAGGGCATCTCGTCATTCGTTAATACTTCCGTATCCCACTTTTTGCGTATTGATTCTTCCTGACTAATCTCTTAAACTTCATCTTCTTCATCACCACTACATTGTGATCTGAGTCTACATCTGCTCCTGGGTACGCCTCGCAATCCAGTATCTGATTTCGGAATCTCTGTCTGACCATGGTGTAATCTAACTGAAATCCTCTCGTATCAACCGGCAATTTCTAAGTATACTTCCTCCTCTTGTGATTCTTGTATTCACTATTACTAGCTGAAATTTATTACAGAACTCAGGTAATCTTTTTCCTCTTTCATTTCTTGTTCCAAGCCTATATCTCCTATAACCTTTTCATCTACTCTTTTCTCTACTACTGCATTCCAGTCCCACTTGATTATTAGATTTTCATCTCCTTTTACATGCTGTATTACCCTTTCAGTGTCAAGTCCGTTTCTCTACCTCTTCATCTTCAGCTTGCGACATTGGCATGTATACGCAAACTATCGTTGTCGATTCTGATAAGAACAATTCTATCACTGAACTGTTCTCAGTAACACACTCTCTCTCCTACCGTCCTATTCATAGCGAATCCTACTCCTGTTATGCCATTTTCTGCTGATGTTGATATTGCCCTATACTCACCTGTTCACAGATCCTTCTCTTCTTTCCATTTCACTTCACTGACACCTACTACATATAGATTGAGCCTTGCATTTCCCCTTTCAGATTTTCTATCTTCCCTACCACGTTCAAGCTTTTGTTATTCCACGCCCCGACTTGTAGAACTTTGTTCCTTCATTAGTTATTCAATCTTTTTTTCGTGGTCACCTCCCCTTTGGCAGTCCCTCCCTGGAGATCCGAAAATGGGACTATTCCGGAATGTTTTGCCAATGGAGAGATCATCATGACACTTTCACCTTTAAAGGCCACATGTCCCGCGGATACATGTTATGTGTCTTTAATGCAGTGGTTTCCATTGCCTCCTGCATCCTCTGAAACGTCTCTGTGAAGTCGTTTCATAAGACGCTTGTCGAATTCGGTACAACTTATTCATTTTACTACCTGATTTTAGGTCAATTCATGAGCTCTTCCAGAAAGACTGAGCACTCAAATAAGGCCTATTGAATATTATATGTGTGTTTTAATGTGGGGTTTCGGTTTTGTATTGTGGGAAACGCTGAGTTGGTCATCGTCTGCTGGGAGCAGAGGATGTTGCTTCTCGTTCGAAGGAGAGCACAGGATGACCAACTTAGGTTTCCAATACCTGAAAAGAGAGGTTTACCCATCTTAGTCGAAGGCTGTGTCGAAGGCTATTTTTGTGTGTGAGGTTGGTGACGGAGGTCTACCCCTCTGGTAGCTTCCGCTGCACGGGGAGCTAGATAATCTAGAAAGCGGCACTCCTCGGTGAACGCTTGGTGAGTACGGATCGTAGCTCTTAATGAGGGTTTCAGGTGATAGGAAGCAGGTTGAGTTAGGACTTCGTTATGTTTAACTGTTGATATACTTAAGAACTTCAGCTTAACTGAAGCGTGTGAAGCGAGTATGATTTTTAATGATTTTAATTTTATATTTTGTGTGAAACGTCCCCTTTGAACAATTATACATGACTGTCCTTAAACCGACATACAATATTTTTTTGCGCAACGCAATCTGACTTTCAATAATCCCTACAAAAGAATGGCCCTGGCTAACATTAACCTATACCTTTCACAAATCACTTACCTTACAAAAATCTTCGTTACTCGAACTACTGCAATACAGCGAGCGCCACTACTGCCAGCTAAATAAAAGATTCTAACTACGGAAGGCACTAACTACTGATAGGCATAGTTAGCAAATGAAAGATTTTAATAGAGAACAAACAATGTATTTACCTTAATAGTGTTGAAAAATCATAATATACATAGCAGTTCATGACATCCAGTCTTACAAATTTCAAAACTCCGCCATTTCTCTCCCCACATCCACCACTGCTGGCGGCTCACCTCCAACTACGCCACGCTACGCGCTGTTAACACCCAGCTGCTCAACACTACAATGGCAGACAACAATGCAAACTAGCCACAGACTGCACACAGCACAGCCAGTGATTTTCGTACAGAGCGCTACGTGGCGTTACCAATATAAAAACCTAAACAGCCTACTTACATGTGGAAGTTGCTTTTGTCTTTGTGTGTCGATTTTGTGCCACGTGTTTGGTAATCAATGACCCTTCTGGTCCACCACGGCACCGCAATAGGCTTTATTTTAACAGTTTGCTTGTTTAATGAGCTATAATTTCTGCAAGAATATCTGTTCTTTCGTGCGCTTGCTACAAAGCAGCATAACAGCTTGATTCGGAATGCACCACGTGCTGTAGTTTGGCCGTTTGTAAGCAGCAGACGCAATTAGTATGTTGAATAATTATCGCACAACCTCGTGTATTGGTTAAACCTCTGTCCAGAATAGTGCATGCGTAGAGTCGTAATGCAAATCTCACTGAGATATTTTTATGGTATGGATGCTAAGGAGATGATAGTATCATTGTTTCCCACACCTGTTTTCTGTTTTTCTTCTTGCTGTAGTTAAATTGTGCTCTGTTACGTTACACGTAATTCTTACTTAAATATTTCTAGTCAGGCACCAGTTATATGTATTTAGGATGTGGAACCAAATACTTAGATACAATAAATAATCTACTTAAAAGATAAATTCTGTGGTGTTTATCTGGCTACTTAAAGAAATGTGCATACTTGTATTTAAATTATTAAAGTAATTAAACTAATAATTTTCCAGCTCCGTTTTTTTTTCTGAATGGTTAGGAAGGGCTTGAGCTGGTGGCGACGCTGAATTTCCTAATTTTTATCATTATTTGTGTGAGAGAAGCAGCTAGAAATGCGAGATAACGTATATGGCTCGATGAGAAACGTCGTAAAGATAGTAATGCGTTACACCTCATGCCGTTGATCATTGCTGGTTCTTCCGCCTTTAGGGGCACCTTCCTACCCCAAGGACAAAAGAGTGCTCTGAACCTCTGTCTGCTCCTCCGTCCTCAAATCTTCGGCTGCCAATGCTGATTATTAACCAAAATTTAAGCAGTGGCGGGTTTCGAACCCGGGAGCGACGACGTTTTGATTACTAATCCAATACGCTACCCTATTTTTAACTCACTTTGTTCGTTGTATTTGTTCAGAGCGTACGTCCCATGACACCCTTTCAAGTTCGTCGTTGATCCGTTCACTCACTTTCTAGAGGGTAGCTAAACCTCTGACCGAACACGCTGAGCTACCGTGCCGGCGGCCACGAGACCACATGTGCTTCCAGTAGTTGATGAGCCCTGAAGTAAGCTCGCCGAACGAAAAAAGTATTCCCTCCAGAGAGCACGCACAGACGAATCGTTAAACCGTTACAGATTAGCGCAGACATGAGTCACGCGCTCAAATGTGCACGCACTGCCTGTACGTGATCATAAGAAAGTAGCGCTCAGTGAGATATTTATGTTTCAAGCGGACGTCTTACGTACATGTGGGTAAACATAAGGACGTAACAGAGTGGCAAAAAAGAGCGATCGTGTTTGGCAGTGCCCATGACCATACGGCGTCTGAAGTTGCCGGATTTGTTGGTGTTTCGTGTGTAAAAGTAGCGGTGTAACATACATGGCCATGAAACACGTCCGAACTATGGTCGGATAAAGATCCCAGCTGAGGGGGACCGGAGACACATTTCAGGGCTTGCGAATCAGAATCGCCCCCAAATCCAACAGAAATAAATGCTACAGGCAGTGAATGAAGGTCCACACCAACACACCGTTGGGTGGCTTGCGGAGTATAAATGTAGATGAACATTTGGAGTCTGTTACATTGCAAGAGGTCATTGCTGACGCAGGTACATAAACCTGCGCATCTTCAGTGGCCTATAAATCACCGAATGCGCATGGTAACTGACTGGCGGAACTAATGTGTTCTGACGAATCACGTTTTTGTCAACATTCAAATGGCGGACGTCATCGAGTACAGCGGAGGCCAATTGAAGCGTTTCACCTTGAATGTGTGCAAGGTCACGTTCAAGCCGGAAGTGGATTTGTGATGTTTTGAGGGTGTTATCCTTTTCGTGAACTGGACCCACTCATTGAGGTGAGCACTAACATGGACCAGAACGTCTATTTAAATATTCTGAATGATCCGGCACCTTTCAGTCAAGTCTGCATGGCGAGTATCCTACTTATACACCAATTTTTCAAAACGAACACAGCAGATTTCATCGGGCTGGAAGAATATTCATTTGTTTTCTCAACATTGTCTAACCCTGTTACATCACGATTGGCCTGAAAAATAACCTGACTTGCACCGCATGAAAAAAATCTGTGAGAGATGTTGGAACAGGGGGTAAGACGCAGACATCAGCATCACTGCCATTTCGTGGAATTGCTCGATCAGATCCTCAGTGAGTGGCTTAATCTGAATCTGACGTACCTGCACAACCTCCTGGATTCGCATCTGTACCGAATCCAGACGTTAATTAAGTCGAGGGGTGGAAATACGAGGTATTAAATGACGCTTGTAATGATTTCTCTGCGGGTGAATAATTTTTTGTCTGGTGAACTTACTTAAATTATCAGTCTTCGTAACATCATGATAAACAGAAATAGCGACTACAGCGATTGCTAAAAATTCCAGCTTACTAAAAGTTATGCCACCGATTTTTTTTACGTGAAAACTCTTAAAAAGAATGGTATTAACGTTCTACATCTTTATTCTTCATGTCTACATGTTTATTTCTCAATAAAGTCACCCTAGCGAAGAACATATTGTAAGTAGGCTGTTTAGATTTTTATGTTGGTAACGCCGCGTAGCGCTCTGTATGAAAATCACTGACTGTGCTGTGTGCAGTCTGTGGTTGGTTTGCATTGTTGGAATATTCGCTATTGTAGTGATGAGCAGTTGGATGTGAACAGCGCGTAGCGTTGCGCAGTTGGAGGTGAGCCGCCAGCAGTGGTGGATGTGGGGAGAGAGATGGCAGAATTTTGAGAGCGGACCATCTGGACGTGTGTCCATCAGAAAGAGTTAATTTGTAATACTGGATATCATGAACTGATATATGATGACTTTTGAACATTGTTAAGGTAAATACATTGCTTGTTCTCTATCAAAATCTTTCATTTGCTAACTATGCCTATCAGTAGTTAGTGCCTTCAGTAGTTAGAATCTTTTATTTAGCTGGCAGTACTGGCGCTCGCTGTATTGCAGTAGTACGAGTAACGAAGATTTTTGTGAGGTAAGTGATTCATGAAAGGTATAGGTTATTGTTAGTCAGGGCCATTCTTTTGTAGGGATTATTGAAAGTCAGATTGCAGATTGCGTTGCGCTAAAAATATTGTGTGTCAGTTTAGTGTTGATCAGAATATGAAAAGAGAGAAATGTGTGAGTACGTTCAGTTTTGCTCAGCTGTTTGAAAATCAAATAAGGTGAGAGGTTTACCAGCACAGTAATTCATAAATTTTTCTAAGGGGATGTTTCAACATTTCTTCCAACGAGAGACCAGCTCGTTCATACCACCCCTGTAGAACGACTTTGTTGGGGGAACCACCATGCCTCTGCTTGCACCACTTCATCACTGTCAAAGTGAAGGACTCGAAGGTGTTCTTTAAGTTGCGGAAATTGTCGTAATTCTGATGGGGCCAGGTCGAGATTGTACGAACGAATATCGATTGCAATGAACCCAAGGCACTAGATTGTTGCAGATATCACAGTGCTCGTCTGTCGTCTGTAATTGCCATGCTGAAGGACAGGGTGCTCCATACATGAACGAACTCATCGATTTCGAAACTTGAGTACTGCATGGTCTTTTTCACGCACAGCAGCCAAGTAATACGCCGCAGTTCGGAGCGGTCTAGCAGTAGAGGGCTGTAAATATCTGACGCATTACTTTTTAGGACTCCCTTGTATTTTCTCACCCGGTAAAGAATGAAACTGACCAGTATTACATGAATTAAGAGAAACCAACAACATAGGCGGCATTCGGGCTTTGAAATAAATACAAAGATGAAAGTTGAAAATTTGTGCCTGACCGAGGCTTCGAACCTACACTATTGGCCATTAAAATTGCTACACCACAAAGATGACGTGCTACAAACGCGAAATTTAACCGACAGGAAGAAGATGCTGTGATATGCAAATGATTAGCTTTTCAGAGCATTCACACAAGGCTGGCGCCGGTGGCGACACCTACAACGTTCTGACATGAGGAAAGTTTCCAACCGATTGCCTGGTGAAACGATGTTGTGATGCCTCGTGTAAGGAAGAGAAATGTGTACCATCACGTTTCCGACTTTGATAAAGGTCGGATTGTAGCCGATCGCGATTGCGGTTTATCGTATCGCGACATTGCTGCTCGTGTTGGTCGAGATCCAATAACTGTTAGCTGAATATGGAATCGGTGGGTTCAGGAGGGTAATACGGAACGCCGTGTTGGATCCCAACGGCCTCGTATCACTAGCAGTCGAGATGACAGGCATCTTATCTGCATGGCTGTAACGGATCGTTCAGCCACGTCTCGATCCCTCAGTCAACAGATGGGGACGTTTGCAAGACAACAACCGAAACTGGGTGCACGAATGGGAAAACGTTATTTTTTCGGATGAATCCAGACTCTGTTTACAGCATCATGATTGTCGCATCCGTGTTTTGCGACATCGCGGTGAACACACATTGGAAGTGTGTATTCGTCATTGCCATACTGGCGTGTCACCCAGCGTGATGGTATGCGGTGCTATTGGTTACACGTCTGGGTCACCTCTTGTTCGCATTGACGGCACTTTGAACAGTGGACGTTTCATTTCAGATTTGATACGACCCGTGGCTCTACCCTTCATTCGATCCCTGCGAAACCCTACATTTCAGCAGGATAATGCACGACTGCATGTTGCAGGTCCTGTACGGGCCTTCTGGAAACAGAAAATGTTCGACTGCTGCCCTGGCCAGCACATTCTCCAGATCTCTCACCAACTGAAAACGTCTAGTCAATGGTGGCCGAGCAACTGGCTCGTCACAATACGCCAGTCACTACTCTTCATGAACTGTAGTATCGTGTTGAAGCTGCATGGGCAGCTGTACCTGTGCACGCCATCCAAGCTCTGTTTGACCCAATGCCCAGTCGTATCAAGACCGTTATTACGGACAGAGGTGGTTGTTCTGGATATTGATTTCTCGGGATCTACGCACCCAAATTGCATGAAAATGTAATTACATGTCAGTTCTAGTATAATATATTTGTCCAATGAATACCCGTTTATCATCTGCATTTCTTCTTGGTGTAGCAATTTTAATGGCCAGTAGTGTAGATTTCCGCTTAACGCGAGCGGTCGCCTTCACCGTCTTTGCTGGTCTGGCACGCTTGCCGTCCAACCCAAATTCACATTCTGTCGTACGCAACTAGCGTCCCTGTCCGTTCTCATCCTGCCGGTAGCTCACCCTGATTCTCACAGGAATTCAGACATAATGTGCATCTACACTTAAATAATTGTAAGCGCCGTAGAGCACACAGACGTGAAGTTATACACACTTATATAAGCGTGGTGTCTCTTGTCCAACAGAACAGACACGACGCATATCCCTCACACCAGTAGCTCGTTGGCCTCCAAGCAGTCGTTTTATTCAAATGCCTGGGAACTAGACCACTTAGTTTAAAAATAAATCGTGACGGTCGCTACAGGCGATCCGTCACATCCTGTGCATCTAAAACTTGTCTCCAGTTTCATTTGGCGGTGTTTGGTAACAGAACGCAAGTCTATAAGCGAAACTGCTGGGCTAACTGACGGGTAGTACATCAATTATCGGAATCATTTTTTACCGGCAAATATTTTTGTTTATGGGCTGGCATGTTGAGTTCACTGGGCCAATGAAAACTTTGCTTGCGCCGTGTAAATAATGAACGGAAACGGCAGGACAAGGCCCTCTGTCTGACAGCGCCACGAGGGCCTCTCCGGAGAAAAGGGTAATCACGTGACAACAGCTGGGGCTGCATGTATGTATCCACGTGTGTGTGCTACGTATCGAGCGAGGCGGGGCAGTGGTTAGAACAGTGGACTCGCATTGGCGAGGACGGCGGTTCAATCCCGTATCCAGCCGTCATCATTTAGGTTTTCCTTGTTTTCCCTAAATCTTTTCAGGCAAATGCTGAAACGGTTCCTTTGAAAGCGCACAGCCGCCTTCCTTCCCTGATCCAGTGAGACTGATGACCTCGCTGTTTGGCCTCTTCTACCAAATCAAACCCCGAACTCCGTACTCCATCTTTTGGAATCCAAAGAAACTCGATTTGCTTATTTATTTTTGCAATATCCGAATGAATAACACTGTCTCGACACGTACTTTATGACGAGATACAGATACGCGAACACTGACTGACTTGGTTAAGAACGAGCTCTATGTTTAATATTCTGATAAACAACAGAAGCTGGAATAATGGAGGCCAGAAGGGTAATTTTTGATTGGTCATCATCATCCGAAGTGAGGCGTAGCGCCGTATACCGATCCTGCCTTGGAGGCGGTTAAGTGGGAGATGTGTCTCAGAGCTGGATAGTGACAGATGGTGACACGAGACTGGACGCTCACGTAGTTTATGTATCAGCCGATAGAGGACAGTATTGGAAAGGGGACTGTGATTTAGTTTCGATTGTGCCCACTGTTCTAGTATTTTCATAAAGTGTTATTATGTCTTTTTTGTGTATGTAAAATGTTATAAATGTATTTTAGCAGTATGAATGATGCGTGAGTGTGGTTTGAGGTTAATATGAAGATAATTGTTTAACGAGTTATGTAGTGGGCTTTAGTGTGGAAACATTTCGAAGAAGTGTGGATGTGGACAAAGGGGATTTTTGTAGAATAGGTTTGTAAAGTAAGTTTATGGTAAAGTTAATTCAGGTATAAATAACAATAGTAAGTAACTTTATACATAAACAAAACTTTAGCATATTAGATAATTACGTAGGTAAAAAGTGCAGTCGTTAGGTTTACTATTTTGCGATTGATTATTGATGAAAAGCGCGGCTGTTGGCTGTTGAGTAAACTCACCAATGGTAAAGCAATGTTCTTCGCGCGCCTGTCTCTGCTGGTAGAGAAGATTTACAGTATTCTAGAGAGGAGTCGGAACCTAGCCATGAAACAGTTCGGACGTGTGTAGTAGTAGTTCCGATGGAAATGATAAAATGCCGGATCTAGCAATGTTTCATACATCAGAAGTGTTGTAAAGTGACGGCATAATTATTCCGATGAATGTGTAGAAATTTCGGAATTTTTAAGTGAATTTTGTGACGAGAAAAGAAATAAATTCCGCCTGGGGTATTGATCAGGTCGGTGGCTTAAAACTGTGACTGCATTAGGTACCGACAGACTTAATATTTGGCGAGCATTCTCAATCAAAAACAATCCGTATTTTTGTAGCTATTACGTTTTCGCGAAATGCAACACCATAAACTTGCTAACGTGAGTGAAAGGGATTGTGAGTGACTCTGTTAAGACTACCACGGGGTTTGCAGTGATACTTGTTCACCTAAGTTTCAGAATATATTAATTAAGGACAAAATTTCCAACCTTTCATTTCGTATGAAAACTTTCTCCCGAAACGTAGATTAGTGACTTTAATTGCAGCCTGGTTCACGTCGAAGTACAGTAGGTATCGCTCGGCTTCCCTACTGATGATCTGCTGAGACAATGTTCACAGGTAGGTGCAGGTTCGTCGTAAAGGGACGGAAGGAACCGCGCCGCCGCAGGACTCGTGATGGTGAACACGACTGGTACTAAGTTGTAGATGTAACATTGAGGAAGACTGCTGAACAAGCGAAATTGTAAGTACTTGGATGACATCTAGTACATAATGGAGATACCATGTATGTGAACTCTACTTTAGATGTTTTAGTAGGCTGTGAGATAGTGCAGTGGGATAAACAAGTGTTATGAACAGGACAGAGGTCGTCAGAACTGAAGCTACATACGAGAGTTATTTGGAAGCTATGGAATGATCGGTCGCGAAATGGAAACCACAATGAAAATCCGATGAAGCATTGCACAGATGTATTGGACAGTATCTCTAGTATGCCCTTATAGCGTCAAATCGCTCTTTCCAGTTCTGAGCGTATGGTGAGTGCTTAAACATGCCTAGAAAATAGTGTCTCCCGCTACGTGTGGGTGTCCGTCGAGAGATTTCGCATGTTTTGTGCAACCCCACATAGCGTAACTGTCATGCAGTTCCTTCTTCGTGACAGTTCTCGGCCCCACACTGCAGGGGCAATGGGTGTGCTCCTGCAGCGTTTTTTATGGGAAGTGTTCGATCGCCAAAAATACAATTGGGCTCCCTCTGATTTTGATCTATTCGCTCACATGAACCGCTGGCTAACAGGACAACATTTTGGCACAGATAACGATCTGCAGTCCAGCGTAGAAAATTGTCTGAAAGCACAGGAAAGCTGCCTTCTACGAGGAGGGTATTGGAAAATTGGTACAACGCTAAGGAAGATATCTAAGTCGGACCAGTCACTATGTAGAGAAATAGCTAGAAGGTGTAGCTAAATGTTGCAAATAAAACAGTTTTGACTTTCACTCTGGTTTCCATTTCACGACCTCCGAACAGACCTCGCAAACGAGTGTTTGAGGGGTGAAGTTATCAGCACTGAGAGCAGACATCATAGACTGCTTAGCCAAGTGGATTGCGCAACATTCTTGTTTTGTTAAAACCTTGGGTTGAGAGGTCGTGATCTACATCTACATCCATACTCCGCAAGCCACCTGGCGGTGTGTGGCGGAGGGTACTTTGAGTATCTCTATCGGTTCTCCCCTCTAATCCAGTCTCGTATTGTTCGTGAAACGAAAGATTGTCGGTATGCCTCTGTGTGGGCTCTAATCTCTGTGATTTTATCCTCGTGGTCTCTTTGCGAGGAATACGTAGGGGGGAGCAATATACTGCTGACTCGTCGGTGAAGGTATGTTCTCTAAACTTCAACAAAAGCCCGTACCGAGCTACTGAGCGTGTCTCTTGCAGAGTCTTCCACTGAAGTTTATCTATCATGTCCGTAACGCTTTCGCGATTAGTAAATGATCCTGTAACGAAGCGGGCTGCTCTCCGTTGGATCTTTTCTATGTCTTCTATCAACCCTATCTGGTACGGATCCCACACCGGTGAGCAGTATTCAACCAGTGGGCAAACAAGTGTACTGTAACCTACTTCCTTTGTTTTCGGACTGCATTTCCTTAGGATCCTTCCAATGAATCTCAGTCTGGCATCTGCTTTACCGATGATTAATTTTATATGGTCATTCCATTTTAAATCACTCCTAGTGCCTACTCCCAAATAATTTATGGCATTAACTGCTTCCAGTTGCTGACCTGCTATATTGTACCTAAATGATAAGGGATCTTTCTTTCTATGTATTCACAGCACATTACACTTGTCTACACTGAGATTCAATTGTCATTCCCTGCACCATGCGCCAATTCGTTGCAGATGCTCCTGCATTTCAGTACAATTTTCCATTGTTACTACCTCTCGATATACTACAGCATCATCCGTAAAAAGCCTCAGTGAACTTCCGATGTTATCCACAAGGTCATTTATGTATATTGTGAATAGCAGCGGTCCTACGACACTCCCCTGCGGCACACCTGAAATCACTCTTACTTCGGAAGACTTCTTTCCATTGAGAATGACCTACTGCGTTCTGTTATCTAGGAACTCTTCAATCCAATCACACAATTGGTCCGATAGTCCATATGCTCTTACACTGTTCATTAAACGACTGTGGGGAACCATATCAAACTCCTTGCGGAAGTCAAGAAACACGACATCTACCTGGGAACCAGTGTCTATGGCCCTTTGAGTCTCGTGGACGAATAGCGCGAGCTGGGTTTCATACGATCGTCTTTCTCGAAACCTATGCTGATTACTACAAAGTAGATTTCTACTTCCCAGAAAAGTCATTGAACTCGAACATAATACGTGTTCCAAAATTCTACAACTGATCTACGTTACAGATATAGGTCTATAGTTCTGCACGTATGTTCGACGTCCCTTCTTGAAAACGGGGATGACCTGTGTCCTTTTCCAATCTTTTGAAACGCCGTGCTCTTCTAGAGACCTACGGTACACCGCTGCAAGAAGGGGGGCAACTTCCTTCGCGTGCTCTGTGTAAAATCGAACTGCTATCCCATCCGGTCCAGCGGCCTTTCCTCTTTTGAGCGATTTTAATCGTTTTTCTGTCCCTCTGTCGTCTATCTTGTTAACTACCATTTTGTCATCTGTGCGACAATCTAGAGAAGGAACTACAGCGCAGTCTTTCTCTGTGAAACAGCTTTGGAAAAAGACATTTAGTATTTCGGCCTTTAGTCTGTCATCCTCTGATTTTGGTCAAAGAGTGTCTGGACATTTTGTTTTGATCCACCTACCGCTTTGACATAAGACCAAAATTTCTTAGGATTTTCTGCCAAGTCAGTATATAGAACTTTACTTTCGAAATCGTTGAACGCTTCTCGCATGATGGATGGCACTATTTACTATCGTTTCGACCCTATCTTCAGAGGACACCTTCAGAGATAAACTGGCGATTGCGTCGAAAGTTCAAAAAGGACAGATTTTATAGGCGCAATGTGAGCTGTGTAGCCGGCCGGAGTGGCCGAGCGGTTCTAGGCGCTACGGTCGCAGGTTCGAATCCTGCCTCGGGCATGAATGTGTGAGATGTCCTTAGGTTAGTTAGGTTTAAGTAGTTCTAGGTTCTAGGGGACTGATGACCTCAGAAGTTAAGTCCCATAGTGCTGAGAGCAATTTTTTGTGAACTGTGTAGAGGGTACGAACATTCCTCACGTGGCACCACAAACACAAGCATTCCACAATGAAGAAAAGTTGAATCTATGGGATCGGCTGCCAAGAGGGTGGCTCATACAACATAGGAAAGCAGGTAAAGCATTGCGCACCAGGCTTATAATATCACAGAGGCTGGATGGTGCAGAAAACAGACTGCACATTTGGGCGGTTATGTCTGGAAACTAGACTAATTATGTGGTAGATTTCGAAATTCTCTACTCTGGAAACGAAGGACAGAAAGTCTCTCTGCTTGAAATATTGGCGATTAAGAAGCACTGCAATATCATATTTGTCAGTAATGCTGGTCAAAGAAGTCATAAACTGAAACCTTGGACACAAAAACAAATAATTAGTTAAATGAGTGTCAAAAAGTGTGTTTCTCCATGTACTGGTGTAGTTTACACTATATGCCACAGGGTGTCATTTATAACACATTAATATGGTTTCAATTGTCAGACGCCTTCAAGCAGTTCAGTCGGAATGAAATCTCAGCAGCGCGAATTGGGCCACCGTGTGTCGTTTCAAGATATCCCGACCGTTTCAGTACACAATGTGTACTGGGTTGTTGGCCAGTACGCAGTAGACAAAGAAGGACCACGGCTCAACAGGATCGGCATTTACCTTACGTGCACGAAGAAATGACCGAGATAAATAAATGACTGCAAAGCAGTGTCAGGAGTTGCAGCATTCGTTTGAAGTTTGCATCGGAGATATAGAGGCTATGTGCGGCCGTGTTTTGTCCCGCTCATGTACACTATTGGCCATTAAAAATGCTACACCACGAAGATTACGTGCTACAGACGCGAAATTTAACCGACAGGAAGAAGATGCTGTGATATGCAAATGATTAGCTTTTCAGAACATTCACACAAAGTTGGCGCCGGTGGCGACGATTTCTCATACACAAACAGCAGTTGACCCGCAGTGCCTGGTGAAACGTTGTTGTGATGCCTCGTGGAAGGAGGAGAAATGTGTACCATCGCGTTTCGGACTTTGATAAAGGTCGGATAGTAGCCGATCGCGATTGCGGTTTATCGTATCGCGACATTGCTGCTCGCTTTGGTCGAGATCCAATGACTGTTAGCAGAATATGGAATCGGTGGGTTCAGGAGGGTAATACGGAACGCCGTGTTGGATCCCAATGGCCTCGTATCACTAGCAGTCGAGATGACAGGCATCATATCCGCATGGCTGTAGCGGATGGTGCAGCCACGTCTCGATCCCATAGTCAACAGATGGGGACGTTTGCAAGACAACAACCATCTGCACGAACAGTTCTACGACGTTTGCAGCAGCATGGACTATCAGCTCGGAGACTATGGCTGCGGTTACCCTTGACCCTGCATCACAGGCAGGAGCGCCTGCGATGGTGTACTCAACGACGAACCTGGGTGCACGAATGGCAAAACGTCATTTTTACGGATGAATCCAGGTTCTGTTTACAGCATCATGATGATCGCATCCGTGTTTGGCGACATCGCGGTGAACGCACATTGGAAGCGTGTATTCGTCGTCGCCATACTGGCGTATCACTCGGCGTGATGGTACGGGGTGTCATTGGTTACACGTCTCGGTCACCTCTTGTTCGCATTGACGGCACTTTGAACAGTGGACGCTACATTTCAGATGTGTTACGACCCGTGGCTCTACCCTTCATTCGTTCCCTGCGAAACCCTACATTTCAGCAGGGTAATGCACGACCGCATGTTGCAGGTCCTGCAAGGGCCTTTCTAGATACAGAAAATGTTCGACTGCTGCCCTGGCCAGCACATTCTCCAGATCGCGCACCAATTGAAAACGTCTGGTCAATGGTGGCCGAGCAACTGGCGCGTCACAATACGCCAGTCACTACTCTTGATGAACTGTGGTATCGTGTTGAAGCTGCATGGGCAGCTGTACCTGTGCACGCCATCCAAGTTCTGTTTGACTCAATGCCCAGGCGTGTCAAGGCTGTTATTACGGCCAGAGGTGGTTGTTCTGGGTACCTGTTTCTCAGGATCTATGCACCCAAATTGCGTGAAAATGTAATAACATGTCAGTTCTAGTATAATATATTTGTCCAATGAATAGCCGTTTATCATCTGCATTTATTCTTGGTGTAGCAATTTTAATGGCCAGCAGTGTAGGTGCAGATACGGCCCTGTTCACTGCAGAGTCAGCAACCTCGAGACTGGCCATCGATACACTTCAGTAGCATCGCTTAGCGAGCAAAATAGCAGCTCAGTATAGATCGAACCAGATTTATGGCAGTGTTAAGAACTTTCTAACAGAGAGAACTAAACACATTAGTCTTAACAGGAGTGAATCGTTACGTATAACAGTTACTTTCTGAGTATCCAAAAGAAGTGTTATAGAGCCGTTTTCGTTTGCCATATTTGTAAATTATCCAGTGACTAACGTCGGCAAACCAAACAACAACATTTGGGAGAGACCAGGTTTGTGGAATACGCTAGTCCTGAAATCGTGTCTCAAACGATGGATCATAAAACTATAGAACTATTACTGAAGAATCTGCCTTTAAATTTTCTGTACGTTTATGCTTTCCACTGAAAATGGCTGCGCACTATGGGACTTAACATCTATGGTCATCAGTCCACTAGAACTTAGAACTACTTAAACCTAACTAACCTAAGGACATCACAGAGCACCTACTCATCACGAGGCAGAGAAAATCCCTGACCCCGCCGGGAATCGAACCCGGGAACCCGGGCGCGGGAAGCGAGATCGCTACCGCACGACCACGAGCTACGGACGCTTTCCACTGTCGCCATCTAAGTTTAGAACAACAAAACTCTACACTCACCATCAGAAACCTAGATGCACCACCATGCTCAATTTATTCGGCCATATTTAGGTCCAGGAGGGTATTATCAGGAAGGATATCTGACGAAACAGGATTTTTCTTCACGAAGTAGCATGTCAGCAGATTGGTGAGGCGATATTGGTGATTGTGCTATATCACCACCACTTTCATGTTTCGATGAGTGAAATCAATGCCATTAAGTACAGTAACGTTAATCGTTGTGATCTCTAAGCTTCACTTTCACGTAAATTATTGCTATTCACTATGCACAACCCCATTGCTATGTGTTTATCCGATATGAGTTTCCTTGCACGGCCCTGTTACATGACGTCAGATTTTTCCTATCGTGTGGCATCATTTGCCTTGTTGTTACACATCTTGTGCGGGCAACCGCACCTCCTTCTCGGTCATGTCGACAGTTTCAACCAGCTGACCAAAATCTGCCTACTGCTTTCTTACTTGTAACGATAGAAAGGCTTTTCTTCACGACGCAGTCATCTGTTCTGTGTAGGTCGTGACCTGAACATATCAGGCGGGATTACGTAATCTTATCTGTAATGAGTGCTATTTTCAAACCACCCCTTATATATTCACTGTCCCTAATAGTGACGTCATATGAACGTCGCAAAATGATTCTCTCCGTTACAAGCAGTTTTATGAGAGGTTGATGAATTCCCTTTATGTATTAGGAGAAGGGAAAAGGACACATGGAAGGACGCACACACGATAATCGCATCGTTTTTCCTTTGACAGTTAGCTTTGTTTTTTATAAATAACCATTTTAAGCACTGATCAAAGGACATATGACATGCAATCAAACGCAGAAACTCTACTGCAGCTAAATTATCATCGTGCCTTGTAACCTCCCCACAAAAATTCATTCACATTTTAGTGTAACCTCAAAACAGAAAAATTGCTAAACCTCTCAACAGTAAAAATATAATTATGTCGTTCACATTCAGTGTAACGTCCCAACAAAAAATAAATTCAGTAACCTGGTGATAATACAATGTAACTAACCTCTCAATTAAATTGTCGCTCACTTATAATTTTTCAATAATTGACTGTGAATTTAACCTGGTAAATTTTGGACGTCAGCAATGCTGCGTCATTGCCCTGAAAGATCATTTTGAATAAAAAAAAAAGAAAAATTCTTACCTCAATGAAGTCGCCGGATAACGCATATATATCTGCTCTTACAATAAATTTTTCTGGCACAGCCCTGTGCAATGCTGGCCGATAGATTTGTCATTTATTAAAGGAAACAACTGATTTTTGTTTTGCAATAATCGGGATGATCATGGATTGGAGAAATTAGTAAATTCTTTAAATTGAAACGAATGGTTGTTAAAAGTTACTTTTTATGAGAAAGGTTATTATTAGGACATTTTTTTAAAAACATTTACATGGGACTTGAGATAACAATACTACATATGCGCGAGGCTGCATTTTTACCTTATACAATAATGCTCAGGCTCCGGAATCGCTGCACCACGACCGGCCCAGCCAACACGATACACCAGCCCAGACCAGACTGCTAGCAACTACTTACTGCTACTACTACACAGTTCCTACTGCAGTCAACACTGCTCTCTGGTCTGAGATTTCTCTTGTACCTTACATATCGCAGGCAGCGCGTGAGCAAAACATCGAAATAACATCTGCTCGGACCTCTTACATAATCCTCCACTGGGGGGGCAAAAATTTGGCAGCGATGGTGAGTCAATTGGACTTGCCATGAGCAACAAATTTTTCTAAAATCTATTTAGTTACTAAGTCTACAGTCACAGAGTATATGCATTATTGATAAGTACAGAACATATTAAGTAATGAAATAGAGTGCACACGCACTGAGCACAGAATATATCAAGAAATTACAAAAAGTATACGCAATGAGTACAAAAGATATTAACAAATGACAAAGTGCACACGCACTGTATAAGTCTTTAGCATTTTTACATAACATATCATTAAGTGAAATAAAGTGCACATGCACTGAATACAAAATATATTAACAAATGACATAAAGTGCACACGCACTGTATAAGTCTTTAGTATTTTTAGGACAACTGATCTTATTAACAAATTAAAAAAAGTGCACACGCACTGCAAAAATCTTTATCATTTTACAAGAACTGATTACCCTAAAAATGAAATAAAGTTCACACGCACTGCAGAAGTCTTTAGCATATTTACAGCATATCATGGAGTGAAATAAAGTGCACACGCACTGTAGAAGTCTTTAGCATATTTAGGACGACTGATCATATTAACAATTGAAATGAAGTGCACACACACTGTAAAAATCTTTAGCATTTTACAAGAACTGATTACCATAAAAATGAAATAGAGTGCACACGCACTGTAGAAGTCTTTAGCATATTCACAACATATCATGGAGTGAAATAAAGTGCACACGCACTGTAGAACTCTTTAGCATATTTAGGACGACTGATCATATTAACAAATGAAATGAAGTGCACACGCACTGTAAAAGTCTTTAGCATATTTCAAAAACTAGGAAAGGAATGGGAAGGATTGCATTATGGTTGTAGCACAGTAGATTGCACGTAGTTGCACCGAAAGTCCATATCTTTCTACAGAAGCACAACACCAAGTGAGACAACCTGAAGTTCTCTTCCCTGAAGTATTTATCAGTGTAGCCAAGACACTGAAATGTTGTATTAATATTCTATGTTATCATTTTGGTAGTACATTAGGTACACCAAACAGTAGGACCATAATGACATCTCCATCGTTCAAGGTGGTGGACTGCTTGATATGTCAACACCACATTCTTGTAGAATCCATACTCTTTCACCAACGTAGAATTAGTGCAAAAACCAAATATAGTGCTCCATGATCATGAGGATGGACAGGACAAACGGATATTGCAGTAATTTCTGGTAATTAGGTCAGAAGGTGAAGGACATTAAGTCTCATGCTAGTCATCATTGAGAATTACACTAGTCTATCAACCGATTTGAGTAATTATTGGCATTCATTGGCTATTTACACAGCATTTAAGTAGTATGTATGGAGTATTACAGAACATTATTCATAAGTCATCTCAATATAGTAATTATTGGCACTCATTGGCCAGTTACAAAACATTGATTTATGCATTATTCAGAAGTCATGATTCAAAAATGAGTTAATTACTGGCATAGCATTTATACATAATTCATCTAATTATAGTAATCATTGGCATTCATTGGCCAGTTACTAAACATGTAGCAAGTATTGAATATTATAAAACACTATTCATAACTCATCTGATTGCGGTAATTATTTGCACTCATTGGCCAGTTACAAAGTATTCATACAGTTTTACAAAACATTATTCAGTATTATTCAGAAGTCATCAATCAAAACAAGAGTTAATTATTGGCATAGCATTTATAGAGTATAACAAATATATTATTTATAGAAATTATTGGCATAGCATTTGTGCATTATTGCAGAACATCATTCAGTATTACTCAGAACTCATCATTCAAGTGACATAGGACATATTTAAAATGTAACACACTGTAACTATTACTCAAGGTCTGTGGTCCAGTAATACATAGATATAATGGATTCAATACATCTGAGAAATTTGCATTATATTTAGAACTAGAAATATATCTTAAACTGGTAGCATTATTTGGTTGTATACTGGTAATAGTTGGGACTGGTAATAATTTTTTTTTTGTGCTAGCAATGCATTGCGTTGGGATCGATAATTAATTGCTGGGGCATGACAATATTTGCTTTTGACTTATTGCTGGAAATAAGGATTAATAACGTCATTCGTCATGAGTCAGCTGTAGCAAGGTTATGAAACAAGTAGAGTATATGTGATCACATTCGCCGGCCGGAGTGGCCAAGCAGTTAAAGGCGCTACAGTCTGGAACCGCACGGCCGCTACGGTCGCAGGTTCGAATCCTGCCTCGGGCATGGCTGTGTGTGATGTCCTTAGGTTAGTTAGGTTTAAGTAGTTCTAAGTTCTAGGGGACTTATGGCCACAGCAGTTGGGTCCCATAGTGCTCAGAGCCATTTTGTGATCACATTCATGAATGATACACACAAATGTGTAAAAAAAAGTTGCAAGTACTAAAACAGATTTAATGACTAACTGCTTATAGCACATTAATTTCATGAATAGCTTCTCCTGGAAAAAATACAAAATGGATTATTGAGCTGAAGGAAGAAACGCATATTATGCTGAAAAGTAGTGAACTTCGAATTAACAGGTAATGAAACGTGTACTCAATATGTATGTACTCTAGCTGTCCTTTCCAAAACATTCAGTTATTATACCATGCAACATAAGACATACTGTCAAAACGAACTGCAACAAATACTTAAATAACTACATAGCATCTCTTAACTAATAGTAAATATATAAACGTCATCATTATCATCATCTGCAAAGAAAAACTTCATTATTCGTATTACCATATTCTTCATATAACTATTCATCATCATTTATTATCATCTGCAAAAAATAGACACTTCATTATTCATATTCATATTACCATTTACTTCATACAACTATTCACAGTATAGAGTTTCTTACTTCTAGCATATTTCATCACTAAAATTAACATGTGTAGTTCTGTCTGACAGCTTGCTCAATAGCCTCGTATTCTGAAAGAAAAATAATTAGTCAAGACTGCTATCATACGATGTTTATAGTATATTCTGGTTAATGCTTGTTAATTCTGACCCATTTACTCTTCATGACAAGATATTGCATTTTCTTTCGTTCATTCCGAAGGTGAAATTCCCATTTCATAGTAATCCACTGTGGTTTGTTTAATTTATTTCTTGTACACGTTATTGCTTTCTGCAAATGATGAATAAGGATTAATAAGGATAATATATACTCATTAAATAAAAACTTGTTTCTAGTGATATAATTAAGCATACAGCATAGCATGACAGAAAACGAATTATGTCAAAAACATAGACAGTTTTCAAGTGCAAAAAATGTACACAGAGTATCATAATGTAGTAGCAAAGAGTGTAGAATAGTCAAGATATTGAGATATCATAAGAAAAAATGTCAAAGTCAACTCGTGTTTGTTATATCTTAAAGATTACATAGTGCATACAGACAAAAATTCTACCTTCGATAGGAAAACAATCATACATACACCAAAAATGGAAAATGTGCATGGTCTGACATGTAACGACAAGAAAAGCGACCTGCTAACCTTACCTTGCTGGGCACTTGCCAAGAAAAAATATGATAATCATCAGTAAGTAGTCACATAGATGGAATTGCATAAGTGGTCATAAAATATGTAAGTTTATCTGGAAAAATGTGCACGGTCTGATGTGTAACGACAAGAAAAGCGATCTGCTAACCTTACCTTGCCGGGCACTTGCCAGGAAAACATATGATAATCATCAGTAAGTGTTCATATAAATATCTGCAAAGGGCATTACAGTGTGATAAATCATAAAGTATGTTCATTCAATAAAGGGTTTAATATTGGAGACACGGTAATTGCCCTTGCTTTTTCTCGTTCTCAAAGTTTCGACGTGCACTACATTAGGGTGAGGAATGCTTCGTATTCTATATGGACCTGCGTATAGAAGCTCAAATTTACTGCATCTACTCTTTCCTCTGTTGGATAAATAATGCGTGCGTACTAATATCTTCTGTCCAATGTGAAAGTCACGGCGTGTACAAACCTGTTTCTGTTGTCTCCTCCGGCGCTCTGCGGCACGTTTGATGTTGTTCAGCGCAATGTCAATTATTTCATGGTGGCGTAGTCGATGAGATGTAGGAAAAGATACTAATTCTTTAATTTTGTTAGGTGGTTCAACAATGTTCAATATAACAGTCGGAGATAGCATAGTAGATTCATTTGGTATGGAGTTAATTACATCCTGGAATGACAGTATGTGTGTATTCCAATCAATACGTTTTTTATGGCAGTATATTCTACATAGTTTACCAATTTCTTTCATTAGTCGTTCACAAGGGTTCGAAGAAGCGTGATACCTGGATATATAGATTGGAGAAATGTTTCTAGCTCGTAACATACGTGTCCATATAGGAGATCGAAACTGTGGTCCATTGTCGGAAATTACTTTCAATACATTAAATACCTTAGATTTTTTCACGGATAAAAATTGCTTATAATCAACGCTATCGTCTCTGAATGTGTGAACGGGTCCAGGATTGCATGAGAATCTATTTATCTGTGTCTGTTCGGATTCTACAAAAGCATTCGAAACAGATTTAGCAGTAGCTTTGCGTAACGGAGTAAAGGTAACAAATTTCGAAGTGAGTTCAACAGCGACAAAGATGCAGCAAAAACCTCTATTAGTTCTGGGAATCGGACCAAAAATGTCTACAGCGACCATGTGTCTCAATGTAACGGGTACAAATGGATGTAACGGAGTAATATGTGAAGTCGTGTCTGATTTAGCTTTCTGGCAGATTTTACATGACGCTAAAACTCGTCGAATACGTATCTCCATGTTGGCAAAATAACAGTTCTGTCTCAGTATAAGAAAACATTTTCTGGCTCCATAATGTGCGTAACTTAAATGAGTATACCAAATTAATTTGTTAACAAGCTCGTCAGGAATACATAATAACCAATTGTTGCTGTCAGGGTGAGTGCGGCGAAACAGAATGTTATTGCGTACAGTGCAATGGTTTCTGATGGTAACATTATTCCTATCTTGCCAAAGGCGTTTAATTTCTTTCCACACGTTGTCTTTGTTCTGTTCTTGTGCTAGGTGTCGTAATGACGCCGAAATGAATTTTTCAAATGCAACTTGCTGAATATACGTGACGCTAAAATTTGCTTGGCAGAAGTTGGTTGCGATGTCTTGCTGATTGTTGCTGAGAGAACGGGACAGTGCGTCTACTACAATATTTTGTGTACCGGGAATGTGAACAATTGTAAAATTAAATTCCTGTAAATAAAGTTTCCATCTGCTTAACCTGTCATGTGTAATTTTTGCGGAAAGTAAAAACTGTATAGCTCTATGATCTGTGCAAAGTGTCGTATGTCTTCCATAAAGAAAATGCCTAAATCTCGTAAATGCCCATACACACATAATGTTTCAAGTTCTGTGACAGAATAATTGCGTTCAGCAGGTGACAGAATGCGACTTGCAAAGGCGATGTTTTTAATTACTGTAGTGCCGTCTTCTTCAATTTCCTGAAAAACGTGTACGCATAAAGCGGTGTTACAACTGTCGGTGGCAATGGAAAAATTTCTAGTAAGATCTGGGTGTGATAAAAGTGGTGCATTCAACAAGGCATGTTTCAAATTAACAAACTCAGACTGTGCTTGGCTATCCCACGACCAAATAGTGTTTTTACCCGTCAACTGGCACAATCTAGGGCTGTCTAAAGCAGCGTAATGAATAAATTTACGAAAAAAGTTAATTAATCCCAGAAAGCTGCGTAATTGTTTCTTCGTCGTAGGAACAGTAATGTCACGTAAAGCTTGAAGTTTTTCCGGGTCAGGCGCAATGCCTTCTGTTGAAATTACATGTCCAAGAAATTTTATGGAAGTTTTACCAAAGTGCGATTGCTAAGATTAACTGTGAGTCCTTGTGCACGAAAAGTTTGTAACAGTTGTTCAAGAATCAAATTGTGTTCAGGCCAGTTAGCTTCTGCAATAAGAATGTCGTCTACATACGTTGTGATTCTGTCTTTCATGCAAAAGTGTGTATCGGATATCGTCAAAACTAATAACATTTTCGTGAACAAGATTCTGTGTGTCAAACGTATTGCTTACGATGCTGGAAGATGCAACCTGTACTCTATCTAGTTAGATTCTATCTGACGTGCTGTTATTTGCGGGAGGATGCTGTGGCATTTCAACTATTTGTACTGTTCTGTTATTTCGTCCTGACGTATTACGTTCGGGATGATATCTACTGTCTGGTTCATTCATGATAATCTGTTGTTGCAGATGATTCTGCTGCTGGTAAGACCGACTGTTACGCTGAAAACTATGCTCATTACATTTACGTCTGTCATGATAGTCATTGCTATACGGCGCGTTGGGATAGGAGTTGAAATATGTTTTCTGTACGTACTGATTTCCTTGTTGCTGTGCGTTACTATTTGGTGGAGCCAACGCTATACGTGTAGACGGGGAAACATTAAAGCTTGGTTGACCTTGCACATTACATTGTTGGTTAGGTATGCTAACCGGCTAGTTTTGATGCTGTTGCGGGGAAAACAGTCTATTGTTACCAAGCTGTGTTTGCGGTTGCTGAAAATTTTGTACATACTGATGATTAAAATTTTGTCTTTCATTAAAATTACGCTGGTATTTCTTTTTATTTCGCGAGTGTCTACTGAAAACTCACTTTCGGTAAAACTTGTCATATCAGGTTTTCTTTACACATTTCTAATCCTAGATAGATCGATAGTTGAAGAGCTGTTTTGATAGATATAAAGGATAGTAAAAGAGAAGGCAACAGTGCAGAAAACTAAAGATGAAATAGCACTACTACGGCTCGGGGCCCTGTGCACGGTACGGCACATATTCATCAAAGTGTAATGAATCCCCTGAGGTCACCTACGCGCTGCAAATAAATTTTAGTTTCTGCGTTACAGGCAATGCCGGTGAAAATTCAAAAACAAATTGTTGTATCCAGGCCAATTCTAGTTTCTGCATTACAGGCCTAGCTGGAGAAAATACACAAGCAAATTGTCGTATCCAGTCCAAAGGGTGTATTTGTGTTCTGTCCTTTTTAAATACCTTAGATTTTTTCACGGATAAAAATTGCTTATAATCAACGCTATCGTCTCTGAATGTGTGAACCGGTCCAGGATTGCATGAGAATCTATTTATCTGTGTCTGTTCGGATTCTATGTCACGTAGTTTCTGTAAATTACGTAAATTATACTGGCTGTGTGAGTCTGACAATTGTTCGGAGAGTGGCGTATGCTGTGGTGTGTTAAAGGCTGAAATATTTTTCATTCCCGTCACTTCTTGTTGTAAAGATGACAATTTTCTACGTAATGTATTATTGGACGAACCTATCTCACTGATCGTCTGCTGTAAATTTTGGAATTCGGGTGTTTGATTAAACGAAACTGGTGACGTATCGTCTGATTTGGTGTCGTTGTTATTTTCGATAACCTCTATACGACTGGCCAATTCATCAAATTTTTCAGTCAATGCTTTAACCTGATCATCGTTTTTAGTATCACAAGCATTAATTTGTTTTTGTATTTTACGTGTCGTTTTGTTCAATTTCTTAACGTCTGCTTTGATGGCATCGGGATCCTGTATTAGTTCCAACTTTTCAAGTCTGTTGGTCATTGTCTGAAAGTCTAATGTGTGTGCGTCTGTTTTTATTTTAAGATCGGAGATTTCATCATGCAATTCGGTGTTCAACTGTTTGATTTCGTCTGATACTGTAGCAATATTGTT
Organism: Schistocerca piceifrons; assembly: GCF_021461385.2. Lineage (NCBI taxonomy): Eukaryota > Metazoa > Arthropoda > Insecta > Orthoptera > Acrididae > Schistocerca > Schistocerca piceifrons. Next base: position 275,537,064 of record NC_060143.1, on the reverse strand, counting down.
GTCTACGTATGTTTTTGCTTTCGTAAACAATTTACGCTTATCTTCCTGTCTCTGTGCAGTAACTGTTTCCATGACTTGTTGCTTTACTTTATTCTGTTCCTGTATAAATTTACGGTAACGCGTTTCTCTGCTTTGTAGGTAGTTATTAAAACGTTCGTCAATTTGGCTGTTCTGTTGGTCAAATTTCGTGTCTACTTTCGCATCCAGTGTGCGTGAAAGTTCTGCTGACATTAATTTAAACTCGTCGCGTAACTGTGTTGCGTTTTCAGAGCATTGTTTAGCGACTGCACTAATTTCATCTCTAAGTAATTTAGTTGTGGCTGCATGTGTATTACTTAATTCTTGTGGCACAGATGTAATTTCTTCACTACTGTTCCTAGCACAAGCCTTAATTTCCACACGTAATTGTTCTTTAGTATCATGATATTGCACCTCAACGGCTGTAATCTGTTCACTAAGTTGGTTGTTCTGTTCATTAAGTTGTTTGAAATTGTTGTCTTGCTTATCATTCGACTGTTTGAGACTTTCATTAATTTGTTGTTTGAGATTTTCATTAAGTTGTTTGTTCGATTCATTGAGTCGTTTGTAATTGTCGTCTTGTTCTTTCTCCGACTGTTTGGAATTGTTGTCTATTTTTTCATTAAGTTGTAGCAATACTGCCATAACTTGATCCATGCTAAAAGTAGTGACTCTATTTTCTATGCTGTGTGTTGGTGTATCTGCATTTGACACGTTTTGTGTAACCATTTGGTCATTCTCTGATTCACAAAAAGGTTTGCCAATCGGATGTCCTCTGTTGGTCGCTACATCGGAATTAAATAAATCTGGCATATCTTGACTACACTGTTCATTTTCGTTAGAAACATTTATCTGTTCGTTACGTAAATTTTGCAAATCGGGTGTCTCAAGCTGGGCAGCGTTCATTGTAACGGAACGTGCCGCGTCATCAATTGTCGTTAAATTAACAGAGGACACAATTGAATTTGTTTGCACATCATTAGGATTTAAATCAATACTAGTGATCGGTACGCACTGATTATCTGTAATTATGGGATTATCACTATTACACTGAGTGTCGCAAGTATTATCGGTCAAATTATTCAAGTCGGCTATTTCACTCATTGCACATCGCGATGTACTGTTAACGGTTTGCCGCGGCATTTTTCACAAATCAAAATTAAGCACAAAATGAAACAAAGACGAAGCGAAAATGGAACAAAAACAATTACAACAAAGAGCAATAAATTGCCGATGATCTCTGAAAGATAGAGTGACAAATTGGTAAATGCGTTCCGCCAGATGCAAACTACATTTAAGTAAATAAGAGCAGATATATAACGTACTACTTCTCAGAAATTCACTAAGAAATACGATCCTGGCCGGTTGTCGAAAAATGTAACCTCCCCACAAAAATTCATTCACATTTTAGTGTAACCTCGAAATAGAAAAATTGCTAAACCTCTCAACAGTAAAAATATAATTATGTCGTTCACATTCAGTGTAACGTCCCAACAAAAAATAAATTCAGTAACCTGGTGATAATACAATGTAACTAACCTATCAATTAAATTGTCGCTCACTTATAATTTTTCAATAATTGACTGTGAATTTAACCTGGTAAATTTTGGACGTCAGCAATGCTGCGTCATGGTCCTGAAAGATCATTCTGAATAAAAAAAAAGAAAAATTCTTACCTCAATGAAGTTGCCGGATAACGCATATATATCTGCTCTTACAATAAATTTTTCTGGCACAGCCCTGTGCAATGCTGGTCGATAGATTTGTCATTTATTAAAGGAAACAACTGATTTTTCTTTTGCAATAATGGGGATGATCATGGATTGGAGAAATCAGTGAATTCTTTAAATTGAAATGAATGGTTGTTAAAAGTTACTTTTTATGAGAAAGATTATTGTTAGGAAATTTTTTTAAAAACATTTACATGGGACTTGAGATAACAATACTACATATGCGCGAGGCTGTTGCCTTATACAATAATGCTCAGGCTCCGGCATCGCTGCACCACAACCGGCCCAGCCAACACGATACACCAGCCCAGACCAGACTGCTAGCAACTACTTACTGCTACAGCTACACAGTTCCTACTGCAGTCAACACTGCTCTCTGGTCTGAGATTCTCTTATACCTTACATATCGCAGGAAGCGCGTGAGCAATACATCGCAATTACATCTGCTCGGACCTCTTACAGCCTCTTACTGCAGTCTACTGTCACACTTCTTTTCAGAATTAATATCGACTTCTTCCAGTTCAGTACATCTCTAGATCAGTTCTCGTTGTAGAGTAACCAGTCAGTTTCAGATGTTGCACACTGCTTGTATTATGAGCAATAATATTCACCACTTTGTGTTTCCGGGCTGAATAATGTAAATATTAATAAAAAGCACCACACCAGCTGTATTTCCGACACTTTCAGGTTTTTTTTGTATTAGGAGCACTGTGAGACTTCTTTTCACACCATACCTCGTTACCACAGTTCACAGCTGTTGTAATGGCTGCCTGCTATTCTTTGTTTTTGATTCGAATGTGCATATTTCATATAGAAGAGGATTGCAATAAGCGTGCGCGATTCATTCTAAGATATGTTTACCTGAAGGGTAACATTCGCTGACGCTCAGTTATCTCATATTATTGATCCTAAATATTAGGTTGTTGCGTAAATTTCGTAGCGTTTTTGTTTTGCATGTTGGTTCAAAAATGGTTCAAATGGCTCTGAGCACTATGGGACTTAACATCCGAGGTCATCAGTCCCCTAGAACGTAGAACTACTTAAACCTAACTAACCCAAGGACATCGCACACATCCATGCCTGAGGCAGGATTCGAACCTGCATGTTGGTATTCCAGTTATACGTTTGTTTATCGACTGTCATTTTTAATTTGTAGTTATCTGTTGCTATTTGAGTTTACATCCTGTCATTTTGTCATTTGGAGGTAGTGCGTGGAACTGTGGACTCTAGAAAACGGAGTGCCAAGTGGAGAGATCTGAACATTTCCGACATATTCCTCCGTTCGAGTTCAATAGAGGAGTGACAGCATTGCAGGCAGCCAGAAACATTTTCGTCTTGTATTGGAATAAAGTGAAAGGAAGTGCAACGTGGACAATAAATAGTTTGGACAAGAAGAGAATAGAAGCTTTCGAAATATGGTGCTACAGGAGAATGCTGAAGATTACATGGGTAGATCACATAACTAATGAGGAGGTATTGAATAGGATTGGGGAGGAGTTTGTGGCACAACTTGACTAGAAGAAGTGATCGGTTGGTAGGACACGTTCTGAGACATCAAGGGATCACCAATTTAGTATTGGTGGGCAGAGTGGAGTGTAAAAATCGTAGAGGGAGACCAAGAGATGAATACACTAAGCAGATTCAGAAGGATGTAGGTTGCAGTAGGTACTGGGAGATGAAGAAGCTTGCACAGGATAGAGTAGCATGGAGAGCTACATCAAACCAGTCTCAGGACTGAAGACCATAACAACAACAATAACATGGGAACAATGCCTTTGGACAGAGCACGGCAAGAAAGTGCTTTTCTCTTTCTAAGGATGATCGTTTTGAGATTAGTGACTGTCCACGTTCAGGAAGATCTTCGGGGTTTTTGAACATCGTTTAAACGCATTAATCCACAGTAATCCACATCAGTGTGCTCGAGAACTGGCAAATGAACTGCGATCATTCCACCTCCGCACGACATTTGCATCCAGTGCTGAAGGTTCAGAAATCGGGTGTATCAGTACCGCATGCTGTAAGCCATACCAGTGGGTGGTACTACGTGTATCTGTGGTCTTCATCAACTGGCTCGTGAACAAAACTGACCATTCCTACCCTGTATCGTTAATGGTGACGATAAATGGTGTCTTTATGCTAACATAAAGAAGAGAAAGGAAGGTTGAGCCCAAACAAAGGACCAACTCCCCGTACAATAGACATGCGCGCATCCACAAAAGATAATGTCATGCGTCTGGCGGAGCAGCGATGATGTGGTGTATTACGAATTGCCTGCCCAAGGTATAATCGATCATTGCTGACATTTACTGTCAGCAGCTGAGATGTCTTGCAGTCCGAGAACAACAACCAGGAAGACTGTGTGAAGTGATTCTCCTCCACTGTAACGCCCGTCTGCATTCTGTTACACTGACAAAAACACGGAATAAAAGATTCGAGGTGGGCAGTCGTTCCACACCCACCTTTCGCCTGATCTAACCCCCTCAGTTTTTCATCTTTTCCGCTATCTGTCAATTTACAAAGAACTTCCTTTCCGGATAAAAATTCGCTCCGAACACGGTTCGATGACTTCTTCGCCTTCTACGTAGGCTGTTTATGTGTTTGTACACAACTGGCCATTAAAATTGCTACACCACGAAGATGACGTGCTACAGACGCGAAATTTAACCGACAGGAAGAAGATGCTGTGATATGCAAATGATTAGCTTTTCAGAGCACTCACACAATGTTGGCGCCGGTGGCGACACCTACAACGTGCTCACATGAGGAAAGTTTCCAACCGATTTCTCATACACAAACAGCAGTTGACCGGCGTTTCCTGGTGCAACGGTGCTGTGATGCCTCGAGTAAGGAGGAGAAATGCGTATCATCACGTTTCCTACTTTGATAAAGGTCGGATTGTAGCCTATCGCGATTGCGGTTTATCGTATCGCGACATTGCTGCTCGCGTTCGTCGAACTCCAATGATTGTAAACAGAATATGGAATCGGTGGGTTCAGGAGGGTAATACGGAACGCCCTGCTGGATCCCAAAGGCCTTGTATCACTAGCAGTGGAGATGACAGGCATCTTATCCGCATGGCTGTAACGGATGGTGCAGCCACGTCTGGATCCCTGAGTCAACAGATGGGGACGTTTGCAAGACAGCAACCGTCAGCACGAACAGTTGGACGACGTTTGCAGCAGCATGGACTATCAGCTCGGAGCCCATGGCTGCGGTTACCCTTGACGTTGCGTCACAAACAGGAGCGCGTGCGATGGTGTACTCAACGACGAACCTGGGTGCACGAATGGCAGAACGTCATTTTTTCGGATGAATCCAGGGTCTGTGTACAGCATAATGATGGTCGCATCAGTGTTTGGCGACATCGCGGTGAACGCACATTGGAAGCAAGTATTCGTCATCGCCATACTGGCGTATCACCCGTCGTGATGGTGTGGGGTGCTATTGGTTACACGTCTCGGTCACCTCTTGTTCGCATTGGAGCCACTTTGAACAGTGGACGTTACATTTCAGATGTTTTACGACCCGTGGCTCTACCCTTCATTCAATCCCTGCGAAACCCTACATTTCAGCAGGATAATGCACGACCACATGTTGCAGGTCCTGTACGGGCCTTTCTGGATACAGAAAATGTTCGACTCATCAATTGAAAACGTCTGGTCAATCGTGCCCGAGCAACTGGGTCATCACAATACGCCAGTCACTACTCTTGATGAACTGTGGTATCGTGTTGAAGCTGCATGGGCAGCTGTACCTGTACACGCCATCCAGGCTCTGTTTGACTCAATGCCCAGGCGTATCAAGGCCGTTATTACGGGCAGAGGTGGTTGTTCAGGGTACTGATTTCTCAGTATCTATGCACCCAAATTGCGTGAAAATGTAATCACATGCCAGTTCTAGTATAATATATTTGTCCAATGAATACCCGTTTATCATCTGCATTTCTTCTTGGTGTAGCAATTTTAATGGTCAGTAGTGTATAATTTCTGGAACTGGATGTCACTGTCGATTATATGATTTTTGAATTGGTTGTCACATTATTAGGGTAAATATATTGTTTGCTCTGCAACAAAATCTTTCCTTTCCTGACCACATGCCTATTAGTAGTTAGAGGCTTCAGTAGTCAGAGTCTTTTGTTGAGATGGCTGTATTGGCGATTGCTGTATTGTTCGTGTAATGAAGATTTTTGCGAGGTAAGTGACTTGTGTAATGTATAGGTTATTCTTAGGATTTCTTTTAATTCAGGGCTATTCTTTTGTATTAATTATTTGAAGACAGATTATAATTTTTTGAGCACTCAGATTTGGTTGCGCTGGGATATTGTGGGACATTAAAGACTAGAATAAGTTTGAGTTCTGTTTGTCAGGGCAAATTCTGTGTATCAGTGTTTAAATGATAAGGATAGGTAAAGAGAAAGTAGACTCAGTAAGTAGAATTTCACTCAGCAGTTGAAGCAAAAACTATTAAGTTTCAGCCTTTAACCCATGCGAGTTCTACAGTCTCGGAATCGAAACGTTACTCTATAATTAGCAGACTGTTGTAGATAGTGAACGAGAATAAGTTATTGATGACTTAAGTCGCTGTTTTGCGTGTGTTTTTTTATTAAACTCATGGAAAAATAGTACGAACGTATGTACCAAAATAATATTTGAATCTGCTCGTCCCAGGCAGTTTGTTTTCGCGGAGTAGTACATGTCCTCATGTAGGTTGCATCTACTGCTATCGAAGCCGCATAGCATGGATGCTGTTTTAGTGCTGCCGTTGTACATATCAGCACTTTCCAGTTCGTCTGTCGACTGTTGCAAGGTCTCTCAACCATCCTGTGGTGTCTCTGATTTTAACTGTTCACCAGAACATTTTACAGACCTTTTATTAAAAGCGAAAGATTTTTCTTCACGTTCGAGAAGTCATAAGCAAAGGCAGGAAACATGCCGTCCGAGACCGCAACTGGAACACAAATTGTACTCAGTATCTTCCCTCCTTTGGATTCGCCTAAAATCCAAACATACACAGTAGCACTCCGTCTTCAGGCCACAAGTGGCCCATCGGGACTATCCGACCGCCGTGTCACCCTCAGTTGAGGATGCGGATAGGAGGGGAGTGTGGTCAGCACACCGCTCTCCCGGTCGTTATGATGGTTTTCTTTGACCGGAGCCGCTACTATTCGGTCGAGTAGCTCCTCAATTGGCATCACGAGGCAGAAAAGCTCTATTGTGTATGCTGTGTGTATAAACATAAACAGTAGAGCTGTTGATAAAAATATCGATCTACAAATACATCGATATGGTTTCCACAAATTATCTATACATATCGGCGACTCTTTCGCTCCAAACATATCGATACATCAATATCAAAACGGCAAATCGAGTGTCGAAATTTTTATTTTATATTGTATTTTTTCACAGTGTTCGGTAAATATTTGAAGTTGTTCTTTTGAAATCGTACTAGAACATAATTATTTATTTCACTGTGTGATGGAATCTTACTACTTGTTGAGCTTACATCACGCCCAATATTTCCCTTTGAATGCGTGAAGCAAGTATAGATGGCAGAAAAGAATAAATCTGATTGCACTTGGGGTGAAAATGTGATTGGAATAACAAGATTTCGTTGTTAAGGAACAGTACAACAGTTGTGTTAAAAAGTGTTTTAACGCAACTACTACGCTATTTCTTCACATCGGCATTAGTCAGAAACAGTTGCTGAAAATTATGAAAAAAATCAGAGTGATAATAAGATTGGTCTTTACGGTGGGCAGAGACGTGTGTGGAGAAACTGCAACGTTTAGCTTTACCACGCAAGTTTGACAGTGCAACTGCTAGGTCGCTGACGTTGGCAGAAACGAAAAAACAGACCAGTCGACATGAAGTATTCCAGACAAATCCGATATGTGACGAAACCGAACGACGGACCCCCACCTTTCACTGTGCCACTCGCATGCAGTTAATATTGTTAGCTAAGTGGTTATCGCCAAGAGTGTACGTGCATCGTTTTCCTGTCAACTCTTGCTCTACGGGGGATAAGCAGATTGGTAGCTTGTTGATATACGAATATCTAATAGTAAATCAGTACTTCAAACTTCCTGGCAGATTAAAACTGTGTGCCGGACCGAGACTCGAACTCGGGACCTTTGCTTTTTGCGGGCACATGCTCTACCAACTGAGCAACTGAACTACCCTAGCGCGACTCACACCCCATCCTCAGATCTTTACTTCTGCCAGTACCTCGTCTCCTACCTTCCAAACTTTACAGAAGCTCACCTGCGAACCTTGCAGAACTAGCACTCCTGAAAGAAAGGATATTGGGGAGATATGGCTTAGCCAAAGCCTCGGAGATGTTTCCAGAATGACATTTTCACTCTGCAGCGGAGTGTGCTCTACCAACTGAGCTACCCTAGCACGACTCACGCCCCGTCTTCGCAGCTTTGGTAGAGCACTTGCCCGCGAAAGGCAAAGGCCCCGAGTTCGAGTCTCGGTCCGGCATACAGTTTTAATCTGCCAGGAAGTTTCATATCAGCAGCGCACACTCCGCTGCAGAGCGAAAATCTCATTCTGGAAATCAGTACTTCTAAAACCGGCAATATATTTACAATGTGCAGCCGATATTTTTATAGACCGGTACGTCGAAATTCTTCTCTCGATAGTTCGATTCGTCCTTGCGATATATCGATAGCCTACGATGACAAATTGTGAAATATCGATATATCGGATTCCAGTTATTTTTAAAAATATCAGTAGTCCTGATACACTGCCGCAGCACTGTCAGCTATATCCGTCACGTACTGAAGTGCACTCTTGGCCGGCCATTGTTCGTGACCGTGAGCCCAGTAGTGCGTCTGCGCTATGAACCTTGCCCCTCTTGCGGCCAGCCGCTACGCTGGCAGCAGAGGAGGAAAACTTGACGCCGCCGCGCCGTCCCGTTATCACGTGTAGCGTGACGCAGTTGCGATTACAGCAAAGCCGCAGATGGTAGGGCAGGGGGCCGGCGCCTTTGTTTACAAACACTGCCTGCGCGCACTCCGTCGTCATATCTCAGCGCAGCTGCCGCTTCTTTCATTCTACACATATTGTCTTGTAGGAAAGACGACAGACACAGATATGAGCTGACAGCGCAGATGGCTGATGCTGCAGGATCTACATCTACATACGAGGTCTGTTCGAAAAATACCGGAACATCGTAATTTCGCGCCAGTGGTCTGTTTGAGCGAAATGAATTTGGCATCACTGCACACGCCTGTGTTTAATGTCTTAACTGTCGGAAGTTTCACTGTTGAATGTCTGTTAGTTATTGTTCAGTGCTGCAATGGGTATACCGTTGTGTCGCACAGCTGCGAACCTTGAGATGATAAGAGTTAGAGAAGCAACGTGACTGCATTAAATTTTTCTTGAAACTCAAGAAAATCTTTACAGAGACACATTAAATGATGCAGGAAGCCTACGGTGATGAGTGCATAAGCCGTACTCGGTGTTGCGAATGGTTCACACGGTTTAACCCTTTCGTGGGCAAAATTATTGTGCAGTTTTTTTAATGAATGGAGATCAGATAGTAGTTAACAGATAGGTATATTTATCATACAGAATATGAAATTTGCTCCAACTGTGAAAGTGAGGTCACGCAACAAGGTGGGAAGCATTCTTCCCACTGCCCTTCCTTGGAGTTAAATGACAAAAACAACTTTTTCAATATAAGTCATATTTATTCGATAAATTTACTTCTCTTGTTACAATGATTGCTCACAATTACTTGCCATGAAATTTTCTGAAACATGGGTCTATGCAAAGTGGTATTTGACATTATGTACAAACACAGCGAGTGCTCTTTTCCGCAGCTTTGGTACTGCAATGACGGCACGTCCAGTAGGTTTCTCCTAAAATAGGGTGATGCTCCCCTACAGCCACATGACGAAAATCTTCAGGTACTTTACCCCTTTTTGCAGAAAGACAGGTTTTCGTCCACGCATTTTTTGGGATGAGAAGCCAGCGGTCAATGGTCTGGCTAGATGGATCCTATATGTGAGCTGATCATGCTGTCCATTTTCTCTTTTACTAATTTTCCACAGGATAAAACTGTTCACTGCAGCAACATCCACCAGGAAATTAAATTATTCTGTGCCACCATTTTACAGAACGTCTTCCAATAGCATACCTTTCTCATAATTGATCAAACGTATTCTGCCACAACTTCAGGACAACAAATCTCTGTACTAGTACCATCCTTGTTTTTCCTTTTCACTGTGGCTGTTTCTCATGGGTCATGAATTGAGGACAGAAAAGTGACTGGATGGTTATCCATCCATTTTACTGCAGAAATGGCTCCTTTTGTTTCAAACTGGAATTCCCCTCGTTCCAATTTTACGTGCTCCATAATTTTGGGTAGAGCAAAAGTACTTACCTTATACTATAGCTTTGAGGAAAAAAATCACAAAATGTCACGCAAACAGCACTGAAAGGCTCCTCTAAAGCGCAACACTCAGCTATACAATACCTCTGCGCGAAGGTACAGCAAAAACGGCGGGAACTTCCGATTGGAAGTAGTACCCTATACTGTTCACTAGGTAGTAACACCGTACAGAGGTAGGAACTGTGAATCCCACGGGATTAGGAGCGAGTTCATTGTAGTGGGAAGCATGTTTCCCACGGCTCACGAAAGGGTTAAAAATGGGCGGATGGAAGTTGACCATAACCCTCGTTCAGGACGCTGTACGACTCTATCGACGACGTTCATGTCAGGAACGTCAACGGATATGTGTGCCAATCGAAGACTTACTGGAAGAGAGATTACAGAACAATACAACATTTTTGTTGGATCGTGACATTAAATCCTGACACAGCATCTTGGAACGCTTCGTGAGTTCGTCCCACGGCTCATGAGTCAAGACCAAAAAGCTTTTGGATCGCGCAAATGAGAATGAGATGTTGCTTAAGAGAATTATAATTAGTGAGGAGACGTGGGTCTACGCTTATGATATTGAGACCAAGGTTTAGTCTTCACAATGGGTCGGGAAAGGTTTCCAAAGACCAAAAAAATCTCGTTAGGTGAAATGTCAGACATGCTAATAGTTTTCTTTGGCTTTCAAGAATTAGTTCATCAGGAATTCGTGTCACAGCGACGTGTTCCGACGCATGCGAGAAAATGTGAGATGGAAACGTCCTGAAATGTGGCGAGACAATTCATCGCTCTTGCATCACGATAACGCACCCACTCATTCAACCCTGTTGGTGCATGGCTATTGCACAAAAAAGAAATCACTGTGCTGCCTCATGCTCCATACTCTCCAGACCTGGCCCCCCGCGGACTTCTTTTTATTTCCAAAGTTGAAAACCCCGTTGAAAGGACGAAGATTTGCAACGATAGACGAGATAAAAGAAATTTCGCAGACTGCGCTTCTCGCGATCCAGCTTCCGGAAGTGGAAACGGCGTTGGAGGCGCTGTATCAATAGTGAAGGAGAGAATTTCGAAGGAGGCCACGCAGAATAAGTAAAAGGCAGACGTAGAAAAATTTTGTGGACAAATTTCCGAAACTTTTTGACTTCGTACATACTCGGCTAGCCACCTACGTTACGCGCCGAAGGGTGCTTCGTACCACTACTATAATCTGATTAAAATTACTTGGTAGTTGACGTATGTCACTTGCCGCTACAGTGCTTCCACATTGGCTGCCGGCCACCGCTCGCTTATAGGCCACAGATAAACACGGGGGTCACTTCACAAATGCTGATACTGGGTGACGTGGAGCAAAGTTGGAAGCGACCGCCGCGAGGTACGACGGAAATGGAAGATGCTCCGCCGACGGCTGATTTTTAAGAGACCAATGACCGAATTGTGGCAGACGACAGATTTTGAAGCTCTGAATTCGAAGCCATGTTCTAACCACAACAATGAGAGGAAACGGCGATCAACAATCTGCGGCAGAACCGAAATCACGATCGCTTTGTCAACGCTAACGTCTACGAGCAGACAAAAATTTCATAACTGTTGGCGTAGCCATCTTCTGCAGTAAAATTTCAGTTTTAGTGGTAAAAGCAAAGTGTAATTACACACTGTCATGGGTTTCTGAAACTATCGCCATGGGAGCTATCCTACAAGGGATGCTGCGTTACCAATTGAGTGTAGATGATAGACATCACAAGCAGATTCCAAACGAAAAAAGAATGATAGGAACGAAAATAATAGAAAATAAAAATGTCAATAGGATTATGAAAATAAAGCGACAAAATATCAAAAACAAAAAATTCATTTAAAGAAAATAACTGAATAAAAATGATAAAGCCTTTCGCTGCAGATTCACGAGATGTGAAACTTCGACCTTCTACTGGTCGGGTTCATAGGCCAATCACTACGCTATGGCATTACACTGGAGAAGGCTGTGGTACTTATGCTTCTCGTGTCCCAGTCGCTACGATTAATTGACAGCCTTCAAAAATTCGGCTTCATGCAATGTCAGCCGTTCTCTATGATTGCAATAACTGTACAAATGACGCTGCATGCGGATAGACTCAGCAGTGCTTGGTTAGAGCTGCGTGTGAAACGTGTGTATTTCATTAGCATCGTTTTGTGTGTGTGTGTGTGTGTGTGTGTGTGTGTGTGTGTGTGTGTGCGCGCGTGTATGTATATGCGCGCGCGCGTGTGTATTGTTTCTGGTGCGGTTGTCACGTTTGATGAAATAAGAAATAAAATGGCCAGTCCCAAGAATCCGGATCCAAGCACATCAAGAAAGGAAAGTCGGGACAAGGAATTGGAAGTGCACTACTTGTTGTGGCATTTTGGTAACGACTAAAGGTTCTGGCGTGACGTTGAGCTCTCTGATTGGAGGAAACCAGCTACAACACCAGAAGTGTTAACTATCAAGCAATTTTAATCGGACCATAATAATTTCCTTTCGTGTTACACTCGCAAACACAAAGAGGGCAATAAGCGACTGCCTATATGTCTCTGCACTAATCAAAATGGTTCAAATGGCTCTGAGTGCTATGGGACTTAACATCTGAGGACATCAGTCCCCTTGAACTTCGAACTACTTAAACCTAACTAACCTAAGGACATCCCACACAGCCATGCCCGAGGCAGGATTCGAACCTGCGACTGTAGCGGTCGCGCGGTTCCAGATGGAAGCGCCTAGAACCGCTCGGTCGCAGCGGCCGGCTCTGTACGAATCCTAATTTCTGTTATCTTCGTAGTCTTTACGCGAAATATATGTTGGTGGCATTTGAAATGTCCAGCAGTCAGCTTTAACTGCCAGTTCTCTAAATTTTCTCAGTAGTATTCCACGAAAAGAGCCTCGTCTTCCCTCCAGGGATTCTGACTTCAGTACACGAAGCATCTCTCCATAATACTCGCGTATTGGTCAAACCTACCGATAAAAAATTTAGCAGCACGCCTCTGAATTGCTTCAATGTCTTCATTTAATTCGACATGGTGGGGATTCCAAACATTCGAGCAGTACTCAAGGGAAGGTCTCAGTGTTGTATTAAGCGGTCTGTTTTACAGATGAACCATACTCTCCGAAAATTCTCCCCACATACCGGCGTCGACCGTACGACAGCGCTTCCATGCTTGTTCCATTTCATATCGCTGGATATTTAATCGACATGATTGTGTCAAGCAGTTCACCACTAAAGGAGTATTCGAAAATTATGTCATTACTTTCCTACAAATCTTCATTAACTTACATTTATTTACTTTCTGAGCAAGCTGCCATTCGTCACACCAACTAGAAATTTGGTGTAAGTCATCTTGTATTTTCCTACAGTCACTCAGCGACAACACCTTCCGATACACCACAGCATCAACAGCAAACAGTCGCAGATCATTGCTCACACTGTCTGTCCAGTCATTTAAGTATACAGAGTCATCCGAAATACCTAATACAAGCTTCTGGGGCTTTTAGAGGGAACTTAGTAGATGGATGTTTGATAAGGAACCCATTCCCGGAAATGTAGCATTTGGGTGTAAAATCAATTTGAGGATCGGATCACTTTCACATCCCCCGCTTCACGGTATACACACACACACACACACACACACACACACACACACACACACACACACAGTGGAGACAGTGAGTTCTGACCTATATGCTGCCGGAGCACGTGGCATCGGCAGTGTTTCGAGTTCCTGTAGTAGGGTGCTCTTCTGCATAACGAAGGATGTCGAGCACAACAGCCAACGTTCCTTGTTTCGAACGTACAAATTTCTCACAGTCGTTGTATCAGATGTAATAACGGTAACAGTGTTCCGAAACGGCATCTCCTTCTCAGCTTGTATGCGTACCGTGAAGTGGGGGATTTGAAAGTGATACGATCTCCAAATTCATTTTATATCAAAACGGTACATTTCCGGACAAGGGTTCCTTAACAAAACTGCATCTAGTATTTCTCTCTATAACCCCTTGAAGCCTGTAATAGGAAACAGGTATGTCGATAAAATGTCGATATATCGATGTCGTCATCAAAAGTATCGATATGTGTAGGCGATATGCCTCCACCGGTATATCGATATGCAAAGAGGAATATCGAGTGCCGATATCATTATTTTATATTATATTTTTCCCAATTTTCGGTAAATATTTGGGATTGTTCTTTTGAAATTGTAGTAGAACACCATTTTACTTTCACTGTGTGAAGGAATCTAATTATTTTTTGAACTTTAATCACGAACAGTCTTTCTTTTTGACTGTGTGAAGCAAGTATAGATCGCATAAATAATATGTCAGATTGCAGTGTGGGCTGACGGTGTGAATGGAATAACAACATATGAAGAAATAGCACACTAGTTCCGTTAACAAAACAATTTGTAACGCAACTAGTGTGCTGCTTCTTCACATCGGCATTCTTCAAAAACAGTCACTGAAACTGATGAACAAAACTCTGGATGGCCAGATTGGTCTTTGCGGTGGGCAGAGACGTGTGAGAGGAAATGCTGACGTAATCGGCGCTCGGTTCTGAAAACTGCCATGCTTTAACTTCAGCGCGATTTTTACACTGCTTGCTAGTTCGCGTGCGTTTGCTCGGGGAATTAGACATTATCGGCCGTTGACCATGTTAAATAGTGACCTTGGCGCGTGACTTCGACGCGTCAGCCCTCAAGTCATTTCTCTGGATCAAACCTGCTTTCGTGGTGAAAGTAACATTCAGACGGCACTCAGCGATTACCGTGACGTCATAGCCCTGGCCACGACATGCCGCAGTCGCTGTGCCTTAGTGTCAGTGGACTTCGACCACGTCTTTGACGGAGTGAGTCATAACTTTCTAGAAAACTTACTCCGACGGATGGCCTTTCAAATGGCTCTGAGCACTATGGGACTCAACTGCTGAGGTCATTAGTCCCCTAGAACTTAGAACTAGTTAAACCTAACTAACCTAAGGACATCACAAACATCCATGCCCGAGGCAGCATTCGAACCTGCGACCGTAGCGGTCTTGCGGTTCCAGACTGCAGCGCCTTTAACCGCACGGCCACTTCGGCCGGCGGATGGCCTTTCCCCACAGGTTTATGCACATCGTATTGCAGCTCCTCCGAGATGCCACGCCGCGAGTGGTGGTCAATAGCCGTCTTGCGGTCGGTCCGTCAAGGATGTCCGCTGTCGAAGCTGCTTTTCGCCATCGCCCTTGAGCCACTGTTACACGGTTTGAAGAGCCGACTGATAAGCATAACAATGATGGGGCTTGCTTACATCTTCCGCTCCTAAGCAGGTGACGTTGTGTTCTTGGTTCTATCGCAGAATGAAGTGCGGGAGGCACTGGCATGGATCAACCAATACGTGAGTTCTGCGAGCAGCCGTGTGAACCTGACGAAATCTTGTGCAATGTCCGTCGGTAGAGGTCTTCCAGCAGAGAGTGTGGCTCCATTGCCATTAGTGGACAAGCTGAAATGTTTGGGGATCATCTTCATGGCGTGATATACAGCGCACGAACTCATTTAACTATAAACGCCTACTTCAAGCTATCCGCGAGACAATCTCCTGAGCGCATTGGACATGTTACAAAGCGTGCATTTTATTAACACTCATCTAATCTCGCGACTACCACATTTAGCACAGATATTTACTAATGCCAAAGGCAATGGCACACAGACTTCAGGCGGCGTTCGGATACTTTGTAAGCGCGGGTCTCATCTTCAAAGTCTACTACGACACGCTGACACTTCCTCCTCGAGAGGGCGGCCTCGGCCTTGTCAACGTCAAAGCGAGAGCAGCTGCCCTTTATGTAAGTACGATAGTTAAGTCGTGGACCCGCCTCCAAACTGGATTATCGGGAAGCCTGATTGACGAATTGGCCCCTCCGTCCCGAATGGCACGTGTTGCAGTAGCCCATATTTCTTCCTCTCTCTCACGTGTCAGGACCTTTTTCATCGAATACAGTTATGTCCATGCCGACTTTCCTAGTACCAGAAACCCTACCGCACGTAATGATGAGAAATCATACTAGGAATGTTGTGGGAAGCCGACATCCTACGCTCGCATGGCCCGTGGTTTGGCTTTCTGTGCACCTTGTCCACAACACGAGCGCTCGTGCGACCTGGTATCTGGTCGTTAATGGAAAATACATGACACAACCTCGTCTACATGCCATAAAAATGATAGATTCGCCACTGTGTGTTCGTTGCCACGCGCTTGATACGGACGAACGTCGACTGATGTGTGGGTCTCCTGCAGAGGTGTGGCAGCTGATTCAGAAGATGCTTGCCTTACTTCTACGTACGGCGCCCCATGCCATTACACCGAAATCTATTCGGTTCCCAGATGAGACATACTTCGCACGTACGAAGACCAACGCTGTGATCGGGATAAAAGGCCTAGCGATCTCTTATTTGTTCCATGAAGGTGATAAGAGTGTTCCTGCTTTACTTTTCTCGTGCACCATCCGCGATACCGACAGTACTGTGCCAACTTTTTGGGTAGTGCCTTCTTCGATCGCCCCCTGCAGCTGGGGTGCCCCAGGTATGAGAAGGTGATTTCAGCGAGATTGTGTAATACCAGGACTCGGTCCATTGTACCGGCAAATGCCATATTCTTCGTGAAGACGTGCCTGGAACATGCGTGACTTCCTTGGGATTCAGAGTGCGTCTACCCACAAGTTGACGGGACATGGATGCCATTTTGTTTGTTCTGCCAGGAAGGCGTTTTCTTTAATTTCTTTAATTCTTTTATATTTTGTTTGTTACTGATGGTAATTACATATCATTATTTTTCGCCTGGAGGGCGTGCTATGTGATCTCAACAACTACAAAAAAATAAAAAATATAAAAGTCTCGGTACGGCACACAGTTTTAATCTGCCAGGAAGTTTCTAACCTGACTATTAATCACAGAATTAATAACTATTCATTACGAACATCGACAGTAGCGATGAACATTAAATTTACGAAAGAAAATTTTAAAGAGAACTATTGTTTTGACACTATTCTTATATTAACATGGCTTCTGGTAAAAACAGATTCAGTTTCTTGCAGGTATTATTACATGTACAAGGTTTCTGGGCAACATTTGCGTAATGAACTATTCTAACACTGTTAGAAGAAGTTCTGTTCTCTTTTTCTTGTATTAAGAACACAGTTGTTTACTCGGCGCGGTGGCACAGTGGTGGAAATGGAAATGAGCGTTTGGCGTCATTGACCGAGAGGCCCCTTACAGGCAGGTCCGGCCGCCTTGGTGCATCTCTTACTACATTCGACGCCACATTAGGCGACCCGCGAGCCGGATGGGGATGAAATGATGATGGAGACAACACAACACCCAGTCCCTGAGTGGAGAAAATCCCCGACCCAGCCGGAAATCGAACCCGGGCCCCTTAGGACGGCAGTCCGTCACGCTGACCTTTCAGTTATCGTGGCGGACGGTGGTTACCACACTGGACTCTCACCTGGGAGGACGACGGTTCATTCCCGCATCCGGCTGTCCTGATTTAGGGTTTCCGTGATTTCCCTCGATCCCTTCAGGCAAATGCCAGAATGGTTCCTTTGAAAGGACGCGGCCGACTTCCTTCCCCATCCTTCCCTAATCCGATAGGACCGATGAGCTCGCTGTTTGGTCTCCTCCCCCCCCCCCCCCCCCCCCCCAAATCAACCAACCAACCGCAGTCATTTATGTAAATTATTGGTTTTTCAAAACATCTTAGGTGGTGGTGGTGTTTAGAGTTTAACGTCCCGTCGACAACGAGGTCATTAGAGACGGAGCTCATGCTCGGGTTAGGGAAGGATTGGGAAGGAAATCGGCCGTGCCCTTTCAAAGGAACCATCCCGGCATTTGCTTGAAGCGATTTAGGGAAATCACGGAAAACCTAAATCAGGATGGCTGGAGACGGGATTGAACCGTCATCCTCCCGAATGCGAGTCCAGTGTCCTTAGGCATAGGAGTCGTATTGTAAGTAGGCTGTTTAGGTTTTTATGTTGGTAACACCACGTAGCGCTCTGTATGAAAATCCCTGACTGTGCTGTGTGCAGTATGTGGCTGCTTTGCATTGTTGGAATGTTTGCTATTGTAGTGTTGGGCAGTTGGATGTGAACAGTGCGTAGCGCTGCGCAGTTGGAGGTGAGCCGCCAGCAGTGGTGAATGTGGGGAGAGAGATGGCAGAATTTTGAGAGCGGACGATATGGACGTGTGTCCATCAGAGAGAGTAAATTTGTAATACTGTATATCATAAACTGATATATATATGATGACTTTTGAATATTATTAAGGTAAATACATTGTTTGTTCTCCATCAAAATCTTTCATTTGCTAACTATGCCTATCAGTTGTTAATGCCTCCAGTAGTTAGAATCTTTTATTTAGCTGGCAGTATTGACGCTCGCTGTATTGCAGTAGTTCGACTAACGAAGATTTTTGTGAGGTAAGTGATTCATGAAAGGTATAGGTCATTGTTAGCCAGGGCCATTCTTTTGTAGGGATTATTGGAAGTCAGATTGCGTTGCGCTAAAAATATTGTGTGTCAGTTTAGTGTTGATCAGAATAAGTAAAGAGCGAAATGTCTGAGTACGTTCAGTTCTGCTCAGGTGTTTGAAAATCAAATAACGTAAGAGGTTTACCAGCACAGTAATTCATAAATTTTCCAAAGGGGACGTTTCCGTATTTACTTAACTTCAAAGCAGAAGAATTATTGTTTGATACTTTACTGGCTGCTAGTGCATTTAAGAAGTAAGGGGGGGGGGAAGGGAATGATTAGTTGCTCTGAGGCAATAAATCTTGGATGTTCTGCAGGAGAATAATCATTCCGATTATTGAGAACGTATTGCAGTGCTAGCTATGTGTTAACACAAAGTACAATTTGTCCAAAACGTCAAGTTTTATGCCTTTATTAGCAAGATGAAGTATCGGGTGGTTGTAATTACAGTGCAGTTACCGACAGAGGTCCAGCGTTGGCTGTAATTATCGTATGGCAGCCAAACTTGATAAATATTCTGATGTGTTAATGCATATCCCATTTACTGTGCAAAAAAATAGTTATAATTTTCGCCGCCAGTTGCAGACCTAGTGCTGTGAATGCAAGCAAGACTTTTAGAAGTGTTTCCATATGTTATGGACTAGGAACGGGACGGGAGCATAAAACGTTAACAAATGAAGAAGAGAGTATGTTGATTTTATTATTAACTGCCTCTTACGCAATTCCTTCAATATGAGCACCGTGCGGCGGCGCGGTTCTTTCCGTCATTTTACGACGGACCTGCACCTACCTGTGAACATTGTCTCAGCTGATCATCAGTAGGAAAGCCGAGTGAAACCTACTGTACTTCGACGTGAACCAGGCTGCAATTAAAGTCACTAATCTACGTTTCGGGAGAAAGTTTTCATACAAAATGAAAGGTTGGAAATTTTGTCCTCAGTTAATATATTCTGAAACTTAGATGAACAAGTATCACTGCCAAGCCCGTGCTAGTCTTAACACAGTCACTCACAATCCCTTTCACTCACGTTAGCAAGTTTATGGTGTTGCATTTCCCGAAAACGTAATAGCTACAAAAATACTGATTTTTTTTTATTGAGAATGCTCGCCAAATATTAAGTCTGTCAGTACCTAATGCAGTCAGTTTTTAGCCACCGACCTACTAAATACGCCACGCGGAATTTATGTCTTTTCTCGTCACAAAATTCACTTAGAAATTCTGAAATTTCTACACACCCATCGGATAATTATGCCGCCACTTTACAACACTTTTGATGTATGAAACACTGCTAGATCGGGCAACTTATCGTTTCCATCGGAACTACTACTACACACGTCCGAACTGTTTCATGGCTAAGCTTCCACACCTCTCTGGAATACTCTCGCCTCCAAGGCAGCATCGGTATACATGGTTTCAGATCGGGTCATCTCGCATGTTATTCATCAGAAAAATCTCTGAAGATAACACGTTCGTGGAAGGTTGCATTATTCCGATCTTTCATTATGCGGGCGACATGAGGCGTGCCACAACTTGCGTGAAAAAAGTGGTTGCCACATAACCGTGCTCTTCCAAATCAGGAAACACATGCTGTTCAAAGAGGTCTCGATGACGTACAGAAGTAACGGCACACCTGACAGGTCCTGTGTGTGTATTCACTTCAAAGAAGAACGGATCGAGAATAAAGTTACTCTGAATACACACCACACACGTAAGACGAGTGAAATGGCTCTTCGAGCACAACACGCCATTTAACGGTACCCAAGTTCCGCAGTTCTACGTATTTGCTGCATCCAGTAGTCTAAAATGTTCCTCCTTACCCCACAGAATATTGCCCAGCCGTATGTCATCAACTTCGATGCGTGTCAGTAACCGAAGAGCAAATTCAGAAAGTTCGTGCGGATCACGAGGTTTCAGTTATTGCACCGTCTGGATTTTGTACGGGTACCAGTGTACTATACACCACAAAACTTTCCTTACCGTTGACCCTGTGATGGACAACACCGCTCGAGTGCTAACATTACCCAGGGCACGTGCTACATGGTCAGTTACGAGTACAGAAGCAGAAACCACTTTGAGATAGTGTGGTCAGAGGTCATTCTTGGCAACCGGAATAAAATAATACTTGGATCCCTTTATCGACCACCCAGCTCACATGATACAATTGCAGAAAGATTCAAAGAAAACTTGAGTTTAATCCCAAACATGTACCCGACTCATAAAATTATAATTGTTGGTGTCTTTCATTTACCCTCGATATGTTGGTGAAAATACATGTTTAAATCCGGGGATACGCATTAAATGCCATCCGATATTGTGCTAACACATTCTCTGAAAATTATTTCGAGCAGTTGGTTCACGCCTACGCAAGCAGTAAACGGTTGTGAAAACACGCTTGACCAACAGGTTCCTAAGAAGCAACACATAATACTGAGCTAATAACAACCATCAAAACGGATACAGGAGTTAGTGAACACAGGGTTGTCGTAGCGAGACTGAATATTGTAATTCCCAAATCCTCCAAAACTAAACGAAAAATATGTCTATTCAAAAAAGGAGATAAAACTTCACTTGACGCCTTCCTGAGAGACAATCTCCACTCCTTCCAAAATGACAATGTAAGTGTAGACCTGGCATGACTAGAATTCGGAGAACCGTATCGACAACAATTGAGAGGTTTATACTAAATAAATTAACAAACGACAGAGCTAATCTCCCTTGGTACGCAAAACGGATCAGAAACAACGAGAAAAGCGAATTAAATTAGAACGAAAGCAAAACCTCCAATACTGGCGATCTGTTACAGAAGCTCGAAATTTTGCGCGGACTTCAATGCGAGATGTTTATATTACGGGGTGTTCAAAAAGTCTCCCCGCAGTGCCTATGATTGCTAACCGCGCTTGCCGTTTGCCGCAGTGAATATACCGATATGAAAATCAGTTAAATACAAGTTATTAATTTATTGAATATTCATTTTTACTGAGATAAACGAAAACAGTGGAATGTTGGGGGAGTCAACTTGAAGGGAAGTAACCCAGGCAGGCGAACAATCGTACGGCACGCGCGGCTATCAATCATACGTTACTGCAATACGCCAGTATGGCGATGACGAATACACGCTTCCAATGCGCGTTCACCGCGATGTCGCAAAACACGTATGCGACCATAATGATGCTGTAAACAGAACCTGGATTCATCCGAAAAATGACGTTTTGCCATTCGTGCACCCAGGTTCGTCGTTGAGTACACCATCGCAGGCGCTCCTGCCTGTGATGCAGGGTCAAGGGTAACCGCAGCCATAGTCTCCTAGCTGATAGTCCATGCTGCTGCAAACGTCGTAGAACTGTTCGTGCAGATGGTTGTTGTCTTGCAAACGTCCCCATCTGTTGACTCAGGTATCGAGACGTGGCTGCACGATTCGTTACAGCCATGCGGATAAGATGCCTGTCATCTCGACTGCTAGTGATACGAGGCCGTTGGGATCCAGCACGGCGTTCCGTATTACCCTCCTGAACCCACCGATTCCATAGTCTGCTAACAAACATTGGATCTTGACCATCGCGAGTAGCAATGTAGCGATACGATAAATTGCAATCGCAATAGGCTACAATCCGACCTTTATCAAAGTCGGTAACGTGATGGTATGCATTTCTCCTTACATGAGGCATCACAACAACGTTTCACCAGGCAACGCCGGTCAATTGCTGTTTGTATATGAGAAATCGGTTGGAAACTTTCCTCATGTCAGCACGTTGTGGGTGTCGCCACCGGCGCCAACCTTGTTTGAATGCTCTGAAAAGCTAACCATTTGCATATCACAGCATCTTCTTCCTGTCGGTTGAATTTCACGGCTGTAGCACGTCATCTTCGTGGTGTAGCAATTTTAATGGCCAGTAGTCTAGCTCTTTACTCGCACGAAGAGTTGAGTGCCATTGACAAGGGATTTCAAACTGATTTCATATTTCCAGATTTCCAGAACGCTTTTGACACTGTACCACACAAGCGGCTTGTAGTGAAATTGCGTGCTTATGGAATATCGTCTCAGTTTTGTGACTGGGTTCTTGGTTTCCTGTCAGAGGGGTCACAGTAATTGACGGAAAGTCATCGAGTAAAAGAGAAGTGATTTCTGGCGTTCGCCAAGGTAGTGTTATAAGCTCTCTGCTGTTTCTTATCTATATAAACGATTTAGGAGACAATCTGAGCAGCGATATTAGGTTATTTGCAGATGATGCTGTCGTTTTTCGTTTAGTAAAGTCATCAGGAAATCAAAACAAACTGTAAAACGGTTAAGAAAAGAAATCTGTATGGTGCGAAAATTGGCAAGTGAATGTAAAGTGTGAGGTCATCCAAATGAGCGCTGAAATAAAGCTGTTAAACTTCGGCAACACAATAGATCAGTCAAATTGAAAGGCCGTAAATTCAACTAAATACGATTACGAACAACTTCAGTTGTACAGAAAGTGTTGTGGGGAGGGCAACCCAAAGACTGCGTTTTATTGGCAGAACAACTAAATATCTATCTCAAAAAGATGGTTCAAATAGCTCTGAACACCATGGGACTTAACATCTGAGGTCATTAGTCCCTAGTACTTAGAACTACTTAAACCTAACTAACCTAAGGACATCACACACAACCATGACCGACGCGGGATTCGAACCTACGACCGTAGCAGTAGCGCGGTTCCGGACTGAATCGGCTAGAACCGCTCGGTCACAACGGCCGGACCAGAAATATGGATTAATTCTTAACGAACAGGTGCAGCTTATAAAAAATTTTTTTTCGGTAGTTTCAGACCCCCTTCTTGCTCTAACGTAATGTAGTCTGGCTGGCTAGAAGCTAGTTTTTTTGTCTGTTTATGCTGGTGAGATGCTCGTTTCCTGTCTTGTTTGGATTTCACGTATTGTTGATGTTTGTTGCTCGCGGTTTTCGATGTGTATGTGTGGTTTAAATGATTCTGTTATGTTTTTTATTCACGACGACAGATGGTTTCGACTTACTACAACATTTTGTTCATTTTCGCTAGTATGTATCCTAGTCTTTAATTTGCGAGAGATTCTCGCCCATTACGCTAGTGCCCTCTCTCGTTAGATGTGTTCCTTAGCGCTAGCTTCACCAGCGTGACAAGGACACAGGCAAACCGGTTTCATATTTTCTATTGTATGTAGGTGTTTTAAATGGTTCTGATTTGTTTTATTTATTAAGACAGAGCGTTTGAATTAGCATAACCTTTAAAATTTTGATGCACATGAGTATGTATCCCTAGGTTTTAATGTGCGCGAGTACCTCGCGCATACCACAAGTGCCCTCTCTCAGTGGAACTGTCTCCCCTAGGGCTTCCACACCCTCTTCACGCTAGTTCACAGTACTGATAATATGCCGTGTTCGAATCGACGACCTCTTCATAATTATGCTGTACAGATGGAGGTGATATCTTAATTTTAACTATTGACGACACCTTTGGCACGACTGTGTTATGTATCTCCACTACAGGATGTGATTTTAGTAAGTGACTAAAAGTTTTTGTGCTTGTAATACTTTGCTAATTTTCATGGTTACTTAAAGCTATATGTGTTTTTTATCATCAGAGCACCTATTCCTTCCTGACTGTCCTCGCCCATCACTATAATGTCGTCCTCTCTACTGGCTTCTACCCTGACCTGTGAAGACCTCCCGCGTCTTATTCCTCAAACCCAACAAACCCCCTTCTGCCGCCTCTTCCTATTGTCCCATCTGCCTCACCTCCGTCTTCAGTAAGGTCTTTGAATCCATCCTCTCCCACCGTATCCATCAGCACCTTGCTCAACACAACCTCCTCCCCCTTACCCAGTGTGGCTTCCGACCCTCCTTCTCTGCTGACGACCAACTCCTCAACCTTGTTCACCTTCTGTCCCTCCAGCTCAACTCCCGTCGCTCCACCATTTTTGTTTCTCTTGACCTCCAAAATGCCTATGACCGTGTATGGCATCCCGGTCTCCTCTTTAAACTCCAAACCTACGCCGTGCCTATCAATTTTGTCCGTCTGGTTGCTTCCTTCCTCTCGCACCGTCCTTCCTATGTCACCCTCCACAACACCAACTCCCGTATCTTTTATCCCACGGCTGGCATCCCCCAGGGTTCTGTCCTCTCCCCTCTCCTTTATCTCTTGTATACAGCTGATATGCCCAAGCCACCCCCACCAGTCCACCTTCCCCAATATGCTGATGACGCCGCCTTCCTGGCTCTCTATCCTACCCTTCAACGGTCCCAATGTACCCTCCAAACCCACCTTAACCAGTTCACCACTTGGTGTAACCAGTGGTTCCTCCGTCTCAACCCCCTCCAAAAACCCAGGCAATCATATAGGCCACACCACTCGCTCCTTTCGCCTCCATGATTTCTACCTCACCCTTTATGGTCGTCCTATCCAACTCACCCCCACCCTGAAATACCATGGCCTCATCCTGGATCCCTCATCTCCTGACCATCCAGCAGAAAGCCCATTCCCGCCTCCGCCTGCTGAAACTCCTGTCTGGCCGGACATGGGGATTGCATCCTTCTACCACCCTCCACACCTACAAATCCCTCATCCGTCCTATCCTCTGTTATGCCTGGATCTCCGCCCCCACCCGCATTTACAAGGCCCTCCAAATCCTTGAACGCCATGCACACCGCCTTGCCTTCCGTACCGCCTTCCATCCCCCATACGGCTCCTGTATGGACTGATCCCCTTCCCCCACCTCCTCCTGTTCCTCCAACATCTCCGCATCCTTTACATTGTTCGCAGGCTTGACCCCCCCCCCACCCTCTGGTTTCCTCCTTCCTCTCCACCCCCTGCCCATTGCCGCACCTCTATCGCTGTATCCCTCCCTCTCTCCACCTCCACACCCTCCATCTCCTTCATCAGGGCAATTTCCAACGCCTCCCCCTCCCGGATGACGAACTTCGCCGTGACATGTGACATCTACCCTTCCTTCCAACTATAACCTGGCCTTGTTCAGCCCCCCCTCCCCCGGGCCCCCTTTTCCTCTTTCCTCCTTCTCCCAGAGCGGATTTTCCTCCGTCCCCCCCTCCCCTGAGACCCTGCACCCCATACTTGCCTCTCTCCTTCCCACATCCCTCCCTACCTGGCCCTCTTCCGTGCGCCCCCCCGCTCACCTCCCCCATCTCTTCCCCTTCCTCCCTTCTTCAGGTCTCACTCATCTCCTAGTGCCTGGCAGATCCTCTGTATTGATCATCAGTGTGCCACATCAGTGTTGTGTTTAGTGCTGTTTCTCGTGTGCGTCTAGAGGTGTGGTTTTAATTGTGTACTGTCTTGAGGTTCGCCGTCAGTGTTACGTTATGTGCTATGCCATCTGTCGCTACCTGTATGCTCCTGTCGTACTGTACCTTGTGTTCTTTTAACCGTCGCAGTGTGTGACTTTTTGTGTGTGCTACTTTTAAACAGTTTTTTATCTCCACTTTACAGTCACCCCGTTTTTTGTCTATTGCCTTCCATGATGTTCCCCCTTTTATATATCTATGTTCACCTTATTCTCTCCTTTGCTGTTTTTAAATGTCTTCTATTGTTTTGTTCTATGTCTTTCGGCTGAAGAACAGCGCCTATGCTGCTGCCAGCCCGCCCCCATGGGGAATTGAAATACAATAAAGAAAAAAAAATTTATCATCAGTGTGCTACGTCAGTGTTATGCTTCGTGCTGTTCTCCTGTGCGTTGAGATTGGTTCAAATGGCTCTGAGCACTATGGGACTTAACAGCTGTGGTCTCAGTCCCCTAGAACTTAGAACTACTTAAACCTAACTAACCTAAGAACATCACACACATCCATGCCCGAGGCAGGATTCGAACCTGCGACCGTAGCAGTCGCGCGGTTCCGGACTGGGCGCCTAGAACCGCTCGGCCACCGCCGCCGGCTGTACGTTGAGAGCTGTGATTTTGTGTGCTGGACTTGTACGTAGTGTTACTGTCTGTGATTGTTATGTGCTACGCCGTCCGTCGATACTTTTATGCTCCCGTCATACTTCGCCTTGTGTTCTTTTAATTGTCTCAGTGTGTGGTTTTTTGTGTGCGCTACTTTTTTACTGTTTTTATCTACAGTTTGCAGTCTCCCCCTTTTTGTCTATTGTCTTTCGTAAAGTTCCCCATTTTTTTATATCTGTGTACACCACATTTTCTCCTTTATGTTATTTTTAAATGTATTATGTTGTATGTCTTTCGGCTGAAGAGCAGCGCATATGCTACTGCCAGCCCGCCCCTATGGGGAATTTAAATGCAATAAAGAAAAGAATTTTTCTTCTACTCGGTTATGGTGCTAAGTTTTCTGCTAATGAAGGTTTCTTCCTGTTCAGGTGTAGTTTTGCTTATGATGAAGGTATATTTAGATATACTGAAAGCGTGGTCAAGGATTTAAATAAATCTTTATCCCGCAACTGTTTGGCTGTTATTATTTACCGTGAAGATTTTCAACAGCTGATGTTCAAATGGTTCAAATGTCTGTGAGCACTATGGGACTTAACTGCTGAGGTCATCAGCCCCCTAGAACTCAGAACTACTTAAACCTAACTAACCTAAGGACATCACACACATCCATGCCCGAAGCAGGATTCGAACCTGCGACCTTAACGGTCGCGCGGTTCCAGACTGCAGCGCCTAGAACCGCCCGGCCACTCCGGCCGCTGCCTCTTAATGACTGGGCGTTGTGTGCTGTCCTTAGGTTAGTTAGGTTTAAGTAGTTCTAAGTGCTAGGGGACTGATGACCATCGATGTTAAGTCCCATAGTGCTCAGAGCCATTTGAACCACTCCGGCCGGCAACAGTTGCTGTTTCAGCCATGTTTAAAATTTTGAAATACCTAGGAATTACAAATACGAACAACTTAAACTGGAAAGAACACATAGAAAATGCATGGCGAGGGCAAGCCAAGGGCTGCGTTTTCTTGCCAGAACACTTTGTACATGTAACAGATCTACTAAAGAGACTGCGCATACTATGCTTGTCCGTCCTGTTTTGGAGTACTGCTGCGCGGTGTGGAAGCCTTAGCAGATAAGATTAACGGAGTACATCGAGAAAGTTCAAAGAAGAGCAGCACGTTTTGTAGTATCGAGCAATGGGGAGAGAGTGTCACGGATATGATACAGGTTCATAATAAAATAAGGGAAATCAGAGATCGCACGGAAGGATACAGGTGTTCGTTTCTTCTGCGCGCTCTTAGAGATTGGGATAATAGAGAATTATTGCGAAGTTGGTTCGATGAACCCTCTGCCAGGGACTTAAGTGTGATTTGTGGAGTATCTATGTAGATGTAGATGAATAACTTCCAGCGGGATAGAGCGCCTACCTGTTTCAGATACCACACCAACCTCAGCCGCCGCGTTTTTGAATTTCGTTATCATCTTCCTTAAACCATTCAGTGGCTTTGGGCCTCTCTTCAGACCTTTCGTTCGCCGATAATCTCTCTGTGCAACACTGTCATTGCTGCCGTTCACATAAAACAATTTCACTATCACCTCTCTGTCCCTCTTCTCGATAGCTACACTTCTCACTCACGTTATAGCTTGTCAAATAATAACTTGGATATCATACAAATAGCGCCCAGCACCAGATTTGCGCTTGGAGGCCAAAATTGGAACTAAATTTTTTCGAGCGCAAATTGGTTCTGCATTAACACATTAATATATCTACTAAGTTTCACTGCCATCCTATAATTACAGTCCACACTACGCTAGAAGCTGCACTTGAATTATAACCATGCGTTACCTGGAGGTTCTGATCTACACTGTAATGAAAATGGCTGTGTAAAGAAGGATGTGTAGCAAAACCGGATTTGTTCAGGTTGTTAAAACGAAGTGCATTCGTGTGCTTTTTGAATCTTGTTGTGCGGTTTCAAACAGTCTGTGGGCAATAAAAGCTTAGACACGAGTCAAAAATTGAACTGCGATTGGTATTGTTGCATAGTGTTTTGCACACTGTGGGTAATTTTGTTTTGTATTTTATTAATGCTGAAAAGCTTATTCCTATTTCGTATGTCTGAATAAGGTTGGTAAGGTAGGCTTACAAATGCAGTTCTCTTGTTTGCAGTTGTTTAGCAATTGCTGTATGAAGTATTTTATCTATTACAGCAGGACTGTACCCATTACTGGAGGAAATTTATTTTATAATTTATTTCTTTATGTATTTCCGTTGTATTCATTGGAGTATCAAGCATGTGATTAACCATAGTTCCGAAGAGCGTCTTTTTACATTGGTCTTGGTAACAAGAAGGTTAATGAATTGTAATATTGGAAGGTTTTTGCCTTCTGACACTTTGAAAATAAAACTTCCCCTTTGAATGTAAAGAAATATGAAACTTCCCTTTTGAATGTAAAGAAAGGCTGTGCTGGTAAACTTCTACGTTATCTAACGACAACTACACCCTTCATGAATTACTTACCTCACAAAAATCTTCGTTACTCGAACTACTGCAGTACAGCGAGCGCCAATACTGCCAGCAAAATAAAAGATTCTAACTACTGATGGCACTGACTACTGATAGGCATGTAGTTAGCAAATGAAAGATTTTGATAGAGAACAAACAATGTATTTACCTTGATAGTGTTCAAAAGTCATAGTATATATATATATATATATATATATATATATAAATTCTTGACATCTATTTTGACAAATTTCCTTTTTCTGACGGACACACGTCCAGATCGTCCGTTCTTATTAACATACCAAAACTCTGGTATCTCTCTCCCCACATACACCACTGCTGCCGGCTCACCTCCAACTGCCCAACGCTACGCGCTGTTCACATCCAACTGCCCAACACTACACAAGCGAATAATCCAACAATGAGTCCAACCAGCCACAGATTTTATTACAGAGCGCTACATGGCGTCACCAGCCTAAAAACCTAAATAGCCTACTTACAAAAATTATGCTTTTGATATTTATTTACATTCTGCAACATGAATTGGCGATTGGAAGATGTCTTGCAGGCCTGCTAAGACTACTGCAGAGGGCTTATTTCCTAAAGTTATTTCTACAACTACCATTTCTCGCTGTTGCACCATCTCCTTCAGTGACCCGTGCAGTTGTGTCTGAGGGCGCAGATTCTCATTCCAACCACTTCTCTTGCAGCTTAATGAGTCGGTTTCACCACTACATTTGGCTCTATGGAAACACTTGCTGCTAATCTTTTACCGTGTATGAGAGTTCACGAATTCGTGACAATTCCTTCCTTTCACGCTCCTGTCAAATTTTGCAATATTGTTGTACAGGAGACACAAAATAAGGGTAAGTTTCATGACGAAATAAGAATCTTACTGTCTTCCGGCTACTGCTGATAGTTGGCTTATTTAACTACAAACCCAGAAGACCTTTCGGGTATATTGGTTAATTCGTTAATCTCCCTTCATTCCTGACCAGAAACTGTAAAATGAGCGAGCACGTCCTTTTTTGGTAACAGAAACCAAAATACAGAACAAAAAATACTTACTGCAGCGAAACAACCTCTCTCGCTGAACGTTTCAGTCGTAAGTGGATGTAAACGAAATGTTTTCTAAGACGGGCTAACGATTCTGAAAGTTGACACTGCACACCACACACCACACATCATGCAGAGGTGTCTTGTGGACGATAAGGAGGTTTTCACCAGACCAGTATCTGCTGTTTTGTGTACTTATACACACATCAAAAAAGTTTTGCATCACCCTGGTTCCCAGAACTCCTGAGGATAGACGTTCAATGTGGATATTGTATCACAGACACATGAACTTTGACTTTTTATAGATGTCACTAAACCCGCCCAAAGATGTAAACAACCATGCATGAGCAGCGTCTGTTAGTCGGAGGGGGTCCGAGAGCCGATCAGTTCCAATCATTCCACAAGGAAGGGGGTCCTCGGCTCGTGTTGTCTGTAGTTCAACCTCGCCTAGACGGTCCATACCGCGGTTCGATCGCGTCCGCATTGTTACTTTGTGCCAGGAAGGGCTCTCAACAAGGAAAGTCTTCATTCGTCTCGGAGCGAACCAAAGTGATGATGTTTGGACACGGCAGAGATACAAAGAGCCAGGAACTGCCAATGACATACCTCGCTCAGGCCGCCCAAGGGCTACTATTGCAGTGGATGACCGCTACCTACGGATTATGGCTCGGAGGAACACTAACAGCATGTTGAATAACGCTCTTCGTGCAGCCACAGGACGTCATGTTACGACTCGAACGGTGCACAATAGGCTACATGATGCGCAACTTCACTCCCGCCGTCCATGGCTAGGTCCATTTTTGCAACCACTACACCATACAGCGAGGTAGAGATGGGTCGAACAATATGCCGAATGGACCGCTCAGGATTGGCATCGCGTTCTCTTCACCGATGAGTGCCATATATGCCTTCAACCAAATAATCGTCGGAGACGTGTTTGGAGGCATCCCAGTCAGGTTGAACGCCATAGATATGCTGTCCAGCGAGGGCAGCAAGGTGGAGGTTCAAATGATTCAAATGGCTCTAAGCATTATGAGACTTAACATCTGAGGTCATGAGTCCCCTAGACTTAGAACTACTTAAGCCTAGCTAACCTAAGGACATCACATACATCCATTCCCGAGGCAGGATTCGAAACTGCGACCGTAGCAGCAGAGCGGTTCCAGACTGAAGCACCTAGAACCGCTCGGCCACAGAGGCCGACAGGAGGAGGTTCCCCGCTGTTGTGGAGTGGCATTATGTGGGGCTGACGTACGCCGCTGGTGGTCATGGAAAGCGCCGTAACGGCTGTACGCTATGTGAATGCCATCCTCCGACCGATAGAACAACGATATCGGCAGTATATTTGCAAGGCATTTGTCTTCATGGACGACAATTCGCGGCCCCATCGTGCACATCTTCTTTCAGGACAACGATATCACTCAACTAGAGTGGCCAGCATGTTCACATGCACCCTATCCAACATACCTGGGATAGATTGAAAAGGGCTGTTTATAGACGACGTGACCCACCAACCACTCTGAAGGATCTCCACCGAATAGCTGTTGAGGAGTGGGACAATCTGGACCAACAGTGCCTTGATGAACTTGTGGATAGTATGCAACGACGAATACAGGCATGCATCAATGCAAGAGGTCGTGCTACTGGGTATTAAAGGTGCCGGTGTGTACAGCAACTTGGACCACCATCTCTGAAGGTCTCGCTGAATGGTGGTACAACATGCAATGTGTGGTTTTCATGAGCAGTGAAAAGGGCGGAAATGATGTTTATGTTAATCTCTATTCAAATTTTATGTACAGGTTCCGGAACTCCCGGAACCGAGGTGATGCAAAACGTTTTTTTATGTGTGTATAACCTGCCAAATGGAACCATACTTCATCTGTAAACCAAGTTATGGAAAGAATGTCTGTACGTTGAATAAGAAATCCTTGAAACCATCGACAGTAGCGCATTTTTTTCTCATGATCTGCTTCTTGTAATGCTTGTATCACGTGCACTCTGGTTGGTCGCAATGCCGACTTCTTCGCAGTTCTCTGACATGTACCATATGAAATGCCTGTCTCCTGCTAAATCGACGCAACGATTTCTTTGGAGGGTGGTCAAAGCTCGAAACATATCAATAATCTCTGCGCTCAGTGAGGATCTTTGTTTACCACTGTCATTATTTAGTACGCCAACTGTCTCCAGCTTCCTTGCAAACATTGATGCCTTTGTTGGAACATAGCGAACAATGAATTATCTCCGGAATGCCCGTTATCGGTCTTCCAGTATGTTTTCACAATAAAATCCTGCTCTCGAAGCGTGTACTGCTTGTTTATGCCAGCTGAAGACTGCGAACGAATCACTGATTTGCTCTTTATTCTCACGTGACCCGAACTACACACTCACAGGCAAGGCTGTATCGTTTGGGCACGTAATGCGTCACAAGGCCGGATCAACAGACATCATAACAGAGCGAGGAGAGCTGGACTGATGGGATCAGAGTGGATATGAGTATGATGGGACTCGTTGAAGAAAAATACATGAACCGAGATAGAGGAGGCTTATTGGCGAGTCCAAAGACCGACTGCGGTTGTGTGGCCAACCTAGTAAGTAAGTAAATAATACTAAGCAGCAATGGTTATATATAAACATAAATTTTCGAAATCTGATGCATCTTTCGGAATAGTACAGCCGCTGGTACGTCATACAAAATATGAATACGTTAGTATACAAAAAAACTACACCCCCCAAAGTAATAGCTAGGGTTAGAACCTTCATAATAGAGAAACTTAACGCATTCAAATGAGTCCTGCATGACTTGTGATGGATGCATTCAGTATTTCCTGTAGGAGAGTATGAGAATAAGAGAACTTGAGTCGACAGAGGATTCTGACACATATTACCCAAACATACGTAGATACTGTGCACACACATCAGCGGTAAACTTACAGAGAGTAGATTGTGCTTCGTCCACAGGTACATATAAATTCTCTCTCTTCAATACGTCATCGAAGAGGCTAAGAAGGTGTGTAATTGAAAGGGGTACATTACACTGGCAGAGTCCGTGGATGAAGATGCAAAAACACAATCCAACTTTATACACTGTATCTTTATCTGCGTAGTACCACGCTATATGCTAAATGCTATGCTGCACCACACAGATGGCAGTAAACTAGAGCGAGTGTCTTAGAGTCTGTGCACAACCCCACTTAAAGCTACACAGTTATTACGGTTGTACTGAACGGCAAGTTACCTAATTAGCTCTGTCTCCAATTAGAACAGACGCGAGGCGCTTTTGGTTCAAACGTTCTGGAAACTGCGAGTCAATTCAGAAACTAATGAGGACGGAAGAAGTAACAGATAAATGACGAAAGAGTATACTAAGCGTTTCGCGACAGTAGTCGCAGAGGAACACATACAGGATGCCACGTGTCTAAGGCATAAAGGTGCTAGAATATCTTAAACTGAATACTTTGAGACAAGAGACTAATGTTCGGCTATGAATATTCAGTATTTTCTTGAACAACCTACATTCATAGCATCTATTGAGAGCGATCATCTACAGTTTCGGTGCATGCACAACAAACAGAACTGAATTCTCTGTTCAAAATCGGTTAGCCCATTACTTGCACTTTTTTTTCATAGATAGAAATGTAGCTGTTGTTCCACCAGTACTCTGCTAACTGTATTTTTCGAAAACGCTTATCACGGGCAGCTTGACGGATGCTTACTGATGTAATTTGTTCCTGAAATTCAACTTAACTGTAATAGGTACAGAAATACAGCCTAAAGCGACAAATGAAAATTTGTGATGGACTGGGACTCGCTTATCGCGAGCGGTCGCCTTACCACTTAGGCTATCCGAGCACGCTCCCTGGACCGATCCAAACTTCGATATGCCACAGACCTAGCTATTTCTCCTTACAGATTATTAATTCATTTATTGGTAAATCATTCCTCACACGATCCAATACCTCCCCGTATAATTCCTTTTCTGGCATTAAATCATATTTGTAATAAAGACAAGTTTCCATTTTCCTTTCTCTTCCTCTTTCTATTTCATCTCATACTTCGTATTGTTATTAATCATTTCCTACCGTTATTATTATATATTTTGTTTTATTACATTGAGAGTAGTTTTAATGGCGGCGGGCACAAATAAGCTGACGTCAACAAATGTAAAGACTGTGCAGTCTATGCGACGGAAAGCTCGAATTTGTGGGGATCTGCCATCCCACTCTGATACGGTTTTATTTGAGTTCCGGAAGGCGTTCGATATTTTTCTGCTCTTTAGCCCAATAATGAGATACAGCCGTACGGCATATCGGACTAGTCTCGCGATTAGGCTGAGTTCCTAAAAAGATTTACAAAACATGTCCTTTTTAACAGAGAGAAATTTGCAGACGTAAGATTAACTTAGGACGTACCCCATTGCAGTATTGAAATGTCCCCTTTGAAAATTAAGAATAACAGTGCTGGAAAAACTCTCCGCCGGACGGGGTGGCCGAGGGGTTCTAGGCGCTACAGTCTGGAACCGCGCGACCGCTACGGTCGCATGTTCGAATCCTGCCTCGGGCATGGATGTGTATAATGTCCTTAGGTTAGTTAAGTTTAAGTAGTTCTAGGTTCTAGGGGACTGATGACCTCAGAAGTTAAGTCCCATGGTGCTCAGAGCCATTTTTTTTTTTTTGGAAAAACTCTTACGTTATTTCACTTTCAAACAGCTGAGCAAAATTCAAAGTACTCAGGCAGTTCTCTCTTTAATTATTCTGGTCATCACTAAACTGACACACAATATATTTAGCGCAACGCAATCTGACTTTCAAGAATCCCTACAAAAGAATGGCCCTGACTAACAATAACCTATACCTTTCATGAATCACTTATCTCACAAAAATCTTCGTTACTCGAACTACTGCAATATAGTGAGCGCCATTACTACTTGCTAAATAAAAGATTCTAACTACTCAAGGAACTAACTACTGATAGGCAAAGTTAGCAAATGAAAGATTTTTCTAGAGAACAAACAATGTATTTACTTTAATACCGTTCAAAAGTAATTACATATAATTTTGTGACATCTAATTAAACAAATTTCTTTTCTCTGACGGACACAAGTCCATATCGTCCGCTCTTAAAACTCCGCCATCTCTCTCCCCACATCCACCACTGCTGGCGTCTCACCTCCAACTGCCCAACGCTAAGCGCTGTTCACATCCAGCTGCCCAACACTACAATAGCGAATATTCTAACAGCGCCAACCATCCACAGACTGCACACAGCACAGTCAGCGATTTTCATACAGAGCGCTACGTGGCGTTACCAACATAAAAACCTAAACAGCCTACTTACAGTATTACTGGACCGTTACTGTTCATAATATATATATTATAGTGGAAGTGAAAGTTTCGGGGAAAGTATACGATCACTGGTGATCGTGCACCTTTACTGGTCTATTTAGTGAAAGTGCATTACAGATTCCAGTTCTGTCAAACAATACACATTGAATACGGATAGTGCATTATCATTAGTGAATGTATACCTTCACTGCCAAGAGATAAGGAATGCGAACCATGGATCCAATAACAAAAGGCTACTTCGAAAATTGCATTTATCACCTGTAGTTTGGAAACATAGTCATATTACGTAAAATTCATTTATTGCAGCAAGGACGTGTCCCATGGCGTTTTACGTTGCACAGAACATTTTTGTTTTTGCAGAATCATCTCAGAGTTTGACATTTTTGCTGGCAGTTGCATTTGAAGAATCCTTGGCCGCTTCGCATCGACTGAAGAGGTCGCAATAGTTTTCTCTGCTGGACCTTACTCCTCTGAGATTATTTTTAGAGAGCAAGTACTGAACTGGGACCTGAAAGAAAATGTTGTAGTTGTAGCAGCAGTGGCATATCGTATCATCCCTTCCATAATTATTTAAAAAAAAACAATTTATTATCGTGCGTGTAGTTGGTTCAGTACACCAGTTCTCGCCCCGATTCGGTAGAAGCCATCAGCCATTGTCTCGCGGACGTCACCCAAGATCGACCTTGCATCTCCTCTTCCTCTATCGAAGTCGGGAACTGGAACTCTCACAATACAGTCATTTTCTACTGTTGTAAAGCAGCGATCTGAACACTGCCGCATTCTTTGCGCTTGTTCTTCTAGGCATGTGTACGCTTCAGTTCTGTGTTTTCTTAATGGCACGAGTTGGCTCGTCTAAATCAATCAAGCAGTAGTTATTAATGTCAGGAACACTTTCTTTCTCTCTGTTCTCGACCTTTGTTCGTGTTGGTATGTTATCCTCTTGTAATGGAGATTTACTGTGATCATTATCCTGAAACGTTTGAGTCCCTCTCTCACGCAAACACTCACTTGGTTAATTATATTTTCAAGGTCACCCTCAGATTGAACGTTCTCCAGTGCTTTAGAAAATAAACTTGAAGACAAACCATGTTAAGGAGGGCAGCCAATCATCGCTTCGTACGGAGATGTTTTAATTCCAAAATGTACAGCGCTATTCGTTAGCTGCACAAATCTTAATGAACGGCTTCATTCTGCATCGTTGTGCTCCTGCGTCCATGTAGTTAGCGTGTTTTGTACGTCTTGATTTGCTCGCTCTACGCTGCCATAGCTCTGTCTATGTCTAGGTTTACCGTGGACAATTTTAAAATGGCGCCATAGTTCAGTTAAGCTGCTCATTATTTTGTTAACGAAGTCTCTAGCATTGTCAGGCTGCAATACTGAGGGAGAGCTTAACTTCGTAAAAATGTCAATAATGTAATCGCATACCTCTTCAGCTCATTTGGACTTCAGTGGCCTAAGAACAACGAATTTAGTGAGGTGGTCCTGACAAACCATTACGAATTTGTGGGGTTTTGGGGAAGAGACCAAACAGCGGGGTCATCGGTCTCATTCGATTAGGGAAGGTTGGGAAAGGAAGTCGGCCATCCCCTTTCAAAGAAACTACTGCTGCTACAACTACAACATTTTCTTTCAGGTCCCAGTTCAGTACTTGCTCTCTAAAAATAATCTCAGAGGAGTAAGGTCCAGCAGAGAAAACTATTGCGACCTCTTCAGTCGATGCGAAGCGGCCAAGGATTCTTCAAATGCAACTGCCAGCAAAAATGTCAAACTCTGAGATGATTCTGCAAAAACAAAAATGTTCTGTGCAACGTAAAATGCCATGGGACACGTCCTTGCTGCAATAAATGAATTTTACGTAATATGACTATGTTTCCAAACTACAGGTGATAAATGCAATTTTCGAAGTAGCCTTTTGTTATTGGATCCATGGTTCGCATTCCTTATCTCTTGGCAGTGAAGGTATACATTCACTAATGATAATGCACTATCCGTATTCAATGTGTATTGTTTGACAGAACTGGAATCTGTAA
The DNA here is from genome assembly GCF_021461385.2 of Schistocerca piceifrons. Classification (NCBI taxonomy): domain Eukaryota; kingdom Metazoa; phylum Arthropoda; class Insecta; order Orthoptera; family Acrididae; genus Schistocerca; species Schistocerca piceifrons. Next base: position 275,499,622 of record NC_060143.1, on the reverse strand, counting down.
TGCACTTTCACTAAATAGACCAGTAAAGGTGCACGATCACCAGTGATCGTATACTTTCCCCGAAACTTTCACTTCCACTATAATATATATATTATGAACAGTAACGGTCCAGTAATACTGTAAGTAGGCTGTTTAGGTTTTTATGTTGGTAACGCCACGTAGCGCTCTGTATGAAAATCGCTGACTGTGCTGTGTGCAGTCTGTGGATGGTTGGCGCTGTTAGAATATTCGCTATTGTAGTGTTGGGCAGCTGGATGTGAACAGCGCGTAGCGTTGGGCAGTTGGAGGTGAGACACCAGCAGTGGTGGATGTGGGGAGAGAGATGGCGGAGTTTTAAGAGCGGACGATATGGACTTGTGTCCGTCAGAGAAAAGAAATTTGTTTAATTAGATGTCACAAAATTATATGTAATTACTTTTGAACGGTATTAAAGTAAATACATTGTTTGTTCTCTAGCAAAATCTTTCATTTGCTAACTTTGCCTATCAGTAGTTAGTTCCTTGAGTAGTTAGAATCTTTTATTTAGCAAGTAGTAATGGCGCTCACTATATTGCAGTAGTTCGAGTAACGAAGATTTTTGTGAGGTAAGTGATTCATGAAAGGTATAGGTTATTGTTAGTCAGGGCCATTCTTTTGTAGGGATTCTTGAAAGTCAGATTGCGTTGCGCTAAATATATTGTGTGTCAGTTTAGTGATGACCAGAATAATTAAAGAGAGAACTGCCTGAGTACTTTGAATTTTGCTCAGCTGTTTGAAAGTGAAATAACGTAAGAGTTTTTCCAAAAAAAAAAATGGCTCTGAGCACCATGGGACTTAACTTCTGAGGTCATCAGTCCCCTAGAACCTAGAACTACTTAAACTTAACTAACCTAAGGACATTATACACATCCATGCCCGAGGCAGGATTCGAACATGCGACCGTAGCGGTCGCGCGGTTCCAGACTGTAGCGCCTAGAACCCCTCGGCCACCCCGTCCGGCGGAGAGTTTTTCCAGCACTGTTATTCTTAATTTTCAAAGGGGACATTTCAATACTGCAATGGGGTACGTCCTAAGTTAATCTTACGTCTGCAAATTTCTCTCTGTTAAAAAGGACATGTTTTGTAAATCTTTTTAGGAACTCAGCCTAATCGCGAGACTAGTCCGATATGCCGTACGGCTGTATCTCATTATTGGGCTAAAGAGCAGAAAAATATCGAACGCCTTCCGGAACTCAAATAAAACCGTATCAGAGTGGGATGGCAGATCCCCACAAATTCGAGCTTTCCGTCGCATAGACTGCACAGTCTTTACATTTGTTGACGTCAGCTTATTTGTGCCCGCCGCCATTAAAACTACTCTCAATGTAATAAAACAAAATATATAATAATAACGGTAGGAAATGACTAATAACAATACGAAGTATGAGATGAAATAGAAAGAGGAAGAGAAAGGAAAATGGAAACTTGTCTTTATTACAAATATGATTTAATGCCAGAAAAGGAATTATACGGGGAGGTATTGGATCGTGTGAGGAATGATTTACCAATAAATGAATTAATAATCTGTAAGGAGAAATAGATAGGTCTGTGGCATATCGAAGTTTGGATCGGTCCAGGGAGCGTGCTCGGATAGCCTAAGTGGTAAGGCGACCGCTCGCGATAAGCGAGTCCCAGTCCGTCACAAATTTTCATTTGTCGCTTTAGGCTGTATTTCTGTACCTATTACAGTTAAGTTGAATTTCAGGAACAAATTACATCAGTAAGCATCCGTCAAGCTGCCCGTGATAAGCGTTTTCGAAAAATACAGTTAGCAGAGTACTGGTGGATCAACAGCTACATTTCTATCTATGAAAAAAAAGTGCAAGTAATGGGCTAACCGATTTTGAACAGAGAATTCAGTTCTGTTTGTTGTGCATGCACCGAAACTGTAGATGATCGCTCTCAATAGATGCTATGAATGTAGGTTGTTCAAGAAAATACTGAATATTCATAGCCGAACATTAGTCTCTTGTCTCAAAGTATTCAGTTTAAGATATTCTAGCACCTTTATGCCTTAGACACGTGGCATTAGTATACTCTTTCGTCATTTATCTGAATTGACTCGCAGTTTCCAGAACGTTTGAACCAAAAGCGCCTCGCGTCTGTTCTAATTGGAGACAGAGCTAATTAGGTAACTTGCCGTTCAGTACAACCGTAATAACTGTGTAGCTTTAAGTGGGGTTGTGCACAGACTCTAAGACACTCGCTCTAGTTTACTGCCATCTGTGTGGTGCAGCATAGCATTTAGCATATAGCGTGGTACTACGCAGATAAAGATACAGTGTATAAAGTTGGATTGTGTTTTTGCATCTTCATCCACGGACTCTGCCAGTGTAATGTACCCCTTTCAATTACACACCTTCTTAGCCTCTTCGATGACGTATTGAAGAGAGAGAATTTATATGTACCTGTGGACGAAGCACAATCTACTCTCTGTAAGTTTACCGCTGATGTGTGTGCACAGTATCTACGTATGTTTGGGTAATATGTGTCAGAATCCTCTGTCGACTCAAGTTCTCTTATTCTCATACTCTCCTACAGGAAATACTGAATGCATCCATCACAAGTCATGCAGGACTCATTTGAATGCGTTAAGTTTCTCTATTATGAAGGTTCTAACCCTAGCTATTACTTTGGGGGGTGTAGTTTTTTTGTATACTAACGTATTCATATTTTGTATGACGTACCAGCGGCTGTACTATTCCGAAAGATGCATCAGATTTCGAAAATTTATGTTTATATATAACCATTGCTGCTTAGTATTATTTACTTACTTACTAGGTTGGCCACACAACCGCAGTCGGTCTTTGGACTCGCCAATAAGCCTCCTCTATCTCGGTTCATGTATTTTTCTTCAACGAGTCCCATCATACTCATATCCACTCTGATCCCATCAGTCCAGCTCTCTTCGCTCTGTTATGATGTCTGTTGATCCGGCCTTGTGACGCATTACGTGCCCAAACGATACAGCCTTGCCTGTGAGTGTGTAGTTCGGGTCACGTGAGAATAAAGAGCAAATCAGTGATTCGTTCGCAGTCTTCAGCTGGCATAAACAAGCAGTACACGCTTCGAGAGCAGGATTTTATTGTGAAAACATACTGGAAGACCGATAACGGGCATTCCGGAGATAATTCATTGTTCGCTATGTTCCAACAAAGGCATCAATGTTTGCAAGGAAGCTGGAGACAGTTGGCGTACTAAATAATGACAGTGGTAAACAAAGATCCTCACTGAGCGCAGAGATTATTGATATGTTTCGAGCTTTGACCACCCTCCAAAGAAATCGTTGCGTCGATTTAGCAGGAGACAGGCATTTCATATGGCACATGTCAGAGAACTGCGAAGAAGTCGGCATTGCGACCAACCAGAGTGCACGTGATACAAGCATTACAAGAAGCAGATCATGAGAAAAAAATGCGCTACTGTCGATGGTTTCAAAGGTTTCTTATTCAACGTACAGACATTCTTTCCATAACTTGGTTTACAGATGAAGTATGGTTCCATTTGGCAGGTTATACACACATAAAAAAACGTTTTGCATCACCTCGGTTCCGGGAGTTCCGGAACCTGTACATAAAATTTGAATAGAGATTAACATAAACATCATTTCCGCCCTTTTCACTGCTCATGAAAACCACACATTGCATGTTGTACCACCATTCAGCGAGACCTTCAGAGATGGTGGTCCAGGTTGCTGTACACACCGGCACCTTTAATACCCAGTAGCACGACCTCTTGCATTGATGCATGCCTGTATTCGTCGTTGCATACTATCCACAAGTTCATCAAGGCACTGTTGGTCCAGATTGTCCCACTCCTCAACAGCTATTCGGTGGAGATCCTTCAGAGTGGTTGGTGGGTCACGTCGTCTATAAACAGCCCTTTTCAATCTATCCCAGGTATGTTGGATAGGGTGCATGTGAACATGCTGGCCACTCTAGTTGAGTGATATCGTTGTCCTGAAAGAAGATGTGCACGATGGGGCCGCGAATTGTCGTCCATGAAGACAAATGCCTTGCAAATATACTGCCGATATCGTTGTTCTATCGGTCGGAGGATGGCATTCACATAGCGTACAGCCGTTACGGCGCTTTCCATGACCACCAGCGGCGTACGTCAGCCCCACATAATGCCACTCCACAACAGCGGGGAACCTCCTCCTGTCGGCCTCTGTGGCCGAGCGGTTCTAGGTGCTTCAGTCTGGAACCGCTCTGCTGCTACGGTCGCAGTTTCGAATCCTGCCTCGGGAATGGATGTATGTGATGTCCTTAGGTTAGCTAGGCTTAAGTAGTTCTAAGTCTAGGGGACTCATGACCTCAGATGTTAAGTCTCATAATGCTTAGAGCCATTTGAATCATTTGAACCTCCACCTTGCTGCCCTCGCTGGACAGCATATCTATGGCGTTCAACCTGACTGGGATGCCTCCAAACACGTCTCCGACGATTATTTGGTTGAAGGCATATATGGCACTCATCGGTGAAGAGAACGCGATGCCAATCCTGAGCGGTCCATTCGGCATATTGTTCGACCCATCTCTACCTCGCTGTATGGTGTAGTGGTTGCAAAAATGGACCTAGCCATGGACGGCGGGAGTGAAGTTGCGCATCATGTAGCCTATTGTGCACCGTTCGAGTCGTAACATGACGTCCTGTGGCTGCACGAAGAGCGTTATTCAACATGCTGTTAGTGTTCCTCCGAGCCATAATCCGTAGGTAGCGGTCATCCACTGCAATAGTAGCCCTTGGGCGGCCTGAGCGAGGTATGTCATTGGCAGTTCCTGGCTCTTTGTATCTCTGCCGTGTCCAAACATCATCACTTTGGTTCGCTCCGAGACGAATGAAGACTTTCCTTGTTGAGAGCCCTTCCTGGCACAAAGTAACAATGCGGACGCGATCGAACCGCGGTATGGACCGTCTAGGCGAGGTTGAACTACAGACAACACGAGCCGAGGACCCCCTTCCTTGTGGAATGATTGGAACTGATCGGCTCTCGGACCCCCTCCGACTAACAGACGCTGCTCATGCATGGTTGTTTACATCTTTGGGCGGGTTTAGTGACATCTATAAAAAGTCAAAGTTCATGTGTCTGTGATACAATATCCACATTGAACGTCTATCCTCAGGAGTTCTGGGAACCAGGGTGATGCAAAACTTTTTTGATGTGTGTATAAGTACACAAAACAGCAGATACTGGTCTGGTGAAAACCTCCTTATCGTCCACAAGACACCTCTGCATGATGTGTGGTGTGTGGTGTGCAGTGTCAACTTTCAGAATCGTTAGCCCGTCTTAGAAAACATTTCGTTTACATCCACTTACGACTGAAACGTTCAGCGAGAGAGGTTGTTTCGCTGCAGTAAGTATTTTTTGTTCTGTATTTTGGTTTCTGTTACCAAAAAAGGACGTGCTCGCTCATTTTACAGTTTCTGGTCAGGAATGAAGGGAGATTAACGAATTAACCAATATACCCGAAAGGTCTTCTGGGTTTGTAGTTAAATAAGCCAACTATCAGCAGTAGCCGGAAGACAGTAAGATTCTTATTTCGTCATGAAACTTACCCTTATTTTGTGTCTCCTGTACAACAATATTGCAAAATTTGACAGGAGCGTGAAAGGAAGGAATTGTCACGAATTCGTGAACTCTCATACACGGTAAAAGATTAGCAGCAAGTGTTTCCATAGAGCCAAATGTAGTGGTGAAACCGACTCATTAAGCTGCAAGAGAAGTGGTTGGAATGAGAATCTGCGCCCTCAGACACAACTGCACGGGTCACTGAAGGAGATGGTGCAACAGCGAGAAATGGTAGTTGTAGAAATAACTTTAGGAAATAAGCCCTCTGCAGTAGTCTTAGCAGGCCTGCAAGACATCTTCCAATCGCCAATTCATGTTGCAGAATGTAAATAAATATCAAAAGCATAATTTTTGTAAGTAGGCTATTTAGGTTTTTAGGCTGGTGACGCCATGTAGCGCTCTGTAATAAAATCTGTGGCTGGTTGGACTCATTGTTGGATTATTCGCTTGTGTAGTGTTGGGCAGTTGGATGTGAACAGCGCGTAGCGTTGGGCAGTTGGAGGTGAGCCGGCAGCAGTGGTGTATGTGGGGAGAGAGATACCAGAGTTTTGGTATGTTAATAAGAACGGACGATCTGGACGTGTGTCCGTCAGAAAAAGGAAATTTGTCAAAATAGATGTCAAGAATTTATATATATATATATATATATATATATATATATATATATATATATATATATATATATATATATACTATGACTTTTGAACACTATCAAGGTAAATACATTGTTTGTTCTCTATCAAAATCTTTCATTTGCTAACTACATGCCTATCAGTAGTCAGTGCCATCAGTAGTTAGAATCTTTTATTTTGCTGGCAGTATTGGCGCTCGCTGTACTGCAGTAGTTCGAGTAACGAAGATTTTTGTGAGGTAAGTAATTCATGAAGGGTGTAGTTGTCGTTAGATAACGTAGAAGTTTACCAGCACAGCCTTTCTTTACATTCAAAAGGGAAGTTTCATATTTCTTTACATTCAAAGGGGAAGTTTTATTTTCAAAGTGTCAGAAGGCAAAAACCTTCCAATATTACAATTCATTAACCTTCTTGTTACCAAGACCAATGTAAAAAGACGCTCTTCGGAACTATGGTTAATCACATGCTTGATACTCCAATGAATACAACGGAAATACATAAAGAAATAAATTATAAAATAAATTTCCTCCAGTAATGGGTACAGTCCTGCTGTAATAGATAAAATACTTCATACAGCAATTGCTAAACAACTGCAAACAAGAGAACTGCATTTGTAAGCCTACCTTACCAACCTTATTCAGACATACGAAATAGGAATAAGCTTTTCAGCATTAATAAAATACAAAACAAAATTACCCACAGTGTGCAAAACACTATGCAACAATACCAATCGCAGTTCAATTTTTGACTCGTGTCTAAGCTTTTATTGCCCACAGACTGTTTGAAACCGCACAACAAGATTCAAAAAGCACACGAATGCACTTCGTTTTAACAACCTGAACAAATCCGGTTTTGCAACACATCCTTCTTTACACAGCCATTTTCATTACAGTGTAGATCAGAACCTCCAGGTAACGCATGGTTATAGTTCAAGTGCAGCTTCTAGCGTAGTGTGGACTGTAATTATAGGATGGCAGTGAAACTTAGTAGATATATTAATGTGTTAATGCAGAACCAATTTGCGCTCGAAAAAATTTAGTTCCAATTTTGGCCTCCAAGCGCAAATCTGGTGCTGGGCGCTATTTGTATGATATCCAAGTTATTATTTGACAAGCTATAACGTGAGTGAGAAGTGTAGCTATCGAGAAGAGGGACAGAGAGGTGATAGTGAAATTGTTTTATGTGAACGGCAGCAGTGACAGTGTTGCACAGAGAGATTATCGGCGAACGAAAGGTCTGAAGAGAGGCCCAAAGCCACTGAATGGTTTAAGGAAGATGATAACGAAATTCAAAAACGCGGCGGCTGAGGTTGGTGTGGTATCTGAAACAGGTAGGCGCTCTATCCCGCTGGAAGTTATTCATCTACATCTACATAGATACTCCACAAATCACACATAAGTCCCTGGCAGAGGGTTCATCGAACCAACTTCGCAATAATTCACTTTTATCCCAATCTCTAAGAGCGCGCGGAAGAAACGAACACCTGTATCCTTCCGTGCGATCTCTGATTTCCCTTATTTTATTATGATGATCGCTTCTCCCCATGTAGGTCGGAGTCAACAAAATATTTCCGCATTTGAAAGAGAAAGTTGGTGATTGAAATTTGGTGAGAAGATTTCGCTGCAACGAAAAAAGTCGTTGTTTTAATGATGCACACGCCAAATCCTGTATCATATCCGTGACACTCTCTCCCCATTTCTCGATACTACAAAACGTGCTGCTCTTCTTTGAACTTTCTCGATGTACTCCGTTAATCTTATCTGCTAAGGCTTCCACACCGCGCAGCAGTACAAGCATAGTATGCGCAGTCCCTTTAGTAGATCTGTTACATGTACAAAGTGTTCTGGCAAGAAAACGCAGCCCTTGGCTTGCCCTCGCCATGCATTTTCTATGTGTTCTTTCCAGTTTAAGTTGTTCGTATTTGTAATTCCTAGGTATTTCAAAATTTTAAACATGGCTGAAACAGCAACTGTTGCCGGCCGGAGTGGTTCAAATGGCTCTGAGCACTATGGGACTTAACATCGATGGTCATCAGTCCCCTAGCACTTAGAACTACTTAAACCTAACTAACCTAAGGACAGCACACAACGCCCAGTCATTAAGAGGCAGCGGCCGGAGTGGCCGGGCGGTTCTAGGCGCTGCAGTCTGGAACCGCGCGACCGCTAAGGTCGCAGGTTCGAATCCTGCTTCGGGCATGGATGTGTGTGATGTCCTTAGGTTAGTTAGGTTTAAGTAGTTCTGAGTTCTAGGGGGCTGATGACCTCAGCAGTTAAGTCCCATAGTGCTCACAGACATTTGAACCATTTGAACAGCAGCTGTTGAAAATCTTCATGGTAAATAATAACAGCCAAACAGTTGCGGGATAAAGATTTATTTAAATCCTTGACCACGCTTTCAGTATATCTAAATATACCTTCATCATAAGCAAAACTACACCTGAACAGGAAGAAACCTTCATTAGCAGAAAACTTAGCACCATAACTGAGTAGAAGAAAAATTCTTTTCTTTCTTGCATTTAAATTCCCCATAGGGGCGGGCTGGCAGTAGCATATGCGCTCCTCTTCAGCCGAAAGACATACAACATAATACATTTAAAAATAACATAAAGGAGAAAATGTGGTGTACACAGATATAAAAAAATGGGGAACTTTATGAAAGACAATAGACAAAAAGGGGGAGACTGCAAACTGTAGATAAAAACAGTAAAAAAGTAGCGCACACAAGAAACCACACACTGGGACAATTAAAAGAACACAAGGCGAAGTATGACGGGAGCATAAAAGTATCGACGGACGGCGTAGCACATAACAATCACAGACAGTAACACTACGTACAAGTCCAGCACACAAATTCACAGCTCTCAACGCACAACCGGCGGTGGTGGCCGAGCGGTTCTAGGCGCCCAGTCCGGAACCGCGCGACTGCTACGGTCGCAGGTTCGAATCCTGCCTCGGGCATGGATGTGTGTGATGTTCTTAGGTTAGTTAGGTTTAAGTAGTTCTAAGTTCTAGGGGACTGAGACCACAGCTGTTAAGTCCCATAGTGCTCAGAGCCATTTGAACCAATCTCAACGCACAGGAGAACAGCACGAAGCATAACACTGACGTAGCACACTGATGATAAATTTTTTTTTCTTTATTGTATTTCAATTCCCCATGGGGGCGGGCTGGCAGCAGCATAGGCGCTGTTCTTCAGCCGAAAGACATAGAACAAAACAATAGAAGACATTTAAAAACAGCAAAGGAGAGAATAAGGTGAACATAGATATATAAAAGGGGGAACATCATGGAAGGCAATAGACAAAAAACGGGGTGACTGTAAAGTGGAGATAAAAAACTGTTTAAAAGTAGCACACACAAAAAGTCACACACTGCGACGGTTAAAAGAACACAAGGTACAGTACGACAGGAGCATACAGGTAGCGACAGATGGCATAGCACATAACGTAACACTGACGGCGAACCTCAAGACAGTACACAATTAAAACCACACCTCTAGACGCACACGAGAAACAGCACTAAACACAACACTGATGTGGCACACTGATGATCAATACAGAGGATCTGCCAGGCACTAGGAGATGAGTGAGACCTGAAGAAGGGAGGAAGGGGAAGAGATGGGGGAGGTGAGCGGGGGGGCGCACGGAAGAGGGTCAGGTAGGGAGGGATGTGGGAAGGAGAGAGGCAAGTATGGGGTGCAGGGTCTCAGGGGAGGGGGGGACGGAGGAAAATCCGCTCTGGGAGAAGGAGGAAAGAGGAAAAGGGGGCCCGGGGGAGGGGGGGCTGAACAAGGCCAGGTTATAGTTGGAAGGAAGGGTAGATGTCACATGTCACGGCGAAGTTCGTCATCCGGGAGGGGGAGGCGTTGGAAATTGCCCTGATGAAGGAGATGGAGGGTGTGGAGGTGGAGAGAGGGAGGGATACAGCGATAGAGGCGCGGCAACGGGCAGGGGGTGGAGAGGAAGGAGGAAACCAGAGGGTGGGGGGGGGGGTCAAGCCTGCGAACAATGTAAAGGATGCGGAGATGTTGGAGGAACAGGAGGAGGTGGGGGAAGGGGATCAGTCCATACAGGAGCCATGTGGGGGAAGGAAGGCGGATACGGAAGGCAAGGCGGTGTGCATGGCGTTCAAGGATTTGGAGGGCCTTGTAAAAGCGGGTGGGGGCGGAGATCCAGGCATAACAGAGGATAGGACAGATGAGGGATTTGTAGGTGTGGAGGATGGTAGAAGGATGCAATCCCCATGTCCGGCCAGACAGGAGTTTCAGCAGGCGGAGGCGGGAATGGGCTTTCTGCTGGATGGTCAGGAGATGAGGGATCCAGGTGAGGTGCCGGTCAAGGATGAGGCCAAGGTATTTCAGGGTGGGGGTGAGTTGGATAGGACGACCATAAAGGGTGAGGTAGAAATCATGGAGGCGAAAGGAGCGAGTAGTGTGGCCTATGATGATTGCCTGGGTTTTGGAGGGGTTGAGACGGAGGAACCACTGGTTACACCAAGTGGTGAACTGGTTAAGGTGGGTTTGGAGGGTACATTGGGACCGTTGAAGGGTAGGATAGAGAGCCAGGAAGGCGGTGTCATCAGCATATTGGAGAAGGTGGACTGGTGGGGGTGGCTTGGGCATATCAGCTGTATACAAGAGATAAAGGAGAGGGGAGAGGACAGAACCCTGAGGGACGCCAGCCGTGGGATAAAAGATACGGGAGTTGGTGTTGTGGAGGGTGACATAGGAAGGACGGTGCGAGAGGAAGGAAGCCACCAGACGGACAAAATTGATAGGCACGGTGAAGGTTTGGAGTTTAAAGAGGAGACCAGGATGCCATACACGGTCATAGGCATTTTGGAGGTCAAGAGAAACAAAAATGGTGGAGCGACGGGAGTTGAGCTGGAGGGACAGGTGAACAAGGTTGAGGAGTTGGTCGTCAGCAGAGAAGGAGGGTCGGAAGCCACACTGGGTAAGGGGGAGGAGGTGGTGTTGAGCAAGGTGCTGATGGATACGGTGGGAGAGGATGGATTCAAAGACCTTACTGAAGACGGAGGTGAGGCAGATGGGACGATAGGAAGAGGCGGCGGAAGGGGGTTTGTTGGGTTTGAGGAATAAGACGCGGGAGGTCTCCACAGGTCAGGGTAGAAGCCAGTAGAGAGGACGACATTATAGTGATGGGCGAGGACAGTCAGGAAGGAATAGGGGCTCTGATGATAAAAAACACATATAGCTTTAAGTAACCATGAAAATTAGCAAAGTATTACAAGCACAAAAACTTTTAGTCACTTACTAAAATCACATCCTGTAGTGGAGATACATAACAGTCGTGCCAAAGGTGTCGTCAATAGTTAAAATTAAGATATCACCTCCATCTGTACAGCATAATTATGAAGAGGTCGTCGATTCGAACACGGCATATTATCAGTACTCAGCCTGTGAACTAGCGTGAAGAGGGTGTGGAAGCCCTAGGGGAGACAGTTCCACTGAGAGAGGGCACTTGTGGTATGCGCGAGGTACTCGCGCACATTAAAACCTAGGGATACATACTCATGTGCATCAAAATTTTAAAGGTTATGCTAATTCAAACGCTCTGTCTTAATAAATAAAACAAATCAGAACCATTTAAAACACCTACATACAATAGAAAATATGAAACCGGTTTGCCTGTGTCCTTGTCACGCTGGTGAAGCTAGCGCTAAGGAACACATCTAACGAGAGAGGGCACTAGCGTAATGGGCGAGAATCTCTCGCAAATTAAAGACTAGGATGCATACTAGCGAAAATGAACAAAATGTTGTAGTAAGTCGAAACCATCTGTCGTCGTGAATAAAAAACATAACAGAATCATTTAAACCACACATACACATCGAAAACCGCGAGCAACAAACATCAACAATACGTGAAATCCCAACAAGACAGGAAACGAGCATCTCACCAGCATAAACAGACAAAAAAACTAGCTTCTAGCCAGCCAGACTACATTACGTTAGAGCAAGAAGGGGTCTGAAACTACCGGAAAAAAATTTTTATAAGCTCATACCATACATGATATGATTTTTATGTGAAATTCGTAATAATCTCGATACCTTCAACAATGCTACGTTATAGGACTTTGGTGAATATTTACCGCAACAGTATTATTTGTGATGTTTGAGTCATATGTTACATTTAAAGCATAATCGTTTCAGTACTTGCAGCTACGTTTCTGATAAATGGTATTATCATATTTACTCGTTTAGTGCAGGAGAAACGTAAACAAATAATAAATTATTACAAGATTTTCTGCTCCTAAAGGATGTGGTGTGAATGTTTAGTTGCTGTTTACGTTTTGATGAAAGCATTAACAATCAAGAAAAAGCAATGTTGAAGGCAAGTAGCTGCATTTGTGTATAATATTAGGACGCAGAGAATGTCTTAGGTTGATGGACTACACCACTGATAAAATTGAAACTGAAGTTTTCATACTGTCAAACTGTACCGAAATCAGCTATCAGGAATGTAATTGCACCATTTGCTATGGAATACAGACGAATCGTTTTATAGAAGAATAATTTATTTCAGTAATCACAGATTCTTCCAATCCTATGGGTTTCAAGCCGGTTCTTTTACTTGTTTCTGTCATGAGCCTTCTCGATCAGCTTCAGTACTTCGCCGTATTGTTATCATTTCCTTCTTTCTTTCTTTATGTATTAGGCGTTTGCCAATGACGTCCTCTTGTCCAGTGTCTGTATTTTCCGCCGTTGTTATTTGATCTGTCAGCTCTTTCTTGAATCTGCCTATTGATCTTTTCCCTATTGGCCGAGAATTTCTTACTAATCCAGGTATTGTATTTTCATTTATTCTTATGACATGTTCTCTTACTTCAATCACTTTGATCCGTTCATTTGGCTTTTAAGTCATTGTTATTGTCTGACTGTTGCGCCCCTTATAAAATGAGACCCTTTGTAGGTATCTGCTCTTCTTAAAACACTAATTTTCGCAGCTTGTATTCCTTCTCCATTTTCAATTTTCAGTGTCCAAGTCTCACTGCCATAAAGTGTAGATGATGTTGACATTTTTGTTGAACTTTATTTTGGTTCTTTTCTTACCATTTAATTCAATGTTATGTACATGATCCTAAATTAAACTTTTAATTTTTTCGGTATGTCTTTTCCGTTTTAAAGGAGATAGCATTCTGAATCCATTCAGTCTATTTTCTTATTAAGTACAATTTGGCCTGAGACCAGATATTCCCTTTCAAAAACCATGACTTTTGATTTTGGGTCGAGACAAGCTATATTTATTCGTTATATTTAGTTAGTAAACGGCTTTGTGAAACGTGTCCTCGCAATCAGCTACAAGAATTTGATCGTCAGAAAAGAGTTTTGCCGTTAGATATTTTACTTGGTTGAAGTTATGAGTGTAAAACTATTTTTTTGCCATTGTCTCGATACGGATATTTGAAAGTATCGGAGACAAACTGAGCTCTTATCGCAAGTCTAAATTTGTTATTACTTTAACATTCTCCTTTCTGGCAACGGCAGTTCCGGAGTCTTGGTTCATTTGATGGATTACTCTTAGTAAGTGGTATGGTAAGCACCCCTGTCTAGTATTTCCCGTAACATTTTCGTATCCTCATTATCAAAGGCCATCACGTAGGCAATAAATGGCAGATGATTTCTCAATTAAATTCCACGCGTTTTTCCACCGTGTGATGACAAACGTCTTCTCTGAACAGAGCCTACACTTCCTGAAGCCAGCTTCCTCCTCCAGAAATTTATTTTCTATAATTACTGCAATTTTTGTGTTATGATCTTCGAAAATACACTCCTGGAAATGGAAAAAAGAACACATTGACACCGGTGTGTCAGACCCACCATACTTGCTCCGGACACTGCGAGAGGGCTGTACAAGCAATGATCACACGCACGGCACAGCGGACACACCAGGAACCGCGGTGTTGGCCGTCGAATGGCGCTAGCTGCGCAGCATTTGTGCACCGCCGCCGTCAGTGTCAGCCAGTTTGCCGTGGCATACGGAGCTCCATCGCAGTCTTTAACACTGGTAGCATGCCGCGACAGCGTGGACGTGAACCGTATGTGCAGTTGACGGACTTTGAGCGAGGGCTTATAGTGGGCATGCGGGAGGCCGGGTGGACGTACCGCCGAATTGCTCAACACGTGGGGCGTGAGGTCTCCACAGTACATCGATGTTGTCGCCAGTGGTCGGCGGAAGGTGCACGTGCCCGTCGACCTGGGACCGGACCGCAGCGACGCACGGATGCACGCCAAGACCGTAGGATCCTACGCAGTGCCGTAGGGGACCGCACCGCCACTTCCCAGCAAATTAGGGACACTGTTGCTCCTGGGGTATCGGCGAGGACCATTCGCAACCGTCTCCGTGAAGCTGGGCTACGGTCCCGCACACCGTTAAGCCGTCTTCCGCTCACGCCCCAACATCGTGCAGCCCGCCTCCAGTGGTGTCGCGACAGGCGTGAATGGAGGGACGAATGGAGACGTGTCGTCTTCAGCGATGAGAGTCACTTCTGCCTTGGTGCCAATGATGGTCGTATGCGTGTTTGGCGCCGTGCAGGTGAGCGCCACAATCAGGACTGCATACGACCGAAGCACACAGGGCCAACACCCGGCATCATGGTGTGGGGAGCGATCTCCTACACTGGCCGTACACCACTGGTGATCGTCGAGGGGACACTGAATAGTGCACGGTACATCCAAACCGTCATCGAACCCATCGTTCCTAGACCGGCAAGGGAACTTGCTGTTCCAACAGGACAATGCACGTCCGCATGTATCCCGTGCCACCCAACGTGCTCTAGAAGGTGTAAGTCAACTACCCTGGCCAGCAAGATCTCCGGATCTGTCCCCCATTGAGCATGTTTGGGACTGGATGAAGCGTCGTCTCACGCGGTCTGCACGTCCAGCACGAACGCTGGTCCAACTGAGGCGCCAGGTGGAAACGGCATGGCAAGCCGTTCCACAGGACTACATCCAGCATCTCTACGATCGTCTCCATGGGAGAATAGCAGCCTGCATTGCTGCGAAAGGTGGATATACACTGTACTAGTGCCGACATTGTGCATGCTCTGTTGCCTGTGTCTATGTGCCTGTGGCTCTGTCAGTGTGATCATGTGATGTATCTGACCCCAGGAATGTGTCAATAAAGTTTCCCCTTCCTGGGACAATGAATTCACGTTCTTATTTCAATTTCCAGGAGTGTATTTCATATCCAATGTTGAGAAAAGAAGTGCTCCTAAAATTTTCTTTGTGGTTCTCAACTACGTTTTAAATATGGGTGTTACTATGGCTAAGTTCCAGCTTCTCGGAAATTCTTTCGTTGTCCAGCATTGTTGATGAAGAGATGGAAGCTACATTTCGTAAGGGAAATAACGCATTTGATCAGTTCGATGTTTAGGTTGTCACTTCCTGGTGTCTTCCTAGTTTTAGTTTTTCGCAGCATATTCTGAATTCTGTCATTCACATTTTATTTACACTCAGGTCTTCCTTTTCTTCAGGTGTTACAACTTGTTCTTATAAGTTTCCGTCTGCACCATACTCTTTTGTCCAAAGCGTTTTACATTAAGTTAATCATTTTGCGTTCCTTACGACTTCGATGTTCTTATTTTCTGTATCGTTATTCAGTTTGTTGTTGTTGTTGCAGTCTTCAGTCCTGAGACTGGTTTGATGCAGCTCTCCATGCTACTCTATTCTGCGCAAGATTCTTCACCTACTGCAACCTACATCCTTCTGAATCTGCTTAATGTATTCATCTCTTGGTCTCCCTCTACGATTTTTACCCTCCACGCTGCCCTCCAATGCTAAATTTGTGATCCCTTGGTGCTTCAGAACTTGTCCTACCAACCGGTCCCTTCTTCTTGTCAAGTTGTGCCACAAACTTCTCTTCTCTCCATTTCTATTCAATACTTCCTCATTAGTTATGTGATCTACCCATCTAAACTTCAGAATTCTTCTGTAGCACCACATTTCGAAAGCTTCTATTCTCTTCTTGTCCAAACTATTTATCGTCCATGTTTCACTTCCATACATGGCTACACTCCATACAAATACTTTCAGAAACGACTTCCTGACACTTAAATCTATACTCGATGTTAACAAATTTCTCTTCTTCAGAAACGCTTTCCTTGCCATTGCCAATCTACATTTTATATCCTCTCTACTTCTACCATCATGAGTTACTTTGCTCCCCAAATAGCAAAACTCCTTTACTACCGTACTTTAAGTGTCTCATTTCCTAATCTAACTCCCTCAGCATCACCAGACTTAATTCGACTAGATTCCATTATTCTCGTTTTGCTTTTGTTGATGTTCATCTTATATCCTCCTTTCAAGACATTGTCCATTCCGTTCAACTGCTCTTCCAAGTCCTTTGCTGTCTGTGACAGAATTACAATGTCATCGGCAAACTTCAAAGTTTTTATTTCTTCTCCATGGATTTTAATTCCTACTCCGAATTTTTCTTTTGTTTCCTTCACTGCTTACTCAATATATAGATGGAATAACATCGGGGAGAGGCTACAACCCTCTCTCACTTCCTTACCAACCACTGCTTCCCTTTCATGTCCATCGACTCTTATAACTGCCATCTGGTTTCTGTACAAATTGTAAATAGCTTTTCACTCCCTGTATTTTACCCCTGCCACCTTCAGAATTTGAAAGAGAGTATTACAGTCAACATTGTCAAAAGCTTTCTCTAAGTCTACAAATGCTAAAAACGTAGGTTTGCCTTTCCTTAATCTATCTTCTAAGATAAGTCGTAGGGTCAGTTGTGCCTCACGTGTTCCAACGTTTCTACGGAATCCAAACTGATCTTCCCCGTGGTCGGCTTATACTAGTTTTTCCATTCGTCTGTAAAGAATTCGCGTTAGTATTTTGCAGCCGTGACTTACTAAACTGATAGTTCGGTAATTTTCACATCTGTCAAAACCTGCTTTCTTTGATATTGGAATTATTATATTCTTCTTGAAGTCTGAGGGTATTTCGCCTGTCTCATGCATCTTGCTCACCAGATGGTAGAGTTTTCTCGGGACTGGAGATCCCAAGGATGTCAGTAGTTCTAATGGAATGTTGTCTACTCCCAGGGCCTTGTTTCGACTCAGGTCTTTCAGTACTCGTTATTCAGTAGTCCCTTATTTTATACGCAAATTCTTGTCAAATGAAATGACACATTTTCAGAGACTTAACTGGTCTCATAAAGATATGATTGCATGTATGTAGACTTAACCGGAGAGTGAAAATTTGTACCATGGCTGGGAATCAAACCCAGGTGTCCTCCTTAGTAGGCAGACGAGTTAGCCACTGAGACAGCCTGGCACAGCGGTCCACACAAATACACGGATTACCCTGGCACGCATCCCTCCTCGATCGAAACTCTCACTGACGCCCTACTCTGCTTTAAATTCTCCCCTTACACATGAACGTCTTTTTCCAAAGCTGTTTCACAGAGGAAGACTGCACTGTAGTTCCTTCTCTAGATTGTCGTACAGATGACAAAATGGTAGTTAACAAGATAGACGACAGAGGGACAGAAAAACAATTAAAATCGCTCAAAAGAGGAAATGCCGCTGGACCTGATGGGATACCAGTTCGATTTTACACAGAGTACGAGAAGGAACTTGCCCCCCTTCTTGCAGCGGTGTACCGTAGGTCTCTAGAAGAGCGTAGAGTTCCAAAGGATTGGAAAAGGACACAGGTCATCCCCATTTTCAAGAAGGGACGTCGAACAGATGTGCAGGACTATAGACCTATATCTGTAACGTCGATCAGTTGTAGAATTTTGGAACACGTATTATGTTCGAGTATAATGACTTTTCTCGAGACTAGAAATCTACTCTGTAGGAATCAGCATGGGTTTCGAAAAAGACGGTCGTGTGAAACCCAGCTCGCGCTATTCGTCCACGAGACTCAGAGGGCCATAGACACGGATTCACGGGTAGATGTGTTTCTTGACTTCCGCAAGGCGTTCGATACAGTTCCCCACAGTCGTTTAATGAAAGTGTAAGAGCATATGGACTATCAGACCTATTGTGTGATTGGATTGAAGAGTTCCTAGATAACAGAACACAGCATGTCATTCTCAATGTAGAGAAGTCTTCCGAAGTAAGAGTGATTTCAGGTGTGCCGCAGGGGAGTGTCATAGGGCCGTGGCTATTCGCAATATATATAAATGACCTTGTGGATAACATCGGAAGTTCACTGAGGCTTTTTGCGGATGATGCTGTAGTATATCGAGAGGTAGTAACAATGGAAAATTGTACTGAAATGCAGGAGGATCTGCAACGAATTGACGCATGCTGCAGGGAATGGCAATTGACTCTCATTGTAGACAAGTGTAATGTGCTGTGAGTACATAGAAAGAAAGATCCTTTATCATTTAGCTATAATATAGCAGGTCAGCAATTTGGAGCAGTTAATTCCATAAATTATCTGGGAGTACGCATTAGGAGTGATTTAAAATGGAATGACCATATAAAATTAATCGTCGGAAAAGCAGATGCCAGTCTGAGGTTTATTGGAAGGATCCTAACGAAATGCAGTCCGAAAACAAAGGAAGTAGGTTACAGTACACTCGTTCGCCCACTGCTTGAATACTGCTCACCGGTGTGGGATCCGTACCAGACAAGGTTGATGGAAGTGATAGAGAAGATCCAACGGAGAGCAGCGCGCTTCGTTACAGGATCATTTAGTAATCGTGAAAGCGTTACGGAGATGATAGATAAACTCCAGTGGAAGACTCTGCAAGAGAGACGCTCAATAGCACGGTACGGGCTTTTGTTGAAGTTTCGAGAACATAACTTACCGAGGAGTCATATGGTTCAAATGGCTCTGAGTACTATGGGACTTAACTACTGAGGTCATCAGTCCCCTAGAACTTAGAACTACTTAAACCTAACTAACCTAAGGACATCACACACATCCATGCCCGAGGCAGAATTCGAACCTGCGACCGTAGCGATCTCGCGGTTCCAGACTGTAGCGCCTAGAACCACACGGCCACTCCGGCCGGCACCGAGGAGTCAAGCAGTGTATTGCTCCCTCCTACGTATATCTTGCAAAGGGACCATGAGGATAAAATCAGAGAGATTAGAGCCCACGCAGAGGCATACCGACAATCTTTCTTTCCACGAACAATACGAGACTGGAATAGAAAGGAGAACCGTTAGAGGTACTCAAAGTACCCGCCGCCACACACCGTCAGGTGGCTTTCGGAGTATGGATGTAGATGTAGAACGGAATTACTTAGGCTCTCTGTTCTGGAACAGCCCATCAGCATCGAACGCAAGTGGCGGATCCAGCCTGAAACGTAGACACAGATACTTATACATATGAAATGACAATTTCAGAGATTTTACTGGTCTCATGCGGGTACGATTTTATGTATATGGACTGAAACAGCCACTGAAAATTTGTACCAAGGCCAGGAACTGAACCTGCGTTTCCTACTTACTAGACAGATGAGTTAGCCACCAAGCCGCCTTGGCACAAGGGTAATTAAAAGCAGACTGAGAATTTGGATGGAGGAGCGAGGCGAGCCAGGGTGATCCCCGCAGTTGTCTGAACCGCCGTTTGAAAGACGTTTAGTGGCTAACGCATATGTCTGGTAAGAAGAAGGTCCGGGTTCGATTCCCGGCCTTGGTACAAATTTTCCCTCGCCTCTTCGGTCTATATACTCAAATTTTTGTCTTCCACGAACATACCTTTCTCTTCTGGTTTGAATCTACCCTGATTCTGCTGTTGAGCTGACCTGCCAAACTGCTTCGTCTCTGTCGCTAGCCTATTGTATTTATCAGCAGTCGACGCAAACTAGGGGTATCTCTGGGCTTATAAAAAACTTGCGCTTTGTGGCGTGCGGTTAACAGAGATACTCGTGTGCGCTGATGAACTCTGCATCTCACAGCTGTGAGTGCAATGTGGCCAGTACGACGTAGCTGTCCGCAGTATAACAGAAATTCCAGCCCCAAAAGTTTCCGAACGTCACACCGAATTCGAGTGTTAATTAAAGTCCGCCCTTACAGGCCATGGAGGCCCAACGGTACCGACCGGCCGCCGTGTCATCCTCATCCCACAGGCGTCACTGGATAGAGATAAGAAAGGGAATATGGTCAGCAAATACCATTTATCAGAAACGTAGCTGCAAGTACTGAAACGATTATGCTTTAAATGTAACATATGACTCAAACATCAAAAATAATACTGTTGCGATAAATATTCACCAAAGTCCTATAACGTAGCATTGTTGAAGGTATCGAGATTATTACGAATTTCACATAAAAATCATATCATGTATGGTATGAGACCTGAAATGACTTAAGAATTCGAGAGAAAGAAGCATAATGCCAAAATTCCACAAATTCGTGCAATAACTGGAATAATTTGTCCTGTCAGAATCCATACAGCATGTACAGAGATTAAAGACAAAAATAAAACAGCAGAATACGCAACGTGGAACATCCCGCAGTTTTTGCTGAAAAAATCTATGTCCGTACTGTTCAGACCACTGTAAAGGGCAGGGCACAAGGTACTTACCATTGTACCAGTTATTAGAGTTTCTTCCCATTTCATTCGCGTACAGAGCACCAGAAAAATGTCTATTTAAAGTTTTTAACATTTTTATGCAGCGACAGCAACTGATATTGTTTAATTAAGAATATACAGCCTACAGTTGCAGGTTAACTTTATCGTTTACCTAGGTTTCAACGTTAGTAATAACGTCTTCTTCAGAACCTGCAACAAGTTAATATTATAAAGCACTAGTGAATTATGTTATATATGGTCATCCTACAGGATGCAACGTGTAGTACTTACATAAAATATTATTTAAATGTTTGACTAAAACAGGCCATGTCCTAAGTCAACTTTATAAAACTTGATGTATAACCATAAGGTTTTGTCACTTCTATTACACAAGCTGTAGAAATTCACTTTAAGCCCGTTGTATGGGCCTCTTCGAGTGACTAGAGACTGCGGAACATCTGGTGCAAATGGCTCATACACCTAAACATTTACGTGACATAGAGCTACTATATCATGAAGTTAAGGGCTATAGACTCGACACGCTTGAGGAACTACAAATTTATGCACACCTAATTACAGATAGAGGCAATTTACTGAACGATCAACTGTATCTAAAAATAGGGCATACTTCGAAGGCTTCCGGCCTGCACTGGTTTTGCAATAATTCGTAATGCATGTGACCTTTTTTTTTTCTTTATTGTATTTCAATTCCCCATCGGGGCGGGCTGGCAGCAGCATATGTGCTGCTCTTCAGCCGAAAGACATAGAAGAAACAATAGAAGACAGTGAAAAATATACAAAGGAGAGAAATGGTGAACATAGATATAAAAAAGGGGGAACATCATGGAAGGCAATAGACAAAAAATGGGCGACTGTAAAATGGAGATAAAAAACTGTAAAAAAGTAGCGCACACAGAAAGCCACACACTGCGACAATTAAAAGAACACAAGGCACAGTATGACCGGAGCATAAAAAGTATTGATGGATGGCGTAGCACATAACAAACACTGACAGCGAACCTCAAGGCAGTACACAATTAAAATCACACCTCTTGATGCACAGGAGAAACAGCACTAAACACAACACTGACGTGGCACATTGACGATGATCAAAATGGAGGATCTGCCAGGTGCAAGGAGATAAGGGAGACTGGAAGAAGGGAGGGAGGGAGGGAGGGGAAGAGAGGGGGGAGATGAGTGGGGGGCGCGCTGAAGAGGGCCAGGTAGGGACGGATGTGGGAAGGAAAGAGGCAAGTATGGGGTGCAGGGTCTCAGGGGAGGGGGGGACGGAGGAAAATCCGCTTTGGGAGAAGGAGGGGAGAGGAAAAAGGGAGCCCTGGGGAGGGGGGGACAAGGCCAGGTTATAGTTGGAAGGAAGGGTAGATGTCACGGCGAAGTTCGTCATCCGGGAGGGGGAGGAGCTGGAAATTGCCCTGATGAAGGAGATGGCGGGTGTGGAGGTGGAGAGAGGTAGAGAGAGGTAGGGATACAGCGATAGAGGTGCGGCAACGGGCGGGGGGGGGGAGGGTGGAGAGGAAGGAGGAAACCAGAGGGTGGGAGAGATCAAGCCTGCGGACAATGTAAAGGATGTGGAGATGTTGGAGGAACAGGAGGAGGTGGGGGAAGGGGATCAGTTCATACAGGAGCCGTGTGGGGGAAGGAAGGCAGATACGGAAGACAAGGCGGAGCACATGGGGTTCCAGGATTTGGAGGGCCTTGTCAAAGTGGGTGGGGGTGGAGTTCCAGGCAACACTGGATGGGACAGATGAGGCATTTGTAGGTGTGGAGGATGGTAGAAGGATGCAATCCCCATGTCCAGCCAGAGGAGTTTCAGAAAGCGGAGGCAGGAATGGGCTTTCTGCTGGATGATCTAGAGATGAGGGGTCCAGGTGATGTGTCAGTCGAGGGTGAAGCCAAGGTACCTCAGGGTGGGGGTGAGCTGGATGCGACGACCATAAAGGGTGAGGTAGAAATCATGGAAAGGAGCGAATGGTGCGGCCTATGATGATTGCCTGGGATTTGGAGGGGTTGAGACGGAGGAACCACTGGTTACACCAAGTGGTGAACTGGTTAAGGTGGGTTTGGAGGGTACATTGGGACCGTTGAAGGGTAGGATAGAGAGCCAGGAAGGCGGTATCATCGGCATACTGGAGAAGGTGGACTGGTGGGGGTGGCTTGGGCATATCAGCCGTATACAAGAGATAAAGGAGAGGGGAGAGGACAGAGCCCGAGCCCGGGGGGACGCCAGCCATGGGATAAAAGATACAGGAGTTGGTGTTGTAGAGGGTGACATAGGAAGCACGGCGCGAGAGGAAGGAAGCGACCAGACGGACAAAATTGATAAGCAGGGCGTAGGTTTGGAGTTTAAAGAGGAGACCAGGATGCCATACACGGTCATAGGCATTTTGGAGGTCAAGAGAAACAAAAATGGCGGAGCGACGGGAGTTGAGCTGGAGGGACAGAAGGTGAATGAGGTTTAGGAGTTGGTCTTCAGCAGAGAAGGAGGGTCGGAAGCCACACTGGGTAAGGGGGAGGAGGTGGTGTTGAGTAAGGATACGGTGGCAGAGGATGGATTCGAAGACCTTACTGAAAATGGAGGTGGGACAATAGGAAGAGGCAGCAGAAGGGAGTTTGTTGGGTTTGAGGAATAAGAGGATGTGGGAGGTCTTCCACAGGTCAGGGTAGAAGCCAGTAGAGAGGATGGCGTTACAGAGAGGGGTGAGGACAGCCAGGAAGGAATAGGGGCTTTCTCAAAGGTGGCGGTAGGTGACACAGTCGTGACCAGGGGCCGTGTTGCATTTGGACCGGAGGATAAGTGTAATGTCTTGTGCTGTGTTGGGAGTGTTTATGTCGGAGGGGGGCAACTGCCCCAAGTACTGGAGACTAGGAGGAAGTGGAGCGACCAAGGTATCGGCACGTTCCATGACGGTGGGGAAAAGGGAATAATCAAATTGGGGATCATCTGGGATGGAGAAGACCTCGGAAAGGTGGGAAGCGAAGTGGTTGGCCTTACTGAGGTTGTCAGGAAGGGGGCGATCGTTATGGAGAAGGGGGAAGTGGGGAGCAGAAAGGGAACCAGTAAGGCAATGGGACGCGGACCAGTACTTGGCGTTTCATTGCTGTAATGAGGTTCCGTATGTGTCGCTGTATTTGCCGGTGGAGTGTATCCCTGTCACGAGTGCGCAGGAAGGAGCGATAGAGGCGACAGGATTCATGGAGGAGGAGGAGGACAGCTTGCGGAAGGAGAGTGGGATGATGTGGGTGGATGGTTTTAGTAGGAACATAGGCCTCCACGGCGTCAGTAATTACCTTCTGAAGGAAGGACGAGGCGTAGATGATGTCTGGATGGCGATAGGTAAGACGGTGGCTTTCGACCTCGGTGGAGATGGAGTCCCAGTAGGCATCCCAGTTGGCATGGTGGTAGTCATGGACAACCCTAGGAGGAGGTGCAGGGTGCGGAGCCAGAGGGAGGCGGTGAGCAGACCTTATGGTGAGAAGGACAGGGAGGTGATCGCTACCTGTGGGGTCAAGGATGGTGATGGCGATAAGCCCAAGGAGGTTGGCGGAGGCAATGACAACATCAGGGGTGGTGTCACTTTTGGGTCAGGTGTGCTGGGGAAGGGGAACAAGGTTACTTTGGAGAGGAACTGATGCCACCACCGAAGGGCGGCAGGAGTGCGGCTATGGATGTTGAGGTTGGCAGCAATCACATAGGTGAAGAAGGTGCGGTCAATGTGCGAGATGAAGTCATAAGGAAGAGGAGCAGTGAAGCGGACATAGATGGTGGCACAAGTAATGGTGAGGCAGGGGATGAAGACGCTAAGGATAATGTGTTCAGTGGGGTCATTGAGGAGAGGTTGTGGCCAGACAGGGATATGCTTAAGGTGGCCAATCACGACGCCACCCTGCGCATGAGGACCAGGAGCATCAGTGCGGTGGAGGATATAGGGAGAGGTGCAGATAGAATGGTGGGGCTGGAGGAAGGTGTCGACCTGGTAGTGGGAGAGGGTGTGCATGAGGAGGTATTTGTTGGAGCGGAAGGAGCGAATGTTCTGGAAGAGGATGCGATACTCGCGCCGTGCCATAGCGGGAAGGAGGGGGAGAAGAGAGGGAAGAGGCTTAAACTAGGGTGTCGATGCGGGTGAAGGTGAAGTGGGCTTCGTTGTGGGAGTAAGTGGCGAAGGTGTTCAGGTGGAAGCGAGCGGCAAGGGAGATTTGTTGGAAGGTGTGGGGGTGCTGAAAAGGGTGAATGTTTTGCAGTACAACAGTAACAACTGGATGATGTCCTCGGTCGTGGGGGGTGGACGGAGGGAATTGTTGGGATGGACAGGGGGATCAATAGGACGAACAGGGACTGTAAGCTCAGTGGTGGCTGGAGGGGGCTTAGCTTTACACTTGTGGGAATAGGTGGGATGGGGGCCATTGCAGGTGTTACAGGAAGGAGGAGCAGCGAGGTTGGGGCAGTTCTTAAGACAATGGGAGGTCTTGCAATGGGGACGGGTGGGGAGGTTTTTGCAGTTGGGAGTCAGGTGGTCATTCTACATCAGGCACCGCTGGCAATGGTAGGATTGGGGAGGGGTTTGGAGGATTCAACAGGGTGGCGACGGTGGTATATCAGGGCACCCTGGGTGAGTAGATGGTCAATGGAAAGGGGAGACTCAGAGAAGACCTGCATGAGGTAGGTGGGACCAGAGGCATTGTGGATAACGGTGGGCAGAGCGGATTTCCAGGTCTGGGTGGGAGTTCAGTTCTGCCAACACTTCATCCTCCGTTATCACCGGGCTGAGCTTGGTCATCACAGCGGTGTAGGTAGGGGGGACGGGGAGGCTGGGGCTGACGAGGAGTGGAAGCGGAAAGGAAGGGTGTCAGATAGGTGTGGAGGCCAAACATAACTCGTGGGTGTTTACGGAGGAGGTCCTTGTGAAAGGATGGGGACGGGGACTCGATAAGAACTGAGTCCCTGCGGGGAATGAGTTGGGAGATGGGTGCACCAGGTAAGTACTTTCGTATTTCCACGGTGAGGGTACGATCATCGAGGAACTTAGGATTGGGAGTTGACAGGGCAAAGGTATGGAGGGTGGGGGCCGGGGTATGGGTGGCTGGAGGAGAGGTGGTATCCATGGAGACGATGGGAGGAGGGGGCGGAGGTGGTGACCTTTTGTGGGAAGTGGCGGGAGCAGAGTCGGTAATGACGCGCTTTTGGGGTTTTTTTGGAGACTGGAGGCCGGGAGGAGGGGAGAGGGACGGGGAGGAGAGGGAGGTGGCAGGTGGCAGATCCCTGTGGCATAGTGGAGGTGCCAGGAGAAGCAGCCGGTTCAGTGGTGGCGACGGTGGCTTGGCGCGATGTGTTGTGTGCGGGAGATGCAGATGACGAAGTGACGGGGTGGGTGAGAGAGGGGATCTGACCACCTGAGGGGTGGCAGCAGAGGCGGCAACAGAGGTGTATGTAAGGGTGGGGGTAGTAGTGGGAGCTGTTGAGGGTGTGGAGGCTGGAGGAAGGGTGTAGATGTGGGGGTATACAGCAGGGGAGGAGATAGGGGGATGGGTAAGTGGGGGAAGGGGAGGTGAGGTGTAATGAGGGAGGCCAGGGGGCGGCACTCCAGGAAGTGACTGTGGAAGAGGGGGAGGGGGAGGTGTAGATGACAGTGGAGGATGGATGGATGGGCAGGAGGCGACGGCGGCGGCATGGGCGGCGAGCAGGCAGGCAGGCGGATGGGCGACGAACAGCTACAGCAGCGAACGGCGGGCGGGCGGGCAGACAGACACACCGACAGACAGACAGACACAATCTTTGAAGACGTAGATTCCACCCTGAGAGTAGCCCAGGCTTTGCAATTTGACGCTTTCGAAGGAGGGGATCCAACCCTCTAGATTGCATGTGACCTCACAGTTTCTGTAATAATAGATCCTTTCCTACAGATGTTCATACGAGACTTGTTGGTCAGTTTAGAAGGCTCTGTACGAGAATGTAAAACGTAGTCACGCTGGATACTGTAATTAACTTACAATAGTAAAATATAAAATTAATTCATAGCAAAAAGGTTATTTGACACGTGTGTAATAAGAGTTTGATTCTATACATCTCGCGCATGCGCGCCACCCTCTGTGAGGCAGACCGCGAAGCCCTTGCGGTCTGCAGTCTCTAGTCACACGACGAGGCCCATACAATGGGCTTAAACTGAATTTGTTTTATAGAAGTGACAGTACCTTATGGTGATGCATATTATATTTTATGTAAGTACCACACATTGCATCCTGCAGCATAACCATATCTAATATAATTTACAAGCACATTATAATATTAACTTTTTGCATATTCTGACCTTACCTCGGTCTTCAGCAAGGTCCTGGAATCCATCCGCACCTGACGCATCCACCAGCATCTCCGTCAGCACTGCCTCCTTCCCATTACCCAGTGTGGCTTTCGGCTGTCCTTCTCTTCCGATGACCTTCTCCTTCACCCCCACTCATCTCCTCTCCAAACAGCTTAATTCCTGTCGTTCTGCTATCTTCCTCTCCCTTGACCTTGAACGAGCCTATGACCACGTGTGGCATTCCGGTCTCCTCTTCAAGCTCCAAACCTTCGCCCTTCCTTTTAATTGTGTGCGTCTGATCGGCTCCTTTCTTTCCCACCGTCCTTCCTACGTCACTATCCACAACATGGATTCCTACACCTTTTTCCCCTCCGCTGGTGTGCCCCAGGGCTCCGTCCTCTCCCCTCTTCTGTACCTCTTGTATACGGCGGAAATGCCGCCACCTTCACCTCCCCATTCACCTTCTCCAGTACGCCGATGACACTGCTTTCCTTGTCCTTGCCCCCACCCTGCAGCGCTCCCAACACCTTCTCCAATCCCATCTTGACCGGTTCACCGCTTGGTGCAACCAGTGGTTGCTTAAGGTCAATCCTGCCAAATCCCAGGCGATCATAGTAGGCAAAACCACTCCTTCCATCCACCTCCTCGATTTCTACATCTCCATCTATGACTGTCCTATCGCCCTCACCCCACCCTTAACCCTAGCATTACCAACGTATTTTTTGTTACATGTAATACCAACGGGGGGGCCTCAAAGGCCCATAAAGAATACCACAATTTATTTTATCATAAATCAAGTTTATTTACTTCTGATACCTCTAATAACAATTCAAAATGCTTAGACATTGTTTTTGTATACTAGATAATAAAAGCTGTTATTATAATAGGAATAAAATGAACAAATCACGAGATTCAGTTTATATATTTTTTGGAATAATGTTTCAAAATAGTGTTTTCTTATAAAAACGACTTTTTTAATTCGATACACTACATGAAGCAAACAAAATTTACTGTCTCATTCTGCAACGCATTTTTCACACAACACTGTCTTCCTGCAGTGTTTCCCACAGACGTGTTTGTGGCACTGAGAGCAGGTAACAGTTGACTTTCCCAGCTTGTTGTACTTGATCTTTTTAGATGCAGCTTCTTGGCAGCATAGGTGGCACCGTCCACGTGTTCCTGGTTCTGCTGTTGAGGATGATGGTTCTACAGAGCAGCTGAGCTTCCGTTGTGTGATGCTTTCCATTGCCATTATTACTGGCTTCTGAAGTCCATACAAATTTTGTGCCCATTTATCTACTTGAGATCTTATTAGTTCGAGACCTAAGTTAGTGATAAAAACTCTTCTGCGGTTTAGCAAATTCTTTTTCCAATTCGGAAAGTTGAGGAGGAAGAGTGAATATGCATTTATTGCTGCTATGTCAATGAGTGTGTAGAAGAGGGACAAAGGCCATCTTCTTGTTCCTCTCTTTGTGCTGTAGTGTCTTGCCATCTGGTCTATGGTGTCCACGCCTCCCTTTGTAGAATTATAAAAAAGATTTATGTTAGTCTTTTTTGAGTCTTCATTCAACACCCCTTCTGAGTGATAAGTTGAAAGCATCAACAGCAGTCGTTTTGGCTTTTCGCGGACTAGCGTTGATGCAAGAGTAACTGGTGGCCTCTGTGTCTGAGGGTCAGTATAAGCAAAGATGGAAGAGTGTAAACTGCGGCCAGTTGTAGTCTTCAGCTCTTCAGGTATGTGTCGTCTGTTAGACTGTAGGGTGCCAACAAGTGTGAGGTGAAAATCATTCCATAGAGTCTCAGCAAGCTCCACTGAAGTATAGTACCGATCTGTGGTAACATTACGGCCTGATTTTTCAATAGGTTTTATTAGTCTCTTTACAATTTCCATCGGTCCATTTGAATGCTGTGTATTTCCTGACTTGCCTGTATAGATGTCCATGCTGATCACATATCTAGTCTCAGAATCAGACAGCATTCGAATTAGAATGCCGTATTTTCCAGGTTTTTCTTTTAGAAACACCTTGAATGGACAGCGACCACGGAACAAAGACAACATCTCATCCACTGTTGTATGTAGACCAGGAATGAAATACAATGGAAGTGAAGAATTGAAGCTTTCAAAAATTTCCCTCATTGGAGCAAACTTGTCAGTCTGGCGACGAATTTCTCTTGTGTTCTTATCATCAAACCTCAATATTTTAGTCAATTCGAAAAATCGGGTCCGACTCATTGATCCATAGTACACTTGTCGGCCCTGAAGCAAAGACCATAAATCTTGGACAGGTATCTTATTGTCATGATTTGAACCCATGATTAGCAAGAGTCCTATATAACAAAATAACTCATCTTCATCTGTGTGCTGAATACCTAGTCGAGAAGCCTCTTCATTTGAGTGTAGTTTTATTAGATTCATAATTTGAGGTGTAAAAAAGAGCTCTATAGCCTCTTTCGGAGACGCAATTCTTCCTTGTTGTCCTAGCCCCATTCTTTCTCGCACTATATTTTGTACAGAACGGCGATATTGTCGAGATGGCTTCGTAATATACTCTCGTCCACTTTTTGCAATGAATTTATCACATTCCGTATCATTATCATCTGGTGGATTGGCTTCAACCTCATCTTCATTCTCAGACGATGAATCAGTTCTAATTTCTTCCACATCATCATCCACTTCACTTTCCTCTAAATCTGATTCGTTCAAAACTTCTTCTAGCACTCTTTCAATGGAACTATCACGTAAACGATGTCTACTCATGTTGCTGGTTCAACAGCAGCAGAAACACTGAAAATAACAATGGTCCGCTTCATAATAATATGTCTGAATGCAACAATGCCAAAATTCGTTTCATGGTAAGAATTTGAAACGACAGACTCAACCTCGTAAATCTTTCCTTGCTATTACCAACGGGTGGGCTTCTAAGGCCCACAGAGAATTAAATCAAGTAAATGAATTTTAATTACATTTTTATTCCGAAATTCTGTATGACTCAATAGTACATTCAATAACGAACAATTACCTTTGCTTTCAAGTTCATATATCAAAGGGTGTGGATACAACATAGAAAAACTGAGTCAGTGGGCCTACGAGGCCCCCCTGTTGGTAATGCTAGGGTTAAGTACCTTGGTGTCACCCTTGACCGTCGCCTCTCCTGAACCCTCCACCTCCGGACAATCCAAGAATCCAAGCCAAGGCATGCTCCCACCTCTGTTTCCTCAAACTCCTCTTCGCCCGAACTTGGGGTCTGGACCCCTCTACCATCCTCCATACCTATCAATCCCTCATTTGCCCTATCCTTTGCTATGCCCACACTGCCTGGATCTCTGCTCCCCATACCTTTTACAAATCCCTTCAGATCCTGGAACGCCATGCTCTTCACGTCGCCTATCGCATTCGTCTCCCCTCCCACACGCGGATCCTGTATGACCTAATTCCCTTCCCCCACCTCCTCCTTTTCCTTAAATGGATACGGATCCTCTATACCTCCTGCAAACTCGATCCGCCTCACCTACTGATCTCTCCCATCCTCTCCCGCCTCCGTCTGCTGCCGCACCTGTATTTCCACATCCCACCTGCTCTCCATCTCTCCACTCTCCACACCTTCTCCCAAGGTCGCTTCCGCCAGCTCCCCCTCCCTGATGATGCCCTCCTCCCCTCTATCTACCCCTCCTACCGACTTTGATCCTCCCTCCCTCTTCCTGCGTTTGTTTCCTTTGGGCACCCTTTCTCCCTTCTCTCTCCCTTCCCTCCCTCCTCCCTTTCTCCCCACTCCTCCCCCGAGCTTCCCCTCCAGCCCTTCCTCCGTTCCTACTACCGTCTCCTCCACCATTGGCATCCTTGCTCGCCCCTCTCCCTCCCACTCCCCCTTCTTCCCCTCTTGGCAGGTCCCAGGACTCGTACACGCTATGTGGACATTCGCGCGCCGGAGATCATCGAGATCATCGCCATCAGTTTCGCGTGTGTGTGCCGTCGTTTTGTGTTTTCTAGTGTCCGCCGTCACGCTCATACGTTCACCTGTGCCGTCAAATTCATCAGTGTTATGTGCGCCGTATCAACATGTTTTCAGTGTCGTTATTGTCGAGTGTGAACGGCTCCGTGTTTTTTGTATTTCTGTGTCCACTATTTTTTGGCCATCATTGTGTATATTCTGGATCTTCTTTCTGTGTTCTATCATTGTCAACACTAAGGCTGAAGAGCGGTGTAGCATGCCGCTGCCAGCCTACCTGATTGTACAGGTATAAAAATAACAATAAAGAGAAAAAAAGGTTCTGAAGAAGACGTTATTACTAACGCTGAAACCTAGTTAAACGATAAAGTTAACCTGCAACTGTAGGCTGTATATTCTTATATATACACTCCTGGAAATTGAAATAAGAACACCGTGAATTCATTGTCCCAGGAATGGGAAACTTTATTGACACATTCCTGGGGTCAGATACATCACATGATCACACTGACAGAACCACAGGCACATAGACACAGGCAACAGAGCATGCACAATGTCGGCACTAGTACAGTGTATATCCACCTTTCGCAGCAATGCAGGCTGCTATTCTCCCATGGAGACGATCATAGAGATGCTGGATGTAGTCCTGTGGAACGGCTTGCCATGCCATTTCCACCTGGCGCCTCAGTTGGACCAGCGTTCGTGCTGGACGTGCAGACCGCGTGAGACCACGCTTCATCCAGTCCCAAACATGCTCAATGGGGGACAGATCCGGAGATCTTGCTGGCCAGGGTAGTTGACTTACACCTTCTAGAGCACGTTGGGTGGCACGGGATACATGCGGACGTGCATTGTCCTGTTGGAACAGCAAGTTCCCTTGCCGGTCTAGGAACGGTAGAACGATGGGTTCGATGACGGTTTGGATGTACCGTGCACTATTCAGTGTCCCCTCGACGATCACCAGTGGTGTACGGCCAGTGTAGGAGATCGCTCCCCACACCATGATGCCGGGTGTTGGCCTGTGTGCCTCGGTCTTATGCAGTCCTGATTGTGGCACTCACCTGCACGGCGCCAAACACGCATACGACCATCATTGGCACCAAGGCAGAAGCGACTCTCATCGCTGAAGACGACACGTCTCCATTCGTCCCTCCATTCACGCCTGTCGCGACACCACTGGAGGTGGGCTGCACGATGTTGGGGCGTGAGCGGAAGACGGCCTAACGGTGTGCGGGTCCGTAGCCCAGCTTCATGGAGACGGTTGCGAATGGTCCTCGCCGATACCCCAGGAGCAACAGTGTCCCTAATTTGCTGGGAAGTGGCGGTGTGGTCCCCTACGGCACTGCGTAGGATCCTACGGTCTTGGCGTGCATCCGTGCGTCGCTGCGGTCCAGTCCCAGGTCGACGGGCACGTGCACCTTCCGCCGACCACTGGCGACAACATCGATGTACTGTGGAGACCTCACGCCCCACGTGTTGAGCAATTCGGCGGTACGTCCACCCGGCC
Organism: Schistocerca piceifrons; assembly: GCF_021461385.2. Lineage (NCBI taxonomy): Eukaryota > Metazoa > Arthropoda > Insecta > Orthoptera > Acrididae > Schistocerca > Schistocerca piceifrons. The sequence goes on along the minus strand of NC_060143.1, from coordinate 275,467,125 downwards.
TCCCGCATGCCCACTATACGCCCTCACTCAAAGTCCGTCAACTGCACATACGGTTCACGTCCACGCTGTCGCGGCATGCTACCAGTGTTAAAGACTGCGATGGAGCTCCGTATGCCACGGCAAACTGGCTGACACTGACGGCGGCGGTGTACAAATACTGCGCAGCTAGCGCCATTCGACGGCCAACACCGCGGTTCCTGGTGTGTCCGCTGTGCCGTGCGAGTGATCATTGCTTGTACAGCCCTCTCGCAGTGTCCGGAGCAAGTATGGTGGGTCTGACACACCGGTGTCAATGTGTTCTTTTTTCCATTTCCAGGAGTGTATTTAAAATGCCTCTGTGTGCTCTGTAACTAATCTAATGTTGTCGTCACGATTCCTACCAAAGCGATACGTGGTACGATGCAGTATATGCCTAGAGTCATCATTTAAATCTGGTTCTTCAAATTCTGTAAGTAGGCTTTCTCTCTGAAATAAAATTATTTTGCATTATTTCAGTTACTGTGCGAATTTGAGGACGGTTTCATTTACGCTTCGTTTAGTTACTTAAAGTCTTTTATATAGTTTTTATGTTTAACTCTGAAGAATTTCGATTCCTTCAGCAATGCGTCTACATGCAAGTGTCTACCAGGTCAGTTTCTTCAACATCTCTGCGACTCTCTCCACGGATCTAAAAGACCTGTGGCAATTCGTACTACCTTTAGGACTCGACGATGATTTAGATTCCCTGTCTATCTCGCGTATCGATATGGAGGACTGGCAGAGATACTCGACATTCAAACGCCTTCTACATTTTGGTCCCGCGAGGGGCGCCACCGCAGACGTTTCACGAGGACCTGCAAATGATGCGATTTTGCTGGTAGATACCGCGGATCCACAATTTCCAGTGCGCCCCGCTAGTTCATTGTATCCTTAATCCAGTATTACAAGACAGACCTATCGCATACAAGTCTGCACCAGCGCCCCAAGCGTTTTTGTCTGGAACTGTTGCGCTAAACTTTCTCAGACTTCTTGGCCAGTCAGTTCAGGGTGAAACCTCGAGCCTTCGACGATTACCTCCATCTTCTTCGTCACGAGCAACCCACTGTCAAAGACGGCTTCTGATTGGTCGGTAATTACGTCATGCTGTCGAAGATGACGTCAACGACTGCGCTGCTGGCGCCATCGTCCCGCCGTAGCGTAAACATTGCGACGAATATCACTTCTTCTCTGTATCGAGAGCGCCCTTCTATGTACCGCTAACAAGGGAAAATCCCCATCTGACCCACTTCAGATTTGGTGGTAAGATGGTCCAGTTGATAGCTGAACACCGATCAAGCATGAAAACGAGAAGAAGGTGTACTAAACTGTGAAAAAAGAAGCATAATCGAAACACTGAACTTTCCAAGCTCAAGATGTGCAACGTCGTGCGAATTTGAATAGAAACGGCGTGGTTATGTGGTCAAGGTCTTGGACTGTGCTGCGAGAGACCAATGTTCACATTTCCCTAGGTCCCCATTTTTTTCCACGAAATTATGAACTGTACGTGCAGTCATTTACGTATCTGTTCGCTGTATTGGTGTCTGGTCGTGGTGTAACGTCTGCTTGGAACAGCGCGGCGTACGGAAGAGACCTCTGGACATACGTACCTCCTATTTGTTCTACAGAAGTACTACATGTTACGACTCTTGCGTTCCGTTTTGGAAGTTTTGACTTGAGCCGTGGCGGGACTGGTGCCAGGGCTATCTTTGGTTAGGCACTATCAATTCCCTCTGATAGAAGTTTGTCTTCGGAGCCTGGGCCGGCTCAGGATATAGCGGGCAGTACGGAGTGGAAGAGAGAGTACAACGTTGGGCACGGCACGCGGAAGTGCGCGTATTAGCGAGACGTTGGAGAGACGACAGCGAGCACGGTGTGCCTGAGTACGGGCGGCAGTTAGCGCTTGATTGTACTACGTAACGTTAGCGACAGCCCCGGACGGTGCACAAGTCCCGCCTATTCACCCCCCTCCACACCAATCCATATCCTATGCTCCGGCCATGGTCTGCCGGATGTTCCAACATCAAAGTTGTTCGTATCACAGACATGCCAGTCATAACAAGGGAGAAAACCAGTAGTTAGTACGAAATATAGTTTTTCTGGTACCATTGCGAAAAGAATTAGAAATATGTTCATTGAATATGCGAGTTGAAAAATCATCAATAAGAAATAAAAATAAAAATGGTATCCACACTGTCTTTTTTACTTCATGAGCGTTCATCTGCACTACATAAACAAAACCTGATATTTGTTAACCGCAGTGAGCGCAAATTTCCGTCACCTCGCGTAGTGTAAGAAATTCTGTTGGGAAATATTAATTGGTTCAAATGGTTCAAATGGCTCTGAGCACTATGGGACTTCACATCTGAGGTCATCAGTCCCCTAGAACTTAGAACTACTTAAACCTAACTAACCTAAGGACATCACACACATCCATGCCCGAGGCAGGATTCGAACCTGCGACCGTAGCGGTCGCGCGGTTCCGAACTGAAGCGCCTAGAACCGCACTGCCACCGCGGCCGGCTATTAATTGGTAGTATCGCCATGGATGCTGTCCATTATCTCGATTGTCTAAAGCCAATGTTGTGCATAAACAAGGCAAAGTCGATGTCTTGGTTTGTTTCTGATTACCTCATTAAGACTAAAGAATATAAGAGTGGGATATCATAGAAATGCGTAATGCAAGCAGTCAGATATTTATGCAGTGACATTCTTCATTAATATTTGCCTGTGTAATGGGTGAATTTTTACTTCTGAACTCTTATGACTGCTTGCTTATAGCAGACACGAGATTACTTTGAGTTCTTCTTCAGTGTTTGAGAGCTTTAGAGGTGTCTATTGTTAAACATATGTACATAATTTCATCAGTGCCATTCCAACACATCTTATCGTACTTTAATGTCTGTTAGATGTACTCATTTTAAATACTTTTAATTACACAAACTGCTAAGAAGTTTAATTACACAAAATGCTAAGAAGTACTAACAGCACAACACTGCTAGTATGAACAACCACGGTTAAACAAAAAACGACGAACAAATACACGACAGCGACGGGGACTACTAAAGATCATATTGATGCGCTCTTGGTTGGTGTGGCGGGGGGTAGGTGTGGAGGGGGGTAAATGGGCGGGGCTTGTGCAAATGTCTGGGGCTGTCGCTAACGTTTCCTGATCGTTCTGGGGTCAGTAACAGCGGGCCGGCGCTGTGGCTTCTTGGCAACCTCGGGAAGCTATGCATGTGCTCGCTTCCGTGATGGAACACGCTGTTACTATCGGACTGAGCAACGTCTGGTGTCTTCGCCACATCGATCCAGCAGAGGCATCAAGTTAAGTAATTCAAGTCCTACGAACGATTACTGGAATATAATGATGATTGCTCTTGAGGCAGCAAGTCGTTGCAAGGACTGTGATGTGATATTTCATGCCTCTTATTAAGTATGTGCTTCGCTCCTTAATAGTACTGTTCTTACTTCAGCTGGCAAGTGTCTAAAACACTGATACGTGTGCGCAGCCTTGCCGAACGATCTATATTCCGTGTCTAAGGATTGCCATGTGGTACCTTACAGGTCCATATAAGGTGCTCCATGTGATGCTTGGGTTTTAATGAGCCAGTTCCGTTTGAATCATTCGTGTACGTGGTTCTGCTTAAAGGAATGAAATCAGTTTTATTATTGTCAATTCTATCGAAGTAGTTTTCTGTATAACACAAACACAATCAAGAAAGTTCGGGTATGCTGACGATTGGGCCCTCGCTACAACATGCTGCACAATTGAAGCATCTGAGGATATCCCAACGAAAGACCTGAAGATAATGGGTGAATATTTCCGTAAGTGGAGACTTCAACCAAATGCTTCCAAAACAGAGGTTAGTTGCTTCCATCTCAACAACAAACTCGCTGGAAAGGAACTCAACATTCGATTTGAAACACCGTTCTCAGGCATAATAAAACTCCGAAGTACTTGGGCATGACGGTGGACAGAACACTATCTTTTAAAGAGCACCTAACAAACACTGCAGAAAAATTAAAGACAAGAAACAACATTATTCAAAAGCTCTGTGGTACTACCTGGGGAGCAGCGGCCTCCACTCTCCGCACCTCTGCTTTAGCAGTTGTATTCTCGGCTGCCGAATACTGTGCTCCGATTTGGCTAAACAGCCCACATGTAAAAAAGGTGGATGTCCAGTTGCACAACACTCTAAGGATGGTTTCTGGAGTAATTAAACCCACTCCAACGCAATGGCTCCCAATATTAAGCCACATCCCGCCGCCACGCCTGCGACGTACTGACGCCCTTGTACGTGAATACAAAAACATCATGGGAAATCGAAGCCTGCCAATTCACCGAGACATTGAGGCTACAAACACTAATAGGCTTCGATCTAGGAACCCGCCAACAAGAACAGCAATGACCTGTGTACAAGAAGGTTTCAGTATCACAAACGCATGGTTTGAAAAATGGAACGCATGGCAAAATCATAACATGCCTTGTATCACACAAAAGCCACCTGGTTTTGACCTATCACGCAAAACGTGGTCCACTCTAAATAGGATTGGAACTCGTCATGGCAGATGTGCTTACTCCCTGTATAAATGGGGTAAAATACCATCCCCTCAGTGAGACTGCGGAGAAAATCAGACCATCAGCCACAGTGTTGAGGAGTGTTCCAGAAGAGCCTATAATGGGAGCCCCGACGACTTCCTGCTCGCAACTCCAGAGTCAATATATTATATTAATAGACTTGATGTTTGTTTGTAATCCGTAAACTTTGTTATATTAGTAATGTTGGTTTGCAATTATTAACGTTTGTTATATTAGTGATTTATCTGTTTGTTTCTTATGTGTCTGTATTGCCATACGATAAATAAATCTGTATAAGTTTGAGTATTAAGGTGAAGGAAGGGTTGGTTGGTTCCCTGTTGTCGCTTCTGATTTATGTTTCAGAGATCGGAAGCAGTGGGCCTCCCAAGTGCAGAGCCTCCCCTTTTAAATGACTAGCGGGCGTACGGGCGGTGGACTTCGCCTGAGCTCACGTGTGCTGTTTGGTTCCGATTTCGGCGTTCTCAACGGAGTGGAAGTGCAAACGGAGTCCACATCTCAATTCGAAGATAAGTGCTCAGTCGCCTCCACCGTTCGTGGCCAAGTCGCGGCCTCACAATCTCGGGCCTCAGTTATTGTACAAAGTTTTCTAAAACTTGTTTTGGCTCTGCAAGGTTGCCCGGGTTAAATGTTTTAAATATTCGTCTTAAGAATTTTGAGGGATTTCTAGAAGAATGTGTCTTAATTGAAAACGTTTTCTAAAATTGTGGTGCAATTCAACCTTAGTGGCGTATGTCAATTTTGATGAGGAAATAACTGGGTTATTATTGATCAAACTGTCTATACCTTTGTAAAGTTGTCTGGTAATATCTCACCCGGGAGGGGCGGTTTTCAATCTTTGTGGAAATGATAATTGATTTCCTGTTTATTTGATGTAAAGTTTATTTTAAATGATTTATTGGCCCGAGTGGCAGTTTTTTTAAATGTTTGCAAAAAGATTAATTCGCTTGTGGTTTCATATAACAAGCAGTTTGTAAAATTGTCCTGAGTGACGGGTTTTTAAATGCTTTTAAAGAGATTAATTCATTTGTGGATTTATATAACAAGCAGTTTGTAAAGTTTGTCTGAATGGCGTTTCTTAAAGAAATTATTATCTGATTTATGATCGTAATTCTCTTAATGATTTATCTATGATGGAAATCAATATGTTGAAATGAAATGGTCACTGTATGGGTCAAGTCCTTCCACTCCCTTTATATTAAAGGTTAAGGAAATTGCAGTTCAATTTCTTTGTTGTAACATAGTTCACAACCATTTTTGTTGTCTTTTCTCACTATTCATCACATTTACTTGCGACGGTAATACATACTTTCCACATGATTCATATTCTATAGCTAGTTTATAGTATGACAATTGCCAGGACTACAGAAAGAGAGCAGACACGTCAATGACCGCACAGAAAGTTCATAATTTTGTGGAAAACAAAATATTGGGCACGAGAGAAATCTGATGACGGATCTCCCGTATTGTAGCCCAGCACCGTGACCACAGAACCACGACCCCGTTGTCATTCAGATTCGCTTCATGTTTCACATCTTGTGAGAGGCACCCACATGCCTTGCTCATACTGTGGCATCAAGCAGTCAGGCCTGCAAGATGAGTGGTCTGCCAAGCGAGTGGATTCATTCTTACTTATATAGTAACATGAACTCTAGTACACACACTTAAGTTACAAGTTATCTTTCTATATGATTAATACGCAACGGAAACACGCATCTGACATTCAGTAATTTACAGAACTCTGACTGTACACTACGCACTGGCAATACCACATTTTCTTTTTGTCTTTTATTTAACGGCTTTTGTCAACACGTGGCCAGCGCACTGAATATGAATGGCGCACACGTTATAAATTCGGGACATTATGACAACATACAATTCGAAGGAAAAGTCCGCCAATCTTTTTCTTTTCACTATCTTATTTATTCCGACAAATTCTCTAACCTAAACACACAAATTCTATAACCTACAACAATAACACATGAGAAATTCCGCCCAGTGGGCATGGCTTTACAATGGTGAATCTCTATATTATGGTCTCGTAATTACTTTTAACGCTACAGTGCACTTTCTGGATAGGATGGTGGATCTTTTATTATACCTCACACTTCGACTCTCACAATCATCATCACTAAACTTTCCTCCAGACCGAGCGGTACCGAAGGAACAAGCATAACCCACTAATCTTTTGAAACTACCTCGCTACTCTCCCATGCAAACCACACATACCCAAATTACATGACATACACCCCACTACAACATGAAATACTACACAGAGAATAGTCACAACATTATCACTTTCAGCTTTCCCACTTCAATTAGTATTTATCCCAGTTTCACACGACACTGCCCCACTTTGTAATTCTACTTTCCTACTATGAACTCTGGAGATATTTGCACGTCTTCCTGTGCAATGCAAGCCAAGTGACGTTGCTGGATAGACGGCCGACTCACCTTGCTTCTCTCTCAGAGTTTGAATCAAGCGTCACACGGAATCAATCACGCAAAGAAATATTAAGAACATCACACACGCGGGTCCTCAACTGATACCATGGACGAGTACTTCTCTTTATCTTTTGTCTCATACACAGTTTGAGACTCACACAGTACTCACCACGTGGAAGTACTCATCTCTAATTTCAAGTCCTGCACACGCCATCTCTTAAATATTTCAACTTATGGTACACATGCTATTTCTTAAATATTTCAACTTATTGTACACACACTAGTAATTCAGCTTAACTTAAGCACACGGAAGTATTTCAACTTATTGCTACACGTGGTTTCATTGTGACCGTTGGTCACTTCCGAAGATTACTACAATCCCATTAATATTACCTGCCTGACATTTAATTCTCCCCAAAAAATTTCCTGAAATAGAGAAATTAATATTTCAAACTACTCTTAAATATTCCACATGCATACCATGTCTCCACTCTTTCGTCATTACGGAGCACAACTAAAACAGGTCTTAACATCACAAGATCCAGCGGCAGAGTGCTGAAACATGGCCGTTCTCTAGGTGCTCTCACACTTCTGTCGAGGTGGGGAAGCACCTTGCTATCGTATTGGTCAGCCACATTTCAGGCGCTCAAAGCTCTGGTAAATTTCATCTCTTTGGTCCCACCAAAGGTGGCCAAAGGATCGACTCAAAGATGACCATATATTCACATTCACTATCTGCAGTTAGCAGACGACCATACATTCATTCATTTCACAGATCTCACCAAACTGGATGTAGGAATTTACTTTGTGGGAGTGCACATGTGATCAATTAAATAAATAAATTGTCATTCTTTCCCACACTGGTATCCGGCTTCGCTGTATTAATTGAAATTGAGTTATTTTACAAAAAAAAAGTGTTGTTCTGACAAAAATAATGAAGTATGTTGTACCTATTTTCAATGTTGGGCGGTACTGTACCCTTTCACCACCGGCTACCCATGCAGAAAAAAATGGCACGGTACTATCCTTGCAATGCGATGGTAGTTCCGAACATTTTTTTAAGAAAGCTGTATTAGAACAAACTTAGCAAGTCATCAAAATAACCAGGAGGAGACCGTAGCCCCTGGTGACCTCAAATTGACTACCAAATGTTGGCACTTTACCAAATTATTGACACAGTTGTTGCATTATTGTACTCTCCACAATCCGGAGTAACGTACACATACAAGTTTGCAACAATCCACATGACATATAAAACATTACATCACACAAATAAAAAATAATGTTGAGATAAAAATTGGCTTAGTTACCGCGATCTCCGTTATTTTTAGGAGTAATCCAAACTTCAATAATTCTAAAACAAATAAAAAAATACTAATTGTACTCGTAGAAGTCAGGCTCCATATCAATACACGCATAAATAGTTAGCAATAAGTGCTTGAATCCACCAGTAGGTCTCGTATCTTTCTCTAGTGCTCATTTCTCTGTTGTCACACATTTAGACGACAAGAACTTGCATTTTGACTAGCCTTCGTTACACTTTAATGTGAAATATCACCACTGTGATAATGAAAATAAGTGGCTTCAGTCAACACACCAACAAGATCATTACTATCCACGACATCAAAATGTATCAATTATGTCCGATATTTGATGTGCAATGCAAACTCTTGTCCCCTGTGACAACCTTACTGACCAAGGCAACAAGAGCCACTACGTTAGTATTACGCCACTGGCTAATAATTAAAGCATCATTGTACCAAATATTCTAATAAACATGCTACGTGAACTTGATAACTCAGAACAAACAAAAAACAAACACTAACTATTCTAAACACAAATGTTAATGAAATACAATTACACTTGCTGTCCCTTCAGGAATGAAACATATAAAAAAATTTAACACAATTACAAATACATTATTCCCTATCTTGCGAGTCACACGGAAACATTTCATTCTGTGGTTTTCTTGGGATCAAAAAGTCGCTGATAGTTTTCCTAGAAACACAGTCTCGGTGTCAAAGCTCTCCCATGGTTACCCGGACGAAAGTCTTTAAGTCACTCAAATCGGCATTTTGAACACGCACTGAACAGTAAACTGTATCTCACATTAAACACAAATGTCATAGTCACTCTCAGCGTACCATCCACACGAATCTGGTCGTCCAGAAGTGGTCCTACAACTACTATTACCCACGATTCTGTCCTTTCAGTTCATGGTGTAATTAAAAGTCGTACGTTCCAACAAACAGCACTTATTCCCACACCAATTCAAGAAATGTCTCCTACTACAGACACAAATGTAAATGTCCCACTCTAGTTTCTTGTGTTCATACAATAATTGGTCACCAAACGACAACTGTCCTCTTTAAGTATACCAAGTGTCCCACATGCAATTCACAAAGCACACTTAACAAGTCACTGCCAAAAGTTTATGGATCCCACCATTCAGTGGTCAAGACAAAACAAAACGATCGTCCTGTCTGCTAAAGACAAAATCTTTTCCACTACTCACAACGTGGGAACACCAGTCTTTCACTTTCCACCTTATGGAGACATACGAGCAGTCATCTTGCTTCACGGCTCCACAGTCCAGTACTAGTTAATAGTTGCCGGTAACAAATGCCCGCCGGGCTCTGCCGCGCGTCGTCCATTCTGCCGTGGCGCCGCTGCGTGCGCCGTTGAGCAGAAGAAACCACCCGCTGTTGCCTCCGCGGGATACTTTCCCCAGTCGTAAGGGTGGCGGAACTTATGAATGGCCAGTGGTACGTGCGTGTCGCCCCAGGCCGTTGACCTGCTGTAGCGGGCGCGTGGAGTGTACCCCGTCCGGCAGTGGAGTGGGGAGTGCCGCGGCTCTGTCGCCCGTCGCCATGGCTACGTCAGCTCGGCCCGCTAGCGGTATGGGCGTTACGACACCCAATCAGTCAGACCCTTCCGTGCATCTCGCAACATTACAGACAAAAGGATACATTTAAATACTCATTGATTACATGTATGATCTATTAGATACATTGGTAATAAAAGAATCTTTGTTCTAAAAAACATACAACTATACACCCTAGTTTTCTACACATACATCAACATTTATCCCTTTTCTATATACAGCCCACACTTGCACTATTGATTGTACCTGTCGTCCCTCATAGAAAACATGAAAGTGTAAAAAAAAAACAAAAGGAATAATAAACAATCTATACAACTCATAATTACAATATAAAATAGTAGACTACTCTAACATCCTATCACAATAAACATTTTAGAAACTGGTGACTCTAAATCTACAACATACAATGCACCTTTGTGCTTGTGACTGACTGAAATTAGTATCTCTTTATATATTTTACCTTTTTTATTATATATAACAACATTTCTAGGACACATATGTACCATCCACATGATGTCAGATCCTGACCTGCCATAGAGGTTCATCCAAATCAAACAATACACAATACTGTTTTAGTTACAGATCGGTAGCATCCCCTTTACAGGAGTGTGCGCATTGATCACACTACTCTACGACTCTCACTCACCAGACATCACATTTTCCTTCTCATTCAATCCATTAATACACTAACTGAATAGGTCTAGAAGTCAGCTAACCTTAACACCACCACACTCACGACAACATACCATACCTTTGCTCCCTTATACTCATAACATCACCACACTCACAACATACCATACGTTTGCTCCCTTATACTCAACCACATAATATATGAAGCTGTTTCGGAGATAGCATTCCAGTCTCCGGATTCGTCCTTTCACTCTGGCACCTCTCTCCATCGGCTTACCTCTGCATTCGCTTTACCGACGATTCCTCCTGCTAAATATCACTTTAGAATTGCGACATTTCATCTAAGAACAAAAAATACACAAATTATTCATCCTGCAAAAATAACTGTACACATTCTTGGTACCGTTTTGATTAGTTATACTGGTACCAGGCTTCAACAACAACAACAACAACAAAAAATATTATTTTCGCCAAATTGCATGTTTTATGGTAAGAATTAGATTTTACATTTCTATTACATCCTACGTCAGTATTCCACAACGTTCACCATCTGGATCTCATACTCCCTTTATGTCCTTTCACATTGTGCAGTTGTCCTCATCTCTTCATTCGTATTTCGGCTCTCTGTCCGTCCATTACTCCATCATTTCCTGGTCTTCCTTCGCCATTGGCATCAATCTCTATTGCAGCATACACAGGCCTTTCTGTAACATACATCTAAGACATCTCCACATTATTAATTCTACTCACCTTTATTTACCACTGTTTCATCACGTCGAATCTCTCTTTATTAATCACACTGCTCCACGTCGCTTCTCTCCTTATATATCACCTTTATCCACTACTATTTATCACGTCGCTTCTCTATCTACCATCTTTAGCCACTCATTAATCATCACGTCGTTTCTGCTTGATCCTTATTCATATGACAAAAAAATACGTACATACACCACTCTGTCGACTCCTGTTCATGACTCATTCGACCAGTCTATTCCGTCATACTTCCTGACATCCCGCCTGAAAATTCTTATGTTCGATTTTGACCCTGCACAACGTTACACACCACAAATAAATACACTGACTATCTACCATAAATTGCCTACTTTAGATCTATCCTTAACTTTTCCATAATTTGATGTTAGAAATGTGATGAAGCCCACGAGATTGTTTTCCCTTGATCGTCTCAATCAGTACAGCATTTTCCTGGACAATCCGCCTCACTCTGAATGGTCCACTATACACCGTAAAGAATTTGCTAGTTAGGAATCTAAGCTTACATGAAAATTAAATGTATGCAGAGAATATACAAGCTGGGAGAAATGGGACAGCCCAAGTGTTAGAAACTTTGGTGCTAGTGGCCTTTTTCACTAACACCGGATTCCGAACAACCATACACAGCACCTCATTATAATTGTCACTATGACAATGACATACTACCGATCAGATGGCAGCTAATCTAAAAACTTCGGTCACAATGTTGACCTTTTACATCACATGTTAAGTACCTGCCATAGTCAAATCGCACTAATTAAACTGGACTCATTGGCATTATTACATAACATTTTTAGCAACTGGTCTTTGAGGAAACAGTCCTTTTACTTTAGTATTCCAAATAAAAATTTTGAAATTTTGCTCTGAGAGACCAGCCTAACAGATTCCATTACTGATGTTTTATTCTGTGATCAGAAGTATGGTATCTGCATTCCTACATATCAGCAGAGTATGTCTGCTACATAGACAATTTTCAGTGCCAACTGCATGTGTTTTAAGGCAAGATGCTAAGGGCTGATATATTGGATTAGTTTCTCCCATTCATCAATCTATTACGACAAGAAAGAAATACCAGGATTCCATGCTCTCCTGTCATTCTGATAGTTTCTGCCGTTCCTATCCTCGACTCTGTCTGACCTATGAGTCGTGTCTCCGTTCACGATATTGCTCTCATTACCCAATCCTTGTAACAAGTGCTGAAATGACGCAGAATCGTCTACGCCTCTGCCTGCTATCGCTATATCTCTGCGCAATCTCACTGGCAACTTCGTTATACAGATCCTAATGAGCTCCCCAGTTTCGTATGGCACATCCAAATACCTGTTTCGTCTCAGCATTTCCTGATAGCACGACACTGGATCTCTTATACCACCTTCGTTACAATTTGGCATCATCAATAGGCTTTGCATAACCTGGTCCTGCTTACTTTGCGACCAGAATTCATTTAAATAGCTACTACAGTCTTTAATAACTTCCTGCATTTTCGCTCTAGCCTCGTCCCTCAAATGGTTACACACAAACTTCATTTTGAGGGCAGTCCCCACGATGAAGGTAATGAATCTTGAAATTGAGACAGCCTTGGACTGTACCCAGTTGGGTTTGCCACATGTTTTATCTGACACAACCGTTCTTCTGACTCTCTGAATTCGTCTTGCTCTTTCTGCCTATTTTCGCTTTTTGAGTTTATCTCACTCTCCCTCTGCAGTCTACCTGGTGGTGTTTCACCTTCGCTACTGCACGCTAATTGCAACTGTGCTAGTTCTTCCCTATGTTTCCTACTTATTTCTAATTGCGCCTCTTTAAGTTGTAATAGTGATTGTATCTTCCCCTGGTTGGCATAAACCTCTCGCTGCGTACTGTCAGAGCCTGTCTCGCCTCTTATACTGATCTTTTCTACATCTGCACTAATCGTATTCATTCTGACCACTACCTCTTTGATTCGCTCATCCGGCAACACGTCCCCACGCTCAGTAGTATCACTCTCTATTGCAAATACTTGTACCTCCAAATTCTTAGCTTTTTCTTTCACAGCGTCACATACTTCCTTCAACGCACCCAGACTCTTCTCCCCCTCATCTAACCGATTATTAACTACGGACAGACGCTCATCGATAACTGTGTGTAGCTTCCTCATTGCCTCTTTATTTCCCTTATCCATTGCCTCCAATCTTTCCTTATTTGCTTCCAATCTTTCCTTAGTCTCCCTATCTCTCTCCTTATTATCTCTGTTCATCGCTTCCAATCTTTCCTTAGTCTTCCTATCCATCGCTTCCAATCTTTCCTTATTATCTCTATCCATCGCTTCCAATCTTTCCTTATTATCTCTATCCATCGCTTCCAATCTTTCCTTAGTTGCTTCAGATCTTTCCTTATTCTCCCTATCTCTCTCCTTATTCTCCCTATCTCTCTCCTTATTATCTCTATTCATCGCTTCTAATCTTTCCTTATTATCTCTATCCATCCTTTGTAAAAACTGCAGTAGCACACTGTCATTTGCTGCTACCGGTGCGCTCACATTGTTCGCCTGAGAAACCGTCGCTTCGCTAAGGGTAGCTGCACTTTCACTGCATACCTGACCTAGTCCCGGCTCGCCCGCGTCGTCGGGAAAAGCCCCCGATTGTGAACAAAGCCCGCCGCATAAAGGATCACCTAGCCGCAGTCCACTGAACAATTCAGCCCCTTCTGAGTGCTTACTGTCTCCGCTCATTAACCCATGGTCAACAGCTACTTCCTGCTGCACTGCTACGTCCACCCCAGAATCGCTATTCTCCATGGTGGCTACACTTTTCGACTGCGCCTAGTTACTACGGACATTACGCAAAAAAAATTATACCACGATCTTCCAGCCTTGGACGATATAGCAATTAATTATATAAAAAAATAAAAGATCCTCACCAATCCAGAAAGAAATTGCAAACAAAAAAAAATTTTACTTCTTAGCGCTATCACAATATATTCCATCAAAAAAAATCTTAACAGCAAACCCTAACAGCAAAAAAAATCCTGAAAAAATATATCCTGGCCAAATTATCCTGGCAACAAAACATCCTGGCAGGGTCGAAATTATGAGAGGCACCCACATGCCTTGCTCATACTGTGGCATCAAGCAGTCAGGCCTGCAAGATGAGTGGTCTGCCAAGCGAGTGGATTCATTCTTACTTATATAGTAACATGAACTCTAGTACACACACTTAAGTTACAAGTTATCTTTCTATATGATTAATACGCAACGAAAACACGCATCTGACATTCAGTAATTTACAGAACTCTGACTGTACACTACGCACTGGCAATACCACATTTTCTTTTTGTCTTTTATTTAACGGCTTTTGTCAACACGTGGCCAGCGCACTGAATATGAATGGCGCACACGTTATAAATTCGGGACATTATGACAACATACAATTCGAAGGAAAAGTCCGCCAATCTTTTTCTTTTCACTATCTTATTTATTCCGACAAATTCTCTAACCTAAACACACAAATTCTATAACCTACAACAATAACACATGAGAAATTCCGCCCAGTGGGCATGGCTTTACAATGGTGAATCTCTATATTATGGTCTCGTAATTACTTTTAACGCTACAGTGCACTTTCTGGATAGGATGGTGGATCTTTTATTATACCTCACACTTCGACTCTCACAATCATCATCACTAAACTTTCCTCCAGACCGAGCGGTACCGAAGGAACAAGCATAACCCACTAATCTTTTGAAACTACCTTGCTACTCTCCCATGCAAACCACACATACCCAAATTACATGACATACACCCCACTACAACATGAAATACTACACAGAGAATAGTCACAACATTATCACTTTCAGCTTTCCCACTTCAATTAGTATTTATCCCAGTTTCACACGACACTGCCCCACTTTGTAATTCTACTTTCCTACTATGAACTCTGGAGATATTTGCACGTCTTCCTGTGCAATGCAAGCCAAGTGACGTTGCTGGATAGACGGCCGACTCACCTTGCTTCTCTCTCAGAGTTTGAATCAAGCGTCACACGGAATCATATCACGCAAAGTAATATTAAGAACATCACACACGCGGGTCCTCAACTGATACCATGGACGAGTATTTCTCTTTATCTTTTGTCTCATACACAGTTTGAGACTCACACAGTACTCACCACGTGGAAGTACTCATCTCTAATTTCAAGTCCTGCACACGCCATCTCTTAAATATTTCAACTTATGGTACACACGGTATTTCTTAAATAGTTCAACTTATTGTACACACGCTAGTAATTCAGCTTAACTTAAGCACATGGCAGTATTTCAACTTATTGCTACATGTGGTTTCATTGTGACCGTTGGTCACTTCCGAAGATTACTACAATCCCATTAATATTACCTGCCTGACATTTAATTCTCCCCACAAAAGTTCCTGAAATAGAGAAATTAATATTTCAAACTACTCTTAAATATTCCACATGCATACCATGTCTCCACTCTTTCGTCATTACGGAGCACAACTAAAACAGGTCTTAACATCACAAGATCCAGCGGCAGAGTGCTGAAACATGGCCGTTCTCTAGGTGCTCTCACACCTCTGTCGAGGTGGGGGAAGCACCTTGCTATCGTATTGGTCAGCCACATTTCAGGCGCTCAAAGCTCTGGTAAATTTCATCTCTTTGGTCCCACCAAAGGTGGCCAAAGGATCGACTCAAAGATGATCATATATTCACATTCACTATCTGCGGTTAGCAGACGACCATACATTCATTCATTTCACAGATCTCACCAAACTGGATGTAGGGATTTACTTTGTGGGAGTGCACATGTGATCAATTAAATAAATAAATTGTCATTCTTTCCCACACTGGTATCTGGCTTCGCTGTATTAATTGAAATTGAGTTATTTTACAAAAAAAAAGTGTTGTTCTGACAAAAATAACGAAGTATGTTGTACCTATTTTCAATGTTGGGCGGTACTTACCCTTTCACTTGACCTTGGACCGTTCACCGAGTCTATTTCGCTTCTTTTTTTACAGTTTAGTACACCTCCTTGTTTTCGAGCTTTGTGGGTGTTATGCTTTTGACGGGCTATCGACTAGGCCATATTACGACTCAGTCTGAGCAGGTTGCGATGAGGAGTTTCCCTCTTACGATTATCTGCAGTTGCTGGGCACAGCCTCACAAACATGAAACACTTTTTGACGAAACAAAACTATCGTCCTGGGCTCCTACACATTGGGGCTCTGTAACTAAACAGGCTGTAGAAATAAGAATTCGTGACAAAATCTTCGACCGAGACAGCGGATATAATCTTAGCGGTGCATGGAAGCTAGCTCTACGGCAGAAGCGGTGACGCCATCACCTGCGACGGCGTGACGTAAGTACCGACCAGTCAGAAGCCGTCTCTGCGCTACATAAGATCACCACAGCAGCAGTTTTGACAGTCAATTGCTCCGAACGAAGACGATGGAGGTAATCGTCGAAGGCTCGAGGTTTTATCTTGAACTGACGCGGCAAGAAATCCAACAATGTTTTACAATGAAATTACGTTATGACCATACAGAGTGTTCGTTTTATGTCATACTGGCACAAGCAAATGATTATCTACGTTCACGTTTCACAGCATTTCACACAACGAGGACGCAATTTTCCATGCAGCATTTGCTGTAACAGATTCAGCCTGAGTCGGTGCAAGAGGAGTAGAACGACTACGTAATGCCGGGAGTGAGAATTGGCATCGACGCTGGCTGGGAAGAAGGGGTGCACGCTGGGACGTATACTTCCTGTTAATGGAGGAGTTGAGCCATAAGATCTACAGGGATTTAGGAACTTCGTCAGAATGGACGTGCCTTGTCGATGGTACATGACGGGATTCACGAAAGTGACACAGTAATGAGAGAGGTGCGACAACAAAGACACAAAACGACTTTTTACAGTCCTCACTGCTCGCACGACTGCTTTCACTCTTGTCATTTTGCTCTCAACATTATCCTTCGCGGCATGCTGAAACAATACGAAAGATGCAGTCAAATCAAACACATGCGTTAGTTTTAAGATGATACGAAAGTAATACTGAATGATAATTTACGTAACACTTATAAATCCAGAGTTACACATTTGTAGACGTACCTTATTGTGATACAGCGTATCTAGAGAATCTTATAGACAGACGCCTTTCCTTCCTGTATGTGTCAATATGGACGCCGATGCTTTCTTTGTTTCTTTCCATTTCTACAATAAGCAGCTGTCTCTAGATATACAGTTTTTGTCAACGGTAATACAAAAATGAATTTTGATTTGTCTTGTTGGGCCGGCCGGAGTGGCCGAGCGCTTCTTTCTGGAACCGCTCGACCGCTACGGTCGCAGGTTCGAGGTTCGAATCCCGCCTCGGGCATGGATGTGTGTGATGTCCTTAGGTTAGCTAGGTTTAAGCAGTTCTAAGTTCTAGGGCACTGATGACCTCAGATGTTAAGGCCCATGGTGCTCAGAGCCATTTGTCTTGTTGTATAGACAAAATATTACTCGTTGAAGAATGTCAAACAACGGAAACTCCAGGTAAGAGTATCAACAAAGTAGGAAATGGCATTCCGGCCAGAGATGCTGGACTGGGCGATCGTGTGTGCGTCAGGTGTGCTTGCTTGTATTTGTGAATTGTGTGTGTGTGTGTGTGTGTGTGTGTGTGTGTGTGTGTGCTTTACTGATGAAAGCTGTGACCGAAAGCTTTATGTAAGTATCTTTTAATTGTGCCTGTCCGCAACTTAACGTTTTTTCTTTACGGTAAGTAACAATCCATCGTTTCCAATATTGTGGATTGAAGAATGTCTTGAATATACCACGCAACAGCCAAAAAGTCCTCAAGAGCTCGTTTAGTTCTCGCCTGCTGACCACACGTGTAAACAATAAGCAGAAAGCCCTCTCGAAGTGGTATTTTCTATGCTCACACACACACACACACACACACTCACACACACACACACCTAGTGCGCAAGCGCGGATCTTATTTCTCCCCGGCGGATAAACCATCTGCTGAAATGGGAGGTTCAGCCGTTCTGTTGCTAGGTGACAGCCCTCTACACCTGATTTGTACACGTTAGGTGTGTCGTGTAATACCTTCATTAGATACGTGCCGTGGATTACGTTCTTATTTTGGATTGCTCCCGGACTGTTCGTGTACGCTTATGACGGTTTTCTCTACGCTCTGGACTTTTTTTTTGGTCAGCCATTCACTTCGTGAACTCTGCAATCATCGATCTCAGGCAACGCCTGTTTGTTCCACCGGTCACTGCGTTACCGCCTGTGCGAGTGATCACGAACTGCGTTCTTACGCAGAAAAAGGATAGAGTAGTAGCGACGATTTTCCACCTTGCAAGTATCTACGGAGACAGGGATCCCGTGTTTCTCAAGTTGCACCTACTACAACTTCTGTAGCAACAGCAAGAAAAGCAGTGGTAACTGAAGAAGCAGCAGCAATTGCAGCAAGAAACAGCAGAGGGAATTCCAAATAGCAACAGCATAAACTACTGCAAAACCAGCAATTGACTGCAGTTGCAGCTTCATCGCCTTTCTCTTCGCCTTTCGCTTGCTTTAACGAGGCAACCGAGAGTTGTGCAGCGGACGGGGGCTGGGGTCAAGATACGTCGTTTTCTTCTCCACTGCAAGGCAAATCAAATAAAATGACTTTTGCTGCGCACTCTTACTGTCTTCTAGTAATTAATTGTATGAAGTAGTGCAGAAACTACGTCCACTCGTGTACTCCGGTGGTTTGAGATTTTCTGATGTTTGTGGTTTGCTGACTGACAGTTACAGTCACCAAACCCAGATAGTTGCAGCTAGGCTCAATTTAACCAGTGTTTCAAGCAACATAAGCAAAAGGTTGAAACACGACGCTTAGCATTGCGTGACTTTTACTTTAAACAGTGTGACGCATCATATGCAGTCATTAATCGGTGATATTGTTACACACTTTTCTCTTGATAGAAAAGTTGGTGTGAAGGCTTTTTAGTGTGGTCAAATCCTAAGCGTGTGCTAAAATTTGCTGAAGATACAAAGTAACAGCTTCAGCACAAGCTATGTTTTATGATGTTCCTGGTATCAACTTTATTAGTAGTATCATGTTTTATGCAAATCTGTACATTTTACTACAGACTATGCTGTGTGCAAATAAATATTTGCTGGAAGAAACTTACACTACGTGCACTTAGCGCATGTAGAACAACAAATGGCTGCCTCAACAGGACACAAAAATGAATACCACTGAAGATGCCTAACATAAATGAATACATGAAACATGGTTGGTACTCAAGAGTAAATTTCCGTTGCAAAAGACAGAAGTCTTCTTATCTTTACGATAAAAGATAATTGAAGGTAGCAACTCAGGAAAATTGCTATAATTATTAACAATATTTGTTAGTAGTACTAATTGCTGTTTTGCTCTGCGATCGAATGTTAACTTCGAGTCAGCGTCATTACCCGATTTTCAGAGCACCCGTTCGTCTAGTATGGTGACTCGGTATTCAGCGGTTAGTGCAGTAGTTAGCGATTCACTGTTCTCATCATTGTTTGAGCTGCAAAAACTCGTTCGCCAACGGCGTGCCACAAAGTGATAGGAGACTCATCTCAACAGTTTCCGCCACTTCGTTGTCAAACGATCCCACTACATCACCAAATCAAATAGTGTCCCGATTGCAGCACTCGGCATCAATGGCGTCACTGCCCATGCTGTGAAGTCAACGGTTTTGCTTGCCACAATTCTGGGCATCTCACCAGTGTCTGCCTTGGCCAGCATGCGATAACAACTGTCGGCACACTGCATTCTATCTTTGCCGGTGCCCATAGCAGCAGCGGCAGGCGGGTGGCGGAAACTCATGCTGGAGCTGGAAATTCATGGAGCAACGGTAGATTGAGCGGTGAGGGTGGGGGCTGCAGGCAGCCGCTGTAGGGGAAATACCGAGTGCTGGCGGGGAAGTTCAAAAAATGTTCAAATGTGTGTGAAATCTTATGGGACTTAACAGCTAAGGTCATCAGTCCCTAAGCTCACACACTACTTAACCGAAATTATCCTATGGACAAACACACACACACCCATGCCCGGGGGGGGGGGGGGGGGGGGGGGACCCGAACCCCCGTCAGGACCAGCTGCACAGTCCATGAATGCAGCGCCTTAGACCGCTTGGGGAGGGGAAGTGCTGTTCTATCCTGAAGCCCAAGCTAGCATTCTGTTTGTAACTATTAAGTCGAGCCCCCCCCCCCCCCCCCCCCCGCCCACAACTACACTTGCATGGTGACCATTCAAAAAGATCTGTCACCTCTGCTTGGGTTAGTATCTAAAAGTAATTCCACTGAAGATCCAACAACAGCAGCGATTTATTTTCGTTTGGTATGTTAACCATTCGTAACATTCAGAGAAGCGTCAAGAGCGGCGAATTTTGAGTGTAACCTACTTTTTTTGTCTTGCTGCCATGTTAAAATTTGCTTCTTTTGCGGAGTTTACACAGTTCACCTCACCAACACTGTGAGGTAACGGGCGAGTCGTCGCGCACTGAAAATATTCTGAGTTCGGAGGAAGCAGTGGCCGCACGGGCCGCTCGGCAGGCTGACCACGTGGTGCTGGACGTTGGCGGAAGCAGGAAGTGTCCAGCCGCGTGGCTGGGAATTCCATGGTGACGCTGTGTCGATGAAGGAGACACGCCGGGAGTGTCAAAGATGGCGGATTTCGAGGAACCTTAATGGCAGACATTTCACAGTTCGTATAGAAATTAGTAGTAGCCAGTTGAATGATGATACCTCAAAAAGAAACATGTACATTACCTTTATTTGCACAACGACTCTGATGGTGTAATCAGATTTTCAATACCTTTATTAGTTTAAAGTTTAGTATCTGACTGTAAATTATACACATAACACGCAGCAACGAATTTCCAAAATATAAACGTTTCACCCAATTTTTTTGATCGCTGTGTCTTTAGGAAGCTATTAGCGTAAACCTAAATTGGTATGAATTACAGGTATTTAACTTGAATAGTACATGAGTTACTGGGGGGTCAAAGTGGCCGATTACTATCGATTGTGTCATGCCATAAGTTGTCCACAGTTACACGAAAAAACGGTAGCAGCATGCTTATATATATATATATTTATTCATCTATGTCGTTGTCTATATCCGATACATACTATTCATGAAGAAATTGGTTAAATATTTACTGGTCGCTGGACCTGATGGGATACCAGTTCGATTTTACACAGAGTTCGCGAAAGAACTTGCCCCCCCTTCTTGCAGCCGTGAACTATAGGTCTCTAGAAGATCGTAGCGTTCCAAAGGATTGGAAAAGGCACAGGTCATCCCCGTTTTCAAGAAGGGACGTCGAACAGATGTGCAGAACTATAGACCTATATCTCTAACGTCGATCAGTTGTAGAATTTTGGAACACGTATTATGTTCGAGTCTAATGACTTTTCTGGAGACTAGAAATCTACTCTGTAGGAATCAGCATGGGTTTCGAAAAAGACGATCGTGTGAAACCCAGCTCGCGCTATTCGTCCACGAGACTCAGAGGGCCATAGACACGGGTTTCCAGGTAGATGTCGTGTTTCTTGACTTCCGCAAGGCGTTCGATACGGTTCCCCACAGTCATTTAATGAATAAAGAGCATATGGACAATCAGACCAATTGTGTGATTGGATTGAAGAGTTCCTAGATAACAGAACGCGGCATGTCATTCTCAATGGAGAGAAGTCTTCCGAAGTAAGATTGATTTCAGGTGTGCCGCAAGGGAGTGTCGTAGGACCGTGGCTATTCACTATGTATACAAATGACCTTGTGGATAACATCGGAAGTTCACTGAGGCTTTTTACGGATGATGCTGTAGAATATCGAGAGCTTGTAAGAATGGAAAAATGTACTGAAATGTAGGAGGATCTGCAACGAATTGACGCTTGCTGCAGGTAATGGCAATTGAATCTCAATGTACACAAGTGTAATGTGCTGCGAATACATAGAAAGAAAGATCCCTTATCATTTAGCTACAATATAGCAGGTCAGCAACTGGAAGCAGTTAATTCCATATATTATCTGGGAGTACGCATTAGGAGTGATTTGAAATGGAATGATCATATAAAGTTGATCGTTGGTAAAGCAGATGCCAGACAGATTCATTGGAAGAATCCTAAGGAAATGCAATCCGTAAACAATGGAAGCGGGTTACAGTACGCTTGTTCGCCCACTTCTTGAATACTGCTCAGCAGTGTGAGATCCGTACCAGATAGGGTTGATAGAAGAGATAAAGAAGATCCAACGGAGAGCAGCGCGCTTCGTTACAGGATCATTTAGTAATCGCGAAAGCGTTACGGAGATGATAGATAAACTCTAGTGGAAGACTCTGCAAGAGAGACGGTCAGTAGCTCGGTACGGGCTTTGGTTAAAGTTTCGAGAACATACCTTCACCGAGGAGTCAAGCAGTATATTGCTCCCTCCTACGTATATCTCGCGAAGAGACCATGAGGATAAAATCAGAGAGATTAGAGCCCACACAGAGGCATACCGACAATTCTTCTTTCCACGAACAATACGAGACTGGAATAGAAGGGAGAACCGATAGAGGTACTCAAGGTACCCTCCGCCACACACCGTCAGGTGGCTTGCAGAGTATGGATGCAGTTGTACATGTAGATGTTTTAGAAACCACATAGACATTAGGCTACTGGCCTACTTTTGCTTGCTATTCCTTTGATATATGTTTATTTAATTTGTTCATATATTTAATAATGTGTGTTAGAGCGTGTTTATGGTCCAGCCGTAGAAATATTTATTTAATTTCAAGTATTTAAATGTAAAGCTGGTATTTCGTATGTGCTTAAATATGTTTGTGAGTGTACGATCGCTTGGAGATATGGAGGGAGCGCTCTAGCCAATCACAGCGCTCGTTAATGGCGAGACTGTATGGAAGTGGAGGAGGAGGATCGTTTCCGGAGAGGATACGAGGTGGTTCTGGCAGGTCGTTAGTCCTCGGCAGGACGGCACAGGACTGAGCGCCCGCGACGTACGGACAGTCGGCGGAAAGACTTGGACAGTGGAGCAGTTTGGGCGTGGTCTACATTTACATCTACGTGATTACTCTGCTATTCACAATACAGTGCCTGGCAGAGGGTTCAATGAACCACCTTCATGCTGTCTCTCTACCGTTCCACTCTCTAACGGCACGTGGGAAAAACGAGCACTTACATTTTTCCGTGCGAACCCTGATTTCTCTTATTTTATCGTGATGATCAGTTCTCCCTATGTAGGTGGGTGCCAACAGAATGTTTTCGCAATCGGAGGACAAAACTGGTGATTGAAATTTCATGAGAAGATCCTGTTGCAACGAAAAACGCCTTTGTTTTAATGATTGCCACTCCAATTCACGTATCATGTCTGTGACACTATCTCCCCTATTTCGTGATAATACAAAACGAGCTGCCCTTCTTTGTACTTTTTCGATGTCATCCGTCAGTCCCACCTGATGCGGATTCCACATCACACAGCAATACTGCAGGATGGACGGACAAGCGTGGTGTAAGCAGTCTCTTTAGTAGACCTGTTGCACCTTCCAAGTGTTCTGCCAATGAATCTCAGTCTTTGGTTTGCTCTTCCCACAATGTTATCTATGTGATCGTTCTAATTTAGGTTATTTTTAACTGTAATCCCTAAGTATTTAGTTGGATTTACAGCCCTCAGATTTGTGTGACTTATCGCGTAATCGAAATTTAGCTGATTTCTTTTAGTACTCATGTGAATAACTTCTCACTTTTCTTTATTCAGGCTCAATTGCCAATATTCGCACCATACAGATATCTTATCTAAATCATTTTGCAATCGTTCCAAACAATCTAAGACGGCTACTCAGATTGTCTACTATGTCGTTAATATAGATCAGGAACAATAGAGGACCTATAACACTTCCTTGGGGAACGCCGGATATTACTTCTGTTTTACTCGATGGCTTTCTGTCTCTTAGTACGAACTGTGACCTTTATGACAGGAAATCACGAATCCAGTCGCACAACTCAGCTGACACTCTGTAGGCGCGAAGTTTGGTTAGAAGACGCTTGTGAGGAACGGTGTCTAAAGCCTTCTGGAAATCTAAAAATATGGAATCAACTTGACATGTCCTATCGCTAGCACTTATTACTTCATGAGTATAAGGAGCTAGTTGTGTTTCACAAGAACGATATTTTTTCTGAATCCGTGCTGACTACCTGTCAATAGATTAGATTAGATTAGATTAATACTTGTTCCATAGATCATGAATACCACACTTTGTAATGATGTGGAACGTGTCAGGTTAATAAAAGATGTCTGTACAAGATATTACATTACACAATACATTGCATGACACTAATGTTTAAGTTGTTTTTTTCCCTTAATTTATATCTAAAATTCAGCCAATGAGTAGAAGGAGTTGTCATCTAGAAATTCCTTTAATTTATTTTTAAATGTTAGTTGGCAATCTGTCAGGCTTTTGATGCGGTTTGGTAGGTGACCAAAGACTTTTGTGGCAGCATAATTTACCCCTTTCTGTGCCAAAGTCAGATTTAACCCTGCATAGTGAAGATCATCCTTTCTCCTGGTGTTATAGCTATGCACACTGCTATTACTTTTGAACTAGGTTGGGTTATTAACAACAAATTTTATAAGTGAATATATATACTGTGAGGTTATTGTGAGGATCCCTAGATCCTTAAATAGATGTCTGCAGGATGACCGTGGGTAGGCTCCAGCAATTATTCTGATTACACGTTTTTGAGCAATGAATACTTTTCTACTCAACGACGAATTACCCCAGAATATGATGTCATACGAAAGCAGTGAATGAAAGTAGGCATAGTAAGCTAATTTACTGAGATTCTTATCACCAAAATTTGCAATAACCCTAATAGCATACGTAGCTGAACTCAGACGTTTCAGCAGACCATCAATGTATTGCTTCCAGTTTAACCTCTCACCAATGGACACACCTAAAAATTTTGAAAATTCTACCTTAGCTACAGACTTCTGTTCAAAGTCTATATTTATTACTGGAGTTGTGCCATTTACTGTACGGAACTGTATATACTGCATCTTATCAACATTTTAAAGAGAGTCCATTTGCTGAGAACCACTTAATAATTTTGTGAAAAACATCATTTACAATTAAATCACTTAGTTCTTGGTTTTTGGATGTTATTACTATACTTGTATCATCAGCAAAAAGAACTAACTTTGCATCTTCATCAATGTGGAATGGTAAGTCATTAATGTATATCAAGAACAGTAAAGGACCTAAGACCAAACCCTGTGGGACCCCGTACTTGATAGCCTCCCCCCCCCCCCCCCCCAGTTTGAGGAATCAGCTGTTGTTTTAACATTACATGAACCACTTATTTCAACTTTCTGCATTCTTCCAGTTAAGTATGAATTAAACCATTTGTGCACTGCCCCCCTCAAACCATAATGATTTAGCTTATCTAAAAGAATTCCATGATTTACACAATCAAAGGCCTTTGAGAGATCACAAAAAATACCAATGTGTGATGTCTGGTTATTCAGAGCGTTTAATATTTGATCAGTGAAAGCATATATAGCATTTTGCTTTGAAAAGCCTTTCTGAAACCCAAACTGACATTTTGTTAGTACTTTATTTTTACAAATATGGGAGGCTACTCTTGAATACATTACTTTCTCAAAAATTTTTGATAGAGCTGACAGAAGAGAGATTGGGCGGTAGTTATTGACATCCGACGTTTCTCCCTTTTTATGCTGTGGTTTTACAATGGCATATTTCAGTCTATCGGGGAAAACACCCTGCTCCAAAGAGCTATTACATATGTGGTTGAGAATCCTACTTATCTGTGGGGAACAAGCTTTAAGTATCTTGTTGGAAATGCCATCAATTCCGTAAGGGCTTTTACTTTTCAGTGAGTTTATTATTTTACTGATTTCAGAGGGAGAGGTAGGTGGAATTACAGTTGTTTCAAACTGCACAGGTATGGCCTCTTCTATTAGTAGCCTTGCCTCTTTTAGTGAAGACCTAGATCCTATTTTCTCCACAACATTTAAAAAATGATTATTGAAAATATTTTCAATTTCTGATTGTTTGTTAGTACACGTGTCATTCAGTTTTATGGCACTAAAGTCTTCCTGTGCTCTTGGTTGCCCTGTTTCCCCTTCAATAATATTCCAAATTGCTTTAGTTTTATTATCAGAGTTACTGATCTCAGACATGATACACATGATTCTGGACTTTTTAATAACTTTTCTTAGTGCCGCACAATAGTTTTTATAATATTGAACAATTTCGGGGTCAGTACTCCCTCTTGCTGTTAGATACAGATCTCTTTTACAGTTGCAAGATATTCTTATTCCTTTAGTTAGCCAAGGTTTTTTATATATTTTCTTGGAATTGTGTTTAACTATTTTCTTGGGAAAACAATTTTCAAATACCCTTAAAATGTATCGTGAAATAAGTTATATTTCAAGTTTGCATCGGGTTCCTTATACACTTCATCCCAGTCTAGCTGCTGTAGGCTTTCCTTAAATTTTGCAATATTTATATTGTTAATTGAACGCACTGCTTTGAACGTCTGATTTGATATACTGCATGGAGCTATGACATGTACTGTAACTAGTTGTGCACCATGATCTGAAAGACCATTCTCAACAGAATAAGCATTTATGTCCTTAAACTTATCTTGGTCTATAAAAAAGTTATCTATCAATGTACTGCTGTTCTTTGTTATCCGAGTAGGAAAATCAATGACGGAGCTCAAATTGAAAGAACTGAGTAATACTACAAGGTCATTCTTCCTATTACACTCTTTCAGGGAATCAACATTGAAATCCCCACAAATGATAATTTGCTTCCCCCTGTCTGACAGATAACACAATAAAGCATCCAAGTTTTCTAGAAATAGCTGGAAATTCCCTGAGGGGGACCTATACACTGTTACAATTATGAAAAAGCCATCATTTAGTTTAAGTTCAGTGGCACATGCTCCCATATGTTGCTCTACACAAAATTTTTTAGTTTCTAAATTTTTTACACTGTGGCAACTCCTCCTCTCATCATATTACCTCTACTGACATGTGCAGCTAATTTGTACCCATTGATGCTAACCTTTTGCATATCAGTGACAATGTGATGCTCAGACAGGCATAGTACATCTATTACATTCTCAGTTTCTATATCTTCTAAACAAAGCAGAAGCTCATCAATTTTATTCTTCAATCCCCCAATATTTTGATGAAATATACTAACATTATTTTTCACTTTACTTTTGTGAGTATCTTGAACTTTTTTCACATCTTTAGTACTTGCCTGGCTGAGTTTCCCACTGGACACTGATCTTACACTAAAAAGGAGTTTCCACCATGAGATGTAGTTCCTCCCCCTTTAAATTTCCTGCTATCAGCCCAGCCGGTTTACCCTTCCCTTTCTTGTTGAGGTGTAGGTCATGTTTCCTTCGAGGTACTTCATAATGTTCGAATACAGTATATGTTCTAAAACACTACTGCAAATTGACGTTAGTGATATGGGCCTGTAATTCAGCGGATTCCTCCTACTTCCCTTTTTGGGTATTGGTGTGACTTGAGCAATTTTCCAGTCTTTAGGTACGTATCTTTCTGTGAGCGAGTGGTTGTATATAACTGCTAAATATGGAGCTATTTTATCAGCATACTCTGAGAGGAACCTGACTGGTATACAATCTGGACCGAAGGCCTTGCCTTTATTAAGTGATTTAAGCTAGTTTGTTACACCGAGGAAATCTACTTCTATGTTTCTCATCTTGGCAGTTATTCTTGATTGGAATTCCGGAATATTTACTTCGTCTTCTTTAGTGAAGGAGTTTCGGAAAACCGTGTTTAATAACTCTGCTTTAGTGGCACTGTCATCAGTGACTTCACCGTTGTTATCGCGCAGTGCAGGTATTGATTGTGTCTTGCCACTGGTGTGCTTTATGTATGACCAGAGTCTCTTTGGGTTTTCTGCCAGATTTCGAGACAGAATTTCGTTGTGGAAATTACTGAAAGCATCTCGCGGAGGATAGAGATATTTCGGAGTGCGGACTTGTGAACTTGTGAATATCTCGCGATCTATGTTGTTGTTGATAACTAATTATGTGCAATAGAAATCTATTCTTTCCCTGTTATTCAACTTATATTTTATTTAATTGATGTAACATCGACACCAAAAAGTGTTTTGCAGAAATGTACTGCATTCTCAAAAGTACTTCTACTATCGTACTCATCATTTAAAGTCGTTAAGATAGTACCTGCAGATTTTATTTAATTGCAATCTTTTATAAATTTATATGCTACATTCATAATTCGCAATTGCCGAGTAATAGAAACCTTCGACCATTCAATTCATGTGTGTATTCTAATTGTATACTGTAGACACAGCAGTATGTGGCTTGTAATGCGGCAACTACGTATCCCAGCCCCTAGACAACGAAACGACCCAACAAAAATTAATATTGCAACTCTGAGTCGGAGGGTACGTGGTTGAGGACCACTCACCACTCATTTCATTCATTATTGTTTGAAAGCCGGCAACACGTTGTGCAGAAGAAACTGCGAGTGAACTCTGAAACAATGGTTTATTAAGTGAGGAACTCAGGAAAAGTAAGGTCAGCATCTTATGAAAAAGCAGATACTCAGTACAAAAATAAACATTCAATGTCTTCACTTACGTTGTTCCAAAACCCATAGCATTTCTCGTTTCACCAGCTATCGATGGGCCTAAAAAGTTACTTTCTTTCATCGAAAAAGTCTGCAGCTATTGGAATAAAACGGTAGATAATGAAGTATTGCACGATAACCAATGCCAAAATACTCTCCTCTCCGAATTTTCATTTCGATATCTCAAATCATTTTTGAAATATGAGGAACGTTGTAGATATTTCACTCTGGATTTATCACTAGCGCGAGCGATCGCAAATGATACTGCTGTATCAGATCAATTTTCTTGAGACTGGTGACAGATAGAGAACTCCATGCAAAACTCAAGAAAAATTCAATATGTTAGCTAAATTTCATGTGCAGCAACATATTATGTAATATGCACCAAACGCAAAATCATAGTGACCTATTTTTCATTGCAAACTTTTTCGAACTTCCGACAGTGTGTTTCTTGAATTCAAATATCACAATAACTATGATCATTAACGAAATGATGGGCATGTCGTCATAAATCTGACACATAAAGCTGTGATTAACATAAAAGCAGGACTTTTTTACCGAATAGTTTCTGTAAAATCGTTTGAGAAAAATTGCAGGCTGTACGCCTCGCTTCTGTCATCGCTGACTGGCCGAAAGGAGGCGAACACTGTCGGCTTCTCCTTCCAAAAAGCAAATGAGCTCACCCACCGCTTTGGACGAAAATTTGTCACTGCACATCGGCCACTGTATGCTGCATGGAGTCTACACCAAGTGTAGAGTGGTGACATACAACGGCCAGTCAGTCCTCTTGCAGGGCCATACTCTAGCGCAACCCAATCATAAAAATGTAGCTTAGCAACTAACCTTGCTAGGAGTCAGCTCTTGAACGACAACTGACTGGCTTAATTGCTTTTCCGCATTTTGGCTTCCAAATTCAATACAAAGTGGATCTAGTTTCAATGTGACGCATAATCTCATACCCTAGTTGGAAATTAAGGGAGCAATAATAGATTTCAGTCGGACACAGGTGTGGCTATGTTTTTGATCAGTTCGGAGATGTACCGGTGCATCGGCTTGCTACAGCGCAGAGTGGTGGCATACAGTGGTCAATCAACCCCATTGTAATATCGGATTGTAGTCAAAGCTAAGTATGAAAATGTAGCTCGGCAACTAACCATGCTAGTAGTCAACTCTTGGGTGACAACTATCATTTTTGGCTTATAGGGTGACAACTTGGCTGTCAGAATTTTATAATTTTTTAAACTTATCATACGTGAAGCTCGGAACACAGATATCAGTGGCCAAACGCAAGTCGATGATACTCTCAAAAATTATCGAGAAACTTGGCTTTGAAGTTCTCTGAGGAACTTTAATTCACTAAAACTAAGACAAATTTCGCGGGAGGCCACGTGGCTCTCTGTGCTAGAGAATGGTAACCAGGTACGCAGTGGATCACTGGTTCGCATCTTCGTATCGTCTTTTTTATGTTTTATTTTTGGCATTAGTTTCCAATGCCTAATCATTTAAATAAAAGTATAATCAAATATCTGCTAATTAAGACATATCTATCATTTTTTATGAAAATCGGGCTCCTTTTTTCTCTATTACAAGTTGCATGCAAAATTCCAGTTTTCTTTGCAAATATAAATTGTGAACCGTCGATATTTTACAAAACATGAATAAATTTGTAATGTTCGTTAATTTAAACAATCTTTTTAATTTATATTATTAATAATCTATATTTTATAAAAGATTGTTAGTAAATCTGTGCCATTTATTTAACTTAAATAATCTTTTTTAATTTAAATACTCTTATCTTTTGTAAAATACTGTTAATTAACATTTTATATTTGCAGTGCATTTGATATGTAATTAGAAACAAAAAGACGCGCATTTTTCATAAAAATGACGATTAGATATGTGTTAATTAGCATATATTTGATGAAATTTACATTTAAATGGTGCAGGTATTTGACCTGAATGAAACTGAAACGAAAAAAGCAGCAATCCCCGGATTACCCCTTTACCACTCACCAACGCTACCTAGTGAGCCATGTGCACCATTGTGAAAAATCGCCTGTACTTTAATGAAATAGAAGTCCCTCAGAACTCTTAAAAGTCGATTTTTTCGATAGTTTTTGAGAGTTGATATTTGATTTCTGGAATTCACGTATCATAAACATAAAAAAATACAAAAATTCTGTTACTGGGTGGTCTCCTTTTTAGACGATTTTGCGCTTTTCGGTTTCCAAATTCAATGCTAATTGAATCTAGTTTCAAATGGAATACCGTTCATAGAAGTCATACATTATGTTTGCAACATAAGCAACTGTTGATCGGACAGCGGTTCTGCAACAAGTTTCCAAGCCTATTTGTCCTTAAAAGATTCACCAACGTCTAACTTTTACAGAGCAAATCCAGTGCCTTTCACCAAGTGAGACAAAGTTAAAGTGGAACTAGATAGATTGCGAAGTATGAGAGTAATATCCCCAGTATCGTCTATCCAGTAGTCATTCGCCATAGTCATAGTAACAAAGACAAATGGATCACTTAGAATTTGTGGTAATTTTAAGTCTACCATCAATATTCAAGCAATGTCAGTATGTATCCAGTTCTTCGGTCGGAGGAATTATTGGCAAAATTGGCTGGGGACCATTATTTTTCTCGGGTAGATCTCACAGATGGCCGTTTTTAGTTGCCTGCAGATGTTCAGACGAAATATTTTTTAGTAATTAGTATGCGATTCGGCGTGTATCTTAACGACGGGCTGCCATTTGGAGTCCCAAGCGCTCCGCGATATTTCAGAGATATCTTGAGCAACTCATTCTGGGTATCCCAATCTGTGTTAATTATTTAGATGACTTGCTAACTACTAGGGCCATGCTACCCAATCGCGTTGAGCGGAGCCAAGCCCATGCTCTGCGCTGTCGCCTAGACAATGTAATTCCTTTGAGCCAAGTGTAAAGTACCTAGGACATACCTTCTCGATGTGTATAAACAGAATTCCTTCTGTACGTGTAGGCTAATCTCAGGAAGTGCTATAGGAATTTTGATCCGGTTTTGACTAATAGATAAACTGATTCACGAGGAACGACGCCATTGCTCCCTAGCGGACAGCCGCCATAATTGAAGAGACTGGCAGTGGTTTCAGAGAGCCGGATGCGTAAAGAGATTTGCATCAGGTGTGATGGAACAGCGACGCCGATACGGCGGCTCAACGTATTCTGTAATAAAAAGAACTGAGTGAAATCTTCAGTGGTAAATTTCAAGGGGGTGTTCTTTGCCTTCCGCCAGACCAAATGGCGAGAAAAGTTACGAAAAATGGGGTTAAAAGTGGAAAAGCGATTGTCAGAGAACTCAAAGGTTGCAAGTTCGAACCCCACCTGGGACACTATTTTCTTCACTTTGCCTTTTAATCTACAATTCACGACTCAATGATGCTGAGATTTGCCAGAAAGGAAACGGGGCTCGGATTCCACTTTACACTGTAGCTCCCCTTTTCCCAGTTGTACAATTGGTGAGGGACATGCATGTGCCTAAGTGACATCCAATTGATTGCAATCTTTTCGAAACAACTGCAAAGCGAAAAAAATAGAATCCAAAACCCGTGGATTTCACATCATGCATAAAGTAAAGCGCAGCATGAGGTGCAGCTTTGGTTTGTTATTGTAATGAAGTACTTGAACAGCGCAGAATATGACGCAGCTTTAAGCTTGAGTCAAACATAGATGCGGGCACGATACTCAGGGTGGTGTTGCGATAGACATTATTTGTTTGGACAAATGGTTCAATGAGCACTGTGAGACTTAACATCTGAGGTCGTCGGTCGCCTAGACTTAGAACTACTTAAACCTAACTAACCTACGAACATCAGACACATCCATGCCCGAGGCAGGATTCGAACCTGCGACCGTAACAGCAGCGCTGTTCCGGCCTGAAGCGCCTAGAACCGCTCGGCCACAGCGTCCAGCTTTTTTGGACTCTTGCAAAGTGTACAGACGATGGTTAATGAATTTCCTCTGACGAGAAAGAGCTTTAGACCTTTTAAAGATCATAAAGACATGGACACGATGTTCTTGAATGAGGTTCAGAAATTTCTTCTGGATGAATAAATAGGTTTCGGAATACTTCTACAGACGCATTTCGAAATATCCCGACAATTTCAGAATGCGATTTTCTCCTTCCCTCACATTAGCAATCGCAGTTCTTGCTCTTCATTCTGTGCAAATTTTTCGAACAACTGGCTGTGAGTTACTCAAGTTTGAAGTATTCTAATAATAATGACAAGTAACGAAATGACCATCTCCTCATGTGATGTGAGACTTCAAATAAGAAAGAATCAAAGATTTTTAACCAATAGCTCCCCTGCAATCGTTTGAGAATAACTGTATAGCGAAAAAACATCCGAATCCGATATATGCGGTGTTTTCTTTTTAATGCTTCAAGCAAAACTTTTTCCGAAAAACTTTGTTTCTTTTATATGTAGCACATTCTTTCAGAAATGCAGGAGATGACTCAACTTTTAGCTTCCTGCTTTCCTTGGCTCAAACTAATATATGGGCACGGTTCTTTGCGTGGCCCTGCGAAGAAGTTTACCATAAAGAATCCACGTCAAAGATGGGCTTAACATACTATACTCCACAAGAAAAGTGCTGTAACACCGTGCACATGCATATTATGCGCGTTTTTATCATTTTGATTATTTTTCATTTTATTTATGCCGTCTCATCCAGCCTCCGATACATATTGAATCACACACACACACACACACATGATTTGCATACAATATTTACGTTGGTTGTAAACATATTACATACGTCACGACGCGCTCCAGTCACTGCCATTAGATGCCACTCCAAACGCCATTTCTATATGAAACACACAACGTTTATGCCCCCAGACAATTTGCCTGCCGTGTACTGCTTACTCCTAAAACTGGATGTTCACTACTTAACGTTGTTCTCCGAAAAAATTTATTCGTGCCCTGCAAACAAAAACGCTACGTCAGTCCAGTCGTCTGATCGTAGATAATTAATACTGCCCATGCGAAGTTGAGCCAGATCGCTTGAATTAAAGCAGACCTACACTCACCAAGATCATGTGGACACGATCACTAACCCACCAGATACTAAAAATTTAACAGAAATACTGTGGCTCCTGTGAAAAAAAGGAAAAAAATGCAATTATCTTTCCCAATGCGGCACAGATTTTTACCAGTCGCTTAATCAACTGTGTAAAATGGGTGTTAAATTTTTGAGGTCAGAGACATGCCAGAAGGCGTTCTTCCAACTTAGAAAATAGCCGTAGGTCAATCCCTTGTTTAGCAACATAATATCCTGAAAAATGCTTTGCCGGCCGCCGTGGTCTCGCGGTTCTAGGCGGGCAGTCCGGAACCGTGTGACTGCTACGGTCGCAGGTTCGAATCCTGCCTCGGGCGTGGATGTGTGTGATGTCCTTAGGTTAGTTAGGTTTAAGTAGTTCTAAGTTCTAGGGAACTGATGACCACAGCTGTTAAGTCCCATAGTGCTCAGAGCCATTTGAACCATTTTAAAAATGCTTAACGCTTGCCACTGGTGTATCAAACTCTGGCAGAGGTGTCATGCTGTCCCACTAATACGCCAACGGCACGGAAAAGATCACAGCATTTTCATTTAAAATGTCACACGCAGCACAGAAGAAATATTCCGAAACAGCATGGAAGAGGTCATTTTGTTCGAGATACCTTGTTACATTGGAGATCAGAATATGTTCTAAGATTCTACTGTAAATGGATACCGGTACCAAGGATACTGGGCACCTTTCTCCTATTTTTCAAACTTCAACACTTTCACATTGGACCCAGAAATGCTAGTCCTCCATGGTATTGCCCAGTAAAGACATGCGTCTACGTTCGAGTTTAGGTTAGGCACTAAGATTTAATCCATGCAGAAGTTTCATAACAGCGCGCATTCCGATATGGAAACAAAGATTCATAGTTTTGTAGTTTTTTGCTAAATTTAACCTTTGCGTATTTCGGTGGTTAATATCTAGACTGTGGGCAAAAGTAAATTTCGTATTGTTTTGTTCGTTGAGAAATTTCCTAGGGGCTTCAGCCCCCAATTGCGAAAGAACTCTTACTTTCATTCTGTGTTGACCTTCCAACTAGAAAGAGTCACTCTTGTGTGTTAAAGGTAACTGTTCGTTGACAGAAGGCACTAGCAAACCACTGGCATTTGATTTTCAAGTGCATCAGTGTAGTATTCTTGTTAACCATTTACCAGGTTGTCGAATCTATAAGAATAATTGCAGCTGTCGGCATGAGGAGCCTCATAATAGTCTTCCCAAAACACAACAGATCAATACGTGGTGTCTACGGACGCATACTGCCTGGGGTGTTAATTATTATATATTTCATTGCTTATTATCCTTTGGTTTGGATCGGTTCTGCGGCGAGAACGTGTTGTGTAGCCGGCACTTTGCTTCTGAAACAAAATTATTAGCATGGCTTTTAACCTCCCAACAGATAAAAATATAATGACCTCCCAACAATAAAAAATATAACATTCACATTCAGCGTAACCTACCAACAGATAAATTCCGTAACCTACCAATAATAAAATGTGACTAATCTCTCAATAAAGTTGTGGCTCTCTTATAACCTTTCAATAATTGACTGTGAATTTAAACTGGTAAATTTTGGACGTCAGCATTGCTGCGTCATGGCCCTGGAAGATCACTCTGAATAATTGATAATTCTTACCTCAATGAAGTCGCCGGATAACGCGTATATATCTGCTCCTATAAGAAATTTTTCTGGCACAGCCCAGTTCAA
Source organism: Schistocerca piceifrons (assembly GCF_021461385.2). NCBI lineage: Eukaryota > Metazoa > Arthropoda > Insecta > Orthoptera > Acrididae > Schistocerca > Schistocerca piceifrons. The sequence continues at coordinate 275,431,328 of NC_060143.1, read as the reverse complement.
TGCTGGCCGATATATTTGTCATTTATAAAAAGAAACAACTGATTTTTCTTTACAATAATCGGGATCACCATGGATTGGAGAAGTTAGTAAATTCTTTAAATTGAGATGAATGATTGTCAAAAGTTAATTTTTATCAGAAAGATTATTATTAAGAGATTTTTTTTAACATTTTACATGGGACTTGATATAACAGTAGTACATATGCGCGAGGCTGCTTTTACATTATACTACATCGCTCAGGCACGACCATCGCTGCCCATGACCGGCCCAGCCAACTCGATACACACGACAGCTAGCTACTTCTTACTCCTACTGCCACACAGTTCCTTCTGCAGCCAACGCTGCTCTCTGGTCTGAGATTCTCTTATAGCTTACATATCGCAGGCAGCGCGTGAGCAATCCATCGAAATTACACCTGCTCGAGTGCGCTAGCAATAAATTCCTTGGTCATGGACCTCTTACAGACTCGACAAATTATTTTTAAAATATTCGTGCAATTCACAATAATTGATTCCTAGACCAACGTCACTTGAACGTCCCCTAGAGGTAATGGTAAACGATCGTCAGTGGCATATAGATGATAGAAATCAATGTAAGCTACTGCACTAAGGACATGAAATTTGTATCCACAAGACTTGCAGTCGACTAAAATAACTTCATGAGATCAGTAGTACGGCGGACAAGGCGAACGTTCTACGAATGGTACTGTATTGAACTTTGTACCTTGTGGCAAAACTGGAAAATCTGAAGAGAGAGTAGCAGAGGCTGAAGATCGTAAGGACTGCTGAAATTAAATGGAAAGAGCTCTAGAAGATAGTAACAACTGCATAGCTGAAGGATGTGGAAAGCATTAGTATTGTTTTGAATATTCGGACCCTTCCTTGTGAAAGGGCAGAGGAAATACGCACTGAAACAGCCAGGATACTGCGCCGAACAAAACCACCAGCTTGCAACCTGAAGAAAGAAGAGGTACAAGCCATTAAGAATCTCAACGCCGACAAGAGTATATTGGTACTGCGTGCCGATAAGGGGAATGCGACCGTCGTAATGAAGACCGAAGATTATGAGCAAAAGATCCGAGACCTATTAGATCCGACGACGAACCGAAAACTAAGCCCAGATCCGACGCAGCGTATCACTCGGAATACAAATCGATTAATCAAGGCGTCTTCTCTGCCGGCGGACATACAGAGAAACCTGCGCAACACAGAAGCCCTACCGCCTCGGCTGTATGGATTACCCAAGATCCATAAGAACAACGTTCCAATGAGACCGATCGTTAGCGCTCCTGGCTCACCAATGTATAGGCTAGCGAAACACTTGGCCTCTCTGCTCCAGCCACACGTGGGGAAGACCGACACATACATTAAGGACTCAGGACATTTCATTGAAAAGCTGAAGAAACCGAAACTTGCGCAACACGACATCCTGGTCAGTTTTGATGTTGTTTCGTCATTTACGAAAGTGCCACTCAGTGACGCTCTGGAGCACATCGGTTCCATGTTCCCGCAAGACATCAAAAAGCTCTTTCATGCATGTCTCACCACGAGCTATTTCACGTGGAATGGCGATTTCTACGAACAGCTGGAAGGTGTCGCCATGGGTAGTCCTCTCAGTCCAGTGTTGGCCAACTTCTTCATGGAACAATTCGAAGCACAGGCACTGGACTCGGCGACTTGCAAACCTAAGGTGTGGTACAGGTACGTCGATGATACTTTCGTGGTGTGGAGCCATGGTGAAGAACAGCTCGGTGAATTCCTGAGACACTTGAACAGCCTCCATGCCAACATAACATTTACCATGGAAGTAGAAAAGGACAAGAAACTGCCATTTCTAGATGTGCTGGTCACAAGGGACAGCGAAAACCTGGCACACAGCGTGTATCGGAAACCGACACACACGGACCGATACCTGCACAATCTCTCAAACCACCACCCGAGCCAGAAAAGAGGCATGATTAGTACGCTCGTAACGAGAGCAGGACTAATATGTGAGCCTCAACACCTCAAACGAGAAATGCAACACCTGGAAACTGTTCTGCGGAGCAATGGGTACTCCACAAATTACATTAGAAGTGTAACAGAGCCAAACACTCGGCGAAGTAAGGAACCAGAAAAGGAAATGTCGGGTACGGCCTTTCTGCCATACATTCCCAGAGTGACGGACAGAATCGGCCGTATATTGTGCAAACACGGCGTAAAGACGATTTTCAAACCGACAAGGAAGATCAAAGAGTGTCTTAGATCGGCGAAGCAGAAAAGAGACCCACTTGCAATGTCGGGAATATACCGTATACCATGCACATGCGGAAAAGTTTATGTCGGAATGACTGGACGATCAATTAACACCAGGATCAAAGAGCATAAGCGACGTTGCAGGTTGGGGCAGGTGGAGAAATCGGCCGTGGCAGAGCACGCACTGAATGAGACCGACCACGTAATAAAATTCGCCGACACGGAAGTTCTGGCTGTAGAGAAGCACTATCACACGCGCTTGTTCAGAGAAGCTGTAGAAATCCAAAATCACGCGAACAGTTTCAACAAGAAAGAGGAAAGCCTTAAGGTAAACGGATCCTGGCTGCCAGAACTGCAGCGAACGACCGTCGCAGGTAGCAAGAGGAGAACTGCACCGGAAATGACCGCGGAGAAGCCCTCGGACGTTGGCGCGCCAGGTACATATAGTCTGCGGCCGCGAGCTCGCCCCTGCTGTTTAACCTCTACATAAACGATCTCCCAACCACACACAACACAATGATGGCAATCTACGCGGATGACACAGCCATCCTTGCGCAAGATTGGAAAACATCAAACATTACGTCACGCCTACAGACTGCACTCAGAGTGGCCGAGCCTTGGTTGGAGAAATGGCGTGTTAGAGTAAACGTCGACAAGTGCGAAGCCGTTCTGTTCACTAGAAGACCGAAGCAACTGCGCAAACACCGCTACTGCAGACCAATAACTATACATGCACGCCCAATACGTTTCCGCGAGAAAGTCAAATACCTCGGTGTCTGGCTGGACCGGAAGTTACTCTGGGGGGACCACATACAACACATGACCAACCGAGCTAGCGCGAGGCTCAAACAGCTCTATCCTATGCTCAACAGGCGTAGCACACTGAACAGAAGGGTGTCGAGGTCCATGTACATGACACTTATCCGACCCCTGATGACGTACGCAGCTCCTGTCTGGGGATACGCTGCGCCTACACGTCTGCGCCGTCTGCAGCTCATACAAAACAAAGTACTCAAAATCATAAGTAATGCTCCACGATACACACGCATCGCGGACCTTCACCGGGAATACCGACTTGAGACTCTCACGGAGGTAATCCACAAACTCACCGCAAGACTATACAGAAACTCCAGACATTCGCAGAATCCGTTTATTCTGAATCTGGGGAACTACGACCACAACCATAGATGGAAACATAAAAGACCAAAAGACATACTTGTAAGGACATAACATCTATGGCCAAGCATACGCAAACATAACGGCACAGGCGAGCCCCTGTTTATCAGACCCATTACTGGATATCCAGCTGGATTGGAGTACACTGCCGAATAACTGGCACCACACAGGGAAGCCGTACCGTACACTGCATGCAAACAAGCTCCACACATCCCCCACACAGTGAGATGATCTATGGCCGATCTCCCACTACTGTATAACGATCTTGATTGTTCCAGGAATGCAGCAGCAGCAACAACTGGGACACATCGCCATCGCTTGTCATGGTAATGATGCATGATACCTATACTAACAAATCCAACCTTGCATGAACTATCGCAGCTAGTAAGCCACTACTGCTCTTACTACCCATCCCACTGTCGCAGAGGTTTTTTTCCCACGGCACGAGCCATGGCACTTTTTTTTTCCTCTGCTCTTCAAATCGCTACCCTCACTCGCGTTTCGTCCACTATCTATCACCTGATGGACCGTGTTAATGCGTAGCCTTACCCAGACGCACGGACAACGTCACAGCCCAGCATCCTGTGATCCACATACTAGACAACTAACATGTTTACGGAGGTGACAGTAGAACTTTTGGTTTGGTCACCACGTTGGTGCGGGCGTGGAGGGGCCCCATCTCTTTTTTTAGCTCGCCTCCAGTTCACCACCGGCAATGGAGGGTGAAGCTTTGAGAATGCCAGCCACTCGTGCTGGCGAAACGTCAGAAAAATCATTAGATGAACGTCGGCCGAAGAACCCGAGACAGAAGCCAATAGGCAGTTTGTAAATCAATAGAGTTGAAAATTGGGAAATTATAATTAATGAGTGAATCGTGAAAGAAATTATGATCCTTTACGAGGAAACATTTATGCTTAATACAAAAAATCTGGCTGCAATGTAACGGGAGAGAAAATAAAGGGGAGCTGCTAGGAAGTCTCCTATAAGAGTGGAGCAAAGCCAAACAAAATGGCAGCAATAGATCTGAATCCTGTGCGACGGAGAAGAGATGTACTTTAGCATGACATGAATAGAGTGGGAGTGTGTTGGAAGGAAACAGACTAATCGCGAATGCTGCCAGAATCTGAGCACTAAATGATTAGAGTTTTAGGCGCATCAGCAGAAGCCCATGGCGAGATACTTCAGGAGATGCAGAAATCTTGTAAGAATTAAAAGATTATGATTGGTTCGCAGGAGAGCTTCTGTAAAGTTTGGAAGGTAGGACACGAGATACTGGCAGAAGTAAAGCTGTAATGACGGGGCATGAGTCGTGCTTGGGTAGCTCATATGGTAGAGCACTTGTCCGCGAAAGGCAAAGGTCCCGTTTAGTGTCTCGGCCCGACACACAGTTTTAATCTGCCAGGGAGTTTCATATCAGCGCATACTTCGCTGCAGAGTGAAAAATCCCATTCTTGAAAGATTGTGTCTGTAATGTCAATGAAACAATACTTTCCACGTGCTTTTCACATATGCTTCACCATCACCGCCGAAGAAGGTGAGGGATATTAAGTGTGACGACTATCGAACAACCTGCGAAGTTTCTGACTAGAGTATTGCACCGGAGAATAGAAAGGAAAATTAGGTCGTCCTCATCGAATGTTCGACGTTTGGAGAACAAGGACGATAAAGTATTGACAAACGAGTAGTTTGTAATTATCACTCAAACGGTAAATGAACTGGAGAATTTCCGAAGTATGTGGCCAGGAATAAAATTGAAGGGAAACCAAACACCAATTTTAATGTCCGCAGAAGACCTACGCGTCTGTACAGAAGTAAATGGAACTTTAAAAGACTGTCCAGTGTAATGGTTAACCTAACCTCAAAATTTACGTAAAGAATTAACAAATCAAATATTAAAGAATTATCAACAGAGTAAAGTAAAATAGCGACTTGCTGAACAGAAATTACGGAAAACGCGGGTCTCAAAGTTGGACATGATATAACAATAGAGGAAGAATAATGCGGAATAAAAAGCGGTACTACATTTTTAAAACTATTTCTACAGTTGAAGTATGAAATGAACAGTCACTAGGAAGAGCACGCTAGGAAATAAATCGAATGAAAACCCCTGTAAAAGTAAGAAACAACATAGTGAGACACGTGCAGGGTGACAATTATTGAACTATGTGAAAATAAACGTCAATTAGTTGCAAACTACGGCGTGCACACACTTTATTCAACATGTAAACGACACTACAGATATTCGGATTTAGGTTATGACATGTTAGATATGCCTGTCATCATTGGCGAAATTGTGCATGACCCGCTGAAGTGTCGGAACACCGATGCTGTCAATGACCTCCTGAATGGCTGTTCTCAGATCAGCAATGGTTTTGGGGTTACTGTTGTACACTTTAAAATAGTCCCACAAAAGGGAGTCCTATGTGTTCAGATCCGGAGAATATGGCTGCCAATCGAGGCCCATGCCAGTGGCCTCTGGGTACCCCGGAGCCAGAATGTGGTCCCCAAAGTGCTTCTACAGGACATCAAACACTCTCCTGCTTCGATGATGTTGAGCTTCGTGTAGCATGAACCACATCTTGTCGAAATCTGGGTCACTTTGGATAATCTTCACGTACCGTTCGGTAATCACCGTGACATCAAAGAGTATCGCACCGATTATCCCGTGACTGGACATTGCACACCACACTGTCACCTGTTGAGGGTGAAGAGACTTCTCGATTGCGAAATGCGGGTTCTCTGTCTCCCAAGTGCGCCATTTGCTTATTGACGAACCCATCAAAATGAAAGTGAGCTTCGTCGATAAACTAAACCATGCATGCGCATACTAATTCTCACCGTGCCCTGCGGTCAATTGTGCAGTCTGAACGTCCTAACGCTTACCGTTCAGAAGTTATGACGGTTTATTTCATATATTCAAACAGTTCATTAACTGTCACCCTGTGCAAATAGGACGGCACACAGGGAGGTGGGGGAGGGGTGCGGGAGCGGAGCAGGAGGGCTGTACCTGTCGCCCCCCCCCCCCCCCCCCACCCCCACCCACCTGACATTTTCTAGGTTCACAGTGCTTTCGTAACATTATTCATCCTTGATTATGGCAAAGTCAAGTGATAGGAGTTCCAGGTGTAAACAAGGTGATACAAAACAGCAGAGAAGGATTCAAGAAACTAAATGAGGCTTCAGAAAAGATGGTGGTTTCATAACATTATTAAATTTGTATTTGCGTAAAGATTTTGGTTTATTTGAAAATAGATCACCCAAAGAAAGTGTCTCAGCGCCATACTTAGGAAAAATGTTGGTAGAACAGGGCTGCGTCTGGGCTATTTCGTAACAGAAGAGAATAGTCTCAAAGTTGGTATCCTTGTTCGAAAACTAGTGAAAAGTAAATACATACCTTTCACCTAGAAAACAGATAGTGAATGATTTTAGCAGGAAGGGTCATCTGAAGTGGAATAGGCCTATCAAAGCAAGAGTATCTTTAAGCCCTTGTCCATTCGTATCAAAGTAGACATCTCCAACCATACAAAAAAGTGGAGCCACTAGCTAGGAGTCACTTAACTAGGATTTTTCATAGATAAAGTTATAAGACAGCTTTAGACCCAGTTAGTTACTGGACGGAACGTGTGTGTGTGCGCGCGCGCGCGTGTGTGTGCGTGTGTGTGTGTGTGTGTGTGTGTGTGTGTGTGTGTGTGTGTCTGTGTGTGTGTTACCAATGGAGAAGACTGTTTCGTAAGACAGCGCATTCAGTATTTTGAGTCTTTACTTCAACTGTGCTGCAGATAGAAACAGGGTCATCGTAGCAACTCCAGTCAATGGAAATACTGCGAGTAATGCGAACCATTTAATTCTTTATCTCAGTACTTCTAAACTGAAATGGCATTAAGCATTTCATCCACCCTATAAATATTTCCGAGCCAGGAGAAATTTATTTAACGAGATATGGTGTGGGTTCCTGTAGTCATGTCCTAGTTCATGAACCACGGGCAACGTATGAGTGGCCAAGTAAGTGGTCCCGACAGTCGGGATACCAGTTACTTTGGAATAAGGCTGGGCATCTCGGACATATTCTGAGTCGTAGTCACCTTTGTGCTCATACGGCAAAGACTACCAAATCCACCGGTTAGTCCCTCAACCGTTAGGGGTAAAACCCAATGGGACTCGGGACAAGTAAGGCTAGCAACCTGCTTCCCTGATACTTTAAATATGATGCTGGCAACAATCAGAGCAAAATGCCTCGGACCTTTGGAGGTGACGGAGTCCCACCTCTAACTGACAAACCAGGGACTCCTAAGATACGACTTGGCAAACAAATGGTAATGAGATGGGGAGCTATTAATATCAATGGGGGCTACCCTGGAAAGAAGGTAGAGCTGGCAGAGGCTGCAAGTAAGTTGGGGCTGGACGTTTTAGCTGTTAGTGACATTCGGGTAAGGGGTGAGAAAGAAGAGGAAGTGTGAGAATACAAGGTCTACCTGTCAAGAGTCAAAGCAGGAATAGCGCAATGGGGTGTAGGGCTTTACATCAGGAAACAAATGGAACCCAACGTAGTTGCAATAAGATATGTAAACGAACGAATGATGTGGATAGATTTGACAGTGTCTAGCAAGAAAATTAGGATTGTGTCAGTATATTCGCATTGTGAAGGGACAGATCAAGATAAGATGAATAGTTTTTATGAGGCACTCAGTGAGTAAAGGACAAGGACAGTGTTCTGCTCATGGGTGATTTAATACCAGGATTGGAAATCGAACAGAAGGGTATGAAAAGGTTATGGGTAAATTTGGAGAGGATATGGAGGCCAACAGGAACGGGAAACAACTCTTGGATTTCTGTGCCAGTATGGGCTTAGTAATCACAAACTCCTTTTTTAAACATAAGAACATTCACCGGTACACTTGGGAAGGCGGGGGAACCAGATCTGTCATTGACTATATAATAACAGATAAGGAATTCAGGAAGGCTGTGAGGGACACGTGTATTCATGGGATTCTTTGATGACACTGATCATTATTTAATCTGCAGTGAAATTGGGATTGTGAGGCCGAAAGTGCAGGAGGTCAGGTCCATATGTACGAGGATAAGAGTGGAGAAACTTCAGGATAAGGAAATCAGGCACAAGTACTTAACAGCGATCTCATAAAGGTACCAGTTAGTTGAATGTAGTCAATTACAGTCATTGGAAAAGAAATGGACAAGGTACAGGGACACAGTACTAGAAGTGGCTAAAGAATGTCTTGGAACAGTAGTGTGTAAAAGTAGGATGAAGCAAACAGCTTGGTGGAAGGACACAGTCAAGGCAGCCTGTAGAACTCAGGTAGACAGAGAAAGTTATGTTGAAGAAAGAAACAAAGCCAAACAGATAATTGCAGCATCCAAGAAGAAATCTTGGGAAGACTTTGGAAACAGGTTGGAGACTATGGGTCAAGCTGCTGGAAAACCATTCTGGAGTATAATTAGCAGTCTTCGAAAGGGAGGTAAGAAGGAAATGACAAGTATTTTGGACAGGTCAGGTAAACTGCTGGTGAATCCTGTGGATTCCTTGGGCAGATGGAGGGAATATTTTGAAGAGTCGCTCAATGTAGGTGAAAAGACGATCAGTAACGCTTCAGATTTCGAGGTACAATGGGATAGGAATGATGATGGAAATAGGATCACATTTGAGGAAGTGGAGAAAATGGTCAATACATTGCAGTGCAATAAAGCAGCTTGGGTGGATGAAATTAAGTCGGAACTCATCAAATACAGTGGAATGTCAGGTCTTAAATGGCTACACAGGATAATTGAAATGGTCTGGGAGTCGGGACAGGTTCCATCAGACTGGACAAAAGCAGTAATCACACCAATCTTTAAACATGGAAACAGAAAAGATTGTAACAACTACAGAGGTATCTCTTTAATCAGCGTTGTGGATAAAATCTTCTCAGGTATTGTTGAAAGGAAAGTGCGAGTATTAGTTGAGGACCAATTGGATGAAAATCAGTGTGGGTTTAGGCTTCTTAGAGGTTGTCAGGAACAGATCTTTAGCTTACGGCAAATAATGGAGAAGTGTTATGAGTGGAACAGGGAATTGTATCTATGCTTTATAGATATAGAAAAGGCATATGACCGGGTTCCTAGGAGGAAGTTATTGTCTGTTCTACGAGATTATGGAATAGGAGGCAAACTTTTGCAATCAATTAAAGGTCTTTACATGGATAGTCAGGCAGCAGTTAGAGTTGACGGTAAATTGAGTTCATGGTTCAGAGTAGTTTCAGGGGTAAGACAAGGCTGCAACCTGTCGCTACTGTTGTTCATATTATTTATTGATCATATGATGAAAACAATAGACTGGCTGGGTGAGATTAAGATATGTGAACACAAAATAAGCAGTCTTGCATATGCGGATGACTTAGTTGTGATGGCAGATTCGATTGAAAGTTTGCAAAGTAATATTTCAGAGCTAGATCAGAAATGTAAGGACTATGGTATGAAGATTAGCATCTCCAAAACGAAAGTAATGTCAGTGGGAAAGAAATATAAACGGATTGAGTGCCAAATAGGAGGAACAAAGTTAGAACAGGTGGACGGTTTCAAGTACTTAGGATGCATATTCTCACAGGATGGCAACATAGTGAAAGAATTGGAAGCGAGGTGTAGCAAAGCTAATGCAGTGAGCGCTCAGCTACGATCTACTCTCTTCTCCAAGAAGGAAGTCAGTACCAAGACCAAGTTATCTGTGCACCGTTCAATCTTTCGACCAACTTTGTTGTGTGGGAGCGAAAGCTGGGTGGATTCAGGTTACCTTATCAACAAGGTTGAGGTTACGGATATGAAAGTAGCTAGGATGATTGCAGGTACTAGTAGATGGGAACAATGGCAGGAGGGTGTCCACAATGAGGAAATCAAAGAGAAAGTGGGAATGAACTCTATAGATGTAGCAGTCAGGGCGAACAGGCTTAGATGATGGGGTCAAATGGTTCAAATGGCTCTGAGCGCTATGCGACTTAACTTCTGAGGTTATCAGTCGCCTAGGACTTAGAACTAATTAAACCTAACTAAACTAAGGACATCACACACATCCATGCCCGAGGCAGGATTCGAACCTGCGACCGTAGCGGTCACGCGGTTCCAGACTGAAGCGCCTTTAACCGCACGGCCACACCAGATGATGGGGTCATGTTACACGCATGGGAGAAGCAAGGTTACCCAAGAGACTCGTGGGTTCAGCAGTAGAGGGTAAGAGGAGTCGGGGCAGGCCAAGGAGAGGAATTTTATAAGGGGGCTATGCTCCAGACTGAACGCTGAAAGGCATAATCAGTCTTAAATGATGATGATGATGACGAGATATAAAGTAATAACCTAACACCGACTCTGAGTTTAAAATACGTAGCACAGATCCGAGTTAGCCTTGGAACACACTGTTTTCAAGTAGAGCTAACTGGAAATTCTAAATTATAGCGACCGGGATTTGGTCACTGCTTATTCATAATCATAACATAAGACAGAATTCGTATCCACCCATTCAATATAACAAACAAACAAGAGTAGCCCGACCAACTTTGTTTCAGAGTCGTTTCTCTGCTACTTAGGTAGGTTACGTTAAATGATTTATTGATAATCTTACAATGGGAAACCACGAATTGGATAATTGGGTACAAGCCTAGGTAAATTAGTAGTACGCTTGAAGGTTGCACACTTACAGAATTGACAGAGCGCACTAGCCAGTCAATTCTGAGTATAAAACCTGTAAAATCTCAAGTGTAGCTTTATGTGTTTCACCGTACAAAAGCTAACTTCAAACGCATTCCCACCCATACTGTCACCCCCCAAATGGCTCTGAACACTATGGGACTTAACATCTGAGGTCATCAGTCCCCTAGAACTTAGAACTACTTAAACGTAACTAACCTAAGGACATCACACACATCCATGCGCGAGGCAGGATTCGAACCTGCGACCGTAGCGGTCGCGCAGTTCCAGACTGTAGCGCCTAGAACCGCTCGGCCATCCTGGCCGGCACTGTCACCCCCCACCTGTCAGGAATATTTGTGTGTTGTTCATGACACTCACAGATATCACTGTACAAGACCCGGCGACTACACGAATTACTTATTATATTCGACCTTTGTCGGTCTTCAGTGACCGGGCTGTTAGCTCACCGACTTAGTCCTACACTTACAAATTGCAAAATTGTTGTCTGTGCAAGTTTTGCCTCACAGTATTATGAATTTCAGCAATATAAAACTAGGAATTAAATCCTTTTGTTTGTCTGTCTTTCCTACTATGAAACTACGGTGCTTGTAAGGGTTAATTGATAGAAACGTAAACGTAAACCGTTTTTGTGTCCTTGGAGTCCTTCGTGGTGGCATGCTTAAATAAAATCTGGCCATTTTACAAACCGCGTCATTTCGAAAAAAAGAAACACTCGATATATCGACAGCTGTTTTTTCTTTCATTACTGTCAATGGGAAGTGTGTAAATTAATAATGTGAAAGAAATTGCCGACTGTGCCATTGGCGTAGTAACCCAGTCAACGAATATCAAAAATGGTCGAATATGGCAAATAATTCCTGTAGTGGCAAGTTTGTGTACCATTGTAGGACGATGTGCCATGGAAAGGATACAGAAAACCATGAACCATGAATGGATGAATGTGGGGTGTGAGGATACATTTAATGGAATACTATAACATAAAAAGTCACGCGAGATAGAATTAGCTTTCCGATTTTGTTCCCCCCCCCCCTCCCCCCCGCCACCACCACCGAAAAATAATACTGTTTGCGGGCCTGTGCATAAAAGGAAGAAAAAACAGGAACACTTAAACATTGATAAGTATAAAGTCAAGATACCAGAATACCTAAAGAGGCTATTGAGGGTGCTGTGTAGAAAAGAAACAAATAAAGATTAGCACAAGATCTGTAAAGGTGAAGAATGGCTTCAAGTCGGTAAGACAGCCTACTTTTCATTTACATTTTTACGTGTGTTATGATGTTAATAAATAGTCCACATTTCAGAATTTATTCTTATGCTCGTTACCGTTTCCAGTTCCGTTTTGCTCACTCGGAGATGACAATTACAGATAAACTTGTGTTAATTTAAGGATTATATGGAGCTGTGAAGAAATTTACGTCTTGTTTTGACTTGCACTATTTGAAGACCTGCGGAGGATTAGCTGAAGCAATAGTCACGGCGGACGTTCCCATCCGGTTGCTCATGATCTCAATCCGGTCTGGCTTGTTCAGGTACTTATATAAGCCTCCGTTCCACAACATACCCAAAGACTCCGCGATTACTGCGCGCTTTAAGCCATTCTGTGCACAGTATCTTTGTAAGCATGTACCTCCACTAAATTAGTGTCAGCTTGTTATCAGCTACAGCAGCTGTCGATACATAGCAGTTACGCTCGAGGCGGCTAGAAGCGTGCTTGCATAAATTAATGAGACACGGTGCAAGGTCAACTGAGATATCGGCAGCGTTGAAATGTCGATAAAGAGCTAATCTCTAAATAGTGGTCTTTAATGCTCACCTTGTTAGTTAAACGTCTTAACATACGATTCTAGAGTCTCTTATCTCTGCCTTGACGACTCAGAAACACAGCTAAATATCTATCAAACAAGCAACGCTCACAGCTGTCTCTCGACGGACACTCGCACATCTACAACAAAGAGGAAGTCTTCAATATTGTTAACTATACTGTCTTCATAAATTTTCGACTAACATATCATCTAGTGCTAAACTACGATATCATAAACGAAATTTGCTATCAAATATAAAGCTAATACTAAATTTAATTTGCTATTTGGGAGATCTGAGCCAATATTTAGTTGGAGTTTATGTGTGATCTTACTATTCTCGCCTTCTAATAAAATAACATTTTTCTTTTCGTGTTAAGAATGTTTCTGTTCGGTTTACTGTATCGTAACTGTGGTTTCTTCTCCGTCAGTACTCACAATGACGTCAAAATATCGAGTAAACTGATTAAATTCAGTCAAGAAAATTACGGAAAGCGAAACGTAATAAGAAATGCTTAATTATGTGTTGCATTATTGTGCTACATTCAACTGCTCTTAACCGATAGGAGAAGGCAGCTCTCACAAAAAATAGGCTGCGTTAGTCATACGATAGTCTGATTAAAATTACTCGATAGTTGACACTTCACACGTTGGAGCTGCCTTCGTCCAATCAGAGCGCACATTGTCACGCTCGAACTGTTCGCGGTTCCCAACTGCCACAACCAATGATCAGTTCACTCCTGATTCCTCGTCTGTTTTTTTTTTTCGCCGTAATAACGGCCTTGATACGCCTGGGCATTGAGTCAGAGCTTGGATGGCGTGTAAAGGTAAAGCTGCCCATGCAGCTTCAACACGTTACCACAGTTCATCAAGAGTAGTGACTGGCGTATTGTGACGAGCCAGTTGCTCGGCCACCATTGACCAGACGTTTTCAGTTGGTGAGAGATCTGGAGAATGGGCTGGCCAGGACAGCAGTCGCACATTTTCTGTATCCAGATAGGCCCATACTGGACCTGCAACATGTGGTCGTGCATTATCCTGCTGAAATGGAGGGTTTCGCAGGGATCGAGTGAAGGGTAGAGCCACGGGTCGTAACACATCTGAAATGTAACGTCCACTGTTCAAAGTTCCGTCAATGCGAACAAGAGGTGACTGAGACGTATAACCAATGGCACCCCATACCATCACGCCGGGTGGTACGCCAGTATGGCGATGACGAATGCACGCTTCCAATGTGCGTTCACCGCGATGTCACCAAACACGGATGCGACCATCATGATGCTGTAAACAGAACCTGGATTCATCCGAAAAAATAAGGTTTGCATTTCGTGCACCCAGGTTCGTCGTTGAGTACACCATCGCAGGCGCTCCTGTCTGTGATGTAGCGTCACGGGCAACCGCAGCCATGGTCTCCGATCTGATAATCCATGCTGCTGCAAACGTCGTCCAAATGTTTGTGCAGATGGTTGTTGTCTTGCAAACGTCCCCATATTTTGACTCAGGGATCGAGACGTGGCTGCACGATCCGTTACAGCCATGCGGATAAGATGCCTACCATCTCGACTGCAAGTGATATGAGGCCGTTGGGATCCAGCACGGCGTTCCGTATTGGGTTCCTTTCTCCTCCTTACACGAGGCATCACAACAACGTTTCACCAGGCAACGCCGGTCAACTGCTGTTTGTGTATGAGAAATCGGTTGGAAACTTTCCTCATGTCTGCACGTTGTAGGTGGCGCCACCGGCGCGAACCATGTGTGAATGCTCTGAAAAGCTAATCATTTGCATATCACAGCATCTTATTCCTGTTGGTTAAATTTCGCGTCTGTAGCACGCCATCTTCGTGGTGTAGCGATTTTAATGGCCAGTAGTGTATTTTCTGACCGGCATTAGTCCAGGACCATTGTTCACGGTAGAGAAATATGCAGTTACGAAAGCAAAATTACACATCATACATTTTTTTTTAAATCCAAGATACGTTATTAAAGTAAAGCGGAACAACCCTGAACGCAGTAACTGTATGAAATGCAGGTGCTAATCACTAAAAATGAAGACTTTAAACCGGTTCAGGATAGGCAACAAGTTGACTGTTGACGACATTGAACCGGTTTAAAGTCTTCATTTTTAGTGATTAGCACCTGCATTTCATACAGTTACTGCGTTCAGGGTTGTTCCGCTTTACTTTAATAATGTATCTTGGATTTTTTTTAAGAATGTATGATGTGTAATGATGGTTTCGTAATTGCATATTTCTCTACCGTGAACAATGGTCCTGGACTAAAGCCGGTCGGTTGTGTTATGCATTTTTTACAGTATTATTAATGAGTAAGCACCTGTGAGTAATAAACGAATGCCACCGAAAAGTAAATATATGATATGGAATGTGCCATTAGGGAATAGTACACTTGCAATCCCTGCTTACACAGTTATGTATGTGTCAGACGTGTAGACGATGGCAGAAGTAGACTGAAACAACCTAAGAGCGTTTTAACGAAAGGTCCTGCGAGAAATCTATGGGTCTGTGTGAGAGGCAGAGGATCTGAGTAAAAATTATGACCAGTAATTTATATCAGTGAAAGCTATAGTTAAATTTATAAAACTTACAGAATAGTGTCGTTAGCACATGTACAGCGGATAACGAAAATAGACGTATATTCCAGCAGACAGAAGGGCCGTCCAAGAAGAAGACAGATGAGTAATGTCTTGGCTGATATCATAAACATGAGGATCGGAGAGTGGAAAATGAAAGCAGAGAACAGAGATGCACATGACAGACTGTTTGAGAAATCTATGGCCCTCGAGGGGTGTCTCGTCAAAGAAAAACAAGAAGAAATGAAATATACAACGGTATAACATTTAAAATGCCAAGTCAGTATCAGATATTTTACGAATAGCTGATGTGGGAGTTCGAGAAAATATGGAAAGGTTAGAAATTGTCGTCCGCTCAATGTTGAATCAGGCGGGAAAGAAGATTAGGAAGATTAGGATTATTAGGATTAATGGCCCGGAGACACCGAGGTCATTCGAGCATAGTTTCGGAGTGTTTCAAAGATGGGAGAAGAAAATCGGCCGTGCCCTTTCAAAGAAACCATGTCTGCACTTGTCTGCAGAGATTTTAGGGACGTCACGGGAAACCTAAATCTGGATGGCCGGATGCGGATTTGAACCGTCGTCTTCCCGAAGCCGAATCCAGTGTGCTGATCACAACGCCACCTCCCTCGGTTTGGAATCATAAACTGACCATTAGCTCAGGTTGGGAAAGGACAGGGAAGAAAACCGGCCATCGCCTCTTGGAAATTAGAGAAGCAATATCAAAATGAATTGTTGCACTACAAGAGTCCACCTGGTGAGTCTGACATCGGAGCTTCTTGTTTGTTGACGCGCAGCACGTACACAGCCCACTGCCACCAATGAGTGAACTACATATATGTTGAAATGGTATGAATAAATGAAATTTTACTACTGGAAGATGCTCTATATAGGAGCATAAGAAAAAAATAAGACCTCAGGGGTGAAAGTGACGCAAGTCACTTTACTGATGAAAGTGGCTGTCAAGTTGATGCTCCTGCTGCAGTTATAGGCAATGCCGCAACTGATCAGAGTGCCGAATCTTCAGACAGCGACAAAGAAAATACAGTAGTCCACGGCAAGAACTGTCATTGTTGGAACACAGCTGTCCCTAACAGAAGAGGCTGGCCGATTGTCGATAACATTGTACTCCGTATTTCAAGAGTGTGGAAATAATGGATGAATGGATTTATAAATAAATGAGGGCAGCATAAGAGATTTGTGTATTTCAGCAAAAAGAAAACCATGTTCATCTAGTTAAGCTGGAAACAAAATCTTCAGAACTGTATGACTTTAAAGTTTCATCACTGACAAGTTTCCATGATAGCATTTTCTTTTTCTCATATTTAGGATGCGTTAATATTAATATTGACTGAAAAAGTACCTAACAGAGGTGAAGTAAAATGCGTTTAGTATATGAGACACACCTTTAATTGTAAAATATTCTGTATTCAGAGTATTTCTCCAGCTAATAATCAGGGCTCACTGTGACCCTGGCGTACAGTTCGTGTGACAGTTTCTGAAGCGTACCGTACACTACCAGCGCCCTAGCGGGCGCTCCTATGAATAAAAGGCGCCAACCACACAATACAATTGTGTTTTGCACCATTCTATTCTAATTTCAAAATTACGAATCCATGTCTATGCCTTCATTATTGCTTCAGCTAACGCAGTGACAAAAAGTGTTGTCATATGTCCAAGTGAGCAGCATTGATATAAAATAAACAGAGAGCTATGTGAGGAAAAGTTTACGTTTTGCACAAAAAAAATTAAAATTACCCACTTTACGAGCTAGCATCACAATTCTACAACGAGGCAGTTGTCGACTAGATAATTAGTAATCGAATAAGCGGTTGGCTGGGATCTGATGCAACGGCGCTGTTTAATGCTTCGAGTGAGTCGTTACCTTTGGGTAACAGCTGCCCGCGGCAACAGAGTGATAGAATGGAAGTTTATTTGATTATTGTTGTCTAAACAGTGCTTTAGCTCATATTATTTAAGTTATTTTATCGTTATTTCATTAAACTAAGATTAAACAATGAAATTGCTCTTGCGTGTTTACCCTGGTAACATAAAGACAGTTATTCTTTAAATGTGCACTAAGTATGCCACACGTCCTCTCGTTTCATGAAAAACGGCGGCTAGGGTTAGGATTGCCAGACGGGGATTTGAACCCAGCTCCTGCATAATAAGAATTCAGCGTGTTAATTCCTCAGATCCCTCCCCCCCCTTCCCCCCCTTCACACATCTTACGCTGAAAGCGGTTGCTCCGTTTCGCCATGTTGCGTTTGGAACAGTCTTCCACTACGGCTTCGGGTAAGCGCATTCAAACTCAGTGAGCAGCCTTTTTTTCTGTTGTCAAATACGAAATTAAACTCAAGGGCGTTCATATATAACCCACACACATTCATTTACACAGTTTTATAGAAACAATTACTTGGAATTCCGCCAATTGGAAAGACTGCGCGGGATAAATGAGGTGGAAGCCGCGAGCGCACGACAGTAATAACGTAATTGGCGACCAGTGCAGCGAGATGCAGCAGATACCGCAGCCGTGAGGAATAAATTGTCTTCTAACGAGACTGGCGTGCGGCTGCATGGGGCCAGCGCGATGGCCGCGAGTTGGAAAGGCCGCGCACGGTGCCACCAGGCCGAGTTTTCTAAATTTCTCCATAGCAGACAAAAAGACTCCCCAAAATAATACCATTGTGGCAAATTTTTCCCCAAGTATCTAAAACAATAGTTTAAAGAATAGGTATCTTTATCGTCAGTACTGGCAGCATGAAGAGGAGTAATTATATGTCCGGGACCGTAAAATTATCGTACATATAAAAGAAATATACCACATAAACTAAAATTTTCAATTCGTAAATAAAAACAGATTGCCTGACCACAAAAGTATAAAGTATGGGCCTTAGGCGAACATTTGCTTTCTTCATTCTTCTTCATTGCTCTTTTGGTTTACCGTTAGATGCTATAGAAACTTAAGAAATAGATGAAAGAGCTGTTTCGTTGCTTAGTGAGTGACAAAAGTACAATTACGGCTGCATAATTTATTATTTTTTAATGTCTTAAGTCTTTCCTTTACTTCTCCAGACTTTTTTCAACTTCAAGCAAAGGAAAGACTAAACACAGAAAGACTCAAAGAGGTAGGAAAGGCATCAGATTTGGAGAACAAATTACTGCAGGTTTCAATGCTGGGCCATCAGCAAGTGTCAACCATTCAACAAAACATCATCGATATGGGCTTTCGGAGCCGAAGGCCAACTGGTGTACCCTTGAGGACTGCACGACACAAAGCTTTACGACTCGCCTGGACGCGTCAACACCGACATTGGACTTTTGATGACTGGAAACATATTGCCTCGTAGGACGAGTCTCTTTTCCAATTGTACCGAGTGGATGGACGTGTACAGGTATGGACACAACCTCATGAATCCATGGACCCTGCATGTCAGCAGGAGACTGTTCAAACTGGTGGGGGCTCTATAATCGTGTGGGGCGTGTGCAGTTGGAATGGGAAACCTGATACGTCTAGATAAGGCTCTGACAGGTGACACATACGTAAGCATCCTGTCTGATCACCTGCATCCATTCATGTCCATTGGCGTTCTGAAGGGCTTGGGCAATTCCAGGACGACATTGCGACAACACTCATGTCCAGAATGTATATAGAGTGGCTACAGGAATACTCTTCTGAGTTTGAACACTTCCGCTGGCCACCAAACTTCCCAATCATTAACATCATTTGGCATATGTGGGATGCCTTGCAACATGCTGCTCTGAAGAGATCTCCACCCTCTCGTACTCTTACGGGTTTATGGACAGCACTGCAAGATGGTGTCAATTCCCTCCAGCACTACTTCAGACGTTAGTCAAGTCCATGCCACGTCGTGTTGTGGCACTTGCGTGTGCTCGCGAGAGCCCTACACAGTATTAGGCAGGTGTACCAGTTTCTTTGGCTCTTCAGTCTATAATTGTTGTACTAATGCAAACACTGCTTATTATCATTTACAGTGGAATAAAACAACAATAAAATTAGTATTATCAGTTTTCTTATGCCAGACGTTACTTGACATCGACATCATTGCGAGTATTATACAGGGTGTTACAAAAAGGTACGGCCAAACTTTCAGGAAACATTCCTCACACACAAATAAAGAAAAGATGTTATGGAGACATGTGTCCGGAAACGCTTAATTTCCATGTTAGAGCTCATTTTAGTTTGTTCTTCCACCTACGCTCAATGGAGCACGTTATCATGATTTCATACGGGATACTCTACCTGTGCTGCTAGAACATGTGCCTTTACAAGTACGACACAACATGTGGTTCATGCACGATGGAGCTCCTGAGCACATTTCAGTCGAAGTGTTCGTACGCTTCTCAACAACAGATTCGGTGACCGATGGATTGGTAGAGGCGGACCAATTCCATGGCCTCCACGCTCTCCTGACCTCAACCCGCTTGACTTTCATTTATGGGGGCATTTGAAAACTCTTGTCTACGCAACCCCGGTACCAAATGTAGAGACTCTTCGTGCTCGTATTGTGGACGGCTGTGATACAATACGCCATTCTCCAGGGCTGCATCAGCGCATCAGGGATTCCATGCGACGGAGGGTGGATGCATGTATCCTCGCTAACGGAGGACATTTTGAACATTTCCTGTAGCAAAGTGTTTGAAGTCACCCTGTTGCTGTGTGTTTCCATTCCATGATAAATGTGATTTGAAGAGAAGTAATAAAATGAGCTCTAACATGGAAAGTAAGCGTTTCCGGACACATGTCCACATAACATATTTTCTTTCTTTGTGTGTGAGGAATGTTTCCTGAAAGTTTGGCCTTACCTTTTTGTAACACCCTGTATACATCCTCTGACTTAAAATTGGTACGCATTGTAGTGCTTGGCTCGAATTTATTACACCCTTCATTCTTCAAACTGCACCATACTCTATTTATGTGATCTGCTGTGTTTGTGTGGATTCTGTTTCTCAATTTCTCCTTTACCACATTCATGATGCAAAATGATCTGTCCACATTAGCATTGGATAATGACAGGCTCAAACCTCCTGTCACCATATCGCTGATAGTCGAGAATTTCCCCTCTCCGGGAGCATCTTCAAAGGCCGACACTTCACCCGAAAATGCTTCTGTTATTGGATTAGCTTTGTTCCATTTTTGGAAAGGGAGAACTCGACAATCATCCAAAGCGATGTCAACATTTTCAGCTCCAAGATGAGCCGTGCTGTTTGTAGGTTTCCAACCTCTGTTGAAGGGCAGACGGTATCGTTTAGTTGGCATGTTTGGGGTTGTTTGCCTTCTTCTCGTCTTGACTGGCGCCATTCGGTTTCAAAATGGTTCAAATGGCTCTGAGCACTATGGGACTTAACTTCTGAGGACATCAGTCCCCTAGAACTTAGAACTACTTAAACCTAACTAACCTAAGGACATCCCACACATCCATGCCCGAGGCAGGATTCGAACCTGCGACCGTAGCGGTCTCGCGGTTGCAGACTGCACCACCTAGAACCGCTCGGCCACTCTGGCCGGCCACTCGGTTTCGCAAGCGTTGCCTGTCCGCTAGTGGCAGCAGCGGCCGTTATCGATATGTAGTAACTGTTGCCGACGTCGTTGATTACCGGGTCGTGTGAGTGGGCCAGTTCAGTTGGGGAGTCAGGAGGAGTCAGGTCCGTGCAGAGCCAGAACACGCCGGGATTGCTGGCGGCACGCATGGACTGTCGCATGGAAGGCCTGTGGTCACGAGGGTGCACGACCTCGTCCTAAATCAGATCCAGCAAGCATTAAGATGCGTGCATTTCAATCCAAGTAGAGAAGTCTTCACTATTGTGATATCTGGCGATAGTCCAGTGACTTGGGTTCGTGTTGCTGCTCGTAGTGTTGCCAACGCAAAGAGCAGCGATTGGAGTGCTTGGGGAAGGCGGATCTGACTAGCTTTCCTCGACTTCCTATTACTATTTACTGCGTTCAACTTGTTACAATTTGTTAAGTGCAACCAGCGGTAATATTTATTGCCTGGTGGCCGCTAACGCCCTAGTTACCTTCCCTGGGGGCCGGTTGGTGATTCTTCTACTCTGGTGGTAGTGATTCCTTTCTGGTTCCGGGCGCTCTAAGCACAGTATACTGAGGACATAGTGCAGACACTCGGTTCCGGCTTTGGCGTATTGTTCCATCGTGGCATTTGGTTTATCTGACGTCAGGTAGCTTCAGCAAGATTATCACTAGTCATTCGTTAGGCTGCCACTAGTCTGAGCTACCATCTTGTGAAGTGAATGCAACTCTTGGCTGCCTATCTCGTCGCTCGCCGAAGTGTTTGTTGCCGGACCTTCTCAGAGGTCAATTCCTGGAGCACCATCTGGATCAGTTGTTTGTTTTTTTAATTAACCTTTGCTATTGTATTTGCTGTTTTACAGCAGATTTCAAAATTTTTTATATTATTGCCGTTCCTGACGTGTAAGGCGTTCAGCCGTGATTGTGGTCATTTGCCTTAAAATTTTAATTTGGTATTGGTATTTATGGAGTAAGCCTTTAGAACCTTATTTTCTGCCATTCCTGGTGTCTGATGCCGTCTGCTGTGTTTCTGGCGACTTGCCTTTAATATTTCAATACCTGTAATTTGTAAGTTGCAGTGAGTTTTAAACAATTCTTAATTTATTGCCGTTCCTGACGTGTAAGGCCTTCTGCCCAGATCACATGGCTTGCTTTTAAAACACTGTCGTTTATTCCTTCATTAATAACGTGTGGTATTTTTTATTTATTGTTGAGTCTGCAACTACTGGTTTAAAATAAATTGTGTGTAATTGTAAAAGGTAACGAATAGTAACTGATTACGGCCCTATCCACAATCGTAACCGAATCCTGCATTCTCTTGACTACCACCAGGTTTCAATTGGTAGCAGAGCATGGTTACGATTGTAATATCACCATTTTATTTACTATTGATTTGATTTGTTAAAGTCTGTTAGTGTTGTACGATTTCTGCCTTTGGCATTGTGTTCTGTTTTAGCTGATCAAATCTGTAATGGCGGGATCGGCCTATTGAGGAAGGACCACCTCACTTATGAGCTGGCGATAAGACGCCAGCCTATTGACGGTAGTGTTCCGTACTTAGCAGCCCACTTGCATGCTACCGTTCTTCAGCCGGTTGACGTCACGGCGGATGTTGTGGGTGAGACAAAGGCAGCCATTGAGTTTTTGTTTAAAGCTGTTAGGAGTCTTGAGGACAACATCGGCTTTTTAGAGGGCACTCAACCTAGTGGCAGTCAGTTAGACAGGGTGCGGGCACAGTTGATACATTTAACCAATTGGATATCTGATTTAAGGACATTATAGTTAGAGGATCGTGATAAGGAATTCCCGCTGAATTGGGGTACTTGGTTAATAAATTGCAGTTTAAGGTCACATGTTTAGAGCCTGATGGGAAGTGCACAGGCGAGCATGATTTGTTATCTTCCGGGCAGTGCGCTAGCGAGCCCGGGAATAACGCCCTTATGTCCTCTGAGGGGTGAGCTGGGGCGTTTGCTAAATTGCCTAATCCCCTGGTGCATCTGTTTCGAGACATTGCAGAATTAACTATAGACCGACTCTAGCAAACTGAAAGGTTGTTATGGTTGTTGGTTCGATATGAGAAACACGCTGATGCTTTTGGTGTTTCGCATCAGGTAATTTTGTCTCTGTTGTATCCTTTAACTTGAGGCGAATTGAGGACTCTGGTATCCAGGCCATGGCAGAAGGGTTTTCATTGCAGCAGTTGAGGGAGCTTGTGATCAGCGAAAGATTGACCACAGGATTTCGTAAACAGCTCGAGTGTCGCTGTATTTGTCAGATGCTGCAAGATAGGGAGGAGCTGCATCAATACGTGGAAAGAGTCAAGACGGCCTGTTTGGCCTTTTCAGTCGACTTGCCAGAACTGGAGTTAGTTTCAATTGTCCTGAGGGGAAAGCGAGCGGCGGATAAGTCACATTTTGTTTTTGTGATCGTCCCTCAACTTGGGAAGAACTTCGTGCCGCCATTGTAGCGATTCCGCGTTGCCGCTCTCTGACGATAGACATCGCGAAATTTAAGTTCAGCCCATGGGCGTCACCGAGGGGAGCTACGGATTACCACCAACAACTGAGTCTGTTAAAGGGGAATCGCGGCGTTGTTTCAGTTGTGGTTGAACAGAGCATTTTGTTCGTACTTGCGTTCAGCCACAGACACCCAGGGTCAATAAACGACGCCCGGCTGGGCAGCGACCCCCAGGTCGAGCCTTTAAACCCCGGTGTGCCCGTGTCGCTGCTCGATCATCAACTCCACTGCCTTATACTTGTTCTCGAGTAGGTGGCGAACGTATTCGTGCCATTTTGGATTCTGGTAGCTCCTTTTCTTTGTTGAGCTTGGAATGGTTTCTTGAATTTGCTCTCTTGCGAGGCTTAGGTCGGTCCCTTCTTTGGTGCAGAGATGTCAGGTTGCCCATAGGCAGGTGTTGCCTCTGCATGGTTGGGTCCGAGGTAGTATCCCGGTTGGAGATTTCTCGGGGCCCTTGTCTTTGGGGTTGGTTAAGGAGGTGCCGGTCGATTTGATTTTGGGATGTGATTTTATCGGTAAAACTGGACTTGTCTTGGATTATTCAGGGTACACCTTTTTCTTTAAGTTCGCTCCTGGTCAGAAATTTGGGTTCTGTGAGTGTACTAAACGTAAGATGCATCGGGATGCGGGAATGTTGGCTGTTGATGCTAAGGTTGGTGAGTTTGATCTTACCCGTCATTATTCCCAGCAGGCCTCTGACCTAGGGGGTTTGTTGGAGAGGTTCCCAGAGCTTCTCTGTGATAGACTGGGGTTACTAATGTTCTTGACTATCATATTCGTCTGTCTGATCATGTTCCCGTCAGGCAGTTCCCATATCGTCTCTCACCGCCTAAGATGAAGATACTAAGGGGAAAGATGTCCAAAATGCTTGAGCAGGGAGTTATTAGGCCTTCTACATCTGCTTATGCCTCCCCTATATCCTCGTCTCTAAGGATCAGGGGCAGGACTTTCGGCCTGTTGTTGACGACAGTCGCCTAAATAAGAAGGTTGTCCTGGAGTCGGTTCCTTTACCGGACCTTCATAACTCTGTTACTTGTTTTGCAGGGGCTAATTAGTTTACTGTACTCGACCTGAATCAAGTCTATTACCAGATTCCCTTAGCTGAAGAATGTAAACACGTTACAGCATTTTTTACTGATTGGAATCTGTTTGAGTTTAATAGAGTTTGACAGAGAACTGAAAGACATGAGTCGAAACAAGGCCCCAGGAGTAGACAACATTCAATTAGAACTACTGACGGCCTTGGGAGAGCCAGTCCTGACAAAACTCTACCATCTGGTGAGCAAGATATATGAGACAGGCGAAATGCCCTCAGACTTCAAGAATAATATAGTAATTCCAGTCCCGACGAAAGCAGGTGTTGACAGATGCGAAAATTACCGAACTATCAGTTTAATAAGTCACGGCTGCAAAATACTAACGCGAATTCTTTACAGACGAATGGAAAAAATAGTAGAAGCCGACCTCGGAGAAGATCAGTTTGGATTCCGTAGAAATACTGTAGCACATGAGGCAATACTGACCCTACGACTTATCTTAGAAGCTAGATTAAGGAAAGGCAAACCTACTTTTCTAGCATTTGTAGACTTAGAGAATCTTTTGACAATGTTGACTGAAATACTCTCTTTATAATTCTGAAGGAGGCAGGGGTAAAATACAAGGAGCGAAAGGCCATTTACAATTTGTACAGAAAGCAGATGGCAGTTATAAGAGTCGAGGGACACGAAAGGGAAGCAGTGGTTGGGAAGGGAGTGGGTTAGGGTTGTAGCCTCTCCCTGATGTTATTCAATCTGTGTATTGAGCAAGCAGTGAAGGAAACAAAAGAAAAATTCGGAGTAGGTATTAAAATCCATGGAGAAGAAATAAAAACTTTGAGGTTCGCCGATGACATTGTAATTCCGTCAGAGACAGCAAAGAACTTGGAAGAGCAGTTGAACGGAATGGACAGTGTCTTGAAAGGAGGATATAAGATGAACACCAACAAAAGCAAAACGACGATAATGGAATGTAGTCGAGTTAACTCGGGTGATGCTGAGGGAATTAGATTAGGAAATGAGACACTTAAAGTGGTAAAGGAGTTTTGCTATTTGGGGAGCAAAATAACTGATGATGGTCGAAGTAGAGAGGATATAAAATGTAGACTAGCAATGGCAAGGAAAGCGTCTCTGAAGAAGCGAAATTTGTTAACAACGAGCATAGATTTAAGTGTCAGGAAGCCGTTTCTGAAAGTATTTGTATGGAGTGTATCCATGTAAAGAAAGTGAAACATGGACGATAAATCGTTTGGACAAGAAGAGAATAGAAGCTTTTGAAATGTGGTGCTACAGAAGAATGCTGAAGATTAGATAGGTAGATCACATAACTAATGAGGAGGTACTGAATAGGATTGGGGAGAAGAGAAATTTGTGGCACAACTTGACTAGAAGAAGGGATCGGTTGGTAGGACATATTCTGAGGCATCAAGGGATCACCAATTTCGTACTGGAGGGCAGCGTGGAGGGTAAAAATCGTAGAGGGAGACCAAGAGATGAATACACTAAGCAGATTCAGAAGGATGTAGGTTGCAGTAGTTACTGGGAGATGAAGAAGTTCGCACAGGATAGAGTAGCATGGAGAGCTGCATCAAACCAGACTCAGGACTGAAGACCACAACAACAACAGGGTCCCCTTACTCATTTGCTGGATAATATTCTTGGAGACTTAAAAATTTGTGTTTACAATTACTTGGACGATTTGGTAATTTATAGTCGATTGTTTCAAGAGCATTTGGAACATATCCAGCAAGTTTTTGCTAGGTTGCAGGGGGCCAGTTTGGCTGTTAAACCCAATAGAGTGACATAAGCCAGGCAGCAGGTATACATCTTAGGGCACCTAGTATCAGGCGAGAGTATTCACACTGACCAGGATCGGACTAAGGCCTTGAGTGCCCTTCCGCCGCCCACTGATAAGCTAGGGGTGGTGAATTATTTTAGGCGTTTTGTCCGTAATTTTGTTCAGTTGGCGGCTCCCCTAAATGAACTCTGCTGACAAGGGTTGCGTTTTGAGTGGGGACCTGCTCAAGAGGCCGCGTTTGAGCACATCATGGCGGCTATAGCCAATCCTTCGGTTCTCGGAGTGCCTGATATTAATAAGAAATTTATCGTCCAAACCGACGCTTCTAATGCGGGAATTTCGGCAGTCCTCCTCCAGGAACACGAGGGTCAAAGGCAACAATTAGCATACGCGTCTCGTCGGTTATCCAGCACTGAGCTTAAATATTATGTTTACGAATGTGAGGCATTGGCCTACTTGTTCGCGCTGGATAAGAACCTGTTTCATCTCGAACATAATTTGAGCTACAGACTGACAATCAAGCCTTAAGCTTTGTGCAAGCGAGGCCGCGTAAGGCTGGCCGTATCACGAGGTGGGCGGTATGCATTTCAGCATTTCAGTTCGAGGTTAAGCACATTAAAGGCACTGATAATGTGCTCGTGGACGTCCTCAGACGTCTGTTTAGTGAACAACCATCTAGTGAGGGCGTCCAAGGAGCCTCGGAAAGCAATCTTAGTCGTGTCGTGTTAGGCAGTATTCCTCATTTGTTTAGTGACATTGCCGACGATCAGGATCAGGAACCCACTTGGGGACCCATTGAGAAACGGATTTCGGCGGGGGAGCGTTTGTATGAATACATTACCAGGAAAGCCATTTTGTGTAAAAGGGTGGACCGTACCAAGGAGATTAAGATCTGTCTACCAGGCACCCTAGTACGCCTGGTTTTCTATTGTTTTCAGAACTCGTTGACTGGCCGGCATTTAAGAACCTATAAGACCTCGCAGAAGAATAAGGAGCATCTAACTTGGACGTCTATTGACCGAGACGTTAGAGAAATGGTTTCTTGGTGTCAGTCGTGTCATGTGGCCAAACCGAATGACGTTCTTCAACAGGGGTTCCTTAATTTTGAGAGTGAATCTTGCCCCATGGAGAAACTCTATATCGATCATGTGGGGCCCTTACCTTGCACCAAAAGAGCCCATCGGTATGTATTAGTTATTATTGACGAGTTTTCGAGGTTCACCTGCCTTCTTCCGAGTCGTAATGTGACTGCTGTCACCACCATTGCGCATTTAACTAACGTATTTAGTGTTTTTGGACCTACTTAGCAAATCGTTAGTGATAACGCACCGGACTTTCTTTCGGCTCCCTTCAAGA
Source organism: Schistocerca piceifrons (assembly GCF_021461385.2). Classification (NCBI taxonomy): domain Eukaryota; kingdom Metazoa; phylum Arthropoda; class Insecta; order Orthoptera; family Acrididae; genus Schistocerca; species Schistocerca piceifrons. The sequence continues at coordinate 275,403,587 of NC_060143.1, read as the reverse complement.
CCTTCTGTTTTCAAAGCGGTGTTAAGCATATAGCTACCACTCCGTATTATCAGCATGGGTCCTTTGCGGAAAGGGTCAATCGTAACCTTAAATCCGCACTGATTATCTTTCATCGGAAGTCTCCCAGTAAGTGGGGTTCTAGTCTGCCTTGGCTTAGTTTTACCTTCAATGCCGCCAGCCATGAGGCTTTGAAGGCTACTGCGGTTTCCTTGATATTTGCTTATCCCATTAATTTCCCCCTTTCGAACTTATGGGGATCACCCCTCAGGTCTTCAAAGGAAACTGGAATCGTGGGAGGCGCAGTATTCTCAGGGCCCACAACAGACAAGCTGGTCGTTATAACCGTAATCGACAAGCTTTCAGGGGTAAACCGGGAGATCAGGTGTATGTAATTTTCCCGGGAGGGAGGTGCGTTTTGGCAACCATAGTAAGTTTACTCCCCGTTTTCTGGGTCCTTGTACGATTTGCGGATTTTAGGCCCAGTTAATCTTCTGGTTAATGACAACCGTACAGGGAAGCAATACCGGGTCCACCTTAATCAAATTAAGTTTGGTTAGGACGCTAGTTGGGTCTGCTAACACAACCCCCCCCCCCCCGGGTTTATCCTTGGGAGGGGAAGGTTGAGCCGTGCTGAGGCTCGCGTAGGTGCTGTTTGTAGGTATCCGCCCTCTGTTGGAGGCCAGACGGTACTGTTTAGTTGACATGGTTGCGGTTGTTTCTCTTCTTCTCGTCTTGACTGGCGCCACTCGGTTTCGCAAGCGTCGCCTGTCCGCTAGTGGCAGCAGTGGCCGTTATCGATATGTAGTAACTGGCCGTGTGAGTTGTCCAGTTCGGTTGGGGAGTCAGGAGGAGCCAGGTCCGTGCAGAGCCAGAACACGCCGGGACTGCTGGTGGCTTGCACGGTCTGCCGGATGGAAGGCCTGTGGTTACGATGGTGCAAGACCTCGTCGTGAACCGGATCCAGCAAGCTTTAAGATGAGTGCATTTTAATCCAAGTAGAGAAATCTCCACCATTGTGATATCCAGCGATTCTCCAGTGACTCGGGTTCGTATTGCTGCTCGTTGTGTCGCCGAGGCGAAGAGCAGCGAGTGGAATGTTTGGGAGAGGCAGATGTGATTAGCTTTCCTCGGCCTCTTATTATTATTTACTACGTTCGACTTGTTACGATTTGTTAAGTGCAACCAGTGGTAATATTTCTTACCTCGCGGCCGCTATCGCCCCTGTTATCAGCCCTGGGGGCCGGTTGGTGATTCTTCTACTCTGATGGTAGTGATTCCTTTCTCGTTCCGAGCGCTCTAAGCACAGTATACTAGGGACGTAGTGCAGACCGCCGGTTCCGCATTTGGCGTATTGTTCCATCGTTGCTTTTGGTTTATCGGACGTGAGGTAGCTTCAGCAAGACTATCATTAGTCATTCGTTAGACTGCCATTAGTCTGAGTTACCATCTTGTGAAGTGAATGCAACTCTTGGCTGCCTATCTCATTGCTCCCGAAAGTGTTTGTTGCCGGACCTTCTCAGAGGTCGATTCCTGGAGCACCGTCTGGATCAGTTGCTTTTTTTTTTTTTTTAATTAACTTTTGCTATTGTATTTGCTGTTTTACAGCAGGTTCCAAAACTTTTATATTATTGCCATTCCTGGCGTGTAAGGCCTTCTGTCCAGATCACAGTGGCTTGCTTTTAAAACATTATATGTTGTATTTGTATTTAATGGTGATTTGCTAAATTGTAACTCATTGAAAACACTATTATTTACACTGTCGTTTATTCCTTCATTAATAACGTGTGGTATTTTTTATTTATTTTTGAGTCTGCAATTACTGGTTTAAAATAAATTGTGTGCAATTGTAAAACGCAACCAATAGTAACTGATTACGGCCCCTTCCACAATCGTAACCGAATCCTGCATTTCCTTGACTACCACCAGGTTTTTCTTTAAAATAAGCCTTTATATTCCACACATCACGCTGGACTTGGTTATTAGCCGAGTCAGGTTTGTAACCGGAAATTGTTTCCAAAAGCCTTACATTCTTTTCGAATCCTCCTCTGATTTTATACATGCCGCTCTTTTATAAACCTTGTTTCATTTTGGTCAATACCATCTGTCTCTTGATTGTAACGGAATCTTGTAACTAAATCCTAAATTGACGTATTCAATGTTGCTGTTGTTGTGGTCTTCAGTCCTGAGACTGGTTTGATGCAGCTCTCCATGCTACTCTATCCTGTGCAAGCTTCTTCATCTCCCAGTACCTACTGCAACCTACATCCTTCTGAATCTGCTTGGTGTATTCATCTCTTGGTCTCCCTCTACGATTTTTACCCTCCACGCTGCCCTCCAATACTAAGTTGGTGATCCATTGATGCCTCAGAACATGTCCTACCAACCGATCCCTTCTTCTAGTCAAGTTGTGCCACAAACTTCTCTTCTCCCCAATCCTGTTCAACACCTCCTCATTAGTTATGTGATCTACCCATCTAATCTTCAGCATTCTTCTGTAGACCACATTTCGAAAGCTTCTATTCTCTTCTTGTCTAAACTATTTATCGTCCATGTTTCACTTCCATACATGGCTACACTCCATACAAATACTTTCAGAAACAACTTCCTAACACTTAAACCAATACTCGATATTAACAAATTTCTCTTCTTCAGAAACGCTTTCCTTCCCATTGCCAGTCTACATTTTATATCCTCTCTTCTTCGACAATCATCAGTTATTTTGCTCCCCAAATAGCAAAACTCCTTTACTACATTAAGTGTCTCATTTCCTACTCTAATACCCTCAATATCACCCGACTTAATTCGACTACATTCCATTATCCTCGTTTTGCTTTTGTTGATGTTCATCTTATATCCTCCCTTCAAGACACCATCCATTCCGTTCAACTGCTCTTCCAAGTCCTTTGCTGTCTCTGACAGAATTACAATGTCATCGGCGAACCTCAAAGTTTTTATTTCTTCTCCATTGATTTTAATACCTACACCCAATTTTTCTTTTGTATCCTTCACTGCTTGCTCAATATACAGATTGAATAATATCGGGGAGCGGCTACAACCCTGCCTCACTCCCTTCCCAACCACTGCTTCCCTTTCATGCCCCTCAACTCTTATAACTGCCATTTGGTTTCTATACAATTGTAAATAGCCTTTCGCTCCCTATATTTTACCCCTGCCACCTTCAGAATTATAAAGAGAGTATTCCAGTCAACATTGTCAAAAGCTTTCTCTAAGTCTACAAATGCTAGAAACGTAGGTTTGCCTTTTCTTAATCTAGCTTCTAAGATAAGTCTTAGGGTCAGTATTGCCTCACGTGTTCCATTATTTCTACGGAATCCAAACTGATCTTCCCCAAGGTCGGCTTCTACTAGTTTTTCCATTTGTCTGTAAAGAATTCGCGTTAGTATTTTGCAGCCGTGACTTATTAAACTGATAGTTCGGTAATTTTCACATCTGTCAACACCTGCTTTCTTTGGGATTGGGATTATTATATTCTTCTTGAAGTCTGAGGGTATTTCGCCTGTCTCATACATCTTGCTCACCAGATGGAAGAGATTTGTCAGGACCGGCTCTCCCAAGGCCGTCAGTAGTTCTAATGGAATGTTGTCTACTCCGGGGGCCTTGTTTCGACTGAGGTCTTTCAGTGCTCTGTCGAACTCTTCACGCAGTATCATATCTCCCATTTCATCTTCATCTACATCCTCTTCCATTTCCATAATATTGTCCTCAAGTACATCACCCTTGTATAGACCCTTTATATACTCCTTCCACCTTGCTGCCTTCCCTTCTTTGCTGGGTTTCCATCTGAGTTCTTGATATTCATACAAGTGGTTCTCTTTTCTCCAAAGGTCTCTTTAATTTTCCTGTAGGCAGTATCTATCTTACCCCTAGTGAGACAAGCCTCCACATCCTTACATTTATCCTCTAGCCATCCGTGCTTAGCCATTTTGCCTTTCCTGTCGATCTCATTTTTGAGACGTTTGTATTCCTTTTTGCCTGCTTCATTTGCTACATTTTTGTATTTTCACCTTTCATCAATTAAATTCAATATTTCTTCTGTTACCCAAGGATTTCCACTAGCCCTCGTCTTTTTACCTTCTTGATCCTCTGCTGCCTTCACTACTTCATCCCTCAAAGCTACCCATTCTTCTTCTACTGTATTTCTTTCCCCCATTCCTGCCATTTGTTCCCTTACGCTCTCCCTGAAACTCTGTACAACCTCTGGTTTAGTCTGTTTATCCAGGTCCCATCTCCTTAAATTCCCACCTTTTTGCAGTTTCTTCAGTTTTAATCTACAGGTCATAACCTATAGATTGTGGTCAGAGTCCACATCTGCCCCTGGAAATGTCTTACAATTTAAAACCTGGTTCCTAAATCTCTGTCTTATCATTATATAATCTATCTGATACCTTTTAGTATCTCCAGGGTTCTTCCATGTATACAACCTTCTTTCATGATTATTGAACCAAGTGTTAGCTATGATTAAGTTATGCTCTGCACAAAATTCTACCAGGCGGCTTCCTCTTTCATTTCTTACCCCCAATCCATATTCACCTACTACGTTTCCTTCTCTCCATTTTCCTACTACCGAATTCCAGTCACCCATGACTATTAAATTTTCGTCTCACTTCACTGTCTGAATAATTTCTTTTATTTCATCATACATTTCTTCAATTTCTTCGTCATCTGCAGAGCTAGTTGGCATATAAACTTGTACTACTGTAGTAGGCGTGGGCTTCGTGTCTATCTTGGCCACAATAATGCGTTCATTATGCTGTTTGTAGTAGCTTACCCACATTCCTATTTTTTATTCGTTATTAAACCTACTCCTGCATTACCCCTATTTGACTTTGTATTTATAACCCTGTATTCGCCTGACCAAAAGTCTTGTTTCTCCTGCCACCGAACTTCACTAATTCCCACTATATCTAACTTTAACCTATCCATTTCCCTTTTTAAATTTTCTAACCTACCTGTCCGATTAAGGGACCTGACATTCCATGCTCCGATCCGTAGAATGCCAGTTTTCTTTCTCCTGATAACGACGTCCTCTTGAGTAGTCCCCGCCCGGAGATCCGAATGGGGAACTATTTTACCTCCGGAATATTTTACCCAAGAGGACGCCATCATCATCAACCATACAGTAAAGCTGCATGCCCTCGGGAAAAATTACGGCTGTAGTTTCCCGTTGTTTTCAACCGTTCGCAGTACCAGCACAGCAAGGCCGTTTTGGTTAGTGTTACAATGCCAGATCAGTCAATCATCCAGACTGTTGCCCCTGCAACTACTGAAAAGGCTGCTGCCCCTCTTCAGGAACCACACGTTTGTCTGGCCTCTCAACAGATACCCCTCCGTTGTGGCTGCACCTACGGTACGGCTATCTGTATCGCTGAGGCACGTAAGCCTCCCCACCAACGGCAAGGTCCATGGTTCATGGGGGGGATGTATTCAATATTCGTCACACAATTCCGGAAGTCGAAGCCCGTCAAATCTTGTCTGTTGAAATTGCAACATATACAAGCGAAATGGCTGGTGTTGACGCTTCTATACAAGTGCCTAATCCTGAAGCTTCTCTTCAACTGTGGCGTCAACAGTCGGTTCAAATGGCTCTGAGCACTATGGGACTTAACTACTGTGGTCATCAGTCCCCTAGAACTTAGAACTACTTAAACCTAACTAACCTAAGGACATCACACACATCCATGCCCGAGGCAGGATTCGAATCTCCGACTGTAGCGGTCGCGCGGTTCCAGACTGAAGCGCCTAGAACCGCTCGGCCACTCCGGCCGGCCAACAGTCGGTCGCGGCGCTTATGTCCTCTTCTCATAGGAGCCGCTACTGTGGCGTTGTTGTCCTGGAGAGGGGTCGTTCAGCGTGCGATTGGCTGACGTCTTCTCACAGCCAACTCTTCTCTATCGTTTCCTACTGGAGTGCCGGCGCATGACTTTACGCCGTAACAGATATACCATCTTTCTTTCCCCTGGCCATTTTATAAACTGAAGCTCTAAAGCACCCCACTGGTCTAAAATTTTAGTAATGGCTCCTATGCAAGCCAGTCAGCCCGTCCCTGACAATTTGTCTATTGTGAGCGATTTCTTTCCAGGCAGTGTTTCATACAGCAGAGGATATTCAATTTACGGCTTGGTACAGAACGAAAACCATTTGCAAACTTCTCTAACGATGTATTCTAAAGGCGAAGGTAATAATTTGCACGCGTTTTCTGGGGCGAGATGCAATGAGTGTGACACACATTTGACAGTAATAAGTTGGGGCAGAGATTCTTTTTAAAGAAAATGAATTATTCTCTCCTGCCATTATGTAGACATCAAAAGAAAAGTTTTCCATCACCAAAACTCCTGAAGATAGACGTTGACTGTGGATATTGTATCACAGACACAATCCCTTTGACTGTTCAGAGATGTCATGAGCAGCGCCTATTAGACGGAGGGGGTCCGATAGCCGATCAATTCCGCATTGTTACTTTGAGCCAGGAGGGGCTCTCAACAAGGGAAGTGTCCAGGTGCCTCGAAGTGAGCCAAAGCGATGTTGTTCGGACATGGAGGAGATACAGAGAGACAGGAACTGTCCATGACATGCCTCTCTCAGGCCGCCCAAAGGCTACTACTGCAGTGGATGACCGCTACCTACGGATTATGGCTCGGAGGAACCTTGACAGCAACGCCACCATGTTGAATTAAGCATTTTGGGCAGTCATAGGACGTCGTCTTACTACTCAAACTGTGCGCAATAGGCTGCATGATGCACAAGTTTACTGCCGACGTCCATGCCGAAGTCCATCTTTACAACCGCGACACCATGCAGCGCAGTACAGATGGGCGCAACAACATGCCGAATGGACTGCTCAGGATTGGCATCACGTTCTCTTCATCGATGAGTGTCGCATATGCCTTCAACCAGACAATCGTCGGAGACGTGTTTGGAGGCAACCCTGTCAGGTTGAACGCCTTAGGCACACTGTCCAGCGAGTGCAGCAAGGAGGAGGTTCCCTGCTGTTTTCGGGTGGCATTATGCGGGGCCGACGTATGCCGCTGTTGGTCATGGAAGGCGCCGTAACGGCTGTACGATACATGAATGCCATCGTCCGACCGATAGTGCAAACATATCGGCAGCATACTGGCGAGGCATTAGTCTTCATGGACGACAATTCGTGCCCCCATCGTGCACATCTTGTGAATTACTTCCTTCAGCATAACGACATCGCTCGAATAGAGTGGCAAGCATGTTCTCCAGACATGAACCCTATCGAACATGCCTGGGATAGTTATAAATGGACGACGTGACCCTTCAATCACTCTGAGTGATCTACGCCGAATTGCCTTTACGGAGTGGGACAACCTGGACCAACAGTGCCTCCATGAACTTGTGGACAGTATGCCATGACGAATACAGGCATGCATCTATACAAGAGGACGTCCTACTGGGTATTAGAGGTACCGGTGTGTACAGAAATGTGGACCACCACCTCTGAAGGTCTCGCTGTATGGTGGCGCAACATGCAATGTGTGGATTTCATGAGCAATAGAAATGGAGGAAATGATGTTTACGTTGCTCTCTATTCAAATTTTCTGTAGAGCTTCCGGAACTCTCGGAACCGAGGTGATGCAAAACTTTTTTTGATGTGCGTATTAGCTCTGTCCACACCTACACCCACTAACTTACCTAAATCAAGAACATCTGTAGCTAGTTGCTTTTCATAGAATCAGCATCACCACCTTCTGTTACCAACAGTCTATAAAACGTCGTTATTGTTTTTTTTCGTGTTTCGACTAAAATAACCCACAAGGAAGCACACCATTTTCTTGGTGTCGGTGGACGTACTCTCATATGTTATCACATATCGTCAATATCTTCAAGAAGATCCTCAAGCAAACATAGTGAAATCATGTTAGTAATCAGTCCTACACATTTAGTGTGATGTAACTTATTTCCACTGAGAGTCGAAGATGACTTGTCCAAAGCTACCAACAGAACTTTGGTGTACAGCTGATACTGAGCAACACTCCGCCATCAATGCCGCCACTTTCAGCTCTGCAATTTTTATTTCTCTAGATATATTCATAAAGTGTTGTAAATTTTGGGTTGCTGCAACCGACTTGTGAAAATTTGAGGGCCCGAAAATGCTTCTTACAGTTTGCTTGGTTAGACAAACCATTTTTATGTGCTTGTACTTGCACAATTTGCAAAACACTTTGGATCCATCGCCTTTGGAACATGTGAGCTACCTTGAATCAAATATTGAAACTGATGTTATAGTAATTACTCAGAAACGGACAACTTTTATTAAATGGCCACTAAAGAGTCGCGAAAAAAATTCTGTTGCACGCATATCCTCTTAATTAATTTATACGATGTGAAAAACAATTGCAAATAAAACTTCGTAATCGTAGGACCTGGAAACCCGTGCCGACTTGTACTGAAACATGTTACTACTTGCTAGATAAGACAAACGTGCAATATGGCGTTGACATGTTTGAAAACATTTTTAACATTGTCAGTAAACGGATTGTTGTCAATCGGCGAGCATGTCAGTGGAATTACAGCGTAAGTTACCCCGGCAGTGTTGGCTGGCACCGTGAAATACGCGACATGCTTCCGCGAACGAAATGTCATGAACTGGAGTAACAAACCTCTAAAATGTTCGTAAACTGAACTGTAATCGTCATACGTATGGACTCGATTAATACACATTCTAACTGCAGCAGTTATGTACACTTATCGGAAGGAAAGAAAACAGTACCAAATACACTGAACTGCAGCAAAGTAACACAGAACACAACAATAGGTACCTCTCACAGTGCTGTCAGATAGCTAATGTCGACTGCAGCCAAAGCTATCCGATTTTTACCGGCTTCTGACGATTCACGACTAGGGTGTGGTCTGCCAACTAAAAGTTAATACGTTCTACATAGTAGTTCTAAAAAGAGTATGCTTTAAATAGGCGGCGTAAAACATAAAATAAAAGGCTCAAAATTGCCCTCTAATAACAGATTTTGGCAGTTTTACTTTATGATATCAGTGAAGTGAGTTTGTATGTCAATGAAACTGCAAATCTCACTGAATGCCTATCAATCCGTGCCTATTTCTGTGAAGCTTGGAGGGAGTTACAAAATAAATGTAGAAGAAACCCAAAACGCATTTGAGCAGTGCCGACAAGAATTTTTCAACAATTTAGGTGACTTGTTTGACACTGCGCACGCCGATGCTCTTTAATTAATGAAGACAAGTCGGTCTGCTCACTTAGTTAGAGTGGACGAAAAACTGGCTAACAAAGAAGACAGCGCGTGCGATGAACTATTAAGTAAAACAACGTGCTAAATAGTTTTCCAAGGCAACTCTTTCGACATCATCTTATGAACCGTTACCAAAGACTCATCTTCTGATTATAGCGAAATTGACATGCATTTGCAATAAGATTCTCCAACTCTGTTCGATAACATAGATCTCGCAACCAGTAAAACAACTATGTGGAAAAATTTCATTACTCCAAAATTAGTAGTAGTAGATAGGTACATAAACACTGAATCTTTCGTTATTATATGAAACATTCAGTGTTTATGTTTGAAGCTACATTTAGGTGCTTGGATGTAATACTGATGAATTTGCTACAAGTAAGTTCTCGATTCAGAGAATTCGTACAGAATAACGGAAAAAGCCTATGCAGGCCATAAAAGCTAATTGTCAAAACGAGGTACCAAATGGTGTTTCTATTCACCAGAATGGCAAACTGTTACCTGCTTTAGATCATCGAAAATCAAAAGAAGATTGTGTTCCAGAATAAAAAAAAATCTTATTGCTATGCCAAGGCTGCAAAACTCTTCAGGATGCCAACAGGCGCAAACTGTTTGTAACGCGGTTGTAGATTGACATCTCGAAAATAAAGTGCAAATTCTCTGTTGTGATACTACAGCTCCAGATATATCACATCGATTAATCAGTTGTACCTGTGTGCTTCTTGAACAAAAATTTAACAGAAATATGGTCAATTTTGCATGCCGCCATCACATGAATGAATTGGTGTTAAAAAGTGTGTATGAAGTAAAAGTCAAGTGACCACAAATCCTGATATTCCACTCTTCAAAAAATTCCGAGATTACTGGAAAAGTACCGATCAAGATAAAATATAGTCCTATAAAGAAAAGCTCGTATTGTACGTGAATGTATCCGAAATTAACAATCTCCTTGAGTTTTACCCAACTAAACTGACTAAAGAATTAGTCAGAATAGATTATCCGCGACTGAGAGATTTCTGAGATATTTTTAAGCGGAGATACACTGAAAATTTTAAATACGATCTCCAGGTACAATACACCATGCTCGATGGAATATGGGAGCTATTTATTCCATAAAAATATCATTAGTTTGTGGTCAATACTAAATTACGAGCAAGGATAAGGCAGTAGCTCTTTTACACGTTTGCTTGTTTATCGTGACATCCTGCGTCAAGACATGGAGTCAATGTATGTTAGCAGTAAAAGCACCCTACCAAGGCTTGTGCTTTTTGAAGTCGATGATAGGCTTACGTAAAAATTGATAAAAGCATCTCAAAAGCAGGTTTACAGAAGAAAGGCTAGTATTTGTGGTATTTGACGGGTAATTTTCTGTCTTGTCACCGTTTGACAATGATGTGCATCAATAAATAAAGCAAAAAAGGTTGAAAATTTAACGAAAGAGAATTTATCAGCCCATGGCAAACTTAACAGCCCATTGAAGGAAGAACCTTTGAGTTCCATTCTGCTGTGAGTTAAACAAGCAAATATAGAAGTTATTTCTTTAGGTTCACAACACTATTTTGTTTAGTGACTTTCTCTTTTTATTTTAGAAAAATACGTTGTTCGATCGTCTTAGAACTAATGACACTTTTTCTCCACTGATGCTTTTTTCAAGACAATGCACAGGGCAGTAAACGATCCAGATGAAGAACGTCAAGCTGATGCAAGACCAGTGATTAATTTTAAAATTTTACGTGCCAGTAGCCCCGAACGCACCTCTTCAACGACTAAACCGCCCCCTCTCCACCTGACCCCCCCCCCCCCTCATCATTCGCACATTAAAATTACAGATTCTGAGTTTTGAAAACTTTAGAAAAAAACTTACGATGAGAAAAAAAAAGAAAGAATGTTCTGATTTTCAGGTTTTTAAGATATTATTTATTATAATCAAAGCAAAAACTACAATATTTAACATAAACAACAGGTTGTGACGTCGCAACTAGTGCGCGATCGCCCATTTGTCTATTAAAAGCTTTACTTCAGAATGTATGTGGGCTGCAATGTAAGACGGTAGAGTTTTATACGGTCAGTAACGGACGAGTTGTGTCCTGCAGACTGACGTCACGACCATCTGTTGCAGCTGCGCATGTGAAAGCAGTGGAGTAGCGCTGGCAGGCCACTTACATTATACGAAACTAAAAATATTAATAACTAATAAAGGAATAACCTGAGGAACGTCATATTTGATGTACATCCTTCTGTTGTGAAAACAAACAATATGTCAAAGTTTGAGATCAAAAATAGTTGTATTTTGGAAGTTAGTAAAATTCCATGAAAAAACGTAATTTTCCGACAGTCAAGAATTTAAATAAATACAGTGATGTAATAGTTCACCTTCAGTGGTCTATGTACGATGATCTGATCACACTTTCAGTGTTCATATATAAATCTGGAAAGTTTTTAGTTTCGGAAAACCTCTGTGACTTTTCTATAATAATAATTTCAAAAATTCTAAGTAAATATGTGTATTGTGTGTTAGAGTGCGTGTGAATGAGAATGTGTGCGTGAGGGTATGTGGGACGTTCGGTATTATTACAATTCATTCATGTAATTCTCTACAGGAACTAGCAAGTGTTCCAACTCTGTAACGTGGGAACGAATCCACTAGTGGTTCCCCTACTTGTGAATGTCGGATGTCCAAGTATGTATGCTTATGTATAAGACAGCCAGAACATTCGTGACTACATAATAAATTTCCAGATGTAGAGTAAAGCTTATAGTTCATTTTGTTTTGTTTATTTAACTAGAGAGTTTTGTGTTAGTTAATTTGATGACGTCAATGAGCCTAGAGAAGTGGTTGGTGCTTGCTAGATTTTGGCGCGAGCCGCGCCCTAGAAGTGTGTTCTCATTGGTCGCAAGTGCTGACAGCCAATGAGAAGCGAGACGGTTGGTCGCCTAGCGAGGAGATATATTTTTGAGTGTGGGAGAGTGAGAGGGGAGTTGTGAGCTAGCTTTGATTGGAGGTGGTTATGCTGGATGTGACTTTTCGCGTTATGTGTAAGATGAAGTCTTGGGATGTCCTCCGCGTTATGGTCCAGTGTTAATGGTATCTGGTAGTGACCAGAAACTGTTTATGAAAACTTTAGAGTGTTGTGATAATTCGTTCCGACGAAAATCGCGAGTGAACTTTGAATTATATAGCATGGCGGTACTGAGTATATTCTTACTGAGTATTTTATGGCGAGCATAAACTTTTAACTAAAGACAACCACTGAATATCGTGTGCAGAAGTAATTGGCCGATCATTGACTGTGTTACAAGTAATTGGTTTCGGAATTTGGGAAGGTAAAAGTTCTGGCTGTTTTAGGTACGGTGATAACTGTGAGCAGAAACTTAAGTAATTTTCGTAAATGTGGGCTGATGATATTGCTTAACGGCAATAAAGATCTATTGAAGGTTTAAATTTGAACTTCATGTTAAAAAGTACGAGTGACATCCCCTTTCCGAATCATTTCTTTAAAGTACATAGACAATTTTCAGCAAATTTTACTTATAGCGGCCTCCGGCGTGTAGCTATGAGGTTACAGTTTCCTCAACACTGCTTTTCTGTGATCTCGTAAGTAGCTGCAGTTAGGAGTTTTACGTGCGAGGTAGGTGAACAAAAAATTATAAAAGAAATTGCATTGCAGCAGCAGGTATAATCCGTCGCAATTGGTGCATCGCACGCACGCACGTAAAAAATCCGTCGCAAGGTGCTACGAGTCGCGACGTTCAATCAGTTGCACTGTAGTTGCTCTATGAACTTGCGTACAGTATTAACTAATAAACCATTTAGCGATGAATGATAGTGAAGTTATTTATCACACGACGTTGGTCGCCCATTGTCATAGCTGCCTAATATCGTGTAGCGCCCCCGGGAGCACACAGAAGTGCCGTAACACGACGTGGTATGGACTCGACTAATGTCTGAAGTAGCAACTCTGTAGCAATTCTTGACATGTGGGGTGTCACATTGTCCTGCTGGAATTGCCCAAATCCGTCGGAATGCACAACGGATATGAATGGATGCAGGTTCTCAGACAGGATGCTTACGTACGTATCACCTGTCAGGGACGTATCTAGACGTATTACGGGTCCCATATCACTCCAACTGCACACGCCCCACAACCACACCATTACAGAGCCTCCACCAGCTAGAACAGTATCCTACTGACATGCAGGGTCCATGGATTCATGAGATTGTCTCCATACCCGTACACGTTCATATGCTCGATATAATTTGAAACTAGACTCGTCCGACCAGGCAACGTATTTCCAATCATCAACAGTCCAATGTCGGAGTCGACTGGCTCAGGCGAGGCGTAAAGCTTTGTGTCGTGCAGTTATCTAGGGTACACGAGTGGACCTTCGGCTCCGAAAGCTCATGTCGACGATGTTTCGTTGAATGGTTCGCACGCTGGTACTTGTTGATGGCCCTGTCTTGAAATCTGCAACAACTTGCGGAAGGTAGCACTTCTATCACGTTGAACGATTCTCTTCAGTCGTCGTTGGTCCCGTTCTGCAGAATCTTTTTCCGGCCGCACCGATGTCGGAGATCTGATGTTTTACCGTATTCCTGATATTCACGGTGCACTCGTGAAATGGTCGTACGGGAAAATCCCCACTCCATCGCTACCTGGGAGATGCTGTGTCACATTTCCCGTGCGCCGGCTATTAACACTACGTTCAAACGCACTTAAATCTTGATAAACTGCCATTGTAGCTGCAGTAACCGATCTAACAACTGCGCCAGACACTTTCTGTCTTATATAGGTGTTGCCGACAGCAGCGCCGTGTTCTGCGTGTTTACATAGTTCTGTATTTGAATAGACATGCCTGTACCAGTTTCGTTGGGGCTGCCAGTGTATTATGCTTATGGATTGGCCTGCCCGTTCCACCGGATTAAATATCGTCGAGCGCGAGTGTGGTGCGTTGGGAAGTCGTGCTACAGCGCGTCCACATACACCAACCATCATCCACGAGTTGTTACCCGCACTGATGGAGGAATGGAACGCCCTGCCACAAGAACTGCTTACCAACACCTTTGCCTGCGTGGGAGCACGTTTCAGATCATGCACTGCTCTCTGTGGTGATCACACACCGTATTACTTAAGTACCATGTCTTGGCCACTGTAGCGTCCAGGGACCCATCACAAATCGCGACGAGTTATTGTATTTGAATAAAAGCAAAGTGTCATTTCTGTTCGTCTCACTGTGCATTTATTTCAGTTCTCTAGTTCGCCTTAGGTCGCCTACAGCGTCTTTCATATATTACGCTATTTTTAAACTGAGTGTTAAAATTTTGTTTTCAAGTCTGCAGCACTGTATTTACCACTTTTAATATCGATTGTCATTCCGATTACTTGATCAATCTGTAACGTAGCAAGTTATCACGAGATCACATTTGTTGCAGTAAGGCTCGTAGACGTTTGGTACGGTGGTTGCAGGGTGGGCAGGTTTTCTCTCGCTTTGCTCACAGCGCAGCTGACGCGGCCTGTCGTGAGAACTGCATAGAACTCGGTACGAAAATTCATTCCCTCTACGAATCTAAATAATCCATGTTAGTTATTATTTGATTTTGTTCAAATTTGGTACATAGGCTTTTGTCATTAATGGAATGATGCTGTCAAAATTTCAGATTTTTATTTGTTATAGTTCCGGACACAATGAAAGTTACCTAAAAGGCATAAAACCGTCGTTTATGTTTTAAAACCCAATTAGGAACAATAAAAAATTGACTTTCATTATCATTTGAAGCCATTGCAAAGTTATCAGTGCATAAAATCAATTAATTAGAGATTTCTTTTCAAAACTTTAGTTACTTTACATTATGTAATACAAAAATCGCTCAAAATTATTGTTTGCTTATAACTTTGCTGTGTGAATGCATGAGAATGATTAAGAGAGTGTATGTGGGACATACCTTAAAACTTCATATGTCATTTTTCATAAAGCCTTGTACAAACGAACCGTGGGAAAGTTATGGTGCAACCACGATTCAGATGACGTATTTCGGTGTGAGCTTGCTTTTGTATAAAAGCATCCAGAATGAAAGTTAGAGGCGGAATAAGTTTATTTATCTATTTGGAGAATATTTTGCACTTATCTTATTTTTATTGAACAATACAGTAGTAGAAATTGAAGTTTTAATGACGTTAATTACTATCAGATTATTGCTTGGATAAGGCAAGTTTTGCCGCGACAATGATCTGGAAGGAACATTCTAATTGGTCGTTTAGATCAACAGCCAATCAGAATTAAGCTGTTCCCGCGCGAATATAGTGGAGTGGGCAGTGAATAGGATAAGTCGATACAGTCGCTTGCTAACCGTCCTACGGATAACGCCATGTCAGATAGCTCCGTAAAAATAGTCTGTAAGATGATGAACTAGTGAGTTCATTTCAGTTAAGACGTGTCGTGACTGAAGCGACTGGAAGTACGAACAATTTAATGAAAGTTTGATGTTTCTAAATTAAATAGATGGAGATTTATGAGCGCGTGAACTTTCTGATCGTAGTAACAATTCCGTATGGCATATTTCGTGCTCTATACGGAATACTTTGGCGAGCACTTCTTACTAATAAGACCACTGAAACGGCCGAATGTTTAACTCGGAAGAGTGGTCGATCTGTGACTGTTAGATCGTGAAAATTAGTCGGGTTGGACTTGCAAAGATTCTGCCTGCTTTTCGGGTGAAACTATGTTGTACAGACAGTGAACTTAAGAGGATAAAGTTTACCATATTAAATACGGACTTGATAGCCACTTCATGTGTTTCCATATGAATAGAAATCAGATTCAATCTAAAGTTTAAATGCTTTCAGCAAGTAGATTGCATCCTCCGAACGCCCGATTTTTTTAAATATGAAGTTTCAGGAACTGACTATCTACTCGAGTTACGCGGCCTCTGTGTGGTAGGCATTAGGTAATGGTTTCATCAACGCTGCTTTACACTGCCTAGCACGTGTCTGCTACTACACAGTGAAGGGACGTAGGAAGGAAGGAATGTCGAGATAGGTGGACTTTCGATAACGAAGACAACCGACCCCGCCCCGCCGCAAATCGTTGTTTATGTTTTTCAGTGTCTCAGTTGCAAGGAGCGGTTCACAAAGGAGGAACGAGTTATGATTGTGAAGACACGCTACAGAACCGGCGAGTGGTTTGCGGAGACTGTTCGTAGACTTTGGACGTAATAATGCTCCTACAGCATCAACAATTCTGCGGTTGATAAAGAACGTCGAGGAAACCGGGTCCGTTTCAACCATAAAAGCCCTCGGACGAAGCTGTACAGTTCGTACGGAACAAACCGTTGTATTGGTGACGGTTACGTGGCTTATGGGTCGTATTTGGGGTGATTCAAGAGAGCCAGAAGCATCCACTGCGAACCTCAGTTTGATGTGGGTTATGGGCAAGTTGTGTGATCGGTGCCTTCTTTTTTTGAAGATATCGACAATATTACAGTAACATTTAACTGTGAGCATATAGTGAATTTGAAACTTCCTGGCAGATTAAAACTGTGTGCCGGAACGAGACTAGAACTCGGGACCTTTGCCTGTCGGGGCAAGTGCTCTACCGTCTGAGCTACCCATGCACGACTCACAGCCGGCCTCACAGCTTTAGTTCCGCCAGTACCTCGTCTCCTACTTTCCAAACTTCACAGAAGCTCTCCTGCTAACCTTGAAGAACTAGCACTCCTGGAAGAAAGGATATTGCCGAGACATGGCTTAGCCACAGCTTGGGGGATGTTTCCAGAATGAGATTTTCACTCTGTAGAGGCGTGTGCACTGAAATGAAACTTCCTGACAGAATAAACTGTGTAACTGCCGTGGTGGCCGAGCGGTTCTAAGCGCTTCACTCTGGAACCGCGCCACCGCTACGGTCGCAGTTTCGAATCCTGCCTCGGGCATGGGTATGTGTGATGTCCTTAGGTTAGTTAGGTTTAAGTAGTTCTAAGTTCTAGGGGACTGATGACCTCAGATGTTAAGTCCCATAGCGCTTAGAGCCATTTGTACCATTTCAATAAACTGTGTGCCGGACCGAGACTCGAACTCGGGACCGTTGCCTTTCGCGGGCAAGTGGCTCCACCGCCTGAGCTACCCAAGCTCAACTCTCGCCCTCTCCTCACGGCTTTAGTCCCGAGTTCGAGTCTTGGTCCGGCACACAGTTTTAATCTGCCAGAAAGTTTCATATCAGCGGACCCATCGCTGCAGAGTGAAAATCTAATTCTGGACCATCGCGAAATTGTCCGGAACAACTTTTGGGCTGCTCTGGATACGTGGATACAGCCAGTATGTGGTTTCAACAGGACGGGGCTACGTGTCACACATTCTGCGAGACAATAACCCCACTCCATGAAAAATTTCCTGCCTGTGATCTCATTTAGTGGCGACTTGGAATGGTCTCCCAGATCTCGTGACCTTATTCTGTGTCACTTCTTTGTATGGCGTTATGTGCAGTCCAAAGTCTACGTGAACAAACCAAAAACAGTTCTCCTACTTAAGGAAGAAATTCAATGAGTCATCAAAAGAGATGTCTGTTAAAGGGTCGTCACTTCCTTCATAGACGGAGTTACTACCTGCCGAGACAGTGGAGGTGGAGATATACCTGATACATTTTTCCGCTCTTAAATTGGAGTCCATGCAGATGAAAAAAGAAAAGGCGAAATTTTTACTTCGATGTTTTTTGGACTTAATTATTGCATTTTTAAGAACTACATAATATATGAAAGACCCTGTATGTGTGATGTCCTTAGGTTAGTTAGGTTTAAGTAGTTCATCGAGCTATGCTGCATGGCAGTCACACATCATGCGAAAGTAAATGGAAATGCCGTGTGTCTAGGGCCTTCCGTCGGGTAGACCGTTCGCCTGGTGCAAGTCTGTCGAGTCGACGCCACTTCGGCGATTTGCGTGTCGATGGGGAAAAATGATGATGATAAGGACTACGCAACACCCAGTCCCGGAGCGGAGAAAATCTCCGACCGAGCCGGGAATCGAACCCGGGCCGTTAGGAATGACATTCCATCGCGCTGACCACTCAGCTACCAAGGCGGAAATGCGAAAGTTACTTACAAATTTTGCACACCGGCCTGCTTCCATTTAGTTACATTTTCATGTTGTTCGAGTTGAGGTTCCATACTGTACTGTGCTCTAAATGTGCAGTTCTAGAGACTAGCAGACAGGCAATCGGATACGAAAGTGTAATTCTGACGTTTTGCTTTCCTAAATTATGAAAGGGGTATTGTAATTGTACCGATTCCTTGTCCAGGAGCGTTTACTCTCCGAGCGATTCTTAGTTCTCAAGAAATCACGAAGTTTCTGTAGCAGAAAAGGAAAGCCGAAGTAACAGGTAATTTCAGTGGGTGCCAATAAACCATTCTTGTGACGGGTCGATTCCGGCGCCAGCGGCCGCCACTTTGAATTCCCGCCGAGTGGAGCCTCCAGCTGCTGCAGCGACTGAGGGGCCGCTCTGGGGTCGGTCGCGCCCCTGCTGCCGGCAGCGTGTGGGCGGAACCTTCTGGAGGGGCGGACGGAAACTTGTCGCTGCGACAGAGCCGGCTGATGAAGAGTGGCTGCACTCTTTGATTTGGTGATCTCCAGGACTGATCGGGGCTGGTCGGTCAACCGGAGGTTCCAAGCCGTTGTTGGATCCAGTGACCATGAAAAATTTTATGAAGGGGCCCCATGGAACCACTGCATACGGCCATTCGCCGAACTGTGAACTGTGAGCGACGTTAAACAGTCACCTAAAAAAAAGGTAATGTTGATCAAGACGGCCGTTTGCAACTGTTAGCCTATGTGAATTCGTATGGCCGTTACAACTTCTAAAGGCGCATTTACTGCTCAGACTGTAACCTCCCCCTCACTTATCGACCTTAATGACAGTAAAAATTAAACCGCGTGTACCTAATGGAAATTTGGGAAAAGCAATCATCACCCAAGTTAGTCTGTCGATAAAAAGGGAGGAAAGGGTTACATCTAAATGAAAGGAAAAATGCAAATGAAAATGGTGGAAATTAATTTTGAAAAGGGGTAAAGTTAATAAAGAAAGTAAATGTGCGGTCGTTACGTTAACAATTAATTGGCGTTAATTAGATATTTGAGATTTGGGGAAAATTACGGTCGCCAGTCCCATGGACAACTGTTATTGTTGTGTCTAGACAAGACAGCCTAGACACAATGAGAGGAAGCCGAAAGGCACGCGCTTAGCAGGCAAGAGATAGGTCTGTAACAGGATACGTAATGAATGCTATAAAGAAAAGTACGTAGCTTCTGTAATACTTAACTTTAATCCATCCTTTTGGTACATCTGGAGATTGTGGCGATACAAGTGAGACTCGTTAGATACATGCAATGTTACTAATGGCGCCTTGCTAGGTCGTAGCCATTGACTTAGCTGAAGGCTATTCTAACTATTGGCTCGGCTAATGAGCAATGCTTCGTCCGTGTAGTCGCTAGCAAAGTCGTCCGTACAACTGGGGCGAGTGCTAGTCCGTATCTCGAGACCTGCCTTGTGGTGGCGCTCGGTCTGCGATCACACAGTGGCGACACGCGGTTCCGACATGTACTAATGGACCGCGGCCGATTTAAAGCTACCACCTAGCAAGTGTGGTGTCTGGCGGTGACACCACAGTTATAATAACTGAAAATGAAAGATTAATGCACATATATTTAGCACCAAAAGCGTGGCAACTGAAGGTTGACACGTGTTGTGCGAAAACTGGATGTTTGTCAGAAGTAATAAATTTCGCTACACTCTGACTTAATTTAGCAAAAGAATTAATAAAACCGGAAAATTGAAAGTTAATTTAGTGACTGAAATTAACAGTGAGCTTTGTTTTTGAAGCACTGCGAAATTCAGTAAAATAATGTTAGTCTTGGGATACCTCAACAATCATTTCAAAAGCTACTTGAATCTACGCAATTTAGAAATAAGAGATTTAACTTTGAAATTGAAAGATTTAACTTTGAAATTGAATTAAATGATTCTGAACAATTAACAATAGTAAAATTCAGTACGTACCAAGCTGAGTTGCAGTCACAGGTAAGCTAAAATACGGTAACAAAACTCGCACTCTTAATTTGTGCTTGTGTAATCTAAATATTGTAGCCAGCTATGAATACTTTAACTGAACTTTGAAATTAAAGCAGTGAAATGGAATGATATTACTTTAATGCTGGCGTATGAATTTCAACGACACTGAGGTTCATTCCGGAAAAGGAAGGGACCCTACTTGGTAATGCAATTGGGACAATGAGCAACAAAGGTTCATGCTAAGTTGCTGTATTTTTGTGATGCAACAGTTGTAAAAGGTGAGGTCTGCCAAACAGTTCTCAAACTTTACGTGCTACCAGTCTTCCCTGTTGGTTGATTGAAGGTTTGAAGCCGTCGATCGAGGAGGTGGCGACAGTCACTCATTGTCGGCCGTCGCTGTTGCAGAAGCTGGATGTTGGCGCGCCTCCTTCTCGACACGGACACCAGGCGAAACGGGCTCTTGAAGTGCGCCAGCTAATGCTTCCCGTCCGCGACACCGTGTCAGAAACTATCATAGCAAGTCGAGCGCAAATACATGCTGGCAAACCCCGAAAGCGCGGCAACTCGCGGGAGCGTCACACAACACACCTGCTCCAACACACTACTCCAGCCAGACTCTCTGCCCGCGTTCCATGCGGCAGAGTTAACACTACCAAAGATCCTAAACACTTTGGTTCTCCACACGATCTATCGATGTATTCGTTCGATTGCATAGTTTTCCCTAGGCAAGACCCAGCGTAAAAATACAAATAATATTTACAAAACAAACCAATTATACATCGACATAAATGCATATAGTAAAATAATTACAATATATAAAGACACAGAAATGTCATATCTTCAGGTAACAAAATAAGGAAAAACTTTATAGTACAATAGATGGACATAGGAGGATATGCGTTTCCGGCGTTACAAGACGATTGAGTAACTACGTCACTGGTGCACATCACGGTTATTGTATTTAGTCCACGTGGTTTCAGATGCGCATGCTTGTCTTGACAAGAACCATATTTATTATGTTACGTTGATCATTTGATTATTGTTGAAAAAGGTGTCGTTGATATTTAGGAAGGAGGGCTGTTCAAATGGCTCTGAGCACTATGGGACTTAACATCTAAAGTCATCAGTCCCCTAGACTTAGATCTACTTAAACCTAACTAACCTAAGGACATCACACACATCCATGCCCGAGGCAGGATTCGAACCTGCGACTGTAGCTGCAGCGCGGTTCCGGACTGAAGTGCCTAGAACCGCTCGGCCACGACTGCCGGCGAAGGAGGGCTGTATATGGGAGCCGGCAGGAGCGGCCGTGCGGTTCTAGGCGCTACAGTCTGGAACTGCGCGACCGCTACGGTCGCTGGTTCGAATCCTGCCTCGGGCATGGATGTGTGATGTCCTTAGGTTAGTTAGGTTTAAGTAGTTCTAAGTACTAGGGGACTGATGACCTCAGAAGTTAAGTCCCATAGTGCTTAGAGCCATTTGAACCATTTGTATATGGGAATTGTTAACGTGTGAACTATCAATTCAATGGACCTGTGTATGGACCTGTGCATTGTGTAAGGATCACCTGTGGTCATCTTAATATTATTTATTCTGAATTGCAGGACGGTGAACTCAGTGTGTAAATTTAAATCATTCTTGTTAATTACGGACGAGATCGATGAGGTTTTCGTCTGCCATGTTAGTTAGTGGGATTTGTTCCTTATGTAAAGATTATCTGTGGACGCTTTCCAATTGTTTATTCTAAATGCAGGAAGCTGAACGCAGTACATAATTTGCAAATTGTTTTGTTGATTTCAAGTACGCTTATGTCATACAGATTTCTCGTTAATTGGTGGTGAGATTTTGTGCCGACTTCTGTCTGCCATGTCAGTTGATTACTTTTGTTATTTATGTAAAGATTATCTGTGGGCCCTTTTGAAATTGTTTATTCTAAATGCATGAAAATGAACCAAATACATAATTTGAAAGTTCTTTCGCTTGATTCTAAGTACGTTTATGTCACGCTGGTTCATTGTCGGATGTCTTAACATTAGTTGTTTCTTAAAGGTAAAAGAGGAATTACAGTTTAAATTCAAATTTTTCCCTGCTCATTGATCTTAAAAGTTGTATTAAAAAAACACGTTGTGTGATAAAATTGTTTTATCGATTCTCTTGCAAGGCTAACTGGGGGTTCACGTTTTGAATTTTCTGTTTAAATATTTATGTATATGTAATAGAAGCATGAAACTTTGTTCGTTACGTGGGCCTGTAAACTCCAGCACCGCCACTCCAATGCCACGTCACAATTCTAGCGTTTTCACGGCTAGGTTTGGTGTGTAGCTGCAACCGTGCACGCTGTCGCCATACAGTAACTGTGTGGTAATTATTTGCCCAGTTTATTTTCTCTTTGCCGCGGAACCTGTTGGAGTGGTCGACAGGCGGATGCGAGACACGTGCCAAGGGTCTTAAGAGCCTCACTGAGGCCTTTTTCCATCGTGCTGCAGCAAGGACGCTCTCCTTATGCACGTGTATTATTAGTTCGTATCATTATCGGTTAAGATTTATTAAGTTGTGCCATCATATGTCCACAAGCTCTGGCTTTTGATAAAAAGTGGTACTGGTGAAACGTTAGGATGTGTTTACGTGCGTGACTTGCATGTAGTACGTAACAGTCTCGAGCACTGTTTCGATGCTGTGAGTCCACGGAGTCCTGCACCTTCTAAGCAGGCTGTTTAGGTTTTTGTGTTGGTATATGTAAGTAGGCCGTTTAGATTTTTATGTTGGTAAGGCCACGCAGCGCTCTGTATGAAAAACACTGCCTGTCCTGTGTGCAGTCTGTGGCCGGTTGGCATTGTTGGAATATTTCCTATTGTAATGTTGGGCAGTTGAATGCGAATAGTGCGTAGCGTCGTGCAGTTGGAGGTGAGCCGCCAGCAGTGGTGGATGTGGGGACAGAGATGGCATAATTTTAAGAGCGGACGATCTGGACGTGTGTCCGCCAGAAAAAGGAAATTTATTAGACAGGATGTCATGAACTGATATATGTATATTATGACTTTTGAACATTATTAAGGTAAATACATTGTTTGTTCTCTATCAAAATCTTTCATTTGCTAACTATGCCTATCAGTAGTTATTGCCTTCCGTAGTTAGACTCTTTTACCTAGCTGGCAGTATTGGCACACGCTGTATTGCTGTAGTTCGAGTAGTGAAGATTTTTGTGATGTAAGTGATTCATGAAAAGTATAGGTTATTGTTAGTCAGGGCCATTCTTTTGTAGGGATTATTGAAAGACAGATTGCGTTGCGCTAAAAAAATATTGTGTGTCAGTTTATTGATGATCAGAATAAGTAAAGAGAGAAATGTCTGAGCACGTTCAGTTTTGCTCAGCCGTTTGAAAATCAAATAATGTAAGAGGTTTACCAGCACTGTCATTAATAATTTTTCTAAGGGGAATTTTTCTAAGGGGATGTTTCAACCTCTTCCTATACAGAGAACCACCGTTTCACGTTGTGGCACTGACAGTGTCTTATGAAAAGTATCTGGACACGGTCCGCAGCTCGTGGTCGTGCGGTAGCGTTCTCGCTTCTCGCGCATGGGTTCCCGGGTTCGATTCCCGGCGGGGTCAGGGATTTTCTCTGCCTCGTGATGACTGGGTGTTTTGTGATGTCCTTAGGTTAGTTAGGTTTAAGTAGTTCTAAATTCTAGGGGACTGATGACCATAAATGTTAAGTCCCATAGTGCTCAGAGCCATTTGAACCATTTTTTATCTGGACACGCCAATGTGAAGCGGAATTAACCACTAGATCTCACGAGAGACTGACCCGCAGGAACAAAAGGAGGCGAAGAGTATTGTCAGTAGGAGATCAGTAACGGCAGACAGAGTGCATGGGTCAGGTGAGCTGAGTAACTTCGAATGTAGACTAGTCACTGGATGGCGTCTGACAAGGAGAGGCCCGTCGTTGGGATCACAGATTTATTTCAAACTTTGTACACCTTTATTGGGCCATTAAAACATCATAACGTGCAATTAGTAAGGTTCAGTACTCTAGCAATTTCGAGAAAATCACAAGAGAAGTTCTACGCATCTATTATGTAGCTTATGTATTATATATGAGTCAGTGCCATCCGTTATAGCTCATGGTGGTAAAGTGGTTAGCGTTCGAGCTTCGTATTCGAGCGTGTGTGAGAAGATGGTTCGACTTCCACTCAGACTTAATTATTAATCTATTTTTTAATTACTGGTCATATTATTTAATTTGTATGGTATTTGAGAGATAATACGAGGGTTGCCCAGAAAAATCATGAACCGCATTTTTTTTTTCTTCAACAGTTCTGTATTGAACATGATGAGAATTACACACACAAAAGAACTGTGTTTTATCAACACACCTTATTTTTCCACGCAATCTCCATCCCGTTCTATGCTCTGTCTGTACCAATCCTTGTCCTGGTGGGGGAGCGAGTGCTTCTCTGTGTGAGTCACCTCCTCACCGGCCTCAAAATGTCTTCCACGAATGGCATCCTTTAGTGGCCCAGACAAGTGGAAGTCCGAGGGGGCCAGGTCAGATCTGTAGAATGGATGGGGTAACACTGTCCAACCCTGTTTTGCGATGTATTCAGCAGTCAAATGGCTGTGAGCGCTATGCGACTTAACTTCTGAGGTCATCAGTCGCCTAGAACTTAGAACTAATTAAACCTAACCAACCTAAGGACATCACACACATCCATGCCCGAGGCAGGATTCGAACCTGCGACCGTAGCGATCGCTCGGCTCCAGAATGTAGCGCCTAGAACCGCACGGCCACTCGGGCCGGCGTACAGCAGTCCTCAGACGTGTGGGGCCGAGCGTTATCGTGTTGCAGCAAAACATTTCTTCGGTCACTGTGGCGGCGAAGTCGCCAGAAGGGCTTTTGGGATTTGTTAATGTGTTGGCATTTGCTTCTGAATTAATGGTACTTCCTCTTGACATCACATCAGTGACAATCACACTTTCACAGTCCCAGCACAAGGTGATCATGACCTTACCGGCGGAAGTAGTTGCTTTGAATTTCTTCTGCTGTGAAGAGTGAGAATGGCGCCATCCCATCGACTGTCGTTTTGTTTCGGGCTCAATATGGTGAATACAAGTTTAAACACCTATCACAATCCGGGACAAGAAAGCCTCCTCCTCAGCTTCAAAACGTTGCAACAAATCAAGACAAATGTTTTTTCTGTGCGATTTGTGAACCACCGTTAGACACCGCGGCACACATCTTGCACACACTATTGAATATGCAAGAGTGCGGATCATTGCATGCACACTTACTTTGCTGACTGAGAGATGCAACGCCAACTGCCGAATCGTAATGCGTGTGTTCTCGCGAATGACATCAGCTCGCTGTAACATGTCAGATGTGACAGCCGTGGATGGTCTCAGAGACCGCTGCAAATCGTGGAGGTCTGCCGAACCTCCTTCTGATGACCTCATCCTCCGTGTCCACTGACTAATTGTACTTCATATGATGATGGTATCTGTTCTTTCAAACCATCTTCATATATAGTTAAGGCCATCTTCATATATAGTTAACGCTAACTGGCCATTGACCTACTTCTTCTGTGCTGGATGCAAACGCATTGCCCGAACTCTTACGGGACTCGGAAAGATTGTCTGCCGCGAGTAATGAGTGTAATGGGCAGAGGCACTAAGAAAGTAGTGCGTGGACGTAAGTTGGGAATGTGGGTCTCACGGGGAGCGTGTAAGGGATAAATCCCTGCAGTCGCACTACCTTCTGTGCTCTCGGTGGCTCAGATGGATAGAGCGTCTGCCATGTAAGCAGGAGATCCCGGGTTCGGGTCCCGGTCGGGGCACACGTTTTCAACTGTCCCAGTTGATGTATATCAACGCCTGTCAGCAGCTTAAGGTCTTGACTTAATTTCATTTCATAACTGTACTTCTGTCGACAGCTGATGCTCCACAGACTTTGCCCAAACGTTTGTGAATATTCGCCACAGTTTCTTTCTCTGCACTGAGAAATTCAATGACGGCACGTTGCTTGTAACGTACGTCGTCTACAGTCGCCATTTTGAAACTGTCCTGCAGCTACGCTATCTGTCGGAAGTGACGGAAACTTGCGCGCTCACTCAGGAGACTTCAAACAAAACATACGTAACGTTCTCATTCGTTGCATTGTTTTCGGCTGAGAAAAAAAATGCTGTGCATTACTTTCTGGGCAACCCTCGTATAATGATAAAAAAAGACCACAATATTTTACATGAAGTTTCAATTTATATTTTCCACGTATCTATGACAAATACCATCCGGCAACGTGTGATGTCGATAAATTCCACATTACCGTCCTCTTGCGGTCTGCCACTTCTGAGTTACTGACTGTGAATAACGTCACTCGTATCACTATTTGTCAAGGTTTGGCTTGGGTTTTCCAACCCTAGCCCTCGTCCTGGAAAATTTAATTACAAATAGTAAATAGTCAAATAACATATGAAATTCACACACTTCATGAAAACGCACGTGGTTTTTTTTTAATGATATCTTTCGGATGTCATCTAAATTAAATAATGTGACCATAGATGAGAAAAATATAGATTAAAAAGTAAGTGGTAGTGGGATTCGAACTGTTGCCTCATCCACGGCCCACTTGCATAATGCGAACGCTTACCTCTTTTTTTCTTTATTTTATTTAACTTGTCTTCATTTTGTTCGGTATTACTCGATGAGTTCGGTCTTGGCGGAGTCACATGATATCGGTTCAAATTAACTGTCGATGGTTTTACTCAGTTGAGTTTTTTGTTACAGAGGGCAGCCAGACCTCAGACCAGCTTCTGCGCCCGCGACTGCTTCACCACAATCACTTCTTGCGTCCAGTACCTTCGCATATATGCATCAGTTACGTAACAGACACGTAAAACTACTCTTGCGATTTTCTCGGAATTGCCGACTAGTGCACCTTACTACTTCCACAGAATGTTGTTCTAATGGCCTACTAAAGGTGTACAAAGTCTGAAGTAAATCCCTGATACCAGCCTCGTGGCCTTCGCTTGTGAGTAACATATCCATCAGCGACATTTAAACTCCTCTGAAACTGCTCAAGTCGACTGTTCGCGATACGATTTGAGAAGTGGAATCCCGAAGGCACAACCAGATCTAAAACTTGTGTGTTTGGGCTAGGGGGGCGCTCAACGATGAGGTTATCATCACCTGTACAAAGATTAGCACAATCGAATGTGGTTAAAATGTAGAAAATGCGATAAAGTAAATAAAAAGCAATCTGAAATAAAATAGCACTCCCTCTCTTTCCTAATCTCATCTGTGACGACCTGCTCAATCAACTAGCTCACCCCACGTAAAATAACGTTTAAAATGGCGAGATGTTCTGAAGCTGACAATAATTAAGACACAAGTAATAGAAGAGGGAAGCTAAAATAAATCACAGTGGTATGTTGCTGGCTGATCACTTACGAAGAACACGGATGAGCCAGCCACCCTGAAAACACATTGAAACTGTCGACCCATAATTTTAGGGAACAAGTCGGACATTGCTCAAAACTTAAAATGACGTACAATATTCATGTCACTGTCATTTAAAACAAATGCTAATCGGTGGACAGATGAGCTGCTACCTTCTTCTCTGAATACAAAATTATTATTGTATTATTTTTTATTGAGCTTTTCGTCTATACGAAGGTCTTTCTCCAACGTAACAAATACCTGGGAATTATTACATCTGTTACACAAGATCTTAAATTATCACCTCAGGATAACCCTCCAGGTGTTTCGACCTTGTATATCTTCTTCCTCTGCGCCAGTTCTCCTCATTGTTCGCTATAAATTTTGGAGCCAGTTGGTCGTAGGGCGTGCTATTCTCTTCTTTCTCTCCTGTTCCCATTCCAGCATTATTTTCGGTATTCTGGCTTCCTCCATTCTTCTTACATGCCCGTACCCTCGTAATTTCCTTTTATCCATCATGACATGTATGCTTTCTCTTACTTCCATTCTCTTTATTATTTCGTCGTTTCTTATTTTCTCTTTTCTAAAAAATGTTGCTATCTTCTCCAAAAGTCCATTTCTACTGCTTTCAGCTTTTTACGTGTTTCAGGTTAGTGTGCATGTCTCTACTCCATTCGGAACTATGCTCTCTAGTATCGATTTATATATGAAGGGCTTATTTCAATAGGGGTACAAGTCCACCTTTCAAAAAAATTGAGCTATCCTCACGTACATATTCACACAAGTCGTTTTTAATTTATTTGTATTGTGGGACAGCTTCAGCTTCGTCCTACTGCCAACAGAGAGCACCTCAATGCTGACGCATTAGAGAAAGCAAGCAGGAATTTATTTCAGTACTGGTAAAAGTCCGTCTGCTTTTGTGCATTCCAGCGTGTTGCTATTTCCTGCGAAGATGATGGATTCACGAGCATTATCAAGTGAGTGTGATACAATTAATGATCTAGATTTTCAAACGATTGCAGGTAAAAAGAATTTACTTACTTTTCTCTCAGCATTATAGATATTTTGTTCCAAAAAAGGAATATGCGAGAATGAAGATCACATTGACAATAACAGTGGAAAATGAGGGCGTACTCGAAGCAAGGAGTGTGCAAGAAAAACGGACACACACGAAAAGCATATTCGAAAGAAAAAAGGAACACTGGGGAGTTATACGTCACAGCAACTGGTAAAATAATTCCTCCAAAAACATTTCGCAATGTGGACTGCAGGTGTGCACGTAAATGTTTCAATAAAATTTTAGAGGATGTGGAATACGTTATTTGACAATTTCTGGGATATGGGTGATATTAATCGCCAAAATATTTATCTGAATGGTTTATGCACGTATCATTCAGTTAACCGCCGACAACCAAGAGATGCTCTGGTTCTGACAAAAGCCGTATTTATGAATATCGATTACATGTGAACGGAAACTGTGCAATAGTATGCAATAAGTTTTTTCTTGAATACTTTTGACATTTCTAGTGTACGACTCTCTAGGCTTTTAACAAGAAGCAAGGAAGGAGTTACACCTCAACATCAGAACAGATTCTCTGTACCGGAAGGTCTGAGCAATGATGTAAAGGAACACATCAAAAGCTTTCCAGTTTCCGAGAGCCATTACGCAAGGAAGAATAATCCCCACAAAAGGTTTTTAAATCCTGAGCTGTGTGTGGCCAAAATGTACGATTTGTACAAATATAAATGCATATCTCAGAATAAAGAAATTGTGGGGGAGTACATCTATCGTAAAATCTTTAACAAAGACTTCAACCTGTCATTTCGGCCACCAAGTAAAGACACGCGCTCTTTTTGTGACAAATTGAGCTTTGAAATTGACGCTGATACCAATGCAGAAGAACAAATAAAGCTTCAAACTGAAAAGGAGTTTCACCTTAGGAGGGCTGAAGCTGCAAAAACAGCAGTCGCTACAGACACAGCATGTAGTGAAGAGGCAGATTCCCAGGTGTTCGTGTTTACCTTTGACCTGCAAAAAGAACTTGCATTTCCTAAACTCAAAACATCGATATCGTACTACAAAAGAAACATGTACGTGTATAATTTTGGTTGCCACAATTTAACTGACGGCAAAATCCATATGTATTTTTGGGATGAAACATCTGGGTCAAGTGATTCACAGGAAGTTGGTACCTGTTTATTGAAACATATTGAAAAGCGTGTCACTTCTCAAAAACAGGTAGTTGTGTACAGTGACACGTGTGGTGGGAAAAACAGAAACATTGCCCTAACACTAATGAAAGTGACACATTAACAGGTTTATATGCAATATTCAATTTATTTTATTTCAATAGTGGTACAGCTCCATTACCTCCACTTTTCTGCCTAGAATGCTGCTGAAATTAATGATCCAAACAAATAGAAAGAGCCGGCCGCTGGTGGCCGAGCGGTTCTAGGCGCTTCAGTCAGGAACCGCGCGACCGCTACGGTCGCAGGTTCGAATCCTGCCTCGGGCATGGATTGTGTGATGTCCTTAGGTTAGTTAGGTTTAAGTAGTTCTAGGTTCTAGGGGACTGATGTTAAGTCCCATAGTGCTCAGAGCCATTTGAACCATTTGAACAAATAGAAAGAAGGGTTCATATCTAGCAACAAGCCATATACTTGAATATTTCTGGTATCTCAACTGCAGATTTTTCAGCGCTCATTTAACTTTAGTGCTCTGTATCTCAGAATGAACAAAAATGGACTTGTACCACTATTAAAATAAGTCCTTCATATGATTTGGTTTGACGTATTACATTTCTGTTCCATAAGACTGAACTGAGCATCCCAGTGGCCTGTTAATTCTTGTATTAATTTATATTTCTGATTTTCCCTCCATCTAAAAAATGGATCGCAAATAACAGAAAGTATTGACCTAGTTAATTCTCTTTCCCTCTATGTATAAGTCATCTTGATCATTAGTGATGTATTCTGTTTTCTGATAATTATTCTTCTTCAGTCCCCAGTTTCTGTCTCATCTACATCTACATCAACATCGATACTCTGCAAATCACATTTAAGTGCCTGGCAGAGGGTTCATCGAACCACCTTCCTATTATTCCAATCTCGTATAACGCGCGCAAAGAATGAACACCTATATCTTTCTGTACGAGCTCTGATTTCCTTATTTTATCGTGTTGATCGTTCCACCCTATGTAGGTCGGTGTCAACAAAATATTTTCGCATTCGGAGGAGAAAGTTGATGATTGGAATTCCGTGAGAAGATTCCGTCGCAACGAAACACGCCTTTCTTTTAATGATTTCCAGCCCAAATCCTGTATCATTTCTATGACGGTCTCTCCCATATTTCGGGATAGTACAAAACGTGCTGCCCTTCTTTGAACTTTTCCGATGTACTCAGTCAGTCCTCCCTGGTAAGGAACCCACACCGCGCAGCAGTATTAGGGTCATCTGCCACTTTTCGCACCATTCAGATATGTTTTATAAATCGTTCTGCAGTTTGTATTGATCTTCTGATGACTTTATTAGTCGATAAACGATAGCGTCATCTGCAAAAAACCGAAGACGGCTGCTCAGATTGTCTCCCAAATCGTTTATGTAGATAAGGAACAGCAAAGGGCCTATAACAGTACCTTGGGGAACGCCTAAAATCACTTCTGTTTTACTCGATGACTTCCCGTCAATTAATACGAACTGTGACCTCTCTGACAGGAAATCACAAATCCAGTCACATAACTGCGACGATAATCCATAAGCACGCAATTTCACTACGATCCGCTTGTGTGGCACAGTGTCAAAAGCCTTCTGGAAATCCAGAAATATGGAATCGATCTGAAATCCCTTGTCAAAAGCACTCAGCACTTCATGTGAATAAAGAGCTAGTTGTGTTTCACAGGAACGATGCTTTCTAAACCCATGTTCACTGTGTGTCAATAGACCGTTTCCTTCGAGGTAATTCATAATGTTCGAACACAACATATGTTCTAAAATTCTGCTGCACATTGACGTTAACGAATGGGCCTGTAATTTAGTGGATTACTCCTACTACCTTTCTTGAATATTGGTGTGACCTCTGCAACTTTCCAGTCTTAAGGTACGGATCTTTCGTCGAACGAACGGTTGTATATGATTGTTAAGTATGGAGCTAATGC
Source organism: Schistocerca piceifrons (assembly GCF_021461385.2). NCBI lineage: Eukaryota > Metazoa > Arthropoda > Insecta > Orthoptera > Acrididae > Schistocerca > Schistocerca piceifrons. Next base: position 275,371,707 of record NC_060143.1, on the reverse strand, counting down.
ATCAGCATACTCCGAAATAAACCTTATTGGTTTACAGTCTGGACCAGAAGACTTGCTTTTATTAAGTGATTTTAGTTGCTTCACTACTCCGAGGATATTTACTTCTACGTTACTCATGTTGGCAGCTGTTCTCGATTCGAATACTGGAATATTTACTTCGTCTTCTTTTGTGAAGGCATTTCGGAAGACTGTGTTTAGTAAATCTGCTATGGCAGCACTGTCTTCGATAGTATCTCCATTGTTATCGCGCAGAGAAGGCATTGATTGTTTCTTGCCGCTGACATACTTCACATACGACCAGAATCTCTTTGGATTTTCTGCCAGGTTTCGAGACAAAGTTTCGTTGTGGAAATTGTTATAGGCGTCTCGCATTGAACTCCGCGCTAAGTTTCGAACTTCTGTAAAGGATCGCCAATCTTAGGGATTTTGCGTCTGTTTAAATTTGGCATGTTTGTTTCGTTGTTTCTGCAACGGTGTTCTAACCCGTTTTGTGTACCAAGGAGGATCAGCTCCGTCGTTTGTTAGTTTATTTGGTATAAACCTCTCAATTTCTGCCGATACTACACTCCTGGAAATGGAAAAAAGAACACATTGACACCTGTGTGTCAGACCCACCATACTTGCTCCGGACACTGCGAGAGGGCTGTACAAGCAATGATCACACGCACGGCACAGCGGACACACCAGGAACCGTGGTGTTGGGCGTCGAATGGCGCTAGCTGCGCAGCATCTGTGCACCGCCGCCGTCAGTGTCAGCCAGTTTGCCGTGGCATACGGAGCTCCATCGCAGTCTTTAACACTGGTAGCATGCCGCGACAGCGTGGACGTGAACCGTATGTGCAGTTGACGGACTTTGAGCGAGGGCGTATAGTGGGCATGCGGGAGGCCGGGTGGACGTACCGCCGAATTGCTCAACACGTGGGGCGTGAGGTCTCCACAGTACATCGATGTTGTCGCCAGTGGTCGGCGGAAGGTGCACGTGCCCGTCGACCTGGGACCGGACCGCAGCGACGCACGGATGCGCGCCAAGACCGTAGGATCCTACGCAGTGCCGCAGGGGACCGCACCGCCGCTTCCCAGCAAATTAGGGACACTGTTGCTCCTGGGGTATCGGCGAGGACCATTCGCAACCGTCTCCATGAAGCTGGGCTACGGTCCCGCACACCGTTAAACCGTCTTCCGCTCACGCCCCAACAACGTGCAGCCCACCTCCAGTGGTGTCACGACAGCCGTGAATGGAGGGACGAATGGAGACGTGTCGTCTTCAGCGATGAGAGTCGCTTCTGCCTTGGTGCCAATGATAGTCGTATGCGTGTTTGGCGCCGTGCAGGTGAGCGCCACAATCAGGACTGCATACGACCGAAGCACACAGGGCCAACACCCGGCATCATGGTGTGGGGAGCGATCTCCTACACTGGCCGTACACCACTGGTGATCGTCGAGGGGACACTGAATAGTGCACGGTACATCCAAACCGTCATCGAACCCATCGTTCTACCATTCCTAGACCGGCAAGGGAACTTGCTGTTCCAACAGGACAATGCACATCCGCATGTATCCCGTGCCACCCAACGTGTTCTAGAAGGTGTAAGTCAACTACCCTGGCCAGCAAGATCTCCGGATCTGTCCCCCATTGAGCATGTTTGGGACTGGATGAAGCGTCGTCTCACGCGGTCTGAACGTCCAGCACGAACGCTGGTCCAACTGAGGCGCCAGGTGGAAATGGCATGCCAAGCCGTTCCACAGGACTACATCCAGCATCTCTACGATCGTCTCCATGGGAGAATAGCAGCCTGCATTGCTGCGAAAGGTGGATATACACTGTACTAGTGCCGACATTGTGCATGCTCTGTTGCCTATGTCTATGTGCCTGTGGTTCTGTCAGTGTGATCATGTGATGTATCTGACCCCAGGAATGTGTCAATAAAGTTTCCCCTTCCTGGGACAATGAATTCACGGTGTTCTTATTTCAATTTCCAGGGGTGTATTTCTTTGAATTTAAGACACATCTGTTCTACACTTGTATTATTAATTTGGAATAAGTGGAGATTGTCTCTCAGGAAGGCGTCGAGTGAATTTTTATCTGCTTTTTTGAATAGGTATATTTTTCGCTTATTTTTCGAGGATTTGTGGATTACTATATTCAGTCTCGCTACAACAACCCCGTGTTCACTTATCCCTATATCGATTTTGATGCTGGTTATTAACTCAGGATTATTTGTTGCTAAGAGGTCAAGTGTGTTTTCACAACCGTTTATTATTCGCGTGGGCTCATGAAGTAACAGCTCGAAATAATTTTCAGAGAATGCGTTCAGCAAATTTCGTATGAAATTTTATGCGTACCTCCGGAATTAAACATGTATTTTCGCCAGCATGTCGAGGGTAAATTAAAGTCACCACCAACTATTATTGTATGTGTCGGGTACGTGTTTGAAATCAAACTCAAGTTTTCTTTGAATCTTTCAGCAACTGTATCATCTGAACTGGGAGGTCGGAAAAAGGATCCTATTATTATTTTATTCTGGTTGTCAACAATGACCTCTGCCAATAATAACTCACAGGAAGTATCTACTTCAATTTCGCGGCAAGTCAAACTACTTCTAACAGCAACAAACGCGCCACCGCCAACCGTGTTTAGCGTATCTTTTTGGAACACCGTTCGGTTCTTCGCACAAATTTCGCCTGAGCTTATATCCGGCTTTAGCTAGCTTTCAATGCCTATAACGATTTAGGCATCAGTGCTTTCTATTAGCGCTTGGAGCTCTGGTACTTTCCCAACACAGCTACAATTTACAACTGATGTACCAATGGTTCCTGTATCCATGTTTTTCCGTGTTCAGCCTGCAACTTTTGTGACTGAAGCCATTCTTGTGTTTTCCCGAGATCCTCTAACCTAAAAAACCGGCGAGTCCACGCCACACAGCCCCTGCTACCCGCATAGCCGCCTCCTGCGTATAGTGGACACCTGACCTATTCAGCGGAACCCGAAACCCAACCACCCTTTGGCGCAAGTCGAGGAATCTGCAGCCTACACGGTCGCAGAACCGTCTGAGCCTCTGATTCAGACCGTCCACTCCGCTCTGTACCAGAGTTCCGCAATCGGTCGACTATGCTGCAAATGGTCAGCTCTGCTTTCATCTCGCACGCAAGACTGGCATCCTTTACCAGTTCTGTTAGCCGCTCGAAACCAGAGGGAATCTCTTCTGATCCAAAGTGACACACATCATTGGTACAGACGTGAGCAACCACCTGCAGTTGGCTGCAGCCTGTGTATTCCATCGATAACTGATTTTATGTCCTCCCCTCCTTGTGCTATAACTACTTGACCATCAACTGGAGAGTCCCCAAGCTGTAGGGAGGAGCCACGCGTCAAAGGGCTGCGCTCTATGCGCAGATGAGTGAGAAGGACCTCATCCCGTCTGCATGGCTGCAAGAACCTACGCCGTGGCTGAGTTGCGGACTTTAGCAGACGTATGTGTGTCGTTCCCAGCCACTCGCCTTCCCACAGCCAAAACAAATTTCATGTTCTGACGGACAGAGACCATAGAACGTTCTGAAGAGTGGTTGCAAAAAATTCCCATGAATTCAGCGAAATGATCTACTCATGAGCTCCAAAGTCATACCAGCAGTCCAACTAAAATAATGGCTGTCCATAGGGAGTTAAAAAAAGAATGGGGTAGAATGGTCGAGGAGCCTCTCATGAGGCATACATTTCTGTAGTGAGGCTAAGTGACGCTTGAGGTGGTGTAGGAAGCTGCGCCAGTGAACAGTCGATGCCAGGTAACGAGTCGTCTGGAGTGGTGAACCACGCTGTACCCTGCGTCAGTCCGAAGGAAGGGTGCGACCTTGGCAAATGATTGGAGAACGTCACCTGCCACCATGTAAAGTGCCAACAATGAAGTGTGGAAGAGGCCGTGTTACGTTATTGGGGGCTGTCTTTTGTGGTTAGGATGTGGTCCTGTTACTGCGCTTAAGAAAACGCCCAATGGGGAACGATATGGACACAGTCTACAACATTGTGTACAGTGTATAGTAGAGGAACTGTTCGGTGAAGGTGACTGTTTGCATCAGCTCCAGAATGCACCATGTCATAAATCAACATCTGTGAGACAAAGGTCTGTGGGCAGTAACGATCCTGAAATGACCAGGCCTGCCTAGAATCCCGACATGAACCCAATGGAACGCCTTTGGGAAGAGTTAGAGCGTCGACTTCGCTCCAGACCCCAACCTGCAACATCACTATCGTCTCTGGGTTCGGCTCTCAAGGAAAAATGGGATAACGCCTTTGGGAAGAGTTAGAGCGTCGACTTCGCTCCAGACCCCAACCTGCAACATCACTATCGTCTCTGGGTTCGGCTCTCGAGGAAAAATGGAATGCTATCTCTCCACAGACATTCACACATCATTGAAAGCGCCTGGAGCTGAACTCAAGGCGTCATAAAGTCGAAGGGTTGCCACATTCCACATTAACATCCACTCGTAGGTGTCCCGATACGATTGATCAGATGAGGTAACGATCACCATGATAAAATAAAGGAACTCAGAGCTCGTACAGGAAGATATAGGTGTTTGTTCTTTCCACGGCCTATACGAGACTGGAATAATACAGAATTGTGAAGGTGGTTCGATGAACCCTCTTCCACACACTTAAATGTGATTTTCAGAGTATCCATGTACAAAAAAGACTGCGGTAGCTTTCATAGACCTAACAGCTGCCTATGACACTGTATGGAAGGAAGGACTTCTACACAAGCTGATAAAAGTAATCCCCTGCCGTATGACACTGAGACTTATCAACAACATGCTTTCGGATACACACTTCCAGGTGATACAGGGTAATGACATAACCAAACAGAGGAAACTGAACAATGGACTGCCTCAAGCATCAGTTTTAGCACCAATGCTCTTTAATCTTTACATCTCTGGCCTGCCTGAAACCATCTCAAGGAAGTTCAGCTATGCTGATGATATGGTCCTAGCTATCCAAAGTTAGCAGTTTGAATACACTGAAAACACCCTCACAACTGACCTAAACAAAAAGGCATGAGTATTTCACCAAATGGAGGCTAATACCAAATCCCACCAAGATTGAAATCAGCTGTTTTCATTGGAACAACAGAATGGCGGTATATGAGCTGAAGGTTCATATGAATAACAGTCAGCTGCGATATCAGCCACATCCAAAGTACCTGGGGGTCGCTCTAGATAGACCATTATCCTCCAAAACACACCTGGAAAATGTATCCAATAAAATAAGCTCACGGAACAGCCTCATTCAGAGGCTCTGCAGCACTAACTGGGGAGCAGCAGCAAACACACTACGAACCTCTGCACTCGCCTTAGTGTACTCTGCAGCCGAGTACTGTGCACCAGCGTGGTTAACCAGCAAGCATGTAAACAAGGTAGACACCCAGCTCAACACTGCTATGAGAACCATAAGTGGATGCATAAAGACTACCCCACTATATTGGCTTCCAACACTTGGTCATATAGCTCCACCCTCCCTGCGAAGACAGGAAGCTCTGATGAAGGAATACACAAAAATAATTAATAACCCCCTACTTCCTGTCCATGAAGATGTCCCAACTTTGGAAAGAACACGACTCCGCTCCAGAAATCCCCCTTTAAGACTGGCCCAAAAACTGTCAGCTGCCAACTTCAGCATGGATACTAAATGGCACGAGAGCTGGAGTGATTGTGCCTCCTCTGACAACCATGATCTTATCTGTCCATCAGAAAACCCTAAGGGCTTTGGACTACCACGACAGCTATGGGAAAGCCTAAACAGAATCAGAACAGGACATGGACTATGTGCACACAATCTACACAAGTGGGGAAAGCTTCCCAGCCCTAGCTGTGACTCTGGGGCACCTAATCAAACAATACAGTACATCGCGCAGGACTGTGAATTAAGAGCCTACCAGGGTAGTCGAGCTGACTTCTTCAACGCCACACCGCCCTGTCTCGAATAGACAGCCGATTTGGACGTCAGAATTTGAAGACGTGTGTAACGCAAAATATCTGCTGTGATGTTACTTTTTATTGTGTTTATGTACTATATTTTATCTGAATACGTATCCTTCACTTATGTATTTTATAGTATATTTTATCATATAATTTCATAATGTAATAAGTGTAAACTATGTGTGTAGCGCCATTGTTTCTTCTTCAAAGGATAAAAATATTATAAATGCGCGCAAATTGGACAGCATTGTCAACAAGTAACGAAAGCAAACGGCAATGGAAACAATACATTGTAGAAATATGTTAATATTTCCTGGTGATTGTTCCTAGAAAGAATCTTTCACTCTGCAGTTTGATGCTTTTGAAATCTCTTGGCAGATTTAAACTGTGTGCCGCAACTAGACTCGAGCCTGCGGCCTTTATCTTTCGCGGACATTGTCCTTACGCGTTGGTATATTGAGGCACAACTCGCGATCATCCTCTCAGATCCCTTCTGACTCTGCCTACTGCACACCTCCTTCTTCATCTACATCTACATCTACATGGATACTCTGCAAGCCACATTTAAGTGCCTGGCAGAGGATTCATCGAACCACCTTCACATTTCTCTATTATTCCAATCTCGTATAGCGAGCGGAAAGAATGAACACCTATTTCTTTCCGTACGAGCTCTGATTTCCCTTATTTTATCGTGGTGATCGTTCCTCCCTACGTAGGTCGCTGTCAACGAAATATTTTCGCTTTCGGAGGAGAAAGTTGGTGACTGGAACTTCGTGAGAAGATTCTGTCGCAACGAAAAACGCCTTTCTATTAATGATGTCCAGTCCAAATCCTGTATCATATCTCTGACACTCTCTCCCATATTTCGTGATCTTTCTTTGAACTTTTTCGATGTACTCCGTCAGTCCTATCTGGTAAGGATCCCACACCGTGCAGCAGTATTCTAAAAGAGGACGGACAAGCGTAGTGTAGGCAGTCCCCTTAGTAGAACTGTTACATTTTCTTAGTGTCCTGCCAGTAAAACGCAGTCTTTGGTTAGCCTTCTCCACAACATTTTCTACGTGTTCCTTCCAATTTAACTTGTTCGTAATTCTAATACCTAGATATTTAGTTAATTTACGGCTTTTTGATTATACTGATTTATCGTCTAACCGAAGCTCAACGAGTTCCTTTTAGCACTCATGTGGATGACCTCACAATTTTCGTTACTTAGCGTCAACTTCCACTTTTTGCACCATTTAGATATTTTTTCTAAATCGTTTTGCAGTTTGTTTTGATCTTCTGATGACTTTATTAGTCGATAGACGACAGCGCCATCTGAAAACAACCGAAGATGGCTGCTCAGTTTGTCTCCCAAACCGTTTATATGGATAAGGGACAGCAAAGGGCCTATAACACTACCTTGGGGAACGCCTGAAATCACTTCTGTTTTACACGACGACTTTCCGTCAATTACTACGAACTGTGACCACTCTGACAGTAATCACAAATCCAGTCACATAACTGAGACGATATCCCATAAGCAAGCAGTTTCACTACGAGCCGCTTGTGTGGCTGTTGTTGTTGTTGTGGTCTTCAGTCCTGAGACTGGTTTGATGCAGCTCTCCATGCTACTCTATCCTGTGCAAGCTTCTTCATCTCCCAGTACCTACTGCAACCTACATCCTTCTGAATCTGCTTAGTGTATTCATCTCTTGGTCTCCCTCTACGATTTTTACCCTCCACGCTGCCCTCCAATGCTAAATTTGTGATCCCTTGATGCCTCAGAACATGTCCTACCAACCGATCTCTTCTTCTAGTCAAGTTGTGCCACAAACGTCTCTTCTCCCCAATCCTATTCAATACTTCCTCATTAGTTATGTGATCTACCCATCTAAACTTCAGAATTCTTCTGTAGCACCACATTTCGAAAGCTTCTATTCTCTTCCTGTCCAAACTGGTTATCGTCCATGTTTCACTTCCATACATGGCTACACTCCATACAAATACTTTCAGAAACGACTTCCTGACACTTAAATCTATACTCGATGTTAACAAATTTCTCTTCTTCAGAAACGATTTCCTTGCCATTGCCAGTCTACATTTTATATCTCTACTTCGACCATCATCAGTTATTTTACTGCCTAAATAGCAAAACTCCTTTATTACTTTAAGTGTCTCATTTCCTAATCTAATCCCCTCAGCATCACCCGATTTAATTTGACTACATTCCATTATCCTCGTTTTGCTTTTGTTGATGTTCATCTTATATCCCCCTTTCAAGACACTGTCCATTCCGTTCAACTGCTCTTCCAAGTCCTTTGCTGTTTCTGACAGAATTACAATGTCATCGGCGAACCTCAAAGTTTTTATTTCTTCTCCATGGATTTTAATACCTACTCCGTATTTTTCTTTTGTTTCCTTTACTGCTTGCTCAATATACAGATTGAATAACATCGGGGAGAGGCTACAACCCTGTCTCACTCCTTTCCCAACCACTGCTTCCATTTCATGCCCCTCGACTCTTATAACTGTCATCTGGTTTCTGTACAAGTTGTAAATAGCCTTTCGCTCCCTGTATTTTACCCCTGCCACCTTCAGAATTTGAAAGAGAGTATTCCAGTTAACGTTGTCAAAAGCTTTCTCTAAGTCTACAAATGCTAGAAACGTAGGTTTGCCTTTTCTTAATCTTTCTTCTAAGATAAGTCGTAAGGTCAGTATTGCCTCACATGCTCCAGTGTTTCTACGGAATCCAAACTGATCTTCCCCGAGGTCCGCTTCTACCAGTTTTTCCATTCGTCTGTAAAGAATTCGCGTTAGTATACGGTGTCAAAACCTTCCAGAAATCCATAAATACGCAATCGATCTGAAATCCCTTGCCAGTAGCACTCAACACTTCATGTCAATAAAGAGCTAGTTGGGTTTCACGGGAACGATATTTTTCAAACCCATGTTGACTGTGTGTCAATAGACCGCTTTCTTCGAGGTAATTCACAATGTTCGAAAACAAGAGAACTCCGTGCCGAGAAAGCTAATGAAACTATCAAGGAAGTTTATGATTGGTCAATAAGTAATAAAGTGACATTGAACATAAGAAAAACTAATACCATGAATTTCAGTTTGAAGAGGAAAAATGACAACGTTAAATTAAATGTAGATGGCACCTCTATAGATTGTGTAACAAATGCAAAATTTTTACAAATGAATATTGGTTCTCAGTTGAAGTGGTGTGAACACACAAAGGTACTTAAAACGGAATGTCATCGGCATGTTATTCCTTTGGAATCCTATCATCAGTGTGTAACATGTAGTGTCTTTTAATTACATATTATTCATATGTACACTCAGTTCTTAGCTATGGCATTCTTTTTTGAGGAACAAATGCACAAAATATGAACACAGTTTTAGAACTCCAGAAAAGAGCCATAAGAGTAATAACCAAAAATACTAGTCGATTTTATTGTAAAGATCTGTTCAGTACACCGGGGATTTTAACTGCTCCATGTGAATACATTCGCCAGTCAGTTGTACACATCAAAATTGACATTGGTAATTACTGCACAAACAGCTATGTCCATGACCATGCAACAAGAGAGAGACTCAACTACATTTACCAAGAAAAAATAAACATAAAACCCAAAACAGCATTTTCTACCAAGGAATAAAACTGTACAATAAATTACCAAAAGAGATTAAAGAAATTTCAAAAATACACTTATGTAAAAAGGCAGTTAAAAAGTACCTGTTATGCAGTACATTTTATATATTGAAGGATTACTTAGCCTATCAGAGTAGGGGCTTCATAAAAAATGTTATACAAATAAATAATAATAATAATGATTATAAAAATCCAACATTCCACATAACATCTTAACTTTATATTTCTTTCCCTTCTTTTTTTCCTTTCTAGAAATACTTACCCTGAAGCTATGCATAGCACAATACTAACGCCTATTCCTCTTTCTGATCTAAACATATCACTCATTATGAGGGGATGCTGACTCAGCTTACCAGGATAGCTAATGGGAAGCTGCGGTACAGAAAATGGTCCAGAGATCACCAGTGTGTGTGTGTGTGTGTGTGTGTGTGTGTGTGTGTAGTGGGTGAAGTATTATGAAACAATGTGTGTACAGTGTGTGCAGTGACTGATAGTGAGATATGAGTGAACAATGTGGCAGTACATTATTTAGTAAGTTATTTGTAAAAAAAAGTATTGTATATCAGGAGTAAATCTAATGATTGTCTCTAACTAGAAGTTTGTAAATATATGTGTATAGGAATTAGCTTATTTTAAATTGATCTAAATTTGTAAATACTTTGAATGTCCTATATCCTTGTAGAAAGAGTTCTACGGATGAAGAAAGCTACTACTACTACTACTATCACTACTACATATATGTTCCAAAATACTGCTGCGTGTGGACGTTAACGATATGGGCCTGTAATTTAGTGGATTACTCCTACTGCCTTTCTTGAATACTGGTGTGACCTGTGCAACTTTCCAGTCTTTGGGTACGGATCTTTCGTCGAGCGAACTGTTGTATATGATAAGTATGGATGGAGCTATTGCATCAGCATACTCCGAAAGGAACCTAATTGGTATACAGTCTGGACCAGAAAACTTGCTTTTATTTCCGGCCGGAGTGGCCGAGCGGTTCTAGGCGCTACAGTCTGGAACCGCGCGACCGCTACGGTCGCAGGTTCGAATCCTGCCTCGGGAATGGATGTGTGTGATGTCCTTAGGTTAGTTATGTTTAAGTAGTTCTAAGTTCTAGGGGACCGATGACCTTAGAAGTTAAGTCCCATAATGCTCAGAGCTATTTGAACCTTTTTTTTTATTTTATTAGGTGATTTAAGTTACTTCACTACTCCGAGGATATTTACTTCTACGTTACTCATGTTGGCAGCTGTACTCGATTCGAATTCTGGAATATTTACATTGTCTTCTTTTGTGAAGGCATTCCGGAAGGGAGTGTTTAGTAAATCTGCTTTGGCAGCACTGTCTTCGATAGTATCTCCATTGCTATCGCTCAGAGTAGGCATTGATTGTTTTTTGCCCTAAGATACTTCACATACGACTAGAATCTTTTTGGATTTTCTGGCAGGTTTCGAGGCAAAGTTTCGTTATGGAAATTGTTATAAGCATCACGCATTGAAGTTCGCGCTAAATTTCGACATTCTGTAAAAGATGGGGATTTTGCGTCTGTTTAAATTTGGCATGTTTGTTTCGTTGCTTCTGCAACAATGTCCTAATCCGTTTTGTGGACCATGGAGGATCAGCTCCGTCGTTTGTTATTTTATTTGGTGTAAATCTCTCAATTGCTGCCGATACTATTTTCTTAAATTTAAGCCACATCTGGTCTACACTTATATTATTAATTTGGAATGAGTGAAGATTGTCTCTGAGGAGGGCGTCAAGTGGATTTTTATCTGCTTTTTTGAATAGGTATATTTTTCGCTTATTTTTGGAGGATTTGGGGATTACAGTATTCAATCTCGCTACGACAACCCTGCGTTCACTAATCGCTGAATCAGTTTTGATGCTCGTTATTAACTCTTCGGTAGGCTTAATTAACTTTGACAGAAATGACATGTACCAAATCAAACGGCGAGGTACCAGTTCCGGAACATTTTGACCATAATGGTATGGGAAAACGTACGGCTGATCACCTTAATGACAATTTATGTACTGTCTGAGTAAAGGCCTAATGACTTACATAAAAACGTAAGTTCAGTTTTGATTTCTGCCCTAGGATTACGGCTGAATACTATTGGAATTTCATTGAAATACCAGTAAGATACTGAAAGAATATCGTCGCCAGTTAGCGTTTTTTTTAACTTACTATGTAGGAATAGGATCATATTTACGTAACAATCATTTATACTCACACTGATGACGTCAGTCAATAGTCGCGCGGAAGCAAATTTGGAATTTACTGGACAGTAAAATTTAGTTACATCAACCTTCAGAATCATAAATTTTGATTTACTTATTATGGTGAATAATACACTCCTGGAAATTGAAATAAGAACACCGTGAATTCATTGTCCCAGGAAGGGGAAACTTTATTGACACATTCCTGGGGTCAGATACATCACATGATCACACTGACAGAACCACAGGCACATAGACACAGGCAACAGAGCATGCACAATGTCGGCACTAGTACAGTGTATATCCACCTTTCGCAGCAATGCAGGCTGCTATTCTCCCATGGAGACGATCGTAGAGATGCTGGATGTAGTCCTGTGGAACGGCTTGCCATGCCATTTCCACCTGGCGCCTCAGTTGGACCAGCGTTCGTGCTGGACGTGCAGACCGCGTGAGACGACGCTTCATCCAGTCCCAAACATGCTCAATGGGGGACATATCCGGAGATCTTGCTGGCCAGGGTAGTTGACTTACACCTTCTAGAGCACGTTGGGTGGCACGGGATATATGCGGACGTGCATTGTCCTGTTGGAACAGCAAGTTCCCTTGCCGGTCTACGAATGGTAGAACGATGGGTTCGATGACGGTTTGGATGTACCGTGCACTATTCAGTGTCCCCTCGACGATCACCAGTGGTGTACGGCCAGTGTAGGAGATCGCTCCCCACACCATGATGCCGGGTGTTGGCCCTGTGTGCCTCGGTCGTATGCAGTCCTGATTGTGGCGCTCACCTGCACGGCGCCAAACACGCATACGACCATCATTGGCACCAAGGCAGAAGCGACTCTCATCGCTGAAGACGACACGTCTCCATTCGTCCCTCCATTCACGCCTGTCGCGACACCACTGGAGGCGGGCTGCACGATGTTGGGGCGTGAGCGGAAGACGGCCTAACGGTGTGCGGGACCGTAGCCCAGCTTCATGGCGACGGTTGCGAATGGTCCTCGCCGATACCCCAGGAGCAACAGTGTCCCTAATTTGCTGGGAAGTGGCGGTGCGGTCCCCTACGGCACTGCGTAGGATCCTACGGTCTTGGCGTGCATCCGTGCGTCGCTGCGGTCCGGTCCCAGGTCGACGGGCAAGTGCACCTTCCGCCGACCACTGGCGACAACATCGATGTACTGTGGAAACCTCACGCCCCACGTGTTGAGCAATTCGGCGGTACGTCCACCCGGCCTCCCGCATGCCCACTATACGCCCTCGCTCAAAGTCCGTCAACTGCACATACGGTTCACGTCCACGCTGTCGCGGCATGCTACCAGTGTTAAAGACTGCGATGGAGCTCCGTATGCCACGGCAAACTGGCTGACACTGACGGCGGCGGTGCACAAATGCTGCGCAGCTAGCGCCATTCGACGGCCAACACCGCGGTTCCTGGTGTGTCCGCTGTGCCGTGCGTGTGATCATTGCTTGTACAGCCCTCTCGCAGTGTCCGGAGCAAGTATGGTGGGTCTGACACACCGGTGTCAATGTGTTCTTTTTTCCATTTCCAGGAGTGTACAATAACATACGAATAACTAACTACTTCATGCAACACAGCTATAGTGAAGTTGCACGACCACAATGTCACTCTTACTGGTACAAATTCAGATAAATATTTTCAGATACTCGAACATTAATAACATACTTAACTGAAATAATAAAGTCTTTAAATAACCAACAAAACACTCCTGCGATGACGGAATACTATAGGCAAAAATTCGATACAGTCAGAACACGTACAAAAGAAAATCAATACTGTCAATAAAAAGAAATTTTTGAAATTTTGCAGATTATGTTATTTTGAAGATTTCTTGCAAGTATTAACTTCAAAACTTCACCCTTCCTCGTTATGCAAAATTGGAATGATGTGTTTAATTACTTACAAACAATTTGATCTTTCAACTTAGGAAGATTTTGGATTATTTTTCGGCAATTTTAGAAAGATAGTTAAATGTTAGAATAATCGTTTATGAAATGACATCCACAATACAGGATAACAGAAATTGGTTCAAGTTCCTTGGAAAAATGATTACCACACTCCACTGAGAGATTATATTTTTCATAATACAGAAAACTGTGGCAAGCTTTTCACTCATCTAAAAGTCTATTGTGGTTTAATTTAACAATTTTTACTGCTGCAGGCGCGAAATGGCAGCTCGGCAATAACAGTTTCCCATCAGTCCACAGTATGTAATATTTGTGGCTGTGCAGCTGTTATATTCAGCTATAGCCCACGTCACCTAGCACGGCGCTTCCGCGCATAGAGGCGGAGTGGAAAGCAAGTGTGGGGAGATGAGAACTGCACATGCGAGGCAGCAGAGAGCGGGCAAACGGAAGTCCACGTTGCCGAATTGCATTGCTGCGGACAACAGTCACGGTCGTTTGCTTACGGTACATTGTATTATACGTTCAAATCTATGAGGAGAATAATAAGTATTGAAACCTATTTCGATCAGTCATTATGAGAGAAATATTAATTCACTTCACGTCCACTGCTCCACAGATTTACGCTGCGTGACTTCGGGAGGCGAGAACAGCTGATACAGCTTTGTGAAGACGTGAAGTACAATTTGTCTCAAAACGACATTGAAACTGCTTGCAATAATTACCATTTATTGCGATTTGAACTGCATTATAAGTAAAAATTCAATACACAATAAAATTAACTTCAACCACAAACCTAAATCATTGTATTTGCTTGCCAACTGCTTCTGCTCAATAGAACTTTTAAAAATGTGTAACTTGTGTGTGTGTGTGTGTGTGTGTGTGTGTGTGTTCGATTATAGTTAAGTGTAATCACTGCATGAACAAAAGAATTAGTGGTAGAAAAGATTAATGTAAAAGACTACCGCACCATAAAGATGGTCAGTAAGTTGTCATATTTTTCGTTGTTAATGGGCATTATGAGTGTCAACTAACACATTCGATATTACAGTGAGAGACCTAATTTATAATCCATTGAACAAGCAAACAATTAACCGTGATCTGCGAATAACTCCAGGGAATCTGACCAATAACATGGAAAACCACCAATGTCTCCGCAAGTAACAGTTACTGTCATTTTAGGGCCTTATCCAGTTCTTCCCTTGAAAATGACAGAGGTTTACAACGTGGTGGGAGAAGCTTAACTTCTCCTTGGGCAATATGTTGAACATCATGGCCTGCATAATTAAAATGATACAAATTCCTTATCAAAAAGGCTAGGAAGTGGTAATTATTATGTATGCAACTGATATGTTGACAAACACATTTTTTAAACCATAAGTCTTTAAAAGTAAGAAATGTTATTACTTTGTTCCAAAGTCTACATCGTCACTTCCATTTGAGTCTGTTTCCGAGCAATCTGATTGTAAATTTACGATGATAGATTCAAGGCTTGTATCCATCATCACTTCCCTGCCAAATTTTTCTTTCTGAAGTTTTTCAGCATGCCACACAGACTGTGCCCACGCTACAGGCGAAATGTTGTCTGTTACCTCATTGTGTATTGGCTCATGCACAAGTGATTCACTGTATGTTAGCTTGAATGTCTTTTTTTTCTTCGACATAATCTTCAAACTCTTTACCCAATTTAATTCCATGGGGCTACATTGTTGTGGATTGGCAGGAGCCAACCCACGGGGTTTGGAGGAAGCCGAAAAGCACGCGTTTAAGCTCACGCAGACTGGCGTGAGGTCTGGAACAGGACAAGGTATTTAGACTTCAGAAAAAAGGTGGTACTTGGTGGAATACTTAACTTTAATCCATTAATGTTGAACGTAGCTCTTGTCTGTACATTATTTACAATATCAATAGCAACTGATAATGGCGCCTTGCTAGGTCGTAGCAAATGACGTAGCTGAAGGCTATGCTAACTATCGTCTCGGCAAATGAGAACGTATTTTGTCAGTGAACCATCGCTAGCAAAGTCGGTTGTACAACTGGGGCGAGTGCTAGGAAGTCTCTCTAGACCTGCCGTGTGGCAGCGCTCGGTCTGCAATCTCTGATAGTGGCGACACGCGGGTCCGACGTATACTACCGGACCGCGGCCGATTTAAAGGCTACCACCTAGCAAGTGTGGTGTCTGGCGGTGACACCACATACATGGCAGTGACACATGGGTAAACGCAAAACAGTTTGATCCCATTCACGTGCAAGGAAGTCAATTTCTATGCTCTGTCACGTGACGTTTATAAATCAAGGAGCTGCAGGAGATAGGCATGAGTCTGATTTATACAGGGCTTAATATTTTTATTTTTAAGCCAAGGAAAAATATCCGCTTTTCTGGTGTTTGTACTTGATGTTTTCTCTATAACAGTTGAATTATAACATGCAGTGACCGACTTCAAAGCAAGGTATGACAAGAATCGTGAATCACGTCACAAAACTCAGTGTTCATTGCCGAATGGTAATCACTGCTGTTTTTCTTACATTTAAATACAAGTTTATTCTCAGAAATACAAGTGGGAGAACAATCAGCATGCAGAATAATTATTTGAGAACCTATCTCTATGAGAACTTTAAAACCGCCAGTACCATCACTCATTTTCCAGCAGATCTTTTTGGAATGATTCTAATTGACCCATGTTTCATCAAGGTAATACACTACTGAACTATCTCCTTCTCTTGTATCCTGTATCTTTATATGGGATAAAGTTCATGCTGTACCTATGTCACTTCTGTGATCTAAAAATTCCCTCCTTGACATATCTGGAACCAACGTATTTTAAAATTCTTAACCTTAACGAAGTGCTTACCGTTGAAACCTGCGTAACTGTAACACATTTTTGTTATGCTGAGCATTCATCATTCACATGGAGCACTTTAGAACATCATTGTTAAAACCATCCATTTGTGTTACAGGTTCCTTACGATTTCGATGGTTTCCAGGCGGCACGAAACCAACTGTTTCTATGGCTCCTACAGCTCCGACGATTTCGTTCACAGTTCTCCAGCCGACGCCACATAGCTCAGGAGTCCGTTCTTGTGTTTTCCAATATCAACAGTAGGAGACCTGCTTTTAAATTCACGTTTGAAAAAGTTATAAATGTAGTAAATAATTCGCCTCGGCTGCTTGTGAAGCACTTCACATTTATTGCCATCACCTGACTTTTGTTTCAATCGCACTTAAACATTGCTATACTGCTTCAAGAAAAAAAAGGAAAAGAAACATATAGTGAAATGAATAATTTGGTTATCGCAAAGTACAGCAACAGTGCAGCATGCAGGAGCAAGATTCTCGCTCTCTAACTGTAACTCTCTGCTAGCCGCTTGGACAGAGAATGAATACTTTTGGCCGCCAGTGGCTAGTGGAGGGGGATGCGCAGAACGGCTGAAAATTGGGCCGCCTTCTTACATGACGCGAACTTTAGTAGAAGCTCTTCTTTCAGCAGTTGAGAAGGCAGCAGTAGGAAGACGACGTAATGTACTGTGAGGTACCGATGACAGATGGTTTGGTCGGTAAGTATTGTGAGAAAGACCGCCCAAATTGTGATCCTTCTCCGCAATTGGCTGCTGCGTTCGGAAGTTGCACGCCATAAGAAGAAACCTGCGTTATTAATATTAGAAAAGCTGTGATCTGGAAAGAATGCGAGCAGGAACGCAGTTTCTCATGCACCAGCAGTGAAGTCACTAAGTGCGGCAGGCTCCAGCTATGTTCTGGTTTACACGTGGCTCTGATAACTGGTGTAGCATTCTAGGAAGCTGACACGATTAGTACTGGAAAGTGTGTGTAACATAACACGTACAGCTGGGACTTAGCTCCGATTGAGAATACATCTTTAAATTTCTTCGTCCACAATGTATAGCTATAACCACACACTACTCCTTCATCTTTATTATTTTGCTGGTTCTTGCTTTATTAGCGAGAATAGTGAGAATGAAGACACTGACAGGACACCGAAATATAAGATGTTTAAGACCGTGTTACAGTACGGAAATAGAGAAAGACAGCTTTGTTCCAAGTGGCCTGGCAGTGAACTATGAACGCGAGAAAATATGGAGCGAAAATCCATATTTTAATTCGAAATAAGGGATTCAGATGGCAACATTTTACATTTATTTGTTATGGGTGGGTCTCATACTCCAACAGCACAATGTGTGCCTGGAAACCATAGGGTTTTTTTATGAGATTGCAGAGAAATATGTTAAGAAATCACAGTCAAAAATTAAGCTTAGCTTCTCGTAGCTGGAGTTCAGTCATGTAAAATCTGTAATGACGTATTGGTCAACTTTTGACTCTAAAATTATTTATTGGTAAAACACGATATTGCCGTTTAGAGTGTTTGTGCGTTGTCAAGTGGAAAATATTTCTGCTTTAGCGTACATTATAATGTAAAAATAGACTGACTTGACAGGCCAGAGAATGTAGCTTCATCCCATTACGTTCCTGATAAGACTTCTTGTTTGTGCTGCACTCTCTGAAGTGCATTGTAAGTATATGGCCCATGTTTTACTTGATATTGTATGGAGTAAATGATTCGATATTTATTACAGACGCTGCTTTCGTCACACTGTGTTCTACAGACTCAAACACATTTGTTCCTGCTTACGAATTCGGTCGTGAACTGCTCCATTTAATTGCGTTGTATGCTCCTACCCGTTTGTCGAACTTTCTCGCTTTCAACTGAGAACTCCTTTGACTATAATATGTGTTATTTTGGAAGGTTTTTAAATAGACTTGTATAAGTAAATGTTGGAAATAACTTCGTATAAAGCTCACGAGAATAATTCTAGGGGTAAGTGTTTTACTATGCAAACAGTGCAGTTTATTTGCAGGGAAAAGAAGAGTTAAATGAAAAATTTCTAAACTTTTTTAAAGTTTCTGGTTAGGTAAAATTGTAAACAAATGATAAATGATAGTTGATTTGTGGTGTCGATCCCATCTCATGGCACGGAAGACACGTTTTCTCGTAGGAGCGTGGATAGAGTGTTAGAAATGTCGAACTGAATCAAATGTATTTTTCGACAGCTATAAATCGGTTTTCACTTTGCTATCCTATTTGTGAATGTATCGATTCCACTCGGGACGGCGTTCAATGCCTGATCTATGTGGTTTCAGGAAGTCATATGATATACACCACAGTCGTATTTCGACAGCTATCGTCTTTCAACACTGACAGTGACTAAGAATTAACGCACGTTTCGGCGCAGTATGTGATCAAGGAGGACACGAGTTTCTGCATTAGCGGCTGCACTGCGAAGGATCTAAACTTCGACACCAGAACACCGATCTTGTGCTACGTTTGTGACAGTGAAGTGCTATGAGGAAATGGTAAGAGCAAAATGTGATTCAATGAGCGCAACAGCACTAAGAACGTCTATTATAAGTCGGGTTACTCGAACGTTTCTTAAATTTGTTTTGTGTTTATTGTAGTTGTTTAATATACCGTAATTTTTATGATTTGTATTACATTTAGAAGTCAATTTAAAAATGGTTCAAATGGCTCTGAGCACTATGGGACTTAACATCTATGGTCATCAGTCCCCTAGAACTTAGAACTACTTAAACCTAACTAACCTAAGGACATCACACAACACCCAGTCATCACGAGGCAGAGAAAATTCCTGATCCCGCCGGGAATCGAACCCAGGAACCCGGGCGTGGGAAGCGAGAACGCTACCGAAATCAATTTATGATTAGAATATATATATGACATATCGAGGAGGCACACGTTGTTTCATACACCATCACGAAGATACTTACACTATTGTTCTGAAACGCAATTAGTGTATTCTATTAATTTTATTTTGCATTTTTGTATAACGTCAGTATGTCTAATTTGGTGAGACTCTATGTGCCAAGTTATCGAGCTAATTTACCATATTAAGTGGAGGTGTGTAACGTTACGCGTATGCAGGCGAGTTATTCGACCATCTGGTACTTGTGCAGGTAAACGTCCTAGAGCCCAGGGCACAGCATAGTCGTATCAGAGAAAGCGACCAGTAAGGCCCTGCCCCGAATATAAAGGCGGGCAACAGCTTAGTCGGAAATGGGTAAACCACAGAGTATGTGTACGGCGATGGCTTGCTTAGCTGGGGTGCGGAAGGTTCATCAGAATGCCGGAATTGAAGGTAGTGTGAAAAATTGATTCTTACAGCTTTTAGGAATTCAACGATAAATCACCGATCTCAGAAAAATGAGGGATAACCAATGACACGACAATATTCTCAAAATCTTAAAAAAAACAACGTAACTTAATATTTTACAGTGACTATATATGTTCACGGCAACAGCCTTGCCGCAGTGGATACGCCGGTTCCCGTGAGAACACCGAAGCTAAGCGTTGTCGGGCGTTGTCGGACGTGGTCGGCACTTGGATGGGTGACCATCCAGGCCGCCATGCGCTGTTGCTATTTTCCGGGTTGCACTCAGCCTCGTGATGCCAACTGAGGAGCTACTCGACCGAATAGTAGCGGCTTCGGTCAAGAATACCATCATAACGACTAGAAGAGCGCTGTGCTGACCCCACACCCCTCCTATCCATATGCTGCCCTGAGGATGACAAGGCGGTCGGCTGGTCGCAGTAGGCCACTCGTGGCCTGAAGACGGAGTGCTTTTTTTACATTTTCACAGCGAACCCTAGAATTAACAGTTTTTAAGTGCTTCATGTGACTTCAACAAACACGTCTCAGATGCCGTATTGCACTAAAGCTATCATCCCTGAAAGCTATATAGTTGTATTTATTTTATTTGCTGGATTATTACGTTTTAATATCTTTTTCATTACGGAAATTCCTGTCAGAACATGGTATCCTCCACAACACGACAAACGAATTCATTAAGAATATCTCATATCCTGTCACACTTTTATATTTGTTTCAGGAATAGATTACTATTTTTGCTAATAAATAATTTCAGCCGATATGAGGAGACTAATAATCTAAAAGTGGTCAGTCGCATGTGTTAAGTGAGACCGACATTGGAAATAATGCCAGAAGCTTCTTCTATCAAGTAGATACAAACAATTGTTTAAACAACATCTTACGACAATCTGTTGCCGGTTGTTGTGAGGGACTTGGACTACAATGCTAGTTTATTTACGCACGAACGAACTGTTATTTATATTTATCGTAAATGATCTGAGTGTGACCGAGTGTTTATAAAATCTCCTTATCCAAACATTGTTGTAATATATTCCTTTAGTGCAGAAAGTGCACTTCACTTCGGAATGCGCTGCTGCTACGGTCGCAGGTTCGACTCCTGCCTCGGGCATGGATGTGTGTGATGTCCTTAGGTTAATTAGGTTTAAGTAGTTCTAAGTCTAGGGGACTGATGGCCTCAGATGTTAAGTTCCATAGTGCTTAGAGCCATCTGAACCATAAGAAACGTTGCTGGAGTCAGTGAAGGCTGACATTTTTCGAAGGGTACGCTGAAGCGAGCGATTGGGGGACCTTTACGTTAGATCTGAAAGAAGCGGACCTGCCTGGTAACGTGTGTTAATCTCTGTCGTGTGAGTGACAGATTCTGGCGATGAATAGCCGCTAAAATACTTTGAATTTTCAGGAGACTTTAACTATAGCGAGGTCTAGTACAGAACTTTTAACTTCTCAGTTTGTATTTCGGAATTGGGAATAGACTGAGTACGAGTTTCTATTCGTTATCTCGGATGTGTACATTTGAAAATTTGTATGGTGAACTCTGAACTTTTATGAGTTGGTGATTATTTCCTTTATTGTCATCACGAAATGGACTCAGTTTTCACGAGTATTTGGATGATTATTTAGCTTTGGTGTTCTGCTACCATTCTCGTAACACTCTCAACACAACCTTATTGGATTTTATAAGGATGTATTTCTGTCTATGTATAACTGGTTATAGTATGACCAATTTCTGATTATTTGAAACTCACTTTCTTGAATAAACATTATTTGGATTTTATAAGGATGTATTTCTGTCTACGTCATAACTGGTTATCGTATGACCAATTTCTGTTTATTTGAAATTCAGTTTCTTAAATAAACATTATTTGGATTTCATAAGGATGTATTTCTGTTTATGTCATAACTGGTTATCGTATGACCAATGTCTGTTTATTTGAAATTCACTTTCTTGAATAAACATTATTTAGCAGAATTCTTTGTCATCTACATCAATTGCAGATGCTGGAATAGAACCCTTTTTACTCTTGTGGCCTACGTCATTAAATTTATATGATTATTGTTCTAATTCGCAATTCTAATGAATGGATAGACTGTTTGATTACAGGATAATAGGTGCAGGTTATTATTTGTAGTTAGCTGCCTGCTGGGCGCAAAATTAGACCCTATGGCTACATCGAACTATTTTTGTTAATCAGATCCGTGCATAGCCCATTTACCAAAGAAATACATACAGAACTCGCAGTTTGTCTGCTCATTCCAGATTCTGATTACAGAATCTGCCCTTCATATTGCCCTTAAGCATAGTGAAATCGCAGTTGAATACCAGTTCTGTCCGAAGCTGCTAACACGTATTTCTCCAGTAAATGCAGGATATTACTAAAAACTGATGGAAATAAACATAAACTAGAATCTGAGCAATATACTACGACATATATAAATCGAGTAGACACACGCAGACTTCTAAGCAGGTACAGATGTCCGCAGAACACTACGTGCCGAAACCAGATTATATTTTATATGAAACAAAAATAAATATGAGATCATTTACTCCACTTAGTGTCATTAATGCAATCAAAAACCAAGCAGAATATGAGCAGCATCTCGCGTCCGTCGTAATTTAATTTATTATTTATTGGTAATGTTGATTGTTGCCGACTTACATGGTGGGCCTTAATCAAAATAATATTTCATTCAATTTCGATTTACAATTAAACGCTTTTGTGAAGTTCTCCTTATTAACAATATTAATCTTCAGTGTAATTAGACTCAATGAATCTTAAAGCATGAACATCTAAGTTGAACAATGTAATAAACTTTTCATATTAATTTCCTCGGCTAGTCAGTTCACTTTAAAGCAAAATAATCTTTAGTTATTAATTGCAATTGCGGCCCACACACCGCGAGAGTTTTTCTTCTTACCTCCGTTAACCATTGCATTGTAGCCGAGTCTTGGCTCTGGCTCTCGGCTGTTGTACTGAAAATAAGAATCTTAAAGCTATGAATTTTCTGCGACGTCGGGCGGCAGTGGAGAAAAGTGTATATTATGATAATAGTGGGCGAGTTTTTCGCTTCCGCTAATTTTTATAAGTTAATATCGCCACGTAATGGCGTCGTTGGCTGCATCGGCCGCTGCGATTGTTGCACTGTGAATTACTCGAATTCAGGTTAATTCAAGGAAGGCGGGCATGAAATCGGGATCACCTCGTACAAATTAAAAGTGAACAATAATATTAAATCAATATATAATCTGCTTAATTAGTACAAATATGCTTACATTGGCCAGCACTCGCAAGATGTCCGTCTTCACGCAACCAAGACAAGAGAAGTAGTGAAGACGACTAAAAAGTAACAAAAGAGCGTATCTTGTCGTCTCTTTAGATCATTTTGTTATATCTCTTTGGCCTCGAAACTTACACAGAAAAATTATTATTTTACGAGTAGATGAGAAAAATGTATATTATTCAATTTTTAAATGTCTCTTCATTATAAATACTGTTTTTTAAGTCTTTTCGTATTATTCCACTGGGGACCCTGTAAGCATATTCAGAGTGCAATTTAAAGAGTGCAGTATACACTAGAAGTCGTAATCAGTAGCACAATGCAATGAAACCAGCTCCTGTTTACTACGAAACGAAAACAAATATGGATGGCTTTAAATTACCCAATAAGAAATCGAGATGACACATTAATAAACCTGCACTGCTCTAAGTAGCCTAGCACTGAGCCAAGGTCGTGTTTGTGAAAGATTCTGCATGAGTTTTTCCGCACACGGAGGCACTATTATGTGAAGACTTCTTTGTGTAAATTTGCACGTAATTGTTTGTAATGTAGCTGTTGATTAGACCATCGGAGATATGATGAAATACCCACGTGGCAACTTGAATTAATGTCTGGAAACGGATTGGTTATTCCAAAATACCTGGAAATCCTTTTCTGGACTCCTTCTCACTATATTCACTTTTAAGTTAATAAAGTACCGTATTTTTCAATGACAAATGGCTTATATATTTTTTTCAAAAATTTCACAATAATCCGACATAAATTCACTTTGTAGTATTACAAGATCAGCGTTAAATGAGCTGAGATATTTTTATATAGTATTTGCTTTCAGTGTAAGTTTTGGATAATCAGTACTCTTAAGAAGTAATTTTTATGTTGACACAGTGCAGAATGTTTTTAAAAAAATCTTCCAAAAAAATCTTCACTGAAATGCATTACACAAACACATACTTATCTCCAACATTTTAAATGAAATTGTATGCCGGCCGGTGTGGCCGAGCGGTTCTAGGCGCTTCAGTCTGGAACCGCGCGACCGCTATGGTCGCAGGTTCGAATCTTGCCTTGGGCATGGATGTGTGTGATGTCCTTAGGTTAGTTAGGTTTAAATAGTTCTAAGTTGTAGGGGACTGATGACCTCAGATGTTAAGTCCCATAGTGCTCAGAGCCATTTGAACCATTTTTTTGAAATTGTGTATCCCATCATACTAGTAACTGCCATCTAATAGAACTTTAAGTTGCTGAGAATATATACGATGTAAAGGGCGTAAATGCAGATATATATTTAATATGTACAGACCGCACTTTATTGATTGCTTTTTTCCCTGCATCAAACAGTCCTCCCAGAAACACGTCACAAACTTTGTGACCTGATGTTTCCTGCACAGTCGTGATTGTCCCACTAATTGCACTACGCCTATCAGTACAGACTGTTTTGCGTCCACGTGTCCACACTTCAACACCTGACCTGCTGCACAGGGAAAAATAAACATAAATGACTTGCTCTTGCCACAAGTACTTGTAGGTACTAACCAACTTAAAAACATACGTCTCGTAATAGCGACAATTATTCATCTGCAAACGATGTAAATACTGATATAATATTGTTCAGTCATCAACAGAACTATTTGCTCTTAAACCTATTAGCCCTGCATACGAGAGCAATCGAGGCTACATGAAGAATGAATACAGCATGAAAATTAACTTCAAAGTTTCGCAGATTTCTTTTTTGATTACTATAAATAATCGCCACAAAGGATGTTGCACAGTCTCCGGCTGCTTTTTGCAGTAGAGGGCCGTCGAGGCGATGAAGGTTTGTCTGGTGATGTGAAATTCCAGGGCTGCATGAGGAACAGCCGCCGCCTTTTGCGCAATTTCTGTGCCGCTCATGCTACAAAGGAAACAAAATATGCGGGGTGATTCCATGACGATGTTACAAACTTTCGGGAATGAGGGAGAACAAATGTTTCAGTTTGAGGTAAGGGGCTTGGTACAACTGTTATGAAGTGTGTTAGGGGTTTGGCTGTACATATACCAGGGTTGTGAGTACAGAGCACTACCATATAAGCCCGGGTTTTGTTTGGCGAGAGAACGGAGTTTTCCACTGTGCACTTGTTCACCATATCGGAACCTCTCAGGAAAACACGTTAAGATTTTCATTTCACGCGAATACTCGTCATTTTCACGCAGCGGCCTTGAAAATCCATGACAATATATATACAGCTTGTTAGAATGAAATTACAATAAAATGAATACCCCTACGTGCATACAGGCGTTGATATTAGTCAACGGAGACAGTTGAAAATGTGTGCCCCGACCGGGACATGTTCGAAAGAACAGATACCATCTTCATATATATATATATATATATATATATATATATATATATATATATATATATATATATATATATATAGTTAAGGCTCACCGGCCATTTGACTATCTTCTTCTGTGCGGATGCACAAGCAGTGCCCGAACTCTTACGGGAATCGGCAAAAAGCCGCGAGTGATGAGTATAATGGGCAGGGGCACTACTAGAAATATAGTGCAGCCGGCACGGTAGCTTAGCGTGTTCGGTCAGAGAACTGGACGGCCTCTGTAATACAAAACTGAGTGAAAGGATCAACAACGAACTTCAACGGATGTCATGTGACCTCCGCAGTGACCAAATACAACGACCAGACACGAACGAAAAAAAAAAAAAAAAGATGGGTAGAGCGTCTTCCATGTAAGCAGGAGATCACGGGTTCGAGTCCCGGTCGGGACGCTCATTTTCAACTGACCCGTTGACTTATATCAATGCCTGTATGCAGCTAGGTGTATTCATTTCATAGTAATTTAAATCCATGATTGGTTACATGATAATTTCTGTAGATAATGCAGAATTCACCCAGATTGACGGCGAAACGTATTGTGTAACTGTTAAATTGTATAATACTGATTTGTTGGACAAGATTTTAATGCTAACTGAGGTACAGTTTCAGTTCCACGATTAATTAGAGTGGTTGAAATTTTTAATGCTAAGAGTGAGCTAATGAGTGTTAAAATTTTGAGTATTTCCCATAACTAAGAAATAATGCCCCCCCCCCCCCCCCATGAACCATGGAGCTTGCCGTTGGTGGGGTGGCTTACGTGCCTCAGCGATACAGATAGCCGTACCGCAGGTGCAACCACAACGGAGGGGTATCTGTTGAGAGGCCAGACAAACGTGTGGTTCCCGAAGAGGGGCAGCAGCCTTTTCAGTAGTTGCAAGGGCAACAGTCTGGATGATTGACTGATCTGTCCTTGTAACAATAACCAAAACGGCCTTGCTGTCCTGGTATTGCGAACGGCTGAAAGCAAGGGGAAACTACAGCCGTAATTTTTCCCGAGGGCATGCAGCTTTACTGTATGATTAAATGATGATGGCGTCCTCTTGGGTAAAATATTCCGGAGGTAAAATAGTTCCCCATTCGGATCTCCGGGCGGGGACTACTCAAGAGGATGTCGTTATCAGGAGAAAGAAAACTGGCGTTCTACGGATCGGAGCGTGGAATGTCAGATCCCTTAATCGGGCAGGTAGGTTAGAAAATTTAAAAAGGGAAATGGATAGGTTGAAGTTAGATATAGTGGGAATTAGTGAAGTTCGGTGGCAGGAGGAACAAGACTTCTGGTCAGGTGACTACAGGGTTATAAACACAAAATCAAATAGGGGTAATGCAGGAGTAGGCTTAATAATGAATAGGAAAATAGGAATGCGGGTAAGCTACTACAAACAGCATAGTGAACGCATTATTGTGGCCAAGATAGATACGAAGCCCACGCCTACTACAGTAGTACAAGTTTATATGCCAACTAGCTCTGCAGATGACGAAGAAATTGAAGAAATGTATGATGAAATAAAAGAAATTATTCAGATTGTGAAGGGAGACGAACATTTAATAGTCATGGGTGACTAGAATTCGAGTGTAGGAAAAGGGAGAGAAGGAAACATAGTAGGTGAATATGGATTGGGGGACAGAAATGAAAGAGGAAGCCGCCTGGTAGAATTTTGCACAGAGCACAACATAATCATAACTAACACGTGGTTTAAGAATCATGAAAGAAGGTTGTATACATGGAAGAACCCTGGAGATACTAAAAGGTATCAAATAGATTATATAATGGTAAGACAGAGATTTAGGAACCAGGTTTTAAATTGTAAGACATTTCCAGGGGCAGATGTGGACTCTGACCACAATCTATTGGTTATGACCTGTATATTAAAACTGAAGAAACTGCAAAAAGGTGGGAATTTAAGGAGATGGGACCTGGATAAACTAAAAGAACCAGAGGTTGTACAGAGATTCAGGGAGAGCATAAGGGAGCAATTGACAGGAATGGGGGAAATAAATACAGTAGAAGAAGAATGGGTAGCTTTGAGGGATGAAGTATTGAAGGCAGCAGAGGATCAAGTAGGTATAAAGACGAGGGCTAGTAGAAATCCTTGGGTAACAGAAGAAATATTGAATTTAATTGATGAAAGGAGAAAATATAAAAATGCAGTAAGTGAAACAGGCAAAAAGGAATACAAACGTCTCAAAAATGAGATCGACAGGAAGTGCAAAATGGCTAAGCAGGGATGGCTAGAGGATAAATGTAAGGATGTAGAGGCCTATCTCGCTAGGGGTAAGATAGATACCGCCTACAGGAAAATTAAAGAGACCTTTGGAGATAAGAGAACGACTTGTATGAATATCAAGAGCTCAGATGGAAACCCAGTTCTAAGCAAAGAAGGGAAAGCAGAAAGGTGGAAGGAGTATATAGAGAGTCTATACAAGGGCGATGTAATTGAGGACAGTATTATGGAAATGGAAGAGGATGTAGATGAAGATGAAATGGGAGATACGATACTGCGTGAAGAGTTTGACAGAGCACTGAAAGACCTGAGTCGAAACAAGGCCCCCAGAGTAGACAATATTCCATTGGAACTACTGACGGCCGTGGGAGAGCCAGTCCTGACAAAACTCTACCATCTGGTGAGCAAGATGTATGAAACAGGCGAAATACCCTCAGACTTCAAGAAGAATATAATAATTCCAATCCCAAAGAAAGCAGGTGTTGACAGATGTGAAAATTACCGAACTATCAGTTTAATAAGTCACAGCTGCAAAATACTAACACGAATTCTTTACAGACGAATGGGAAAACTAGTAGAAGCCAACCTCGGGGAAGATCTGTTTGGATTCCGTAGAAACACTGGATCACGTGAGGCAATACTGACATTACGACTTATCTTAGAAGAAAGACTAAGGAAAGGCAAACCTACGTTTCTAGCATTTGTAGACTTAGAGAAAGCTTTCGACAATGTTGACTGGAATACTCTCTTTCAAATTCTAAAGGTGGCAGGGGTAAAATACAGGGAGCGAAAGGCTATTTACAATTTGTACAGAAACCAGATGGCAGTTATAAGAGTCGAGGGACATGAAAGGGAAGCAGTGGTTGGGAAAGGAGTAAGACAGGGTTGTAGCCTGTCCCCGATGTTGTTCAATCTGTATATTGAGCAAGCAGTAAAGGAAACAAAAGAAAAATTCGGAGTAGGTATTAAAATTCATGGAGAAGAAATAAAAACTTTGAGGATCGCTGATGACATTGTAATTCTGTCAGAGACAGCAAAGGACTTGCAAGAGCAGTTGAATGGAATGGACAGTGTCTTGAAAGGAGGATATAAGATGAACATCAACAAAAGCAAAACAAGGATAATGGAATGTAGTCTAATTAAGTCGGGTGATGCTGAGGGAATTAGATTCGGAAATGAGGCACTTAAAGTAGTAAAGGAGTTTTGCTATTTGGGGAGCAAAATAACTGATGATGGTCGAAGTAGAGAGGATATAAAATGTAGGCTGGCAATGGCAAGGAAAGCGTTTCTGAAGAAGAGGAATTTGTTAACATCCAGTATTGATTTAAGTGTCAGGAAGTCATTTCTGAAAGTATTCGTATGGAGTGTAGCCATGTATGGAAGTGAAACATGGACGATAAATAGTTTGGACAAGAAGAGAATAGAAGCTTTCGAAATGTGGTGCTGCAGAAGAATGCTGAAGATTAGATGGGTAGATCACATAACTAATGAGGAAGTATTGAATAGGATTGGGGAGAAGAGAAGTTTGTGGCACAACTTGACCAGAAGAAGGGATCGGTTGGTAGGACATGTTCTGAGGCATCAAGGGATCACCAATTTAGTATTGGAGGGCAGCGTGGAGGGTAAAAATCGTAGGGGGATACCAAGAGATGAATACACTAAGCAGATTCAGAAGGATGTAGGTTGCAGTAGGTACTGGGAGATGAAAAAGCTTGCACAGGATAGAGTAGCATGGAGAGCTGCATCAAACCAGTCTCAGGACTGAAGACCACAACAACAACAACAAGAAATAATGACTAGTACAGGTTCTTTCTAAATATGGCTGGGTTTAACACAATGAATTTGAAAACTGAACTAGCGGGTTCAAAATTCAGTGTTGTAATGGCATAATGTGAGGGCAGATGTTCGTTAAAATTGATTTCCACTCCCGCATTCCCGTATCGGCAGATGTTACCTACCCCGGTCAGAAACCAATGTGTCATGTTTGTAATGAACCTTCGCGAAAATTATATGCAATTGTTGTTTGTTTTTCTAGGAAAAATCTACAAAAACGTACCAGGCTGCAATTATAGTATACGACACGCACTAGTGCTGTGCGATATAATGATGAAGTTTCTCAAATGGCGGATACGGAGCCATCCCTGATCACTTTTAATGACTTCCCTCCTTTGATGAAAGGAACAAGAAAACTAGCTGAACGTACGAACAGTAAGTGGAAGAAGCAGCGACGTCCACCCTGTAAACACTAGGCAAGAAACCAGTACAAAAGTAGATGAGCGCGGTAATGTATCCAAAAGAACGCGACGCAGAAATGTTGTTGTTGTTGTTGTGGTCTTCAGTCCTGAGACTGGTTTGATGCAGCTCTCCATGCTACTCTATCCTGTGCAAGCTTCTTCATCTCCCAGTACTTACTGCAACCTACATCCTTCTGAATTTGCTTAGTGTATTCATCTCTTGGTCTCCCTCTACGATTTTTACCCTCCACACTGCCCTCCAATACTAGATTGATGATCCCTCGATGCCTCAACACATGTCCTACCAACCGATCCCTTCTTCTAGTCAAGTTGTGCCACAAACTTCTCTTCTCCCCAATCCTATTCAATACTTCCTCATTAGTTATGTGATCTACCCATCTAATCTTCAGCATTCTTCTGTAGCACCACATGTCAAAAGCTTCTATTCTCTTCTTGTCCAAACTATTTATCGTCCACGTTTCACTTCCATACATGGCTACACTCCATACAAATACTTTCAGAAACGACTTCCTGACACTTAAATCTATACTCGATGTTAACGAATTTCTCTTCTTCAGAAACGCTTTCCTTGCCATTGCCAGTCTACATTTTATATCCTCTCTACTTCGGCCATCATTAGTTATTTTGCTCCCCAAATAGCAAACTTCGTTTACTACTTTAAGTGTCTCATTTCCTAATCTAATTCCCTCAGCATCACCCGACTTAATTCGACTACGCAGAAATGATATTGGATGAATATCTCATTGCCAGTGGACCTTAGAAGGGCAGATAACGGCTACTGGAAAAGGAACACTCGGACTCAGAAGCAGAAGACTATGGTGGCAATTCTACAACCACCGACGATGCATAAATCCGATAAAGTAACGAGTTTACCCGTCGGAACTGGGACAGACGCATCTGTGGAAGCACCTGTAGTGCAACAATCATCTATACCAGGGGTCTCCAAACTACGGCCCGCGGGCCGGCAAACCGGCCCGCGTTAGCTGGCCGGACATCCCCGGTATCCGGCCCGCCAAATATTTGAGGTGGTACCTATACTGCCAACAATTGAGTTTCGAGGCCTATCGCGACCAATACACTGCGACTTTGGCTCTGCTACTCGCTACAAGACTACATAACTACACTTATTGTTGCGCCGCTTGAAACAACGATGCGTTGACATACTCCACCTCTGTTACGTCTTGCAGTAATAGTGTTGCTAACAATGATTTTGAGATTTCGTTAACTTTGCCGGACGCTTTCGTGAAGAATGTGCAGTGGCATCCTTTTTTGTCGGTGAAATTCGCCAGAATTTCGGTCAGGTACGTCCACCAATCAAAATTATGTAATTAAATAAAAATCGTAGTTCGTTTCAGTGCTAGCTATTCCCACAACCTTAGATTTTTGCGATTTCATCTTTCCTTTAGACTTACATTACGGCGATCCCACTAGGTAGATCTTGGCCCTTATGACTTCGTGGAGGAGTCAGTGTGGCCCGCGGACTAAAATGTTTGGAGACCCCTTATCTATACCAAGCGTAACTGACGCCCCGCCCCCTCCCCCCCCCCCACCCCCTTTCCAGGCTCCGCCACTCAGGGAAGTACACAGCAGCAGCCGACGAAGGAAGCAAAATGGTTCAAATGGCTCTGAGCACTATGTGACTTAACATCGGTGGTCATCAGTCCCCTAGAACTTAGAACTACTTAAACCTAACTAACCTAAGGACATCACACAACACCCAGTCATCACGAGGCAGAGAATATCCCTGACCCCGCCGCGAATCGAGCCCGGGAACCCGGGCGTGCGAAGCAAGAACGCTACCGCACGACCACGAGCTGCGGACGAAGGAAGCAAAGCGGGACACGCCTCCAAAACAGTTTTCCCTGCCACTGACGATTCATCAGAGGACACCGCTAAAGAGAGGTGTAACACTCCGCTTTTAACCTGCCCATGCTTGTCTGTTACCCAGGCAGGCAAGCTGCCGCACTTTGTCACCAGGAAGGGCTGATGCTTTACTCCCATCCAGACCAAGCTGTGCCCAACCCAAGCACGCTGAGGGAATCTTTCTGGCCTGCCCGCCTTCCCGGTGTACTACGCTACGCAGCAGTTTATTCTGTTCACTTTCATCGTAGAGTTACCAGTAGGGTTCAGAAGTTGATGAATAGCCCTTTTGCACGTGAGTATCTCAAGACGAAGCTCAATACACACTGAGGTGACAAAAGTGATAACGCACATATACAGGTGGCGATAGTACCGCGTACACAAAGGTATAAAAGGGCAGTGCTGACAATCGTACTCGCGTGATTCACGTGAAAAGGTTTCCTACGTGATTATGGCCGCACGACGGAAGTTAACAGACTTTAAATGAGGAATGGTGGTTGGAGCTAGACGCACGGGACATTACATTTCGGAAATCGATAGGGAAATCAATATTCGGAGGTCCACAGTGTGAAGAGTAAACCGAGAATGCCAAACTTCAGGCATTACCACTCACCACCTGTAACACGCCCGGGGGTAGAAATGGGGGTGGGGGACCTTTTAAACTTGTTGTCGTTTCTTGACCGTGCTCCCTGTCCACACCACGTACCTGGTAATCCCGCGGCGGCCGTATTTCTCTGCTCCCCACTGCTGCTGGCTTGCCTAAAATTATCTATCTAAATATGCAAGCAGGTTTAGGGGAGCCACTCAACATCTGCTCTACGTCTGGTATGAACATCTATATTCTGAGACGATTAAAGAAAATTGCAGGTTGCACTGTTTACATTCTAAGTCGTAAATGTTTATCCCAGTTAACAATCTTGATGATTATCTGTATACAATATCACTTGAACGAGCGTACGCGTAACCGACACGGCGCGGGTGATTGCTGATGATGCGGAAGCCGATGATTGCACGAAAGTTCTTACGTTCGTCACGCATACACAGATATTTGGTACCAGTCCTCCTTGACACTTGTAATGATATTTTAACACTGTTCACAAAGTTAAGTTTTACAGTTCACAGCTCTGTTGTATGAGCGTGCGCGTAACCGTCGCGGTGCGGCTGATTGTTGATAATGCGGAAACGCGATGATCGAACGCACGTCCTCACGCTCGCTACAAGACACTGGCACTT
Organism: Schistocerca piceifrons; assembly: GCF_021461385.2. Lineage (NCBI taxonomy): Eukaryota > Metazoa > Arthropoda > Insecta > Orthoptera > Acrididae > Schistocerca > Schistocerca piceifrons. The sequence continues at coordinate 275,338,547 of NC_060143.1, read as the reverse complement.
GACTGCACTCTTTTATGGTAACTAATTTTTGCTGATTCACATTAATTCATTCCGGGAGACCGAAAACGGTGCGGATGATCGATGCTGTCCGACATGCAACGAGAGGATACATAAATACGTTATTGACGGCACTGCTCATTTTCAATTACCTCTTGATGCACTTTCCTCTGAACCATTTCCATATATCATCACTTTACTATAATAGCACTTGTAGCAACACTTCAACCTGAATACCAACAAAGCCTCTCACATGCAGAGCTACACACTACACAGCATAACTGTACCGTGTCCCGCGCTCGACTCTTTACAGACGCGGCTGCCCGCAAAGATACTCCACAACTAAACCAGCGATATGACAATACGCTTATACACCGACCATGCAGTGGCCGACGCTCTTCACTTAACGACCGAGAGCAGCGGCGTTTCTGTTGCGTTGTCAGCGCTGACAGACAAACAACACAACGTGGAATAACCGCAGGAATCAATCTAGGACGTACGACGAACGCATCCGTTAGGACAATGCAGCGAAATTTGGCGTTAATGGGCTATGGCAGCAGACAACAGACGCTAGTGCCTTTGCTAGCCGCACGACATCGCCTGCAGTGGCTCTCCTTGTCTCGTGACCATCTCGGTTGGACCCTAATGCACTGGAAAGCCGTGGCCCTGGTCAGGTGAGTGACGACTTCGGTTGGCAAGAGCTGATGGTATGGTTAGAGAGTGGCGCAGACCCCACGCAGCCATTGAACCTGTGCTAGCTGATGGTGGCTCCATACTCAAATGGTTCAAATGGCTCTGAGCACTATGGGACTTAACTGCTGTGGTCATCAGTCCCCTAGAACTTACAACTACTTAAACCTAACTAACCTAAGGACATCACACACATCCATGCCCTAGGCAGGATTCGAACCTGCGACCGTAGCAGTCGCGCGGTTCCGGACTGAGCGCCTGGTGGCTCCATACTGGTGTGGACTATGTTTACACGGAATGGGCCGGATCCTGGATCCTCGGGTCCAACTGAACGGTTCATTGAGTGGTAATAGTTATTTTTGGCTACTGGGAGACCATTTGCAGCCAAACAACGTTGGAGTTGTCACCATGTCACCGGACCACAGTCGTTCTCGATTGGTCTCAAGAACATTCTGGAGAATTCGAGTGAGTGATTTGGCCACACAGATCGCCCAACATGGAATCTATCGAACACTTATGGGGCGTAATCGTGCACAAAATCCTGCACCGACAAAACTTTCGGAATAATGGACGGCTATATTGGCAGCATGGCTCAACATTTCTGGAGGGGACTTCCAACGACTTGTTGAGTCCATGCCACCTCGAGCTTCTGCACTGCGCCGGGCTAAAGAAGGTCGGACAGGTATTCCATGATTTTTGTCACGTCAGCGTAATATATATTTATTTTGGGTCATTGTAGGGCAGAAAATGGTGGATTTCACTTGCCCTTTTCTTTCTTTTCGTCGTATTTCGGGCTTATTTGTTTATTTAGGTAAGACCTGTTTTCTTTGCAACTTCACCCTCTTTCCACAAGTACTGTCTATTCTCAGTTCGGAGCACCATCAGGTCACCTCTAATACATGTTCTGTGCAGTAAGCAGAACCATCTATGAAAGTCGAGATCCTTTGCACCTAAGAACCTGAAGATTTGTATTAGATTGCAACGCCAACTAAAGTAAGGTCTTCGAAGATTGGTTTCTCTAACCTCAGCGAGTTCCAGCAAAATATGACTCCAGATATACCAATTTTAATTCCTTTTTTCAGGAAATGTGTTGCGGGTTCACTGAATTCATTCAAAGTGGCCAAAATAGTTCATTTTAACTTCCCCAAAAACGTTTTAGCAAATACCAAGTTCGTTTTTCATATTATGTTAAACTTAAAGGTACATGCCTGAAAGAAGAAGCTCCTGTTTCATATTAAGCTTTATTCGCACTACGTTGCAAGTCGTTGTCCTCGTTAGAAATATTTATGGGTGGGTGGGGGGGGGGGGGGGGTGAGAAAAACCGCTGGTCAAATTTACAAACATTTCGTAACACACTCGAGATTCTCGAATGAGTGTTTACTAACTTTCTACATAATTTGCGTAGCGAGACAGCTACCTATTTATTTGCAGATGCTTTATAAAAATGCGGGCAGTTTAGCGCGCTGGACGTGGGTTCTGTTTCGTGACTAGTATGTGTTCCCCAAATCTTAATTCTCCTATACGTTATAGGTTGTGATGGATGAGTTGCAGTGAAACTACCTGCACAAGCGTTTACCTGGCTATTCTGCATTCATGTTCTGTAGATAGCGCAACCTGTTGTCAGGTGTAGCAGGCTGAACGGGTCCCGCGAAACTTGTCACGCCTGCAGAAATCCAGTTGTCCTGTTTTAACCACACGTGAGCTCGTGTGTCTATGTTGCGGCAAGTGGAGCTGCATTAATGGCTGCGGCGGAGATAGGGGTAGGCGGGTTGGATTTATGAAACTCCGCTAAGGACTTGGAAAAAGCTGCCAGCCGTCAGGCGTTGTTCAAATCCTAAATTACTGCAAAATCGTCACGGGTTAAGCCCAAACCGAATTTAAACATGACACGTAACAAAACGAAGTACGAAGAAGTGAAAGAAGGAAAGGTAGATACGCCAATAGCACGACCATAAAATGACCTGGACAAAAAAATTAAGGGTGTGAGTAAGTGGTGATGCATTAACTGTTACTTGTACGAAAAATAGAAGAATGCTAACATTACTAACGTTAAATATTTGTAGGATAAGGAACGAAAAAAGCTAAATATTTTGGGGAACTTTCTCAGAACTAATAGTGTCGATATTGCCTATGCGTAAAACGTCGTTTGCGAAGAGATATGTTCATTTCAGTTTATTTTATTCTATTTACACGTCAAGTTCCTTATGACCAAATTCAGGAGCAAATCTCCAAGGTCATGGAACATGTCAGTACATGAAATTACAACATAGAAGTAATAACAGATAATATAAAATGTTTATGAACTCAAGAAAAGTCAAGCCATAAGTTTAAGTAAACGCAGTCAACAATAACATAGGAATCAACTTAATTTTTCACGGAACTCATCAACACAATAGAAGGAGAGAGCCATGAGAAAACTATTCAGTTTCGATTGGAAAGCGCGTGGATTACAGCTAAGATTTTTGAATCCTTGTGGTAGCTTACTGAAAATGGATGCTGCAGTATACTGTACACCTTTCTGCACTAGAGTTAAGGAAGTGCGATACAAACGCAGATTGGAGTTCTGCCTAGTATTAACTTGGGAATAAGCCGATATTGTATATAATGTATATACAGGGTGTATCAAAAAGGATAGTGCAAACTTACACGGCTGGAAGTACACGATAATAGAAGCACAAATATCAAGTAAACATGGGCTCAAAAACTCATACCTTAAGAGCTATGAGGTATTCTTAATTTTCAATAGTGTGAAACAAATCTCTTCTACTGCAAGCTCTTTGCTTTCCATATTTTGCGAAGTGGTAGTGTGGACCAAGACAAGAAAAAAATTTCCAGTAAACATACGCTCTAAAATGCATACCTTAACAGCTGCGATCACCGGTTCATCGTCGACAAGAGTTTCGCGAACTTACACCACTTTTTGTCCGAACTGCCCGTTTCCGAGCCAAAAATATCCTTTGAGAATTAAAAACAATACCATACGACATAAGCGAATGAAAATAAGCAAAGTAGACTAATTTTGGTGTCGAACGATCACTTACTTCAGATACCGTTCCAATAGTAAAAATGGCAGCTTTAAGTCTTTGAACAAGATACTGAACGTGGGCTTTCGACGACAGTTTACTGTCTATCTGAACACCTAGAAATTTGGACTGTTAAGTTTCACTAATCGTATGGCCATTCTGTGAAATCAAACCGTCGGGTTTTGTTGAATTGTGTGCTAGGAACCGTAAAAACTGAGTCTTACTGTGATTTAGCATTAGTTTTTTTTTCTACAAGCCATAAACTTATGTCATGAACTGCACAATTTGAAACAGAGCGAATGTTGCACACAACATCCTTTACTACCAAGCTAGTGTCATCAGCAAACAGAAATATTTTAGAGTAACCTGTTATACTAGAGGGCACATCATTTATATAAATAAGGAACAGGAGTGGCCCCAGTACTGATCCCTGGGCAACCTCACATTTGACTGTACGCCACTCAGACCCCACATCGCAGCCATTCCCAACACTGTGAATAATGACCTTTTGCTGTCTGTTGTTAAAGTAAGAGGTGAACCAATTGTGAGCAACTCCCTGTATTCCATAATGGTCCAAATTCTGGAGCAATATTTTGTGATCAACACAATCAAATCCTTTGTTAAATCAAAAAATACAAAAAAATGGCTCTGAGCACTATGGGACTTAACTTCTGTGGTCATCAGTCCCCTAGAACTTAGAACTACTTAAACCTAACTAACCTAAGGACATCACACACATCCATGCCCGAGGCAGGATTCGAACCTGCGTCCGTAGCAGTCGCGCGGCTCCGGACTGAGCGCCTTAACCGCGAGACCACCGCGGCCGGCCTAAAAAAATACACCAAGCGTTCCAAACCTTTTGTTTAATCCATACGGTACCTCACAGAAAAAGAAGAATATAGTATTTCCAGTTGTTAAACGAGTTCTAAAGCCGAACTGTACGTTTGATAGCAAATTATGTGATACAAAATGATCAATTATCCTTACATGCACAGCCTTTTCAATAACTTTAGCAGACACTGATGGCATAGAAATAGGTCTAAAATTGTCAACATTATCCCTTTCTCCCTTTTTATAAAGCGGCTTTAATACTGGGTACTTTGATCGTTCAGGAAACTGACCATTCTTAAAGAAAAAATTACAAATATGGCTAAGTACAGGGCTAAAATGTGCAGCACAGTACTTTAATATCCTGCTAGGCACTCCATCATATCCACGAGAGCCCTTAGTCTTCAATGATTTAATTATTGACTCAATCTCCCGCTTGTCACTATTACAGAGGAGTATTTCAGACATCAATCTCGGAAGGGCATTGTCCAAGAGACTTATATGATACCCTGTAGAAGCTAAGTTTTTTATTTAATTCACCAGCAATGCTCAGAAAATGATTGTTAAATACTGTACATATATTTGACTTATCAGGAACAGAAATATTTTTAGTGCGAACTGACTTTATATCGTCGAGCTTGTGCTGCTCACCAGACACTTCCTTCACAACTGACCACACGATTTTTAATTTTATCCTGTGAATTAGCTATTCTATTTGCGTTTCACATACTCTTTGGCTTCCTAATAAAATTTTTAAGCACCTTACAATACTGCTTGTAATGGGCTACTGTAGCTTGATTGTGACTACTAACATTTTGATATAATTCCCTCTTTGTTCTACAAGATATCCTTATCCCACTAGTCAGCCATCCAGGCTGCCTATTACTGCTAGTACCCCGTTTAGAATGTTCTAATGGAAAGCAAATCTCAAAGACCATGAGAAATATTTGTCATCTCTGTTATCGGCATTATATACATCCTGTCGCTCTTGTTGCTTAATGGGCTTTAAAAATATATTGCCATTGGATTAGCTTTCCTATATAGTTTGCAATTATATGTGACATTTGTTTGAGTACAAAAGCCTTTTTGTGTTAAAATTTGTGTATCATGGTCTGAAAGGCCATTCACCCTTTTACTAACAGAATGCCTATCTAGTAAGGAAGCATGAATAAAAATATTGTCTATGACTGTGCTACTGTTCCCCTGCTCCCTGATTGGAAAAAACACATTCTGCATCAAGTCATAAGTGTTCAGGAGATCTTATAACATCTTTTTTCTTGCACAATCATAAAGTGAACCAAGAATCGTCTCTAGCTTGAGCAGAAATGCTTTGAAGTCAGAGTTAGAGGACTTATAAACAACAACAATTAGATGTTTAGTTTCACTAAATTCAACTGCCCCTGCGTACCATTCAAATATCTGTTCAGTGCTGTGCCGTGATACGTCAACAGACTGAAATCTTATGCTGGTAAAGGAAGCCTCTGAATTGTTAAGTTATGTAAGTGGTGCTCCGTTATACCAGCAATGTCAGAGTCAACATCCATAAGCAGTTCACTAACTTTATCTCTAATACATCTACAGTCACATAATGTGCATAAGAACGTTGGCAACGGTTGCAGAAGTTGCTGTATTTTAACCAGGGGTGGATTAGAGGTACAGGACGTAGAAAAAGAGCCGGGAGGACGGATAGTCAAACGCGTTCTGAAATAGGGTCACCCTTTTAAGTCTCTACTCTCCCCCCGGATCCAATAACCGAGCTGCCAGAGCAAAACTTTTTACCGAAGATGTCCCGTATTATCTGAGGCATGCGAAAAGCGAGATCATCTTCGCAGGATATTTTAATTGGATTCTAACAGCGATGCATTCTGAAAGATGGGTGGGGTATCGTGACTGGAAAGAGAGATGACAGCAGGATGCCAGCAAGAATAATTCGTGCCTTGCAAACCACAATATCTGTTTTAGAGAAGACTCTCAATGTCTGGTTCTACAGGACAAACAAAATGTTAGAAATCGTTGGCAACAATACTCCATGCCCCAGCAAACCAGACAAATCACAAAGACTTAGCCTGCGAGACGGTATAGTCAAATTTCGCAGACCAGTCCCTAAAATCATGGTTGCGCTCAGCAGCTTACAGGTTTAATCCCAACGGCTTCGCGACGTCACAGAGTAAAACAGACAAGTCATCTGTACTGCCCGTACTGTGGAATGGTTGACACCGCCATACGCCGAACTGTAGATTGCTCCAAAATTGCAGGTCTATGCAAATGGATAAAGTTTAAATCGGCGCGCTTGTTGCCAACAAGTTTAATGAAATAAACACCAAGAGAACAATGCACATGCATATTACAGCGTTTCCAGAGTCCAAGACCAGAACACTCGCATGGTTTACTTATTCTTTCACATACTACATTTTTAACAGGGGAAAAGAGTCTATAAATGAATTTAAACATCACATCATTCTTGAAAATCAAAAAATCCTCAGCAATAAATGGACATTTATCAATCTTGAGTAAAAACAACAAGGGAAAACAGGGGAAAAAACCGACAAAGAGTGAAACGATGACAAAGTAACCATCGCCAAATACAACGGGTCCTTAAGGCTTTCTCATGTGTACTAATTCCAAATACAAATTTAGACTCGTAAGGAATTAAGTACGTTAGTATCTTCACTGTCTTGTAATTAGGGCAAGAAGAAAAATTTTTGTTTCGTAGTTATAAGAAATAAATGTCATGTGACTAGGGCCTCCGCTCGGGTAGACCGTTCGCCGGGTGCAAGTCTTTCGATTTTACGCCACTTCGGTGACCTGCTCGTCGATCGGATGAAATGATGATGATTGGGACAACACAACACCCAGTCCCTGAGCGGAGAAAATCTCCGACCCAGCTGGGAATCGAACTCGGGCCCTTAGGATTGACACTCTGTCGCGCTGATGACCTTTTTTTTTGTCGTTGTTGATCACTATGTTTGGTCGTTGCGGACGTCACATGACGTCCGTTAGAGTTCGTTGTTGATCGTTTCACTAAGTTTTTTATTACAAAGGCCAACCAGCTCTCTGACCGAACACGCTGAGCTACCGTGTCGGCATCACTCAGGTACCGGGGGCGTTCGTATTTATAACTTTACTGTGATCCAGCCACAAACCATTGCTGTGTCTTCCAGTGAGATTCCCACTCACGAACAAATAATTTAATTGCTTATATGGAAGAAAGAATTTAGTTTCATTGCAGAAGAAGTATAAGCTTCAGTTCAACAGGTGCCAGACGGAGAAAAGTTAAAAAAAAACAAAACAAAAAAATAGAAAATTATAATTATATTTATTTATCTAAGGCGCTGCAATCCTGGACTGTGCGGCTGGTCTCGGCGGAGGTTCAAGTCCTCCCTCGGGCTTGGGTGTGTGTTTTTGTCCTTAGGATAATTTAGGTTAAGTAGTGTGTAAGCTTAGGGACTAATGACCTTAGCAGTTAAGTCCCATAAGATTTCACACACATTTGAACATTTTTTTATATTTAGTTATTTAATTCTAGGAGGCACCTATACTTTTTATTCTAAATGGCAAGGAACCCAGGACGATGAAGGCCTTAGTGGCGAGAGTAAAATATAATGTTTGTAGGGCACTTGCCAGCAAATGCAGGGCTCTCGACTTCCAGTCTCGGTCCAGCACTGGCAGGAAGTTTCATATCAGGGCACACTCCGCTGCAGAGTGAAAATTTAATACTGGCTGGCTTACAAGCTTCATGTCAAGCCAGTTTTTCCCCTTTTTTACTTACGGGCAGTTAGGAACTCAACATAAGATTTTTTTATAATCAGAGAATTACAGAGTATCCTTGTTCTGGATAAGTCCATCTTCATCTTGTGTGATAACAAGTGAACCATGCTGACCGACGGCTGTGTCAACCTCTCCCGTATGGCTTAATTTAGATATTTTATGCAACAGTACACTGTTCTCCCAGCCACTGGTAGGTGCTTTCCAGACGTTCTAGCCACTACCTATTAGTCCAGTGAACGAAGAAATATGACGAAAATAGTATTCGTGTAGTCGCAAATTCTTTGGATAGAGTTGGAGTTTGAGCCCGGGGGGCATGGGGGTCGGGGAGGGGATGGAAGGATGCGTTTAAAGGTCACATTTTTAGGTTTTTCTTGAATTTCTCTAGAACAGCAGGTTATAGCGAAGTTTCCCGGCACAGATTTAAACTACATAAATTTTCCTACAAGAAGGGGCCTATTAATTTTTGCTCCAAAACTAAAAAGTATTCTCATTGCAGTGGAAGGAAGGCTCGCAAAATACTGGAAGTAGTGTTCTAATGGTATAAAAGTAATGTACAGTGTTACACAGCATGAGTTAAGAACAAATATTAAACGTTTGTACCACAGCTAAGTGCAAGAAGAACGGTAGTAAGGGATAAATTGCATTCTGGGGGCGTCAACATGGTGGAAAGCGTAAGAGAAGGTAGGGCGCCGGATTATGGTCGTGCACGTCGCACCTTCATAGGCCTGCAAAAAGGAGAGCGAGCAGGCAATTTCCCATTCTCTTTACCGCACTATGTCACCAAGTTATATACCGTCCTTTCTGCAGCTATCGTTATGAATAAACCACCATGCAACGTACAAACACGGCTGGGGGTATTGATTTTCCACAGAATGTATTAACATGCCATGGAACACGGATATGACTTGCTAATGATATTACACAAGAAGCAGAATCTGCGTAAAATTCTGCACATTGTTCTGCTATGGTAGAGGGGAATTTGTTCTTACTCATACTGTAAGACAGCTGTAGTGTTTTTCTGCGAACGGTAACTCCCTCCATTACGGGTGCTGATCACTTTTTAATTTACGGACAGGCTATAGCTCCCCAGCGTTTCCTGTCCAGTCCTCTCATGTGAGTAGACGGAATAACTTCACTGACCCCTGGTTTATGCAGTACAGTTACTTTCACTTTATAAAGTGAGTACTTCTTTGCAGTTGCTAAATGAGCTTTTATGTAAAGAGATGCACATGTTAACTGTATGGCACGCTGTAGAGCTTGTCCCAAGCGTAACATGCTGTCAATATGTATTCGACAACGTCGATTTCATTGCCTCCACCACCCATGGCTGCAATACTTTCGCAGCTTGAAATTATCAAATGCATCACCCTAGCTTCAACTCTCCCGACAACTGAAGAGGCCCAGAGTCTTAAAGTAGTCCCTTCTGTAGCAGAAGTAGGTCACCTAGGAGCTCTGGAACTTCAGGTATTTCAATACAAGTCAAGCAATGCGTTACAGCAGATTACTGTTTCAGATTTAAACACGATCAGTCTTATTCCGTCTGACATATTAACACCCACCTTTGGTTGTCCTCGTTCGACGTCCCCTCATTTGTCCTCTCTCCTCGGCTTCGAGAAAATGCGACGTTCATCTCATCATATCCTCTGCTTGCCGCTAACGGTATACAGTTATCCGTCCCGACTGAATTTGTTTCAGGTGCTGTTGCGTTCGCGCTTGGCCGCATTTGAGTTTGTTTCCTTAGCGCCTCCTCCAATTTCTTCTCTACGCGCGTGTTGATCGCTTCCTGTTGCCGTTTGAACGAAAGGAGAGTCCGGACTTCTTCAGTCTCGATCACTCGAGTTGCAGTTGTTACCTCCGTGCCATCCCCAAATTTGCGCAGCTCAGATTCTAATTTGTCCTTGGCCGTTGTCACATGAAAGTCCGTTGCTTCACGTATTTTTGTGTCGATGCGTTGCTCTGCGTCATTTTGTCGCTTTTCTACGCTTTCGACCTTCTTGTTCAAGTGGATTACCGCCTCTCGTCCTTGCAATGCTATGTGTTTACTCGCTTTCGATGCTTCAGTTGCTACTCAAATGGTTCAAATGGCTCTGAGCACTATGGGACTTAACATCTGAGGTCATCAGTCCCCTAGAACTTAGAACTACTTAAACCCAACTAACCTAAGGACATCACACACATCCGTGTCCGAGGCAGGATTCGAACCTGCGACCGTAGCGGTCGCGCGGTTCCAGACTCAAGCGCCACTCGGGCCGGCCAGCTGCTACTCGCCTCGCGAAACTTGTAGCTGTCTTGGCACTCTCTGCCGTCTTCTTAGCATCATGTGCAATCTTTACACCTTTCATTACCTTCGTGTTAACTTTCCGTATGTCTTCCCTGAGTTTATTTGCCCATGACTTGTGTTCCTCTCGCATCTGATTTACCTGAGCACCGATATTTTGTATGCCCGTCCTCGTCTCGTTAATTTTCTCCTCCATTCCTTTTAGACCAGCCTCCATTCCCTTTAGTCTATCAAGTTTCTTCTCCATTCCCATTAAAAACGCCACTAGACTGAAGTCCTCTTCGTTTCCCACCGTATCGTGATCACTCGAACTCGTACATGAATTCTCTGGTGTTGTGTCCGCATCATTGCGTTCTGATACTTCCCTGTCTTCCCTGTCCGGATTTCTAACAATCACATCTGCCTCGATATGTTTTGGTACGCTCACATCTTCTACCACACGCGAACTGACATTGTCTGTCCTCTCAAGAAAAGAAATATCGCTTTCGTCTCCCTGATTTCTTGTTCTGCGACCTCGTTGTTGCTAATTCCGTTCAACAGCAACGCCTCACTACGTTCAAACTGTGCCTCAACACTTTCATTGCGCTCTTCCTCCATAACGTTTGCTTTATTTTCTCGCTCACAGTCTACTTGTGTAGCCCTGCTTCTTGGTGTCATTCAGATTCTCTGCTAACAACAACTTTACTTATCTGTGCAACACGTGAACAACCTATTATCTAACTCACAAGACATATGCATTATAATAAAATGACAGTAGCATATGAGATTCAGAAACAAAAACAAAGCAAATACAATAGTAAACACCATAAAAATAATAAAAAATAATACAACGCCGTTAGCAACGACGGAAAGGCGGTCGAAAAAACATGAGACAGCAGTCGCTGACACAAATGCACTATAATAAAACAAGTAAACACATACACAACACAATCAGAACATTAAAATCTACAGTATACTAATGAACCATAGTTTTCTTAATAATGCGCACCCGATCGACAAGTACGCAAACTGGTACCATCACAGAAGTGCCAAGGACCGAGATCCTGGCAGCGGTTCGCCAAATGAAAGAAGATTACTGTTGATGAAGTAAAAGACCCACGCTGTGGACACCAAATGAAAAAAACCACTCCTTATGTTTCTGACCTAGACTGCCATAAAAATGCGAAGGAACTGTTAATCAGAACTCAGGGAGAAATCGTAGTCTAATTCACAATCGATTTATTGATCTTAAACAAGACAAGACAACAAAATTATTAAAGAAACATCATACAAAAATATTTATTTAACAAAAGCCTTACTAAAATCGTACCTATGGTGGACAAAGTGATCTGCTGGGGATGGACACACGACACTAACCAGAATACTATTCGCTCTATCTCATTTCATACACGTGAATCCAGGTTATGGCATAAAACTACGCCACCACCAAGCATCTTTATTCTACCGTACAAAAAAAAAGGATAAATATGGTTCCAAAGAACAGGGTGCTGAGAAATAGATATTATAGCCCTACTTCCCAGCAGCAAATACTTTACCATCCTACTGGTCAAGGTGCCACACTACGATGCGTTCGGCGACTGAGGTCATGGACGGTGTCAATCTGTTATTAAATGCGCGTTCCCGCAAAATGCAAGTACACGGTCTCGCGTTCAGTTAATTCAGAATACAGGTACTTCCCTATGAGCCTCTGAAAGCTCGACGGATTCCAGCGTGCAGGTGGACCTGTTTGCTGGTCTGCCAAACCAATTTGACTCCGTGCCACGTCTGTGCGTGTCGGAATATGTCAAATGTTTAGACAGCCGACTCAAGACAAATAAGTACACGCAAACGTCACTCATTGTGACCATGATGATATAAGCAGTACCTCTGATGGTTCAGAAGGTGACTGGCACAGGCTATAAGTCGCGCCCCAGCAAAGGACACAAGTCTCACCGTTTCGGTAGAGACCTGCAGTTCTTTACTAGCGAAGCGCCAGTACAAGAGACTTGTACTAGGGAGATGATCTCCCATTCTCCGTGTTGCCTCCTCAGCTCTGCTACAAAAGCACATTTCTCTTTTTTGACTTACTCCAGTTTTTGCACGACCCAATCACGGGCTGGAGCCCAGCATTCTAAGCTCGGTGAATGGTCTTTGCACTGCAAACTGATTTGGCCAATCAGAGCCTTAAAGTTAATTGGTAGAAAACGGAGAAAAATTCAGCTTTGCGGCCTCTTTCCCACACGTTTGCCGTGTCTTTTGCTGACACAATACAGGGTGGAAGCACAGCCCTCCACAAACAGCTTGTTATCTCCCCTGTTGTGTCCATTTCAAAGTTTCCAAAGAATGGCCATAAACTATCATTGACAAAACGTTTTGAAACAGAGTCTGCACGTCTGGGCACCAGTTTTCCTGTCCCACAGACATTTGCAGAACGTTTACATTTCTTTTGGCGGCTTGCTCCCTCACAAGGCCTACAATGCGCTGTCAGCGACTTTTCGGCGCTAGGCCATATACCTGGACGTGTGGCCCTGTCTGTGGCGCCAAGATAATGTGTTTCTGCACAATACAACCGTGGCATGGGGCCATCTGGGAATGTCTCTTTCATCGTTCTCCAGAAAAACGCGCTTTGTCGCCCCACCAATGCCATGCTTTTACTGCAGTCGTTTAAGTCAGCACCCTGTTCATTTGAACGCAGGTGAAGCTTACCGTATTTCTTTCCCTAGAGCACACAAACAAGACCATAAACTGCTGCCCACCATTTCATCACAATGTATGAAGTCAAATCGTCATAGATCGTATTCCCTACACCGAACCAGAAGTGAGAGTGCCCTGCAATCTCTCAACATTTCCTAAAAAAATTGTGCCAACTCAGCTTCTGTCCACTTATTACTCACAATATTCCATGCACCACACCATTATACACCGAAGCGCCAAAGAAACTAGTATAGGCATCCGTATTCAAATACATACACAGACAGAATAAGGCGCTGCTATTCAAGACAAGTGTCTGGCGCAGTTGTTCGATCGGCTATTGCTGCTACAATGACAGGTTATCAAGGTTTAAGTGAGTTTGAATGTGGTGTTATAGTTAACTCATGAACGATGGGACACAGCATCTCCGAGGTAGCGATGAAGTGGGGATTTTTCCATAAGACCGTTTCACCAGTGTACCGTGAATATGAGGAATCCGGTAAAACATCAAATTTTAGACACTGCTGCGGCAGGGACAAGATCCTGCAAGAACGGGACCAACAATGACTGTAGAGATACGTTCAACATGACAGAAGTACATCCATTCCGCAAATCGCTGCAGATTTCAGTGCTGGGCCATCGACGTGACAGCATGCGGACCATTCAACGAAACATCATCGATATGGACTTTCCAAGTGAAAGAGCTACTCGTGTACCCTTGATGACTGCACGACACAAAGCTTTACGCCTCGCCTGGGCCTGTCAACACTGACGTTAGGCTGTTGATGCCTAGGAACATGTTGCCTGTTCAGACGAGTCTCGTTTCAATTTGTATTGCGCTATCTGATGCGAATCGGTGTTACCACTGCAGCATGGCTGTTGGCGAGCTGTTACAGAAAGATTTCGAAAACTAGGTGGACTGATAAGAAGAGGAATGAAGAGGGATATATTCCAGTCTCTGTCTTCCTCTGTAGTTTTCAACCTCTACATCTCTGTCAAGTACCAAGAAAGTTACTCCTCACATCTCAGCACAGACCCTATCATCCTGTCTCTTCTTCTACATCTACATCTACATTTATACTGTGCAAGCCACCCAACGGTGTGTGGCGGAGGGCACCTTACGTGCCACTGTCATTACCTCCCTTTCCTGTTCCAATCGTGTCCGGTTCGCGGGAACAACGACTGCTGGAAAGCCTCCTGCAGGCTCGAATCTCTCTAATTTTACATTCGTGATCTCCTCGGGCGGTATAAGTAGGGGGAAACAATATATTCGATTCCGCATCCAGAAACACACCCTCTCGAAACCTGGACAGCAAGCTACACTGCGATGCAGAGCGCCTCTCTTGCAGAGTCTGCCACTTGAGTTTGCTAAACATCTCTGTAACGCTATCACGCTTACCAAATAACCCTGTGACGAAATGCGCCGCCCTTCTTTGGATCTTCTCTATCTCCTCTGTCAACCTGACCTGGTATGGATCCCACACTGATGAGCAATACTCAAGTATAGGTCGAACGAGTGTTTTGTAAGCCACCTCCTTTGTTGAGGGACTACATTTTCTAAGGAATCTCCCAATGAATCTCAACCTGGCACCTGCCTTACCAACAGTTAATTTTATTTGATCATTCCACTTCAAACTTCTTGTCAGTGTTTTCCAAATGTTCCTCTTCTCACTTATTCTGTGGAGAACCTCTTCAATCATTTCTTATCGGTCCATCTAATTTTTGACATCCTTCTGTAACAGCTCGCCAGCGACCGTGGAACATGGTATCATCGGTTCCCGTTAGATCACTGAAGTTACACGCCGTCGGGCTTGGCTAGCCTTGGATGGGTCACCGTCTGGTCTGTCGAGCGCTGTTGGCAAGCGGGATGCACTCAGCCCTTGTGAAGCCAATTGAGGAGCTTCTTGATTGAGAAATAGCGGCTCCAGTCACGAAAATTGACAACTGCCGAGTGAGCGGTGTCGTGACCACATGGCGCTACATATTCACATCCAATGAAGCCTATAGGCTAAGGATGACACGGCGGTCGTGCAGTATAGTTAGGGTCTTTCGAGGCCTGTTCCGACAGAGATTTTTCCTTTTTTGTTCAGCTCATTTCAGCCACTTCGATCCCCTTCTTTTACAAGCTCCCTGGAGTCCGTCATTCACACACACACACACACACACACACACACACACACACACATATATATATATATATATATATATATATATATATATATATATATATATATATCTCCCGGGGCGGTTGATAGATCCTCAACCGGGCACCTCCCCAAGAGTGGATAGGGGAATGCCTCCTAGATGTAGGTGGCACCTAAGAAATGAAATACTCGGGGCGTCAGTTCCCACAATGGGCGGCTACAAAAGGCGTCTGTTTCACTTGTTAGTGGCGCCCTCAACCAACCTCCGTATCTGTAAAATCAGGTTGTACTCGGCAACACGCCACAAATCCAACCACTAAACATCATGATGGAACAACGAGGAAAATCTCACTACCCTGGGCCCCAGTCAATAGACTGGAACAGTCGTGGGTATTGGATTCCGGGAGCTCATGGACATTATGAGAAGTGTCGGAGCTTCTCAAATTCCGTCTAGACAAAACAGAAATACTACATAGAAACACTCAACGTGAACACACCCCTCGAGACAGGCAAGATGAAACAGCTCACAGATACTTTAGACAAATTCAAGATCAAAATTTGCGCAATAAAAGAAACAAGATACCTAGATGAAGACCATTTCAACACAGAGAACCACAAAACATACAAAGGGAAACCATCGGTACAGAGGAAGAACCTCGGGCTCTGTGGCACAGGATTCTCAGTACACAGGACGATTACAGACGCAGTAACGGACTTCACATCGCCTAACGAATGAATCAGCACACTGACAATTAAGTCGGCAAACAGGGCATACAAGATCATAAACGCACACGCACCAACAAATGACCACAACAGGAAGGAACCAGTCGCCATTGAGGACTTTTGGACAGCAATGGAGGAGACAATCAACAAAATACCTACACACCGAACTGAAAATATTCTAGCCGGCCAGAGTGGCCGAGTGGTTCTAGGCGCTAAAGTCTGGAACCGCGAGATCGCTACGATCGCAGGTTGGAATCCTGCCTCGGGCATGAATGTGTGTGATGTCATTAGGTTAGTTAGGTTTAAGTAGTTCTAAGTTCTAGGGCACTGATGACCTCAACAGTTAAGTCTCATAGTGCTCAGAGCCATTTGAACCATTTTTGAAAATATTCTAGGAAACTTCAGCGCAAAAGTAGGAAAAGAACAAATATACAGACACATTACAGGAAGATAAATACCACACCGTGACACATACCTAAACGGGAGACACCTGATAGAATTCTGCGAGACCCATGACGTCAAAGTCATGTCAAAGAACTTCAAGAAGCCAATACAAAAATTAACCACATGGAAATTCCCAAATAGCAGGAGAGAATTACAGATCGACCACGTCATTATACAAAGAGAAGCACAGAGGGAAATCCAGAACATCAACACACGAAAGGGCTTCTTTGACTCAGATTACCACATACTACCGATAAAGAAACGCCTAATCCCTAACAGGAAACAACAGAAAACTAAGATCATTAGACCAGATCCAGAATATCTAACAGTCAACCAAGAGAAAATACTGGAGGAAATTAGAATAGGAACAACGCAAAACTAGGAACAGCTATCAGGAAAGCTTCAGGAAGCCATGAAATTAGCAGTAGCGCCGAGAACCAGGAAACACCGCTGGTGGAACCACACTTGTGACCTAGCAATCGAAAGACGAATCAACACATGGAAAAAGTTCAATAGCAACAAGACACCAGAAAACTGGCAAGAATTTCTCACAACACAGAAACAGACAAGCAAAATTATCCGTAAAGAAATCGAAACCACGACAAACAGAAAGTAGAAGAGATAGAAGCAGACTTCACAAGGAACAACACGAGAACTTTCTACAGAACGTTCAGAGAAAACATGATGAAATACCAAGCACCGAACCTCTGCTTTAGGAGACCGGATGACACACTAGACCAATACCAAGAACTACTGTAACCTCCTAGTGAAGTACTTCGAGAAACTCCTGAACGCAGAATCACTGACAGACAAACTGAACACAGTGGACCCCGCACCAAACCCAGTTAGCGAACGGACATTGATAGAAGAAGTAAGAGAAATCAAGAACAATAGAGCACGGGGAGAGGATGGGGTCATCACGAAATTCTGGAAGCTACAAGATCTGGATCTCACAGAACACACACACAACATCATGAAACGGATATGGGAAACAGAAGAGATACCGAAAGACTGGCGCACAGCACTGATACAGATTGAAGTCCCCACTGATGGAGTCGTCCGTAATGCAACATCAAATACTATCTTGACTTCGTAAAAATTACATTTACAGTAGTTTAGCTGTCGATAAGAGCTGCAAGTTATTAAAAATATTAACGATTGCTGTGGTTTCGGTGCTTATAATTCATGTTTGTGCAAAATACATGGGGTTCTGCGTTATGCTTTCTTGTCACGGTTCATTCTTTGGTTCGCGCTCTAGGAAGGAAGTACTTTAAACCCACTGTTATAAGCTATTCTTCGTGCAGTTTCAACACATTTTTTTAAATTGTTGCGGAGCGTCTTAGTTGCTAAAATTTTGATAGAGCATTTTTTTCTGTGTGTTTTCCGTGCAAACAATTTCAATACATGTTTCGACATGTCTTATTGGACCATTTCCTTCTTAGTTGATCATCATATCAGACGCATCCATTACTATTATCCACAGAGACACTTTCAAGGGCAAACAGTCGACATTTTAAGTAGTTATCGTTACTCCAGACATTCTAAAAAATATATATACATATGTATCTTCGTTTGTTATCGTTACTCCAGACATTCTAAAAAATATATATACATATATATCCTCGTTTGTTATTTTGTGAGAGTGGGTGACAATGTGTGAGTGCGTTACTTTGTCCATACCAAACCGAAGTAGAAGGAAAGCTAGCCCCAAGTTGATTCTATAGGTATTTTCACTTGGCACTGGGGCATCCTGTACCAAGCTGAACCTGACAAAAGGGCCGTGGTGCTTTGAGATAATACTTGTTAGGAGTGTTCTGTTCGTGACCTCGCTGTGTGCTGATGTATCAGTTATTATTTCCGACAGTACGTTGGACTCCTTCTGTTTGTGCATTATAGGCAGTGAGGTATATTACTGCATTTGGTTACAAGTCAACGACTTTCTAACGCCGGCCGGTGTGCCCGTGAGCTTCTAGGCGCTTCAGTCTCGAACCGCGTGACCACTACGGTCGCAGGTTCTAATCCTGCCTCGGGCATGGATGTGTGTGATGTCCTTACGTTGGGTAGGTTTAAGGGGACTGATGACCACAGATGTTAAGTCCCACAGTGCTCAGAGTCATTTGAATCATTTGACTTTCTAACATATTAAGTTTCATAGGAAAATTAGTCCAGTTCAGTCTAGTAGTGGCCATGGGTAGGTTTAAGAATTAGTTATCATGACCCGTTTTAGGACCTCGCAGCCAACATTAACACACGACTTTTTTTTTTTTTTTTAGTAAATCACCGCAGTCATTTGAATCTAGAACATGTCACTGATCTACTACTAAGCAACAGGTACTGCGAATTTTCTGCTCTTGCAAACAAGTGGAAAGTGTGAATAGCTACAACTGTAAATATAGAATGTCCGTATGTTTTATTTATAAAGACAGTCGTCTGCTAGTTTTCATCGATAATGTTCATTTAATGCCTACGTAGTTTCCTATTCTGACAAATGTAAATGAGACTTACTTTCTTCTGTAATAGTGCTTAAATATAAAATATTATTTCCGCCTGCTGTACAAAAACTAAAACAACGGCTTTCTTGGAAATGTGATATTTGTGTCAAATAAAAAGAGGAGAGAAAGATAGAAAGGAAGAGAGATCGAAAGCGAAGGCGGGGATATAAGTAGAGGAATGGTGGGTTGGATGGAGAGATGCGTCGGATTCGTGCAGTTCTACGAAGCGAGACGAGGCGTTAGCGGAGACCGGTCACGCTCGGTTATTCGTATCTCCAGAGCCTGCTCAAGAGGCGTGGCGCGAACACGCCACCGAGCAGGGTCACGTGGAGTTTGTCACAAGAAACCCGATCCCCCTTCACCAGGAGAGTCGTAACCGTCGCTCAAAGAGCGTGCCAGCACTATTTACCCCATCGTCCACGAGACTCAGAGGGACATAGACACGGGTTCCCAAGTAGATGCCGTGTTTCTTGATTTCCGCAAGACGTTCGATACAGTTCCCCACAGTTGTCTAATGAACAAAGTAAGAGCATATGGACAATCAGACCAATTGTGTGATTGGATTGAAGAGTTCCTAGATAACAGAACGCAGCATGTCATTCTCAATGGAGAGAAGTCTTCCGAAGTAAGAGTGATTTCAGGTGTGCCGCAGGGGAGTGTCGTAGAACCGTTGCTATTCGCAATATATATATATATAAATGACCTTGTGGATAACATCGAAAGTTCACTGAGGCTTTTTGCGGATGATGCTGTGGTATATCGAGAGGTTGTAACAATGGAAAATTGTACTGAAATGCAGGAGGATTTGCAACGAATTGACGCATGTTGCAGGGAATGGCAATTGAATCTCAATGTAGACAAGTGCAATGTGCTGAGAATGCATAGAAAGAAAGATCATTTATCATTTAGATACAATATAGCAGGTCAGCAACCGGAAGCAGTTAATTCCATAAATTATCTGGGAGTAGGCATTAGGAGTGATTTAAATGGAATGATCATATAAAGTTGATCGTCGGTAAAGCAGATGCCAGACTGAGATTCATTGGAAGAGTCCTAAGGACATGCAATCTGAAAACAAAGGAAATAGGTTACAGTACACTTGTTCGCCCACTGCTTGAATATTGCTCACCAGTGTGGGATCCGTACCAGATAGGGTTGATAGAGGAGATAGAGAAGATCCAACGGAGAGCAGCGCGCTTCGTTACAGGATCATTTAGCAATCGAGAAAGTGTTACAGAGATGATAGATAAACTCCAGTGCAAGACTTTGCAGGAGAGACGCTCAGTAGCTCGGTATGGGCTTTTGTTGAAGTTTCGGGAACATACCTTCACCGAGGAGTCAAGCAGTATATTGCTCCCTCCTACGTATATCTCGCGAAGAGACCATGAGGATAAAATCAGAGAGATTAGAGCCTGCACAGAGGCATACCGACAATCTTTGTTTCCACGAACAATACGAGACTGGAATAGAAGGGAGAACCGATAGAGGTACTCAAAGTACCCGCCGCCACACACCGCCAGGTGGCTTGCGGAGTATGGATGTAGATGTAGATACAGCGCTCCAAAGTGATCAGTACACTCTTTTACGTGAGTGAACATTATTTAGTTCGTTTGGGCTACTAGTAACTACCCCTTGAATGTGACATATGCAGTGCTAAACTAGTGACTTATACACTGAAGCGCTGAAGAAACTGATATTGGCATGGGTATTCAAGTACAGAGGTATGTAGACATGCAGAATATGGTGCTGCGGTCGGTAACGCCTATATCAGACAACGAGTTTGTGGCGCAGTTGTTAGATCCGTTAGTGCTGCTACAATGACAGGTTATCAAGATTTAAGTGAAAGTTAACGTGATGTTATATCGCTCCAAAGTGATGGGACAGAGTATTTCCGAGGTAGCGATGAAGTGGATATTTTCCCGTGCGATCATTTCACGAGTTTACCGTGAATATCAGGAATCGGGTAAAACATCAAATCTCCGACTTCGCTGCGTCCGGAAAAGATTCTACAAGAACGGGGCCAACGACGACTGAAGAGAAGCGGTCAGTGTGACAGAAGCGCAACCCTTCCGCAAATTGCTGCAGATTTCAGTACCGGCCCATCAAGAAGTGTCAGCGTGGGAACCATTCAACGAAACATCACTGATACGAGCTTTCGGAGCCGAAGATCCACTCGTGTACCCTTGATGATTGCATGACACAAAGCTTTACGTCTTGCTTGGGCCTGTCAGCACCGACACTGGACGATTGACGACTGGAAACACGTTGCCTGGTCGGACGAGTCTCGTTTCAAATTGATGCACGTGTGTATGGAGACAACCTTATGAATCCATGGACCCTGGATGTCAGCAGGGAACTCTTCAAGCTCGTGGCAGCTTTGTAATGGTGTGAGGCGTGTGCATTTGGTGTGATGATACGTCTAGATACGACTCTGACAGGTGACACTGCGTAAGCATCCTGTCTTATCACCTGCATCCATTCATGTTCATTGTGCATTCCTGCTGCTTTTCTATCCCTTGGTCACTTATTTCGATGTTTTGAGAGATCGCAGGGCACTCTCACTTCTGATTCTATGTTATACCACTTTGTGTTCATAGGGAATATGATCTTTACTGCGATTTGACTTCATACATTATGACGAAATGGTGGGCAGTAGTTAATGGTCTTGTCTGCGTGCTCTAGGGAAGGAAATATGGTAAGCTTTACCTGCGTTCAAAGGAACAGGGTGCTGACTTAAACGACTGAGGTGGGCCGACAGAGCGAGTTTTCCCTGGGGTCGCATTGTGCAAAACACATTAACCAGGCGCTGGACGGGAGACAGACGTCCACATATACCGCCTAGTGCCGAAAAGTCGCCAGCAGCGCATTGTAGGCTGGGAATAAAGCAGAGGATGCGCACTTGTTAGGGAGCAAGCCATCAAAAGAAATGTAAACGTTCTGATAATGTCCATGGGACAGGGAAACTGGCGTCCAGACGTCCAGACAATGTTTCAAAAGATGTTTGTGAAAGCCTGAAGCTTTTTACAAGTTTATGGCCATTCTTTGGAAACTTTGAAATGGACACAACAGGGGAGATAACAAGTTGTTTATGGACGGCTGTGCTTCCGCCCTGTATTTTGTTAACAAAAGACACGGCAAATGCGTGAGAAAGAGGTGCGAAGCTGAATCTCTTTTCTGTTTCCTGTCAATTAACTTTAAAGTCTCCAATTGGTCAAATCACTTGGCAGTACAAACACCATTTGACGAGCTTAGAATGCCGGGTTCCAGCTCATGATTGGCTTGTGCGAAAGTGGGTGAAGTCAAAAAAGAGAAATGTGCTTTTGGAACCGAGCTGAGGAGGATGTGGTGAGAAAGGAAGAAGCATCTCTCTTGTGCAAGTCACCTGTTCTAGCGCTTCGTTAGTGAAGAACTGCAGGTCTCTACCTAAACGGTGAGACTTGTTCCCTTTGCTAGTGTGCAACTTAGAGCCTGTGCTAGTCAACTTCCGAACCATCAGAGGTACTGCTTATATCATCACGGTCACATCGAGTGACACGTGCATGTACTTATTTGCCTTGAGTTGGCCGTCTAAACATTTTCCTTTTTCCGACATGCACAGTCGTGGCACAGAGTCAAATTGGTTTGGCAGACCAGGAAGCAGGTCCACCTGCGCACTGGAATCCATCAGGGTTTCAGAGGCTCATAGTGAAGTACCTGCATTCTGAATTAACCGAACGCGGGACCGCGTACTTGCATTTTTCGGTAACGCGCATTTTATAACAGAGTGCCACCGTCCATGACTTCAGTCGCCGAACGCATCGTGGTGTGCCACCTTGGCCAGCAGGAGGGTAAAGTATTTGCTGCTGCGGTGTAGGGCTATAAATATATTTCTCAGCACCCTGTTCTTTCGAACCATATTTTTCTTTTTTTTGTGTGGTAGAATATAGATGCTTCTTGGAGGCGTAGTTTGGTGCCATAACCTGGATTCACGCGTATGAAGTCAGATAGAGCGATTAGTGTTCTGGTTAGTGTCGTGTGTCGATCCCCAGCAGATAACTTTGTCCACCATAGTTTCCATGTTAATATGAGTTTGTTAAATATAAATGTTTGTGTGATGTTTCTTTAATAATTTTGCCCTCTTGTCGTGTTTAAGACGAATAAATTAAGTGTAATTAGACTACAACTTCTCCCTGAGGTCTAATTAACAGCTCCTTCCCATTTTATTATTGCAGTCTAGGTCTGACACATAAGGAATAGCTTTTCACTTGTTGTCCATTGTGTGGATCTTTTACTCCATTAACGATAATCTCTCTTTCATTTGGCGAACCGCTGCCAGGATCTCGGTCCTTGGCACTTCTGTGATGCTGTCATTTTGCGTACTTGCCGTTCAGGTGCACATTATTAAGAAAAAATGGTTCATTAGTATGCTGTAGATATTTAATGCTCTGATGTGTTGTTTATGTTTTTACTTTTTTTATCTATAATGAATTTGTATCAGCGACTTCTGTGTCATTTGTCGACCGATTTCCCGTCGTTGCTAACGGCGTTGTCGTATTACTTTAGTGATGATTACTATTGTATTTGGTTGTTTTTTATTCTGAATCTCATGTACTACTGTCATTGTATCATAGTGCGCATAGCTTCTGAGTTAGATAATAGGTTGTCCACGTGTTGCACGGATAAGTAAAGTTGTTGTTGACAGAAAATTTGAATGATAACGAGGAGCAGGGCTAGACAAGTAGACTGGGAGCGGGAAAATAAAACATTCGTCATGGCGGAAGATCGCAACGAAACGGTTGATGCACAGTTTGAATGTAGGGAGACGTTGCTGTTGAACGGAATTAGCAACAACGAGGTCGCAAAATAAGGAAATCAGGGAGACGAAAGCGATATGTCTTTTCTTGAGGGGACAGACAATGTCAGATCGCGTGTGGTAGAAGATGTGAGTGTACCACAACATATCGAGGCAGATGTGCTTGTTAGAATTCCGGACAGGGAAGACAGGGCGGTATCAGAACGCAATGACTCGGGCACAACACCGCGGAATTCATGCATGAGTTCGAATGACACGATACGGTGGGAAACGGACTTCAATCTAGCGGCATTTTTAATGGCAGTGGAGAAGAAACTTGATACACTAATGGGAATGGGGACTGGACTAAGAGGAATGGAGGAGAAAATTAACGAGACGAGGACGGACATAAAAAATATCGGTACTCAGGTAAATTAGATGCGATAGGAACACAAATCATGGGCAACTGAACTCCAGGAAGACCTACACAAAGTAAACACCAAGGCAATGAAAGGTTTAAAGATTGCACATGATGCTAAGAAGACGGCAGAGAGTGCCTAGACAGTTGCAAGTTTCGCAAGACGAGTATCAGCTGAAGCATCGAAAGCGAATAAACACATACGGTTGTAAGGACGAGAGGCGGTGATCAATTTGAACAAGAAGGTCGAAAGCATAGAAAAGCGACAAAATGACGCGGATCAGCGCATCAACACAAAAATACGTGAAGCCACGGATTTTCATGCGACAGCGGCCATGGACAAATTAGAACCTGAGGTGCGGAAATTAGGGACAGGTTCGGAGGTAACGACTGCAACTCCAGTGAGCGAGGCTGCAGAGCTCCGTACTCTCCTTTCGTTCACTTGCATGGGTCAGTTGCGGAGAAAATGCGCGGAACATCAGCAACGTGTAGAAGTTACCAGGAGTTCAAAGGCAGCTTCCTAAATATCTACTGGTCCAAGGAAACGCAAGAGCGCATAAAAAAGAGCGCATAAAATACGAGATGACTGTTGGGAAAGATTTCGAGAGTTCAGGCTACAAAAGCCCTGTCAAGTTCCTTGATGCAATGATTGACAAGAACCAATATCTTGACGTACCATGCTCTACCGGTGAAATCATTCTTCACTGTTACACCAAACTTCCGTCAGCATATCAACACGTACTAGCTGGCAGGTGTAATGTCGAGCTCAGTACTTTCCGTAACACACTTTACGAATTAGAGTATGCATTCCGAGCAGAGAACATCAGAGAACACAGAGGAAAGTCTGACAGATGCGTCGCAGGTCATATGTCGCGCCCATAATATAACCATTACAATAATAGGAACGGAAATGCGTGGAATGGAGCGCCCTACGGAAACCATTCACGGTCGGGAAATTTCGAAGTTGAACAACGAAGAGACTGGAATGGGAACCGTAATAACTATGTACTGCGCAACAGAGGCTGGAATGGAAGGAGGAATGAACGCTACGGACCACAAAGCAATGGATGGCGAAGCCATGGCTCCAGTTTCAATGACAACATAAGATGGCCGCAATTGAACCACGGAGGAAACAGAAACGGAGCTCAGATAGAGGAAATTGAGATTCGGGGGTCGAACCCAGGTAGAAGAACGCGAGGATATGCTAACCAACGCCACTGACCTTCTGAACAAGCCACAGACAGTTTAATGGTCGGTACCAGACGAACATAAACATAGTAGCATAAGTTTGTTTAGTTATGATAATTTTAAAGATAACAATCATTTCTTTAGATCTTTTTATGATTCACCATGGTAATTACCATAGAAACTTCTCCCATTACCGCTAGGTGTAAGAGTTGACATTGTTAAAATTTCACTGTACAAGTATTTCTTCGTAACATGTAGCAGGTATACAGATGTACAGTTGGTCAATCCAGAGCTGTATCAATTACAGTTATCGACAGTAGAGGTGTGCCGACTTCACGATGGAAACTTCGTTGTTTATTTGTGTCGTATTTCGCATGAGTAGTATGTTATCTTAGCAGTTTTGCAGTTTGCACGGAACGACAGAATCAGATGTCACAACAACAATAGAATTTTATATGTTCGAGTACAGAAAAAAAGCACGAGTATTGGGGACGGAGTTCTCGGAACATCTTAGAGATCAGCTACAAGCATATTTCTTCTGTTCATTGTGTATGCATCACAGTACACGCCCTTGAACGATCCGGCATACAATTCATAGTATTGTGTGTGAGATGGGCGCCGTTGAGATTAGTTTGTGAGATTCTTGGAGGTATTTTGGAGGATGGTCGTGTAACGTCCACGCTAAATGCATGTAGACTTTCTTGTGTGTTTCGCTGTGGTTTGTGACTAGTGCCCAGCGCAATGTCTCTTCGCTGTGGGCTGTTTATTGTTATCGCCAGTGGCACGATGTACTTGTGTGTTTTTGTCTGCGGATGCCGCCTTTGGTGTGATGTTTCTCGCGAAATGGGCATTTTATTCGAGTGTGGTTACACAGATGAGCTATCGCGTCTAATGCGGTTGTGGTTCTCTGTGATTTTTGTCGCTTGTGGCTTTCACATGTGGTTTCTGCACTATTGTGCGATGATATACGTGTGGGATATCGCGAGTAAGTTCGCGAGCGCCTGAGTGGTTGATCTTGGGCGATAGTTTGTATTATGTGGTGTGAGTACGGAATGTGCAAGTCACATTGGTATGTTTAGGCAGAATGAGCCAGGCACAGATCAACTTGTGAGAAAGAGAAGAACAGAAGATGTGTAGCTTGGTAGTCAATTGTCGTTAATATCTTGTGCTTTATGTTTGTTGCTGGAGCGGAAAATGTACACCAACTTGAGAAAAATTTGTGTCAGTTTCAGCAAAAGGAAAAAAAAGGAAAAGAAAATTTCGCAGCAATTGTTTTAGGAAAGAACAGCGAGCAGATTGGTACTTACTTACTGTCCGTGTCCGGAACTGGACTTCAGACTTCCAAAAATCGGCAGCGAATATGGCCTTGTCATTTGCCTCCCATAAGTCATTCATTGTGCAGGTGCAGGTGTTGAGGATCCTGGACAGAACCACACAGACAGAGAGTATTCTCATTCTCTTTTAGGAAACCCCATTGCTGCAGGTTTGTCTTACACTTTGGCACTTCTACCCTCATACGGATTATGGTTCTCCAGACTGCGTATGGTAGGTCTCCACCAGGCGCCAGTTCTTCTTTAACATCTTTATGGGGGTTTCTCAGGTCGATTTCGCACCTTTTCAGACGATTCTCTGCAGCCGACCCCTCCAGGGTTCGGGTACGTGACAGGAAACTCTTCCTCGAACAAAGCCGTCGGTCAGCAGGCTGGTGTCCATATAAAGGGTGACGCATGTCCTTTTCTTGCTTAGTTTTTTCGGCGTCGGCAGCGATGTCACGTCGTATGTTGGGTGGTGCGATCACCATGATTAAGTACATCTTGTGCACTGGGGTTGGCCTCAAGCATCCGGTAACAATCGGTGCCATTTTATTCACCGCAACATCAACTTTTCTCGCGTGTGTTGATGCAGACCATACTGGAGCGGCGTATTCCGCGGCTGACACACTGAGCGCAAGGGCTGAAGTTCTCAGGACTTTTGGGTTTGCACCCCAGGATCCGCTGGTTAGTTTCCTGATGATGTTGTTTCTAGTTGAGACTTTTTCCCTTGTGGCATTACAATGATGTATATAGGTCAGTGTGCGATCCAACGTGACACCAAGATATTTTACAATGCTCGAGACGTTCACCTCTCCATATTACATTTAATTCACGATTTGCCTCCCTGTTCTTTAAATGGAATGCACAGACCTGCGCCTTGGAAGGGTTCAGCCTTAGGTGGTTTTCCTCATAATACTGGGAGAGAGCTTCCAAGGTACTGGATAATTTCTCCTCTACATCCATAAAATTGTTACCTTGGGCTGCAACTGCAGTGTCATCGGCGTACATAAATTGGCACGTGATATTTGGCACTGGTTGGTCATTTGTATGTATATTGTTCAGAGCTGGGGCGAGGACGCTTCCCTGAGGTATGCCATTCCTCTGATTTCTCCACCTGCTCTTCTTACCCTGGAGACAGACGAAAACTCTCCTATTATGCAGGAAAGCACCTATCAGTGATGTTAAATGGTAATCTCTTATCCCATTATATACTTTCCTAAGGAGCCTCTGATGGTTTACAGTGTCATATGCAGCTGAAAGTTCTATAAATGCCACTCCCTTGATTTCTTTCCTCTCAAACCCATTCTCGATATGTTGGGTCAGGTTCAGGACTTGACCGCAGCACGATCTGCCTGCTCGGAAACCTGCCTGCTGTGGGACGATCTGTTGTCCTAAGACGCTTTCTATGCGACATAACGTCAGGCGTTCCATGATCTTAAAACAGTGACATAAAAGAGACACAGGTCGGAAGTTTTTTGGATCATCAGAGTCCTTTCCTAGTTTCAGAAGTGCAGCCACTCGGGCTTTGCTCCACATCTTTGGAATATGGAGCCTTTCTACACATGCGTTTATCAAATCTAGCACCCACTGTAGGGTATTACTGCCAAAGTTTTTAATTTGCTCGACTCTAAGTTCATCGATACCAGGAGCTCTGTTAATCTTCAAGCTGGAAATGGCTGCAGTAAGTTCTGACATTGTAACTGGTGCCTTGAGGTGATAATTTTCCTCTGCTGGAACACGTGCTAATGGTTCCTGGTACTTTCTGCCGTGGGTTTTGCCATTCATAAGGAGTGTAGTGGCGACTTGGTCTGCCGTGACGTTGGTAAATTTATCGTTTGACTTTGTGGCGTCAGCGTTAAGGTTCTTTAACAGTTTCCAAGCCCGCCTACTGTTCACTCCCATGACCAGGTTCTCCATGAGGTCACACCATTTGGCTTTGCGGTTCTCAGCTATGACTGACATGAGTTCATCGCCTGCTAGAAGTGTCTTATCATCAAATGGGTCGTTATCGAAGAGCTTCTGGTATCTTTCCAGTAGTGGCTTTGCGTCCTCAGACAGTCCCATAATATCCTCGCGGTATTGTTTTCCTAGACATCTCCTGAACGAGTTTGGCAAAAGAGTCGTACATCTCAGGTTGTAGGGGGATTTTTGTTATTTCTACATCAATGAGCTCTCTAAATTTCTTCCAATTGGCCTTTTTTTAAAATGAACCTTCTTTTGAAAGGAACTTGTTCAGGCTTAACAACTGCATTGACCGTGCAAATTATGGGCCGATGCTGCGTATGGGGAATTGGCTCCCCAATCAGTTTTCCACATTGGCCAGCGAGTTTCTTGCTAACAAAGATGTTATTGGGATTGTACCCTTTCTTCCATCTGCCACTATTAAAGGAGCTTGGCAGTTTCGGGTCATGTATGAGCAATAGATCGTGTACTTCAGCCCAGGTCTCTAGTTCCACTCCGCTGCTGTTAGTTTCTTTATAGCCCCATGTAGTGCTCTGACAGTTGAAATCACCCAATACAAAATTAAAGTCTTGGTAACTGAAATTGCCAGGCTCAGTGAAGACAAAATCTGATTCTGGGAGTTTGTACACAGAGGTAACATTATACTGCTGAGTTCGAACGGATAATATCTCGATGTCTTGCCTGTCAGTCAGTGATGCCGAAGTGACTCTAATTCCTGGCCTGACAAAGATGGCACTACCGTACCGTTCATGTGGTCTCTCCAAGATCATCTACATTCCATCTATTTTGGGTGTGGGTCTTGTACTGCCACGATGAGTTTCTTGAATCAGGAGGAAGTCACATTGATATTCTTTACACAAGTCATATACTAAAACTTCTTTGTCTCTCGATATTCCTTCAATGTTTATCGACATCATCACAAGTGGCCTTAGAAAAGACCTTTTAGGAGGGTGTTATTGGTCTTCATTTTCTCAGAAGTCTGTTCTGGTTGTTGAAGGATTAGCCGCTGATAGATCAACGTTGCCTGGGGTGCCCCCGATTGCGGTTCTGGTTTGTATCTTGCTGTTTCTTCGGGGAGGCTCCTTCATTGCACCCCAGTAGATTGGTGACATCGGTTCTCATCCACATTCATGCCATACACCAGCGTTAGTGCCATCTTAACGTCTACAAGAACAGGAGTATATTAATTTATATATCTTTGGCGGTAATTGGGTTGCATGAATAAGTAGTAGACTTAGATAGTAGAATGAGAATGATTGAAGTGAATGTGAAGTCTAAGCCAGCTTAGTATTTTTTATGCATGAAAGGTTATGGGCAATTAACACTACACTACCATACAGTACAACACCTCATCACTACTTAAGATTATAAAGAAATTTAATCATTTAAAATTATCACTGTAATAATATCAAATTATTTATGTAATAGATTAGGATTATATATTAGGCATTGTCAACGGTTTTTTTCTTTTATTCTTGGAGTAATCTTGGAATAATTCATTGTATTTATGTTGTAAACACATTTGTAAAAACACAGCTCTGAATCTCCTTGGAAGGATTGTGCATGCTATTTTCGGCTGAGTTGATGGGGACGTGTTAGGCGTTTTGGAGAGGTTACTGACCTACAGAGCGGTGGCATCGGTTGAAGTGGCTGGGCGGAAGGGCTGCCACACATGCTGGACGGTCAAGGCCACACAGCAGTCTTGCAAGGATGGCAGACACTGCAGGCGGTGGCCGACTTAGCAACCGGTGGGCAGCTGGTAGACATGATGTCATCGGCTACTTGAATAAGGGTCCAAAGCGGGCGAGCCCCTTCGAGCCTCCAGCTGTCAACAAGGGCCTGGCGCGGGCGACAATGGAGCACTTTCACTGCCAGTGCCACTTTTTGTCCCAAGGGACCCTTCCAATGTATGGAAGCCCAAGACCAGAGCCAGCAGGATGCACTTGAGGTCCACAGAATGGAGGTATTATGTGTCTGGAGACATGATTGACGGCAGGAGGTGACCCACCTCAAACCTGTGTCCAAATGCTGCACGGTTCTTCTCAAGAATGTCTTAAACAGCAACCACACATTGCCGAACACCACGTCATCCAAGACGGTCAGTAAACGAGACGCCAATGATTGCTGCCAGAGACAAGGTCCTGCCACATGGCGGGGCTGCCTGTACTGTACATGCCAAGAAAAAAAAAGCTGTAACCCACCTTGACAAACTCATCCCACATAGCTGCCACGTCCAACCTGTTGTCTGACATGTGTAGTGCGGTGTTTTCGTATGACAACTGTAAATTTATAAAAAATATTTTGGGGTCCCTAAACACCTTTGAGAAGGGAGCTGTAGGAAGCTTTGTTCTGATTGTTACTTTATGTCTGTTTCTTTATTTTTATTTTTATATGTGCCTTACTGTTTCCATCTTATACATTTACATGTTTTTCTATGTTTTATTCTCAAGTTTTATTTTTGTTAATGGACTCATGTATTATTTTGGCATTTGGTGTAAAGTGGCACAGATAACTCGCAAAATTTAACCTAGTAATAGTTTCTTTTTGGGTGGACGTGAGAGCATGTGTAATCGATGTCCTGTCAAGGAATGAAAGTAGCCATGTGTATAACTGAGGAGGGGTAGCAATTTTCCCAAGGAGCAGAGAATCCTCAAGACCACAATATTATATTCAAGTTAGGGAATAACCTTCTCTGACCCCAATTTCAGGATGAATGAGTAGATAAATCTCTGCATGGCCATGTAACCATTTAATAATTGTTATTTAAATCTGGGTCTTCAAGAATATGACCTGACGGTATACTCATTTATTTTTGTGGGCAAGTAGCAGATAGGGTATGGATGCCCCTGGTTGAATGTGGTTAAGACAGAGAATAACACTATGCTGGGATTTATGGTGTACAGAGATTGATTCATGTTCATTTCTTTGATGATGACTCTGCTATGTGTCTCACAATTTATTCTGTTCCATGTCACACTAACCTTTTAAAGTATGACACTCCCCATGAATAAATTTGAGAGGCATGGGGATGTTGTGAGGGATTGCAGGACATTCTCACTTCTGATTCTGTGTCACGCCACTTCCTTTTCGTAGGGAATATGATCTTTACTGCGATTTGACTTCATACATTATGATGAAATGATGGGCAGTAGTTAATGGTCTTGTTTGCTTGCTCTAGGGAAGGAAATATGGTAAGCTTTACGTGTGTTCAAAGGAACAGGGTGCCAACTTAAACGACTGAAGTGAAAGCACGGCATTGGTTGGCTGACAAAGCGCGTTTTTTTTTTTCCAGGGGAACGATGAGGAGACATTTCCAGATGGCTGCGTGCCGCGGTCGCATTGTGCAAAAACGCATTAACCTGGCGCCGGATAGGAGACAGATGTCCAGGTATACGGCCTAGCGCCGAAAAGTCGCCATTGTAGGCCGAGAATAAAGTAATGGCTGGGCCCTTGTTAGGGAGCAAGCTGGCAAAAGAAATGTAAACGCTCTGCAAATGTCCATGGGACATGGAAACTGGTGGCCAGACGTTCACACTCTGTTTCAAAAGATGTTTGTGAGAGCATGAAGCTTTCTACGAGTTTATGTCCATTCTTTGGAAACTTTGAAATGGACACAACAGGGGAGATAACAAGCTGTTTATGGAGGGCTGTGCTTCCATCCTGTATTTTGTTAGCAAAAGACATAGAAAATGCAAGGGAAAGAGGCCACAAAGCTGAATCTTTTTTCCGTTTTCTGCCAATTAACTTTCAAGTCTCTGATTGGTCAAATCGGATGGCAGTACAGAGACCATTATCCGAGCTTAGAATGCTGGAATCCAGCTCGTGGTTGGCTTGTGTGAAAGTGGGTGAAGTCAAAAAAGAGAATTTGCTTTTGGAACCGAGCTGAGAAGGAAGTGGTGAGAAAGGAAGAAGAATCTCTCTTGTACAAGTCTCTTGTACTGGCGCTTTGCTGGTAAAGAACTGCAGGTCTCTACCTAAACGGTGAGACTTGTGTCCTTAAAGCCTGTGCCAGTCACCTTCTGAATCATCAGAGCTATTGCTTATATCATCACGGTCACATCGAGTGACGGGTGCGTGTACTTATTTGTCTTGAGTCGGCC
The DNA here is from genome assembly GCF_021461385.2 of Schistocerca piceifrons. Taxonomy (NCBI): domain Eukaryota; kingdom Metazoa; phylum Arthropoda; class Insecta; order Orthoptera; family Acrididae; genus Schistocerca; species Schistocerca piceifrons. The sequence goes on along the minus strand of NC_060143.1, from coordinate 275,305,738 downwards.
GTCTAAACATATGACATTTTCCAACACGCACAGTCGTGGCACAGAGTCAAATTGGTTTTGCAGACCAGCAAGAGGGTCCACATGCACACTGGAATCCATTGAGGTTTCAGAGGTTCATAGGGAAGTACCTGCATTCTGAATTAACCGAACGCGGGACTCCGTACTTACGTTTGCGGGAACGCGCATTTAATAACAGATTGCCACCGTCCATGACTTTAGTCACCGAACGCATCGTGGAGTGCTGCCTTGACCAGCAGGAGGGTAAAGTATTCGCTGCTGCGATGTAGGGCTATAATTTATATTTCTCAGCACCATGTTCTTTCGAACCATATTTTTCTTTTTTTTATACGGTAGAATATAGATGGTTGGTGGCGGCATTGTTTGGTGCCATAACCTGGATTCACGTGTATGAAGTCAGATAGAGCGATTAGATAATTTTGCTGTCTTGTCATGTTTAAGATGTATAAATCAAGTATAATTAGACTACAACTTCTTCCTGAATTCCAATCAACATTTCCTTCCCATTTTATTATTGCCGTCTAGATCTGATACACAAGGAATAGCTTTTCACTTGGTGTCCACTGCGTGGATCTTTTACTTCATTAACGATAATCGTCTTTCAGTTTGTTATTCTATCGTTCTTGGGACGATTGAAATGAGTAAATACATTGTGATCTTCCTCTGTGCGACAGATTTGGAAAAAAGACGTACAGTATATCTGCCTTATCTGTCTCCTCCTTCGTTTCAATGCTATTATGGTCGCAGAGTGTCTGGATAAATGACTTCGATCCATAGAGACAGCTATTTATTTTCATTGCACAAAAGGAATGACAGTGAAGGGAAGAAGCGGAACAGCAATGACACAGCCTGTTATTTGTTGTTATGCGTCTGTGTAAAGTGTATTGTTATGTTGAGCAATGCCGTCTTGGCTGACCTTCATGTAATCTGGAGACCTCCACATGCCCTTGGTGCCTCTTGTTTACGATGGTGCATTAAAACTATTCGATATGATGTAGTGCGATAGCTCAACACAAAAAAATAGGCAGACAAGTGTACGCCACAATGTGTCAGCGAAGCCTTCTGCGCTTACAGATCCAGACTAATGGAATGGCATCAGGATGCAGCGTCGGAAAATGCTGCTCAGTATCTAAAGTACTTTTCTGCCGGTCCGTTACATGTGGCCCTGTCAGAAGAGCCACAAAACTCGGTTCCACGGTTGGGACAGACATCCATCTAGATGTTTTCAGTGAACAACATTGGACAGCAAACTCTTTGGTTTTACGTTACACCTGCATTTACATCTGTATTGGACAAACCACTGTAACGTGCATGGCAAAGAATACTCGACTATACTCGCGTCATTCGTGTGTCATGTGTGGGAACAATTACTCAGCTGCCCTGTGCATACCGTAATTAGACTAATCTTCTATTCGCAGTCGCTGCATCAGTAATCTGTGAGGCGTTGTAGTACGAGAGATGCTCAATAAGTAATACAACACATTTTTTCTCTCTGCCAGTTTCGGTTGAAAAAATGCGGAATTTGTTGTGAGACATTGTGCAATATTCCTGCTTCGGTCCCCTTAGTTTCATGAAGTTCCGATAGGTTGTGGTGCTGTACATAGCCTTAAAACGGCGTCTGCAACGGAGGCGTGTTCCAAGTGTTCGTGGAAAACCAGAGCACCGCAGAGATTCTTAGGCGCTTGCAGAATGTCCACGGAGACCTAGCAGTGAACAAAAGCATGGCGAGTCATTGGGTCGGGCATCTGTCATCACAGTAACAAGGTCGCGCAAAGCTTTCCGATCTCCCGGCCGAAACTAAAGAAACTACTTCAGCGTGTTCGTCACCACAAAAGTGCAGACGAACTTCTCCTCGGTCACAGCGGCCGACAAGAATGAGTTTCATGACATCTAAGAGCGCGAAATGTCAAAGATAATAAAGGTATTGTAAATGTTAGCTATCAAGTTGAATATCAGATCTGTTACGTATGTAGCATAGAGAGACAGTATACCATATGGTAGCTGTTCTCATTTAGTATGTATTCAGTTGTAATTTTGAACATAATATAAGAAGGTGAATTGAATCTCACTTCTTCATTATGTGGTGGAGTGAATGAGAACGATAAGTTAATTTTCAGCGCTTTTATCTGCAGCCCATAAGGAGGCGAAGTCTGAGCCAAGTTGGAGGAAGAAGGAACTCGGATTCAGGGCACAGACTAGCTGGACCCTGATTAATAATACTTAACGGCGACCAAATATTCAGTAAACAACATTCATTGTATATACAAGGGGGGTTCAGGTCGCAACTCATTTAAGTGTTTGATGCATAAGGTGAAGTGTAACTAACACCACGCAGTCCCAGCCTACCTGGAATACCACACGTGGCGACCTTGGCAGCTAAAAGACAGATAAAGTGTGATGAAAAAGATAAATCTCAAGAAAATTTCACGTTATTTTCCTATGTATGAATACTTATAAGAATCGTTGGTATGAAGTTATACTAATTCTGAAACTGTTCTCCATTTAGCCGAGTGAAATAGGTTGTAAGACGTCGTGGTCTCCTGACCTTCATTGCTTACATATTCCGCCATCAAGACGCTTTGTTTGAACCCAAACTCGATAAGATAAAGTCAGTGTTGTATGAATTCATGTAAACGATATGCAAATAAAAAGTAAGTGCACTGTGGTTGAAATACTCAAGGTTGGCGTACACACATACATTTCAGACACAACAGTCACAAGAGCTTTTAGTTCGAGAGAGGCAGACCGCACGCCGGGAGGCTGGTCCCTTCAGAGGACGAGTCAACCTTGACCGCCCGTGGAGCGGACAGCGTCTGCCAGAGTGAAAAGGAAGAATGACCCCGTGTTTGGCTTAAAAGCAAATTCCACTACATCGTGTGGGAGCGACCAGCCTACGAATTCTTTACAAACAGAGCATGCAGTTTCAGAGGTTTTCATAGGGAGACAGCAAACGACAAACGCCGATGCTACAGATTTCCAGATTGGTCGCCTTAAACGAAACTTCATTCTCCCGTTTTAGAAGAGCTATGCTGATTGGCAGACGATATTCCTGACGCCTTGAGCTGAAGGAGTAATGGAAGAGACTGAAAGATATACCCCTTCACGTCTGGCGTGGAGAGGGGCCGTTCTGTTGTCGCTCTTGGAGCAAGAACACGTAACGAGAGTGTGCGTGCTCGTACGTGTACTCAAAGAGCGAGGAACAAGTCTCTCTTCAGTACTTCACTGAGAGAGCACCTCTGTCGAGAGCGAATCAGAGTGCGACTCTATATTGAGTCCTTGCGATTAAGCGTTGTTCACTGTGTTGGCTGCCACACTTATTGTGCAATGTGAATGGACGGAGTTATAGTTAAACGCCTGCGCGCGAATTTTTGAGTGGCATCACGGTGTACTGGTTATCTGACCGGTGTACCACACGAATAGTTAGACTATGGGTGAATAGGAGTCCTTGACTTCATCAAGGCGTAGGGAGAGTTTGATTGGCGAAAGTCAATCCAGATATAACGAGAGTTATCTTATTTGTCAGCAGCGAGCGGCGCAGACAGCAGTCATCACAGCCCACGGTATTGTGCGCTACAGCTCTTGCAAGCCCCATAGTTCCTCCACAACACTACACTTCACTGCATTTCCCACATGACAGCCTCGACTGTACCTAGCAACATTCTAATGGATAATTATTCAAGTTGAGTAGGCGATGCTCTCAGCCATTCTGCCAAGTCAATAACAATCTGAAACTTTCTATAGAAATTTCATTAGCGAATCCTATCCTCAAGAGGTAACTTCACATTCCGAAAAGAACCCGGAAATAACTTGTTCAGTTCATAACTAAAAGTGCCATTGTGATTTCTCTGAATTTTTGCAAAATAAATAATAATTTTCGTTAGTTTCATGTTTTTCTTACACTAACTAGCACTACTCCAGTACCCAAGTATCCCACTAGTTACGTAAGAAATTTTGTGATTTTTTGTGTCATTTCCTTACAGCGGACGACTCCAGAAGATATTTATTGCTGAAAGTTTTAAGGCATTTTTCTTTAGAAAGTTAGGAGCGTCTGTCTGACTTCTGTAGTAGTGTGGGGGCGGAAATTGCATCTTGCAGGAGCCACAGGGTAAAGGGTACATCTCAGATTAATCCGTTGCGCAGAATCACAGAATAGCACCCACGCCGCTCACAAGGTACCATAGTTGAGTCGGTGTCAGTTGATCCCTGAAATTCGCAGTTGGTTGGGCACGGCAGATTGGCGCAGGTACCTACGTCTACATCAATATTCTGCAAACCACCTGAATGTGCATATTGTACCACTTGTTTGGGTTCCATCCCGTTCCATTCACGTACGGAGAGCAGGAATGGTGATTGTTTGAATCTATGCGTGCAGGAATTATTCTAATCTTGTCCTCACGATCCATATGTGAGCGATACATAGTGCTTGTAGTATATTCCTAGAGTTATTTAGAGCTGGTTCTTGAATCATTGTTAATAGACTTCCTCGGGGTAGTTTACATCCGTCTTCAAGAGTCTGCCAGTTCAGTTTCTCCAGCATCACTTTTAGCTTTCCCATCGGTCAAAAAAATCCTGTAAGCGTTTTGCTGCCCTTTTCTGCATAGTCTCAATGTCCCGTGTTCGTCTTGTTTGGTACGGGTACCACATACTTGGGTAGTATTCTAGAATTGGTCACACGAGAGATCTGTAAGCTATCTCCTTTGTGGACTGATTGCACTTCGCCAGTACTCTACCAATAAACCGAAGTCTACCTCCTTCTTTACCCACGATTGAGTCTATGTGATCATTCCATTTCATATCTTTACAAAGTGTTACACCCAGATATTTGGGTGAGCTGGCCGATTCTAACTGTGACTCACTGATATTATTGTCATAGGATACTAGGTTTGTTCGTTCTGTGAAATGCACAATTTTACATTTCTGAATATATAGAGCAAGTCGCCAATCTCTTCACCACGTTGACCATACTTCATTACGGGTAACTGCATCGTCCACAAAAAGTCTGAGGTACCTAAGTTACCTCTACATCTGACGAAGAGTCTCCATCCAGGATAGAATGCTTTGTGCTCCACCAAAAAGTCCTAAGTCCAGTCACAAATTTCACTTCATACTCCATATGATCGAACTTTTGACAGCAAGTGTAGGTGTGGGTCAAATGCTTTTGGGAAATCAGGAAACACCGCATCTGTCTGAATGCCTTGATCCAAAGCTTTCAGTACGTCGTGTGGTAAAAGTGCGAGTTGTGTTTCACGTGATCGTTGTTTTCGGAATCCATGCTGGTTGGCACTTAGGAGGTCATTCTGTTCAAGATACTCCATTATATTTGAGCTCGGAATATCTCAAACAATAACGTAAGGCGATTTTGTAAACGTCTCTATGGCAACACCTCATTGTTTTCACAGCTGTGCAGGAGGCTACTGTTTTCATCTGCAGCCGTTAGTCCTTTGCAGTTGAAAGGTAGCCAAAGTGCTGCGAGCTCCCAGGGACCTATTCATGCCGTCTCGGACTACAATGCTAATTAGTTTATACGTGAGGAAGAAGCTATGAGATTATCATTTACAGTAAAACCATTATGAAGTCAAGGTTTTGCAATTTCTTGTTCTTTTTCGTCAAATGAAAACTCATATAAATGTTAAACTTCATTGTCTGCATATGTATCAGAAAATTTGTCACTTTCAATGCTTCAGTGACAAATAACACCTACCTCACGAACTGTGATTCTTTTTTCTGTTGGCATTTTCTTCCATTTTCCGAGCAATCTGTTTGGACCAACCGTAATCACAAAGCTGAAACATGCGGCGTAACTATGCATCGACAGGCCTAGAGAACTACACTCATGCTCATAAATTAAGGATAATTGCAGAATGTGGTGCCACACAACATGGAACTAAAAAAAGCTGCCGCTAATAGCATAGGCACATAGGGAACACACACGACGCAGATCTGTAAGTCCACGGTATTGTGATAAGTTGAGAAAACCGTCCCGAAACACGTGTGCTACAAAACGCTACTGTTTCCTACGCATGTACCTCGACACCAATATGGGATATGATCACCATGCACACGTACACAGGCCGCACAACGGGTTGGCATACTCTGGATCAGGTGGTCGAGCAGCTGCTGGCGTATAGCCTCCCATTCTTGTACCAGTGCCTGTCGGAGCCCCTGAAGTGTCGTAGGGGTTTGAAGACGTACAGCGATACGTCGACCGAGAGCATCCCAGACGTGCTCGAAGGGATTTAGGTCTGGAGAACAGGCAGGCCACTCCATTCGCCTGATATCTTCTGTTTCAAGGTAATCCTCCACGATAGCAGCTCGGTGGGGCCGTGCGTTATCAACCATCAGGAGGAAGGTGAGACCCACTGCACCTTTGAAAAGGCGAACATACTGGTGCAAAATGACGTCCCGATACACCTGACCTTTTACAGCTCCTCTGTCAAAGACATGCAGGGGTGTACGTGCACCAATCATAATCCCACCTCACACCATCAAACCAAGACCTCCATACAGGTCCCTTTCGAGGACATTAATGGGTTGGTATCTGGTTCCTGGTTCACGCCACGTGAAAACCCGGTGAGAATCACTGTTCAGACTGTACCTGGACTCGACCGTGAACATAAGCTGGGGCCACTGTTCCAATGACCATGTACTGTGTTTTGACACCAGGCTTTACGGGCTCTCCTGTCACCGGGGTCAGTGGAATGCACCTTGCAGGTCTCCGGCCGAATAAACCATGTCTGTTCAGTCGTCTGTGTGTCTGGAGACAACTGTTCCAGTGGCTGCCGTAAGGTCCCGAGCAAGGCTACCTGCAGTACTCCGCGGCCGTCTGCCGGCATTGATGGTGAGATATCGGTCTTCTCATGGTGTTATACACAGTGGACGTCCCGTACTGTAGCGCCTGGACACGTTTCCTGTCTGCTGGAATCCTTTCCATAATCTTGAGATCACACTTTGTGGTACACGGAGGGCCCGTGCTACGATCTGCTGTGTTTGACCACCCTCCAGTCGCCCTAGTATTCTACCCCTCATAACGTCATCAATATGTGTTCTTTGAGCCATTTTTTAACACACAGTCGCCATTAGCACGTCTGGAAACGTCTGCACACTTACTCGCTGCACCGTACTGCCGGCCGGAGTGGCCGTGGGGTTCTAGGCGCTACAGTCTGGAGCCGAGCGACCGCTACGGTCGCAGGTTCGAATCCTGCCTCGGGCACGGATGTGTGTGATGTCCTTAGGTTAGTTAGGTTTAATTAGTTCGAAGTTCTAGGCGACTGATGACCTCAGAAGTTAATTCGCATAGTGCTCAGAGCCATTTTTTTGCACCGTACTCTGATATGCACGAACACACCTCTGGATATGTGGACTGCTGCCAGCGCCACTGTGAGACGACTACAGGTCAAATGCACCGCATGGTCATACCCCGAGGTGATTTAAACCCGCAAATCGCACACCGGTGTGTTGTTTCACCATGTATCAGCATTATCCTTAATTTATGAGCATGAGTGTATACAGGTAGAAGTACACCGAGGAAGGTGTTCAGCAAAGAGCGTAATGCCTCTAATTTCATTGTCTTCTAAAACAAAACAGCCACGCCTGCCGAAAACAACGAACAAATAAGTGAAACTGTTCAAATGAGCTGTCATTAATGATCCCTGTACTGAGTAACGACTTGGAATGGGCATTAGGATAAATTACAAGGAGTATTCGTTTCAAAAATTTATGTAACAAGTTTAGACTCAGAAAGAGATTGTATTGCTATTCCAGTCAATATAAAACTATATTCTCGTAGTTCATATCGCGTATCGACTTCATTTCACAACAACGATAAATCTATTAATCACTACGCACTAATTTTATTTTAAGAGCTGTGCAGGTGTAAGAAAAGTAGACATTTATGTAATATATTACGTAATATCCCTATCTCTCTCTCTCTCTCTCTCTCTCTCTCTCTTTCTCTCTCTCTCACCCACCCACCCACCCACATACACACACACACACACACACACACACACACACACACACACACACAAGCACACACAAATTGTCTCTCATACGAGACGTGAGGGGCATTTACTCTGGTGTTTCGGAATATACACTATGTAATCAAAAGTATCCGGACACCCCCAAAAATATACGTTTCCCATATTAGGTGCATTTTTATGCCACGTGCTGCCAGGTACTCCATATCAGCGACCCCAGTAGTTATTAGACGTCTTGAGAGAGCAGAATTGGGCGCTCTGAAGAACTCACGGACTTCGAACGTGGTCAGGTGATTGTGTGTCACTTGTGTCATACGTCTGTACGCGAGATTTCCACACTCCTAAACATCCCTAGGTCCACTGTTTCCGATGTGATAGTCAAGTGGAAACGTGGAGGGGCATTTACAGCACAAAAGCGTACAGACCGACCTCGTCTGTTCACTGAGACGTACGACAGTTGAAGAGGGTCGTAATGTCTAATAGGCAGACATCCATCGACACCATCACACAGGAATTCCATACTGCATCAGGATCCACTTCAAGTGCTATGACAGTTAGGCAGGACGTGAGATAACTTGGATTTCATGGTTGAGCGGCTGCTCATAAGCCACACATCATGCCGGTAAATGTCAAACGACGCCTCGGACGATTGAACAATGGAAAAAGGTACACAATGTGGCGATTCGATGGCAGAGTGTGGGTATGACGAATGCCCGGTGAACGTCATCTGCCAGCGTGTGTAGTGCCAACAGTAAAATTCGGAGGCGGTGGTGTTATGGTGTGGTCGTGTTTTTCATGGAGGGGGCTTGCACCCATTGTTGTTTTGCGGGCCACTATCACATCACAGGCCTACATTGACGTTTTAAGCACCATCTTGCTTCCCACTGTTGAAGAGCAATTCGGGGATGGCGATTGCTTCTTTCAACACGATCCAGCACCTGTTCATAATGCACCGCCTGTGGCGGAGTGGTTACACCACAATAACATCCCTGCAATCGACTGGCCTGCACAGAGTCCTGACCTGAATCCTATAGAACACCTTTGGGATGTTTTGGAACGCCGACTTCGTGCCAGGCCTTACCGACCGACATCGATACCTCTCCTTAGTGCAGCACTCCGTGAAGAATGGGCTGCCATTCCCCAAGAAACCTTGCAGCAAGTGATTGAACTTATGTCTGCGAGAGTGGAAGCTGTCATCAAGGCTAAGAGTGGGCCAACACCATACAGAATTCCCGCATTGCCGACGGAGGGCGCCACGAACTTGTAAGTCATTTTCAGTCAGGTGTCCGGATAATTTTGATTACATAGTGTATTTGCAATTTCATTTTTGCAGTGTGTAGGTGTAGTTGGCTCATGGAAGTACCGCTCATCATATGTTCCTTGCAACGCCCATTTTCAACAGAAAGCGTCGGTTTGTTTCCCCTGTCAAAAACAAAATCATTTTTAAAGTAAATTTCAGGTACCCATTCGAGAGAAATGCCCCGAATGAATGTACTGCGATAGCTGTTTTATCGCTATGTATTAACAATGACTGAAAAGCACGTTATCTCACACGCGATGCACTCAAGGAACACACGTGCCCACTGTAAGCAAACAAAACAAGATCGTACCTAACAACTACAGCTTGAATAGCACAAGCAAGCGTCGGTGTGGAAACTTTTCAAAATACGTTATCTCATAAACGACTCGCATGAGAATCGTGCAACAAACATCACTGACATTTTAATTTACCATACTTTTAGTTTTTTATTGGCCAATAGGCATTGTTCCATTTAAAAAAGGGTATGTTTGAACAAAATACACTTTCTATGTATTATTACAATCTGTTTATTGGCTAACAGTACGAGTTTCTGTCTGCCAATCCATTCTGTGAAAAACGCGCGTCAATAGCACTTACGATTCCCGCAATATTCACCCTGTGTATGTCACTAACAGGAAGTATATCGATACCAAATACAGCCGATGCCGAGATATTTGACCTCAGGAAATTTTTTAAAAGAGTAAACTGCCACTTGACTGTATGTTACTTATCTTTTGTTCTAGCCAGTTTTTTTGTTTTTATGTCATTATCAAGTACAATGCTAAAATTTCAGTGTGTGTGGGGGGGGGGGGGGGGGGGAGAGAGAGAGAGAGAGAGAGAGAGAGAGAGAGTATTGCAGTGTTTAAAAGCACTTTTCTTTTAGCTGAACAGCTGTTACAAGACAGTTAGTATAAAATGTTTATTAAAACGGCATCACAAAGCCATCCAAAGCTGCTGTAGCATGTAAATTATTTATCGACAAGCAGTATGGGTCACGTGACCCATTTCCTAATGAGCGATGTAATTACATTCAGTTAATGGAAGATTCCCTGGCGTCAAGAAAATCATTATTATCAGTCGCAGCATATGTAGCTTAAACATAAGTCAGTTATCTTATACAGTTTTCAATTAGTCTCTAAGTCCATTGCCGTGTTCCGCATTTCGTTCCACCAAAGTCGTTTTTGACACGACTTAGGTGTTCGCTGAGTTGAAACTCCACTACGCACAGCAGACTCCCAAGCGGCGTCATGGCTGCTCTACACGAAGAGGACTTATCGTCAGCTGGTTCTTTAAACTGGTAACTTGCGTGCGAGTAGACGCTGCAAAAAGTGTCTACTTTGGAAAAATAATGCTCTGAATCGACGATGTGTGTTACATTTCACAGTTTCTGCCCATCTAAAGTTTAATGGACAGTACACCGTAGATTGTAATAATATGAAATTAGGTAACGTCTCACGTGAAGTTCATGCGTAAGATGCAGTCCGTGTGTGCGGTAAACGTATAATGCAGCTGTTTGTCTGTACCTCAGTTAAATACAGAGTTTAGTGACATGTTGCATGTACTTCTGGGAGTGCTCAATAAAAGTCATGTGCACCGAGACACGGTACAAAGCAAGTACTGAGGAAGTAGTAAACGTGTCAGGCTGTAAAGTGTGTGTCTAAAAGCTACGACACTACTCATATGGCCTGAATTTCTATGCAGGTCAGTCCCTCATGTACAGGCGCTGTTGGCTTCTCCAAATACATAAACGTTAGCACTGATTCTTTGTTGCCTCATATCGTATAGCCTTCGACACGGGTCAGGTGAAGTAAATATTATGTATATAAAATGCTATATGCTAATCGTGAAACAAACAGCAAAGACGCCACACATGATTTGCAGAATACGGGGTCTCTGAAAACTAGAGAGTATATCTTGCACGTGAATCATGATAGGAGCTTGGGGGCATTTTATTTACGCATAGAACTACAAAGTTTTTTTCAAAATTTTCAAATGTGTGTGAATTCCTAAGGGAACAAACTACTGAGGTCATCGGTCCCTAGACTTACACACTACTTAAACTAAACACAAAGGACAACACACACACACACACACACACACACACACACACACACACACACACACACACATGCCCGAGCGAGGACTCGAACCTCCGGCGGGAGGGGCCGCACGATTAGTGACATGGCGCCTCTAACCGCGCGGCCACTCCGCGCGGCTACAAAGTTTTTTTATTATTTTTTTTATTTTCGGAGGAAACATTAGACTTTACAACGAACGTGTAACGTGCCCTTCATCGAACAAACGATCAACATTCAGTTGATAGTCACTTCTCGCTATCTTGTCAAAAGTAGACATTACGAAAAACCTGACTGTGGTTCGATTCGAAGACTTCATTTACACTTAAATCTACGTGGCTACTCTGCAATTCACGCTGAAGTGCATGGCAGAGGGTTCATCGAACCACTTTCACAGTACTCCTCTACTGTTCCACTCGCGAATAACGCGCGGGAAAAACGAGCATTCGAATATTTCCGTAAGAACTCTGATTTCTCTTACTTTATTTCGAACATAATTTTGTTCCTGTGTAGGTGGGCGTTATCAAAATATTTTCACATTCCTAGGAGAAGGATGGTGATTGAAATATCGTGAAAAGATCTCGTCGCAACGAAAAACACCTTTGTGTTAATAACTCCAATCCCAACTCGAGCTAGAAAACAAGTTTATTTGATTAAATAGAATGAAAGTGACTGAAAAAATAATAAATAGAGAGAATGCTCTTCTCTGATATTTTTCGATATCCTCCGTCAATGATACCTGGTAAGGGTCCCATACCGCACAGCAATACCCTAACAGATTACAGGCACGTGTAACTTAGGCAGTCTACTGTATTTAGTGGATTTAGTACATCTTCTAAGTGTTCTGTCGATGAAACGCAATCTTTGGCTCATTGACACCCTTTGGATTTGTGTAACATGTTGTGTAACCGAAATTTAACGGATTCCTTTTATTACTCATGCGGATGAACTCACTTTTCTCGTTAATTAGGGTCAGTTGCCTTTTCTTTGCGCCATACAGACATCTTTTCTAAATCATATTGCAATTGGTTTTGATCTTCTGATGACTTTACTTGAAGCTATAAACCATCTGCAAATAATCAAAGATGGCTGCTCAGATTGTCTCCTAAAACATATATACAGACTAAAAACAGCGGAGGGCCCATAACACTTCTTTGGGGAACGCCAAATATCACTCGGTTTTCTTCGATGATTTTTCATCAGTTACTACGGTGCTGTTCCTGAAAGAAAATCACGAATCCAGTCGCACAACTGAGACGTCACTCACTAGGCACGCAATGAGATTAGAAACCGCTCGGGAAGAATTTAAAACAGCAACCAGCCACGAGTAATACTCAAAGAAGTTTATTTAAATCGTACCATTGACGGTTTAGGATCTGTTACAAATCTGTCTTTAGATAGCTCTTACATACTTTCTTGCTTCTGGGACGACCTTTTGCAGTCGTTATTGGTTTTGTGCCATGGTGTATATTTCTGTGCGACAAATTCGTCGTGTATTTGCGCTGTGCGTTTTGAAGTTTCCATATTTTGGTACGTGCACTACGCGAGTGCTGTTAAATTCTCAGGAAACTATTTGAACACACACCGTTCCGTGTTTCATGGCAGTACACACGCTCACCAGTTACAAAGCGTGGTCGAGCTTCTCGTAAGTGACTTACGTGAAGCTCGGCCACGTTCCGTAAATGTTGAGCGTGGGTGCTGTCAGATGTATTTGCAATTTCATTTTTGCAGTGTGTAGGTGTAGTTGGCTCATGGAAGTACCGCTCATCATATGTTCCTTGCAACGCCCATTTTCAACAGAAAGCGTCGGTTTGTTTCCCCTGTCAAAAACAAAATCATTTTTAAAGTAAATTTCAGGTACCCATTCGAGAGAAATGCCCCGAATGAATGTACTGCGATAGCTGTTTTATCGCTATGTATTAACAATGACTGAAAAGCACGTTATCTCACACGCGATGCACTCAAGGAACACACGTGCCCACTGTAAGCAAACAAAACAAGATCGTACCTAACAACTACAGCTTGAATAGCACAAGCAAGCGTCGGTGTGGAAACTTTTCAAAATACGTTATCTCATAAACGACTCGCATGAGAATCGTGCAACAAACATCACTGACATTTTAATTTACCATACTTTTAGTTTTTTATTGGCCAATAGGCATTGTTCCATTTAAAAAAGGGTATGTTTGAACAAAATACACTTTCTATGTATTATTACAATCTGTTTATTGGCTAACAGTACGAGTTTCTGTCTGCCAATCCATTCTGTGAAAAACGCGCGTCAATAGCACTTACGATTCCCGCAATATTCACCCTGTGTATGTCACTAACAGGAAGTATATCGATACCAAATACAGCCGATGCCGAGATATTTGACCTCAGAAAATTTTTTAAAAGAGTAAACTGCCACTTGACTGTATGTTACTTATCTTTTGTTCTAGCCAGTTTTTTTGTTTTTATGTCATTATCAAGTACAATGCTAAAATTTCAGTGTGTGTGGGGGGGGGGGGGGGGGGGAGAGAGAGAGAGAGAGAGAGAGAGAGAGAGAGTATTGCAGTGTTTAAAAGCACTTTTCTTTTAGCTGAACAGCTGTTACAAGACAGTTAGTATAAAATGTTTATTAAAACGGCATCACAAAGCCATCCAAAGCTGCTGTAGCATGTAAATTATTTATCGACAAGCAGTATGGGTCACGTGACCCATTTCCTAATGAGCGATGTAATTACATTCAGTTAATGGAAGATTCCCTGGCGTCAAGAAAATCATTATTATCAGTCGCAGCATATGTAGCTTAAACATAAGTCAGTTATCTTATACAGTTTTCAATTAGTCTCTAAGTCCATTGCCGTGTTCCGCATTTCGTTCCACCAAAGTCGTTTTTGACACGACTTAGGTGTTCGCTGAGTTGAAACTCCACTACGCACAGCAGACTCCCAAGCGGCGTCATGGCTGCTCTACACGAAGAGGACTTATCGTCAGCTGGTTCTTTAAACTGGTAACTTGCGTGCGAGTAGACGCTGCAAAAAGTGTCTACTTTGGAAAAATAATGCTCTGAATCGACGATGTGTGTTACATTTCACAGTTTCTGCCCATCTAAAGTTTAATGGACAGTACACCGCAGATTGTAATAATATGAAATTAGGTAACGTCTCACGTGAAGTTCATGCGTCAGATGCAGTCCGTGTGTGCGGTAAACGTATAATGCAGCTGTTTGTCTGTACCTCAGTTAAATACAGAGTTTAGTGACATGTTGCATGTACTTCTGGGAGTGCTCAATAAAAGTCATGTGCACCGAGACACGGTACAAAGCAAGTACTGAGGAAGTAGTAAACGTGTCAGGCTGTAAAGTGTGTGTCTAAAAGCTACGACACTACTCATATGGCCTGAATTTCTATGCAGGTCAGTCCTTCATGTACAGGCGCTGTTGGCTTCTCCAAATACATAAACGTTAGCACTGACTCTTTGTTGCCTCATATCGTATAGCCTTCGACACGGGTCAGGTGAAGTAAATATTAGGTATATACATTGCTATATGCTAATCGTGAAACAAACGGCAAAGACGCCACACATGATTTGCAGAATACGGGGTCTCTGAAAACTAGAGAGTATATCTTGCACGTGAATCATGATAGGAGCTTGGGGGCATTTTACTTACGCATAGAACTACAAAGTTTTTTTCAAAATTTTCAAATGTGTGTGAATTCCTAAGGGAACAAACTACTGAGGTCATCGGTCCCTAGACTTACACACTACTTAAACTAAACACAAAGGACAACACACACACACACACACACACACACACACACATGCCCGAGCGAGGACTCGAACCTCCGGCGGGAGGGGCCGCACGATTAGTGACATGGCGCCTCTAACCGCGCGGCCACTCCGCGCGGCTACAAAGTTTTTTTATTATTTTTTTTATTTTCGGAGGAAACATTAGACTTTACAACGAACGTGTAACGTGCCCTTCATCGAACAAACGATCAACATTCAGTTGATAGTCACTTCTCGCTATCTTGTCAAAAGTAGACATTACGAAAAACCTGACTGTGGTTCGATTCGAAGACTTCATTTACACTTAAATCTACGTGGCTACTCTGCAATTCACGCTGAAGTGCATGGCAGAGGGTTCATCGAACCACTTTCACAGTACTCCTCTACTGTTCCACTCGCGAATAACGCGCGGGAAAAACGAGCATTCGAATATTTCCGTAAGAACTCTGATTTCTCTTACTTTATTTCGAACATAATTTTGTTCCTGTGTAGGTGGGCGTTAACAAAATATTTTCACATTCCTAGGAGAAGGATGGTGATTGAAATATCGTGAAAAGATCTCGTCGCAACGAAAAACACCTTTGTGTTAATAACTCCAATCCCAACTCGAGCTAGAAAACAAGTTTATTTGATTAAATAGAATGAAAGTGACTGAAAATATAATAAATAGAGAGAATGCTCTTCTCTGATATTTTTCGATATCCTCCGTCAATGATACCTGGTAAGGGTCCCATACCGCACAGCAATACCCTAACAGATTACAGGCACGTGTAACTTAGGCAGTCTACTGTATTTAGTGGATTTAGTACATCTTCTAAGTGTTCTGTCGATGAAACGTAATCTTTGGCTCATTGACACCCTTTGGATTTGTGTAACATGTTGTGTAACCGAAATTTAACGGATTCCTTTTATTACTCATGCGGATGAACTCACTTTTCTCGTTAATTAGGGTCAGTTGCCTTTTCTTTGCGCCATACAGACATCTTTTCTAAATCATATTGCAATTGGTTTTGATCTTCTGATGACTTTACTTGAAGCTATAAACCATCTGCAAATAATCAAAGATGGCTGCTCAGATTGTCTCCTAAAACATATATACAGACTAAAAACAGCGGAGGGCCCATAACACTTCTTTGGGGAACGCCAAATATCACTCGGTTTTCTTCGATGATTTTTCATCAGTTACTACGGTGCTGTTCCTGAAAGAAAATCACGAATCCAGTCGCACAACTGAGACGTCACTCAATAGGCACGCAATGAGATTAGAAACCGCTCGGGAAGAATTTAAAACAGCAACCAGCCACGAGTAATACTCAAAGAAGTTTATTTAAATCGTACCATTGACGGTTTAGGATCTGTTACAAATCTGTCTTTAGATAGCTCTTACATACTTTCTTGCTTCTGGGACGACCTTTTGCAGTCGTTATGGGTTTTGTGCCATGGTGTATATTTCTGTGCGACAAATTCGTCGTGTATTTGCGCTGTGCGTTTTGAAGTTTCCATATTTTGGTACGTGCACTACGCGAGTGCTGTTAAATTCTCAGGAAACTATTTGAACACACACCGTTCCGTGTTTCATGGCAGTACACACGCTCACCAGTTACAAAGCGTGGTCGAGCTTCTCGTAAGTGACTTACGTGAAGCTCGGCCACGTTCCGTAAATGTTGAGCGTGGGTGCTGTCAGATGATTTATGTAACTTTTTGTCGTAGGAACCACAAGGCGTACTAGTGAAAGTCGGTCTCCAGCGGCCGTTAGCCTTTTGTATTTAATTGGTGAACAGAGTGCGGTTTTGCCATTAGGTTGGCACTGAGCTTTCTTCAAATCCAGCGCTCACGGATGATCTGCATCGGGAACGAGACTGCAGACATTTGAAGGCAATTAGTAATCCATACATATTATAAAAATAGACCCTATGTATGAACGGGGTGATTCTCAATCCATGGTACACGCTTCTAGAGGTTGTAGACCGGACTTAGTAGGTCAAGTTTTACTTAGAAACTAATGCCCGGAAACGGTTCGTTTCCATGTTACAAGTAAAGCACGAGCTACTCAGTCGCGCACTGCATGTTTCTTACGCAGGTCACCTGTTACAGTACAGTACACACATCCGTGTTTCGTTCGATGAAGCGATGTCACGTGATGTCCTGTGTTTCCATCTGCCTTGTTTTCACGCTTCTTGATGACGCGTCAGTTGACATTACGGTGGCTAGTTCTGCAGGAACACCGATACCTGAGTACACGTTCGCAGAGTACACCAGTGTATTGTTAATTTACGGTTAAGCTCGCCGTGATGGAAGGGTAGCTCAACGACTGTACCACAAGTGTTTCCCAAACCGTGCAACTCTGTCTCATTCCATAGTTGCCAAAGTAGAGCAACGACTGTGGGAAAGTGGGAAAGTCTCAAGCGATAGAGCATACTGTGGTGCTCTGAGAAAGCTGCGCACTGTTGTGTTGAAAACACGCGGCTCCCCCTCGTCAGAGGTTCGAGTCCTCCCTCGGGCACAGGTGTGTGTGTTGTCCTTAGCGTAAGTAAGTTTAAGTTAGATTAAATAGTGTGTAAGCCTAGGGACGGATGACCTCAGAAATTTGGTACAATAGGAACTTACCACAAATTTCCAGGTTGAAGAGAACCAATCGACAAGTACTCGAGCCATTGCGCTTGACTTGTTTGTGTCCCTTTCGTCTGTCTGCCGTGTTCTGCACGGACAGAAACTCCACCCATATCATCCTCGGAGGCCGATTTCATGCCACGTGTCAATTTCTCTACTTGGCTTTTACGCCTTTGTCTGGACTTTCCTCAGTTTCCAAGGCGAATTTTGTTCATCGACGAAGAGCATTCCAATAGGGGAGATGTTTCGAACGCGCGAAAAAGCCACATTTGGAATCAAGCAGACGCCAAAGCCACGAGTACACGAAGATTTCAGCACACCTTCGGCAGCAATGTCGGGGCAGGTATCTGCAATGGTCGTGTGATTGGGCAGTACATCCTTCCTCCCCATCTAACGGGCGCCAGATACTTGATATTCCTGCAACAAGTGACGGTGAAGTTTTTGGAAGATGTGCCTCTGGACATACGCAATGAATTAGGGTTCTAGCATGATGGCACGGCAGTACGTTTGCAGTCCGCGTCCGAAACCATCCGAACGCAGTCTACGGGGACAAATGCATCGGTCGAGATGGACCACATATGGCTTGATTTAAATGGCTCTGAGCACTATGGGACATCTGAGGTCATCAGTCCCCTAGAACTTAGAACTACTGAAACCTAACTAACCTAAGGACATCACACACATCCATGCCCGAGGCAGGATTCGAACCTGCGACCGTAGACGTCGCGCGGTTCCTGACTGAGCGCCTAGAACCGCACGGCCACCGCGGCCGGCAGGTGGACCACATACTTCGTCACAAATATCACCAGTCGTAATCGCTTTGGACTCGTGGGGCCACATAAAGGTTGTTGTTCACGAGACCACTGTCCAGTCGGAGCAAGATCTGGTTGCACGGGTCATGGCTGCAGCAGAAGAAGTGATTAACCATACACCACGCATATTGGACAGAATTTATGCGAACTTCCTGCGCAGATACACTGTGTGCAACAAACATGGTAATCGTCATATCCAATAGCTGTTGTAATATCACAGTAAATAGGAATGAAATCCATACATCTTGTTTTCTTTGTAACATGGAAACGAACCTTTTCTGGACATGGACTGGTGCCTTAAAAGACGTCGTATCATTCTGCCCCTCCTTCTTGTCAGTGTTTTCCATATGTTATTTTCCATTCCAAATCTGCATAGAACCTCCTCATTTCTTACCTTATCAGACCACCTAATTTTCAACATTCTCCTGTGGCACCATATCTCAAGGGATTCGATTTTCTTCTGTTCTGGTTTTCCCCCAGTCCATGTCTCACTAACATACAATGCTGTGCTCCAGACGTACGTTCTCAGAAATTTCTTCCTCAAGTTAAGAGCAATGTTTGATACTAGCAGACTTCTCTCGGCCAGGAATGCCTTTTTCTCCAGTGCTAGTCTGCTTTTTACGTCCTCCTTGCTCCGTCACTCATAGGTTATTTTCCTGCATAGGTACCAGAATTCCTTAACTTCATCTACGTCGTGACGATGAATCCAAATGTTAAGTTTATCGCCGTTCTCATTTCTGCCACTTCTCATTACTTTCGTCGTTCTTCGATTTACACTCGATCCATATTCTGTACTCATTAGACTGGTTATTCCATTGACAAATCCTGCAGTCCTCCTTCACTTTCACAGAGGATAGCAATGTCATCAGCGAACGTTACCATTCATATCCTATCACCCTGAATTTTAATTCCCTTCTTGAAACTTTCTTTCAGTTCCCTCATTGTTTCTTTGATTATAGATTGAAAAGTGGGGGTGAAAGACAACATCCCTGTCTCACACCCTTTCTAATCCGAACACTTCGTTCCTGGGCTTCAACTCTTGTTTTTCCCGCTTGGTTCTTGTATATACTGTATATTAGCCGTCTTCTTCGTAGCTTATCCTTATTTTTCTCAGAATTTCGAACATCTTGCACCATTTTACATTGTCTAACGCTTTTTTCTGGTCGACAAATCCGACGTAACTGTCCCGGCTTTTCTTCACTGTTGCTTCCATTGTCAACCGCAACGTCAGAACTGCCTCTTTGGTGCCTCTACCTTTCCTAAAGTCAAACGGATCGTCATCTAACTCGTCCTCAGTTTTCTTCTCCATTCTTCCGTATATTATTCTTGTCAGCAACTTGGATGCATGAGCTGTTAAGGTGATTGTGCGATAATTCTCGCACTTGTCGGCTCTTTCCACCTTCCGAATTGTATGGATGATATTTCTCCGAAACTCTGGTGGCATCTCGCCAGACTCATATAATCTACACCACAATGTGAACAGTCGTTTTGTTGTCACCTCTCCTAGTGATTTTAGAAATTCCAATGGAATGTCATTGATACCTTCTGCCTTATTTGATCTTTAAGTCTTCCAAAGCTCTTTTAAATCTCGATTCTAATACTGGATCCCTTATCTCTTCCCTGTCGACTTCTGCTTCCTCTACTAGCACGGCATGTTACAAGTCTGCCCCATCGGAGAGGCCTTCAGTTTACTCCTTCCACCTTTCCGCTTTCTCCTTTGCATGTAACAGTGGAATTCCCATTAAACTCCTAATACTACCGCCCTTGCTTTTAATTTCACCGAAGGTTATTTTCACTTTCCTATATGTTGAATCCACCCTTCTGATAATCATTTCTTTTTCGATTTCATAACTTTTTTGTATAGCCATTTTACGTTAGCTTCCCTGAACTTCCGACTCATATCGCTCCTATGTTACTTTATTTCTGTATTCCTGAATTTCCTCGAACATTTTTGTGCTTTCTTCTTCCATCGATTAGGTAAAGTAATTCATCTGATATCCATTGTTTGTTCCCTGTTGTCTTCCTTGTACCTATGGTTTCTTTCCAATTTCTGTGATTGCTCTCTTTAGAGATGTCCATTCCTGTTCAAGTGTACTGGTAATTGAGCTATTCATCAACGCAATGTCTATAGCCTCAGAGAACTTCGAACGTATCTCTTCATTTTTAGCATTTTCGTATCCCACTTGTTTGCGCACTTATTTTTCCTGACTAGTCTCTTAAACTTCATCCTGCTCTTCATCATTACTAATTTGTGGTCTAGGTTTATATCTGATCCTGGGTACATCATACAATCCAATATCTGATTTCGGGGTCTCTGCCAGACCATGGTGTAATATAACCGAATTTTTCCCGTATCTCCCTGCCGTATCCAAGTGTACGTCATCCTCTTGTGATTCTTGAACAGAGTATTCGCTATTACTGTAACGTCGCCTTAGAAAAATTAATGAATAATCGTGCTGATAAACATATTACGTTATTTGATTTTCAAACAGCTGAGCAAAACTGAATGTACTCAGACATTCACAAACCTGACACACAATATTTTTAGCGCAACGCAATCTGTCTTTCAGTAATCCCTACAAAAGAATGGCCCTGACTAACAATAACCTATACCTTTCATGAATTCTTACCTCACAAAAATTTTCGTTACTCGAACTACTGCAATACAGCGAGCGCCACTACTGCCAGCTAATAAAAGATTCTAACTACTGAGGGCACTAACTACTGATACGCATAGTCAGCAAATGAAAGATTTTGATAGAGAACAAACAATGTATTTACCTTAATAGTGTTCAAAAGTCATTATATATATATATATATATATATATATATATATATATATATATATATATATATATATATATATCAGTTCATGACATCCAGTCTTACAAATTTACTGTCGCTGTCCAGATCATTCGCTCTCAAAACTCCGCCATCTCACTCCCCACATCCACCACTGCTGGCGGCTCACCTCCAACTGCGCAACGCTACGCGCTGTTCACATCCAACTGCCCAACGATACAATGGCGAGTATTACAACAATGCCAACGAGCCACAGACTGCTCACAGCACAGCCAGTGATTTTCATACAGAGCGCTACGTGGCCTTACCAATATAAAAACCTAAACAGCCTACTTACATTACTAACTGATTTTTGTTGCAGAACTCGATTAGTCTTACTCCTGTCTCGTTTCTACTACCAAGCTCATATTCTCTCGTAACCTTTTCTTCTCCTCCCTCCCCTACAACCGGATTTTAAACCGCATGACTATTGAATTTTCATCGTTCTTTACGTACAGAAGTACCCATTCAGTATAGTGGTATACTGTCTCCATCTCATCATCCTCTTCTTGCGACGTCGGCATGTGTACCTGAAGTATCGTTGTCGGTGTTGGTTTGCTTTTGAGACTGATGAGAACAACACTGTCTTTGAACTCTCTGCCCTACCTTCCTATTCATAACGAATCCTACTCCCGTTATACCATTTTTTGCTGCTACTGATATTACTCTATACATGTCTTTTCATTTCACTTCATCGACACCCACTGTAGATTGAGTCTTCCCTTTCCCTTTTCAGATTTTGTAGCTTCCCTACCACATTCAAACTTCTGACATTCCGACTCGTGGAACGTTATTTTTTCTTAGGTTATTCAGTCTTTTTATCACCTCCCTTGCAGTCCCCTCCCGGTGATCCGGATGAGGGACTAGTCCGGAATCTTTTGCCTATGGAGAGATCATCGTGACCCTTTTTGAGTTACAGGCTACATGTCCTGTGGATAGACATTATTGTTTATAATGCAGTGGTTTCCATTGCCTTCTGCATCCTCGTGCTGTTGTTCCGTCTTTAGAGGCAGTTTCCCCCTGCATGGGCAAGAGAGTGCCCTGATCCTCTGTCCGCTCCTTCGTCCTCTTTGACAAGTCCGTAGGTAGAACGAGAGTAACTTCTTCTGCCGGAAGTCGTCGGTCGGCATTGCTGATGATTTTTATCCCGGTTAACTAGTACACCACACAAAAATATTTCGACTAACACTTCGTTGGAAGCTACCAGGGAAGCCCTATCTACCAATCATTCCTTCCACAATCTTCACACCTATGAATCCCTGATCCGATCCATCCCCTTATATACAAATATGGCTTGGACTTCCCTTCCTGCCTCCTTTTGTCTCGCCCTACAGATTCTCGAACGTCATGCTCTCCGCCTAGCCTTTCGGATCCGCTTACCCTCTGTCAACCGCAACGTCTTCCATCTTATAAAATTCGCCACCCTACTCTTCCATCATTAATACCTCCGAATGTCCTACGTTACCCGTAAACTCGACGCCCTAGTCCGCTCCCACCTTCCTCCCCCCCCCCCCCCCTCTGCTGGTACTCAGTCGTGCCTCTACCACCACATTCCTCCAGCACTACATCTTCACATTCTCCAAGTCGTCCCTAGCGAAACTTTAATCGGCTTCGCTTACCCGACCATGAAATCCGCTCTGTCCTACGAGATCTAAAAGAACCCATCCCAACTCCCTTAGTCAGTGCTCCTTTTTTCTCCACTCCTCTCCACCCACATCCTAAGGCTTATTCCAGAACAGCATTCCTCTTCAATCTCCTTAATACCTCCTCCAAGTATCCGCCCATACAAACACGCACTATCCCAACTGCTACGTTCCCATGAAACCCCTTCTTCTGGAAGTCTACGCCAACTTGTCACTTTACTCGTATGCGTCTCTATCTTAATCAGCCAACAAGCCGCTTTTTACCTTTTGACTTATTCAACTGTCCGTTTGTCTTTCATATTTTGTGATGCACTGCTTTGTCATTTCATCTGTGTCAATATTTTAATTAATTAACAAATCAGCCTTTTATGTTTGAACTTATGCAACTGACAGTCTGTCTTTTTATTGCGTCAAACATTCATATTGTCAACGCCATGTCCAGTTTGTAAAAAAATTTTAAAATTTCTACTCCCATGTAGCTGAAGAGCGTCGACATGTTTCCGCTGACAGCCCAACCCCAGCCCGTATGGGCGAGGGGAATTAAATGACAATAAAGGAAAATGAAAATAACACGAAAGGTCATATGATTTAAAAATGATCTTGTGGGGAAAATATTTCTTGAGAAATATTACATTTGCTTCAGTTATTATTCGGAAAATAGATATGCAAATTGGTGAACTATATTAATGTCTAATGGATCACATTCGCAAAAAGCAGAAAAGAATCCCTTATATTACAGTCCCCCATAAGACTATTTAGAGAACGGGAAAGTACCTTGTAAGAGGCTTGTATTATCGGACGGCTTGGTGAAAATAGATATTGATTTTCGCGTGTTAAGAAAAAAAAGGTGATTCGAAGGAAGAACCACCCTTTGTTACTTGTATACAAAAGCTGCAATAGAATGTCCCGCAGCTGCACCTGAGAAATCATGTGATATTGAATTATGACAATGCAAAGCATGCAAGCAACGATCTCAGCAATAATCCTGAATGCTGTGGCTTACAAATGTCCATCTCAGTATTACAGAAAACAAAATATATCTTTACATACCGTCAGCTGGCAGGACGCGTTAACAACTCCATACAGCGACCGAGGGAAGAGCACCATGTAGCGAGTAAATGTTCGACAGACCACGCTGCCCATGGAAGCTTGAAACTTGGTGCCAACAATCTGATTGACAAGGCTCTGTACAGCTTGAAGCATGCCTTTCCTTTGCTCTACCAAAGAGAAGACTTATCTAACAGTCTAACAGACGAAAACATGTACTGTAGAGTCTTTGACTTATCCAAGTAATTTGCAAGTGATGCACTGATACAATAGACGCGCCAGGTTAGCCGAGAGCGCTAATGCGCTGCTTCCTGGAATCGGGTAGGCGCGCCGGCCACAGATCGAAACCGCCCGACGGATTACCGACGAGGGCCGGTGTGCCGGCCAGCCTAGATGTGGTTTTTAGGCGGTTTTCCACATCCCACTAGGTGGATACCGGGCTGGTTCCCACGTCCCGCCTCATTTACATGACTCGCAGACATTTGAAACCCATTCGCCCTACTTCATGATTTACATTAGACGCAGACAGCTGGGGTACACTGATTCTGTCCTGGTGGGGCGGGGGGTACGGGGTGGCGGCAGGAAGGACATCTGGCCACCCCTTCAAATCAATCATGCCAAATCCGATTGTAACAACGCCAGCCCTGCGCAAACTGAGGGACAAAGGCGCAAGTCAAAGAAGCGAAAGAAGACACTGATACATTACGTGAAAGACGTTCATAATAATTGGATTTCCACTGTAGATAGTGCATGGGGGCTTAATTATATATAATGCAAATAATTTTGATTTTCGTCGCTGTCTGTCCGGTTATGCAGTCTCGTAACCGGTTGGCCCTGACTAGTATTACTCCGCAATCTGACTGCATAGAATAACAACAAAGAATGAAAGAATATTTCCGTTAACACAATTAATTAATTAAGTCCCCAGCAACTATAAAACCTACGAAACCAAAACACAAGTGTCATTGTTCTGTGTGTGGGAGTGTGATTCAACGTACACATCTGGCACGGTTCTTCTTCAACAAGACAAGAAATTTTAAATACCATTTATACTGAAGTAATTAAAAAAAAAGAAATACTATAATTGCGTAAGGAAACCAGAATCACTCTAATACAAGAACACAAGCTAGGTGCTTTGTTGACTGAACCTGTAATGACGCATTATTTAAGACACTGAAATAATGAAAAAAACAGGGAATATTTTACCTTCATATATATTGACGAAAAGCACTCTGATCATTACAATATCTCCATTCGAACAACATCTGCTGTCTAGCCCATCAAACAACTGCATAAAATATGGAACAAGCACTTACTACTACAACATCTCCACAAGCACTCCCTACTACGACCTCTCGACAAGAACTCTTCACTACGACATCTCAGCAAGCACTGACTACTACGAGTTCTCGACAAGCACTGCCAGTGGAGGCGGCCGAATAATACTCTTTGGCGCAATCTCTGGCGCTGTGGCTCAGTGTAGCCACCTTTCATATGCCCTTCCTCCACGGGCCAGAATTTGATGGTATTTTTGCCAGCATTGGTGGTGAAAATAGCACCAAATTCGTCCACAAAAATACAGACAAAAATAAAAGATAATATTAATACGTAAATATCACATAATTAGATAAAATTTGGGCTTTGCACTGACCTTTCAATAACCTAATATATGAAATACAGTAAGCAATACAAATTCTTTCATACATGTGACTTTACATAATAGTTTACACAATACACAAAAAATCAGTTTATACAAATGTTCACATAAAATGCTTTCAATGATTAAAAAAAACAAGTAATTGATAGTTCCACCAGTAGCACCCAGCAATGGTCAACAAGTGCAGACACCAACAAGTGACATCATTCAGCAGAAGCAGTTCCATTAGTGGCACCCACCAATGTTGAACAGGTGCAGATACCAACAAGTCACATTATCTCAGTAGAAGCAGTCCATCAGTGGTACCTAACAATGTTGAACAGGTGCAAACACCAACAAGTGACATTATTTCAGTAGAAGCAGTTCCATCAGTGGCACCCAGTAATGTTGAACAGGTGCAGACAGCAACAAGTGACATCATTTCAGTAGAAGCAGTCCATCAGTGGCACCCAGTAATGTTGAACAGGTGCAGACACCAACAAGTGACATTATTTCAATAGATGCCGTCCATCAGTGGCACCCAGTAATGTTGAGCAGGTGCAGACACCAACAAGTGACATCATTTCAGTAGAAGCAGTCCATCAGTGGCACCCAGTAATGTTGAACAGGTGCAGACACCAACAAGTGACATTATTTCAATAGATGCAGTCCATCAGTGGCACCCAGTAATGTTGAGCAGGTGCAGACACCAACAAGTGACATCATTTCAGTAGAAGCAGTCCATCAGTGGCACCCAGCAATGTTGAACAGGTGCAGACAGCAACAAGTGACATCATGTCAGTAGAAACAGTTCCATTAGTGGCACCCAACAATGTTGAACAGGTGCAGACACCAACAAGTGACATCATTCCAGTAGAAGCAGTCCATCAGTGGCACCCAGTAGTGTTAAGTAGGTGCAGACATCAATAAGTGACTTCATTTCAGTAGAAGCAGTCCATCAGTGGCACCCACCCAGCAATGTTGAACAGGTGCAGACACCAACAAGCGACATTATTTCAGTAGAAGCAGTCCATCAGTGGCACCCAGCAATGTTGAACAGGTGCAGACACCAACAAGTGACATTTTCAGTATAAGCAGTTCCATCAGTGGCACCCAGTAATGTTGAACAGGTGCAGACACCAACAAGTGACTTCATTTCAGTAGAAGCAGTTCCATCAGTGGCACCCAGCAATGTTGAACAGGTGCAGACACCAACAAGTGACATCATTCAGCAGAAACAGTTCCATTAGTGGCACCCAACAATGTTGAACAGGTGCAGACACCAACAAGTGACATCATTCCAGTAGAAGCAGTCCATCAGTGGCACCCAGTAATGTTGAGCAGGTGCAGACAGCAACAAGTGACCTCATTTCAGTATAAGCAGTCCATCAGTGGCACCCAGTAATGTTGAACAGGTGCAGACAGCAGTCCATAATATTCACTATCACTAATCACACTGTTTATCAGAGCTTATAAGCAGAAATTAAACATGTCCTAGTGGCACCAATCATGTAGAAAAAGTGCAAGTAACAGTCCATAATATTCACTATCACTAATCACACAGTTCATCAGCAGAAATTAAACATTTCTAAGTGTCACACATCAATGTTGAACAGGTGCAGGTGTGAACAACAGTTTGAATGCACACACAATTGCTTTTACAAAATTATTATCAATGCTCTTACACTAAACATACAAATTATAATAAACACACAAATGATATCAGATAATTGTCATATTAACTATTAAAAATACACAAATATCAGTAAACCTATAATATTTATGGGTGGCAGTGCAAGCCACAACAAACAAGTAAAATAATGTTTAGGAGGTAGGTTGGGACCAATTATCTGGGATTAGGAAAGGAAAACACACAAAACACACTCACTCATCTTTCATCCACATTAAGTACTCTGTGTAATTGAATAGTGTTAACTGTGTAAATGTAATTCTGTCAAAATTTGATGTCCATCATGTGTATCAAGTAGTAGTGGCAGCAATGTATAACAGTCAATAATAGTTAGTCAACGTCATAGTCATCATGTCAAGACCAATGTTTGCCAAGCCAGATCAAAATGTACGGTTGCTGAACAATTGTCAGTGAGCCAAGATATGCAATTACTTCCTCTCTCCAAAAAAAAGTATATACTGCTTAGTGATTTAACAAAGTGTGTCTGTAGACTATCTTCCTTCTACTTGAGTGTTCTAGTCTGCCAACTTCATCTTCCTTGTTCCATATAAACCAACAAAAAAAATATGCTCCTCACTTACTTCACCTCTTATCCACCAAAACTCCAATAATCATCAGCATCACATAATCTCAATACTTCAGTAATACCTCTTACATCGATACATATAAATCTTATCATCAATATCATTTACCTTACCTCTTGTCCACCAAAACTCCAATACTCATCAACTTCACATAATCTCAATGATACCTCAATAATACCTCTTCAATACGTCGATACATATAAACCTTATTACCAATATCATTTCACTTCCATAACAACTCTTTCCTCTAGTCAGTCTCCTCGAACAAGTACAGATAAAATTCTAGTGCAAACTTCAGTTCATCATCCCATACAATCTGTAGACACAATGTCCACACACAACCTCTGTGTAATCCATCTGACCCAAATCTTCTACTCATTATGAATCATAAAATACATTTTGGTTACCTTGTCCATCATTAAATAAAAGAAATGCATACATGACCTCTAACAGACTTTAGTTCGAATAACTCTCAGTAATTAAGTACGATTACGGAGTGTGAATGATCATAATATTTCACAGTGTGTACACCACTTCAAGAATCATGGCAGAAGCAAACATGTGGAGTATTTTTTGTGTCAAGTGTCACTTGCTATTTCAATTGCTCATGAAGAATGTAGTGTAATAACTGTCAATGGTCTAACGCTAGTGTTGGTATGTCATGTCGTTAGCTTCCTTCCTATTAGCACAAATTTATACAGATTCCATAAAACCTCCAGCTCATGTGACTTCAATGAAGTTTCTTGTACTAATGTCGTTCGTCGAATTACTGCAGTTCATTTTCTTATCTTAAAATATAAAGCACTGAGCGTAAGCAAAACATGCATTAGCGGGTAAATATACCAGTAGAGAACATAATGTCAACAAGTGGATGCAGCACAGTCCCTACAACGAGGCTCTGCCAAGCGAACAATAATTAATACCATAGTGTAACCTAAACTCTATGTTCGTACACTGTACATCAGCATTGCTATGTTCTAAATTGAAGAGTAGTTATGACAACAAACAGAAATGTATAAATATGCAATCCATACGCAAAGCAGCAAATATATATCTCACATAATAAACAGGTCATTAGCATCATATCAGCATAAGCAAATAAATGTTCATATGTCATCTTAATCAGTAAACATGAAGGCGCAAGCAGATACATCACAAAGTATAACTTACATACATAACCACATCAGCACAATTAATCAAGTGACAATTATAATTTAAATAAATAAGCACAGCAGGCACATAATAAAAAAATGTGACATCAGTAAAAGAGCATAGCAGCCAAGCGATGCATAATATACACAAGTAACAACCCTATTCATTAATCAATCATTGTCAAAATCAGTTAATGTACGCAAGCACGTCGCTTCACAAGTAAATTCATAGAACATGAAATTTAGCACAAAGTATGAATCACATAATCACGAGCAGAAAATTACGTCTAAAGTACGTACCTAAGCGGAAATATGTTACCTGAAAAATAAATTCAATTAATAGTTACCTTTTTAGTTTATTAGTTTCTTCTTCGAAATTACATTCTTCCTGAAATTTTCTCGATAGCAAGTCGTCTTAACGGCGCACACGCACAGAATTTACCTGAAGTTCTTAAATATTTTATAGAACCGTATCCTGAAAAATACTGAACGTTAATAACATAATTCATCAAGTCACTATAGCTTTACACTGAATTTAATCGGAGAAATTAGACTGTGTATTTGTTTACGGGTCGATCAGCTGAAGGCGCGTGACGTAGGAAGTAATTGTTTGCGGTCAACGACTGCTTGTATGGCGCGCAGACTTGACTGTTGCTGTGAGTACGTGCAGCCGCCAAAACACAGCGCGGTATCCTTGTACTCTCCGCATGTTTACATGTAGCTGTTAGTTTCTCTAAAGTATGTCATTCCACAAAAATTTTAACGTTTGATATATGATGTATTCCCTTAGAGCGTCGAGATTTAAGAGTTTCTACTTCAACAGTGTTATCATGAATAATTTTGCGAATTCTATATGGACCGTTATAAAGCAGAAAAAATTTGCGACACAAGCCTTTTCCTTTGTGAGACAAACGATGAGATTTAATTAACACCTTCTGACCAACTGACAAGATTTTTAAACGACCATGATGTTTAGCTGATTTCTTTCTTCTAGCAGCCGCAGATGCAATATTTTGCAGAGCCAGGTTCACAACTTCAGAATGCCGCAGTTTCCGTGAAGGCGGAAAAGGAACGATTTCAGAAATGCGATTTGTTGGTGCTTTGTTTTTTAATATCAGTATAGGCGGTAAAGAAGTTGAGTCATTAGGAAGT
Organism: Schistocerca piceifrons; assembly: GCF_021461385.2. Classification (NCBI taxonomy): domain Eukaryota; kingdom Metazoa; phylum Arthropoda; class Insecta; order Orthoptera; family Acrididae; genus Schistocerca; species Schistocerca piceifrons. Next base: position 275,275,429 of record NC_060143.1, on the reverse strand, counting down.
TCATTCAGAATGTTTTGAAAAATATGAAGATACTGATCCCACGTTCTGTGATTCTGATGACAATAAAGACGACACAATTTATTGATTTCCTTCATCCATCTCTCTGAAGCGTTAGATTGAGGGCGAAAAAGTGAAATGAAAATTGGTTTAATCTTATGACGCCTTAGAGTACGAAGCCAAATTTTAGAGCGAAACTGTGATCCATTATCTGATACAACTTTATCAACGTGACCCACTTCTTTAAGAAAATGTTTGATGAAAGCGTTAGATACTGAACGAGCTGTTGCTTTGCGTAACGGTGTAAAACACACATATTTTGATGTCAATTCCATTGCTACCGAAATACGCAAAACCATTAGTAGAACGAACCACTGGACCGAACAAATCGACTGCAGCCATCTCCTTTAATTTCGCTGGAATGATAGGAAACAACGGTGCTCTGTGAGAAATAGTTGGTGGCTTAGCCTTCTGACATAATTTGCATTTGGCAAGAACAGATCGAATACGTTTTTCCATATTACTGAAGTAGCAATTTTCTCGTAATTTATGAAAGCATTTTCTGGGACCAAAGTGTGCATAACTGAAATGTGTGTACCAAATCAGTTTATTGACCCACTCATCAGAAATACAAACTAACCAAACAGAGTTGTCGACCGATTTTCGTTTAACAAGAACTTTCCAGATAGATCGCAAAAACGAGGTGTGGCCAAATTGTCCAATCTAACAAAGCGTCTAAGAAAATTACAGGCACCAAGGAAACTACGAACATCACGTTTTGTGGTAGGAACAGCATAATTACGAATAGCATCTAGTTTTTCTGGATCAGGAAGAATACCTTCTGTAGAAATAATGTGACCGAGAAATTTCACCTGAGAACGACCAAATTAAGATTTTTCTAAGTTCACTGTAATGCCAACTCTTGCAAAGATACGTAATAATGAATTCAAAATTTTGTTGTGTTCACTCCAAGAACGTTTAGCAATAAGAATGTCGTCAACATATGAAGTAATATTGTCACGAAGATAAACAGGTAAAATTTCATTTAAACTACGAATGAATGCTGCTGAAGGTACAGTAAGTCCAAATGGTAATTTCTGAAATCACTCTTGGGTAAAATAGTCATATCCGGTTATTCTTTAGATAGATTGATAGTCGAAGAGTAGTTTTGACAGATGCAAAGAATAGCAAAAGAGTAGGCAGCGGTGCAGAAAACTAAAAGGGAAATAGCCGCACTACAGCTCGGGGCCCTATGCACGCTACGGCACATATTCACTTAGTGTAGTGAATCCCCTGAGGACTTTAATAGCCGCATATAATTTCCAGTTTGTGACTTAATGGCAACTTTGGCGGAAGTGCGTACATAAATTGATCTAACCATGAACATGGATGTATGTCATTCTTAGAATTGCGAAAGATCTTAAATTTCCGAACAGTCAAAAAGTGTTTATAGTCAAAGTTTTCGCCTCGTGGCGACAAAGACCTACCACGACTGATCCAGTCCGAATGTCGATTATTGTCAAGTTCGCGCGCCTGGCGCTCTCTTGTTGCATCCCGTAAATGAAACAAATTACTTTCTTCAAACCCTTCTGCTATCTGTCATTCTAAATTTCTTTTGCTGTCTTTTCCTACGATTTCGCCTTCAATTTGTTTGACTTGCTTTTGTAATGCCTCAAATTCCCTTTTCACGCGTTCATTAAATTTTCCCTGATACGTCTTCTGTAAGTGTTGCGACTCGGGTTTCAGTATTAACACATTTGGAAGTTAACTGTTCATATTGTTGTGTTAGATTATTTATTCTGTCATTTGGTACAGATTCCTCGATTCTCTCAAATATTTCCTCCTTATCGTGTGCACATTGTAAATTTAACTCTGAAAATTTTTGTACTATCACGCGATCTCTTTCTTCCTGTTCTCTATCCTGTTCCTTTTGTCTAATCTCTACTGCAATTAATCTATTATTGTGAGAATTCAAAATCGGTTGTACTTCTTCTCTGATTTCTTTCTTTAATTCATCTTTCATATTTTTGAAACATGTCCCTATTCGTGAGTCTAACCGTGTTTCCATTGTTCCCATCTCAGTTCTAATTGTTCCTATTTGTGATCCCACTGAGTCTAACCGTGTTTCCATTGTTCCCATACCAGTTGTAATTGTTCCTATCTCTGTTTTAATTGTTCCTATTTCTGATCCCAGTGAGTCTAACCGTGTTTCCATTGTTCCCATACCAGTTGTAATTGTTCCTATCTCTGTTTTAATTGTTCCTATTTGTGTTTTTAATTCAGATCCAAACTGTGTTTCCATTCGTGCTCCCAAATTTCATATAGCACCCATCAACTGCTCCATATTAGCCGGTTCGAAATTCTTTTCGCCCCTAACATTTCCCGCAAAACTAACTTCCTTCTGCATAGCCATAAAGCTATCTGTGTTCGATACTATTTCAGAATCTTCTACCGTTAATCTCGTATTCTGTGAATTTTCTGATTGAGAACAATTTTGAAATGGTTCCGGACTATTTTCCCGACTTATTAAATTGTTTCGCACTTCATTATTCATCATACTGTTCTCCTGTGTTGGCGAGTTCGCCATGTCAACAATTTCGTCATTCTGACTATCCATCATTTTTGCCTTTTTCATCGATCGCGTAATCATTTACAAAACATACAAAACTCGCCACTGTACGAAGATTACACACAATGACACTTTATCTCCAACAATACCATTCACACGAAATGTTTCCCTCAAACACGATTAACGAACAATTGAAATAATTGCACTAAATTGTCAAACGCGTATACAAGACAACAAAATTAAATTCTGAGAAAAAATACCATTAGAAGAATGACAATTACCAAATTTACACATGCAAAATAGACTACAATTACTAAACTACAAATTACTACAACAATACTACTGTCTACTATTTTTACAATCAGAAGATTTCCAAGGGACGATCCGAAGCAGCGGTCGCCACGTGCATGGGGGCTTAATTATATATAATGCAAATAATTTTGATTTTCGTCGCTGTCTGTCCGGTTACGCAGTCTCGTAACCGGTTGGCCCTGACTAGTATTACTCCGCAATCTGACTGCATAGAATAACAACAAAGAATGAAAGAATATTTCCGTTAACACAATTAATTAATTAAGTCCCCAGCAACTATAAAACCTACGAAACCAAAACACAAGTGTCATTGTTCTGTGTGTGGGAGTGTGATTCAACGTACACATCTGGCATGGTTCTTCTTCAACAAGACAAGAAATTTTAAATACCATTTATACTGAAGTAATTGAAAAAAGAAATACTATAATTGCGTAAGGATGCCAGAATCACTCTAATACAAGAACACAAGCCAGGTGCTTTGTTGACTGAACCTGTAACGACGCATTATTTAAGACACTGAAATAATGAAAAAAACAGGGAATATTTTACCTTCATATATATTGACGAAAAGCACTCTGATCATTACAATATCTCCATTCGAACAACATCTGCTGTCTAGCCCATCAAACAACTGCATAAAACATGGAACAAGCACTCACTACTACAACATCTCCACAGCACTCCCTACTACGATCTCTCGACAAGAACTCTTCACTACGACATCTCAGCAAGCACTGACTACTACGAGTTCTCGACAAACACTGCCAGTGGAGGCGGCCGAATAATACTCTTTGGCGCAATCTTTGGCGCTGTGGCTCAGTGTAGTCACCTTTCAATAGTACACCTGGAGTGTAGAGTCGAGTTTGTGTTGTCGACGAAGATGAAAGGGAGGGGATGAGTCACCTTTAAAAGTCCACTTTCCCTGGCTACATGAGACACTGTAGAGAGGTCTGTAAGTTAATCGAGAGCTAAGGTTATTAGGGACCCTGAGCTTACTTTCCTTGTTCGCAAAGCACTGAAAATTTATTTCACCGCCAGGATTCGAACCGGCTATAGATAAGTCGAACACCTACGCATAAGCGTGTGCTGCGATCTAGGCTACGAAGGTTTCAAGGTGATAATTATTGGCTCACAGTGCATAATGTTCCCACCCATTCGTGTAATAGTGGTCCGCCTACCCCTTCCAGTCTAGTTTCTAGGCATAATAAAAGATGCAGGCATAATAAAAGATGACCATTTTTCTTTCAATTAGTTTTAACCTTACGCATTAATGCTATCGATCGTCTGATTCTGTTTTACTCTGACTGTAGTACAAGGACGAGCTGAAATGTAATACCTCCGAATTTTTTATGTGAAAACTCTTAAAGCTTTTCATATAAAACAAACAATATTCTACACGTTTATTCTTCATGCCTACGAATTTTCTTCTCAACATGTGATCCTGGCGACGAATATATTCCTCCGAACGAGAAACCAGTTTGCTGATACCGTCACTGTAGAATGTCTGACTTTGTTGAAGGAGCCAAAACTTCACCTCCGCTTGCCCGACTTCATCACTATCAAAGTGAAGTCCTCAAAAATTTTCTTAAAGTTTTGTAAACAAATGAAAATCGGATGAGGCCAAGTCGTTACTGTATGGAGGATGACTGGTTTCAGAGAAACCATGGCGTCGGATTATTGCAGATGTCACAGGGCTTGTTTGTGGTCGGGCATAGTCATGCTGAAGGAGAGTTTGCTCCACATGTGGAGAAACTATTCGAATTTGAAACTCAACTACAGAACGCTGTTTCTCAGGCACCAAAAGTAGTTACGTCACACACCGACTTTTTACACACACCAGTCGATGCCCTCTAGGGCCAGAGGGTTGAAAATGTGTAGACATGAAGAATAGAGATGTAGAATGTTAATAACGTCTGGTTTATACAAAACCCTTCAGGAGTTTTCACATAAAAATTCGGGGGCGTTACCTTTCAGCAAACTCTCGTACTACTGATAACGTGGGATGCTTATTTCGCTATATCTGATAGATTTTATAAAGGTACTATGCTTCTTATCAAGAGTAGGCAATGAATCTCTATTGTCAAGTTCCACTGAGCGCAACGTCGTCTGAAGTCGGTTGTTGTTGTTGTGGTCTTCAGTCCTGAGACTGGTTTGATGCAGCTCTCCATGCTACTCTATCCTGTGCAAACTTCTTCATCTCCCAGTACCCACCGCAACCTACATCCTTCTGAATCTGCTTAGTGTATTCATTTCTTGGTCTCCCTCTACGATTTTTACCCTCCACGCTGCCATCCAATACTAAATACTTGATGCCTCAGAACATGTCCTACCAACCGATCCCTTCTTCTAGTCACGTTGTGCCACAAATTTCTCTTCTCCCCAATCCTATTCAATACCTCCTCATTAGTTATGTGATCTACCCATCTAATCTTCAGCAATCTTCTGTAGCACCACATTTCGAAAGCTTCTATTCTCTTCTTGTCTAAACTATTTATCGTCCACGTTTTACTTTCATACATGGCTACACTCCATACAAATACTTTAAGAAACGGCTTACTGACACTTAAATCTATACTCGATGTTAACAAATTTCTCTTCTTCAGAAACGCTTTCCTTGCCATTGCCAGTCTACATTTTATATCCTCTCTACTTCGACCATCAGCAGTTATTTTGCTCCCCAAACAGCGAAACTCAGTTTCTACTTTGAGTGTCTCATTTCCTAATCTAATTCCCTCAGCATCACCCGACTTAATTCGACTACATTCCATTATCCTCGTTTTGCTTTTGTTGATGTTCATCTTATATCGTCCTTTCAAGACACTGTCCATTCCGTTCAACTGCTCTTCTAAATCCTTTGCTGTCTCTGACAGAATTACAATGTCATCGGCGAACCTCAAAGTTTTTACTTCTTCTCCATGAATTTTAATACCTACTCCGATTTTTTCTTTTGTTTCCTTTACCGCTTGCTCAATATACAGATTGAATAACATCGGGGAGAGGCTACAACCCTGTCTCACTCCTTTCCCAACCACTGCTTCCCTTTCATGTCCCTCGACTCTTATAACTGCCATCTGGTTTCTGTACAAATTGTAAATAGCCTTTTGCTCCCTGTATTTTACCCCTGCCACCTTCAGAATTTGAAAGAGAGTATTCCAGTTAACATTGTCAAAAGCTTTCTCTAAGTCTACAAATGCTAGAAACGTAGGTTTGCCTTTCCTTAATCTTTCTTCTAAGATAAGTCGTAGGGTCAGTATTGTCTCACGTGTTCCAACATTTCTACGGAAGCCAAACTGATCTTCCCCGAGGTCGGCTTCTACCAGTTTTTCCGTTCGTCTGTAAAGAATTCGCGTTAGTATTTTGCAGCTGTGACTTATTAAACTGATAGTTCGGTAATTTTCACATCTGTCAACATCTACTTTCTTTGGGATTGGAATTATTAAATTCTTCTTGAAGTCTGAGGGTATTTCGCCTGTCTCATACATCTTGCTCACCAGTTGGTAGAGTTTTGTCAGGACTGGATCTCCCAAGGCTGTCAGTAGTTCTAATGGAATGTTGTCTACTCCTGGGGCCTTGTTTCGACTTAGGTCTTTCAGTGCTCTGTCAAACTCTTCACACAGTATTATATCTTCCATTTCATCTTCATCTACATCCTCTTCCATTTCCATAATATTGTCCTCAAGTACATCGCCCTTGTATAGACCTTCTATTTACTCCTTCCACCTTTCTGCTTTCCCTTCTTTGCTTAGAACTGGGTTTCCATCTGAGCTCTTGATATTCGTACAAGTGGTTCTCTTTTCTCCAAAGGTCTCTTTAATTTTCCTGTACGCAGTATCTATCTTACCACTAGTGAGATAATCCTCTACATCCTTACATGCTTAGCCATTTTGCACTTCCTGTCGATCTAATTTTTGAAGTCGGTAAGAGAATAAAATGAGACTTGGCCCAGTGATTTATCTACAACGCGCATCGGAGTACACGATTTCAGCATCGCTGATCAGGGAACGTATTTAATTAAGAATTTAAGATATTCCACAAGTAGGGCAGCTATCACAGGAGGTGGAAAGGAGTGGTGCTTGTGGGCGGAAAGACCAGTGAAGAAAACGCCATGAGAAAGGACATTCATCAACACGAGGTATTCTCCTCTTGGAACTTCACTAATCATTTAACAACGCAAAAACCATCTTAATATTATGGTTCCTTGTGGGTGTTCAACAAACTCTCTTGACATTATTCAGTCAGGTAAGGATCGTGTCATTGGAAGGATGGTAAGTGGTTGCTCTTGTCGATGCACTGAAATCAAACACTCGCTACAGCTGTGATAGGAAGTCACTTCAACTTAAGTTCACCAATCGGAGAAAATCGTAATAATTCCCTTGAACTGCGAGCAGTGCCTTCAAACCAGGGTTGAGACAATTTGTTCTGCTCAAGAACATCTATACAGCACAATGGTGAGATCATAACGCGGGTGGAAAATGAAAGCAAGTCGCAATTCCAGTTGAGATAAAATACACAAAAACAAAATAATAATTCCAATTCGAAAGAAAGCAGTTGCTGACAGGTGTGAAAACTGCCAAACTTTTGTTGGATTTCAGGAAATGTAGGAATAGGCAAGGCGATACAGACCCTACGACTTATCTTAGAAGATAGGGTAGGAGAAGGCAAATCTACGTTTTTAGCGCTTGTAGACTTAGAGGAGGCTTTTGACAGTGTTGACTAGAATACTCTCTTTGAAATTCTGATGGTAGCAGGGGAAAAATACAGGGAGCGAAAAGCTATTTACAGCTTGTACAGAAATCAGACGACAGCCATAAGAGTCGAGGAGCATGAAAGAGAATCAGTGGTTGAGAAGGGAGTGAGACAATGTTGTAGCCTATCTCTGATATTATTGAATCTGTACACTGAGCAATCGTTAAAGGGAACCAAAGACAAATTTGAAGTAGGAATTAAAGTTCAGGGAGCAGAAATAAAAACTTTGAGGTTTGCTGGTGACATTGTAATTACGTCAAAGACAGCAAGGGACTTGGGAGAGCAGGTGAATAGCATGGACAGTGTCTTGAAAATAAAATATTCGATGAACATCAACAAGAACAAAACAAGGGTAATGCAATGTAGTCGAATTAAATCAGGTGATCCTAGAGGAATTAGATCAGGAAACTAGACACTGAGTTTTGCTATTTGGACAGCAAAAAAACATGACGGCCGAAGTAGAGACGATATCAAAAGTAGTCTGGCAATGACAAGAAAAGTGGTTCTGAAGAAGAGAAATTTGTTAACATCGAATATAGATTTAAGTGTTATGAAGTCTTTTCTGAAAATATTTGTCTGAAGTGTAGCCATGTATGGCAGTGATACGTGGACGATAAACAATTTGGACAAGAAGAAAATAGAATCTTTTGAAATATGGCGCTACAGAATAATGCTAAAAATTAGGTGGGTGGGTCACGTAACTAATGAGAAGGTTTTTAAATCAACACACCGCCATTTGACTATGTTGTTGTTTATTTAATTACGACCCACGTTTCAGCCTTTTATACCATTTTCAATTTGTTGAGTTTATGTCATTAAGGTATATTGCAAGACGTCAGGCTCAAAAGTGGCCAATTTTGTGCTTCATGTCCAGTAATGTAAGTTAATGACACAAACTCAATCACTTCAAAAAGGCCGAAGCCTGGGTCGTAATTAAATAAACAACGATACAGTCAAATGGTCGTGTGTTTATTTAAAAATTATTGTATGACTGTTTCCGTTTCCTGCCCTTCGACTCTTATAACTGCCATCTAGTTTCCGTACAAACTGTAAATAGCTTTTAGCTCCCTGTATTTTAACCCTTCCACCATTAAAATTGGAAAGAGTATTCCAGTCAACATTGTCAAAAGCTTTCTCCAAGTCTACAAATGCTATAAACATTGATTTGTCTTTCGTTCACCTATTTGCTATGAGAAGTGTGGGGTTAGTATTGCCTCCCGTGTTCCTATATTTCTCTGGATCCAAACTGGTCTTCCCTGAGGTCGGCATCCTCCAGTTTTCCCATTCGACTGTAAAGAATTCGTGCTAGTGTTTTGCAATCGTGACTTATTAAACTAATAGTTCGGTAATTTTCACACCTGTCAGCCCCTGCTTTCTTTGGAATTGGTATAATTAAATTCTTCTTTAAGTCTGAGGGTATTTCACCTGTCTTATACAACTTGCTCACCGGGTGGAAGAGTGTTGTCGTGACTGGCCCTCCCAATGCTATCAGCAGTTCTAACGGAATGTTGTCTTTTCTCGGAGCCTTGTTTCGAATTAGGCCTTTCAGTGTTCTGTCAAATTCTTCACTCAGTATCATATTTTCCATCTAATCTTCACCTACGTCGTCTTCCATTTCCATGATATTGCCCTCAATACATCTCCCTTCTAAAGACCCTCTATATACTCCTTCCACCTTTCTGCTTTCCCTTGTTTGCTTAGGACTGGTTTTCCATCTGAGCTCTTGATATTCATACAGGTGGTTCTCTTTTCTCCAAAGATCTCTTTTAATTTTCTTGTAGGTGGCATCTATCTTACATCTACTGATACATGCTTCTACAGTCTTACATTTGTCCTCTAGCCATTCCTGCTTTGCCATTTTGTACTTCCTGACGATCTCGATTTTGAGACGTTTGTATTCCCTTTTGACTGTTTCATTTACTACATTCTCATATTTGCTCCTTCCACCAATTAAATTCAATATACACTCCTGGAAATGGAAAAAAGAACACATTGACACCGGTGTGTCAGACCCACCATACTTGCTCCGGACACTGCGAGAGGGCTGTACAAGCAATGATCACACGCACGGCACAGCGGACACACCAGGAACCGCGGTGTTGGCCGTCGAATGGCGCTAGCTGCGCAGCATTTGTGCACCGCCGCCGTCAGTGTCAGCCAGTTTGCCGTGGTATACGGAGCTCCATCGCAGTCTTTAACACTGGTAGCATGCCGCGACAGCGTGGACGTGAACCGTATGTGCAGTTGACGGACTTTGAGCGAGGGCTTATAGTGGGCATGCGGGAGGCCGGGTGGACGTACCGCCGAATTGCTCAACACGTGGGGCGTGAGGTCTCCACAGTACATCGATGTTGTCGCCAGTGGTCGGCGGAAGGTGCACGTGCCCGTCGACCTGGGACCGGACCGCAGCGACGCACAGATGCACGCCAAGACCGTAGGATCCTACGCAGTGCCGTAGGGGACCGCACCGCCACTTCCCAGCAAATTAGGGACACTGTTGCTCCTGGGGTATCGGCGAGGACCATTCGCAACCGTCTCCATGAAGCTGGGCTACGGTCCCGCACACCGTTAGGCCGTCTTCCGCTCACGCCCCAACATCGTGCAGACCGCCTCCAGTGGTGTCGCGACAGGCGTGAATGGAGGGACGAATGGAGACGTGTCGTCTTCAGCGATGAGAGTCGCTTCTGCCTTGGTGCCAATGATGGTCGTATGCGTGTTTGGCGCCGTGCAGGTGAGCGCCACAATCAGGACTGCATACGACCGAGGCACACAGGGCCAACACCCGGCATCATGGTGTGGGGAGCGATCTCCTACACTGGCCGTACACCACTGGTGATCGTCGAGGGGACACTGAATAGTGCACGGTACATCCAAACCGTCATCGAACCCATCGTTCTACCATTCCTAGACCGGCAAGGGAACTTGCTGTTCCAACAGGACAATGCACATCCGCATGTATCCAGTGCCACCCAACGTGTTCTAGAAGGTGTAAGTCAACTACCCTGGCCAGCAAGATCTCCGGATCTGTCCCCCATTGAGCATGTTTGGGACTGGATGAAGCGTCGTCTCACGCGGTCTGCACGTCCAGCACGAACGCTGGTCCAACTGAGGCGCCAGGTGGAAATGGCATGGCAAGCCGTTCCACAGGACTACATCCAGCATCTCTACGATCGTCTCCATGGGAGAATAGCAGCCTGCATTGCTGCAAAGGGTGGATATACACTGTACTAGTGCCGACATTGTGCATGCTCTGTTGCCTGTGTCTATGTGCCTGTGGTTCTGTCAGTGTGATCATGTGATGTATCTGACCCCAGGAATGTGTCAATAAAGTTTCCCCTTCCTGGGACAATGAATTCACGGTGTTCGTATTTCAATTTCCAGGAGTGTACCTTGTGTTACCCAAGGATTGCTACTAGCCCTCATCTTTTTACCTACTTGATCCTCTGCTACCTTCAGTATTTCTTCTCTCAAAGCTACCCATTCTTCCTCTACTGCGTTCATTTCCTTTGCTCTTGTCAATCGCTCTCTAATGCTCCCTCTGAAACTCTCTGCAACCTCTGGTTCATTCAGTTTATACAGGTCCCAGTTCATAAACAATAAATTGTGGTCAGAGTCCACATCTGTCCCTGGAAATGTCTTACAATTGTAAGTCTGGTTCCTAAATCTCCGTCTTACCATTAAGTAATCAATCTGAAACCTTCCGGTGTCTCCATGTCTCTTCCACGTATACAGCCTTCTTTCATAAGGCTTAAACAAAGTGTTAGTTACGATTAAGTTACGCTCTGTCCAAAATTCTACCAGGTGGTTTCCTCTTTCATTCCTTACCTCCTATCCACATTCACGTACTACTTTTCCCTCTCTTCCTTTTCCTGCTATCGAACTCCAGTCCCCCATGACTATTCAATTTTCATCTCCATTAACTATCAGAATACTTTCTTTTATCTCATCATACATTTCATCAATCTCTTTATCATCTGCGGAGCTAGTTGGCATTTAAACTTGTACCACTTTGATAGGCGTGGGCTTCTTGTCTATCTTGGTTATAGTAATACCTTCACCATGCTGTTAATAGTAGTTTGTCGACGTTCCTATTTTTTTATTCGTTATTACCCCTATTTGATTTTATATTTATATCCCTATATTCACCTGACGAGAAGTCCAGTTCCTCCTGCGTGCGAACTTCACTAATTCCCACTACATCTAACTTTAACCTACCCATTTCCCTTTTTAAATTCTCTAACCTGACTGCTCGATTAAGTGGTCTGACATTCCACGCTCCGATCCATAGAACGCCAGTTTTGTTTCTCCTGAAAACGACGTCCTCCTGGGTAGTCCCCGTCCGAATGGGGGATTATTTTACCTCCGGAATAATTTACCCAAAAGGACGCCATCATCATTTAACGATACAGTAAAGCTGAATGTCCTTGGGAAAAATTACGGCTATAGTTTCCCCTTGCTATCGGTCGTTCGCAGTAGCAGCACAGCAAAGCCGTTTTGGTTGATGTTACAAGGCCAGATCAGTCAATCATCCAGACTGTTGCCCCTGCAACTACTGAAAAGGCTGCTGCCCCTCTTCAGGAACCACACGTTTGCTGGCCTCCCAATCGGCTATCTGTATCGCTGAGGTACGCAAGCCTCCCCATCATCGGCAAGGTCCATGGTTCATTGGGTGGGTGGTGCGGGGGGGGGGGAGGGGGGGCATTTTATACGGTTGAAACCCGATGTTGGTTTGGACGATGTGTGTACGGATGCTAATGGTTTAAAACTCTGACACTGAATAATAGCGGTGTGCAGCTAAACAGGCAGTGGAAATAGCATGTATGAGGTTCTTCGTGAACGTTATTTGTTTATCAATCCTTGCCTCATCTTGTTAAACGATCTGTGTATTCTAATCGATGCGGAGCCATCGTCCGTATTTTTTCTTGAGTGTCAGGTTGTCATTAACGAAGTGCGTCAGTGTTTGTTGTAAATGCTTTGAGACAGTGGATTTAATCTGTGTACCTACTTATATTACCCTAGATCGTTGGGGCTAGCACATGCTATTGCTATGGCGCTTGGGGCAGCACTACCGGGCTGCTATGTGTGTGCACAGAAGCGCGTGGATGGAGATAAGACTGCACCACGCCTGTGTCATTATTTATAGCAAAGCTGAATGAGTTCACCTGCTCTTTCATTGCTTGTTTTGTCAAACTGTTTGTTGCTGTACTGCACGTGACTACTGAGAAAATAGCCTAGAAGCTATCACTTCTCCTTAAGATTTTGTTATTTGATTAATGTTGTAACTATTAGTGTAGCTTAGCTTTTATATTGTTGGTTAAATAAATGTAAATGTCGTGTGACTAGGGCCTCCCGTCGGGTAGACCGTTCGCCAGGTGCAAGTCTTTCGATTTGACGCCACTTCTGCGACTTTCGCGTGGATGGGAATGAAATGATGATGAGTAGGACAACACAGCACCCACTCTCTGAGCGGAGAAAATCTCCGATCCAGCCGGGAATCGAACCCGGGCCCGTAGGATTGACGTTCTGTCGCGCTGACTACTCAGTTACCGGGGGCGGACTATTATTGGTTAATTCAGTGGTATGAGAGTTACTGGCTGGAATTCAGCCATACATTGTTGTTCGCCACGAACAAGTATTCTTATTGATGTTCCTACTATTGCTGCTCATGCTCCAAATAATTATTAACTGGAAAATCCTTATTTTCATGGTTTTATGGTATAGGTTTTGAAGGAGAAAGAGCCGGCCGTTTGGGCAAAAGGAGTTGTTAATAAATGTTTCTGTGGTCAAGTTTTAATATTGCAACGCTTTTAGGTGTGGCAGTACTGGGATCGAGAGGCTTGCATAACAGTTTGATCATAATTTAACATTTGTTTTTAAAACAATCTTAAACACAAGTTCTCTATTAGGAGGAGCGACCTCCGAATTAGCTTCGTTCTTCATTATTAATTAAGAAAGCGAGAAGCACAATCTTTAAAATAACACCAAAGAACTCCCTTGCAAGTTCTTAGACTGTGACAGAGATATTTAAACAACTTTCTAACAATAAACATAATAATTTTGCACCTATAAGTCTTAAATAAACAATTTTTAGCCGGAATTAAGCCTGTTGAATATTGACTGCAAACAGTCAAATTAGAAATGAACTCAGGAAGCAATGTCCCTTGGCAGGTGAGACAGCAGCTGATATTCTAAATGACTAAGAAATCGTTTAAACGACAGATAAAGCTTTCTTATACTAAGCGCTAGATATGGGCCACTAACACTGGCCTCAGGTGTTGGATTGCAAAATGTTCTAGCTTCACTTGTTCATAAATCACCAAACATAAAAAATAGAGCATTCGGCATCTGTTTCAATATAATGTCCGTTAAGCTAGAATGGTTTAGTGAAACTGCTTTCAAGCTTTGCAAGAACAATTTACTCCCAATAGACAGTGCAGCTGCTCCTGAATAACGTGTGTTTCCAGTTAATAGTTGTCTGACAGTCAGTGTTGGTTCCCCTGCCTGAACAAAGAGAGCAGTCACCGGTGTGGATAGCACGGCTATAGTGCATATCCGAATACAGCAACACTGAAGTTTGCCCAATTTGAGTATCGAATTTCTTGTCCCATCACGGCAAAATAGGCATTCAGCATCCATGATCGAAGACTGAGCTCACGCGAGTCCTGTACAACGTGGGTAGAGTTTTCGGCTGAGCTCTCCACTATGTGTCGTCCACACATCTCAGTGCATTAGTCTTTGTTCCTACGTTAGAAGAAGTATCAATTATGTCAGATCTTCACATTAATCTCGACTCAGTTCTCATGTCTATAAACTTAGGTTGAATCCTGAATGGGACATGCTGGGTGTCCCAGGAGGAATGGTCAGTATTCATGTATATGACATAAATTTCCAGTAAAGATGGGCTCCAAAGTGCATACATTGAGAGGTACGTGCGCTTCATTTTCGCTGCTGTGAAACACATCTCTTCTAGTGAATATGGGTCACAGCTCTTAAGGTACGCATTTAGAGCCTATGTTTACTAGGTAATTTTTTCTTGTTTTCGGTCCATACTATCTCAAGTATTGGAAGCAAAGAGCTTGCAATAGAAGAGATATTTTTCACAGAACTGAAAATATGGGACTCCCTGTGTATTCCACCAAGTCTCATACTATCTGGGCAGTGTGGAACTTTTCTTTGTGTAAAAGTCACTACCGATGATTTTTCAGGTGCTATCTCCAGGCCAAGATTTGATACGGTATGATACACAATTTCTTTTGCTGTTTCAACTGAATAAGCTGTCAGTTGATTCATTTCTAACCAACCTCTTAAGGATCTTTGATAAAGATGAAGATTGCGTAATAGGTACGTAAAACAACAGGAAAAGTATTAAAATCTGACAGGTCCATTCCTGCTGTAGTGGACCCACTCATCCATATTTCATTCTACAATCATAGCGTATAGAGTGCCTCAAAAGACCTTTCGGATCATGTTGTAATGTAGTAAACATCTTTGCTACGGGTCAAAGTTGGTGCGATTCTATTCAACAAAGGCTCTAATCAAAGTATTTGTCTCTGGATGAATTCCATTTCCCCTTCTAAAACATCTTAATTGTTTCCACAACCCTATCATGTTGGTATCTTTTCGTATCGACTCACAGTAGTGAATCCAACTGTCCCTTTTGCGCACTTCCATTTTTTTTTTAATTACAGTTGGTTCCTTCCGCTGGTTACGCAAATGTTTCCTAACGTTGGTCTCTCTCTATATTGTTGCAGAGTTAATCGTCTCGTTGCTACGGACCCGGAGGCGTCTTTGTTCCACCAGGAAACGGCCGGTCGGTTTTCTTTATTGTTGCTTATTAGGGAAGGGATACTGTTATTAGCTGCTCGTTCAGTTAGTGAGATGAACTTTCCATACTCATAACTTCACTTGAAAATAGTGAAATTTTCATTTATTTATAATAATGTTCCCAATTTTCTTTTCCAACGTTCCATTTAATTGTCGTAGCCTTGTAGACCACCATCCAGTTGTGCCTATTCACACCTTATCTTCAAAACTATAGGATAACGATCTGATCTTAGAGTGTCTTGGAATAATTCCCACCTAGATGTTTTATGAGGAGCGTAGTGTTAGATCTAAAGTAAATTTTTCTCTTCCAAGAGCCATAAGCATTGTTGGGGAACCGTCTTTCATAATAGTCAGCGATTTGTTATCCAACAATGGAAGGACAAAGTCGCTCATACTGTCATTGTACGTGCTACTGAACTGACTTTGTTGGCATTATAGTACATATGCGGTGGTTTTGTTTGTTGCAACAATTCTTCCCACTGAACTTCGTTTAGCACGGTTCTTGGTGTAATGTACAGTGATAGAAAAGATATTTACATATTTCCTAATTCAGTACTAGTAGCCACAGCTTGGAATGGGAGATTACACAAATTTAAGGATATTTCGTGGTGAATTATACTGTCGACTTCTGCTGCTCCTGTTCTATTGTCTCGGTATTATATATCAGGGTCGACCATGGCTAATCAGATTGCACGCGAGCACCATGTGTGGGCTACGTGCGAGCCCAGACTCGGCCTGCCTCGGTACTTCTCGACCCTTTTCGGACATAGTATTTTAGCGTTGCGGTGCGGCATTTTTCGGTCGATACGACTTTCTTTAGTTCTGCAGAATCATGGTACCGGCGTTGCTTACCCTTTGCTGTTTGCTCCTGGTATAAAGGAAGGTCACAGGTCGAGTGGCTGTTTGTATAAGAAGAGGCAGTCTAACGATCTATCATCACAAACCTTAGAAAACCAATGAAAATGACAGAAGGATAAGAATTCTCAGTATCGCATAATAGTCAGTCACATAATCTATGGAACGACATTACAACACCATGAAAAAAGAATTTAAAGATTTAGTTGATAGTGAAAGAGCAAAAAATTAGAATAATCGACAGGCAGGATTCAAGAAACACTTTGTGCTAAATTTTCAGACATGTAGCACGTGATGAAATTAATGATACAAATAGTAAAATTCCTGAAGTCGCAAACAATATTCCACTGACGGTTGCAACAATTTTCTGTGGAACTGAACGAAAAGTATGGAGACTTTATATATTACTGCAAAGTACATTGATTTAGTTAAGTGGCTTGCCTGGAACGATTTTTCGCTATTGTTGAATTTATGAAGGGAAAAGGAGAGCAGGAAAGGAAATTAGACCATAGGGAATGGATTGCAGACCTCGCATTTTAAGTGGACTTGATTACACAGAGCCCACAATAACACCAACACATCATTGTGCAGTAAAACACTCTTCGCCACAATTGAAGAACCTTACAAATGACACACACAACAAAGATACCCATGAAACAAAAAACGCCTCTCTCTATCTATCTATCTCTGCTCCAGTTCTGATCTCTCTCTCACTCACACACACACACACACACACACACACACACACACACACACACACACACGCACACACACACAACAAACTCCACAAACGCCAAATACAATTCAAAATTGCGCGCCTCAGCCAGAGGAACACGACACGAAACAAATAAATACTAAACAGCTACAACAACACATAATGGCGGAGAAAACTCTGCCCATGTTTGAAAATTCGTAGAAAGTGCGTTGTCGAACGATCATAAGTCACAGAAATCAGCGTATTCACCTCGCCAAAACATGTGAGAAACACTAAAACATCAAAGCCATAAGTTACACACACAAAAAACCTAATATATCCTCACTTCCGTTCGTAAATGCATAATAAACAGAAAAATAAAAATTACGTTTTGCTGTTTGCAGATGACAAGTTGTAGATTGTGCACCAGACTAGTTACCTACATAAATATCCAATAGCTTCACATAAGGTATGTAAACTAATGCATACATCCACTCTTTTGCCAGTTAAGCTATAACTAGAACTTTAGACATAATGTAATAGCCGGCAGCTGTGGCCGAGCGGTTCTAGGCGCTTCAGTCCAGAACCGCACTGCTGCTACGGTCGCAGGTTCGAATCCTGCATCGGCGTGGACGTGGGTAATGTCCTTAGGTTAGTTAGGTTTTAGTAGTTCTAAGTCTAGTGCACTGATGACCTCAGATGTTATGTCCCATTGTGCTCAGAGCCATTTGAACATTTTTGAACATAATGTAATAAACAACATACAGTGCATCAGGTCGTTAATACTTATCTCAACTGTGAACTGTAAACAAAAGATGTATAATATTTTACAACACTTATTCATTCACAATGTAAATATTTTGTACCAAAAGTTTCTCTAAATGTTAATACGTAACAAAAATTTTACAGTAAGAAAATAAAATAACCCATTGAAGATAGCACAAAAAGTGCTGAAACATGCCTGGGCAAAACGAAACAGAAAAGGTGTCTTGCATATGGCGGAATTCCTCGACCTATTTTCGTTGCAAGCACGGACGTACGAAGAACTGCAATACCACAGGGTGATTACTTATTATTACTGTTGACGGTGACATGTGGAGCTATCTGTCCTTTCAAATCTAAAACTTCTACACTCCTGGAAATGGAAAAAAGAACACATTGACACCGGTGTGTCAGACCCACCATACTTGCTCCGGACACTGCGAGAGGGCTGTACAAGCAATGATCACACGCACGGCACAGCGGACACACCAGGAACCGCGGTGTTGGCCGTCGAATGGCGCTAGCTGCGCAGCATTTGTGCACCGCCGCCGTCAGTGTCAGCCAGTTTGCCGTGGCATACGGAGCTCCATCGCAGTCTTTAACACTGGTAGCATGCCGCGACAGCGTGGACGTGAACCGTATGTGCAGTTGACGGACTTTGAGCGAGGGCGTATAGTGGGCATGCGGGAGGCCGGGTGGACGTACCGCCGAATTGCTCAACACGTGGGGCGTGAGGTCTCCACAGTACATCGATGTTGTCGCCAGTGGTCGGCGGAAGGTGCATGTGCCCGTCGACCTGGGACCGGACCGCAGCGACGCATGGATGCACGCCAAGACCGTAGGATCCTACACAGTGCCGTAGGGGACCGCACCGCCACTTCCCAGCAAATTAGGGACACTGTTGCTCCCGGGGTATCGGCGACGACCATTCGCAACCGTCTCCATGAAGCTGGGCTACGGTCCCGCACACCGTTAGGCCGTCTTCCGCTCACGCCCCAACATCGTGCAGCCCGCCTCCAGTGGTGTCGTGACAGGTGTGAATGGAGGGACGAATGGAGACGTGTCGTCTTCAGCGATGAGAGTCGCTTCTGCCTTGGTGCCAATGATGGTCGTATGCGTGTTTGGCGCCGTGCAGGTGAGCGCCACAATCAGGACTGCATACGACCGAGGCACACAGGGCCAACACCCGGCATCATGGTGTGGGGAGCGATCTCCTACACTGGCCGTACACCACTGGTGATCGTCGAGGGGACACTGAATAGTGCACGGTACATCCAAACCGTCATCGAACCCATCGTTCTACCATTCCTAGACCGGCAAGGGAACTTGCTGTTCCAACAGGACAATGCACGTCCGCATGTATCCCGTGCCACCCAACGTGCTCTAGAAGGTGTAAGTCAACTACCCTGGCCAGCAGGATCTCCGGATCTGTCCCCCATTGAGGATGTTTGGGACTGGATGAAGCGTCGTCTCACGCGGTCTGCACATCCAGCACGAACGCTGGTCCAACTGAGGCGCCAGGTGGAAATGGCATGGCAAGCCGTTCCACAGGACTACATCCAGCATCTCTACGATCGTCTCCATGCTGCGAAAGGTGGATATACACTGTACTAGTGCCGACATTGTGCATGCTCTGTTGCCTGTGTCTATGTGCCTGTGGTTCTGTCAGTGTGATCATGTGATGTATCTGACCCCAGGAATGTGTCAATAAAGTTTCCCCTTCCTGGGACAATGAATTCACGGTGTTCTTATTTCAATTTCCAGGAGTGTATTTTTCATAGCCTTGAATCTTCTTGGTACTAACCGAACGCTTTTTTCCGACTGCGTAATATTTAACTACAGGGTTACTTACTTCACAGCTCAAACAATGCATAGTACTTACCAAAAGAGCACTGCCATTATTTTTATCGGTGTAAATAGTATTCCATATTTCGCCGTACACGCCACCGTAGATGGCAGCGATGTGATGTGTGATAAGGAAGGAAGGAACCAAGGAAGGAATATCAGAGTTTAACGACCCGTCGGCAGCGCTGTCATCAGAGATTGAGCACAAGCTCCAATTGCGAAAGGAGTGGAACAAAAGTTATGTGTGAAGGTGAAACAAAGGTCCATTGCGACTGCAGCTGCTGTTCGCTGACCCTTGTGTAATAATTCAAAAGTACAGAGTGACAATTTATTGAATTATATGAAAAAAGTCATTAGTTACAAACTACGACGTGCACACATTTTATTCAACATGTAAACATCACTACAGGTATTCGGATTTAGGTTATGACATGTTCGATATGCCTGCCTTCATCGGCGATGATGTGACGCAGACGAATAGCGAAATTCTGCATGAGCCACTGAAGTGTCGGAACATCGATGCTGTCGATGACCTCCTGAATGGCTGTTTTCAGCCCAGCAATGGTTTTGAGGTTACTGCTGTAAACCTTGTCTTTAATGGAGCCCCACAAAAAGGACTGTCATGTGTTCAGATCCGGAGAGTATGGCGGCCAATCGACGCCCACGCCAGTGGCCTCTGAGTACCCCTGAGCCAGAATGCGGACCGCAAAATGCTCCTCCAGGACATCACTGTCCTGCTTCGGTGGGGTCGAGCTCCGTCGTCCATGAACCACGTCTTGTCGGGATCAGGGTCACTTTGGATAATGGGGATGCAATCATCTTCCAAAACCTTCATGTACCGTTGGGCAGACATGCCATCAAGGAATATCGCACCGATTATTCCGTGAATGGACACTGTACACCACACACTTACCTATTGAAGGTGAAGAGACTTCTCTACCGCGAAATGCGCATTCTCAGTCCCCCAAAGACGCCAATTTTGCTTGTTGACGCACCCATCGAAATTAAAGTGGGCTTCGTACTAAACCAAACCATATTCACATCAAAGTTCGTCAATCTGTGGACAATAGTGTTGCCGAAACACAACCTCCTTTCCACGGCCCTGGGATTTAATGGCTGATGGGTTTGAATCTTGCATTGGAAGAGATGCAGGTCTTCAACAACAATTTGCCGCAGTACCTCCCACCTGATTCTCACCTGTTGTGCAGCTCGTCTGATCGATTTCCTAGGGCTGGTTCGAAACACAGCGAGTGTCTTCTCGATGTTTTCAGACGTTTTCACCCTTTTTGGACGACCGACATTGCCAACACTGTCATCGAGAACACTACCTGTTCTCTCAGAGTTGCTGATCAGTTATGATTGTTAGCACATTTGGACCAGTGGCCTTTAACGTGAACTCGGTCGCAAACTTCCTTTGAGCCACAGTTGGGCTGTTCTTGATGGCATAGTAGGCCTTCACAAGCGCTATACGCTCATACACGCTGTAAAGTGAGATTTGCACGTGCAAATGGCCGACAACAACAACGCGCATGCGCAAGCGCATACTAGTTCTCATGATGCCACGCGGCTAACCGCGGAGTTTGAACGTCCTAACGCAAACCGTTCAGAAGTTATGACGATTTTATTTCATATAGTTCAATAATGGTCACCTGTATAAACTGAATAAACTTATCTTCCCCTTCAGTAGTGACACTTCCACGATTCGCAGCGAACTGTTTCAAGAGAATGAATTCGTAGTTAACCTGCAGCAGCCACCTTACCAAAAAAACCTGGCATACCTCTGCCTGCTTCTGAGAGTCGGTGGTATTCCAGCCATTGTTGCACTGCGTGTGGACACTCGTCGTTCTGCAAACAAGCTCATTTCCTGATTCAAGGTAGGTGACCTGGCTGTACAAGCCTGCATGTTCAAGCTGATATCTGTCCTCTCGGGCGCTTGACACGTAGTTTTGGCATGGTGTCGAGTACGGCCTTCCTCAACCCATTAGATTATACACTGTCCAGTTACATTAATATGACCACCTGTCAGAAGCCTGAATAGCTAACTTTTGCTGCAGGGACTGCTGCCACCTGTGACATTTTTATCACATAAGGAGTGTGCTTCTCTTTACCCCCTACAAACACTCTTCAATTTTTTTATAAATAGTTCTTTTTAACCCTATATTTTCAGGAGAAGACAGATGTAGAAATAAACGGAGATAAGAAATAAAACGAAATAAAATTAGTCTGTAACGAATTATCAGAGCTCACAGATCTTTATATGAAAGTTTCAGAATATATTCCTGAACAACCTCCAAAATTAAGTTGGTGAAGTTTGGGTTCATCTGTTTTTGCATTAGGTTTTAGGAAGGAGGTAAACGTAAACTGTGCAACATATGTACGCTTGTTTCATTCCATTAAACATGAAAAACAGGTTACACACATACAATTTGGTATCGCTTTTGAATGATAGAGTTTGGTAATGCGATTTTCCTGGGACATTAATACTGGGTGTTGTTCGTGTTTGAAGCCAACAGTATTACACTGATTGCTGCACTTTGTCAAGGTGTATACAGATCTTCACATAGATAGCCGATAGTTTATTGTCTCCCGACTGGTGGATGATGTACATTAATATGCAGAATTTTATCTCAGTACTTGTTATGAAATCCAATCTCCATATGGGCGTGTGTGTGTGAGAGAGAGAGAGAGAGAGAGAGAGAGAGAGAGAGAGAGAGAGAGAGAGAGAGACAGAGAGACAGAGAAAGAGGGGGAGGAGGGGAAGTAAGACTGGAAAACTTGTTTCAATAGAATTTTCCAAGTGGTGCAACACAATGGCGCTTTAATCAAGTACCACAGACGAGTTACCAAGTTTTAACTGCTTTTTGCAGTATATCCTGTACTTTACTCGTACGACTGTGCGTTCATAGCAAATTTTATCCGTGAAAAAAGTCTTCTGTTCGTTATAATCACGTACTGCGGCATGAGAAATCTGAATATACTTGTTGTCACGTGCATAAGAAATCTGAACAGTTTTCGACAAATTGTGACAGTCAACAAGTTGTTGATATCAAACAAAAGGACTTGTATAATAATTTCTATTACTACAAGCAACAGAAAAGTCGGTGGGGATCCGTAGACAACAATACCATGCGATATTCTGGTTTTATTTTTCTACTGAAGGGAGGTACACACTGTATGACTCGAGTTCTTGATGAAGCTACAGAGTAATCAATCACGTTGAATGATGGCCGCTTCAGTGCCGAATGTTTTCAGTATTATCTCAAGATTATAGGAGGAGGCATAAAACACTACTGCTCCGCACCGAGGATAGATGGTTATCTAGGGTTAAGACCTTAACAAGATTATTCGAATTAAGAGCTAAATTATAAGCTTTTATTACTGACATTTCCTTTAAATTAAACGATCGTTTGAGCGATGTGACTTGGTTGTTGAGACTAGCTTTTTTGGCAGATATGTTTGTAAACATTAATTAATTGAACCATTTTTACAAGGAAATATGACAGCAGTTTTCAACACTGGTAACAAAATGACCATCCTCAAAAAAATTAGATTTTAGTACTCTTCCCGTTGGCAAGAGAAAACCAAAAAGCTTTTTAACGCTGAATATGTTCGTTGGGGAGAAATAGAATTACCAAATGAAATGTTTGAAAAATTAATCCAGTGTCTTCATGATATGAACGCGTCTTTTGAGACGTATTTTCCTTAAGAGCAGAATTAAAAACGGACTATGAATCCATGGTTTCAGGGTCATTTTGTAGAGAATTTGCAGAAGCCAGAAAATATTTCAAACGAAACCTAGGAATCCTTTTTAGAAATGACAGCAGATTCAAGCAAAGAATCATTGCTGAAAACAAGTCGCTTGATGATTTTTGATGCTGGACTCGTGATGAATATCCACAACTTTCCGTCAACATACTTTTGTGAAACGGGATTCTCAGCGCATGCAGCAACAGAGACAAAATACTGGACTGGATGCTGACCCTGACATGTGTCTTCAATACTCTTCTACCAAGCCCGATGTTAAACAACTGTCAAAAATAAAAGAGAAAACTACTTCATACCTCCAATTAAATGGAAATAATTTTGTCAATTTACAGTGGAATCAATACAGTGTTCTTTTGTGCACTATATTGTTGTGTGTTGTTTTGTGTGTTGTTGTAGAAGTCAGTAGTGTATAATGTGCCTCTTTTCGTATGATTTTCAGTAAATGATTCTAATTAAAAAATGAACATGAGACGAGGACTTATTTATTTTAGGGCTCGTTAAAACACGGGGTGTAATAAAAAAATGTATACACTCCTTTCATGACTATGAAACTACTACCAAGACACAGATAACTTTCAAAATTCAAAGTAATGTGAGCAAATGTCGATACTTGCCATTTATCGAAAGTGTGAAAATTGGTAGCCAAAATGGTCCAAACACAGCTGATAAAGCTGCCTGATGGAATCCAACACGTTCCTAATCGTTGGTATTCTGGCACGTTAGTTTTCAACGCATTGATGATAGCTGATCTTACGCTATAGACACTGTGCTTCACATGCCCACATAGAAAAAAATCCGTAGGGGTCCAATCCGGTGAGCGTGGAGGGAATTCAGTACCACTCCATCGTCCTTTCCATCTGGCTGGTAGGTGTTCGTCAAGGTAGGCCCTAATGTAGCGATGGTAGTGGGCATGTACTCCATCCTGCTGGAAATGCCATTTCCATCCCGAAATATCTCTGCGATCTGTAGTAAGTTTAAGTAATTTTCACTTGTATTTTTATACTCAAAAAAGAAAGGTCCATTCAAACCAAATGCTGTTGAATCACACCACACTGTAACTCATGGCAGGTTCACATAGTGTTTCACTGTCACATGAGGATGTTCAACTGCCCAATAGGTACAATTGTGACGATTAACTGAACCATTTAACCTCATAACTCCAGGTTACCTTGCCCGGAAATTGTTCGTCCTGTGCGCACCTTCCTTGACACCATCCACAAAATTCAGTTCTCAGCTCATGATCATCCTCATTCAGCGCGTGAGGTAATCTAGGAATAAAACGTTTCCATTGGACACGCTTCAAAAGGCAATGGATGCTCGATTTCCGAGCTCCTGCCTCACGGGCCTCTTGCCACACAGACTTTCTAGGAGATTGCTGAAACATTTCGATGTCTTCTCTTTCTCTCGTGGGGCTGTCGGAAGATCATAGTCTTCCAGAATGGTTCTGTGGGCGTTCTAGACGGCTCCTTCTTCCTCAACCTTATCTCACAAACGAGTAATTGTGAGTCACGTTGGTGCATCTCGCTGAAACTTCATTCTGAATTATCTCGGTGCTTCACTTAGATTCTTAGTCTTCCAAAAACACGTCAGAACTAGCTTTCTTTGCTCAAGGCTATACGATAAATCGCACAAATCTAAAGCCTGTCAATTCGACTAAATACCTAGGAATTACAATTACGAGCAACATAAATTGGAAACACCACATAGATAATATTGTGGGGAAGGCGAAACAAAGACTGCACTTTGTTGGCATAACACTTAGAAGGTGCGACAAACCCACTAAAGAGACACTCGGTAGGATTGACGGAGGACATCGGAAAAGTGCAAGGAAGGGCAGTGGGTGATCCTGAATGTAAGTCGGCCAAGTGTGTTACCTGATACCAAAAGTCCTTACCTTAGCATCAGCGTCCACTATATTCCCAGTCGGGTTTGATAACCTCCTATAAGTCGGCCAAGTTGCAATCTGATACCGAACGTCCTGATCAGCGATCATGAGATAAGATACAGTTTATAACAGATCCTGTTCCTCTTCTCCCCTTATTACCCCATTATTGAATGGTGTAGTTTAAAACCAAACAGCTTGTGAATTAATTTCTATTAGGTGAAACTCAGATTGATTGCGAGCCGATCTGTTCAAAATCGATTGCTTCAGACGAAAACAACTTTGAAAATTAGAAGATAAAAAACTGGTTCCTGAGCATAAAATTGCTTGAAATTAGCCGTCCTTTTCCATAGTGATTTTTTACTTGTATTTTATCAACTTTTTTCATGCAGTTACAATTTTTATATTTGGTGTCTCTTTTAGAAAGTATCCCTAGCTTTACTAAAATATATGGGAAGCCAGAACCCCCTCTTATTGCCAGTGACATAAAAGATGTGAATAATATATGTCCATCAACTAATCCTGCAATCCGTCACATGCCTGATTGTTCAGTTTTATTCTGACGATTCTTTTTAGGAAAGCCTTTTGAAGTAATGAAGAACATACATCATTCTACACGAGAGTTCAAAATACCTCGATCTGGAGAAATAGTTTTACTTAAAAGATGATATTTGAACTACTGTCAATAAATATAATTAGGTACCTCTCATAATAGTTTTCCTGGACACATTCAATATTCGTTTCACAATCCTCAAATCAAACAGAACCGTTTGCTATATGTCACAGTAAGATTCTGTTTGGTTTTTATTTTAGCGTTTCTCTAATATTATTTTTGTTTTTGTATGTTTTTAACCCTTCTACCACCTTTCAGTCCGGTTCTGTCAACATGTTATGAAGTAGATTTACACGCCAACAGAACTGACATTTTCTGCGTGACTCGCAAATTCTTTTGGATGCACTGAATGATCTGTAAAACTAGCCATCAGCTTAGATTAAAATTGCATGGAAGAACGTCATGATTTCCTGCCAAGAACTGCTTATAACATTTCTTCATTGAATAATCACTTTTTTTCCAAAGAGCATCATGTGGTTCATAAAAGCATACTCATACTAGGTGACAGAATCAATGACGTCAGATAATAAAATCCGTGAATTCGTCATCGATATCAGAATGTAAAAATCCTAACACGTATGAATAGGACTGGAGCTCCGAAGGTTCTATACAAAGTTAATTATAGATATTTACATATATCTGCAACCGAGCAAGGTGGAGCAGCGGCTAGGCGTCGGGCTGTCCTGATTTAGTTTTTCCGTCATTTCCCTAAAACGCTTCAGGCAAGTTCTGGGGTGATTCCTTTGAAAGGGCACGGCCGACATCCTTCCCTGATCCGACGGGACCGATGATCTTACTGTTTGGTCCCCTCCAGCAAATCACCGCCCCCATCCACCCGCCCACCCCCTTCCAGTCTTCCTGCCCCTGTCTCAACCGCAACCATTAAAGCAGTTCAACCTGCTGCAACGGAGGCACAAGAGTGCGTGCGTACTGAAGCACAGTGGTTAAGGCAGGACAAGGATTTCCGCAATCCCGGCAGGCTTCACGCGCCCCTTCAGCCTGCTGCACCTGGCAACAGGTTGTGCTATACATCCAATGCACCTAGTCAGGTCTATGTTTGCGTAAGTAGTTTCACTGCAGCTCATTTATCATAATGGTGAGAGCAGCAGAATAAACAACCAGATTTAAAGGAAATTGAGCACAATTTAAGAATTTGGGAATGGATACCAGTCACGGGACAGAGGCGATGTCCAGCAGTGGAAATGTTTTTGTGTGTTAATGAGATAGCTTCAGATAAATCGGCAGGCGTCTGGCAGTGCAAATTGTGCAAAAAGTTGCTAAACATTCAGTAGGGAACCTCGGGTATATTACTACATGTTTGTAAATTTGACTACCAGTTTCCTCACTTAATAAATATTTTGAAAGAGAAAGAATTAATGGCTGACAATTGAGTGGAAATTTGTGCTAATGACTTGAGACCATCTAGCAGTATACATACTTCCTAAATTTAGGTCAACCATTGATTGAAATAGGAAAAAATGGCTCAGTGGTATGTAATGTAGTGCGAAGAAAGCTTAGCAATGAAGAAACTTTTCTTTCAGACATGCATTTTTCAGGTTAACGTAATACGAAAAACGAACTTTGTGTTTGTTACATTTGGGAATTTAGAGTTAACTATTTTACCCACTTAAAATGAAATTCAGCGAACATATAATTCACATCCTGGAAAAGTAATTGACACTGGTATGATTGGGGTCATATTTCCCTGAAACACACTAAGGTTACAGAAATTAGACTTCCAAAACCTTACTTTAGTTGTTATTAAGTGCAAAACATTTCAACTTTCAGAGGCGGTTCTTCGAACTACGAAAAAACCTGATCATGATTCGAATGTCTGCCCTGTTAGCTGAGTGGTCAGCGCGGACTGCCACGCCAAGGAGCCCGGGTTCGATTCCCGGCTGGGGCAAGAGATTTTCTCTGCTCAGGGACTGGGTGTTGTGTTGTCCTCATCATCATTTCATCCCCATTTCCGACGTGCAAGTCGCCCAATGTGGCGTCGAATGCAATAAGTACTTGCCCTCGGCGACCGAACTTCCCCGAATAGGGGACTCCCGACCCACAATGCCGTATGCTCATTTTCATTTCCATGGTTCGAATTAAGAATAGCCATTACTAGTCGAAAGAGACTGAAGTTGTAGAGAAAACCATTCATATCGAGTTAAATAAATAAGCCGAAAATACGCCGAAAAGGAGGAAAAGGACAAATGAAATCCACCATTTTCTGGCCAGCAATTACCCAAAATTAATACATATTTCATGAGAGTCGTCTTTTGATACTCGGGTAAAAATAAGACTTTTTTTATCAACTTCCATATCCTACTAATAACAATGCAAGAAAACAGAATATACATCCACAGCACTGCGGGAAGACGGGCAAACAAGCAAACAAAACTCCTTTAACCTGCTTGGGTTGGGCTTAACTTGGCTTGGATGGGAGTGAAGTAGCCTGTCCGTTCTGCAGCTAAAATTCGGCAGCTTGCCTGACTGGATAACAGGCAAGCATGGGCAGGTTAAAAGCGGAATTTGTACACCTCTGCTACAGTTTAACGTGGAATCCGGACCACGTTTTGTTTGTGGCGACTTATATTGTTGACAGGCTAAAACGATCAATGGTCCTCCCGAGAACCGAAGCCGCGACATTTCGGTTTCCTGACCTACGACTTACTGCTGGACCATCTGGACCTACATGTATTTAGACGGTTTAACCGTAGGTTTTAATAAATGAGTTTGTGAGTGTCAAAATATGTGACGTATCTTTTGATTGTATTGAATTAGAAGCTTAACTTATTCACAGCACCAAGGGGCCGCAGACCGTAGTATGTGACGTGAATTTCCCCTCGATACCTCAATGCGTTCCAAGAGAAAAGGCATTTTTAGCAGTTGGACAGCCAGACTGGCAACGAAGTGATTCTATAAGGCTTCAGTTTTTACAGATAGAAGTACGGATCCGTAAAAATTATGTAGTTTGAGGACATTGAAGAGTTCACGGATTTAGTTATTTCAAGCCACTTATACCCTAGTATGATGTTGTAAATGGGTCTATGAACCTGATGATGCTGTGTGGACCTAAACTGGTTTTTCAGTGAAGAAATTTTATCAGCTGCACTTGGCGGTAAACCATGTTACAATACAGTAGTGGAGTGGAGATTGTGTCCAAAAAGTGTAGAATGGCCTTTTAAAACATTTGTTACCCTAGGAATTATATAAAAAATGGAAACATAGTAACCTTTAACCATTGCTTTGAACCATCAGTCAAACCTTTACCGCCACAATCTGTGTTCATGTAAAAAATACCTAACATGAATTAATTTTCTAATCCTCTCGTCAGTTGTGTCCACCTATATAACACAATCATAGCGCTTAGAAGGAGAAGTGCAGTAACCTCCGTTTTCGTGTTTTCGTAACGGTAGTTCAATTGTTTCAAATGGCTCTGAGCACTATGGGACTTAA
Source organism: Schistocerca piceifrons (assembly GCF_021461385.2). Classification (NCBI taxonomy): domain Eukaryota; kingdom Metazoa; phylum Arthropoda; class Insecta; order Orthoptera; family Acrididae; genus Schistocerca; species Schistocerca piceifrons. The sequence continues at coordinate 275,246,115 of NC_060143.1, read as the reverse complement.
CATCTAAGGTCGTCCCCTAGAACTTAAAACTACCGGTACTTAAACCTAACTAACCTAAGGACATCACACATCCGTGTCCGAGGCAGGATTCGAACCTGCGACCGTAGCGGTCGTAACGGTAGTTGCTGGACCATCCGATAGACTGCGTAGCGGTCACTTGCAGCTGGCTGAAGTAGATTACTAAGAGTATGGCTCATAAGACACATTTAGAACTGTTGTCGTATTTAGTTGCGTTTCGAGATGTTATAGAATTTTGTATCACAATGTAACAGTGGAGTATTATTACATTTGTATTTGTAGACTTTTGCGCATTTACTGACAATTCGTGTGCTGTACTGAATTATTGCATCCGACAAATAAAACTGCGTTAGTGACTATACCGTACTGTTTCGTTCCCGGGTCTCGACGGGATACGACCAGTCGTTTGCAACACGTAGGCACTTTTTTAGACCCCCAAAGACCGCTACTGGTTTTGCTAAGTGCACTAATGTTATTCCACGGAAGGATATTTAGTTAAAAGGTAAATCACAGGTATTTAACAGACATTTAGCTGATGATTTACTTGTGAAACTGGACTTATTCGTTATAGAAGGAAACAGCGTCGAAATGCCGAGAACAAGATGGAATTTGAACCCAGGGTCAGCGCCCCATATTTTTCCAAACTTGCCAATTTATCCATCAATTCACTTGAAATCAAACGAATCTCCTCCAAAGAGAATAGTGAAAAATTCAGATTGCGAAGTCATCACGCAATCTTTGCAAAGATTCTGACAAATAACAGCTACAAAATATTTGGGTGAGTTTGTGTTATCTATTATCTCCTATGTTTTAGTCTGCATTATTGGTAGCCGGCCGCGGTGGTCTCGCGGTTCTAGGCGCTCAGACCGGAACCGCGCGACTGCTACGGTCGCAGGTTCGAATCCTGCCTCGGGCATGGATGTGTGTGATGTCCTTAGGTTAGTTAGGATTAAGTAGTTCTAAGTTCTAGGGGATGTTAAGTCCCATTGAACCATTATTGGTATGTGCGTCTATAAATAATTTTTTGGCCGGCCGAAGTGGCCGTGCGGTTAAAGGCGCGGCAGTCTGGAACCGCAAGACCGCTACGGTCGCAGGTTCGAATCCTGCCTCGGGCATGGGTGTTTGTGATGTCCTTAGGTTAGTTAGGTTTAACTAGTTCTAAGTTCTAGGGGACTAATGACCTCAGCAGTTGAGTCCCATAGTGCTCAGAGCCATTTGAACCATTTTTGAAATAATTTTTTGCATGTTAGGCTGTATTTCGATCTTCGTCAGTATATTTTATTTGCTTATTAATAGGTGGTCCGACGTCAAAGTTTTATACTTTCAATGCCGATGCCGTAGTTCACTTACACTGTCTTAATCTTGTCAAATACAGCGTTTTAAAACTGTGTAAGTCTCGACTAGAGCCAAAGAAACTGGTACACCTTCTATATATCGTGTAGGGCTCCCCGGGAGCACGCAGAAGTGCCGCAGCACGACGTGGCATAGATTCGACTAATGTCTGAAGTAGTGCTGGAGAGAACTGACACCATGAATCCTGCAGGGCTGTCTATAAATCCGTAAGAGTACGAGAGGGTGGAGATCTCTTCTGATCAGCACGCTTCAAGGCATCCCAGATATGCTCAGTAATGTTCTGGTGGCCAGCGGTAGTGTTTAAACTCAGAAGAGTGTTCCTGAAACTACCCTGTAGCAATTCAGGACGTGTCATGTGTCGCATAGTCGTGCTGTAATTGCCCAAGTCCGTCGGAATGCACAATGGACATGAATGGATGTGGGTGACCAGACAGGATGCTTACGTACGTGTCACTTGTCAGAGTCGTATGTTGACATGTCAGGAGTCCCATATCACCCCAATTGGACACACCCCACACCATTACGGGGCCTCCACCAGCTTAAACAGTCCCCTGCTGACAGGCAGGGTCCATGGATTCACGTGGTTCCCTCCATACCCGTACACATCGATACGCTGGATACAATTTGAAACGAGACTCGTACAACCAGGTAACATGTTTCCAGTCATCAACAGTATTCTGGCATAACCACAGGCGCCGGAACGAAGATGAGGGACGCAAGAGAAGAAAAGGAGGTGAAATGATGTTGGCCAATAGTTCGCTGACCAGGACGTCACCACAATAGGAGCGGCTTCTAGCCGAAGTGAATACTAAGCGCCGCTCCTGCAGCCTCGGCCCGACATTAGTGGACAGTATTCGCAGAGTGTTAGCACAACATAGCAGAGAGTGCTACGAGAACAGTTATTATTGATCCATATCCATTGCTTGTTAGGACATTGTCTATAGCGAACATTACTGTTTGCATGTCGCCCCTCGCTTGTGAGACATATTGTAAATACAAGGTAAATACTGTCAATCTGCTTTATTGAAATGAAACTACTAATGTTATTTGCTTGAACTGTTGTATAGCATTCCGAGAACGCAGCATCCCTTAGGCACCCTATACGAGACGAGTGGGCAAGACCCCACAAACAGTCCAACGACGGTGTTGACGGGCACAGGCGAGCCTTAAAGCTTAGTGTCGCGCAGTCATCAAGGGAACACGAGTGGGCTTTCGGCTCCGAAAGCCCATATCGGTGGTGTTTCGTTGAATGTTTCGCATCTTACGCTTGTTGATGGCCCAACATTGAAATCTGCAGCAATTTGAGGAAGGGTTGTATTTCTGTCACGTTGAACGATTCTGTTCAGTCGTCGTTGGTCCCGTTCTTGCAGGATCTTTATCCGGCCGTAGCGATGTCGGAGACATGATATTTTACCGGATTCGTGATATTCACGGTACATTCGTGAAATGGTCGTTGTGGCACTTCTGCGCGCTCGCGTTGGCCCTACGCGATATTAGCCAGGTGTACCAGTTTCTTCGGCGCTTCATTGTACATTGAAACGTTCCTCGCCTTGCTCTAAGCGACGGAAGAGCCGCCTAGTGGCAGGCTCGCGGAATCTTGTCGAGTCCCTACACTTCTTCGCACAATCAAATCAAGTGGTAGCCTTTGTTAAAGAAAGTAACGATCCACCGACGCCCCTGGAACCAGAGCGACATCATAAATAAAACTGGCAGTACAACAATAGGCTCATCTGAAAGGCAAACTGTAATTGCGACCGTTCATTTCCGTGACCAGTAGCCGCGGATTTGAATTCCCGCTCAGCGAGTCCAGCACATGGCGGCCGCGGGTGGTGTGAGGGCGCTTCGCGGAGTAGCAGCACTGCCACAGAGCAGAGAGTATACAGAAGTGAAAGCACATGATGATTTGTATGAAGTCAAGCGCTGCTTTCGACGCCATGCTGAAACTGAGTAAATGTTAAACGATAGCTGCTTAATACTACGGATCGAAATGGACATTTTTACGATATGGAGCTAATCCTACTAATCTTACCAACTAAATGAAAACTTTTACGGGAGGAAACGTTAACGAAACAAGTTGCGATAACTCTTTAGTTAAAAACCTATCGCATAAGTTTTTAAATTCATTACTGTTGACATATGCAAACTGTGAACTGCTACTGCTCTTAGCTTCAGATGAAGATGAAGCGGGACTGATGACCTCAGCAGTAAAGTCCCATAGTGCTCAGAGCCATTTGAAGATGAAGCTACTCTGTTTTGTAAATATCGAGCTTTTCATTACAGCATTTTTATTTTTCTTCTTAATTTTTCTTTTTCGGGCTGTGAGCTGATAAATCAACTTCACTTCTAGCCGAAATACCTGTTATGAGGCACTGTGCAGTAGTTTCAGTGTTCTTATCAATGTTGGAATTTTGATTCGTATTTTCTAACTGAAAGCAATGACCGCAGTAGGCTGCATTGAAATTTAATTTATACAAATGTTTTGAATCTGGCCCAGATCTATAATTTAACTCTAAAATATTATGTAATATGAACTATATTCATTTCATAAATGACGATCGATAACTGTTGCGAAGAAACTTTTGTCAAGCTTTGTCCTAAAAATAGATGTGTCTTAGCTTTTTGATTATGTGACTGTTGGTGCAGAAGGCCTTCTTCTTCATCATTTTTCTCCAGTAGTAAGTACAACAAAAAATCGTTACCACTAATTGGAGAAGCGTTTGTCTTCTTGCACAAACTGTCCACTACTGAGCTGCAGGCTACTTACACGCGGCGCGCTCAGGCAGCACGCTCACATAAACATACTTTAACTGTTTTCTCCATACTGTAGTGACACATTGCTTTCGTCCGATCTTTAAAACAATGAACCAAACGTAAATCGAACACATTTTTCACTGCAAACCCTTCAATTTTTGTGGTACAGAGTACTTAGAAATTGTCACAGTAAATATGACAAATATAGAAAAAATTCATCATAAGCTGTGATACGGAACTATGAGGTACGAAATAAATCATATTTTTCACAGCATCGATTAAGAGGTATTATACGAGGGGCGTTTGAAAAGTCCGTGCAAAGTCCGACAGATGGCACCACCGGCGCATGTCGAGTTCGCATTTAGTTAGTAGCATCTTTGGAAAGAACGCACACCAAGTTTCAGCCATACTGGTCTATTTCCTTGTGTTTGGCATTCGCGTGAATCAAGGTAGTCGAGTGATTGTCAAAAAATGGACGAAAAAGAATTTTGTGTGGTGATTAAATATTACTTTATAAAAGGCAAAACGCCTCAGGAGACTAAATAGAAGCTTGATAAACATTACGGTGACTCTGCACCTTCGATTAGAACAGTTTATAAGTGGTTTCAAAATTTTTGGAGTGGCCATATGTGCACAAGTGATGCTGAACGTTCTGGACGCCCTGTGTAGGTTGCGACTCCAGAAATCATTGATAAAATCCATGATATGGTGATGGATGACAGAAGAGTTAAGGTGCGTTAGATTGCTAGTGCTGTGGGCATCTCGAATGAACGGGTACATAATATTTTGCATAAACATTTGGACACGAGAAAGCTAACCGCAAGATGGGTTCCTCGATTGCTCACGCTTGGCCAAAAACGGAATCGTGTGAAGTGTTGCAAGGATGATTTGCAGCTGTTCAGGAAGAATCCGCAGGACTTTAAGTGTCGTTTCGTCACAGTGGATGAAACATGGATACATTACTATACTCCTGAGACCAAACGACAATCTAAACAATGGGTTACCAAGGGAGAATCTGCACCAAAAAAGGCGAAGACCAGTTCTTCGGCCGGAAAGGTTATGGCGACTGTCTTTTGGGATTCGCAAGGGATCATCCTCATCAACTATCTGGAAGAGGGTAAAACTATTACAGGTGCATATTATTCATCGTTATTGGACTGTTTGAAAACCGAGCTGCAAGAAAAACACCGGCGATTGGACCGCAAAAATGTCCTTTTCCATTACGACAAAGCACCAGCACACACCTCTGCTGTTGTGGTCGCAAAATTAATGGAAATAGGATTCCAACTTGTTTCACATCCGCCCTATTCTACAGACTTGGCTCCCTTGGACTACTATTTGTTTCCCAATTTGAAGAAATGTCTGGCGGGACAAAGATTTCATTCAAATGCGAAGGTGATCGCAGCAACTAATAGCTGTTTAGCAGACTTGGACAATTCCTATTATTCGGAAGGGATCAACAAATTAGAATAGCGTTGGACGAAGTGTATAAGTCTAAAAGGAGACTATGTCGAAAAATAAAAAAGATTTACCCCAAACACGTAAGTAGCTCTTATTTTTGCACGGACTTTTCAAACGCCCCTCGTATACAGCAGTGAAGAAAACTAGTAGTTTCTAATTTTTCAAACTAAAAGGAGAACTTCTACCAGAAAACTAACTGCGGGCGTTGATTTAGCTTTGCTTCAATTACGTACAGTATTTTTTACAGTTTAATGAAGTTTTGTTGTTCACAGCGAGAAAATCGAAAAACTAATTTTTCTCATGAACTGCTATCAGCTGCATCGTGAGAACCAATCGTTACTTTACCGAGTGAGTTTTTCTCTGCACTCCTCGTTACATATTTCTAACTTTTACAGATCATCAAACAACTGTTTGTCCAGCCGCTGAATTGCACAGTTAATGAAGTAAACTAAAGTTATCCATTCACCTTTGGATTGAAACACAACTATTTATTCGGTTTGAGTACGGATAGACTTCGTGCATGCGTTCTAAATTTTGGCACATGGATTCAAGCCGAGATTCCATTCTGTGTACTCCCTATTCTGTAGAACTGCGCTCCCGAGTTCAGACCGCTCGAACGAGGACGACGGTGTGGGCACACCCTGCTGTTGTTTGCGTGCTGCTGCTCCCAGGATCGGTGAGACCAACCGCAACAAGTGGAGTCTGTCAGGTTGGAGGAAGCTATTAGCCGCCTTCTACTCCTTGATGTTAGTGTGGATTTAGTATCATTCTTATTAGTGAAGTGCAACCAGCGGTATTTTCTGCCTTGTGACCGCTAACACCCCAGTTACCTGTCCTGGAGGGTAGAGGACTATTCCAGCAGGGTACCTTTCCTCGTCGTGTTGATGTTGTCCGACACGGCGTGTAGTTCGACAGCCTCTTGAATTGTACTGTGCGTATGTTTTTGGGATTTCTACCATGGTTCTAGTGTTTCCTTTGGCCTTGGGTGTGTTTCTGAAGACATGGTGCTGTCCGTCTCTTTGCCCTTGCCTAAAAATATTCCATCGTTGTACCGGTGATCAGACGTTAGGCGGATTAGCGCTTAAGCTACCCCTAGTCTGAGTTGCCATCCTGTTACGTGAGTACAACTCTTGGCTGCCTGTCTCACCGGTTACACAGCTGTACTCATCTTCCTCAGGTCGATCCAGGGAGCACTGTCTGTGGATCACTCCATCTTATTTGGACAAGTTGTCATAATTGTTTAAAATTTACCCTAGTGTTGTTGCATTCCCCACTTGTTATTCCAGCCTTCAGCTGTTAATTGTTTGTAACGCTGCTTGTGGCCTTCAGCCAACAATAACTTGCAATTCTTCTAATATGGCTTTCAGCCGCCAGTGTAGTAATTTTTTTTTTTTTAAATGATTGTTGCGAGTTTTTTTTTTAATAAAGTGTATGTGTTTCCTGTGCAACCAATGGTAACTGATTAGGCCCCTTCCACACCTTTCCTGCTTTCCCTAAGTTTCACGTCTCATTCTGTAACCCCAAATTTACGAACTGTCTATTCCCATTTTGTCTAAACTGTTTATCGTCCACGTTCTACTTCCATACAAGGCTACACTCCATACAAATACTTCCACAAAACACTTCCTGACACTTAAATCTATATTCAACGTAAACAGACTACTCTTCTTCAGAAACGCTTTTCTTGCCATTCCCAATCTACATTTATATACTCTCATTTATTTTGCAGCCCAAACGGCAAAATTCATTTACTACTTTAAGCCTCTCATTTCCTAATCTAATTCCTTCATCATCATCTGATTTAATTCAACTACATTCCATTATCCCCCATTTGCTTTATCAGATGCTAATCTCATACTTCATTTGAAGACACTCTCCGATCCACTCGATTGCTCTTCCAAACGCTTTGCTGTGTCTGACAGAATTACAGTGTCATCTAAAAACCTCAAAGTTATTATTTTTTCTCCCTGGACTATAATTCCCATCAAAATTTTTCTTTTGTTGCCTTCACGACTTGCTCAATGAACAGATTCAATAACATCGGCCATAGGCTACAACCATGTCGCACTTCCATCTCAACACTACTTCTTCTTTCAAGCCCCTCGACTCACAGCTGCCGTCTGGTTTCTGTACAAGTTGTAAATAGCCTTTCGCTCCCTGTATTTTACCCCTACTACCCTAAGAATCTCAAAAAGTGTGTTCCACTGAACACTGTCGAAAGTTTTTTCTAAGTTCACAAAAGCCACAAACACAGGTTCGCCTTTCCTTAATCCACCATCTACGAGAAGTAGTAGGGTCAGTATTGCCTAGCATGTTCCTGCATTTCTCCAGAATTCAAACTGTTCTTCCTTAAAGCCGGGTTCTACCAGTTTAGCCATTCATCTGTAAGCAATTCGTGTTACTATTTTGCAACCAAGACTTACACACATAAAAAAAAGATTTGCATCACCTCGGTTCCGAGAGTTCCGGAACCTGTACGGAAAATTGAAATAGATCAACATAAACAACATTTCCGCCCTTTTAATTTCTCATGAAAACCACACATTGCATGTTGTACCACCGTACATCGAGACCTTCACAGGTGGTGGTCCAGATTGTTGTACACACCGGTACCTTTAGAACCCAGTAGCACGTCCTCTTGCATTGATGCATGCCTATATTCTATGTGGCATACTATCCACAAGTTCATCAAGGCACTGTTGGTCCAAATTATCCCAGTCCTCAACGACGATTCGGCGTAGATCCCCCAGAGTGATTGATGGGTCAATCCATCCCAGGCATGTTCGATACGGTTCATGTCTGGAGAATATGCTGACCACTGTAGTCGAGCGATGTCGTTATCCTGAAGGAAGTCATTTGCAAGATGTGCACGATGGGTGCGCGAATTGTCGTCCATGAAGACGAATGCCTCGTCAATATGCTGCCTATATGGTTGCACTATCAGTCGGAGGATGGCATCGTACAGCCGTTACGGTGCCTTCCATGACCACCAGTGGCGTACGTCGGCCCCACATAATGCCACCCCAAAACAGCAGGGAACCTCCGCATTGCTGCACTCGCTGGACAATATGCAAGGTGTTCAGCCTGACCGGGTTGCCTCCAAACACGTCTCCGATGATTGTCTGTTTGAAGACAAATGCAACACTCATCGGTGAAGAGAACTTGATGCCAATCCTGAGCGGTACATTCGGAATGCTTTTGGGCCCATCTGTACCGTGTTGCATGGTGTCGTGGTTGCAAAGATGGGCCTCACCATGGACATCGGGAGTGAAGTTGTGCTTCCTGCAGCCTTTTGCGCACAGTTTGAGTCATAACACGACGTCCTGTGTCTACACGAAAAGCAATATTCAACATGGTGGCCTTGCTGACAGGGTTCCTCCGAGCCATAATCCGTAGGTAGCGATCATCCAGTGCAGTAGTAGTCCTTGGGCGGCCTGAGCGAGGCATGTCATCGACACTTTCTGTCTCTCTGTATGTCCTCCATGTCTGAACAACACGGCTCTGATTCTCTCCGAGACGCCTGGACACTTCCCTTGTTGAGAGCCCTTCCTGGCACAACCGCGGTATTGACCGTCTAGGCATGGTTGAACTACAGACAACACGAGCCGTGTACCTCCTTCCTGGTGGAACGACTGGTACTGATAGGCTGTTGGACCCCCTCCGTCTAATAGGCGCTGCTCATGCATGGCTGTTGAGATCTTTGGGCGGGTTTAGTGACATCTCTGAACAGTGAAAGGGACTGTGTCTGTGATACAATATCCACAGTCAACATCTATCTTCAGGTGTTCTGGCAACTGGGGTGATGCAAAACTTTTTTTGATACGTGTTAAACCAAAGCACTTTCCTTCTTTGGAATTGGAATGATTATATTATTTGGGAATTCTGAGGGTATTTCGCCTATTTCATACATTTTGTTCACGAGATGGAATAGTTTTGTCATGGTGGTTCTCCCGAGGCTATCAGTAGTTCTAACGGAACGTCTTCTACGCCAGGGGCCTTGTTTCGACTTATGTCTTTCAGTGCCTTGTCAAATTCTGTAATCTATGTCCTCTTTCATTTCTATGATACTGCCCTCAGATGCATCTACCTCGTATAGACCTTCCATGTACTCTTCCGTCTTTCAGCTTTCCCTTCTATGCTTAGGACTGGTTTTCCATCTGAGCACTTGATATTCATACAGCCTCTTGTCTGTTCCCCAAAGGCCTATTTAATTCTCCTGTAGGCGGTATTTATTTATCCCCTAGTAACATATGCTTCTAAATCTTGACATTCGTCTTCTAGCAATTCCCGTTTAGCCACGTTGCTCTTCCTGTCAGTCTCATTTTGTAGACGTTTATACTTCCTTTCTCCTGCTTCATTTACTGCATTTTTAAATTTTTCTCCTTTCTTCAGTTACTGAAGGATTTCTTCTAGGCCTCGTCTTTTTAGCTATTTGATCCGCTGCTCCCTTTACTATTTTCATCTCTGAAAGCTACCCATTCTTCTTCTACTGTATTTCTTTCCACTGTTATTGCCAGTCATTTCCTAACGCTGCCTCTGAAACTCTCAGTAACCTCTGGGTCTTTCAATTTATCCAGACCCATCTCCTTGACTTCCTATCTTTCTGCAGTTTCTTCAGTTTTAGTGTACAGTTCATTACCAATAAATTGTGGTCATAGTCCACATCTACCCCTGGAAATGTCATAGAATTTAAAATCTGGTTCCAAAATGTCTGTCTTGCCATTATATAATCAATCTGAAACCTTCCGGCGTCTTCAGGTCTCTTCCATGTATGCAACCTTCATTTGCGATTCTTGAACGAAGTGTTAACGATGATTAAATTACGGTCTGTGCAAAACTCTATCAGGCGGCTTTCTCATTCCTTTCCCCCAGTTAATAATCAACTACTGTTTTTGCTTCCCTCCCTTTTCCTGCTATCGAATTCTAGTCTCCCATCACAATTAAATTTTGGTCTCTCTTAACTATCTGAATTATTTGTTTCATCTCATCATACATTTTTTCAATCTCTTCATCATCTGCAGAGCTAGATGGCATATAAACTTGTACTGCTGTGGTGAGTATCACTTTGTATCTATCTTGGCTACAATAATGCATCCGCTATGCTGTTCATAGTAGCTTATCCACATTCCTGTTTTCTTATTCACCTGCAGTACCCCGATTTGATTTTATGTTTATAACACTGTGTTCACCTGACCAGTAGTCCTCTTCCTCCTACCCCCGAACTTCCCCTAATTACAACTACATCTAACTTTATCCTACCCATTTCTCTTTATAAATTTTCTAATCTACCTGCCCGATTAAGGGATCTGACGTTCCACGCTACGATTCGTGGTACGCCAGTTCTGTTTCTTCTGATAACGACGTCCTCCTGAGTAGACCCCACCCGGAGATCGGAATGGGGGACTATTTTACCTACAAAATATTTTATTCAATAGGGGGCCATCACCATTTAACATACATTAAAGTTTCATGTCCTCGAGAAAAATTATGGCTGTAGTTTCCCTCTTGGTTTCAGCTGTTTTGATTGATTTTACAAGGCCAGATCAGACAATCATTCAGACTGCAGCCCCTGCAACTACTGAAGAGGCTGCTGCCCCTGTTCAGGAACCACACGTTTGTCTGGCCTCTCAACAGATACCCCTCCGTTGTGGCTGCACCTATGGGACGGCTATCAGTATCGCTGAGGCACGCAAGCCACACCCACCAATGGCGAGACCCATCGTTCATAATTAGATATGTTTTTAAAGAAGTTACTACATTTAAGCAAAGAGGAATACTAAACATTTTTGTAAGTGTCAAGACACATGGTACTTTCATAACAAAGCAGCAGACAGCTTAGAGAACCGAGCAATGAACTTAGGTATAATCCCAAAAGACACAGTTCCTTATCAAGAAATGTTGAGCTTCATCAGTGAAAAAGCGAGAAACGACTGGCCGACGCTATGGAATTCGATCAAGATTTCAAAAAGAATGAATTATTGCCGACTGCAACCTAAAATAAGATTAACTCCTTGGCTTGCAGACTGGAATATAGGCATACGTTTCATAACAAAGATTACGTACACGTTCTTAAACCATGACAAATTTCCAACCCGCCTCTTCCCATAAGAGCTGAGGGAATCTCCATATGTGAGTTATGCAATGAAAAATGTGATGCATCTTCTGTTTTGTGTGAGAGAGACAAGGCACAACAAAAATCTGTTATCTGAGCACTGGTTAATACAGAGGTTCGCCTTCCAACATCGGCTGCAGTGTTAATGTCAACACAAAAGGCTGGACTACTATTCATTGTCGTGTTCAATCAAATATAGAGTGTTTCCGTAAAAGCGTGCAGAAATATGACAGGACATAGAGAATGCTCGACTGAACAGTTTGAGGCAGGGTGCCTTAGGTCAGAGAAGGCAGCTTACGGAGGTATGGAAGTAAACTTGTCTTCCGCTTCGTCATTACTTTTTTCCAGCTTATTTACAACTAACATGCGTACAGATTTACAGGTACTGCGCTGTTTATTTGGATGTACATTATTTATTTCTTGCAAGTAAACAAAGACGACGAGCTTGATTACTAGGAAGTCATGCCGCAGGTTTTGTTTACTTTACTTGGCCATAATGTGGCTCTGCTGTGCCGTACTTACGTTGTCCCATGACAGAACATGCTATGAATCAACGACAGATACATTCATTACTCAGTGAAATTCAAAGACGTAGAGTACAATACGATGGAGCAGTACCAGTACAGTTTCTCAGAACTCACTGATATGCGTGGGGAAGAATGTTGAAGTGCTCTCGCTGCTGAAAGGCTGTGCAGGGAATGATTTCCTAACAGGCATCATGCGTCACGATGAGTGTTTATTTCCCTCGCTAGACGAATGCGGGCGACAGGTTCATTTTTTAAGTAAATTAAAATATTATGGCGTCACTGGGAGTGCTGAAAAGTGGTTTCAGTCATATCTTACTAATAGAAAGCAGAAGGTGTCATTACGTAACACTTCAACAGTAGGCAATCAGACAGCATCTGACTGGGAAGAAATTACATGTGGTGTTCCAAAAGTTTCCATACTAGGTCCACTACCGTTTCTTGTGTATATTAATGACCTGTCATCTGTTACATGACCAGATGCCAAGTTTGTCTTATTTGCAGATCGTACAAACATTGCAATAAATAGTAAATCAAATATAAATTTAGGAAGGGCAGATAATCAAATTTTTACTGACATTAATAAGTGGTTCATAGCCAATTCACTGTCATTAAACTTTGAAAAGACCCACTGTATGCAGTTCAGAACTTTCAAGAGATTTCCTTCTGGTGTGTGTATAAAATTTGATGACATGGAAAAAGGAGAAGTTGAGAGTCTAAAATTCTTGCGATTACAACTTGATAATAAATTCAGTTGGGAGCAACATACTAACAAACTGCTAAAGCGCCTAAACAAGTCTGTGCTTGCAATGTGAATGATGTCAGACATAGGAGATATAAATATAAAAAAACTGGCCTATTTTGCTTATTTTCACTCCATTATGTCATATGGTATCATATTTTGGGGTAACTCCACAAACAGAGAAAAAATGTTTAGAGTACAGAAGCGTATAATAAGAGTAAGGAGTAGTGTAAATCCAAGAACATCATGTCGAAACCTATTCAAAGCATTGGGCTTATTAACCACAGCTTCTCCGTATATTTATTCCTTAATGAAGTTTGTTGTAAATAATACATTTCTTTTTCCACCTAACTGCTTAGTACACAGTATCAGTACTAGGAATAAGAACAATATACATAAAGATTTAAAATCACTTACTCTTGCCCAGAAAGGAGTCCAGTATTTAGCAATGCATATTTTCAATAAGTTACCAGTAACCATTAAGAGTTTAGTTTCAGACAAGGCACAATTTAAACATAATTTAAAAGAATTTTTGGTGGCCAACTCCTTCTATTCCATCCATGAGTTTCTCAACAAGTGCAGTAGACCATTTTAATGAAAATTTGTTATACTTTAATGTTTGACAATGCTTGGTTGTAATAGCCAAGAAACTAGCAAATGTCCGAATGATGGATTTAATGAAAGCAGATGTAATATTAAACCAGTAAATATTAGAAGTTTAAATTTAATTCATGTACATAATTTTACTGTTTACTGACTGAGGATCATTAAAATTAATGCAACTCAAGTTTTTCTAATTACATTTTTGTAATGTGTTTATCTGACATGTTCCACAGCCAGGAGGATTCCCTCTTTTATGGGTCTATGGAATGAATAATTAATCTAATCTAATTGGAAGGAAGAAACGAAGGACCTGGCAACAAGAGGACCGCTCGCACACTTGATTTGGAAGAGGTGCTGGAACATGTTGCGGCGGACTCCACTACAAGCACTCGTCGTATTGCACGTGAAAGGGACGCTGCACGAGTAACAATTACTCTCATATCACCCACAACGAGTCCATGCAATGCTTGTGACTGACTTTGCACCAAGGGTCGCATTGTGTCAGTGGTTGCTCCAACAATGTATTGATCGGGCAGATTTCCTCCAATTAGTGCTTTTTACTGACGAGGCCTCATTTGATCCCCATGGTATTTCGAACAGCAGGAACAACCATGAGTGGGATGAAGAAAACCCTCACGCTGTAGTAGAATCACAGCATCAATTACGTTTTGCTGTGAATATCTTGCCTGGCACTGTAGGCGACAATCTCATTGGGCCATATAATGCTGCCTGGCTGTCTGAACGGCGATCTCTTCTTGATGTTCGTGCAAAGAGTTCCGCCTGAGTTGTTGGAGGACGTACCCTTAGCTATTCTTGAGAGGACGCTGTGGCGGCGCGGTTCCTTCCGTCCCTTTACGACGAACCTGCACCTACCTGTGAACATTGTCTCAGCAGATCATCAGTAGGAAAGCCGAGTGAAACCTACTGTACTTCGACGTGAACCAGGCTGCAATTTAAGTCACTAATCTACGTTTCGGGAGAAAGTTTTGACACGAAATGAAAGGTTGGAAATTCTGTCCTCAGTTAATATATTCTGAAACTTAGGTGAACAAGTATCACTGCCAAGCCCGTGCTAGTCTTAACACAGTCACTCATAATCCCTTTCACTCACGTTAGCAAGTTTATGGTGTTGCATTCCCGAAAACGTAATAGTTAAAAAAATACTGATTGTTTTTGATTGATAATGCTCGCCAAATATTAAGTCTGTCGGTACCAAATGCAGTCACAGTTTCTAGCCACCGACCTGTTCAATACGCCACGCGGAATATATGTCACAAAATTCACTTAAAATTTCCGAAATTTCTACACGCCCATCGGAATAATTATGCCGTCACTTTACCACACTATTGATGTATGAAACACTGCTAGATCCGGCAACTTATCGTTTCCATCGCAACTACTACTACATACGTCCGAACTGTTTCATGGCTAGGCTGTAGGCTCCCACTCTTCTCTAGAATACTCTGTCTTCTCTACGAGCAGAGAAAGGGCGCGCGAAGAATATTGCTTTATCATTGGTCAGTTTACTCAACAGCCAATAGCAAAACAACATTCTCCCGCGTCAGTCCGCGCTTTTCATCAATAACGAATCGCAAAATAGTAAACCTCACGACTGCACTTTTTTCCGACGTAATTATCTAATATGCTGAAGTTTTGCTTATGCATAAAGTTATTTACTATTGTTATATATACTTGAATTAACTTTCCCTTTACCATAAACTTACTTTACAAATCTATTCTACAAAAATCCCCTTTGTCCATATCCATACTTCTTCGAAATGTTCCCACACTAAATCCTACTACATAACTCGTTAAACAATTATCTTCATATTAACCTTAAACCACACTCACGCGTCATTCATACTGCTAAAACACATTTATAACATTTTACCTACACAAAAAGACATAATAACAGTTTATGAAAGTACTACAACAGTTTATGAAAAACATTCTATTACTTTTGTGCACTCTAGTGGTCACAATCGAAACTAAAATCACAGTCCCCCTATCCAATACTGTCCTCTATCGGCTGATACATAAACTACGTGCGTGTCCAGTCTCGCCGCCACCATCTGTCGTCCAGCTCTGAGACACATATCCCACTTAACTGCCTCCAAGGCAGGATCGTTATACGGCGCTACACCTCAACGTGGATGTAAAACGAGGGTGCACCGCCCCACTTTAGTGCGGATGTCCTCAACCATCTCAGTGCTGTATTTCCTGGTCGCTGGACTGGGAGGAGTGGTCCTATTCCATGGCCTGCGAGGTCACCTCACTTGAATCTATTATTTCCTATAGGAATATTTAAGGTCACTTGTGTATGAGACCCCAGTGGATATGGAGATGAAAAAAAATGCCTCTGAGCACTAGGCGACTTAACTTCTGAGGTCCTCAGTCGCCTAGAACTTAGAACTAATTAAACCTAACTAACCTAAGGACATCACACACATCCATGCCCGAGGCAGGATTCGAACCTGCGACCGTAGCGGTCACACGGTTCCAGACTGTAGCGCCTAGAACCGCACGGCCACTCCGGCTGGCTATGGAGATGAAATTAGTTGCCAGAATTGTAGCTGCCTGTGATGCGATTCGAAACATACATGGGATCAGAACGAGATTTTCACTCTGCAGCGGAGTGTGCGCTGATATGAAACTTCCTGGCAGATTAAAACTGTGTGCCCGACCGAGACTCGAACTCGGGACCTTTGCCTTTCGCGGGCAAGTGCTCTACCAACTGAGCTACCGAAGCACGACTCACGGCCGGTACTCACAGCTTTACTTCTGCCAGTACCTCGTCTCCTACCTTCCAAACTTTACAGAAGCTCTTCTGCGAACCTTGCAGAACTAGCACTCCTGAAAGAAAGGATATTGCGGAGACATGGCTTAGCCACAGCCTGGGGGATGTTTCCAGAATGAGATTTTCACTCTGCAGCGGAGTGTGCGCTGATATGAAACTTCCTGGCAGATTAAAACTGTGTGCCCGACCGAGACTCGAACTCGGGACCTTTGCCTTTCGCGGGCAAGTGCTCTACCAACTGAGCTACCGAAGCACGACTCACGGCCGGTACTCACAGCTTTACTTCTGCCAGTACCTCGTCTCCTACCTTCCAAACTTTACAGAAGCTCTTCTGCGAACCTTGCAGAACTAGCACTCCTGAAAGAAAGGATATTGCGGAGACATGGCTTAGCGACAGCCTGGGGGATGTTTCCAGAATGAGATTTTCACTCTGCAGCGGAGTGTGCGCTGATATGAAACTTCCTGGCAGATTAAAACTGTGTGCCCGACCGAGACTCGAACTCGGGACCTTTGCCTTTCGCGGGCAAGTGCTCTACCAACTGAGCTACCGAAGCACGACTCACGGCCGGTACTCACAGCTTTACTTCTGTCAGTACCTCGTCTCCTACCTTCCAAACTTTACAGAAGCTCTTCTGCGAACCTTGCAGAACTAGCACTCCTGAAAGAAAGGATATTGCGGAGACATGGCTTAGCCACAGCCTGGGGGATGTTTCCAGAATGAGATTTTCACTCTGCAGCGGAGTGTGCGCTGATATGAAACTTCCTGGCAGATTAAAAGTGTGTGCCCGACCGAGACTCGAACTCGGGACCTTTGCCTTTCGCGGGCAAGTGCTCTACCAACTGAGCTACCGAAGCACGACTCACGGCCGGTACTCACAGCTTTACTTCTGCCAGTTCCTCGTCTCCTACCTTCCAAACTTTACAGAAGCTCTTCTGCGAACCTTGCAGAACTAGCACTCCTGAAAGAAAGGATATTGCGGAGACATGGCTTAGCCACAGCCTGGGGGATGTTTCCAGAATGAGATTTTCACTCTGCAGCGGAGTGTGCGCTGATATGAAACTTCCTGGCAGATTAAAACTGTGTGCCCGACCGAGACTCGAACTCGGGACCTTTGCCTTTCGCGGGCAAGTGCTCTACCAACTGAGCTACCGAAGCACGACTCACGGCCGGTACTCACAGCTTTACTTCTGCCAGTACCTCGTCTCCTACCTTCCAAACTTTACAGAAGCTCTTCTGCGAACCTTGCAGAACTAGCACTCCTGAAAGAAAGGATATTGCGGAGACATGGCTTAGCGACAGCCTGGGGGATGTTTCCAGAATGAGATTTTCACTCTGCAGCGGAGTGTGCGCTGATATGAAACTTCCTGGCAGATTAAAACTGTGTGCCCGACCGAGACTCGAACTCGGGACCTTTGCCTTTCGCGGGCAAGTGCTCTACCAACTGAGCTACCGAAGCACGACTCACGGCCGGTACTCACAGCTTTACTTCTGCCAGTACCTCGTCTCCTACCTTCCAAACTTTACAGAAGCTCTTCTGCGAACCTTGCAGAACTAGCACTCCTGAAAGAAAGGATATTGCGGAGACATGGCTTAGCCACAGCCTGGGGGATGTTTCCAGAATGAGATTTTCACTCTGCAGCGGAGTGTGCGCTGATATGAAACTTCCTGGCAGATTAAAACTGTGTGCCCGACCGAGACTCGAACTCGGGACCTTTGCCTTTCGCGGGCAAGTGCTCTACCAACTGAGCTACCGAAGCACGACTCACGGCCGGTACTCACAGCTTTACTTCTGTCAGTACCTCGTCTCCTACCTTCCAAACTTTACAGAAGCTCTTCTGCGAACTTTGCAGAACTAGCACTCCTGAAAAAAGGATATTGCGGAGACATGGCTTAGCCACAGCCTGGGGGATGTTTCCAGAATGAGATTTTCACTCTGCAGCGGAGTGTGCGCTGATATGAAACTTCCTGGCAGATTAAAACTGTGTGCCCGACCGAGACTCGAACTCGGGACCTTTGCCTTTCGCGGGCATCAGCGCACACTCCGCTGCAGAGTGAAAATCTCATTCTGGAAACATCCCCCAGGCTGTGGCTAAGCCATGTCTCCGCAATATCCTTTCTTTCAGGAGTGCTAGTTCTGCAAGGTTCGCAGAAGAGCTTCTGTAAAGTTTGGAAGGTAGGAGACGAGGTACTGGCAGAAGTAAAGCTGTGAGTACCGGCCGTGAGTCGTGCTTCGGTAGCTCAGTTGGTAGAGCACTTGCCCGCGAAAGGCAAAGGTCCCGAGTTCGAGTCTCGGTCGGGCACACAGTTTTAATCTGCCAGGAAGTTTCATACATGGGATGTTTGTCAGGGTGCGTCACAATCTTGTTCTACGATGTCATGCATGTATGAAGGTTGATGGCCGTCAGTTTCAGCACATTTTTGTACGGTACAGAACAAATAGTACGTTCATTTTGTCAGTGATGGTATCTTCAGATAACTGTAATTACTGTAAGTAAAAACGTACAGATTAATGCGATTTTATTCCTGTTATGTCCTTAAGCTGGCTCCTCCGACCCCGGTTCCCTACCTCAAACCGTTCAGAAGAGCAACCTCTATGCCCTGGTAAACTTTTGGACGCCTTTACGGAAACACCCTGCGTGTGGTGTCGTCCGAAGAACCATGTCTTCGTGTCAATGATGGTACCTCACGACGGAACCACAAGTATGGACTGACGCTACCTGACGCTGTAACCAATTAGAGATGTCGGCTTAGACACGCCCTCAAGGCTTCCCCTACGCCGTGACGCCGGAATTTTACACTACTGCCCATTAAAATTGTTACACCACGAATATGACGTGCTACAGACGCGAAATTTAACCGATAGGAAGAAGATGCTTCGATATGCAAATGATTAGCTTTTCAGAGCATTCGCACACGATTGGCGCCGGTGGCGACACCTACAACGTGCTGACATGAGGAAAGTTTCCAACCGATTTCTCATGCACTAACAGCAGTTGACCGGCGTTGCCTGGTGAAACGTTGTTGTGATGCCTCGTGTAAGGAGGAGAAATGCGTACCATCACGTTTCCGACTTTGATAAATGTCGGATTGTAGCCTATCGCGATTGCGATTTATCGTATCGCATCATTGCTGCTCGCGTTGGTCGAGATACAACGACTGTTAGCAGAATATGGAATCGGTGGGTTCAGGAGGGTAATACGGAACGCCGTGCTGGATCCCAACGGCCTCGTATGACTAGCAGTCGAGATGACAGGCATCTTATCCGCATGGCTGTAACGGATCGTGCAGCCACGTCTCGATCCCTGAGTCAACAGATGGGGACGTTTGCAAGACAACAACCATCTGCACGAACAGTTCGACGACGTTTGCAGCACCATGGACTATCAGCTCGGAGACCATGGCTGCGGTTACCCTTGACTCTGCATCATAGACAGGAGCGCCTGCGATGGTGTACTCAACGACGAGCCTGGGTTCACGAATGGCAAAACGTCATTTTTTCGGATGAATCTAGGTTCTGCTTACAGCATCATGATGGTCGCATCCGTGTTGGCGACATCGCGGTGAACGCACATTGGAAGCGTGTGCTCGTCATCGCCCGGCGTGATGGTATGGGGTGCCATAGGTTACACGTCTCGGCCACCTCTGGTTCGTATTGACGGCGCTTTGAACAGTGGACGTTACATTTCAGATGTGTTACGACCCGTGGCTCTTTCCTTAATTCGATCCCGGCGAAACCCTACATTTCAGAAGGATAACGCACGTGGTGTAGGTCCTGTGCGGGCCTTTCTGGATACAGAAAATGTTCGACTGCTGCCCTGGCCGGCACATTCTCCAGACCTCTCACCAATTGAAAATGTCTGGTCAATGGTGGCCGAGCAACTGGCTCGTCACAGTACGCCAGTCACTACTCTTGATGAACTATGGTATCGTGTTGAAGCTGCATGGGCAGCTGTACCTGTACACGGCATCCAAGCAATGTTTGATTCAATGCCTAGGCGTATCAAGGCCGTTATTACGGCCAGAGGTGGTTGTTCTGGGTACTGATTTCTCAGGATCTATGCACCCAAATTGCGTGAAAATGTAATCACGTGTCAGTTCTAGTATGATATATTTGTCCAATGAATACCCGTTTATCATCTGCATTTGTTCTTGGTGTGGCAATTTTAATGGCCGGTAGTGTATTTACGTCAGAGCGCCGCGCCGCTCGACCCCATTCGGCAGTCATCGCCTACCACGAAAGCGCCGTCTCGCTCCATCAGATCAGGCTGCGACCCGGCGGAACTGGTTGTGGGAACAGTGTAACAAGATTTATAGTCAGTTGTAAATTGAGATGAGACTATCATTATGTGTTTTATGGCTCTGAGCACAATGGGACTTAAAATCTGAGGTCATCAGTCCCCTAGAACTCAGAACTACTTAAACCTAACTAACCTAAGGACATCACACACTTCCACGCCCGAGGCAGGATTCGAACCTGCTACCGTAGCAGTCGCGCGGTTCCGGACTGAAGCGCCTAGAACCGCTCCGCCACCGCGACTGGCATGTGTTGTATCAAGTGATAACAGTCCCAGTGTTCAGCGACAGTAACAAAATACAGACTTTAATTCATGTGAACATGGATTGTTTCCAAGTTAAATATTTTATGTTTTTCAAATAATAATAAAGGATTATAATATCTTGTGTATGTTGTAGTATCCACCCGACCTCCTCCACAAGTGAATCTAGGCTTGCTACGACACTTCACAGTGCCAACGAGGATGTCTCGAGTATTTTCTCGTACGGCACTAGAAAGTATGTGTGCTACAACTATCAAGATATAACGTGCTCATTATGTGTGTATATTTTATGTGATGGCAGCCCTCTTTTTGGAGCACTTCAGTGCAGTGTGAGATCCGCATCAGACCGGATTGACGTAGAACATCGAAACAGAGCATTTGCCAGCGAAAGGCAAAGGTCCCGAGTTCGAGTCTCGGCCCGGCACACAGTTTTAATCTGTCGGGAAGTTTCATATCAGCGCACACTCCGCTGCAGAGTGAAAATCTCATTCTGGAAACATCCCCCAGGCTGTGGCTAAGCCATGTCTCCGCAATATCCTTTCTTTCAGGAGTGCTAGTTCTGCAAGGTTCGCAGGAGAGCTTCTGTGAAGTTTGGAAGGTAGGAGACGACGTACTGGTAGAATTGAAGCTGTAAGGACGGGTCTGAGTCGTGATTGGGTAGCTCAGTTGGTAGACCACTTGCCCGCGAAAGGCAAAGGTCCCGAGTTCGAGTCTCGGTCCGGCACACAGTTTTAATCTGCCAGGAAGTTTCATATCAGCGCACACTCCGCTACAGAGTGAAAATCTCCTTCTGGAACCATCAAAACATTTCAACGAAGGGCAGCCCTTCTGCATTGTCGCGAAACAGAGGAGAGAGTGCCACGTATACGATATGCAAATTGGCCCGGCGATCGTCAAAGCAAAGGAGATTTTCGTTGCGGCAGGATCTTCTCATGAAATTTCGATCACCAACTTCGTTGTCCGAGTGTGAAAACATTTTGTTGGTGCCCATTTGCATAGGGAGCAAGGATCATCAAAATAAAATATAAGCTTTCTATAGAAAATTGTCTGTATATGAGAGAAAACTGAGTAAAATAGTGACTTCAAAATTATTTCTCTCTTGTAACATGTACTGTAGGTATCGTATTCAATTGCTGCGCAAAACTGACGTTTGGTTGGCCGTGTGTTGAGCATGCGAACAGTGTCGTGAAATAAAACTTTAAATTTCATGAAACGCAAGGTTCGAAATAAAAAAATTAATCAATTTAAATTACGAAAGAAATTAACTGTGCGCTCAATGAAAACTATATAACTAAAACTCAGTACCGAAGTACGCTATGAATGTTGCGTGATATTAAGTGCAGCGTTTGAATTGGAATACTCACAAAAATAAATTACTGCTCTTCTCGTAAGAAAATAACTATTTGAAATTACCAACACAGTATACTAAAAGTTAATCTGCTTGCTAGCACGACACCTGACAATTCCGACTGCACACTGTTTGCTCACATATGCAAAGAAAAATCTTCCCGGCTGGTCCCGGCGGAGGTTCGAGTCCTCCCTCAGGCATGGGTGTATGTGCTTGTCCTTAGGATAATTTAGGTTAAGTAGAGTGTAAGCTTGGAGACTGATGACCTTTGAATTTAAGTCCCATAAGATTTCACACACATTTGAACATTTGAAAGAT
The DNA here is from genome assembly GCF_021461385.2 of Schistocerca piceifrons. Classification (NCBI taxonomy): domain Eukaryota; kingdom Metazoa; phylum Arthropoda; class Insecta; order Orthoptera; family Acrididae; genus Schistocerca; species Schistocerca piceifrons. The sequence continues at coordinate 275,223,531 of NC_060143.1, read as the reverse complement.
CTTCCCTGAAATAAAAGTGACTTCCGTCTTGCTCAGCATGCTGTTTTGTGTCTGATGTACTAACGTCATCGAAAGTAAATACAAATCAGCAGGTGCAGCAGCCTTAGATAAATAATCTATTGTTTTTCTTATCAGAAACAATCTGTTGCTGGGTGTGGCGTAAGATGCGATGCACGCACGACAGAATATTTAAAACTTTACTATGAACCGTGGAGGTGGATTTTATTTTAAAAAATCGTTTTTGAGAAATCGAACTCTGATTAATAAAAGCGACTGCACAACATAAGAAGACTCTAGTAATTATAAAACTGAAACTTCCTGGCAGACTAAAACTGTATGCCGGACCGAGAGTCGAACTCGGGACCTTTGCGTTTCGCGGACAAGCCTCTATCATCTGAGTTACCCAAGCACTTGGAATATCCACAAAAATAAATTAGCACGACTCACGACCCGTCCTCACAGCTTCAATACTGCCAGTACCTCACCTCCTACCTTCCAGGAGTGCTAGTTCTGCCAAGATCGGCAGAAGAGCTTCTGTGAAGTTTGGAAGGTAGGAGACGAGGTACTGCCAGAATTGAAACTGTGAGGACGCGTGGTGGGTCGTGCTTGGGTAGCTCAGATGGTAGAGCACTTGCCCACGAAAGGCAAAGGTCCCGAGTTCGAATCTCGGTCCAGCACACAGTCTCAATCTGCCAGGAAGTTTCATATCAGCGCACACTCCACTGCAGAGTGAAAATCTCGTTCTGGAATTATAAAATTCTCTCATTAGAAAGAAAATACAAATGTACCTTTAAAATTCCTCCAAACTCTTCTTCATCAATATAAAGCACAACAATGTATTATAAATGAGTTTTCATCTACATAATAAAGTTTCTCCCTGGTTCATAAATAACAGATATTTTTCTGTGAAAAACTCAACTGCTTGCTACTATGTCTCGAATAACAATCCCCACCGCTGCATAACTGACTGAGTAGCAAGCCAATTCATCCTTCTCGCAGTAAAGTAAATATGAATTACTTACGGTAGCAGAAAACATACGAGAACCTTACGAAATAAGAGAAATCAGACGTCGCACGGAAAGATTTAAGTCTTTGTTTTCCCCCCGTGCTGGTCGAGAGTGGAACGATAGGACAGCCTGATGGCGGTTGAACGAACCCTTTGGCAGGCACTTAATTGCAGAGTAATCATGCAGATGTAGAAGTTACGACCTTTTTTATTGTGGTACAAATACTTTGAGTAGTTTCTAGTTGTATCATGTTTCAATCATTTATTCGTGCCTTATTTTTTGTAAATAGTTTTTAATGAAGTGCAAAGTATCACAACCATTAAGAGTGATAACATGTACGAGTAAACGTAATGAATGGCTGTATGATGATGGAGAAATGTCGGTGTTGTTATTGTTGTTGTCTTAAGTCCTGAGACTGGTTTGATGCAATTCTCCATGCTACTCTATCCTGTGCAAGCTTCTTCATCTCCCAGTACTTACTACAACCTACATCCTTCTGAATCTTCTTAGTGTATTCATCTCTTGGTCTCCCTATAGGATTTTTACCCTCCACGCTGCCCTCCAATGCTAAATTTGTGATCCCTTGATGCCTCAGAAGATGTCCTACCAACCGGTCCCTTCTTCTTGTCAAGTTGTGCCACAAACTCCTCTTCTCCCCAATTCTATTCAATACCTCCTCATTAGTTATGTGATCTACCCATCTAATCTTCAGCATTCTTCTGTAGCACCACATTTCGAAAGCTTCTATTCTCTTCTTGTCTAAACTATTTATCGTCCATGTTTCACTTCCATACATGGCTACAATCCATACAAATAGTTTCAGAAACGACTTCCTGACACTTAAATATATACTCGATGTTAACAAATTTCTCTTCTTCAGAAACGCTTTCCTTGCCATTGCCAGTCTACATTTTATATCCTCTCTACTTCGACCATCATGAGTTATTTTGCTCCCCAAATAGCAAAACTCCTTTACTACTTTAATTGTCTCATTTCCTAATCTAATTCCTAAAGAGAAAAAAAAGAAAAGAAGCACGCCGATAATGATGCGTCCAACGTCAATACTGGACACAGGAGTATCACCATGTCGTCTTTTCAGATGAGGGTGATTCAGCTTACAGCATCACATTGGACATATCTGTACATTGAGGTCAGGGCTTAATTTCAGCCGGATCGCGCCGGAACTAAGTTCCTACACCTCCCAGGGATTTGTTTTTAGCTCGCTGGAACAAGTGGCACCGGAGATTTAAAGTAATACACTTGTATTAAATCGCAACGTGACACTGGGCGACGAATGTGATGTGATGTGCAGGGGCGGGGTACTGTGCATGTGTGTATGTGTGTGTGTGTGTGTGTGTGTGTGTGTGTGTGTGTGTGTGTGTGCGCGCGCGCGCTCTTGTTTGTGTACAGCATACACAATATAAGCTGAGCTTCGTCCCGAAGCTATGATCGGTACATTTTGCCTGTTTAAGACTGGCAGCGATCGCAAGGATCTATAGCATGGCGACGTCTCGTGTTATGTGTGTGATTGATAATCTTATTTATTTAATTTATTTATTACCTGCATACGTAAAACCTGAACTCTTTTCCACTCGCTGTTATGAAAGCCATAAACGACAAAATAAGATAAATCAGAGCTCGCATGGAAATATGTAAGTGTTAGTCCCCCCCCCCCCCCCCCCCCGCCCCCGGTCCCCTGCCTCACGCAACGTTGCCACCGTTTCAAATAGTGCAGTTCAAGAAAATAAACTGAAGCTAAATCTCAGTAAGATTCAGTTTTTACAGTTTCTAACACACAATTCAACAAAAACTGACGTTCTAACTACACAGAATGGGCATATGATTAGTGAGACTGAACAAATCAAATTTGTAGGCGTTCAGATAGGTAATAAGCTGTCGTGGAAAGTCCATGTTCAGGATCTTGCTCGAAGAGTTAATGCTGCCATTTTTACTACTGAAACAGTATCTGAAGTAAGTGATAGTTGGACACGAAAAGTAGACAGCTTTGCCTAGTCTCATTCACGTATGACATGTGGTATTATATTTTGGGGTAGCTCTTCCCATTCTCAAAGGGTATTTCTTGCTCAGAAGCGAGAGGTTCGGGTGTGACTAGTATAAGTTTGCTAACCTCTTGTTGACCCCTGTACATTAGTCTGGGTATTCTAACATTGGCCTTTCCGTATACATACAGGGTGAGTCACCTAACGTTACCGCTGCATATATTTCGTAAACCACATCAAATACTGACGAATCGATTCCACAGACCGAACGTGAGGAGAGGGGCTAGTGTAATTGTTTAATACAAACCATACAAAAATGCACGGAAGTACGTTTTTTAACACAAACCTACGTTTTTTTTAAATGGAACCACGTTAGTTTTGTTAGCACATCTGAACATATAAACAAATACGTAATCAGTTGCATTGTAAAATGTTAATTACATCCGGAGATATTGTAACCTAAAGTTGACGCTTGAAACCTCCGACGTTCAGTTGCGTGTTGTAACAAACACGGGCCACGGTCGGCGAGCAACATCTGCAGGGACATGTTTACGATGACGACCGTGTTTACGAGTGTGGCTGTAGTGCAGTGTTGTGGTTTGGTCTAGCTGTCGCAGTGTCCGCATGTAGCGCTTGCTGCTATTGTTATTCTGCATTCGTATCCGCACGCAGGCGGAGATGATACTCATCCATGGCGAGTGTCGACGAAATGCAGCTTAAGCCTGCAGGGCGTATGCAGAACGGTACCCGGACAGAGAGCATCCAACGTGCCGTACATTGCAAAACATCTACCGCCAGCTGTATGCAACGGGTATGGTCGTAGCACGCAAACGGGTCCGTAACAGGCCCGTCACAGGAGAAGCGGGTGCAGTTGGTGTGTTAGCTGCTGTTGCCATGAACCCACACAAGAGTACACGGGACATTGCGAGAGCCGGTGGACTGAGTCAAAGTAGTGTCATGCGCATACTGCATCGTCACCGCTTTCACCCGTTTCATGTGTCGCTACATCAGCAATTACATGGTGAAGACTTTAATCATCGATTGCAATTCTGTCAATGGGCATTAACAGAGAATGCGTTGCAGTTCTACCTGTTTGCCGATTAAGCGGGTTTCACAAACCACGGGGCAGTGAATCTACGGAACATGCATTACTGATCCGTGGACAATCCTCGCTGGCTCAGACAGGTAGAGCGACAGCGACCGTGTACTGTAAATGTATGGTGCGGAATCATTGGCGACCACCTCATTGGTCCTCACTTCATTGCAGGGGCCCAAACAGCTGCAACATACATCGCGTTTCTACAGAATGATCTGCCAACGTTGCTCGAAAATGTCCCACTGGAAACGCGTCGACGTATGTGGTAGCAGCATGATGGTGCACCTGCACATTCCGCAATTAACACTAGGCTGACCCTTGACAGGATGTTCGACGGGCGTTTCATAGGACGTGGAGGACGCATAAATTGGCCAGCCCGTTCTCCTGATCTTACACCTCTGGACTTCTTTCTGTGGAGTACGTTAAAGGAGAATGTGTACCGTGATGTGCCTACAACCCCAGAGGATATGAAACAACGTATTGTGGCAGCCTGCGGCGACATTACACCAGATGTACTGCGGCGTGTACGACATTCATTACGCCAGAGATTGCAATTGTGTGCAGCAAATGATGGCCACCACATTGAACATCTATTGGCCTGACATGTCGGGACACATTCTATTCCACTCCGTAATTGAAAACGGAAACCACGTGTGTACGTGTACCTCACCCCTCATGGTAATGTACATGTGCGTCAGTGAAAAAGACCAATAAAAAGGTGTTAGCATGTGGACGTAATGTGTTGTTCCAGTCTCTTCTGTACCTAAGGTCCATCACCGTTCCCTTTGGATCCCTACGTAATTCGGTGCTCTCTGATACACACGATCGAACAGCGGAGGAGTGGTACTCAAGCGTCAGCTTTAGGTTACAATATCTCCGGATGTAATTAAAATTTTACAATGCAACAAACGGCACTGATTACGTATTTGTTTATACGTTCAGATGTGCTAACAAAACTAACGGGGTTCCATTTAAAAAACGTAGGTTTGTGTTAAAAAACATACTTCCGTGCATTTTTTTATGGTTTGTATTAACCAATTACACTAGCCCCTCTCCTCACGTTCGGTCTTTGCAATCGGTTCGTCAGGATTTGATGTGGTTTGCGAAATATATCCAGCGGTAACGTTAGGTGACTCACCCTGTATAATCATGAATAATATTCAATCTCCAAGTCGAACATGTACAGATCGTTAGCCTACGCTAACACTTCAGTCCTCTACCCTCCGTCAATGTTAACTTCTCACATCTAACATCCATCACTGCTGGCTGTTCACCTGCCCAACAGTACTTCCATCACTGCTAGCGACTAACTTCCAACTGCCCAACACTACCGGCTATTAACTTCCAACGAGTCCGACCAGCCACAGAGTGTCTTACAAAGAGAGCGCAGTCAGAGATCCAGTGCAAAGCGCTACACAGAGCTGCCAACACAGAAGCAGCCCACTTACAAGTTTTTCCCTCTATCGAATTCCAGTCTGTCTCGTCACAATTAACTTTCGTTTCTCTTGCCAATACGAATAACTTCTTTTATTTCATCGAAGATTTTTTTCCATTCACTAATTTATGCACTGGTTCCAAAGTAAAGCGCATCTTAGAGGAGACGGACATGCAGACCCCGTGCCAGGGAAACGGACCATGGATCCTGCATGAGCTGCACGGAGAGCCCGTCCGCAAACCGCCGACTGCAGCGTCTGCGAGGAGCCAAGGTGTTGTTGGTGCCTGGCTTCACGGTCCTGGCTTCGATTCCCCACGTGCGTTAACTCGCTGCATTCATCTGTCTGCGGCCGACGATGTCTTTAAATGTCGTCAGTGCTGGTTCTCATGCTTTGCCCTGAGTTTCTGTGAATTAAGGTATTAGCGGTAATACCGGCAGGCTACTCAAGGAACATCATGTAAAGCGTGTCTTCTGCCCTCCAGCACGAGATCAAACAATGTTGGGTTCCGTTAAAGACGACAAGGATCTAAAGACACCAGGAACATATAAAATCACGTTCCAATGTGGGAAATCTTCCTCTGGTCAAATGTGTAGGTCTATTAAAGACAGATGTAATAAATGTACAGGGTGAATCACCTAAAACTTTCACCGCAAATATTGCGGAAATGGAAAGTGCCACTGATGGGTGCTTTCCACAGAATGGATTATTAGTCAGGGGCCCGTATTCTTAGCCAAAAAATACTTACAGAGCTTTTTTTGCAAATATACACTTTTTTTAAACGGAACAATGCCTATTGGCGTTAACAAACTAAAAGTAGGAAATTAGAATGCCAGTAACGTTTGTTTCTGGATTCTAATGTGAGTCGTTTACAAGATATCGTACTTTGAAAAGTTTGTGTCATTCAACCTGCCTAGTCGCTATGTACTATGTTCCTGTGTTTGCTTGCAGTGTCCTTGATTGCATTACAGGTTGCTAGTCAGTCACTGTGTGACAGTCCAAACAGTCGTGAGTGGACGATGGGATTTACCAGTTCACAAGCAGCCGACATGTTTGTGGTGTGTAAAGAGTGCAGGAAGAATGTACTTCGTTCTTGTACGCCGTATGCGGCAAAATGTCCCAATAGACGCCAACCATCACGGCAATTATTTATCCACCTCTTCAACCAGTTACGTAAAGGTGTTAGTGTAACACCGAAACAACGTAACAGAAGGAAACAAGTGACGACAGAAGGGGAGTAAATTAATGTTCTTGCTGCTGCTGCAGATGATCCATGCGTTAGCCCCCGTGAAATTATACGAGAAAGTGGCACGAGTCAGGCAAGTGACATACGCATTCTTCATTGACAAGGTTTCATCCCTGTCACATCTGTCCTCATCAAGAGCGGCATGGAAACGATTATGAGAATCGTGTTAACTTCTGTACACGGGCATTAAGACAGGATACTCAAGATGTATCTTGTTTAGTGATGAAACCACATTTACCGACCGTAGCCAGGTAACCGGCCGAAACAATCCTAGTTGGGTTTGTTCAGGCGGATCCTCAGCATCCATGGAGTGTAAACGTGTTGTGTGGGATAGTGAACCATCAAAGGACCGTGTATCATAAACGGAACACTGAATGTGCTCAAGTATCGCAGCCTCCTAGCAGATCATATTCCACGGATGCTAAAAACGTTCCTCCGCTTAGCAGGAGGAACTTGTGGTACAACATGATGGCTGTCGAGCCCATACTCCACGAAGTCCAGCAGCATGTCGACACGAATTGTTTCCTGTACCTCGGCCGACCCATTCTCCGGATTTACCGCCTGTACACTTTTTTCTGTGGGGACAGCTGAGAGACGCTTTATACAAGGACATAACAGCTGCGCCTGATGATACGCAACGACGTATTACTGCAGCCATCTCGGACATCTCCGCTGAAATGCTAGCACGTGTGTAGCAGTCGTTGCATACTGGGCTGGAAGAGGGTATTGCCGCCTCCGGTGTGGTAGCACAGGAATTGTACAAGTGTTGTTGTAGGAACTTTTCAAATACGATAGCTCGTAAACGACTCACTCTACAATCCCGCAACACCACTGACATTCTAATTTACCCTACTTTTAGTTTGTTAATGTCAATAGTCATTGTTCATTTAATAAAGTGTATGTTTGCTCAAAAAATACGCTTTCTAAGTATTATTACAACTGTTTATTGACTACCAGCGTGAGCCCCTGACCATCAATGCATTCTGTGAAAACGGCACGTCAGTAGCGCTTCCCATTTCCGCAGTATTTGCGGTACAGGTTTTAGGTGATTCGCCCTGTATACAGGGTGTTCCATTGATCGTGACCGGGCGGGGGAAACCAGACGGCGCTATGTGTGCCCGCTAGATGGCGCTGCCATAGGTTCAAAAATGGTTCAAATGGCTCTGAGCACTATGGGACTCAACTTCTGAGGTCATTAGTCCCCTAGAACTTAGAACTAGTTAAACCTAACCAACCTAAGGACATCACACACATCCATGCCCGAGGCAGGATTCGAACCTGCGACTGTAGCGGTCTCGCGGTTCCAGACTGCAGCGCCTAGAACCGCACGGCCACTTCGGCCGGCGCTGCCATAGGTCAAACGGATATCACCTGCGTTTTTTTAAGTAGGAACCCCCATTTTTTATTACATACTCGTGTAGTACGTAAAGAAATATCAATGTTTTAGTTGGACCACTTTTTTCGCTTTGTGATTGATGGCGCTGTAATAGCCACAAACATATGGCTCACAATTTTAGTCGAACAGTAGGTAACAGGTAGGTTTTTTAAATTAAAATACAGAACGTAGGTACGTTTGTACATTTTATTTCGGTTGTTCCAATGTGATACATGTACCTTTGTGAACTTATCATTTCTGAGAACGCATGCTGTTACAGCGTGATTACCTGTAAATACCACATTAATGCAATAAATGCACAAAATGATGTCCGTCAACCTCACAGCATTTGGCAATAAATGTAACAACTTTCCTCTCAACAGCGAGTAGTTCGCCTTCCGTAATGTTCGCACATGCATTGACAATGCGCTGACGCATGTTGCCAGGCGTTGACGGTGGATCACGATAGCAAACATCCTTCAACTTTCCCCTCAGAAAGAAATCCGGGGACGTCAGATCCGGCGAACGTGCGGACCATGATATGGTGCTTCGACGACCATTCCACCTGTCATGAAATATGCTATTCAATACCGCTTCAACCGCACGCGAACTATGTGCCGGACATCCATCATTTTGGAAGTACATCGCCGTCTGTCATGCAGTGAAACATCTTGTAGTAACATCGTAGGAAATCAGCATACATTGCCATCGATAAAATGGGGGCCAATTATCCTTCCTCCTATAATGCCGCACCACATATTAACCCGTCAAGGTCGCTGATGTTCCACTTGTCACAGCCATCGTGGATTTTCTGTTGCCCAATAGTGCATATTATGCCGGTTTACGTTGCCGCTGTTGGTGAATGACGTTTCGTCGCTATATAGAACGCGTGCAAAAAATCTGTAATCGTCCCGTAATTTCTCTTATGCTCAGAGGCAGAACTGTAAACGACGTTCAAGGTCGTCGCCATTCAACTCCTGGTGCATAGAAACTTGGTACGGCTGCAATCGATGTTGATGTAGCATTCTCAACACCGACGCTTTTGAGATTCCCGATTCTCGCGCAATTTGTCTGCTACTGATGTGCGGATTAGCCGCGGCAGCAGCTAAAACACCTACTTGGGCATCATCATTTGTTGCAGGTCGTGGTTGACGTTTCACATGTGGTTGAACACTTCCTGTTTCCTTAAATAACGTAACTATCCGGCGAACGGTCCGGACACTTGGATGATGTCGTCCAGGATACCGAGCAGCATACATAGCACACGCCCGTTGGGCATTTTGATCACAATAGCCATACATCAACACGATATCGACCATTTCCGCAATTGGTAATCGGTCCATTATAACACGGGTAATGTATCACGAAGCAAATACCGTCCCCACTGGCGGAATGTTACGTGATACCACATACTTATACGTTTGTGACTATTACAGCGCCATCTATCACAAAGCGAAAACAGTGGTCCAACTCAAACATTCGTATTTCTTTACGTACTACACGAATATGTAATAAAAATGGGGGTTCCTATTTTAAAAAAACGCAGTTGATATCCGTTTGACCAATGGCAGCGCCATCTAGCGGGACAACCATAGCGCCATCTGGTTTCCCCCTTCAAGCTAGACGAGTTTCGTTCTTTGTAGTTTTTTCATTTGACGCTTATTTCGTGAGATATTTGGCCCGGTCACGATTAATGGACCACCCTGTACGTAGCCACAAAAATCTGCTTTTGCTGAACACTGTCTTGATACAGGACACAGCATTAACTACCGAGAAAAGGAGGAGGAGGAGGAGATTAGTGTTTAACGTCCCGTCGACAACGAGGTCATTAGAGAAGGAGCGCAAGCTCGGGTGAGGGAAGGATGGGGAAGGAAATCGGCCGTGCCCTTTCAAAGGAACCATCCCGGCATTTTCCTGAAGCGATTTAGGGAAATCACGGAAAACCTAAATCAGGATGGCCGGAGACGGGATTGAACCGTCGTCCTCCCGAATGCGAGTCCAGTGTGCTAACCACTGCGCCACCTCGCTCGGTGGCTACCAAGAAAACAACATCCTGTCGTCCGCATACACGCACTTAACTCTGTCTTTAAAGAAGCAGTCGAAATACATATAGCTAACGAGTTATAACAAGGACGCCGGACTTCAACTGAGCAAGTCATGAAAAAGAGTATTGGCAGCACTAAGGCATCGTCGGCATCAGACAAAAGAATGCAACGAGTTAATAAGGGTGGGGAATCGAAGCCAGGATAGTGAATCAGGGCAGCTTAGCTTTGACTTTGCGCAGTACGCTGCAGTCCGGTCCGCGGACCGTTTCTACAAATGGTTCAAATGGCTCTGAGCGCTATGGGACTCAGCTTCTGAGGTCATTAGTCCCCTAGAACTTAGAACTAGTTAAACCTAACTATCCTAAGGACATCACACACATCCATGCCCGAGACAGGATTCGAACCTGCGACCGTAGCGGTCTCGCGGTTCCAGACTACAGCGCCTAGAACCGCACGGCCACTTCGGCCGGCACCGTTTCTACAGTAGGGGGCTCTGGATGTCGATGATGTGATGGTCCACATCTTTGGCACCTGCACTTTTCTTGAGAACCAGCGCATAATTAGACAAGCCACAACAGCAAGAGGCAGTCGCACTACAAGATGAGGAGCAGCTGCCTCATGGAAATACTGTGCACATTAAACAATCCCTTCTGATGAAACGCTCAAGAACACTTCGAAGAATAACAATTTTATTTCAACTATGAGTAGCATATTTCTATCACTTTTCTATTCAAAGTGTAGCTAGCATCTGCTACTACGTTTACTGCTGTGTGATATACAGTATCTTTAATTATTTATCTACCTTTACTTATCTATCCCTCTACATGCCTTTCCTGTCTTTCAGGCTGTAGCATTTCTTTTTACTTTGAAGAGAGGTCACCAGATTTGTCTCCGTTCCCACTATACATCTTTCTTCAGCAGACATATTAACTTATTAGAGTTCAAAGCTTGATTCAGCGCACATCTGACAGCCTATGAATGACTGAAGTTGCTTTCTAGTCTTCAGTCCTGGAAAATTTTTCACAGTGCCAATTTTTCTCCTGTCAGATGAGATTCCCACTGGAGTAATGAGATATACAAGAAATTTGATTTCACTACATCCAAATTTAGATTTCTACGAATTAACTGTGAGTCCAGCGTTCTGGAAGGTTTTAAAACTTCCTTCAACAATTCTACATATTCTTCTCACATGTTGGTAGCAAGTATCAAATTGTTGACACAATAAATTCAGTCATTCTAGCCCAAGTACCTCATCCAATGGAGATGTAAAACTGCCAAACCTGACACTGAACTGAAATGGTAACATGAGAGGCTGATAGTTTCTACCTGCATACAGAAACGCTGTATATTTGCGTGATTCCTCAGTTCATAAGATCTGGCAAGATGATGCTCTAAGATCAATGCTGAAAAGCTATTTCACTTGCTGGGAACGCTGTAACAGTTCCTCCATGTTCTCGGGATGTGTTCTAACTGTCCTCACCTTGTTTGTGTATCACACATCCAGTATTAAACGCATTGCTCCTGCTGGTCTGCTCATAGCAAGTAACAGAAAATTGTAAAGAATTCATGTTTCTTCAACAAATCCCCATGATTGCATTTGTCTAGCATCGTTACTAATAGCTTCTCTTTTGGCTAATGGAATGGGGTAGGTGTAGAGGCAAAGTGGTTCATGAAGCTTCATGTCAAGTTTACACCCATATACTTTTTTACCACAGGCCAGTTTTCAAATATATCAGTGCAGCTGAATAAGGTTTCTCTCAGTCTCAGATTGCACTGTCCTCTAAGCAAACTGATTTACTTACCTTTACCTCCATTATTCTTTACATATTCGTTGTGGCATACGCTGCTGTTCTTGTTATTATATTCTTCAAAAATAAATACTTCTTTCCTGAACTTTTCTTGCACACCACATGACCACTACTTATCGGGAAGGCATGCTAAAATTTCTCATTTAGCATTAGAAACACAGGTAGCTCACAATGCAGTGCTCCCCTGCATATAGCATCTGACAAACTTTATTTTCAGTGCACTGGTCCAGCTGCAAGACAGCACATCATTCTATGCTTTAATGCCACAAATGTACTAAACTGTCTGCACCTGAGCATGCTATCATCCACTAAATATGTGAGAAAAGTTGTTTCGGCATTAAAAGTATTGCTCTGCGCGACCAGTCCCATACCATCACCAACATCAGTAGCACTAATTACTTCCCCTCTCAATTGTTTCAATTGAGTATGCAAAATATTCCACTGGCCCAAAATCGGTTCTTATAATATTTACTTCAACAATATCATTTATCATTATATTTACATTAATTATTTTAAAAACGTGGTGGCTTCACTTCAGTCACATCTTGCCTCTATTTCTTGTAACATGTCCCCACACATTTTAAAACTGCATTGTACTGAGTTCTGGATTGTATCTGTCTTCTTACTGACTTCATGAACGTATTCATTCTGCTCCATACTCGTTACCATCTTCAGGTGGTTCCTGCTGACTGCTACTCTGCATGTGGCAGCCTCCACTATAATCTGTCTAATACCATCACTCCCCTCCTGTCGATATTTCGTGATGGCCTGGTGATACGGAAACCAATGGGCAACATGGGGCACAGTGTGTACAGAAAGCCTACTCCCAGAATGAAGGCGTCTTCACACACGTCTTCACAGGGCGTGATCCATTTGCGACCTGGACAACCTTCCAACGTAGCTGTAGCAGGTGGAGACAACATTCGGAGGGAACGGATACAGCAGCAAGCAGATAATGCGCGCATTTAGATAAGTTGTACGTAGACAACAGTAGGGAGAACAAGAGGAGCAAAAATCAGTAGTCAGTATCTTATTTGTCGGCAATATCTCCAGAAAAGTGAGCAGAATCTTGGAGCAACACAACGTCGAATATGTATTTCGCCCACCTCCTAAGATGTTGACACTTCTAGTTTAAGTGAAGGATGATCTAGGCCTTCGCAGACTATGGGTTTACCGAATCCTCTTCAGGTGCTGTAAGACATACTCTGAGAAAATGTCGTAAACACAGATGCCACACTGAACCACGCCAGACTATCAAATCAGCCAATGCCGACAGCAGTATAAAGGGTGGCCATACTATTGGTTACAACGAAACCAACATACTTAAGCAATCTTCCTCATTCTGGGATTACATAATTAAAGATACCATTGTAATTAGGGTCCAGGACGGTCTATTTAAAAAAGATTGTGGCCTACAGTCAGGTGTAGAATCCTGCACTGAGATGAGAAAAAGCAAAGCGGTTCCGTACATTGAGGTCTGCACACGACGGCAATAACGTGGAGACTGGAGACTACTGTTTTCAACTGGGCGTTGCCGCTCCACTGCCGCCACCACAACCTGCAGCGATTACGTGGACAGCGACAGGAGCGGAGTGATGGAGGGCGTAACCGCCAATTTATGTAGGAAACCAACAAGAGCAGGGCACCAGTTACCGGTAACTGCCTGAATACGCCAACGAGTCTGTTTGCTGAAATATTCTGAACAGCTTGTGATGTGACACAGGTGGACACCCGAAATCATACATGTTAAAACCTGTTACATTCATCGTCTAGGTACTAGGAGGGGGTGGATGACGAGACTAGCACCACCACTAGCTTTTACCTATCGGAAATACCTCTTCTGATAAGAGATTGAGTGGACCTCAGGGCATCCTGGAGGGACTGCTACGAGGAGAATCCCCGCTGCTATTCAGGATTGAACCTGAAACCTCCGTGCCAAGAGTCTAGTGCTCTACATGCTAGAACACCATGGTCACTATTTTGGCAGAGGAGTTACTAAATTGAAAATTAATCTCTGGAAGAACCTATTATATGTAGGGTGACATAGTCAACATAGGCTACCCAAAATGAAGAGCGAAGCAGTCAAACGAGAAGATCTGAACATTGGTCGCCTGCTGTGGTGGGCGGTTATGGGAGTGGGGGACTTGAAAAAATGGCTCTGAGCACTATGGGACTCAACATCGGAGGTCATCAGTCCCCTAGAACTTAGAACTACTTAAACCTAACTAACCTAAGGACATCACACACATCCATGCCTGAGGCAGGATTCGAACCTACGACCGTAGTGGTCGTGAGGTTCCAGACTGTAGCGCCCAGAACCGCTCGGCCACACTGGCCGGCGGAATGTAGTCGAATTAAATGAGGTGATGCTGAGGGAATTAGATTAGGAAATGAAACACTTAAAGTCGTAGATGAGTTTCGTTATTTGTGGGAGCAAAATAACTAATGATGGTCGAAGTAGAGAGGATGTACTCGTAACATGTAGTCTGGCAATGACAAGGAAGGCGTTTCTGAAGAAGAGACATTTGTTAACGTCGAGTACAGATTTAAGCTTAAGGAAGGCTTTTCTGAAAGAATTTGTATGGAGTGTAGCCTTGTATGAAAGTGAAACATGGATAGTAAATAGTTTAGACATGAAGAGAATAGATGCTTTCGAAATATGGTGCTTCAAAAGGATTCTGAAGATTAGATTGGTAGATCATGCAACTAATGAGGAGGTACTGAACAGAACCGGAGAGAAGAGGAATTTGTGGCACAACTTGACTAGAAGAAGCGATCGGTTGGTAGCATATGTTCTGAGGCATCAAAGGATCACAAATTTAGTATTGGATGGCAACATGGAGGGTAACAAACGTAGATGGATACCAAGAGATGAATATACTAAGCAGATTCAGAAGGATGTAGGTTGCAGTAGGTACTTAATGATGAAGAAGCTTGCAGAGAATGGAGTAGCATGGAGAGTTGCATCGAACCTGTCTCTGGACTGAACACCACAACAACAGTGTTTGTATTCAGATTTGAAACCAACAATTTGTGGTTACCGCGAAGTTGCGCTCTGGTTCTTGTGGAAATGAACCATCCCCCAACACAGTAACCTTGCTTTAAAAACACTGATTCACGTCTCAAATTTGAAAGAAATCCGCGCGCTTGACGGTGCTCACAAACGTTGTTGCGAAAGTAACAAAACAATTAAGCAAAGCACATTTATGATGAGGAAAATGAGTACTGTAATTTTACAAGGCGTGTTTTCCAGACGACCTGCCTTTCTATACGCTGTAAGCACAAGGCAGTCCATTTACGCTTACGCTCTGAATAACGAGAGGCATAAATACCCCACATAACAGCACTGTAAATGGTAAATTGCAAAATAAAGGAGTATGCGGCAGGTGATGTTCTCAAACAAGTAAGGATTGTGCTGATGACCGAGGGCGGTATGAAGGAAGATTGTTATGAAGTTAAATTAAAAAGTGACTATAAGCTGAGTGATTACATTCGAGCAGTGCAAATACAGTGAAGTAAGAACTGTAGTTTTAGGAAGTTTTGTATTCATTGTGGAGCAAAAGTTCTTCCGCACTTGCAACGGTTTACAGTACAAATATCTAACGGCAGCACAGCGCATGCATATAAAAATTAAGCTGTGTTACTTACCGGGATCTGGTAGTAAGGAAAGAACTCTCGACCTCTTCAAGAACCTTGCTACTCTTCTCTGGGTGTGGTGGGACCCAGTGCACGAAAACCACGGTGAAAGAAAGCACTCGGCAACCCACGATCGTAGAACACGTAAGGTTATAAAGTATGACGCATCGCTTAACTGTGGTGGATAAGAAGACAAGTTGCCGCGCTGTGGTACCGTAGTGATAGTTCCGTAAGCACTCACTAAAATATCATGAGTTAACACAAAAGGAGAAATGTTGAGACACCCCAGACCTCAGATTACCAGAATGAAATGATGATGTAACAAAGGTGACTGTAATATTTTTATGTGTATGTATATATGTATGTAGTGTAAGAGGTTATCTACTTTCTGTTAAAATATGTGTTTCGCGTGAATTATCATTTGAGAGAAGGTGGACTTTCCACAAAAGCATGACGCACCATGGGGAGCCACAGGTACCAAAAAAAACTACACTTTGAAGGCCTTTTTACAGGTGGATCAAAGGGTAGTCCGATTCCCCAATCCATTCCTAATTCATCCAATGACTTTAACAGCGAGTAAGTCATCCAAAGAGAGCATATACCTATTTAGGAATCTTGTATATTTTCTTAATTCCGTTTCAGGTGCGAGGAACTGTAACTGTTTTACTGAGATACATTTGTTTTATAGCATTACTGTGATATGAATGTACAAAATACGTCCAAAGAGACAAAGCACCTTCTATGAGCTTAATGTGATAAGAGATAAGTTGTGGGATATAATTAGATAAGCTAGACTAATTTTTTGTGTCTAAAGATAATACAGGGTGATTCAAAAAGAATACCACAATTTTAAAAATGTGTATTTAATGAAAGAAACATAATATAAACTTCTGTTATACATCATTACAAAGAGTATTTAAAAAGGTTTTTTTCACTCAAAAACGAGTTCAGAGATGTTCAATATGGCCCCCTCCAGACACTCGAGCAATATCAACCCGATGCTCCAACTCGTTCCACACTCTCTGTAGCATATCAGGCGTAACAGTTTGGATAGCTGCTGTTATTTCTCGTTTCAAATCATCAATGGTGGCTGGGAGAGGTGGCCGAAACACCATATCCTTAACATACCCCATAAGAAAAAATCGCAGGGGGTAAGATCAGGGCTTCTTGGAGGCCAGTGATGAAGTGCTCTGTCACGGGCTGCCTGGCGGCCGATCCATCGCCTCGGGTAGTTGACGTTCAGGTTTCATAACTAACCTTTTTCGTAGGACTCTCCATACAGTTGATTGTGGAATTTGCAGCTCTCTGCTAGCTCTGCGAGTCGATATTCCTGGGCTGCGAACAAATGCTTGCTGGGTGCGTGCTACATTTTCATCACTCGTTCTCGGCCGTCCAGAACTTTTCCCTTTGCACAAACACCCATTCTCTGTAAACTGTTTATACCAACGTTTAATACACCACCTATCAGGAGGTTTAACGCCATACTTCGTTCGAAATGCACGCTGAACAACTGTCGTCGATTCACTTCTGCCGTACTCAATAACACAAAAAGCTTTCTGTTGAGCGGTCGCCATCTTAGCATCAACTGACGCTGACGCCTAGTCAACAGCGCCTCAAGGGAACAAATGTACAACTAAATGAAACTTTATAGCTCCCTTAATTCGCCGACAGATAGTGCTTAGTTCTGCCTTTTGTCGTTGCAGAGTTTTAAATTCCTAAAGTTGTGGTATTCTTTTTGAATCACCCCGTATTGTGTGTGTGTTACTATAGTTGAGAGATCAGAACGAAAGATCATGTGATATTACCGTAAAAACTGATATATGAAAAAACCACGTACGAGGTCAGTGGACCACAAAGCAACACGGACAATAAAAATACTAAGACTTTAAAATACCCGAGAACACTCTTACACAAGTGAAAGACAGTATATAATAAACATTTTGTGAAGTGAATCATTGGGCTCAGCCGTGTGCACGTGAACTGCACAGACTTCGCCCAAGCAGGCACAGAAGACTTACAATAAATAATTTCAGTGCCAGGTGGAATTTTATGATCTCTGCAGAAAAACAGTAGGTATGTTAAGGTTGTTGTCTGTCATGTTCTGGTATCTTTATTTTTTAGCGTTGAATAGTGTTATACCAGATGAGAATATTTCCGTTCATTATTTAATAATAACCATTTAAGTGAAGAAACTAGTGTAAACTATTATTATAGTCCTGCAGCACCTTTTACTGGAGATAAGGCGAAGGAATTTAGATGTATTTCGAGGCTGTAAAAGGAGGCGAGTGAAAATGGGTTAATTCCTGGCTGGCTTGTACTGTGTCAAAATGGCCGCTTGCGTAGTATACAAAAATTAAGCGAGTATGATTCTTACTCTTTTCAAGAGCTTATAGTCTTTAACTTTCCAAGTTCACAGTTTGACGTCATTTCACCCACCTGTCCTAATCACTTTTTGGGTATGACTAGATTCCAGTACTCGTCTTCCAACCCAAAAATATTTAAATTTGGACAAAGAGAAGAAGGCGTAGCTGAATTAGTTTGTATCTAGCTCTAATGCTGTTGAACTTTTGGGCGATGTCTCCCAGCTGCTGTTACCGTTACTTCTTGCGCAAGCTTATAAAAACAGGTTCTGGTAAGGTGTTTGACATTTGTCTAAATGAAAAGTCTTGGCCTTCATGTCATTTTCCACCAGATGCTTAACTTCCAAATTCTGATACACTTTTATTAACTGTTACAATATTCACAATGACAACAGTTTTGGGAGACCCTCAAAACACGTCCACTTCGTACTATACCGGACAAGCCAGTGCGTCGTCTGCATCGAGGCGTCAAGCAATCGTAAAACCTCCAGGTTCAGGCTGGAGTTGTTATTCCAATTTTTGTTTACAAACTCTTGAGAGAGGTTAATATCTTTAAATAACTAGAAAAATCTGAAACTTACATATTAAGAATAACGCTTACAGTAACCATTGGTAATTATTCAATGCAATATGATGTTTTTGACAATGTTATACTTAATTTGATTTCGGCGTGTTTTCCTCTCTTATTGTTGGACAGGTGTTTTGCAGTTTTGGTTTTTCTACAAATAGTTTACATCTGTTTTATGTTCCGTAACAAGATTTACAAATAATGAAATTAATTTTGGTGTGAACAGTTTTGTGAATCAATGATGCTTCTTGAATTCAAAATTGTGATGCAATTTTCATATTTCAAATTTGGGTATTTTCTATTTGGGATACAACTGAGAAAACTTGGAAGCATTTCAGTATCTCCTTCTCCTAAGTTTTCAGATGAGACATAATGATCCAAAAGTTGATTTAATTAATAATTTAACAATAATGTACAATTTGTAATTTTCGGCTTTTTGTTCGTTATTGAAATTGACATTCCTACTTCTGTTATGTTAGTGCTCAGAGGTTTGTTTACAAGTAATATGCAATTTGCCTGTTCCAAAAATGTATGTTTTCTTGATAATTGTGTGGTTGCAGATTTGGTTGTAAGTCTACATTGAAGGTAATTTTAGATAAGCTGTAAAATCCATTCTATATTTCTTGTCTATAGAACTTATAGTGTGCCGAGAAACATTATCTGTCGAAATATTGTATGAACAGTTTGTAAAGATGAACTAGAAAGTTTTACTGAATCTACCGATACCATCTGCACAATGTTACAACGGACAAATCAGAAAAGGAATAACAATTTTATTCAGGTTAGCTTATCAAAGAAGCCCTCTGTCTCCTGCATACCGATCTAAAGTGAGACAGGTATTTTTTCTAGATCTTAAAAGTAACCATAACCATAATCGTGAAATATGGCACCAAGAAATAACCCGTTCGTATCTCTCTCGCTGGTGTGATAGCAATACTTTGCTGCGACTAAGGATTGCATCGTGAATCATCCTCTAATTGCGAGCGTATCTTCTTTTCGAAATTATTAAATTTTTTCTCTCATTAAGCAGTCAACAGTTTTTCTATCTCCGTCACAACGAAGGAGTTTTTACAAATCCACGGTTCGGTTGTCCAAATCATCACCGCCCCCGCCATGTTTCACTCTTGTGACGTAAACTCGGCCAGAAGGGGGAAACAGTGTGCGACAAGACAGATCTGACCAAATTTAATCCTTCCGCCGCTCGATAATCCAGGTTTTATGGCTTCGGCGCCCCGTTTTCCTGTAACAGGTGAATGGTTTTGGAATTGCCAGCTTAAGGTATTGTTCTGGTGATGACAGGTCGCTCAAGTGTGACTTTCAGTTCTGCAGAGACTTTAGCCGCTGTCGCCCTATTGTTTTTCGTCACAGTCCTCTTCAGTAACAGTCTGTCACGATCACTCAGTATACAGTATATTCCGCGTTGTAACTTGGAGCTGGTGGCGGTTTTCCGCTTTCCCTGTATGGGGTGTAAATCTTCGGTACGGTATCACTTGAAACACCAGACTTCCGTCCGAAAGCACCCACCATATGAGCACCAACAATTTACCCACGTTCGAATTCGCTTGGCTCCAACATAATACACTCACGGCTACATAGAACACTGTTCTGACCACAACCGACACTTCTAACGTATTGGGGACATTGCACACAGGTCCCGTTAGTGGTCAAATACAACAGCGCAACCTGCAAGTTTGGGTATCATCTGCATCTGTGTTCAAGCACACATTTCTTGCCATGCTTCCATATTTTTGTCCAATCCCTTGGTCTTGTTACAGTCTGAAGCAAGTCTCTCTCACGCGATCTGGCGTTGAAGCCCTCTCCATAAGCTTCTTCTAATTACGCAGAATTGACGCATTAAACAACACTGTGGGTGTCTTCATTCGACAACTGTAAGCGTTAAAAATTTCAACTGCACGTTAGAAAATTCCCCGCAGTGTCTGCTGCAGTTAAGCAAACACATCTCTCCATACATACATTCGTTTGGATGTATTTTAGGTGGTCTCTCATGGTTGCCCCACCTTCTACACACATCAAAAAAGTTTTGCTTCACCCCGGTTCCCAGAACTCCTGAAGATAGACGTTGACTGTGGGTATTGTATCACAGACACAGTCCCTTTGACTGCTCAGAGATGTCACTAAACCCGCCCAAAGATGTTAACAACCATCATAAGCAGCGCCTATTGGACGGAGCGGGTCAGACAGCTGATCATTTCCAATCATTCCACCAGGAAGCAGGTACACAGCTCATGTTGTCTGTAGTTCAGCCATGCCTAGACAGTCAATACCGCTATTCGATCACGTCAGCATTGTTACTTTGTACCAGGAAGGACTCTCAATAAGGAAAGTGTCCAGGCCTCTCGGAGTGAATGAAAGCGATGTTGTTCGGACATGGAGGAGACACAGAGAGACAGGAATGTCGATGACATGCCTCGCTCAGGCCGCCCAAAGACCTGGAGGAACCCTGGCAGCAACGCCACCATGTTGAATAATGCTTTTCGTGCAGCCACAGGACGTCGTGTTACGACTCAAACTGTGCGCAATAGGCTGCATGATGCGCAACTTTACTCCCAACGTCCATGGCGAGGTCCATCTTTAATGCCACGACACCATGCAGCGCGGTACAGATGGGCCCAAGAACATGCCGAATGGACCGCTCAGGAATGGCATTACATTCTCTTCACCGATGAGTGTCGCTCGGTTCCGGACTGTAGCGCCTAGAACCGCTCGGCCACTCCAGCCGGCGGTGGAGGTTCCCTGATGTTTTGAGGTGACATTATGTGGGGCCGACGTACGCCGCTGGTGGTCTTGGAAGGCGCCGTAACGGCTGTACGATACGTGAATGCCATCCTCTGACTGATAGTGCAATCACATTGGCAGCATATTGAGGAGGCATTCGTCTTCATGGACGACAGTTCGCGTCCCCATCGTGCACATCTTGTGGATGACTTCCTTCAGGATAACGCCACCGCTCGACTAGAGTGGCCAGCAGGTTCTTCAGACATGAACCCTATCGAACATGCCTGGGATAGATTGAAAAAACCGGCCGGAGTGGCCGTGTGGTTCTAGGCGCTACAGTCTGGAACCGAGCGAGCGCTACGGTCGCAGGTTCGAATCCTGCCTCGGGCATGGATGTGTGTGATGTCCTTAGGTTAGTTAGGTTTAATTAGTTCTAAGTTCTAGGCGATTGATGACCTCAAAAGTTAAGTCGCATAGTGTTCAGAGCCATTTTTTTTAGAATGAAAAGGGCTGTTTATGGACGACGTGACCCACCAACCACTCTGAGGAATCTACGCCGATTCGCCGTTGAGGAGTGGGACAATCGGGATCAACAGTGCCTTGATGAACTTGTGGATAGTATGTCACAACGAATACGGGCATGCATCAATGCAAAAGGACGTGCTACTGGGTATTAGAGTTACTGGTGTGTACAGTAATTTGGACCACCACCTCCGAAGGTGTCACTGTATGGTGGTACAACATGCAGTGAGTGGTTTTCGTAAGCAATAAAAAGGGCGGAAATGATGTTTATGTTGATTTATTCCAATTTTCTGTACAGGTTGCGGAACTCTCGGAACCGAAGTGATGTAAAACCTTTTTTCATGTGTGTAAGTCTTGCAACAGCCGACTAAATATGAGTATTGAGTGTCTTAGAAATTCTGTTATGTGTTAAAATATACAGGGTGGTCAGAAATTCCCGTTACAAACTTTTAGGACATGTAGAGGGTAGTGAGTACATAATATTTTGAACAGAAACCCATGTCCGGGAACGTATCGTGTCCGTTCCACGACAGTTTCAATGCAGATAATTATCTCATGCACACCCAAGTGAGGAATGTACTTAGGCGTGACCCAGTACAATTGTTGCAATCCATTTGAAAAGAATAATGACTCATTCCGTTATTACTTACGCATTTGCATTACAACTTACACCTTATGGTTTACATTAGTCGACAACAACAAGAACCCAGCATCTACGGCACCAGCCGCAGCGTACCGATGCATTACAACAGCGGTTCGATGTGGCGACCACCTACGTAGTTACACACATTGTACATCCGAAGCATGTTCTGGTACACTCTCTCCACCCCACCTCGTGTCTCTTCAGTGTCTTGTGCAGCGGCCAGAACCCGTGCCAGCAGATCTTCCTCTGTCTCTACAGGTGTCTCATAAATTAGGCTCTTCATAGCACCCCACAAGAAGTAGTCCATAGGGGTTAAATCCGGCGATCAGGGCGGCCACGCGGTTGGACCACAACGGCCTACCCATCTTTCACCATACCATCTGTTGAGATATCTCCGGACAGCCAGTGAAAAGTGAGGTGGTGCTCCATCATGCTGAAACAACATATCCTGACGCACATTCAATGGCACAGCTTCCAAGAACGGGTCCATTACGTGTCGGAGGAAGACTAAGTATGCGGACCCGTGAGCTTGCATGGAAGGAGGTATGGTCCAATCACATAACCGTCCAGAATACCTGCCCACACTTAATTCAAAATCTGTCTTGAAATCCCTGAACATGCGGGGCATGAGGGTTTTCGTCCGCCCAGACATGGCTATTTCGAGCATTCAGAACACAATCCCTTTTGAACCTACGTCTGTGAAGAGAACTCGACGTGGAAACAGGGGGGCGTCGATGCAGCGGTGCAGGAACCATGTGCACAAGGCGATGCGTTGTGGAAAGTCTGCTGGACCCATAGCGTGTATCCTTTGTAAGTGGTACGGATGTAATTGTTGCTCATGCAGGACGCCCAAGACGGTACTGTGACTAACAGCCATTGCACGCGCAATTGTTCGCGAACTCATTGACGGGCTATCTTCAATGCGACGCAGTACACTTTCTTCAAATTCGTGAGTGCGGAGTCGCCGTGGAACACCACAGTCCTGCCTCCTCACGGTGAAGGTACCCGTTTCTCGTAGCCGTTGTGTGACTTGGGCAAACAGTTTGTGCGATGGAGTGTGACGGCGTGGAAAACGTTCGTGATACAGCCGACTAGCAGCTCTTCCGTTGCCTCCAGCTTCGCCATACCCAAGGAGCATGTCTGTGTATTCTGCAAACGTGTACTGCACCATGTTTCCTGTATCGGTGATGCTCAAGTATTTACTCGGTCTCACAGCAAAGCGGACAATAAGTGACATCTGGGGATCGTTTGACGTAGCACACGTCATCGTGTATACCCTGTTGCATACCAGGACAGGGAACTCTGAGACGTTTCTCTTGCCCTAAGCAGACGTTGACGAGGTACACAACTGAATTGAAACTGTCGTAGAACGGAAACGATACGATTCCGGACATGGGTTCCTATGCGAAAAGTCCTAGAAGTTTGTAACGGGAATTTCCGACCACCCCGTATAGTGCGCTCTATTCCTCGACCAGCGCGGTTCACAAATACTAGATGGTCATTGGTGCACATGGACGTGTAGTAATACGTCTACCCAAAGCATCCCACTCGTGCTCGGTGAGCTTTAATTCAGGGGAACTGGCAGCCCAGTCGAATCTCCGAATACGCTCTCGTTCTAACAAAGAAAGGGACCGTGCATAATTTCCATCACCGATTTCATTCACACAGAAGAGGTGTATAGGGCAGGACTAGCACTTCAAAATACGTAAACAGGAAGACACAACCAATTGCTAGAGAATCGAGTCTAAAAATTTTACGCGTGCGGAATAACTTCCGCCATCTGAGGCACTAAAAGAAACATCTACGAGGGGACTTGGAAAAGTCCCACGTCAATATTATTCCGCACAGTGCGAAGAGAGCACATGTCCTCGGTTTCCTGCAGGCACTGTTCTGCTAGGGTATGATTGGCATGTGAATAACAGTGCGTGAGTGGAATGGCCCGTCAACTGCAGATGTACTCCAAAGTTGAGCTAGCCGAGGTGGCCGGGCGGTTCTAGGCGCTTCAGTCTGGAACCACGCGACCGCTACGGTCGCAGGTTCGAATCCTGCCTCGAGCATGGGTGTGTGTGATGTCCTTAATGTCCTTAGGTTAGTTACGTTTAAGTAGTTCTAAACTCTAGGGGGACTGATGACCTCAGATGTTAAGTCCCATACTGCTCAGATCCATTTGGACCAAAGTTGAAGTACTCGGGACAGTACGATTATTGTGAGCAAAAGTGTAAATTGCACACAAATTCGCCGTGAAATTTCGGCGCTTTACAGACCAAAATGTCGCGTCCAGCAGTAGTGAAATGTCAACAATCTGACAAGGGCTACACAGGTATTCATGATGCTGATCGGGAAGGAAGGGCATCGGCATCGACCACAGACTACAAAGTCAACGCAATCGAAGAACCGATTCGCAGCACTCGCAGATTTCCAAACGATGAGGGCGTTTAGATAGCAGTTCGCGAATGGCTCCGTGGCCGAGGGGCGGATTTCTATCGTCGAGGAACTTGAACGATCAGTAGAGTGTTCCTACCGTTCATAACAGAAACTTGGTGACTATGTTAAGTATTATTTTCATGTATCTGAGTCACTTTGAAGTGTAGTGCTGCATTCAATAAAACTCGCTTGGCCTCCCATAATAATGTGTAGCTCACTTTATGAAGCGCCCTACATTCTTTTCATCTCCACAAGGCCGAGAAGACGAACTATTAAAAATACAACGCACTTTTGTTTAAATCTACTGACTCAGTACAAAGCCCTGAGGAGGGCCACTTGCAGTAGAGGCCGAAATCTCGGACAATTTTATCTGTTGACAAAGCGGTCAACAGCGCAGAAGAATTTTATTGACAGTGACAACGGCCGCGGAAGCTTACGCTTATATTTTAAAATTTGTTTTTCTCTTAAAGTAGCTAATAGGCCCTTTAATAGACGTCTCGTATTGCTCGCATCTAAGAATTTCTAGCTAGATAGGAGTATTTGATGGTAAAAGGCCAAATTACTTTTCTGCATTTTCTTGTTGTAATACGGGAGTGAGCCGCGCGGGATTAACCGAGCGGTCTAGGGCGCTGCAAAAAAATGGTTCAAATGGCTCTGAGCACTATGGGACTTAACATCGGAGGTCATCAGTCGCCTAGAACTTAGAACTACTTAAACCTAACTAACCTAAGGACATCACACACATCCATGCCCGAGGCAGGATTCGAACCTGCGACTGTAGCAGTCGTGCGTTTCCGGACTGAAGCGCCTAGAACCGCTCGGTCACCGCGGCCGGCTAGGGTGCTGGAGTCACGGACTGTTCGGCTGGTCCCGGCGGAGGTTCGAGTCCTCCCTCGGGCATGGATGTGTGTGTTTGTCCTTAGGATAATTTAGGTTGTGTGTAAGCTTAGGAACTGATGACCATAGCAGTTAAGTCCCACAAGATTTCACACACATAATACGAGGGTGAGTCAGATGGAAACCTTAAATTTTTTTAAATGTTATTTATTGTGCAGAAGTGGTACAAAGCTGTATCACTTTTCAACATAATCTCCCCCACGCTCAATGCAAGTCCTCCAGCGCTTACAAAGTGCATAAATTCCTTTAGAAAAAAATTCCTTTGGTAGTCCGGGCAATCACTCATGCACCGTGGGGCTACCTCTTCATTAGAACGAGACCTCTTTCCTCACATTGCGTCTTTGAGTGGTCCAAACATATGGGCATCGCTTGGTGATGAGGAATGGCGCCATTCCTTGCTCGCTCTCTTCGTTTCCGGTTGGTGGAAGTGAACTCAGGTTCCGTCCCCAGTAACGATTCTTGCAAAGAAGCCATCACCTTCTCGTTCAAAGCGCCGAAGAAGTTCTTCACAAGCATCAACACGTCGTTGTCTCTTCTCAGGAGTCAGCTGCCGTGTCACCCATCTTGCAGATACTTTGTGAAACTGGAGCACATCATGCACAATGTGGTGTGCTGACTCATGACTAATCTGTAAACATGCTTCAATATCATTCAGTGTCATTCGGCGGTTTTCCTTCACTATGGCTTCAAGTGCTGCAATTTTCTGTGGAGTCACAACACGTTGTGCCTGACCTGGATGAGGAGCATCTTCCACTGAAGTCACACCATTTACGAACTTCCTACTCCATTCGTAGACTTGCTGCTGTGACAAACATGCATCACCGTACTGAACCTTCATTCGTCGATGAATTTCAATTGGTTTCACACCTTCACTACGCAAAAACCGAATAACAAAACGCTGTTCTTCCCTGGTGCAAGTCGCAAGTGGGGCGGCCATCTTTAAACTGATACTGCGACGATATGTGTGCATCTGCACTACGCTGCCACCTACAGGCCATTCTGCACGCTGTTTGTAGCACGCTTACCAACTTACAGGATAACGGCGATAAATTTCGATTTGTTATTACAAATTTAAGGTTTTCATTTGACTCACCCTCGTATTTGCAAGCTACAGACAGTTCAGATTAGGAGTGCAAGACTAATAGTTGTTCGTGGCGGCAGAAATCTTAGCGACGAAGTGCAATCTGTATCCGTCTGCGGGTCTTGAAAAAAATATGAATGATGTGTTAAGCCTTGGACTTCTGCTCTTCCTATCAAGATTACGTAGGTGGGGGTGACAAAGCTAAATTCCAAATGCTAAGCTTATTAGTAATGTGCCATTTCAGCTTAGAAGTTCGTAGGCAGAACGAGCAAAAGTTGACCAGTTTAAATAAAGGAACATAAAAAGCGAGAAATATGGTTTAAGAATTAACCGGGAGAGACAGGTGAGTTCTCCCGCCTCACGTGTTCCCATCAGGCCCATGCTGCCATGTGGTACACACCTGGAAATGGCGAGTTACGTTGGTAGTATCTTAAATTTCGTACGTGTATTTTCTCTGTTCAAGAGGTTTACTCTCGTGTTTTTGTGACTAAAGTATAGTCAGGCAGCCTCATTTCTGCTGAACAGTCAGCTTCAGAGCTCGTAAGGAGTCAGCCTCCTCTGGTGACGCGTCTGGAGGTTAACAAGCTGCTTATCTACGTTTCTGTCTGTGCTTCTTTTGTGCTAGGCGGCAGCTTGAGGTTCTCTGGTTAACACTCGACAGACGACCCTCAGACAGCTAAATCAAACCGCGTTCAGAGTAAAGACGCTTCAGCTGTCAAAAGTTTATCACCAAGTCGTCGAAGTATTCGTTTAAAGTTTGCGAAAGTTCCAGGAAAGTTCTCGGGGTCAGATTGTTCTTGGGACCCAGAGCTTGATGAAACCCGAAGTAGAAAGCTCAGAGATATTTAGCGATTCATCGAACGTATATCGGAAAGACAGATTAGACGCCATAGGAGGGGAAGTCTTCGTTGCATTTGACCAAAATATTGCCTCTGCTAAGGTCGAATTTGAACGTGACAGTGAAGTTACCTGGTCACGTATAACAGGTAGAGGTGAAATAAAGTTAACTGGCTCTGACCACTATGGGACTCAACTTCTGAGGTCATCAGTCCCCTAGAACTTAGAACTACTTAAACCTAACTAACCTAAGGACATCACATATATCCATGCCCGAGGCAGGATTCGAACCTGCGACCGTAGCGGTCTCGCGGTTCCAGACTGTAGCGCCTAGAACCGCACGGCCACTCCGGCCGGCTAATAAAGTTAACTGTGGGATGTTTTTACCGCTGTGACGGTTTTAGAGTCATTGACATAAACCCCATGGTCAGTAATGTGAAAACACCAATATCGTGTACTATTAGTTGTAGGCGACTTTAACCTTCCGAGTTTTCACTAGGAAGTCTACGGATTCTTTGCGGGGGGTACAGACAGACAGTCTTCCGAAGTTCTTCACGTTCTCTGAAAACTGTCTTGAACAGTTACTTCGACAGCCCACGCGAAATGGAAATATTTTAAACTTTGTAGCTACAAACAGGCCTGGCTTAATCGACGGCGTCAGTACAGAAATAGGGATTAGTGACCATAATGCCATCATAGCGACTTCAGTTTCTAAAATTAATAAATCTGTCAAGAACGCCAGGAGAGTATATCTGCTAGGAGGAGTAGATAGACAGTTGTTGGCATCACACTTAGACAATGAACGGACGTCGTTCATTTCTAGTATGGTGGACGTAGAAGAATTATCGGCAAAGTTTAAACAGATTGTAAATCATACTCTGAAGAATTATATGTCGAGTACGTGAATGGAGGAAGGAAAAGATCCACCGTGATATAACAACGAAATTCGAAAAACGCTGAGGAAGCAAAAGCTGTTGCTGTCTCGGCTCAAGCGAGAGGCGCCAATGAGGACAGGCGACTGTTTAACAGAAATTCGTGCGTCTGTGAAAGAATCGATGGGTAAGGCTTACAGCTGCTACCGTTATACCTTAGCCCGATAAAAGTGTGGTCCTAAGTAAACTTGCTAAGTAGGTCTAAGGTTTCTATCCAGTCACTCATTGACCAGTCTGGTGTGGCAGTGGAAGATAGCAAAAGTAAAGCGGAAGTATTAAATTTAGCATTTAAGAAATAATTCACGCAGGAGAATCGTATAAATATACCGTAGTTTACCCATTGCACACACTCCCATATTGAGGACAGAGTAATAAATGTCGCTGGAGTAGAGAAACAACGGAAAGATTTGACGACAAATAAGTCGCCATATCCTGATGGAATCCTAATTCGGTTTTGCGAAGATTACGGCATTGGCATCTTACTTAGCTTGCATTTATCGCGAATCTCTCTCCCAGTAGAAAGAGCCAAGCGACTGGAAAAAAGCGCACCTGAGTCCTCTGCATAACAAGAAAATTTACAGACCTATATCTTTAACGTCGGTTCGCCTGAGAATCCTTCAACATACTCTCACGTCGAATATAATAAACTTCCTTGACAGGGAAAAGCTCCTGTCCACAAACCAGCACGGTTTCAGTAAGCATCAGTCACTCGACACTCAGATTGCTCTTTTCTCACATGAGGTCCTCTGAACCATGAATGAAGGGCGAATTCCGTATTCCTAGATTTCCGTAAAGCATTTGATACGGTGCTACTTTGCCGACTGTTAGCGAAGGGCGAGCATGTAAATTACGTTCGCAAGTATGCAAGTGGCTCGAAGACTCCTTAATTAACAGAACCCAGTACGTTCTCCTCGACGACGAGTGTACATCAGAGACAAGGACATCGTTAGGACTTTGACAAAATTTCTAATTGGTGTGATGAATGGCAGCCAACTCTAAATGTAGAAAAATGTAATTTAATGCTGATGAGTAAGAAAAACAAACCCATAAAATTCCACTAGTTTGCTGCTTGACTAGTCACGTCGAAAAAATACACTATGTGATCAAAAGTATCCGGACACCCCCCAAAACATACGTTTTTCATATTAGGTGCATTGTGCTTCCACATACTGCCACGTGCTCCATATCAGCGGCCTCAGTAGTCATTAGACATCGTGAGAGAGCAGAATGGGGCGCTCCGCGGAACTCACGGACTTCGAACGTTGGTATTACTTGTGTCGTACGTCTGTATGCGAGATTTACACACTCCTAAACATCCATAGGGCCACTGTTTCCAATGTGATAGTGAAATAGAAACGTGAAGGGACACGTACGGCACAAAAGCGTACAGGCCGCTCTCGTCTGTTGACTGACAGAGACCGCCGACAGTTGAAGAGGGTCGTAATGTGTAATTGGCAGACGTCTATCCAGACCATCAGACAGGAATTCCAAACTGCATCAGGACCCACTGCAAGTACTATGACAGTTAGGCGGGAGGTGAGAAAACTACGGTGTCGCTATCGAGCGGCTGCTCATAAGCTACATGACGCCGGTAAATGCCAATCGACGCCTTGCTTGGTATAAGGAGCGTAAACACTAGACAATTTAACAGTGGGAAAACGTTGTGTGAAGTGACGAATCACGGTACACACGGTGGTGAGCCGATGGCAGAGTATGGCTATGGCAAACGCCCGATGAACGTCATCTGCCAGCATGTGTAGTGCCAACAGTAAAATTCGGAGGCGGTGGTGTTATGGTGTGGTCGTGATTTTCATGGAGGGTGTAACCTCCCCCTCACTTATCGACCTTAATGACAGTGAAAAATTAAACCGCGTGTACCTAATGGAAATTTGGGAAAAGCAATCGTCACCGAAGTTAATCTGTCGGTAAAGAGGGAGGAAAGGGTTACATCTAAATGAAAGGAAAAATGTAAATGAAACTGGTGGAAGTTAATTTTGAAAAGGGGTAAAGTTAATAAAGAAAGTAAATGTGCGGCCGTTACGTTAACAGTTAATTAGCGGTAATTAGATATTTGAGATTTGGGGGAAATTACGGTCGCCAGTCCTATGGAAAATTACTATAGTAACTGAAAAAGAAAGGTTATTACACATATAATTAGCACTTGAAGCGTGGCAACCGAAGGTTGACACGTGTAGTGTGAAAACTGAAAGTTTGTCAGAAGTAATAAATTTCGCTACACTTTGACTTAATTTAGCAAAAGAATTCATAAAACCGGAAAATTGAAAGTTAATTTAGTGACTGAAATTAATAGCGAGCTTTGTTTCTGAAGCACATCGAAATTCAGTAAAATACAGTTAGCCTTGGGCTACGTCAACAATCATTTCAAAAGCTACTTGAATCTACGCAATTTAGAAATAAGAGATTTAACTTTGAAATTGAATTAAATAATTCTGAACAATTAACAATAGTAAAATTTAGTACTTACCAAGCTGAGCTGCAGTCACAGGTAAGCTAAAATACGGTAACAAAACTCGCACTCTTAATTTGTGCTTGTGTAATCTAAATATTGTAACCAGCTATGAATACCTTAACTGAACTTTGAAATTAAAGCAGTGAAATCGAATGATATTACTTTAATGCTGGCGTTTCCGGAAAAGGAAGGGACCCTGCTTGGTAATGCAATTGGGACAATGAGCAAGAAAGGTTCATGCTACGTTGCTATAATTTAGTGAGAAAAATTTAACAGTTTTAAAAGTTGAGGTCTGCCATACAGTTCTAAAACTTTATGTGCTACCAGTCTTCCTTGTTGGTTGACTGAAGGTTTGAAGTCGTCGATCGAGGAGGTGGCGACAGTCACTCATTGTCGGCCGTCGCAGTTGCAGAAGCTGGATGTTGGCGCGCCTTCTTCTCGACAGGGTCTCTAGCCGAAACGGGCTCCTGACGTGTGCCAGCTAACGCTCCCGTCCGCGACACCATGTCAGAAACTAACATAGCAAGTCGAGCGCAATTACATGGTGCCAAACCCCGAAAGCGCGGCAACTCGCGGGAGCGTCACACAGCACACCTGCACCACTGCACTACTCCAGCCAGACCACCGCTCTGCCCGCGCTCCACGCGGCCGAGTTCACACTACTAAAGATCCTAAACACTTTGGTCCTCCACACGACCTATCGATGTAGTCGTTCGATAGCATAGTTTTCCCTAGGCCAGACCCAGCATAAAAATACAAATAATATTTGCAAAACAAACCAATTACACATCGACATAAATGCATAAGTATATATGTATATACAAATAGTGAAACAATTAAAATATATAAAGACACAGAAATGTCATATCTTCAGGTAACAAAATAAGGAAAAATTTATAGTAAAATAGATGGAAATAAGAGGATATGCATTTCCGGCGTTAGAAGGGGGCTTGCACCCCTTGTTGTTTTGCGTGGTACTATCACACCACAGGCCTACATCGATGTTTTAAGCACATTCTTGTTTCGCACCGTTGAAGAGCAATTCGGGGATGGCGATTGCATCTTTCAACACGATCGATCACCTGTTAATGATGGACGACCTGTGGCGGACAGGTTACACGACAGTAAGATCCCTGTAATGGACTGGCCTCCACAGAGTCCTGAACTGAATCCTATAGAACACCTTTGGGATGTTTTGGACCGCCGACTTCATGGCAGGCCTCACCGACCGACATCGACACTTCACCTCAATGCAGCACTCCCTGAAGAATGGCCTGCCATTCCCCAAGAAACCTTCCATCACCTGATCGAACGTATGCCTCCGAGAGTGGAAGCTGTCAACAAGGCTAAGGGTGGGCCAACACCATATTGAATTCCAGCATTACCAAAGGAGGGCGATACGAACTTGTAAGTCATTTTGAGCCAGGTGTCCGCATACTTATGATCACATACTGTATCTAGGTGTAACGTTCAAAGCAATATAAAATTGAATGAGCAAGTAAGCTCTGTAGCAGGGAAGGCGAGTGGCTGACTTCGGTTTTTGGGAGAATTTTGGCAAAGTGTGGTACATGTGCAAAGGAGTCTGCATATACGACATTAATTAGACACATTATGTGTACCGTTCGAGTGTTTCGGATCTCCACCAGGTCGGATTGAAAGAAGAAATCGAAGCAACTCAGAGGTGAGCTGCTAGTTTTGTTACCGGTAGGACAACAAGCAAGTATTACGGAGATACTTCTGGAACTCAAATGGGAAACACTAAAGGGAAGGCGACGATCTTTTCGAGGAGCACTGTTGAGAAAATTCAGAGAATGGGCATTTTGGGCTGACTAGAGAGCGATTCTAATGCCGCCAAAGTGCATTTCACAAAAGGACCATGAAGCTAAGACCAGAGTGATCGGGTCCCGTCCGGATGCATACAGACCATCGCTTTTTCCCCGCTCTGTTTGCGACTGGAGCAAAAAGGGAAGTGATTGTGTTGATCGGGACTCGTATGGGGCATATAGACAGTCGTTTCTCCCTCGTGATTATTGATGGTACAGGGTACCCTCTGCCACAAGTAACACACAAAAAAATGACTACAACAGAACAGGCATCGCTTGCGTTTTGTGCCAACAATACAGTTGCTTCATACAGCTCTACCTACAAAACAATGGAGTTTTTGCTGCTATTTAGGTTCACTGTTGTAGGATCTCTGAGGCTTGCCACCGGGTCTTGAAGCAAATAATATGCTGTTTAGCCGAAGACTTTCTTTTTTGCCGATTTCTGCCAAGTGAGGACTGGAGTGAGACGGTTACAGTTACACTGCTTCAATATACACTGAAGATTCAAAGACACTGGTACACCTGCCAATACTGTGTAGAGCCTCCGTGAGCACGCGGAAGTGCCGCAACACAACGTGGCTGGGACTTAACTAATGTCTGAAGTAGTGCTGGAGGAAATTGACGCCATGGATCGTGCAGGGCTGTCATAAATCCGTAAGAGTACGAGGGGGTCTGAACAGCACGTTGCAAGGCATCCCAAATACAACCAATAATGTTCATGTCTGAGGAGTTTGGTAGCCAGCGGAAGTGTTTAAACTCAGAAGAGCTTTTCTGGAGGCACTCTGTAGCAATTCTGGACGTGTTTGGTGTCGCATTCTCCTGCTGGAATTACCCAAGTCTGTCGGAAGGCACAATGGACATGAATGGCTGCAAGTGAGCACACCGCATGTTTACGTTAGTGTCATCTGTCAGAGTCGTATCTAGACGTATCAGGGTTCCCATATCACGCCAACTGCACACAGTCCACACCAAAAGAGAGCCTCCACCAGCTTGATACACAGGTCCACAGATTCATAAAGTTGTCTCCATACCCGTACACGTCCATCCCCTCGATACGATTTGAAACGAGACTCGTCCGACCAGGCGACATGTTTCGAGTCGTCAACAATGCAATGTCGGTGTTGACTGGCCCAGGCGTGGCGTAAAGCTTTATGTGGTGCAGTCATCAAGGGTACACGAGTGGGCCTTGGGCTCAGAAAGCCCAAAACGACGATGTTTCGTTGAATGGTCGACACGCTGACACTTGTTAATGGCCCAGCATTGAAATCTGCAGCAATTTTAGGAAGGGTTGCATTTATGTCACGTCGAACGATTTCTACAGTCGTCGTTGGTCTCGTTCTTGAAGGATCTTTTTCCGGCCGCAGCGATTTCGGAGTTTTGATCTTTACCGAATTCCTGATATTCACGGTACACTTATGAAATTGTCCTACGCGAAAATCCTCACTTCAACGCTACCTCGTAGATGCTTTGTCCCATCGCTCATGCGCCGACTATAACACCACTTTCAAACTCAGTAAAATCTTGATAACCAGCAATTGCAACAGCAGTAACCGATCTATAAGTGCACGAGACACTTGTTGTCTTATATAGGCATTGCCGACACCACAGTGCATTCTACCTGTTTACATATCTCTGTAGCCGAGCGGTTGTAGGCGCCACAGTCTGGAACTGCGCGACCGCTTCGGTCGCAGGTTCAAATCCTGCCTCGGGCATGGATGTGTGTGATGTCCTTAGGTTAGTTAGGTTTAAGTAGTTCTAAGTTCTAGGGGACTGATGACCTCAGAAGTTAAGTCCCATAGTGCTCAGAGCCATTTGAACCATTTTAACATATCTCTGTATTTGAATACGGATGCCTAAACAGTTTCTTTGGCGCTTCTGTGTATTGGTAGAATAGTAGGTGAAATGACAGTACATATCACATTAACGCACCATTTCACCTCACGTTAATTTCTTGTCACGAAAACCTTAAATGAGAGCTCTCTGAATCGTATGTTGGGCACTATGTAGCAAATTTTTGTGCCAAATATAAACAGAAATATCTAAACAGCAGAACTAATTAATGAAACAGCTGCTTTCAAATTCCAGTAAAATGAGATTATGACAAGCACTGACAGATCTCCATTTTGATATTTTGACTTTTTTTTCGAAATATGGGTTACGAGACCCTTATTCAAATATCTAAACAGAGGAAACACACTGTCAAATTCAGCTGTCTTGTCCATAGAATACGATACAGCTGCTAAAACTGATTTCAGTGACATTATCAATGAGTTTGCAGTGGTCAAAGCAACGAAATGAAAACCAAAATTATAATAAGAACACAATTCTTGGAAATGAATGTGTTATCAACACTTAATTATAGCCGTTTTCCTTTGACTTCCTATTGATGATTCAAATATTGTTAATAACGTAATAGGACCAAATAAAATCTGTTCTTTATTATACATAATGATAAAATCAGTGTACATTAGATGCTGCAAAGAATAGCATATAGATTTTATTTTACTTTCTATTCATTTAGAAAGTTTGTAGCTTATGTAATTTATTTTCTACTAAGATACATTTAATTTGTTGTGTGCAATATTTTTCGTATATATAGCTTACATTTTTCAATAACGATTCATTTCCATTAAATCTAACTCACAAATTACCATCTTCCCTATATCTGTATAGAAAAAAACCTGCAGAAAGGTACTTTTTCTGGGAATAAGAGGGGGGGGGGGGGCGAGGGGAGGGAAGAGGTGCAGGCTTGGCATTTCTGTCAGGGGCACAGGATCACCTCGGTAAGGCTGTGGTTCAGAAGAATCGAATGAAGATGGAAAGTACACTGACGAGCCAAAACGTTGTGACCAGTTGCTTGATAACATGTAAGTCCACCTCTGGAACGCGATATGTCACCTGTCCTGTGTATCATGGATTCTACAGTTCGTTGATATTTTTGTGGAGGTATGTCGCACCAGGTGTTCACGACAAAGTCATGTAATTTCCTTAGACAGCGGTCCGCCGATTTTTGCGTGCGGTGATAGCGCCTCATAGCGGCCCAAATGGAATCCAATGTATTCGAATCGACCGACTTTCGTGGCCAAGACATCAACGTGAATACATTATTATGCTCCTCAGACCACTGTAGCGCGGTTGCGGCTTTGAGACACGGACAGTTATGCTGCTGGAAGATGACATCCCCGGCAGGGAAGACGTCAAACATGAAGGGCTGCAGGCGGTCCACAGCTGTCAACGTGTCTTAGATTACCGTCACAGGTCCCACGCGTGCTTATCAGAATGCCTCGCACAGCGTAATACTGCTCCCACCAGCCTACATTCTTACCGCAGTGCACATTTCGAACCGCCGTTCGCGTCGATGACGGCGTTTCTGGGTCTCACCATCGACCCGGTGTACCGAAAACCTGATTCATTCGACGAGATGACATTTCCATTGATCCACGGTCCAAAGTCAACGATCCCAATGGACACTGCAATCTTAATGTGCAGTAGCACATGAATCTTCGACAACCTTGTGCTGCTTCCGAAATACTCGTTCACAGGCTCTGGTTAATAATACACTACTGGCCATTAAAATTGCTACACCACGAAGATGACGTGCTACAGACGCGAAATTTAACCGACAGGAAGAAGATGCTGTCATATGCCAATGATTAGCTATTCAGAGCATTCACACAAGGTTGGCGCCGGTGGCGACACCTACAACGTGCTGACATGAGGAAAGTTCCCAAGCGATTTCTCATACACAAACAACAGTTCACCGGCGTTGCCTGGTGAAACGTTGTTGTGATGCCTCCTGTAAGGAGGAGAAATGCGTACCATCACGTTTCCGACTTTGATAAAGGTCGGATTGTAGCCTATCACGATTGCGGTTTACCATATTGCTGCTCGTGTTGGTCGAGATCCAATGACTGTTAGCAGAATATGGAATCGGTGGATTCAGGAGGGCAGTACGGAACGCCGCGCTGGATCCAAACAGCCTCGTATCACTAGCCGTCGAAATGACAGGCATCTTATCCGCATGGCTGTAACGGATCGTGCAGCCACGTCTCCATCCCTGAGTCAACAGATGGGGACGTTTGCAAGACATCAACCATCTGCACGAACAGTTCGACTGCTTTTCCAGCAGCATGGACTATCAGCTCGGAGACCATGGTTGTGGTTACCCCTGACGCTGCATCACAGACAGGAGCGCCTGCGATGGTGTATTCAACGACGAAACTAGGTACACGAATGGCAAAACGTCATTTTTTCGGATGAATCCAGGTTCTGTTTACAGCATCATGATGGTCGCATCCGTGTTTGGCGACATCGCGGTGAACGCACATTGGAAGCGTGTATTCGTCATCGCCGTACTGGCGTATCACCCGGCGTGACGGTATGGGGTGCCATTAGTTACACGTCTCGGTAACCTCTTGTTCACATTGACGGCACTTTGAAAAGTGGACGTTACGTTTCAGATGTGTTACGACCCGTGGCTCTACCCTTCGGTCGATCCCTTCGAAACCCTACATTTCGGCAGGATAATGCACGACCGCATGTTGCAGGTCCTGTAGGGCCTTTTTGGATACAGAAAATTTTCGACTGGTGTCCTGGCCAGGACATTCTCCAGATCTCTCACCAATTGAAAACGTCTGATCAATGATGGCCGAGCAACTGGCTCGTCACAATACGGCAGTCACTACTCTTGATGAACCGTGGTATCGTGTTGAAACTGCATGGGCAGCTGTACCTGTACACGCCATCCAAGCTCTGTTTGACTCAATGCCCAGGCGTATCAAGGCCGTTATTACGGCCAGAGGTGGTTGTTCTGGGTACTGATTTCTCAGAATCTATGCACCCAAATTGCGCGAAAATGTAATCACATGTCAGTTCTAGTATAATATATTTGTCCAATGAATACCCATTTATCACCCGCATTTGTTCTTGGTGTAGCAATTTTAATGGGCAGTAGTGTATTATCACCATTGTCAACGTCTCTTACGTCAGCAGTTTCCCCATTTGCGGTCCGTGTCCTAGCTAGAATGATTCCCCATCCGTCTTTGGTCCACTTGTATACTTTCCTTACCGTTTTACGTTCCCGCAACCAGGCGACATCCGACTTCGCGGTGGGCAGTGGTCAGCCGTGGTCATAACGTTTTGGCATATCGATTTATACTGTCCACTATCGCGAGTCAGAGCAGAACAAATTAACGAATAATGTGACGCGCATTCATTTCGACATATTGTAACGAGTTGTCGAAGTGCTTGACGTAAGTGGGATTCAAGTTTCGTCAGCAACGGCTGAGCGCTTGTAAACATAAACAAGACCCATCGCTGGCGTTCTTTGGATACTGCTGCGTACGCTGCTTTACGTAACAGGCGATGCGTGACGTTGGAGAGGAGCTGCGGCACCTCCCCTGGGGTCATCGCGGAGCTTGGAAAATTACACAACGGTCACAGCGGAGTGCCTTATCCGTGTTATATAGAGCTCTGTGCTCTTAGCTACGGCAGTACAGCAGGGTTCGATGGTACAAGTTCGGAGCTACTGAAGTCTCGGTAGATTATGAATTAGAAGTTAATATCAGTTGGTGTACAAAAGCTATAAAGCGGATGACGTACATTTCAAGAAGAGTATTATCATCACACTGCCAAAGAAGGTGCGTTCGGATAAATGTAATAGCTATTGGACGATTAGTCTAACAAGCCATGTGTGTAAATAGCTTCTCAGAATAATCTGCAGAAGAACAGAAAAATACTGGATATAACGAGTATGGTGCCAAATTGGAAGTACCTTCCGTAATAACAGTGCCCTGCCCCGATTAAGGAACTCT
Organism: Schistocerca piceifrons; assembly: GCF_021461385.2. Taxonomy (NCBI): domain Eukaryota; kingdom Metazoa; phylum Arthropoda; class Insecta; order Orthoptera; family Acrididae; genus Schistocerca; species Schistocerca piceifrons. The sequence continues at coordinate 275,184,779 of NC_060143.1, read as the reverse complement.
TCTTTACAAGTGAATAACGTCCAAAAATATATTACATGATCTAACTGCCCTCAGGAAATATTCGTCAAAGACACGCATAAGTAAAGCGACGCAAATTTTCTCGGCATCTGAAATGATCTAGTGATTGTGACATAGGAATCTAACGTTGTCACGGAACATAAGATGCGAGACAACGAAATATTTACTGGCTCAAAAATAGCTCTGAGCACTATGGGACTGAATATCTGAGGTCATCAGTCCCCTAGAACTTAGAACTACTTACACCTAACTAACCTAATGACATCATACACATCCATGCCCGAGGCAGGATTCGAACCTGCGACCGTAGCGGTCGCGCGGTTCCAGACTGAAGCGCCTAGAAACAGTTACTGCCTAATAACTTCCGTAAGCTGAAAATAATACTCAAAGCAGAAGCAGCTCACGCTGAACTATCGATGGAATTAAAGCACGAGACTATTTCTGTAATTACCTCTGTATAAGGCGTCGTGACTATTCAATGCTACTATTTTGCAAAAGTAATGCTCCATTTCATTGAACTGAAGAAAGGAACGAAACCGCAATAAAGATACGAGACTTTCTTTAACTTCAAGATTATTATGTGGTCCCAAAAACCACGAGTATTCTACACAGAGCAATCAGATTAATGTTACATAATTCAGGCTGAGGTCGGACCGCAATCAAAACGCTAGCTGCTCCATAACATGGATTTGAAAAAACAAAAACGCATGTAGAATGCAAATGAGATATTGGTTTCCTAATACTGATCACGAATCACAAACAACACGTAAAATTTTTTGGCAAAAAAATAAAAATTTTCGGCAAATTACCAGATGAAATAAAATGTCTGACAGACAGCAGTAACAGCTTCAAAAATAAATTGAAATCATATCTCCTTGACAACTCCTTCTATACCATAGATGAAGTCCTGAATAGGAATAAATAAATCTACAAATACAGCATATGCATTTTGTGCCATTTAAGGGAATGGGGTAAATAATAGAAATATTAATCTTTAACTATGTATTGTAACATATAAAATGTAGACTGGCAATGGCAAGGAAAGCGTTTCTGAAGAAGAGAAATTTGTTAACATCGCGTATAGGTTTAAGTGTCAGGAAGTCGTTTCTGAAAGTATTTGTATGGAGTGTGGCCATGTATGAAAGTGAAACGTGAACGATAAATAGTTTGGACAAGAAGAGAATAGAAGCTTTCAAAATGTGGTTCTACAGAAGAATGCTGAAGATGAGATGGGTAGATCACATAGCAAATGAGGAGGTACTGAATAGAATTATGGAGAAGAGAAATTTGTGGCACACCTTGACTAGAAGAAGGGATCGGTTGGTAAGACATGTTCTGAGGCATCAAGGGATCACCAATTTAGTATTGGAGAGCAGCGTGGAGAGTAAAAATCGTAGAAGGAGACGAAGACATGAATACACTAAGCAGATTCAGAAGGATGTAGGTTGCAGTAGGTACTGGGAGATGAAGAAGCTTGCACAGGATAGAGTAGCATGGAGAGCTGCATTAAACCAGTCTCTGGACTGAAGGCCACAACAACAACATATATATATTCAAAAATTTTGTTTCATATATGCATTTCTTGTGCACTTGACACGTTCCACATCATAACGGCTACCGTACCATGCGATGGATCAATGGAACACGCAACCAACTAACTAACTAAGCAGAACGGGACCTGCACCTTATTGTCACTCATTCAACAACATTGCATATGCAACCACACTGTTTCAATACAGCTCGGCAGGCCGTAAAATCAACACGTTACCTTGTATTCTGGAAGGTCGTATGGAAAATGTGTTTGATTCTCAGTGTCGCCGCATGAGTAAAGACCACAGTCTGCTTTTGGGTATCGCTAGCACCATTCTCTATTAAGGAGCGGACACAGATGCCGCTCTGGTAGCAATGACAATACGCTACGTGTTGTCGGACAACGTTGAAACCATTATCACTACATCCACTGTCTCTCAGGTGGCATATGCCGTCATCGGATCAAAATCGACGTCGTCTTTCCAGGTGTACTATTTTTCTCCGGCGCTCTATATTTGCTGGTGCTTTTCGGGCACAGCCTATCATCAGAAAATCTGCCAAGTAAAATACAAATGCCATGAAAGTACAAGAACAACGTAAACAAGACATTAAAAGTATAAATGTTTACAAACATTCACAATTAAGTTTTCATAACATATAAAATGTCTTAATACAACTATTGTATCACATAATAACGCTCTCAACATCTGTGCCACAACTGATGGCTACATGCCATTTCAGAAACTATCAGTACTACCCACAGGTGACGTGGTTATATAGTCATACCGGCATTAAATGCGTACACAGAAAGTAGACAGTTAGAGTAATAATAAGAATAGTGTTAGAAAATGTAAAGTTAATAAGCGCAAATACCTATAAGAAAAATCAAAAAGCAAATGTCAAAAGTGTATAAACAAAAGTATAGCAATAAATCATGTGATTAATTTGAGGGCTGGTGGCGAAGGGGACTGTATCGAGTCAGTCATCCAAATCAGACCCATTACATATTTTTACAGCATTTGGAAATCCAACATTATAGAAGACAGAATTACTTAAGGTCCTTTAGGAAATGCACATACCCCAGAGCAGGTAGATCAAGGAATGAAGGCATCACACATGAAGAGAAGTATCTTTATTGATTTATGGTGCTACACTACTAACAAAACAAAAATTAAATATCGAAGAGTGTTAAGTAACAAATACATTTACAAACGTTAAAAAATGCTGAAAATATGAAGCCTATAATGAAAGCGCAAAAGGGGAAGTTATTTAGATTTATTAGATAATACACCACATGTATACAGGATACAAGGGAAATTATTGCAATAGCAGGATAGGAGGGGGTGGGGACAATAATGCACCAAACACTTGGAAGCATAATACATGCAGTGAATCACCTTCATTTACTTAGATGCCATTGCAACAGTGAGAATAATATATAATACGTGAACGTAAAAGTATTTATAAAAAGTTTACAAAGAACATAGCAGTAATGAAAAAGACATAGCGTTGAACAAGCGTTATGCTGTAGAACAGAAAAGTACAAGGAAATTCTTTATGAAACTTAAAAAAACATCCATTAACAGTGGACTCAGGTTTGGCTGACTCTGCAAAAGTACATCACATTTAATCAATAATCCAAGATGCTAAAAATTTAATTGGATATGTCCCTAACAATGCAGTATCAAACTTATCTCTGAGGATTAGCTGAGTGGCGTACGATTTGGGTGTAGTAACGGAACAAACTTATTAGGCATGATTAAGTAAAACATGGCAGAAAAGGAGGGCGCAATAGTGCATCTACAACCAAGTTAGATCATATGAAAAATCACCTCTGTGATGAAAATAGCTTTGCAGTTTGCCTCTGGACATTTTACCCAGCTGTTGGATCCCATGAGCTCCAGATTCCATTGACTAATTTAACACTTTGGAGACCAGCCACATAAAACACAGCCTAGAAAACAAGGCATTTATTTTGTTCTTTAAAGTGTTACTTCCACATACATAATTTAAATACCTTCAAGAGTAATACATACTAAAAAGGGCCAAGGTTCAAGATTTATTTTTAATGTTTACTTTAGTTTTTTGATAGATCACTAATTTTTAAAAAATGCTGACAGAAAGTATAATTTTCCTTCCAGAAAAAAGTGCAAGGGGAGTTATTGAGCAATTGCTTTCTCTTTAGCTTCCAAAATTTCTCGCTCACACAAAAAACATAATGTATTTGTAGCGTAATTACAGAAATGTGCGAAACCTAGCGAGTGCGTGCACGAAATTACATCAGTGCACCATGTTGGCTCAGCCATTAGCGACAGCAGTTGTTATTTCGCTGATGTTTCTTCCAAAACAATTCTAGAAATTGACAACAGAAGGCAGCACCACACAAGTAGTGAGACATTTGTACATTGTTCTCGTGTGCATTGAGTCTAGGTTTGTTAATTATGATCTTAAGAAATGTGAGTCTAATTTCCTGTTTCAGTCAGCATTTAGTAAGAAAATGCTTAAGAGTGATGAATCCCAAATTAAATAACATAGAGTTAACTTGTCTATTAGTCCTACTATAAGTAGTTATAAAGACTATATTATGGCTAAAACTGAGAATAACCTACAAAAATCAGCATATCAGCTGTAGGATGAGATTGAAATCGAAATACACAAATAAGGGCGTAGTTTGGATTAATGTCTCTAAGCAACAAAAAGCAACAGAAGAGTACAGGATCATTTGGAAAGAACATATCAGTAGGATGGAGGACTACAGACAACCAAAAATACTGTACAAATACGAAGAAACTTAGATCTAAAGCAAGAAAGTAGCACTTCGACTCTGTAAATAGGGGTAATAGGCAACACTCACAGAATATGATGATATTCCAGTTGCTGTCATCCACTTAAGTTTGTACCTTCCACAGCCTGCTCCAGTTCCATGGAAGATTTGTCTGATGCCATGACACATTTCCTACCACCCTATCCCCCCTTTCAGAGTTATCGACATACTCCTTTCCTCGCTGGCCGCGGTGGTCTCGCGGTTCTAGGCGCGCAGTCCGGAACCGTGCGACTGCTACGGTCGCAGGTTCGAATCCTGCCTCGGGCATGGATGTGTGTGATGTCCTTAGGTTAGTTAGGTTTAAGTAGTTCTAAGTTCTAGGGGACTGATGACCACAGCTGTTGTCCCGTAGTGCTCAGAGCCATTTGAACCATTTTGAACGCCTTTCCTCACAGATTCTGTGGACAATTTGTTCATTTCTTATGTCACCAGTCTACTTAATTTTCAGCATTCCGCTGTAGCACCACATCACAAGCACTTTGATTCTCTTCTTTTCTGGTTTTCCCACGGTCCATGAATATCTTCTTTACAGTGCTTTGTCAGATATACATTTTCAGAAAGTTCTTCATCAAATTAAGGCTTATGTTTGATATTAATAGACGTCTTTTGGCCAGGAATGCCCTGTTTGCCTGTGCTAGTCTGCTTTTCATGTCCTCCTTGCTTCGACCGTCATGAATTTTTTGTTTCTGACGCGTATAAATTCCTTAAGTTGCTCTACTTCATAATCAACAATTTTGATGTTAAGTTTTTCGTTGTTCTCATTTCTGCAACTTCTCATTAGTTTCCTCTTTCTTCGATTTCTTCACAATCCATATTCTGTACTGAGATGGCTGTTCATTCACATGTTAACAGTAGTGATGAAAGACTATATCCCTGCCTCAATGTTCGTTCTAATCAGAGCATTTTTCTCCGTGTCTTTCATTTTTATTGTCTCGTTTTGATTCCTGTAAATATGGCATATTACTTGCTTTTCTCTGTACCCAATACATATTTTTCAGAGAATTTCAAACATCTTGCAATATAACTTCCTCTAAAACTAAGTCAAAATCCATCTCCTTTAATGACTGATTCTGCTACTAAATTCATAGAAAGGTATATGTGGCATACCAGTCGACACACACACACACACAATTCACAAAAAGAAATTTGAAAACTTAGTGAAAGAAGACCACTGCTCTCAAGAATCAAAACCGGAAATGATTTCAACATATCAATTCTACACTTGAGTAAAAAGCCTTACCAATATATCATCCACAGCTGAACAAATAGGTTTACTAAATAAAGACCAAAAGTATAATGTTGAACCATTATTTCACAACATATCTGTAAAACACTTAATAACTACAACGAAGGTAGCTATTGACATAGAAAAACTACGCAAATTTAAATAAAGTGAGTTAACTCCAAAAAAAGCAATACTTTTACAAACAGAACTGAGAAGCTGGAACAGGAAAATAAAACGACATACACTTAATATAACACACTAAATAGCATAAACACCAAATTAATAACACAAAATGCTATAGCAGTGAAATTGGACAAAGGTAACTGTGTATTCATTATAAGCCAAAATGACTACATCAATAACGTGCGAATTTTTTCCCACAATAACATCATCACACAAATACAAAATAACCTAACCAACAAATATAATGCTCAAACCAGGTAAGCAATAAAAAATAGTAATGCAATTTTCACCAAACGAGACAAAGAATTTTGCACTGTCATGAATTCATTAACTCTAACTTTTTGAGCACAATCAAAGATACACAAAGACCACACTTCAATCTGTCCAATTATGAACTGTATAGACAGCCTGACATATAACCTAAGTAAAAGGGTGAACGTATTATTGAGCAAACTATACATACAATAAAAAATACACTACAAACACCAATGAACACTGGCCCATAAAATAAAAAACATACAAATTCTCCAAGCGGTAAATTAATCTCTTTCAATGTAACAAATTTATAAACCAGCAACTGAAATTATAAAAGACGTCATCTCTCAGATACAGAAAGGGAATCATTACTGAAACTTATGAAATCATAAAATTACTATAGCCGACTCTGTCACAAAATTATTTCGAATTTGGTAAGAAAATACACAGAGAGAGAGATGAGGAAGCAATGAGAAATTGCGTAACCAGTAATATCGCATGTATATTTCTCAGTGCATAAGAAGAAAATTTTTCCCCTTCAATTCTCCATCCATTAACAAAATTAGCTACTATTATCGATATGTAGATGACAAATTGTTACTAAGAAATGGAGACAACAATGATATACAAACAATTCACCACCAATTTGTACCTCAAATTAAAATTTACAATAAAAACAGATGACAACAAATCCATCAGTTTCTTAGACCTAAAAAAATAAGCATTTTTGATAACCAATACAAATTTGAAGTTCACAGAAAACCTACACCTACAGATATCACCGTCATTAGTAAAAATTCATGCCAGGTCACGAATGCACATAAATTGATGATCAACAGAGTCATAAATTTACCTCTTGAAGAACAAGCAGTTAAAAATGCAATTATAAATCTACAATACGTAACACAAAAACATAATTTAGACCCAGTAATCAAAATCTACAAAGACAATATTAAACTTAAAGCAGATAACATACTTAAAGACATAACACTGGAAACCAAGCCGACATGTATGTTAGCATCATATGTAGACAACATATTACACAAAATAAACACTGTGTTAAGAAATATGAAAATATAACTAGAATGTTCACGCTACCAATAACTTACAAAGTTGCGATCAGGAAAAAGAATGTCCCAATCATTTCTAATCCACATGCATAGAAAATGTTGTGCAATGATTGCACTGTTTTTTTACATCGAACAAACAGGAGAAAGTTTTTTATCAGGTTTAAAAAACACATGAAAGATTGTGAAAGCGAACAATCAAGTTTCTACCTACACTTAAAAATAAGTCACAGGGCCAACATAACCGAAAACGCTTTGAGAATTCTATGCAGGATACCGAAAGGTCAAACCATAAATATTTTTGAACAACTGGAAATTTATACACATAAACAGATATCGCAATGACATCCTAAACGAACAGACCGAGGCAAAGTAAGCGCTGTATCATTGTAAGAGCTACAGAGGCGAGTGAGTGTGCCGGTACTTACCTGAGTTCACTATTACCAGCGCCACATCATGGTAACTCGCCTGTGTTTAACATACAAAGGATTGCACCATAATTTAAGAGTGAAATTAAAGATTAAAATAACTTTTCCAGACTTCCTCAGTGTGTGCTTAAGTGTATCAATGTTAGTAGTGTAAAGTCTCAGAATGATCAAATCAATGTGTTAGGCAAAACATACTACCTTAAGAAAAAAATAAGCGGCGCTGAATAGTAAAATTAGAAAGTTAAGAATTAGAATATGTAAATGTATCTCATAATTAATAGTTACAAGTCTCAACTTGATCAGAGCAATATTTTAGTGAAAATCGGCGGTTTTTCGAAAAATTGAAGCCATTAAATATTACACTCACAAAGCTGAAAGTTCGTATGAGCCTCAGTGTCACATAAAAACATTAAATACCTCACAATAATGAGCTACCTCTATTACTTTTCAAGTTATTTACTAAAAACCAAATTTGGAAAAAAACGTGCTTATTTATGGTAGGTTAAGTATCATTTGTTTTTGTAATAGAAAGTTCTAATTACAGCACGAGATTACATTCGTGCAATAATATAGCTCTATTAAGTTACACGACTGTATTGCAAATAACAATAGTGACAAGGAATCTTAAAGGGGCACTTCAGAAGTTGTGTTCTATCAGTTCTGTTTTAAAAATTCTACCGGAAAAGTTTGTTGCAGTCGAATTAAAACTACTTATATAAAAATTAATAAGATTGTACATTGTTAAACGACAGAGCTATTAATTAATGTGTCTGAAAAAGATGTCATTTAGATGAGCTGTGCCTAGTGCAGATGATATCAGGTGTTCAGTTTGGCGTTCCGCTGCTCCCCTGTATAAATACAGAGAGGCAGTGGGAAGAGAGACTTTGCATCGATATATCAGTCTCTCCTCGTCAGTCAAACGCCTGCGGGCGTTGTGCGTTGGATGACGTCACAGCTGGGCAGACTTTAATGCGTTTTCGGTAAAAGTAGGAAGTGAACTCACGAGAACTGTACAACATCCTGGGTCGCTTACATTTCGCGGAAGTAACTGTTTCTGTGCCACCGTAATGTTGACAAAACCGGGTGGCAGGTGGCGGAATTATTTTCCACTTTTAAGGAGAACGATTTGATACACCTGCTAATCCCGCTGGGCATTACAGGTAACTAGGATTGTGGAAAGGGCCAAATTGGTTGGGATCAGTTTCACCTTCTAATTGTAATTTATTGTAATCTAATAACACTTTTACAACCAAAGCGGCACATAGCCGGACCTTTACCGAATGCAATTCTTTCGCGGCTGAAGACCTCAAAAACAAGAAATCTTAACAAATAACATCCAATTAAGATAGTAATAAAATAATTTTAAAAAATCACAGCGAAGTAGATAGAACAAACATTTGCAAGGTGCAATACCAATGGCTGAAGGCCACAATTAAGTTTCAAAATTTTAAAATATATTACCATAATCTTTTAAAGGCAGAAGGCCGCAATGTTTAAGCTTTCATTCTCGATTTAAGAATTAATTTTACAAAATTTTTAAGAAAAAGGAAAATAACCATATGCCTTAAATTTTAAGTAGCTGAAAACAGATAATTAAACACCGGTGGCACTCAGAAGCCTCCAGGGATGTCGGTCTGCCCTCGTTCACTTAGGCGAGACAGGTGGTGAGCCCAACTACACTTTATCCGTTGGAACCCAACCAGGGGACAGCCATGAACCGACACGACTTGCTTGCCATGGATCAGTAAATGAGAACTCAAACACCGAAGGTTACGAACGTGGTAATCCACAATGAAGTATGTATTAACCGAACTTCGACGTCCTGCAACAGTGCGCAGGGCCCGGCAGCAGACCCAGGGGACTGCACCACACGGAGATGTCTTCCCTGGTGTGCACCAACCGACCGACTGCCTGCTGATCCGTCCGCGACTGCTGCTCCGTCGCTACTGCACTGCTGATGCGTCTCCCACTCACTTCCAGACAAACGACGGAAGAAGTACTGGCTCGGACCCAACCATGCAGAGGAAACACGCCCACTCTTTTTTTTTTTTTTTGACAACATAAAAAATAATCATCAGTGGAACTAACGCCAACTACACACACAACCAGACAAACACCTGCACGAAGACCTGAACGATACAATAGCAACTAAGCACGGACGAAGACAAATCGGGAGTCCATGCACGCACACACACACACACACACACACACACACACACACACGACTCATGAACGATCGGCGAGCCAAAACGCGTCGTCCGGTTGGACGACCGAAAGACGATCCACCAAGACAGTGGCCCGGCTCAAGTGATGCGTGTCGGCAATGGTCGAGCGAGCCATGTTGACGTAGACCTCACTGCTGCTCCAACTCGACTGCACTAGTGCCGCATTGCAACTCCTCGACTGGCAGGTCCGGACTGCGCTCCAGACACGTTCCAATTGACTGGCAGCCCGAACTCCGACCCGAACCAACTTACAAGAGACAACGAGCTGGAAGTAATAGCAGTCGAGCAAAGACACTACGAGAGGGGATATTTCGATACGTGCTGCTAACGCCGCTCACGGTCAGGCAAAGCAGCAACTCAGTGACAGCAGTAATTTAAATTAACGTAGTGAGATAGAAGTACGTTAGAAACAGGGTGTAAATTACGTGATGGCTGGAACAAAAGCCACCCACTGCTCACGATTAACTATTTGCAATTAGAAGGCAGGACGATAGACTTGGAACTTCCCACAGAGGTCACCCTAAAACCTCGCAACGAGAGTTGGGATAATTTTAGGGAAAAAATACATGGAAGGCGGTGCCACATACTTCGCCATATGTTGTTTCATGGCGTACACTTTACTGCTTAACAACAATTATTATAACCACAATTTACAAACCTTGTTAAAATAATAACTATCTCACAATAATTTAAAGAACCTGAGCAGGATCAATTCATTAATAACAATCTTTAACAGTTTATACCTTGAAGAACAGGGTTTGAAACCAAAAATATGCAATCCCCAAATACAAGTAAGAAGTCATATCAACTAGGTGTGGCTGCAAACGGGTTCAACAAACTGAGTTTTATCAGAAAAATGAATTACAAATGTCTGCCACTAAATGTACTAACAATTCCCAAGCATGGATAACATGTTAAACAAATGAATATGGCCCATCCAAAATACAGAAAGAAAAGCAAGTCATACCACTGGTTGTTGCTGTTGGAAAGCCCTTAATAATTTATAAGCCTTAACAAAATCCCTTAAGCAATAAAATACACAATCCCTCAAAATTCAAGCAAAGTTGGAAAGTCGTACAATTTAAATGTGAGTCCCAACTGGTACAACTAGCAGAAACTTTAACACTGACCTTTAAATAAATATACAATCCCCCAAAATACAAGATAAGCTGGGAGGTCATGGAATTTAAATGTGCATCCCAACTGGTACACACCAGCAGAAACATTGACACTGACCATTAAATAAATATACAATGCCCCAAAATACAATGTAAGCTGGCAAATACAACAGCCGGCTATCACAGCCAATAGGCAACAACGAGCTAAGTTTTACAGTGAGTGGAGTTAGCTAATGCCTGCGGATAAAAGTAATAGCTCAACATTTATATTCATAAGTAAAAGGCCTTAAAACTTAATATATTTCAGACGTAGCAATAAGGGTGCAATGTTTAAACGATTAGTTGAAGAGCAGGTATAGCGACGAGGAACTTCAGGCTTGGAGAATACGCTTGAAAGTTTACGACCTTCCTGAACGCACAAATTGGATAGATTAATAGTTCCTAATTAATTAGCGACACTCCGCTGTGGTACATATCAAACGATCAACTTTACTTAAATTGAACCAACACGATGCGCGTGATAGAGGCACCAGATTGCGGGCCAACCTAGACGTCGTGCGACGACGAAAGTGTCGCTGCGGCATAAGGTGAACACGTCTCTGCTCAGGGCTCAGGGGTAATTTCCAAGAATGATTGCCTATCGAAATCGCAGGGTCCAAACGATACATATCGAACGTGCGATCGTAAATCGATCATGCGACCCCGATGGCGGGTGTTGTGATCAATTATTTGTGATCGTCATTTTTATCTGTTTTCCGTCGTTCCGTTAGTTGCTCTAAATTACATACCTCCGAGAATAGTTTGTGAGTTGTCAGGCAAACCCAGACGAATTATGTAGTTAGTGAGGGGGATGTCTGGTGTTCTTGACGTTTCTTCGGCTGATTCTCTCACATGGAAAAATCTAATTCCATGTTTATCCAGCATAGAAAATGGTTCGACTTTTTGTCGCAAATATGGAGTACTACCGGACGAGGAAAGAAGGGACTGTGTAGACTGTGGTAGTGCGAAGTGTGAAAATCTTCGTAAGAACAGTTTCGATGCTGAAATAAGTACTACCGGACGAGGAAAGAAGGGACTGTGTAGACTGTGGTGGTGCGAAGTGTGAAAATCTTCGTAAGAACAGTTTCGATGCTGAAATACCGTTACAATTTCATTGCGGACAGTGTGGAAAACGAACGAGTATCGGGAAGAATACATGGATCGACTCTTCCAAATTATCCATCCAGACCACCGTAATGGACTTCGAATAGGCAATCATTCTTGGAAATTACCGGCTCAAGGATCAGGAACGAGTCGTCCACTGGCAAAACTACCCCGCCAACACACGTCACAAGGGAACAGTAATCTGCCCAGATAAGGCTACAGACGAGAATGTCTAGGATATAGGAAATATTAAATTGTTGTAGGAGCGACTACACATAAAAGATGGCGACCAGCTAGATCGCCGAAATATCGAGTCAAGTTGATTTTAGGATCCGGCAGCAAACCCGAAGAGACTTTATGACTTATTACGCCGGGAAAGCTTACGTAATCACATCAAGTACCTCTACGGGGAGGAGATGGTGAAACTTGTACAGAATTTAGATAAACTTCGGAGGAAGAAAGGAAAGCTGTTGAGTACACTCGCCTTCTTGCTGAGATGTGATGACGAAGGTTTTATTCCTAATTTCGCCAGATTTATTCATTTTATTAATAGTAAGAGAGCTAATAGGATTAAGGAACGTGCAAGCCAAGCACTTTTAGGAGAACGCATTCGTTTCACCCGTAGACAGCTGGATATTGTTTCCAAAGATTTATTTTACTTACATCTGAACTTGTCATCGCAGTTTTCAAGGTATGTTTGGCAGTGGGTTGATGATTCCACGTGGGCGCTATCAGATTGGGCACATAGGAGCGCCGTTACCAAACAGTCCTCGAAATTTGAACGGCTTCTTTCTCGTTCTACAGCATCAGAAGCGGATAAATGTCGGCGTACTGTGATTAATCTCTCTAACAAGGCATTGGATGGGCCCACAGTGTCGGTATTGGAGAAAGGTTTAAATTTTTCGCCCACTCCCAAGAGACTTCCTGTCACAGAGTTCGTATGCTCTGTAGAACAAGCAGTACACAGCCTACCCGAGGATCAAGCAGAGGAAATAAGGCAAGAAGTGTCGCACACATTATGTACGGCTCGACCACCGCGGGATAACATCTCTTCCGCAGAGAGAGCAGCCATTCGTTCCCTTAAGAATGATGATGAAGTAGTAGTTTTTCCAGCTGACAAGGGGAATGCCACGGTTGTAATGACGCGGGATGATTATGTCCTAAAAATGGATTTACTTCTCAACGACCCGGCGTACGGAAGACTATCTAATGACCCCACAGAAAGGATCAAACGTAAGACACTTTCACTGTTGAAAAAGAGTTCGTTGTCAGATGATTTACGTAAGAAACTTCATCCTGGTGCGGCCGTTCCGCCTAGGTTGTATGGTCTGCCTAAGTTGCATAAGGAAGGGGTTCCTCTACGCCCTATTGTTAGTAATTTGGGTGCACCCACTTATAACCTGGCAAAGTATTTATCATCTGCTCTCAGTCCATTTGTTGGCAAGTGTGAATACCATATATCCAGTTCGGTGGATTTTATTCGACGATTGGGGTCTTTGAAGTTGAGTCCTTCAGATCTGTTGGTGAGTTTCGATGTGGTACCCCTATTTACACGAGTTCCTCTGGAAGAGTCCCTTAGTTTGATCAGTGAAAAACGGGATGAAGAGCTGGTTAAGCTATGTCGTCACGTGCTGACCTCCACGTATTTTTTATTTAACGGTAACATTTTTGAGCGGAATGACGGAGTGGCTATGGGTAGTCCTTTGTCACCCATAGTCGCCAATTTATTTATGGAGGACTTCGAGGACATGGCACTGAGGACTTCAGCTTTGCAACCAACGTGCTTCTGGAGACACGTGGACGATAACTTCTTCGTCTGGCCGCATGGACGTGATGCTCTTAATAGATTTTTGGACCAGTTCAACTGTCTTCATCCCCGTATCAAATTTACTATGGAGGTTGAAAATGATGGGATGCCTCCATTTTTAGACGTAGTGGTTTATAAAAAACCAGATGGAACATTGGGACACAGTGTTCACCGAAAGCCGACACACACAGATTGGTATCTGCATCCTAAGAGTTGTCATCCACCACACCAACGTAGTGGCGTCCTTAGGACTTTGGTACGGAGAGCATATGCCATTTCCGACGCAGACAGCTTAACCCAAGAACTTGAGCAGCTGATGACTGTTTTTAAGGGAAGTGGATCACCGAGAAGCAGATTCGTCGGGCTATGGAGTTTGGACCATCTCCGGAGGTGTACGAAGAGGAACATAGATCTGTGGCCTTTCTTCCTTATGCTGGAGGCTTATCGTTTAAGATTGGACGAATTTTAAGGAATTTTAACATTAAGAATGTGTTCCGTCCACCTTCTGAGATTAGGGCTCTGCTCGGCTCTGTGAAGGATGATTTGGGGCTTAGGAAATCCGGGATGTACAAAATTCCGTGTTAATGTGGGAAAGCTTACGTTGGCCGTTCTATTCGCACAGTGCTTGGCAGGTATGTGAAACATCGCCGTCATACGAGGCTACAGCAGCCGGAAAAATCGGCGGTAGCAGAACAACTGCCTAAATGAGGGACACAAAATGAAATTTGAGGAAACTGTTGTGGTTCCCAACATCTCCAGTTTTTGGAAGTGTCTATAAAGAGGCGACTGAAATTAGGTTGGCTGATAATTTAATCAACAGAGACAAAGGGTTTCCTCTTAGCAAAACGTGGAATCCTGTATTATCTCGCATCAAAACTGAACGTTCTTCGGTGCGGCCTTAATTACGATATATCGTTGCCAGCAGTGTTTCACTAACGGGGGCGCCACCTCCCTGTTTTGGAAGGCAGAAACCGTGATGGGCGGCGCATGCGCCTGTACTGAACGGTGGCCTATATAGGACGTCGATTTGCAGCCTGGCGTCAGTTCTCAGAGGGACTCATCAGCAGAAGCAGCATTTTCCTGAGGATGGCGACCAGTTGGATCGCCGAAATATCGAGTCAAGTTGATTTTAGGATCCGGCAGCAAACCCGAAGAGACTTTCATGATATAAGAGAGAGTGCTCGTATACTTGGATGGAATGTGGGCTGGAACAATAAATTACATCAGTTACACTAACCGACAACCATATAGTCTGCGGCCGCGAACTCGGCTCCAGTTCACCACCGACAACGGAGGGTAAAGCTTTGACAATGCCAGTCACTCGTGCTGGCGAAACGTCACTAAAATCATTAGATAAACGTCGGTCGATGAACCAGAGACAGAAGCCAATAGGCAGTTTGTCAACAAGTGGCCATGAAAGCCTTAACAATTTTGTATGAACTTGAATGTTTTTAACTGTTATGCTGTTTGTACGATAGTTTGTCAAAATTATCCAGGGTCTGAGACGATCATTTTAAAACTAATTACGACATCCATAGATAGTTGATCTAGCTGCCATGACAGGAACTGCGAAATCTATCCCTATATGTGTTAATAGTTGCGAACATCACGAAAATTAAAGTGCATCCTTGTCACAAAAGATTTTTATCGACACATTTTGTTTAAATTTTTTGTTGCTGACGCTCAGTTTGAAGCTAGACACCTACCTTAGCAATACATGAAGTAGTTGAGCTTGCTTAAATAATAGAAACAGCTCCGACCACACCGCTCTGGTTTTTTTCTTTTTTTCCCATCAGTCTTCTGAATGATCTGATACTCCATGCCATGATTTCTTCTCTTGTGCCAACATCGTCTGCAGAATAGCAATTGCGCCCTACGACATCAGTTATTTAGTGGACATATTCCAGTCTCTATCTCTTTCAGCAATGTTTGTACACTACAGCTCCCTCTACTATCATGGAAGTTATCGCCTGATGTATAAACACCGCCGCGCGGGATTAGCCGAGCGGTCTTAGGCGCTGCAGTCATGGACTGTTCGGCTGGTCCCGGCGGAGGTTCGAGTCCTTCCTCGGGCATTGGTGTGTGTGTGTTTGTCCTTAGGATAATTTAGGTTAAGTGGTGTGTAAGCTTAGGGACTGATGACCTTAGCAGTTAAGTCCCATAAGATTTTACACACATCTAACTCTTTTAATATAAACACTCATTCTATCATCGTGTTTCCTAGTCAGTGTTTTCCATGTAATCCGTCCCTCGCTGATTCTGCAAAGAACCTCTCATTTCTTATCAGCCCACTTACTTTTCAGTATCCTTCTATAGCAACTCATCTCAGACGCTTCGTTTCACTTGATTTCCGGTTTTCCAACAGTCCGTGTTTCGCTACCATACAGGTTGTGCTCCAATTTCTCCAATTACGTTTGATGTTTGATACTATAGCAGCCGACACGAAAATAGGCATCTCAGGTTCATCTCACTGAGCTACAGCACTGCCAGTGATAATTTCAGTCAGTAAAAATTCCGAAAAAATATTATCACACATCTCTATTTTTAGTCTAGAATATGATGGAGGCTCTTGCCCCTGCATTTCGCTCACTACCAAACACACGTCAATGTACCGTCCCGTGGAAGACTGAAGCCATACTTAAAGGCACGATGCCGCACAGAAACACAAAACATTCGGCTGGCACTGACCTACTGCACTGCTAACACTACATGCAGCAACAAAGCAATGATGAAACAAATGTGACCTTGAGATGTCTAGTTTTGTGACGGCCACTTTAGTAAACTTCTTTCGTCCAAGAATGCCCTCTTTACCTGTGCCCGTTTGCTTTTAGTGTCCTTCTTTCATCCGTCATGTGTTACTTTGATTCCAAAGTAGCAGAATTCCTTAACTTTCTCTACTTCGTTGTCAGGAATTTTGATGTTAAGTTTATCGTTGGTCTCATTTCTGTTGGTCCTCATTACTTTCGCCGTCCTTCCATTTACTTCCACTCCGTATTCCTTACTCAGTAGACTGCTCATTCTATTCTGTGTGCCCTGCAATTCTTCCTTGGTTTGACTGAGGATTGCAGAGTCCTCAATTAATCACATCGATGACGCTATTTTTGAACTGTAATCCCACTCTTGAACGTTCCTTTTAATTCTGTCATTGAACATTAGAGGAAAAACTGCATTCTTGTCCTCAACCCTTTTTAATACTGCTTGGTCTTCCATTCTTATTGCTCCAGCTTGTTTCTTGTACATATTATACATTATGCTTGCTCCTGTTTTCCTAAGAATTTTACTTTGTCGAACACCGTTTCTAGGTCGACAAATCCCATGAACGTGTCTTGATTTTTCTTAAGTCTTCCATCCATTACCTAGCACAACGCCAGGATTGCTGGTGGCTTTACCTTCCTTACTGCCAAATTGATCGTCACTAATAGATCCCCAGTTTTCTTTTCAAATCTTCGTGTGTTATTATTTTCAGCAACTTGATTGCCTCAGTTGTTAAGCAGGTTGTGAGATATCTTTCACACCTATCTGCTTTGCTATCTTCGGGACTATGTGGATGACATTTTTCCGTAAAACTGCCACTTCCCCAACAATTTTACAAACTCCGACGAATTGTTAACTATGCTTTCATTCTTACTCGAACAGAAGTCTTCCAAAGCGCTGTTAAACTTTGATACTAATGCCGGATCCCCTCTGTCTTCCATATCAATAAACATTTCTTCTTACATTAGGTGATCGGATAAATCACCCCCTTATAGATCTTCAGTGTACTCTTCCCAATTATCCGCTCTCTCCTCTGCATTTAACACCCGAATTCCAACACTTTTTATGTTGGCGCCCTTGTTTTTGATTTCATCGAAAGTTGTTTTGATTTTTCTATACACTAATTAAATCGTTCAGCTGATCTTTTTTTTCAGTTACTTCGCATTTCTCCTTGGCCTTCCTGTACGTCCTATACCTAAGTGACTTATATGGGTGTATTCCTGACTTTTTCTGTTCACTTTTGTGCTTCCTTCTTTCATCGATCAGCTGAAGTATTTTGTCCGTTGCGCAAGATTTCTTCTCAGTTACCTTCCCTGTAACTGGTCTTGTCTTTCTTTACCTGTTTTAGAGACGTCATTCGTCTTCATTTGAACTGCCTACATGGTAATCGTTATGAGAGTTCCTGCAGCCTTAGAGAACTTCAAACGCGCCTTGTCGTTCCTCAGTATCCTACTTGTTTCCGCAATGATTCTTCTATACGATTCTCTGAAACTTCAGTTTGCTCTTCATCATTACCAAATTGTCACTTGACTCTATACCAGCTCCTGCGTACGACTTAAAATCCAATATCTGATTTCGGAATCTTCGTCTCACTATAATATAATCCAGCTGAAATCTTTCTTTTCTCCAGGCGTTTTCCAAGTATACTTCCTCCAATGATGATTCTGAACAGTGTATTCACTATTACTAACTGAAATTTATTGTCGAAGTAATTAGTTGTTCTCCTCCCTCATTCCCCTATCAAGTCGATACTCTGCCGTAACTCTGTCTTCTATTTCTTTCACTAATACCGCAATGCTGTCTCCCGCGTTTATTACATTGTCGTCTCGGCATGCATACCTGAACTATTGTTATTGGCGTTGGCTTGCCGTCGGTTCTGATGACTTCACTGAACGGTTCATAGTAACTCACTTTCTGCCATACGTTCCAACTTCCACGAATCCTAGTTCCACTATAACACTTTCTGCAGATGTCCATATTACGCCATATTTGTCTGATCTTAAATTTTTAGCTTCTTCCCATTTTACATCACTGACATCCACTACAAAAAGTTTCCGTTTGAAGGCGTTGCTGCAGTATACATGCAACGTGTCGCCACTCCGATAGGGTATATAAGCACCGACGTGTAGACAAGGGATTAGTGCGGCATTCATGTCTTTCTGACGTGCGTGCGGGAAAGGCGAAAACGTGAAGTATGTCGAATCCGAATTTATTAGCAAATGCGTGCAACAGGGCCAACGTTCAGTTACTCTTTTCTTGGCTGCCGAAGGGTGAACACCGGTAGACATCCATCGGAGAATAAAGAGTATGCCCAATTAAAGCGACACGTCCGGGAATGCGACAAGCAAGGGTCGTCGAGCAGATCCACAAAACTATAGGCCTATTCTCTGACATCGATCTGTTGTAGAATTTTAGAACATGTTTTTTGCTCGCGTATCATGTCATTTCTGGAAACCCAGAATCTACTCTGTAGGAAGCCACATGGATTCCGGAAACAGCGATCGTGTGAGACCCAACTCGCTTTATTTGCTCATGAGACCCAGAAAATATTAGATACAGGCTCCCAGGTAGATTCCATTTTCCTTGACTTCCGGAAGGGGTTCGATACAGTTACGCACTGTCGCCTGATAAACAAAGTAAGAGCCTACGGAATATCAGATCAGCTGTGTGGCTGGACTGAAGAGTTTTTAGTAAACAGAACACAGCATGTTGTTCTCAATGGAGAGACGCTTACAGACGTTAAAGTAACCTCTGGCGTGCCACAGGGGAGAGTTATAGGACCATTGGTTTTCACAATATATATAAATGACTTAGTAGATAGTGTCGGAAGTTCCATGCGGCTTTTCGCGGATGATGCTGTAGTATACAGACAAGTTGTAACATTAGAAAATTGCAGCGATATGCAGGAAGAGCTGCAGCGGATAGGCACTTGGTGCAGGGAGTGGCAACTGACCCTTATCATAGACAATTGTAATGTATTGCGAATACATAGGAAGAAGGATCCTTTATTGTATGATTATATGATAGCGGAACAAACACTGGTAGCGGTTACTTCTGTAAAATATGTGGGAGTATGCGTACGGAAAGATTTGAAGTGGAATGATCATATAAAATTAATTGTTGGTAAGGCGGGTACCAGGTTGAGATTCATTGGGAGAGTGCTTAGAAAATGTAGTCTATCAACAAAGGAGGTAGCTTACAAAACACTCGTTCGATCTCTTTTTTTTTTTTTTTTTTTTTTTTTTTTTTTTTTTTTTTTTTTTTTTTTTTTTTTTTTTTTCATCAGTCTGGTTTGATGCGGCCCGCCACGAATTCCTTTCCTGTGTAACCTCTTCATCTCAGAGTAGCACTTGCAACCTACGTCCTCAATTATTTGCTTGACGTATTCCAATCTCTGTCTTCCTCTACAGTTTTTGCCCTCTACAGCTCCCTCTAGTACCATGGAAGTCATTCCCTCATGTCTTAGCAGATGTCCTATCATCCTGTCCCTTCTC
The DNA here is from genome assembly GCF_021461385.2 of Schistocerca piceifrons. NCBI lineage: Eukaryota > Metazoa > Arthropoda > Insecta > Orthoptera > Acrididae > Schistocerca > Schistocerca piceifrons. The sequence goes on along the minus strand of NC_060143.1, from coordinate 275,164,708 downwards.
CTTATCAGTGTTTCCCACATATTCCTTTCCTCTCCGATTCTGCGTAGAACCTCCTCATTCCTTACCTTATCACTCCACCTAATTTTCAAAATTCGTCTATAGCACCATATCTCAAATGCTTCGATTCTCTTCTGTTCCGGTTTTCCCACAGTCCATGTTTCACTACCATACAATACTGTACTCCAGACGTACATCCTTAGAAATTTCTTCCTCAAATTAAGGCCGGTATTTGACATTAGTAGTCTGCTTTTGATGTCCTCCTTGCTCCGTCCGTCATTGGTTATTTTACTGCCTAGGTAGCAGAATTCCTTAACTTCATTGACTTCGTGACCCTCAATCCTGATGTTAAGTTTCTCGCTGTTCTCATTTCTACTACTTCTCATTACCTTCGTCTTTCTCCGATTTACTCTCAAACCATATTGTGTACTCATTAGACTATTCATTCCGTTCAGCAGATCATTTAATTCTTCTTCACTTTCACTCAGGATAGCAATGTCATCAGCGAATCGTATCATTGATATCCTTTCACCCTGTAGTTTAATTCCACTCCTGAACCTTTCTTTTATTTCCATCATTGCTTCCTCGATGTACAGATTGAAGGGTAGAGGCGAAAGGCTACAGCCTTGTCTTACACCCTTCTTAATACGAGCACTTCGTTCTTGATCGTCCACTCTTATTATTCCCTCTTGCTTGTTGTACATTTTGTATATGATCCCTCTCTCCCTATAGCTTACTCCTACTTTTTTCAGAATCTCGAACAGCTTACACCATTTTATATTGTCGAACGTTTTTTCCAGGTCGACAAATCCTATCAAAGTGTCTTGATTTTTCTTTAGCCTTGCTTCCATTATTAGCCGTAACGCCAGAGTTGCCTCTATCGTCCCTTTACTTTTCCTAAAGCCAAACTGATCCTCACCTAGCGCATTCTCAATTTTCTTTTCCATTCTGCTGTATATTATTCTTGTAAGCGGCTTCGATGCATGAGCTGTTAAGCTGATCGTGCGATAATTCTCGCACTTGTCAGCTCTTGCCGTCTTCGGAATTGTGTGGATGATGCTTTTCCGAAAGTCAGATGGTATATCGCCAGACTCATATATTCTACACATCAACGTGAATGGTCGTTTTGTTGCCGCTTCCCCCAATGATTTTAGAAATTCTGATGGAATGTTATCTATCCCTTCTGCCTTATTTGACCGTAACTCCTCCAAAGCTCTTTTAAATTCCGATTCTAATGCTGGATCCCCTGTTGTTGTTGTGGTCTTCAGTCCTGAGACTGGTTTGATGCAGCTCTCCATGCTACTCTATCCTGTGCAAGCCCAGTACTTACTGCAACCTACATCCTTCTGAATCTGCTTAGTGTATTCATCTCTTGGTCTCCCTCTACGATTTTTACCCTCCACGCTGCCCTCCAATGCTAAATTTGTGATCCCTTGATGCCTCAAAACATGTCCTACCAACCGATCCCTTCTTCTAGTCAAGTTGTGCCACAAACTTCTCTTCTCCCCAATCCTATTCAATACCTCCTCATTAGTTACGTGATCTACCCACCTTATCTTCAGCATTCTTCTGTAGCACCACATGTCGAAAGCTTCTATTCTCTTCTTGTCCAAACTAGTTATCGTCCATGTTTCACTTCCATACATGGCTACACTCCATACAAATACTTTCAGAAACGACTTCCTGACACTTAAATCTATACTCGATGTTAACAAATTTCTCTTCTTCAGAAACGCTTTCCTTGCCATTGCTAGTCTACATTTTATATCCTCTCTACTTCGACCATCATCAGTTATTTTACTCCCTAAATAGCAAAATTCCTTTACTACTTTAAGTGTCTCATTTCCTAATCTAATTCCCTCAGGATCACCCGATTTAATTTGACTACATTCCATTATCCTCCTTTCAAGATACTGTCCATTCCGTTCAACTGCTCTTCTAAATCCTTTGCTGTCTCTGACAGAATTACAATGTCATCGGCGAACCTCAAAGTTTTTACTTCTTCTCCATGAATTTTAATACCTACTCCGATTTTTTCTTTTGTTTCCTTTACCGCTTGCTCAATATACAGATTGAATAACATCGGGGAGAGGCTACAACCCTGTCTCACTCCTTTCCCAACCACTGCTTCCCTTTCATATCCCTCGACTCTTATAACTGCCATCTGGTTTCTGTACAAATTGTAAATAGCCTTTTGCTCCCTGTATTTTACCCCTGCCACCTTCAGAATTTGAAAGAGAGTATTCCAGTTAACATTGTCAAAAGCTTTCTCTAAGTCTACAAATGCTAGAAACGTAGGTTTGCCTTTTCTTAATCTTTCTTCTAAGATAAGTCGTAAGGTTAGTATTGCCTCACGTGTTCCAATATTTCTACGGAATCCAAACTGATCTTCCCCGAGGTCCCCTTCTACCAGTTTTTCCACTCGTCTGTAAAGAATTCGCTTTAGTATTTTGCAGCTGTGACTTATTAAACTGATAGTTCGGTAATTTTCACATCTGTCAACACCTGCTTTCTTTGGGATTGGAATTATTATATTCTTCTTGAAGTCTGAGGGTATTTCGCCTGTCTCATACATCTTGCTCACCAGATGGTAGAGTTTTGTCATGACTGGCTCTCCCAAGGCCATGAGTAGTTCTAATGGAATCTTGTCTACTCCCGGGGCCTTGTTTCGACTCAGGTCTTTCAGTGCTCTGTCAAACTCTTCACGCAGTATCTTATCTCCCATTTCGTCTTCATCTACATTCTCTTCCATTTCCACAATATTGTCCTCAAGTACATCGCCCTTGTATAAACCCTCTATATACTCTTTCCACCTTTCTGCTTTCCCTTCTTTGCTTAGAACTGGGTTGCCATCTGAGCTCTTGATATTCATACAAGTGGTTCTCTTCTCTCCAAAGGTCTCTTTAATTTTCCTGTAGGCAGTATCTATCTTTCCCCTAGTGAGACAAGCCTCTACATCCTTACATTTGTCCTCTAGCCATCCCTGCTTAGCCATTTTGCAATTCCTGTCGATCACATTTTTGAGACGTTTGTATTCCTTTTTGCCTGCTTTATTTACTGCATTTTTATATTTTCTCCTTTCATCAATTAAATTCAATATTTCTTCTGTTACCCAAGGATTTCTATTAGCCCTCGTCTTTTTACCTATTTGATCGTCTGCTGCCTTCACTACTTCATCCCTCAGAGCTACCCGTTCTTCTTCTACTGTATTTCCTTCCCCCATTCCTGTCAATTGGATCCCCTATCTCTTCTAAATCGACTCCTGTTTCTTCTTCTATCACATCAGACAAATCTTCACCCTCATAGAGGCTTTCAATGTATTCTTTCCACCTATCTGCTCTCTCCTCTGCATTTAATAGTGGAATTCCCGTTGCACTCTTAATGTTACCACCGTTGCTTTTAATGTCACCAAAGGTTGTTTTGACTTTCCTGTATGCTGAGTCTGTCCTTCCGACAACCATATCTTTTTCGATGTCTTCACATTTTTCCTGCACCCATTTCGTCTTAGCTTCCCTGCACTTCCTATTTATTTCATTCCTCAGCGACTTGTATTTCTGTATTCCTGATTCTCCCGGAACATTTTTGTACTTCCTCCTTTCATCAATCAACTGAAGTATTTCTTCTGTTACCCATGGTTTCTTCGCAGCTACCTTCTTTGTACCTATGTTTTCCTTCCCAACTTCTGTGATGGCCCTTTTTAGAGATGTCCATTCCTCTTCAACTGTATTGCCTACTGCGCTATTCCTTACTGCTGCATCTATAGCGTTAGAGAACTTCAAACGTATCTTGTCATTCCTTAGTACTTCCGTATCTATACATGGATATTGCTCATCAGTGTGGGATCCGTACCAGGTCGGGTTGATAGAGGAGATAGAGAAGATCCAAAGAAGAGCGGCGCGTTTCGTCACAGGGTTATTTGGTAAGCATGATAGCGTTACGGAGATGTTTAGCAAACTCAAGTGGCAGCCTCTGCAGGAGAGGCGCTCTGCATCGAGGTGTGGCTTGCTGTCCAGGTTTCGAGAGGGTGCGTTTCTGGATGAGGTATCGAATATATTGCTTCCCCCTACTTATACCTCCCGAGAAGATCACGAATGTAAAAGTAGAGAGATTCGAGCGCGTACGGAGGATTTCCGGCAGTCGTTCTTCCCGCGAACCATACGCGACTGGAACAGGGAAGGGAGGTAATGACAGTGGCACGTACAGTGCCCTCCGCCACACACCGTTGGTGGCTTGCGGAGTATAAATGTAGATGTAGGTGTAGAAGTGGTGTTATTGCTTCACGATAACGCACGTCCCAATCAATATCGCAAACGTCTTAACGCAGAAGTTATGCCAGCTTAAGTGGGAGACATTGAGGCCCTGATCTCCCCCCTCCCCCACCCCCCACGCGATTATCTTGCCTTCGGTCCCTTAAAAAAACATCTTGAATGGTCGGCAGTTCCTATCTGACGAGGATGTGCAGCAGGCAGTTACGGACTTCTTTACGCAGCAGGATACGGTGCGTTACCAAACTGACATCTTAAGCTGGTGCCTCGGTGGGATGACTGCCTTAATGCTCGCGGCGGTTTTTTCTGAATGACATACCCTTCCTGGACTGTACGGTCTTCGAACAGAAACTTTTTGATCGCCCCTTATAAGCTGAGCCTTTGCATTTCCCTTTTCAAATTTTCTTGCTTGTTTACTATGTTTGGACTTCTGGCATTCTACACTGCAACTCGTAGAATGTTACCCTTTAGTTGGTTATTCAATCTTTTTCTCATGGTTATCTCCCCCTTGGCAGTTTTATCCCAGAGATCGGAATTCGAAATTTTTTGCCGATGGCAATATCATACGGGCACTTTCTCAAATCCCTGTACAGAGCTTTAACCGAGATCGGAACGTACCCCCGTCTGGCGGGGGCAAAATCGCGGTTACAGGCGTCTTGGGCCAGCATCGTAAGGGGCCCATTGTAAGTGAACGAGCAAACCGATAGATGTCGCTACGGTCACGCTACCGTGATCCCCTACCGATCTTTTAAAACGTCAGCTTACGGAAACGGGTAAGGCCGTTCAGATTTCCGAAATTTTTCTCTTTCTGTAGAATGTATAAGCATACCGTTTGAAAATTCACTCGAAAAGCTCGCAGCTCCAAATGAACGCCGTTGACGAAAGGAAGGTATTGGAATGCGATTCGTTCAAAGTCAGGTTTCCCGCTCTAAACGGAACTGTGATGAATTAAAAGTGGCTAGCGTGTGGTATTTGGCCGCTTACTGAAGTTTTAGTTGTGGTGACAGATTGATGTGTAGTCTAGCCTGAATTGTAGGGTTTGTTGGGAGGTGATACTTTTGCTTGTGACTTGACGAAGCCAGAGTATGTGAATGCTAAGTAAAGGCTGTGATAGCAGATAGACCTGTTGCGTCACTTAATATTTACATTCGCGCTGTATACACCGAAGCGCCAAAGAAACTGGTATAGGGATGCGTCTTCAAATACAGAGATTTGTAAGCAGGCAGAATACGACGCTACGGTCGGCAACGCCTCTACAAGACAACAAGCGTCTGGCGCAGTTTTTACATCACTTACTGTCGCTACTGTGGTAGGTTATCAACATTTAAGTGAGTTTGAACGTGGTGTTACTGTCGGCGCACGAGGTGTGGGACACAGCATCTCCGACGTAAAGATGAAGTGGGGATTTTTACGTATGACCATTTCACGAGTGTATAGTGAATATCATGAATCCGGTAAAACATCAAATCTCCGACATCGCTGCGGCCGGAAAAAGATCCAGCAAGAACGGGACCAGCGACGACTGAAGAGAATCGTTCAACGTGACAGAAGTGCAACCCTTCCACAAATTGCTGCAGATTTCAATGCTGGACCATCAACAAGGGTCAGCGTACGAACCATTCAAAGAAACATCATCGATATCGGCTTTCGGAGCCGAAGGCCCACTAGTGTACATTTAATGACTGCACGACACAAAGCCTTACGCCTCGCCTGGGCCCGTCATCACAGACATTGGACTGTTGATGACTGGGAACATGTCGCCTGGTCGGTCGAGTCTTTTTTCAAATGGTATCGACTGGATGGACGTGTACATAAATCCATGGACCCTGCATGTCAGCAAGGGACTGTTCAAAGTGATTCTCGCTTCCCGCGCCCGGGTTCCCGGGTTCGATTTCCACGGAGTCAGGGATTTTCTCTGCCTCGTGATGACTGGGTGTTGTGTGATGTCCTTAGGTTAGTTAGGTTTAAGTAGTTCTTAGTTCTAGGGGACTGATGACCATAGATGTTAAGTCCCATAGTGCTCAGAGCCATTTGAACCATTGTTCAAAGTGATGGAGGGTCTGTAATGGTGTAGGGCGTGTGCAGTTAGAGTCATATAGGACCCTGATGTGTCTAGAAACGACTCTGACAGGTGCTACGTACGTAAGCATTCTGGCTGATCACCTGCATCCATCCATGTCCATTGTGCATTCCGAAGGACTTGGGAAATTCCAGCAGGAAAATGCGACTCCCCACACGTCCAGAAATGCTACAGAGTGGCTCCAGGAGCGCTCTTCTGAGTTTAAACACTTCCGCTGGCCGCCAAACTCCCCAGACATGAACATTATTGGTTGTGTTTAGGATGCCTTGCAGCTTGCTGTTCAGACGATATCTCCATCCCCTCGTACTCTTACGGATTTATGGACAGCCCTGCAGTATTAATCGTGTCAGTTCCCTCCAGCACTACTTCAGACATTAATCGAGTCCAGGCCACGTCATGTTGCAGCACTTTTGTGTCTGGTCGCGAGGGGCCTACACGATGTTAGGCGGGTGTACCAGTTTCTTTGGCTCTTCAGTGTATGACGCATTTTGCCATATATGACGAATCTTTTGTCATAAAAACTCAAATTGGAAGGTAAATTCATAGAACCAATATTAGATCATGAAAATGTTTCAGGCATTTTGATGCGTGTGACATGAACTACGAAAAATGCAAGGCGGTGGTGGTCTTACAGCGAGTTTGTAATAAAGGCGTGTTTTGAAGAGGTAATTCTTATTTGTTTCGTGATCTGTGTGTGGAATTTTAAAGTAATTCAGATTCTTCAAATCCAAACGTCTCTATTATGTTTTCTGTGCCTACACTTGCTTCAAAATCGTAGGCAACTGGTGGAGTGTACTGCTGTGTTGAATACTCTTCCTCCTGAGAAATTTGTTTCATTTGCGCTGTTGCATTCTGTATTGATGCCTTGCATACGCATCTTGACGAGTCTGTCACCGTAATATTCACAGATTAACTGCTCATCGCTTCGCGAGATTAACTTCAGCATTCGCTACCATCAGCTCATGTATCTCGTTCGCGTTTACATTTACAGGCTCAGATTGACACCAATACGCACCGTCAACAAAACAGCGGGCATGAATGACTCTTTGAATTCAACATGCCTAATCATAACATAGTTATTCTCATCACAACAGATTCGTTGACTTTGCGAACTTACCATCAGAGTATCACCTTTTAGCGTAAGTTGGTCTTCAGGCTATTGTACATATCTATCTGCCAAAACCCATAACCAAAACCGAGCGAGGTGGCGCAGTGGTTAGCACAATGGACTCATATTCGGGAGGACTACGGTTCAAAAAATGATTCAAATGGCTCTGAGCACTATGGGACTTAACTTCTGAGGTCATCAGTCCCCTAGAACTTACAACTACTTAAACCTAACTAACTAAGGACATCACACACATCCATGCCCGAGGCAGGACTCGAACCTGCGACCGTAGCGGTCGCGCTGTTTCAGACTTCAGCGCCTAGAGCTGCTCGGCCACCCCGGCCGGCGACTACGATTCAAATTCGCGTCCGGACATCCTGATTTAGGTTTTCCGTGATTCCCCTAAATCGCTTCAGGCAAATGCCGGGATGGTCCCTTTGAATGGGCAAGGCCGACTTCTTTCCCCATCCTTCCCTAATCCGACGGGACTGATGACTTCGCTGTTTGGTCCCCTCCCCCGAATCAACCAACATGTAACCAAAACATAATACTGACTCAAAACTAATGTCAGCATTCTACTTGCGCACATATGACACTAGCCGCAGCTTCATTACGTCAGAGTAAGTATTTAAGATGCAAATACAATAATGTAATGAGAATGTTGACTGTCCGTGGTTGACTGTTATTGAGAAATTAAATACGTGTATCTGCGACATTTGTAATGTGGAATAATAAATATCTTCGTTGTATGAATTACTACTACTGTTACGAAAGATCACTGAAGACTGACCGTGAGTAGATGGCCACCCTGGACTCCATAGCGACGTCTATCAGTTTGCTCGGTAGTTGGGGGTCCCTTACGATGCTGGTTCCAGACGTCCGTACCACAGTTTGTCCGAGGGGTCGAAAGAGGGAAGGCAGGGTGGCACCATTAACAGACGGAAACCAGCGTGGCTTCCCCGCTTACCATTCTTCGCCGGCAATAATACAAGTGATGGCAAATTCTCTGACGAGTGGCTGCTGCACACATTTTGCTTTCAATGAGCGCCATGTTCCAACATATTGGCAATTTAATAGTATAAAGAGGACTTTATGCGCCCACTCTAGAGGCCTTGTTATTAATTAAATGCAGACTAGCAACATGAATTTCACAAGGGAGGGAAATAATAATGACTTGAATAACTGTCAACAATGGGTTTCAGTTTTTAACATTTGTAGAACGTTGACTATCTGAGATCTAATATTAACAGGGCAATTCCATGTTAACTGAAATAAAAAAAGCGCATCTAAGTGGTAATAGAGGCTTCCACAAATTTAAGAAATCGTTGGCCTGTAGGTGATTAAATAGTCAGCTGAAACTTCAAATTTATATACGGTCATGATGAGCCCAGTTGTGACCTACGGATGTGAAATGTGGACAAAAATGGCTCTAAGCACTATGGGCCTTAACATCTGAGGTCATCAGTCCCCTAGACTTAGAACTACTTAAACCTAACCAACCTAAGGACATCACATACATCCATGCCCGAGGCAGGATTCGAACCTGCGACCGTAGCAGCAGCGCGGTTCCGTACTGGAGCGCCTAAAACGACTCGGTCACAGCGGCCGGCAAACGTGGACATTACGAGTACTCATGAGCAGCAAGTCAGGATATTTGAACGCAGGGTTGTGCGCAAGACCTACGGGGCAGTTCTTAATAACTATAGTTTGTGGAGATGTAGAACGAACACTGAGCTGGATCGTCTCATGCAAGGAACTGACGTTGTAAGAAGAATAAAAGTAGCAGAATTGCCTGCCTTGGCCACATCCTTACGTTGGATACTGGACGAACAGCTAAGAAGGGTTTTGAATGGAGGCCAACTGAAGAAGCCAGAGAGAAAGGCAACCATGGCGGAGGATAGAAGAGGTGGAAGAAGATATAAAATCTCTCAGTGTCAGAGGATGCCGGAGTACTGCGCTGGTGAGGACAGAATGGAAAAAAAATCTTGTTGAAGAGACTAAAAACCACGCAGGGTTGTAACGCCCTGAGAAGAAGAAGATAGAGAATTTTGTGGGTAAAAGCCGTGTGGTTTGCCCAGGAGCTTTCTTCACGACCGTGAAGGTCACTCTGATTCTAGCCATTCCCTAGGCACTCCTTTCTACCGCTCCCCGCCACCCTCTAACGACTGTCACCACGTTCTCCCGTATTTTGTCCAACACGCATCCATGAAGTGGAAATATCTCAACCCAAAAGAGATGTATGCGAACGTCAGTAGCTTGACATGGGTGACGTGCATGTTTTACCCGTAACACGTAACATTCGTTTTTCAAATCTGCTAGTGGTATTCGGTAAGCTATGCGATAAATTATATCTGATACACCTGTTACTTCAGACAGGGTCTTTTCGATAGAAGAATTATGATTGAGTGAGCTACGTGAGAACTGCTGAACAGCAGAAAGCAGGTGACTCCCTCGTCCGCTATCACACCTCGTTGTGGCTCCCCTTCCGGGAGGCGCACTTCGCTATCCAGTCACGTATAATTACGTATCACTTGCGGTAAGAAAGCCTGATCCCTTTTATCTTTTTGTTTATTTTGTCTCGCAACGAAACTTCCTGCCTCTTGGATAACACACGACTATCAGCAGCTGTGGCCTTGGGTTGCAGGTTCCGTTTCCGCTACGCTACGCCGATGGATTCTGCGCCTCGTCTTCACTCGAATCATTATGCATTTGCTTACTAGAGACGACATCAGCACAGTCTTGAGTACAAATGTCAGGCGTGGGCTTCAAATTTTCTCTAACGGCGCCACTAAGGAGTCACATCCAGACAAGATGTTCTAAGTTTAAAAAGATAGAGGCGAAACACTAGTGGGCAAGTAATAAAAGACTTTATCTTGCTGCTGAAAGGAAAAATATATCGTCGATGAAAGGAGCAAGTGGTGTGAAAGCTGTGTTCTAGTCACTGTAGCGAGAACAGCCGTAAGCAGTAGCAATACCTAGTTCGCACACAGCGTTTAGTTTAAACTTCGTGTTCTCTCCTTCTGCGAGGAACTGAGCGGTATCTGTATTGAGCGGTGTTTATGAATTATTTTCTAAGTGTTTGCGATTTTTGCGAGAGTTGTCTACCTCTCTGCTGTACAGTTGTGTTCAATGAGACATGAAAAGACAGCAGCTTGTATTTTTTATTTTTGTGAGTCTGCATAATGGTACCGCCTTCAGCGACGTAAAGACGACACCACAAATACTTTTGTACCTTCATTTACATTTTTTGTGTATCGTAATTTTAGTAGTGTCGATTTACACTACCAGTGGCGCCACAGCGAGTTTTTTCAACTTTTGTTGCCGTCTGCCTGCAGTTTCATATCTGGGCTGCTTTGATTAACTCATTCTTTCGCTTTTCAGTATAGTTTTAAGTAGTTTCAAATAAACAGGGGCAGTTTTTTCGTATGTGGACACAAGGTGGAATGGCTGTTGGCCGGAAACAACTAGAAGCTTGTAACACAGCCGGGGAATAAAACTTGCTATAACAACTATTCTTTCTCACTTAGAATACTGCAGAAGATTGCATACACCGGGACAAGGATTAGATATTTTACAACCGCGTTTCTAAACTCTACGAACCTGGTCTCCCCACAACGGCTGTCCTCTTAGTTCTACCAGTACGAGCTAAAATTGTGGTCCTGTAACGTTAATTAGTTTTGACAGGTTAAGGAAACACACAATAACGTCCAACGCTATCTAGTAAGAGCCGGCCGTTGGTGGCCGAGCGGTTCTAGGCGCTTCAGTGTGGAACCGTGCGACCACTACGGTCGCAGGATCGAATCCTGCCTCGGGCATGGCTGTGTGTGATGTCCTTAGGTTAGTTAGGTTTAAGTAGTTCTAAGTTATAGCGGACTGATGACCCGAGATGTTAAGTTCCATAGTGCTCAGAGCCATTTGAACCATTTTTTTATCTGGTAAGAACCAAATATATTGAGTTAATCAGACACTTCAAAATTGGGCTACAGTGTTCACAACTAATACTATCAAAATGACCGAAGTTCTCATTTATTGGCAATTCGGCAGCATAGCCCATTGGAATGTACTGAACCTATTGCTGTAATGTTAACCACACAGTTCAGATACTTGCAGCACAAACACATGAAACCTACTGCTAAAACTGGCTTTTAAAAGTTGAGTATTAATTTGTCCTAGTGGCGCTACTTTCACGAACGTACGAGTCACCGATCGCAACGCGGCTGTTTGAAGATTTGGCGGAAGGCATCCGAACGAAAAGGACTTACGCTCTTGATATTTGATCAAACGCATTATGTGTCTCTCTCTTTCACTTTTAACGTTCACACCGACAATTTCACAATACACGTTGCTTGTACCGTAATAGTTGCGACCCTGTTGATTATTGTTCTCGCGACACGAGACACGATTTCGGAATTTTCACTCTCAGATAAATCACCAATACTGAACATTCGACACTGTTATGGAATACGCACTTTCCATGAGAAGAATTTTAATTACTTCTACGAAATACTACAAACTGCGCGCTGCAGCTGTGCCATCGACATTGCATTTTACACCCACCACGGAAGCAAAGCCGCAACTTCCATGCAATTGCGTTCTACACTTCGCCTGAGGGGCGGATGTAGACGTAGACATGTGGCACAGGCAGTGATATTACAACATGCTCACAAGCTGCGTTGGACGGTCGGCACGCTTCAGACTGCTACCCTAACAAGGACGCCGTACGTACTTGCCCTCACCGATCTAATTCATGCTGACAGGATATGCAGAACATGGCTAGGACTTCAGTTTATGTAAATAAGAAGGCGCAACTCTCAACCGTTTTCGATAAAATCGAGTTTTAAAATTTAAGTCATGCATATACACTGAAGCGCAAAAAGAAACTAATTAAGGCATGCGTATTCAAATACAGAGATATGTAAACAGGCAGAATACGACGCTACCGTCGGCAACGCCTCTGCAAGACAACAAGTGTCTGGAACAGTTGTTACATCAGTTATTGCTGATAGAATGGCAGGTTATCAAGATTTAAGTGACTTTGAACGTGGTGTTATAGTCGGCTCATAGCATCTCCGAGGTAACGATGAAGTGGGGATTTTCCCGTACCCCACTTCGCGAGTGTACCGTGAATACCGGGAATCCGGTAAAACATCAGGTCCTGTAAGGAAGGGACCATCGACGACTGAAGAGAATCGTTCAACGTGACAGAAGAGCAATCCATCCGAAAATCGCACCAGATTTCAATCTGGGGCATCAATAAGCGCCAGCGTGCGAACCATTCAACGAAACATGATCGATACGAGCTTTCGGAGCCGAAGGCCCACTCGTGTACCCTTGATGACTGCACGACACACAGCTTTACGCCTCGCCTGGGCCCGTCAACAGAGACATTTGACTGCTGATGACTGGAAACATGTTGCCTGGTCGGACGAGTCTCGTTTGAAGTTGTATCGAGCGGATGGAAGTGTACAGATATGGAGACAACCTCATGAACCCAAGGACCTTGCATGTCAGTGGGGGACTGTTCAAGCTGCTGGAAGCTCTTTAATGGTGTGGAACGTGTGCACTTGGAATGATGTGGGACCCCTGATACGTCTAGATACAACTCTGACAGGTGACACGTAGGTAAGCATGGTGTCTGGTCACCTGCATCCATTCATGTCCATTGTGCATTCCGACGGACTTCGGCAATTCCAGCAGGACAATGCGACACCCCACAAGTCCACAATTGCTACAGAGAGGCTGATACGTCTAGATACAACTCTGACAGGTGACACGTAGGTAAGCATGGTGTCTGGTCACCTGCATCCATTCATGTCCATTGTGCATTCCGACGGACTTAGGCAATTCCAGCAGGACAATGCGACACCCCACAAGTCCACAATTGTTACAGAGAGGCTCCAGGAACACTGTTCTTAGTTTCAACACTGCCGCCAAATTCCCCAGACATGAACATCGTTGAGCATATCTGGGATGGCTTGCAGCGTGCTGTTGAGAAGAGATCTCCACCCCCGCGTACTCTTACGGATTTATGCACAGCCCTGCAGGAGTCAAGCTGTCAGTTCCCTCGAGCACTACTTCAGACATTAGTCGAGACCATGCCACGTCGAGTTGCGGCACTTCTATGTGCTCGCGAGAGCCGTACACGATAACAGGCAGGTGTACCAGTTTCTTTGACCCTTCAGTGTATATACTATTGTGTGGTCACTAACAGGCAAGCAATTCGTAGCCAAGTGATTAAGTGCATACTTCCATAAACCCAACGTCTCTGTATCGAATGTCGCTACTGGTGCTTTCTTTTTTATTCCCACATAACTCTTAACAACAGAGTTCTTATGACTGTCCATGTTATCAGTAATTAATAACTCATTTGTTATTTGCATAATATCTGTTCTGAAAAATAGGAAAAAAACATTTTTTTAAGAACATTGGAGATAAAACAGGATACACGACCATTTTGAACCATATCAGTACAAACTTTATATTGACATTATTGTATCTACTTTTGTGACACTTACGAAGCATCGCTCGAATCAGGATGATACTCATCGTAGAAACATGTAAAACAATAATTATTGCGGCATACACCACACGTAACGAATGACTATAGTTTTTTCATGCTTCTATTGCAAAGCGAACTTGATTTACGTTCATGTACTGTTCATAGTCATCACACAGTTTCGCGGCGAACCTCGCATATCTCATCATATCACCCAACACTGGTGTAGACAACAGATGCTGTACGACTAATTGAATTTTTATACAATCTTCTCGGAAGCTAACTCTTTATTGTGTTCAATGATGTAGGGCAAGGTTTTAGCTGCATTATAAATTTTTCACCTGCCTGTAAAAATAATCGTCGCAGGGCTGCACTGGGGCTGTTGATAAAATATCGTGGTACCGATATTTTTTGCAAGAAATATCGATATCACAATGATAATATCGAGAGCCGATTTCTTTAAATTTTGTATTTCTTTTTTCGCAATTTTCGGTGCGCATTTGAAGTTTTTCTTTTGAAATTGTAGTAGAACATAATTTTACTTTCACAGTGTGAAAGAGTCTTACTACTTTTTGAGCTTAGATCACGTCCTATTTTTCTCTTTGACCGTGTGAAGCAAGTATATGTGGCATAAATGAAGTAGTCCGGTTGCACTGGGAAAGGGAGGAGGGGGTTACTGGGTGAATGGAACAGGATTTCCGACATGAATAAATCGCACATCAGTTGCGTTAATAAACTATTTTCAACGGAATTAGTGTGTTATTTCTTCACATTGTCATTCTTCAAAAACACATGCTCAAAATTGTTACCAAAAATCTGAATGACAAGATTGGTCTTTGCGGTGAGCGGAGACTTGTAAGAGGAAATGTTGACGTAATCGGCGCTTGGAGCTAGCAGAAACTGCAACGTTTAGCTTCACCACGCGATTTTAACACTACAACTGGAAGGTTGCTGGCGTTGGCAGAAATGAAAATGAGGGAAGTCGACCTTAAGTGTTCCGGACAAATTCGATATGTCACAAAACCAAGCGACGGACCCATCCGACACCTTTTATTGTGTCACTTACATGCAGTTAACATTGTCAGCAAAATGGTTATCGACAAGCTTCAACGTGCATCGTTTCGCTTTCAATTCTTGCTCTAAGGGGGGTAGACAGGCTTCTAGTTTGTTGATGTATAGAATATCTAATAATAATTCAATACTGCCCCAAAACCGGCAGTGTATTTACAATGTGAAGCTGGTACTTGCATAGGCCTGCAAGTCGATTTTTTCTCGTCGATATATCGGTAATTTACTCGATGTACTCAGCGCCAACGATGATACTTTTTTTTAAAATATCGGTACATCAAATTCCCGATATTTTTAGAAACATCAACGGTCCTAGGCTGCAGCAACGTATTCTCCTTTGCAGGAATTACTTTAATACTGTATGTTGTCAGACCCTCTCCATCTTGAAAAATTTCGTCGTAGAAAACTGGGTTCGTTTGTCCTCCCCATGAATCAAAGAGCAAAAGAAATTGTTCTTCTCTCACGTATGGCGTCAAGACGTCAGTCAGAAATTTCCTGTGTATTATTGTTGTGAATTTGCTGGACTTCGAAGATACTATCGTAAGGGATTTGTATTTGAGTGCATACTCATCAGCTGCTTTTTGTACCTTGGTCCAAATGAGTCAGTGGTCTCTCGCAAGCGAACAGAGGCCGTTGACAGTAATCTGTAAATTTGTGCAAATCCTTTCTCTGCACAACAGCCACCTTTGCTCCACGGTGTGCGGGTGTTCGGTCATAAATTCATTGATATTGGCACTGTAGAATAAAAATTCACAAATTAGCATCCCATGTTCTATAAAAAAAGTATTGCAGTTGATGTAAATGAATCAGGGACTTTTATGTGTAATACTTGTTTGATCAGTGTTAATAACAAAGTCCTTGTCGTATTTTGGTATGAGGGCTTGCTGCAGCGAAGTGCTTTCCCTCTCGGTTACAGGTCTGGTGATCCCTCTGACGAATCCGATGTCTTCGTCTGAAGGACAAGACCCACGAGTCAGAAACTTGAAAATTTAAATCAGGAAATTGGCTAACAGCAGCCCATTGCTGCAAGTTGCTCGTCGTCACCTGCTGATTGCATTCTCGAGCTTCTATGAAAGGATAAAGGTCCACGAATCAATTGTTTTCAATTTTTCATGCTTGTTACACCTTGTTTTATATCTTCTTCCCATATTTTCAAATTTTTCATGATTCAGAGGCGTGAAGCTCCGCTTCTACGAAGAGCGGCCAAATAGATTGACGATCCTAATCTTGTTAGTACGAGGTATCTACACAAATTACGGGACTTCGTCTTCAAAATTTTTCTAGGCTTATCTTTTGCTTATTCTGCGTCGTCTTCTTTGAAATGTCCTCCTCCATAACCGATTCACAGCTCCCAACGCCGTTTTTCACGTCCGGAAGCAGTCTTGGTACGCCTCTTGCTGGATCGCAAGAGACGCAGTCTGCGAATTTTCTTTTATCTTGTCTATCGTTGCAAATCTTCTTGCTCTCAGCGGGGTTTTCAACTTTTGGAATAAAATAAAATCCGCATGGGCCAGATCTGGAGAATACGGAGGATGAGACAACACAGTGATTTCGTTTTTTATGCAACAGTTATGCACCAACAGTGACGAATGTGCAGGTGCGTTATCGTGGTGTAAGAACCATGAATTGTATCGCCACATTTCGGACTGTTTCCTTCTCACATTTTCCATGACATTACCCTACTGAAATGCTACATTGTTCTGTAGTATCTTCGATTGGCAGGCATAACTTCCTGACATGAGCGTCGTCGTTTGATGTCGAAGGGTGTCCTGAACGGGTGTCATACTTCACGTCCGTCCGGCCATTTGTAAACCGTGTGAACCATTCGAAACACCGAGTTCGGCTTAAGCACCTATCACCGTAGGCTTTCTGCATCATTTGGCGTGCGCCTGTAAAGGTTTTCTTGAGTTTCACGCAAAATCTAATGCATACTCGTTGCTCTTCGAACTCTGCCATCTCTAAATTCGCAAACTGTGCGACACAACGTTCTACTCAGTTCAGCACTGAACAATAACTAACAAAACATACAGTTATGAAACTTTCGGCAGCTACACATTAAACACAGGCGTGTGCAGGGATGCCAACCGCATTTCGCTCCAACACATCATTGGTGCGAAATTACGGGTGTTGCGGAACTTCTTGAACAGACCTCGTACTACGGAACGTAATTGCTGTCCATTTTCGACTGCTTCTTTTCGGCCCAGTAATCGTCTGATGAACATGAAGCGACTTTTTCAGTTGTTTCACACACGCCCTCTTCGTCGATGTCTTTGTGGGCGATTAGTTCGTTTTGTACCACGAGTTATTTCGAAAATTCTGCGAAATACTTCTTCTCTAATTTGCAAGTGTTCTTGTGTTATAACTGCAAAAGACTTCGAAGCGATAAGATCGTTTTGGAGACTAAGCTGTTCACCATACACAAATGCCGTTTTTAATCGTACTTTTGGAACTTCACTGTAAAGCGATTCAGCTTCACAGTCAGGTTCACATTCTCTTTCTGTCCAAGTACCAGGCACATCAATACATTTATTCGCAAAATCAGATATCTTGGAGCGATGACATTTAACTGTCTCCGGGGCTATCGTACGACTGGAGTATTCACCGTGTTTGTAAACGCTGTTCCCTTTCTCCAGCCACCAACCGAAAGTTGTTTGTGCACTTGAAGCTGTTTATGGTGGGTCAAAACTAACTGCAGGATTACCGGTAAATACGATGAGTCGTACCGTTCCGCAACTGTATCTACAGGGTGTTACAAAAAGGTACGGCCAAACTTTCAGGAAACATTCCTCACACACAAAGAAAGAAAATATGTTATGTGGACATGTGTCCGGAAACGCTTACTTTCAATGTTAGAACTCATTTTATTACTTCTCTTCAAATCACATTCATCATGGAATGGAAACACACAGCAACAGAACGTACCAGCGTGACTTCAAACACTTTGTTAGTGGAAATGTTCAAAATGTCCTCCGTTAGCGAGGATACATGCACCCACCCTCCGTCGCATGGAATCCCTGACGTGCTGATGCAGCCCTGGAGAATGGCGTATTGTATCACAGCCGTCCACAATACGAGCACGAAGAGTCTCTACATTTGGTACCGGGGTTGCGTAGACAAGAGCTTTCAAATGCCCCCATAAATGAAAGTTAAGAGGTTTGAGGCCAGGAGAGCGTGGAGGCCATGGAATTGGTCCGCCTCTACCAATCCATCGGTCACCGAATCTGTTGTTGAGAAGCGTACGAACACTTCGACTGAAATGTGCAGGAGCTCCATCGTGTATGAACCACATGTTAAGCGTTTCTGGACACATGTCCACATAACATCTTTTCTTTATTTGTGTGTGAGGAATGTTTCCTGAAAGTTTGGCCGTACCTTTTTGTAACACCCTGTATACCGAAAAACAGTGTCTTGTTGGGTTCCAACGCATCTGCAGGAATACGGTTGTAATGGCAAACTGCCTCCGAAATGTTAGAGCAAAACCCGAATTTTCAAGGTGAAGATTGTGTTAACAATAGATGATTCCTTAGATATTACAACCGTATTAAACCCGTTATTAGAAAGACGTGGGAACCAAGGGAAAAAACAGTAGTGGGAGCGAGATTCAAGCCAGAGGCCTCCATTTTATGAAACCATGCGCTTGCTCGATCGGCAACTGACTCCTTAGAATCTAGCGACCACAAATTATTATACAGTATACGCATGCCTAAAACTTTCAAACTTGGTTTTTTCAAAAACAGTTGAAAGTTGCGCCTCACTTTTTACATGTGTTGAAGTCCTAGCCATGATCTCCACCCCTATCAATACGAATCAAATCGGTCAGGGCAAGTACGTACGATCTTCTTGTAAGCTGCAGCGACGTTGGGCAATTGTAGAGCGAGCTGTGGCACCTGGTCATGGGGAACTCTTACGTTAGATAGGCCGTGTAACCCCTCAGGCGAGTAGTAGACAATTCAGGAAAGAAGACCATTGTGGTTCAAATGGTTCAAATGGCTCTGAGCACTATGGTACTTAACATCTGAGGTCATCAGTCCCCTATTACTTAGAACTGCTTAAACCTAACTAGCCTAAGGCCATCACACACATCCGTGCCCGAGACAGGATTCGAACCTGCGACCGTAGCGATCGCGCGCTTCCAGACCGAAGCGCCTAGAACCGCTCAGCCACAACGGCCGGTAAGAGCATTGTGCATGGAGATGATACATGTAGAGTTTGGAAAGGCCCAGTATACACGTAGACACGCTCCGTGAACTGTACCGAAACCTTAGCAAGTCTCCAGAGCTACTGATACTTGACTGAAGATAGTGGTCCGCTTAAAATTTGACCTTGCAATGCAATCTCCTGCCACAGCGCCCAATCCAACAGGAAGCTAAATCAATTTCGCGGCGCTATCTCAGATCTCTCAAGGTTTTCCCGAAAATTGAAATAATAACTAATTTCAAAACAGAAATCCATTTCAAATCCTCACATCACGAGAGCCCTCTTTTCGGCATTGACGTCTATATATTCCTTTAACCGGCGTCACTATTTGAAAGAGACAGCGTGGGTGACACTAATGAGTTTCACCCCCAAACTGAGGCACTGCTGAGGGTTTCTGTAGTGCGTGGTGTATCTCTTTCTATAACCCAGCTTCATCGCCAGTTTGGGGACGGAGTGAGGGACTGGTCGCTCCAGACATACTGCCAAGCCACTGTGAGCGTCAAGCAAACTGGTAAGACGTGGCAGGTCTGCCTCCATGACATTTTTTTTTTTTTTTGGTCATCAGTCTACTGACTGGTTTGATGCGGCCCGCCACGAATTCCTTTCCTGTGCTAACCTCTTCATCTCAGAGTAGCACTTGCAACCTACGTCCTCAATTATCTGCTTGACGTATTCCAATCTCTGTCTTCCTCTACAGTTTTTGCCCTCTACAGCTCCCTCTAGTACCATGGAAGTCATTCCCTCATGTCTTAGCAGATGTCCTATCATCCCGTCCCTCCTCCTTATCAGTGTTTTCCACATATTCCTTTCCTCTCCGATTCTGCATAGAACCTCCTCATTCCTTACCTTATCACTCCACCTAATTTTCAACATTCGTCTGTAGCATCATATCTCAAATGCTTCGATTCTCTTCTGTTCCGGTTTTCCCACAGTCCATGTTTCACTACCATACAATGCTGTACTCCAGACGTACATCGTCAGAAATTTCTTCCTCAAATTAAGGCCGGTATTTGATATTAGTAGACTTCTCTTGGCCAGAAATGCCTTTTTTGCTACAGCGAGTCTGCTTTTGATGTCCTCCTTGCTCCGTCCGTCATTGGTTATTTTACTGCCTAGGTAGCAGAATTCCTTAACTTCATTGACTTCGTGACCATCAATCCTGATGTTAAGTTTCTCGCTGTTCTCATTTCTACTACTTCTCATTACCTTCGTCTTTCTCCGATTTACTCTCAAACCATACTGTGTACTCATTAGACTGTTCATTCCGTTCAGCAGATCATTTAATTCTTCTTCACTTTCACTCAGGATAGCAATGTCATCAGTGAATCGTATCATTGATATCCTTTCACCTTGTATTTTAATTCCACTCCTGAACCTTTCTTTTATTTCCATCATTGCTTCCTCGATGTACAGATTGAAGAGTAGGGGCGAAAGGCTACAGCCTTGTCTTACACCCTTCTTAATACGAGCACTTCGTTCTTGATCGTCCACTCTTATTACTCCCTCTTGTTTGTTGTACATATTGTATATGACCCGTCTCTCCCTATAGCTTACCCCTACTTTCTTCAGAATCTCGAACAGCTTGCACCATTCTATATTGTCGAACGCTTTTTCCAGGTCGACAAATCCTATGAAAGTGTCTTGATTTTTCTTTAGCCTTGCTTCCATTATTAGCCGTAACGTCAGAATTGCCTCTCTCGTCCCTTTACTTTTCCTAAAGCCAAACTGATCGTCACCTAGCGCATTCTCAATTTTCTTTTCCATTCTTCTGTATATTATTCTTGTAAGCAGCTTCGATGCATGAGCTGTTAAGCTGATTGTGCGATAATTCTCGCACTTGTCAGCTCTTGCCGTCTTCGGAATTGTGTGGATGATGCTTTTCCGAAAGTCAGATGGTATGTCGCCAGACTCATACATTCTACACACCAACGTGAATAGTCGTTTTGTTGCCACTTCCCCCAATGATTTTAGAAATTCTGATGGAATGTTATCTATCCCTTCTGCCTTATTTGACCGTAAGTCCTCCAAAGCTCTTTTAAATTCCGATTCTAATACTGGATCCCCTATCTCTTCTAAATCGACTCCTGTTTCTTCTTCTATCACATCAGACAAATCTTCACCCTCATAGAGACTTTCAATGTATTACTTCCACCTATCTGCTCTCTCTTCTGCATTTAACAGTGAAATTCCCGTTGCTCTCTTAATGTTGCCACCGTTGCTTTTAATGTCACCAAAGGTTGTTTTGACTTTCCTGTATGCTGAGTCTGTCCTTCCGACAATCTTATCTTTTCGATGTCTTCACATTTTTCCTGCAGCCATTTCGTCTTAGCTTCCCTGCACTTCCTATTTATTTCATTCCTCAGCGACTTGTATTTCAGTATTCCTGATTTTCCCGGAACATGTTTGTACTTCCTCCTTTCATCAATCAGCTGAAGTATTTCTTCTGTTACCCATGGTTTCTTCGCAGCTACCTTCTTTGTACCTATGTTTTCCTTCCCAACTTCTGTGATGGCCCTTTTTAGAGATGTCCATTCCTCTTCAACTGCACTGCCTACTGCGCTATTCCTTATTGCTGTATCTATAGCGTTAGAGAACTTCAAACGTATCTCGTCATTCCTTAGTACTTCCGTATCCCACTTCTTTGCGTATTTATTCTTCCTGACTAATGTCTTGAACTTCAGCCTACTCTTCAACACTACTATATTGTGATCTGAGTCTATATCTGCTCCTGGGTACGCCTTACAGTCCAGTATCTGATTTCGGAATCTCTGTCTGACCATGATGTAATCTAATTGAAATCTTCCCGTATCTCCCGGCCTTTTCCAAGTACACCTTTTCCTCTTGAACAGTGTATTCGCTATTACTAGCTGAAACTTGTTGCAAAACTCAATTAGTCTTTCTCCTCTTTCATTCCTTGTCCCAAGCCCATATTCTTCTGTAACGTTTTCTTCTACTCCTTCCCCTACAACTGCATATGCTTCACTATAATCCGCAGCCACATCTTTGAACTTATCCAGTCTGATGGTTATCGTATTGTACATCCATGGCAATTCTCCAGCTCTTTATGTGTCATGCCTACACAAGTTGTTTACATCGAAGTATAAGATGTAACTCAAATCCTCATATGCCATACACTCCTCCTCATTTGCAGATTATTCGCCTTGGCCTACCTATGCACACACTACCGAGTCCCGTGCAAATCCCGTGTCCGAAAAAGAGCAACACAACATAGGTCAACTGTCAGGAACCGGTAAGTGTGTAGATGCCTAATGAGGCAAGCAAGTTCTTCAAGTTTAAGAATGCCCATCAACAAGAACACTATCCAGTCATCATACAGACGCGGATGTCGAGTGCCTTCTAGCTCCTGTGGTGCATTGTGAAGGTGACCCCACTGCTTCTCATACTAACATCATAGAACGACATCTATAACCCACTGCTTCTCATACTAACATCATAGAACGACATCTATAATATATTGTTGCATATCAAGCTGAATGTTCTTATGACTTGAGGCCTAATAAATTCGCATCATACACTACTGGCCATTAAAATTGCTACACCAAGAAGAGATGCAGATGATAAACGGGTACTCACTGGACATATATATTATACTAGAACTGACATGTGATTACATTTTCACGCAGTTTGGGTGCATACATCCTGAGAAATCAGTACCCAGAATAACCATCTCTGGCCGTAATAACGGCCTTGATACGCCTGGGCATTGAGTCAAACAGAGTCTGGATGGCGTGTACAGGTACAGCTGCCCATGCAGCTTCAACACGATACCACAGTTCATCAAGAGTAGTGAGTGGCGTATTGTGACGAGCCAGTTACTCGGCCACATTTGACCAGACATTTTCAGTTGGTGAGAGATCTGGAGAATGTGCTGGCCAAGGCAGCAGTCGAAGATTGTCTGTATCCAGAAGGGCCCGTACAGGACATGCAAGATGCGGTCGTGGGTCGCAACACATCTGAAATGTAACGTCCTCTGTTCAAAGTGCCGTCAGTGCGAACAAGAGGTAACCGAGACGTGTAACCAATGGCACCCCATACCAACCCCTCGGGTGATACGCCAGTATGGCGATGACGAATACACGCTTCCAATGTGTGTTCATCGCGATGTCGCCAAACACGGATGCGACCATCATGATGTTGTAAACAGAACCTGGATTCATCCGAAAAAATGACGTTTTGCCATGCAGCGTCTAGGGTAACCACAGCCATGGTTCCGAGCTGCTAGTCCGTGCTGCTGCAAACGTCGTCGAACTCTTCGTGCAGATGGTTGTTGTCTTGCAAACGACCCCATCTGTTGACTCAGGGATCGAGACGTGGCTGCACGATCAGTTACAGCCATGCGGATAAGATGCCTGTCATCTCGACTGCTAGTGATACGAGGCCGTTGGGATCCAGCACGACGTGCCGTATTACCCTCCTGAACCCACCGATTCCATATTCTGCTAACAGTCATTGGATCTCGACTAACGCGAACAGAAATGTCGCGATACGATAAACTGCAATCGCGATTGGCTACAATCCGACCTTTATCAATGTCGGGATGTAATGGTGAGCATTTCTCCTCCTTACATGAGCCATCACAACAACGTTTCACCAGGCAACGCCAGTCAATTGGTGTTGGTGTATGAGAAATCGGTTGGAAACTTTCCTCATGTCAGCACGTTGTAGGTGTCGCCACCGGCGCCAACCTTGTGTGAATGCTCTGAAAAGCTAATCATTTGCATATCACAGCATCTTCTTACTGTCTGTCAAATTTCGCGTCTTTAGCACGTCATCTTCGTGGTGTAGCAATTTTAATGGTCATTAGTGTATATCAGAGATAATCCTTTAAGATATTAGCACGCTGAGCTTGAAAAACTCGCGTGGAGTGTTGATGAGATTTACTGCAACAACATTCCTATGACCGAATCACAGGAGAGTGATGACTTATACAAGCAGGCAGTTTGCTTTTATATTTGTGGGCTGCCGTTGGATAGAAAAGCGGAAGCTCCGCACAGAGACGAGTGACATCTAATGGGGATGACCCACGACACAGTACACAATGCATGCAAATTGAAATAACAACTGTCACGACATACACCCATTTCCTTTCATAATTTGAGCGGGTATGATGTTCAGAACCTCGCGGAGACAATGCTTCAGGTGGACATGCACATCACTTGAGGTGCACATCCTGATGATGCAAAATTTCAGCTTGTAACGAAAAAGGGGTTCTCCTCCAAAGGATACCTGGATTCGAAGGAGAGACTCAATGAACAGACATTGGCCAGCCTAGACGCATTCACTAGTAAAGTTACAGGCACTTCCATAATGGATGTCCAGTATGGGAAGGCGGTGAATGTTTGACCGGAGTTCGGCATGCCTAATTTAGAGGAATATACTAAATATCAAAGAAATTATTCAGCTAGTTAAGGGAGACGAACATTTGATTGTGATGGGGGACTGGTAGTCGATTCTAGGAAAAGAAAGAGGAGGAAAAACTGTAGGTGAATATGGACTGGGGGAAAGTAATGAAAAGGAAGCCTCCTGGAAGAATTCTGCACAGAGCATAATTTAATCATCACAAACACGTGGTCCTAAAAGGTTGTATACGTGGAAGAGACCTGGAGACACCATGAGATTTGGGAACCAGATTTTAAATTGTGAGACATTTCCAGGAGCAGATGTGGACTCTAACCACACCTTATTGGGTATGGACTGTAGATTAGAACTACAGAAACTGCAGAAAGCAAGAAATTAAGGAGATGGGACCTGGACGAGCTGCAAGAACCTGAGGTTTCTGTGAGTTTCAGAGGAAGCATTTGGCAACAGCAGACTAGAACAGGAGAAAGGAATGAAATAGAAGACGAACGGGTTCCTTTAAGAGGTGAAACAACGAAGGCAACAGATGATCAAATAGGTAAAAAGATAAGGCCTAGTAGAAATCCTTGGATAACACAGGAGACACTGAACTTAACTGATGAAAGGAGAAAATATAAAAAATACAGCACGTGAAGCGGGCGAGAGGGAATACAAACGTCTAAAAACTGAGATTGACAGGAAGTGCAAAATGGCTAAGCAGGAAAGTCTAGAGGACAACTGTAAGGATAAAGAAGCGTATATCACTAGGAGGAAGACAGATACTGCCTGCAGAATATTAAAGAGGCCTTTGGAGAAAAGAGAAGCAGTTATATGAATCTCAATATACTGCGTATCAAAGAAATTAATCAGACAGTTAAGGGAGAGGAACATTTGATGGCGATGGGGGACTGGTATTAGATTGTAGGAAGAGGAGGAAAACCAACCTTAATGGAAGAAGGGAGAGCTGAAAGGTAGAAGGAGTATACAGAGGGTCTATGCAAGCGAGATGATCTTACAGAAATGAAAGAGGACGTAGATGAAGAGGAGATGGAACACATGATATTGCTAGAACAATTTGACAGAGCACTGAAAACCCTGTATCGAAAGAAGGTCGTGGGAGTAGATGACATTCTATCAGACCTACTGATAGCCTTGGGAGAGCCAGCCATGATAAAATTTTTCCATTAGATGTCCCAGACATCTGACACAGGCGAAATACCATCATACTTCAAAAAGGATGTATTAATTCCAGTTCCAAAGAAAGCAGGTTCTGACGGCTGTGAATATTATCAAAATACCAATTTAGTAAGTCGTGGTTGTAAATACTAACACGAATTCGTTACAGAAGACTGGAAAAACTGGTAGAAGCCGAACTCGGGGAAGAACAGTTTGGTTTCCGGAGAAATGTGGGCACATGCGAGGCAATACTGAACCTAAGACTTATCTCAGAATATAGATTAAGGAAAGGCAAAGCTACGTATCTAACATTTATAGACTTAGAGAAAGCCTTTGACAATGATGATTGGCATATTCTCTTTGAAATTCTGAGAGTAGCAGGTGTAAAATTCAGGGAGAAAAAGGCTATTTAAAACCTGCACAGAAACCAAACGGCAGTTATAAGAGTCAAGGGACATGAAAAAAAAAGGCAATGATTGAGAAGGGAGGAAAATAGGTTTATAGCCTGTCCCCGATGTTATTCAGTCTGTAGACTGAGCAAGCAATAAAGAAAACCAAAGAAAAATTTGGAGAAGGAATTAATGTTCAGGGAAATGGAATAAAAAATTTGAGGTTTGCAAATGACATTGTACTTCTGTCAGAGACAGCAAAGGACTTCGAAGAGAAGCTGAAAGGGGACATTGTCTTGAAAGGTAGGTATAAGATGAACATCAACAAAAACAAAACAAGGATAATGGAATGTAGTCGAACTAAATCAAGCGATGCTGAGGGAATTAGAAAACGAGATACTCAAAGTAGTATATGAGTTTTGTAATTGGGGCAGTAAAGTAAACGGATGATGCCCCAAGTAGAGATGATATAAAATGTAGACGGGCAATGGCAAGAAAACCGTTTCGTGTGGTGGTTGTGGTGGTTAGTGTTTAACGTCCCGTCGACAACGAGGTCATTAGAGACGGAGCGCAAGCTCGGGTTAGGGAAGGATTGCGAAGGAAATCGGCCGTGCCGTTTCAAAGGAACCATCCCGGCATTTGCCTGAAACGATTTAGGGAAATCACGGAAAACCTAAATCAGGATGGCTGGAGACGGGATTGAACCGTCGTCCTCCCGAATGCGAGTCCTGTGTGCTACCCACTGCGCCACCTCGCTCGGTAAAACCGTTTCGGAAGGAAAGAAATTTGTCAACATCGATTACAGATTTAAATGTTAAGAAATCTTTTCTGAAAGTATTTGTATGGAGTGTAGCCATGTATGGAAGTGAATCGTGGACGATAGGTAGTTTAGACAAGAAGAGAATAGAAACTTTTGAAATGTGGTGCTATAGTAGAATGCTGAAGGTTACATGGGTAGATCACAAAACTAATGAGGAGGTACTGAATAGAACTGAGGAGAAGAGGAATTTGTGCCATAATCTGACTAAAAGAAGAGACCAGTTGATAGGACACATTCTGAGACATCAAGGGGTCCCCGATATAGTATTGAAGGGAAGTGTGTGTATTTGGGGGGGAGGGGGGTAAAAGTTGTAGAGGAAGACCAAGAGATGAGTACACCTAGCAGATTCAGAAGGATGTAGGGTCAGCAGTTACTCGGAGATGAAGAGGTTTGCACGGTATAGGATAGCACGGAGAGCTTCATCAAACCAGTCTTCGGAGTGAAGACTACAACAACAAAACCAACAGAAGATTTTTGTATCTAGATTGGTACAGCTTATTTGAGAGCCCACATTCTTCTATTTTCAATAAATATCTTACTTTTTCCAAAAAAAAGAAAGAAACCGTAGAAACCAATCTGGGACTTACGACGAACGTGTTTGTTAGGACAATGTGGCGAAATTTGGCATCAGTAGGCTATGGTACCAGAAGACCGACGCGAGTGCCTTTGCTAACATCACGATATCGCCTGTAGCGCCTCTCCGTGTTTCGTGACCATAGCGGTCGGATTCGAGACGACTGGAAAACCTCGGGCTAGTCAAATGAGTCCCCATTTCATTTGGTAAGAGCTGATGGTAGAGCTCGAGTGTAGCGCAGACACTACGAATCTATGTACCCAAGTTGTCAACAAGGCAATGTGCAAGCTGTTGGTGGCTCAGTAATGGTGTGGGCTGTGTTTACACGGAAATTAACGAAATTACTATATGAAACAATGTTCCAGTTGTCAGCGGATGTGTAAAAAGATGCGCAAGAAATTGCCCAAGGGGGCGATTACAGTGTGAGATTTTGAGCTGCACTGTGAGACGTAACAAGTCAAAAAATGAACAACAGTCAGAGTTCTAAATCTGAGTACATCTGCATTATTTTTTGATCCTTCGCTTTATTGGAGGACCATGGTGTTCTCTGGCCTGTCATCACTTAAGAAATGTACAGGGAGAATCAACTGCAGCGCAGCAACAAAAAGGAGTTCACACCGACATTTTTTTAACAATCTGAGAGAGGGAAGGCGACGTTCTTTTCGAAAAACACTATTGAGAAAAGTTAGAGAACCAGCATTTGAAGTTTAGTGCAGAAAAATCCTACTGCCACCAACATACGCTTCACGCAAGGATTACGAAGACAAGATACGAGAGCCGGCCGCTGTAACTGAGCGGTTCTAGGCGCTTCAGTCTAGAACCGCGCGACCGCTGCGGAATTCTGCTTCGGGCATGGATGTGTGTGATGTTCTTAGGTTAGTTAGGTTTAAGTAGTTCTAAGTTCTAGGGGCTGATGACCTCAGATGTTAAGTCCCATAGTGCTCAGAGCCATTTGAACCATGATATGAGAAATTAGAGCTGATACGGGGGCATATAGATAGTCGTTTTTTCTACACTCTGTCTTCTAATGAAACTGGAAAGGAAACGACTAATAGTGGGACAGGGTGCTCTCCGACACGCAGCGTACGATGACTTGCGGAGGATGTATGCAGATGTAAATATAGATTTAGTAGTAGACAACGATACCAAAACATTTAAATGTAACAGGTGGTAGGTATGTATATATGCGTATGCTTGATTTCGAGATTTATGAAATGATTTTTCCTTGCTTGAAACATGAAGTGTACATCAACATTATTTTGTGAATATACAAATGTTTTACTTAGGTTTAGATATGCGATTTGTTGAATTCAGAATTGTAATTTATATTTGAAATGTGCTTGAACACAACTGGTATGAACACTACTGATTTACGTTACTTACCTTGTACATAAAATTTGTATTTTACTTGTTATGTGATTGTATAAACGGAGAGAACTTTTATTTGATACATGTTTACTTATGCATACTGAATGAATGACATATAATGTACTGAGGTTATTCAAGTTGAGGTATGCACTACAGATTACTTGCTATATATTGGAGAGAGAGAGAGAGAGAGAGAGAGAGAGAGAGAGAGAGAGAGAGAGCTGATATTTTAGTGAAATGTTCTGTCATAGGAAGGA
The DNA here is from genome assembly GCF_021461385.2 of Schistocerca piceifrons. Classification (NCBI taxonomy): domain Eukaryota; kingdom Metazoa; phylum Arthropoda; class Insecta; order Orthoptera; family Acrididae; genus Schistocerca; species Schistocerca piceifrons. The sequence continues at coordinate 275,135,555 of NC_060143.1, read as the reverse complement.
AGAAAACTTACACTGATATGCTCAGTGTGGAAAGGAAAGATGTATTTGAATGTAAATTATCCACACTGGGAAAATATTAATAGCTTATTGTACATGTTTTTAGCATTTGGAAGAGACTGATGCTTAATTGGCTGTAGTTTGAAGAAACAGACAGAACTGATATACTGACAACTGACTATGAAAACTTACATAGGAATATCTATGTTACTAACACTATGTGTTATGTTTAAAGTGAAAGACTGCGGTATGAGTTGTGCTTGCCTGCCTCCAAATGAAAGTTAGGAGATATGTTAGACCTGTCTGCCTTGATCCAACGCTATTGAGAATGAGTTATGCTAAGGAATAAGACTGATTCTGTATTACATAAGGAAAACTTGAAAAAGTTTTTTTCTTGGCACAATATTACTGTTTCACATGACCCATCACTTCTAGAGGACGTATTTTTTATATTGTACTTACTATCATATGTACGAATGTATAAGTTATTTTACTTTGTTAGCTGTTTTGTGAACTGCCTGCAAAAGTTTTGTCCAGCCTGTGATTGTACAATACTTTTGGGACAGGGGTAATGAAACTTAACAGACCATATCTCATACGATTTCGATTACTAACAACTGGATAAGAAAAAAAGCACCAAATATACTGTATTTTATAATGTTAGAAATCTGTAACAAATCCGTTTGTCACGCCGTCAACTTGCTGTACTGTTCTTTAACTTGATGACATTTAATTACTTCGTAATTACTGCAATTCACAATACAAAACTAAAGTGAGGTTTTAGACAAAGTGTTTAATTAGGCTACTGAATTATACAGGGTGTCTCATTTATGGTTCAAATGGCTCTGAGCACTATGGGACTTAACATATGTGGTCATCAGTCCCTTGAACTTAGAACTAATTAAACCTAACTAACCTAAGGACATCACACACATCCATGTCCGAGGCAGGATTCGAACCTGCGACCGTAGCGGTCGCGCGGTTCCAGACTGAAGGGCCTAGAACTGCTCGGCCACAGCGGCTGGCGGTCTCATTTATCTTGACCACCCTACATACCTGTTTGTCCAGAGGCAAATTACGAAATGTTTCAAGCAAATGTTATTTAGCCGTCAGGGGGTCATCAATCAGCATGATTGCCTTTGTTATAGTTTTGTTTTTTTGCAAAGATATGAACAGCGGTATGATTTTTTTAAATGGCACCCTGTATTTTTATTCGGTAAGTCATTTCCTCTCCTAAAAGACCTATTCAAAAATGTATCACAGTGTACCATTCACTGTAACACGATGTTATTAATTACATAGCACAACACTGACTTTGAGCCTAGGGTCACAAACTCGTCCACTTGCTAGAGTTAACAAATGAAAACGAAGTAAAAACATAACACAAAATTGACTTTGACTCTCCTATACCATTTCCCAGGTATACAACATTCGAAGATGCTCAAAGTGGCGACCCTGGACACCGATATACTGGAGCACTTGTTGAATGAAAGAATTATTTACTGCTTCCAATGTTGCCTGCTGAAGAGAATTACAAGCAAGCACGATACGTTCCTACATGTGCTCTGGAGTTGTTAGAGTATCGCGATAGACAAAATCTTTAATGCATCCCCAAAGAAAAAAGTCCAGAGGATTTAAATCAGGAGACCTAGCAGGCCAAGTAACTGTTCCTCTTCGATCAATCTATCTGGCAGGATACCTTCGGTTCAGAACACGACGTGCACACAAGCCATTATGTGCTGGACATCCACCGTGTTGATACCACATAAGCATTCTGGTTCTTAGCGGCACTTCATCCAGAAGAAGTGGAAGTATTCGTCTGAGGAAGTTGGCATACGCTGTGCCCTTTAGACTACCATTGATGAAATAAGGGCCAATAATTGTAGTACCAACCATCCCACATCAGACGTTAACTCTCCATTAACGCGGATGTTCCCCCTGTCTAAGCCATCGTGGGTTCTCGCTGGACCAATAATGCACGTTCCTTGTATTTACCTGTCCTTTGTTTGAGAAGGAACATTCATCGGTGAGTAGAACATTGAAGAAGAAGTTCAGGTTGGCGAGGATTTGCTGCTGTGCCCACTGACAAAACTGTACACGATTCTGGAAATCATTTCCATGCAATTCTTGATGTAGGTGTACACGGTAAGGGTGGAATCGGTGGCGTTTAAGAATACGATGTACACTGGTTTTAGGAATGCCAGTCTCGTGTTTAAGCTGCCGTGTGCTCACATGTGGGTTCAGAGCAACGGAGACGAGAGCAGTAACTTCGGCAGCTTCGTCTGTGCGAATACTACGACGATTGTGTTATCGAGAGCTGAAGCTTCTCGTTTCCTGAAGCGTCGCAACAAGAAGAGAAAACATCCGTCGGGTAGGTGGGTTCTTGTCAGGATATCGCTCCCTGTACAGTTCCGCTGCCTGCGTTGCATTTCGCCTACCTTCAACAACAATAATAAAAGAACCGTTATTTCGATGCAATTTGTAGGAAGGACAGCCTTTAATGTATGCGTACTCTACACAACAGTATTTAAAAGGAATAAACTACTGAACTGAATGTACCTGTACATAAGAAAACCGTATTGCAATTACTGTTCTGCTAACTTACATTCCCCATAAATGAGAAGCATTTCTACCTTCTCCTCGTTGGTGTACATTCTACTCACACATCTCTTCAACTGACGATGGCTGACGAAATGACGGGTGTGCATTCTACTTATGTTTACATTTGTTCTCTCTCAATGTCAGCACGTAGATGTGTTCCATTACTCCGAGTACCTGCACTAAGAACTGGGAGCGCCAACGTAAATGTTGTGCTATGTAATTAATAACGTTGTGTCTCAGTGAATGGTACACTGTGATACATTTTTGAATAACTCTTTAGGAGAGGACATGAATTACTGAATAAAAAATACAGGGTGCCATTTAAAAAAGTCACACCGCTGTTCATATCTTTGTATGAAACAAAGCTGCAACGAAGGCAATCATGCTGATTGATATCCCCCTGACGGCTAAAGAACATTTGCTTGAAACATTTTGTAATCTGCATCTGGACAAACGGTTATTTAGGGTGGTCGAGATAAATGGGACACCCTGTATAGTGAAATAATTCTGTCAAGAGTAAAAAAATAATAGTGTATACATATATGAAGCAAAGAAACATAGTAGGAATACTTGTGATGATATAGTTTGAGTGCAGCTAACAAAAATTTAATCAAAATTGTTTATTTGAATCATTACACTTATTTTTCCATGAAAACGACAGGTATGTATTTGATTTTGTATGCTATTTCATGTATTTCAGTTGTAACCACTGAATGATAACGTTTTCTGCAATTTCGAACAACTCGTGTGATTGTAATTAGCGAAAATACTATAATTAACAATGATCCAACTGTCACCGAATGTGTAAAAGATTGCGCAAGAGGGTCAGTACAATGTAGGATTTCGAGCTGCACTGAGTGACGTATCATGAAGTCAAAAAGTAAAGAATATTCTGAGTTGTAAATCTGAGTACATCTGCATCACTTTTTGGCCTTTCATGTTACTTGAGAACCATGGTGTTCTCTGCCCCATCATCACTTAAGAAATTTACAGGAAGAATCAAGTGCAGCGGAGTAACAAAAAGAAGTTAAATTCATCCCAACTTTTTTTTTCAGTAATCTGAGTTACAACCGTTCAACTCCAACAACTTTTATTTCAATTACCTAGCGACAAGATTAATATTCGTAAACACTTTTCCTTTGATTTATTTATTTATTCGACAGTTATTATCCACAGCAATGCAGTTACACCGCAACAGGTCGTTGATGACTCGTGAGAGCTTCTTTTCGAAGATGGGCAAACATGAGTTAATGAAAGTGTAGCGTCTCGGTAGCACGCGCTAGAGTTGTAGAGTTGTCTATACAAGCTTTTGAGATCTGATCCCGAAAAGCCCTAGCAACTATAGCGTAGTCCAGAGCAGGCATGTGATTTACTGATGTCCATTAACAGGTCAGGCCAGTGGACTTCTGTTTGGTCCCGTGTGCTGGCATGTCCACCCTGGGTGCTGATGTTGCAGTCCAGGCAGGGCACAGAGGTCTTTACAGCGATGGTCCGGACTGCAGCAGAAGTGCCATGTTGACATTCCATATCAGGATGATGGAATGAACTAAGATGAACGCAACGTTTATGGGCGCAGTGAACACATCATCGATCGGCCCTGTGTGCCAATGTTGACAAACGCATTATCTATGGCTCCGACTGTGGTGTTTCCGTTGGCACAAACCTGCCTCCAGATGATTGCAATACTCCTGCAAAGAAAGAAGTGTCATTGATATCAAGTGTGTAAGAGACATATGCAGGCGTCAGTAATAATATAATAATAATAATAATAATTTCCAGTATTTATACAGAAAATCATCGGTATTGGTATCACCACATAGGGATTTCAGCCATTAATCTTCATCATCATTATCATCCAGAATATTGGATTCTAATGTTTTATTAAGCTCAGCATCAACATCCATCTCAATGTGTGTGGATGTGGCACCGATCCCTTCAGACGTCATAACTTCATCATCAGGTGCGCCTAGAAAAGAAAAGAAAAATATGATAAGTCTTATTAGCAAGCGTAAATTATTAGCATGGTTTTTTAAATTAGTTAATGAATTACACTGTTCGACATGGGTTCTATTTCTGATATTAAAGTATGTGCTTCTAGACCATTTTACCGTGGGAAATTCAAATATGTAAACAAAATATCTTTGTCAGGGATACTTTTTATGTAATCTGCATATATATATGTATATTCACAATTCATGGCAAACACAGAGACGTTATAGAGAGATACGGGTATGTTGCCGCATCCAGTAGTGATAGGACGTGATAATTTCTTGTGCAACAGGAGGTGGGAAGAATCAGACATCATTAGGTTATCCCCCGCCACACCTATGTCATTAAGACCACCTGAAACATCTCATTAACTCGAACAGCGACAGCCGGTCGCTGCCTCGGTAGTAAAGCTTCAAGCCTCCTTGGGGCAGGTGCATCGAGTTTACAACAGTGGTGTTAGCCGCAACTTGTGTCAGTCTTAACGAGTGGGTTTTTTTTGGCTGACAAGTAACTGTCTGTCATATTTCCGAGCACGGTTGAATTTTTTAGTTCCTATGTGTAAACTGATTGAGTCTGGTGCTGAAGTTAAAACGACTGCTTGTTTTTACACATCAGCGTTCCTCTAGTTCCCTACTATTAATTTAATACAGATGTATTACCAAAGTGGTATTTTTAAATGTGCAGAAATGCCACGTCGTCGTGGATGTCGATATAAGCCGGATAACTTCTGCTACCTGTGTGGGAAGATCACTTTTTCCAGAAATAGGAAGAAAATTTCTTCAGTCACAAAGAAAGCATACAAACATTACTTTGGAGTAGAGGTAGGAGACCAAGATAAAGAATGGGCACCACATTTCTGTTGTGCTACATGTTACTGCAAACTAATTCAGTGGTGGAAAGGTAAAGAGAATGTGGCGTTGTTTGCTGTTCCCATGGTGTGGAGGGAGCCTAAGGACCGTGTTACTGATTGTTATTACTGACTAACAAAAATTCAGGGTTTTACAAACAAAAGGTCGAAGAGGCACATTGTTTATCCAGATCTGCCTCCAGCGAGAATGCCAGTGCAGCATTCCGACAACCTTCCAGTACCTTCAAGAGCTTGAGGTCAAATTCTGAGTGACAGTGAAATAAGTAGTACTGAAGAAATCAGAGATGATGATTCTTTATATCACTACACAAGTGAGTCATCGTCACATTTGTTAACACAGGCAGATTTAAATTATTTAGTCCGTGATCTAGGACTAAGTAAACAAAAGGTGCAGCTGCTTGGTTCAAGATTACAAGAGTATAATCTACTGCACCAAAGTACTAAAATCAGTGTTCAGGCACAGAGAACAAGCCTTTATTTCTTATTTTTCAACTGACGAAACACTGACATTTTGCAATGACGTTTCTGGCCTGATGAAAGTGCTGAACTTCACTTATATTTCACAGGAGTGGAGACTTTTCATAGATGCATCGAAAACAAGTCTGAAGGGTGTTTTGCTCCATAACGGAAATAAAATACCCTCTGTTCCAGTAGCTTACGCTAATTTGACAAAAGAGATTTACGAATTCGTACAAAGGATGCTAAATTCATTAAAATACAATGAACACAAATGGAAAATATGTGCAGATTTCAAGATAATTGCTATGGTACTGGGAATGCAACAAGGCTACACAAAGTATGCCTGTTTTCTTTGCGAGTGGGATAGTCGAGACCGAAATTCTCACTACGTGAAAAAGAAATGACCTAGGCGAAGATGGAAAGTTGGCGAAAACAATGTACAACGTGAAAGTCTGGTAGCCCCTGAATATATACTACTTCCACCGCTTCACATCAAACTTGGCCTGATGAAACAATTCGTGAAGGCCATGGATCCAACAGGCTGTGGGTTTGCATATCTAGCTACCAAATTCCCCTGTCTTTCAGCTGCAAAAATAAAGGAAGGTGTATTTGTGGGCCCACAAATCAGGGAGCTGCAGAAATATGCAAATTTTGAAGCATGTTTAACTGATAAAGAAAAACCGCATGGAACTGTTTCAAGATGGTGTCGGAAAACTTCCTCGGAAGAAGAAGAGCTACTAACTACAAAGCAATGGTGAAGGATATGATCAAAGCATATCAGGATTTGGGGTGCAATATGTCTTTGAAGGTACATATGATGGACTCTCATCTGGACTACTTCACAGAGAGTTGTAGTGACGTATCGGATGAACAGGGGGAAAGACTCCATAAAGACATTTCTACCATAGAAAGGCGCTATGAAGGGAAGTGGGTACCTTCTATGTTAGCAGATTATTGCTGGAATATCATTCGAGAGAAGAAAGATTCACAATACAAGAGAAAAAAGTGATGTGCATTACAAGGCCGTGGCTCATTGTTTGTCAATTTTCTGTAATTTCTCATGTCAAATAAATGCTTCAAGGTGTATACACAAAGGTTACTGTGTTATATGTTAGATCCCACCCTCCATTAATGTGATGAACTTATAACATCATAAAGATGTGCATTTGTTTGTCGAATTTCACCTCGCGTTTGCTGCACTATATCAGAAACTGAAAAGAGAAATAAAATTGCGATTACTCATAAACTATCCCTGACAGAAAAAAACCAAAAACAGTTTTCAATTCAGCACTCAAAATACAACTAGGATCACAATATTTTTTATCAGAAATAGAAACAAAGGTTTTTTTTGTAGAACAGTGTTATCATTGCGTATCTGCCCCTCAACCACTGGTGTCATTCCCCACGAGCTCGCCCTGGAGAAAGGTGTCAGTTGTGATTCTCTGGCTGTGGCAACGAACCACGCTCAAGAAAGCAGTACTGTCTTTGACAGCACCTAGAAGAGAAACAAGAACATCTCATAAGTAATGCATGCAAGTGTGAACTGATATTGTAGAAGAAGAGGAAATATCAGCCACTACTACTCCTACTACTACTACTGATATATACATATACAGTCATTAATGATAGCTCATCCATGTGTGGAGATTTGTGTCATGTTAGTAGCACCTACCCTATGCCACAACTCAATAATAATACCTTCTAAGATTTTTATGTATGGTAATTTTGTAGTATACTGTTATGTGACTTACTAATACCACTTGCATATCTGCAGGTCTCTCAAGTTCTGGGAGCTCACACGAGAAATATCATCAAGGCTGGCTATTTCTATAAAGAAAAAAAAACACGAGACGTGAGAGAGAGAGAGAGAGGGGGGGGGGGGACATGGGAAGGTGAGAGGGGGAAGGGAGATGGATCACATATTTATTATACTTGCCTTGTTATGTTGCAGCTGCAGGCAAAATAGTGGGCGCTCCATCAACAATAGGCTGCACTTCGTCCATTCCCATGACTGCATCCTCGCTGAAAAACTCTACAAGATACACTCCTGGAAATGGAAAAAAGAACACATTGACACCGGTGTGTCAGACCCACCATACTTGCTCCGGACACTGCGAGAGGGCTGTACAAGCAATGATCACACGCACGGCACAGCGGACACACCAGGTACCGCGGTGTTGGCCGTCGAATGGCGCTAGCTGCGCAGCATTTGTGCACCGCCGCCGTCAGTGTCAGCCAGTTTGCCGTGGCATACGGAGCTCCATCGCAGTCTTTAACACTGGTAGCATGCCGCGACAGCGTGGACGTGAACCGTATGTGCAGTTGACGGACTTTGAGCGAGGGCGTATAGTGGGCATGCGGGAGGCCGGGTGGACGTACCGCCGAATTGCTCAACACGTGGGGCGTGAGGTCTCCACAGTACATCGATGTTGTCGCCAGTGGTCGGCGGAAGGTGCACGTGCCCGTCGACCTGGGACCGGACCGCAGCGACGCACGGATGCACGCCAAGACCGTAGGATCCTACGCAGTGCCGTAGGGGACCGCACCGCCACTTCCCAGCAAATTAGGGACACTGTTGCTCCTGGGGTATCGGCGAGGACCATTCGCAACCGTCTCCATGAAGCTGGGCTACGGTCCCGCACACCGTTAGGCCGTCTTCCGCTCACGCCCCAACATCGTGCAGCCCGCCTCCAGTGGTGTCGCGACAGGCGTGAATGGAGGGACGAATGGAGACGTGTCGTCTTCAGCGATGAGAGTCGCTTCTGCCTTGGTGCCAATGATGGTCGTATGCGTGTTTGGCGCCGTGCAGGTGAGCGCCACAATCAGGACTGCATACGACCGAGGCACACAGGGCCAACACCCGGCATCATGGTGTGGGGAGCGATCTGCTACACTGGCCGTACACCACTGGTGATCGTCGAGGGGACACTGAATAGTGCACATCCAAACCGTCATCGAACCCATCGTTCTACCATTCCTAGACCGGCAAGGGAACTTGCTGTTCCAACAGGACAATGCACGTCCGCATGTATCCCGTGCCACCCAACGTGCTCTAGAAGGTGTAAGTCAACTACCCTGGCCAGCAAGATCTCCGGATCTGTCCCCCATTGAGCATGTTTGGGACTGGATGAAGCGTCGTCTCACGCGGTCTGCACGTCCAGCACGAACGCTGGTCCAACTGAGGCGCCAGGTGGAAATGGCATGGCAAGCCGTTCCACAGGACTACATCCAGCATCTCTACGATCGTCTCCATGGGAGAATAGCAGCCTGCATTGCTGCGAAAGGTGGATATACACTGTACTAGTGCCGACATTGTGCATGCTCTGTTGCCTGTGTCTATGTGCCTGTGGTTCTGTCAGTATGATCATGTGATGTATCTGACCCCAGGAATGTGTCAATAAAGTTTCCCCTTCCTGGGACAATGAATTCACGGTGTTCTTATTTCAATTTCCAGGAGTGCATATTACGGTATTTAATATAGTCGTAGATTCAGTATTCTCTGCGACAACTCGTTTTAAGAATTCTGGTTTACCAGAGTATGTCATCAAAAATCGCAGAGCAGAAATCCTAGACCTCCTAGGCTGTACAGATTATTTAAAGTCCACAAGGAAGGAATTCCACTGAGGCCAATTGTTAGCTCAGTTGGTTCCCCTATCTACACGCTGGCCAAATATTTAACTAAGTTGATGACTCCGATAGTTGGCCGCTGTGAACATCACATCAGGAACTCTCAGGTGTTCATTGAGAAAATTAAACAGATTAGAGTTGGCGCAACGATTCTTTGGTCAGCCGGTCGGAGTGGCCGAGCGGTTCTAGGCGCTACAGTCTGGAACCGCGCGACCGCTGCGGTCGCAGATTCGAATCCTGCCTCGGGCATGGATGTGTGTGTTGTCCTTAAGTTAGTTAGGTTTAAGTAGTTCTACGTTCTAGGGGACTGATGACTTCAGAAGTTAAGTCACATAGTGCTCAGAGCCATTCTTTAGTCAATCTGGATATGATCTCACTATTTACCAGAGTGTCTGTGGAGGACACGTTCGAACTGTTGACACAGCACGTTGAGACATGTTTTTCATGTTTTTAGACACCAGGGTACGGTTACTTTGGTCGTTGTATAGCAAACTTGGTTGGGGCAAGGAGAGAGAGAGAGAGAGAGAGAGAGAGAGAGAGAGAAAGAATATAATAATTAAGAAAAAGTATTAGAATATAATGCAAGATAACTGATATCGTTTGTTGTACGGCTCTTTAATAGATGAACAAAGTGTCCTGGCATAATTGATGAAAGAAATGATAGCGAAAAAATTATAGGATGGCTACGCCACATTTCGTAACCATTTTCTTTTTCTAGCCCGTGTACGCACAGCATTTGCAAGCAACGTTAATCAAACTTTCTGCCACTGTCCCAGCAAACAAATTTTTGTGTGCAATAAAGGGTGAATGACAATTCAAACCCTCAGGTCCAGTCATTCCTTTAAACTCCTTATTGGCGGTTTTGGAGCGCCGAGGTTTCCTCATTACATATGGTAGCAGAGCATGGTTGCTCTGCTAATACAGTGAAGAGTGATTCCTTTTCCTCGTAGACATCTTCATTCACCCTCTATTGCTTTCTGAATTGTATTCATTACGTTCTAGAGGAGCCTATTAATTATTTTACTCTTTCAAGTACATGCTTTGCAGTAGGTAGGCCAGAACGTATCCGCGCATACCTTTTCTTCGGCGTGACTGACTGCAGTATGAGTTGAAGATTCGCCAGCAACCGTGTGAAGGCAGCGTGGCTGATCTGGCAGCTCATTGATGCTTGTGAGATTTAAAACTTTCTCGGCGTACATATTATTCCACAAAATTTCGGGAGAACTGCCGGATGTTTGTAACTTCCTGCCACAATATTTCGGCGCAGAGTCTTCTGGCCATCTTCAGGTGATACTGGCGAAAACGCACTGTGTTCTGGTATTTAAGGCTCCGCCGGCACGTGGGGGTGGATTCAGTTGGCGTTGCGCATTCAATTCTGCTGCGCCGCATCGATATCAGTTCGATTATCTCGCCGCGGTTCCTTCACAGATCTACGCCAGCTACGCAGAACACGAAGTTTTTCGACGATTGGATTGCATGCCGAATTCAATTGAAAACCACCATCTCGATTAATAAGAGACTCACTGTCAGACAGTGGTATTTCCACGGATTCATTAATAATAGAACTCCGAAAATTATACGTATGGGCCATAATTTTTGCCTCGCTGTAATTCATGACATGACCAGTGGAAATACAGTGTTCGGCGATGGCAGACTTACAAGGCTGAAGAAGGCGAGTATGCCGCTGATGTTCTACAATGCGATACTGCACAGTACGCGTCGTTTGCCCTGTATAAGATTTGCCGCATTCACACGGAATCCTGTAAACACCTGCCTTGCGCAGCCGTAGGTCGTCTTTGACAGATCCCAACAGCAACGAAATTTTGGCAGTAGGGCGAAAGATTGCTTTCACTTTATATTTTCTTAGTATTCTGCCTATTTTCGCTGAAATATTACCAACATATGATAAATAGGCGCTCGTTTTATAGGCCTCTTCCTCTTCTTTGCTCCGTCGTTTACAAGTCTGCAGCGATATCTCCACTTGCTGGGACGAATACCCAATCTTCAGAAATGCAGTCTACAGGTGCTCCAATTCCGTTTGCAAACTATCGGTGTCAGAGACAACGTGGACTCGGTGAATCAATGTTTTCGAAACACCCATTGTTTGTGCCGGATAGTAGCAACCAGCGGCTTGCAAGCAAAGGTCTGTTTGAGTGGGCTTTCTATATACTGAATGATCAAGTGTGCGGTCCCTCTTACGTCGTACCAAGGTGTCTAAAGACGGCAGGCAACCCTCCTTCTCCAACTCCATAGTAAATTTTATGTTTTCGAGTATAGAATTGTAGGAACTCACGCAAACGATCCAAATCATGAGGCCAAACTTTATAGTTTGTCGTCAACATATCGCCAAAATACTGTTGGTTTAAAAGTGGCTGCGGCAAGTGCTCGCTCCTCAGAATCTTCCATGAAAAGATTGGCCACCAGGGGAGACAAAGAACTCCCCATGGCGACACCGCCTGATTGCTCGTAAAACTCGTTGTTAAATTAAAAATATGTAGAGGAGAGGGTGTGCTCAAACAGCGCTGTAATGTCAGCTCCAAACCTATTGTCAATGATATGTATTGAGTCCACAGGAGGTACATTTGTAAAAAGTGAAACTACATCAAAACTGACCAACAAGCCGTAACTTTGCAGCTGCCATAACCTAAGGCTGCTGAAGAAATCACAAGACTTCTTTATGCGATGTGGACACTTTCCTACCATTGGTTTGAGAAAAGACGCCAAATACTTTGCTAAGTCGTAGGTAGCTGCTCCAGTATTACTCACAATAGGGCGTAATGGCACGTTATCCTTGGGGATCTTCGGCAATCCATACAGCGTAGATGGAACTGAACTATTTGGTTTCAGTTTCTTAATTACCTCCTTTGGTAAGGAATTGGTAGTCAGAAGTTCTGCTGTTTTCCGCACCTCTCGGGTAGTAGGATCCTTCTCTATTTTGCGATATGCTGAGTCGCTGAATAAAACATTGATCTTATTAATATAGTCCTCTCGTAGCATTAAATCAGAAGCTACACTGCCGAAGAGCAACATCTCGCCTATGGAGAGGGCAGCCCTCCGGAACTTGCGAGCAGACCCGGATACAGTAGTACTGAAATCGGACAAAGGTAATGCTTGTGTTTTAATGCTATGGGAGTACTATGTTAATAATATCAATGTTTTATTAAACGACTCTACATATCGCAAAATAGATAAGGATCCTACTACCCGAGTGGTGTGGAAAACATCAGAACTTCTGACTAACAGTTCCTCTAATTTTGAGCTGCCCTCTATGTGGCTGTTGTTAAGGTCATCCCAACCAATTTTTATGTTCCTTTAAATTAAATTATTGTTTTCCTATCTGGAAGCTTTATATTATTGAACTATTTTTTCAAAATTTTAAATCTTGTTTGAGTTTATAGAACCTTTATATTTTGTTGTAAGATTTATAGCTTGTTTTAATTCTGAAACCTTTTATGAATAAATCACTTTGAGTGCAATAAATGATGAATGGCAGTCCAAACCATGGGGTCCAGTCCTTCCTCTAAAAGAACTTTGGACATGTGTATAAACACTGTGCATAAAAATCTACAAAAATCTAGCACTGATGTCCATACAAAATTACCATGTTACTGGCCTGCCAGTAACACAACCGTTTTAACAGGCGAAGCCCATTTCCGTCTCCATGGATATGTCAGTACATGGAACTACAGAACAAGAGCAACTGAAACTCCGCTCACACATCAACTGGTACTATTTCGTTCTGCAAAGGTAACTATGTGGTGCATGTTGACTGCATCTTTTATTGTAGGGCCATATTTTTTTCGAAGAGATGGGTCCTGCAGATCCTGTTACCTCTACCGTCACTGATAAACGCTGTATGAGTCTTGTGCATACCAGTGTCATTACAACATTTCAGCTCCGTGGATAATGAGGTAGGGTCATTTTTATGCAATATGGCAGAGGAGGAGAGGAGATTAATGTTTAACGTCCCGTCGACAACGAGGTCGTTAGAAACAAAGCACAAGCTCGGATTGCGGAAGGGTGGAGAATGAAAGCGGTCGTGCCCTTTCGAAGAAAACATCCCAGTATTTGCAGTAAGCGATTTAGAAAAAACACGGGAAACCAAAACCAGGATGGCTGGGCGCAGGTTTGAACCGACGTCCTCCCGAATGCGAGTCCAGTGTGCTAACACCGCACTACCCCGTTCTATAAAGATGGCACAGCCAATGAAGCAGCTACTGCAGAGATATTCTGGAAATACTAGAATTATGAGCCGTCATTTCCCTGCAGCCTGGCAGTCCAGATCACCTGATCTTAATCCATGTGAATTCTGGCTGTGGGGTTATCTGAAAAATTGTGTTCAGTGCTCCAGTCACAAGCGTAGCTAGGTTAAAGGCATGTATTGTGCAAAGTGGAACATGCTGGTTTTTTTTTTTTTAATTTTGAATTTGTGGCAGAAAACGATGGACAGCATAGTGAACATGTCTTACGCCCGTCTCACGACTGTTAACAACCGATTTCACTGTTGCTTTTTATGAGAGTGTTGGCCTCAGGACAATAAAAACCGATTTTTCCCTTTCCATGGTGGATGGGCTTACCTAACTAACAGTGCCACAACGTTGAATGCCAAACTTGCGTGGTAACTACACATTGCACATTATGGTTCGTTTAATGGTTAGTAGGGTAAAGTGAGAACAAGCACACTATTGATACCAAACTGATATAAAATTAATTATAGAAATTAATTAATTGGTTAATTTATTACCCTCTCCCTCTGATGACATCATGAGTTTTCTCAGGCACATGGGACCCTTTCCCCTCACCTTTTTTAATGCAGACTGTTTATAGGCATGTCCAAAGTTGAAGCAATTCCTCATGCACTATGTTTGCACTCTGTAAATGGGAAACCATGGTACCCCAAAATCGCCAGTAGGATTTTAGAGGATGGTTTGGATTGTCATTCACCGTTTATTGCACTCAAAATGATTTTGTTCATAAAAGGTTTCAGAATTAAAACAAGCCATAAACCTTACAACAAAATATAAATGTTGTTTAAACTCAAAGTTCACGATTTTGAAACAACAATTTGACAATGTAAAGCTTTCAGATAGGAAAACAATAATTTAATCTAAAGGAACATAAAAATTGGTTGGGGTGAACTTAACAATAGCCACATAGAGAGCAACTCATAATTAGGGATCGTTAAAAGCTGAGGGCTTCAAACAAGGCTTGTTGCCTCTCGTCCCACTCAAAAACCTCTATCTTCCTACGCAAGTTATTAAGGGGGCCGCCATCAGCGCGAAATTAGGCACAAATCTAGGGCTAAAATCGGCCATGCCAATAAACCGACCACCTCTTCCTTATTCTTGGGAGGAGGAAATTAACTCAGATCGCGTGTACGTTCTTGATAAATTCTCACACCCTAAGCTGACACCAAATGCCTGAAGAAAGAGATCCGCTGACGAATTAAGTTACCCTTAAGGGACTTAACGGTAAGCCGAGCCTCCCTAAACCGAAACAAGACTTTCTCAAGATGTTCCAGATGTTCAGCAAAGGTAGCGCTATAAATAGCTACATCATATAGATAGTTATAAATGGATTTGAATTTACGATCCCCCAACACATTATCCAGTAGCCGAGATAAAACGGCAGCTCTAGTTGAGAGGCCGAAGGGAACCCAATTAAGCTTATATAGATTCTAGTCAGTGCAGTAGGCAGTAACATGTTTGGAATCTTTGGTTAAGGAAATCTGATAACATGTTTGTTTCAGATCCAACACAGTAAAGAAACATGCTCCAGAAAACCACGTAAAACAGTTATGGAGATCCAACAAGAGAACAGCCTCCAAAATATCTTTCTCATTCTATGCCTTATAGTCAACAACAGTTGATAATCTCCACTCTCTTCTTGTGGACCAGAGAAACTGGAGAGGCATAGTGGGACAACGACGACCTAAATATACCATCGCATGTCATGCCATTAATCAGTCGCCTCAAGATTATTATTTTGGGGGGTGATAGCGTATATGGTGTTTGTCTCACAAGAACGTCATCAGCAAAGCGAATCAATCTATTTGTCAGAACATCAGGCAAATAGGCAAGGAGTTGCAATAGGTTTTTCCGTCAACTGAACTGATGTGACTGACGTCAAAATTGGAACTGAACTTACTGTGCAGTTCACCTACCAGAGGCAACATCTGCCCATTAACAGCCGAACTTCTCTTGGATGAGGCACACAAAGGATGCGATCTACAGATCACTCTAAATTCAAGGTACCTTTGGTAACCTAACAATGAAATATTGCTCCCCAAATAGAGCAAGTTCCATACAGTCGCCTGGTTAAATTGCATACAAACATAGGGTAATTTGACCTACAACTGGTCTAGTATGTGCACAACGCACAGGTGGCCTAGGACCATTATCTACTCTCCACATTTTCTGGAGTCAGCAGTTAAGATTGGGCCCCCACTCCAACTTACAGTCACGTATTAAATACCCACCATCACCGGTTCGGACCTGAGATGAGTTCTATGTTCAAAGGTGAACCCACGAGTTGGGGGACTGGTTCGCGGGAGCCATCTGTCACACAGATATACACAAAATAGAGAAGGTGCACTGCAACTGTAGAATATGTGGTTGGACGTGACTGGGTGCATTCGAGTACAGTGCTATGCTATGCTGTCTGACTAATGTGCTGTTCTATCTTGCACATGAGAATGAAACTCACGAAGGATTGTCTCCCTCCATCGATTGAACATCTAGCACATAAAATAGTGTGACTGGGATGGTCATGTGCCATCATCATGGATCTTTAGAGAATGAAAGGGGGTGTGACAGCCACAGCGGGACGCTTTGGATGGTTTTTATTACTGGAGAATCTAGACGATCTTGTTACAAATATTGGTAATATAAATTGTATCTAATATGTTATGCTCTTTACCGGGATGAATTTAATGTGCTTACGCCCTATGCAGAACATTTTGCGACTAGTATTTCGCTATTTGCAGAGCTGTAGCACTGTCGAAAATAACGAACACGTAGTTGAAGTCGAGACTTTGTGATTGATTGTTCGTACATGTAGAACTTCAGCGGTGGATGGTTGCAGTTCGGAGCATAACTTGCTAATTGTTCAAATGACTCTGCTGTGGGGATGCACTCTGTAGTAAGGGAGAGAAAGACGACCTGCATTGGGCCATGCTGATTCAGGTTTTCCTTGATTTCCCTAAATTGCTTCAGGAAAATGCCTGGATGGTTCCTTTGAAAGGGCATGGCCGACTTCGTTCCCCATCTTTCCTTAATCTGATGGGACCAATGACCTCGCTGTTTGGTCTCCGCCCAAAATCAACCAACCAATCTAGAGAGAGACACGCACTGTCAACTAACGAATAACATATTACTGGGGTAATACCCAATAGCCACAGTTTTTAGATGTTCTGACAGGATTGTGGATACGTATCAGAGTTAGAAGGTATAAACAGAAATAATGAAGCACATGTAGTAAGCAATAAGAGCATATACTCATGGGAAAAAAATCTGAGCAGCAACAGAAATGAACCCTGTACACATGTCAACTCCCAACTCCCTCTTGCAAATCCCCACACGATACAGTGGGAATCAAATGAACACGTAGAAAATGTCCCGAACTTGGAGTTTCCATTAGGTGCAGCACTACAGGAGTCAGAAAACATGCTCCCTGATGGGTTGGAGCAATACACGGAATTGTTTCGAGATTTCGAGTTTCCAGTACATCTATCATCTGCACCATTCGTTGAATCACATATAAATATGAAGCGACAGTTACTATACGTTTCATGACCGCCCTATCCAAAATGCATGCGTGTGGATCATCGGGAAGACGGGAAGTCTTAGAAGTTTTAGTAGGCTGATGTATAAGTCGCGCAAATATTCTCGTAGAAAATCGAACTACACATGGGTATGTCAGATTTTAGGTGACTTTTCATAGTTATATATATATATATATATATATATATATATATATATATATATATATATATATATATATAGGGTGAGTCACCTAACATTACCGCTGGATATATTTCGTAAACCGCATCAAATACTGACGAATGTATTCTCAGTCAATTTACATGATTTTGCTAGGTTTTCGCGATTTTACGTATTTCATCGCATTTCGCTCAATTTTACGTATTTAAATTCAATTTTTCGTGATTGTACCATGTTTTCCTCGAAATTTACAGGTTTTATGTGACTTCTCATAGTTTTCGATAGTTTTCCATATATATACAGGGTGAGTCACCTAATGTTACCGCTGGATATATTTCGTAAATCACATCAAATACTGACGAATCGATTCCACAGACCGAACGTGAGGAGAGGGGCTAGTGTAATTGGTTAATAAAAACCATAAAAAAAATGCACGGAAGTATGTTTTTTAACACAAACCTACGTTTTTTTAAAATGGAACCCCGTTAGTTTTGTTAGCACATCTGAACATATAGACAAATACGTAATCAGTTGCAATGTAAAATGTTAATTACATCCGGAGATATTGTAACCTAAAGTTGACGCTTGAAACCTCCGACGTTCAGTTGCGTGTTGTAACAAACATGGGCCACGGTCGGCGAAAACTATGAAAAGTCGCATAAAATCCGTAAATTTCGAGGAAAACATGGTACAATCACGAAAAATTGAATTTAAATACGTAAAATTGAGCGAAATGCGATGAAATACGTAAAATCGCGAAAACCTAGCAAAATCATGTAAATTGACTGAGAATACATAAAATTAGAGAAATATACTATGAAATGAATACTAACCAAAATCAATAAAATTGCGTGTTCTGGAGGAAAGAGTAGACTGATGCCCGGTATGCACATCTTAATAATAGAAAGAGGAGGTATTCTAGAGGTGTGTCACGGCGAAACGGCCATATTATCCCTCGCGTGAGCAACACAACCTGACATCGGAGCCGGTCGGAGTGGCCGAGCGGTTCTAGGCGCTACAGTCTGGAACCGCGCGACCGCTGCGGTCGCAGGTTCGAATCCTGCCTCGGGCATGGATGTGTGTGATGTCTGTAGGTTGGCTAGGTTTAAGTACTTCTAAGTTCTAGGGGACTGATGACCTCAGCTGTTAAGTCCCATAGTGCTCAGAGCCATTTGACATCGGACCATGACTTCTGTGTGCAAGAGGGAGATTGGCAGGAACGATGATAAACTGCGATAATACTGTAACATCTCCTCTGGCTACCGATCGTGGTGTTTATTTCCTCGTAAGATGTCGCTGTTTCTTCGTACGCATTTTCAGCTGCCGACGATCATTTTATAGGACTATTGTGAGCATATCATAATTTCCGAACAACAATCGGGGTTGAACTTCGTAAACAGCAGGCTTTGGCGTCATACAGCTCCGAAAACGTAGGTAAGGTTTGTGTTGCAAAGAATCGGTGTTTGCTTTTGTCTGCAAGGTTGTTCTTTTATCCCGTTACAGTTTGTCACCATATTTTATCGGAGACAAACTTGCAGGGAGAATGTATGTCATGCGCTGGGAATATATTTCCTTTGGAATATTAACAGCGTTGCATTCCCACAGCTCTGAATGCGTTTATGTTCCACAAATATTTCTCTCTTTCTGACACCTTCTTGGTATGGACACCGGACACTGTAACAGTGCTTCAGAATAGTTAGCAGAAGTTCAAATGGCTCTAAGCACTATGGGACTTGACATATGAGGTCATCAGTCCCCTAGAACTTAGAACTACTCTAACATTCTGCGTGGTGTCTGTTTGTTCTAAGTCGTGTCTCCCTACCACTTACGCGCAACGACGCTCTGAGCGTGTTTTTTAGGGAATTGACTAGTTTGAACCTGGGACCTGTTGCTGGAAAGGAGACGCCAGACCACACTTGACATATAGAGTTCAGAAGAGTTCAGTGAGACTAGCGATGATATAATCAGATCCTTAATGATTTCAGCGTCAGCTCCACTGCACTCCCTGTAAAAGAATCTTAATACTAACTAAATTTGTTGGAAGGGGTTCAAGGCTTTCCTATTTTTAGTTAGCTGGTAAAATAACGTCGAAAAAGCAGTTAAGTTTACCATTGGAAACTTTATTCTACTCACAAAACATTGTTTATAAATTGCACTATTGATAAAAGGTAATATTTTAATATAGGATGATAAAAACCAACTGCGTTCAACAAAAATGTGAACGAATATTCTCTGAATTGGTTTCCAAGTTTTACAATGGATCGAAGGATGACCTATGCCATATCACGGCGGATGGCGCAGCTCCATACAGCTCGCCGTCTCGGAAGCAACTCCACCTAACTTCTCCTTACTACAATTTACCGAAGTTGGTTTAAAAAAAAAACTATCTGGCTGTGTTTTCATCTGACCAATCAGGGTCTCAATGTTAACCTTAAGCTCCGCCTACAAAATTCCGTCTATCCAATGAGAAACGTTATAGTTTTCGTGGTGGGGCAATGTTTTTAAAGTTTGCAACGTAACAGAGACGCGAAAAGACAGCGGCTGGCTTAGCACAAGTGTTTTATGTAAAATGTCTCCTTTTTCAAGTCAGTGACAGAGGTTTGTGAGGTACTGAATACCCTGTGTGTGGACATTTGCTTGACAGTTGCCCTGTTTACAGAGTCAGAGCAGCACGGTGTGTAATTTCACGTGTCAGACACCGCTGATACGCATTTGCCTGTTTTCTCATAAGATGCATTTTCCATTGCTGGTGATCATTTTATAGGACTGATGCAAGCATAGTATAACTTCTGTAGTATAATATGATGTGAGCACTGGCTCTGTACACCTCTGGAAAGTATATTGTGCATGTATACAAACAATCTATGTTTTTCTTTTTTGTAGAAGGAAGTAGTTTTATCATGTTAAAATTTGTTAACCATAGTGAGTGGGACAGAAAATTGCAGGAAGGATCGATGTCAGATGCTGGACATGTATGTCCCACATTAGGGTGTTAAGAGCATTGCACTCTGCATGACTAATACACACTACTAGCCATTAAAATTGCTACACCAAGAAGAAATGCAGATGATAAACGAGTATTTATTGGACAAATATATTATACTAGAAGTGACATGTGATTATATTTTCACGCAATTTGGGTGCATAGATCCTGTCAAACAGAGCTTGGATGGCGTGTACAGGTACAGCTGCCCATGCAACTTCAACACGATACCACAGTTCATCAAGAGTAGTGACTGGCGTATTGTGACGAGCCAGTTGCTCGGCCACCATTGACCAGACGTTTTCAATTGGTGAGAGATCTGGACAATGTGCTGGCCAGGGCAGCAGTCTAACATTTTCTGTATCCAGAAAGGCCCGTACAGGACCTGCACATGCGGTCGTGCATTATCCTGCTGAAATGTAGGGTTTCGCAGGGGTCGAATGAAGGCTAGAGCCACGGGTCGTAACACATCTGAAATGTAACGTCCACTGCTCAAAGTGCCGTCAATGCGAACAAGAGGTGACCGAGACGTGTAACCAATGGCTGTCTGCGATACAGCGTCAAGGGTAACCGCAGCCATGGTCTCCGAGCTGATAGCCCATGCTGCTGCAAACGTCGTCGAACTGTTCGTGCAGATGGTCGTTGTCTTGCAAACGTCCCCATCTGTTGACTCAGGGATCGAGACGTGGCTGCACGATCCGTTACAGCCATGCAGGTAAGATGACTGTCATTTCGACTGCTAGTGATACGAGGCCGTTGGGATACAGCACGGCGTTCCATATTACCCTCCTGAACCCACCGATTCTATATTCTGCTAACAGTCATTGGATCTCGACAAACGCGAGCAGCAATGTCGCGATACGATGAACCGCAATCGCGATAGGCTACAATCCGACCTTTATCAAAGTCGGAAACATGATGGTACGCAATTCTCCTCCTTACACGAGGCATCACAACAATGTTTCACCAGGCACCGCCGGTCAACTGCTGTTTGTGTATGAGAAATCGGTTGGAAACTTTCCTCATGTCATCACGTTGTAATCATTTGAATATCACAGCATCTTCTACCAGTCGGTTAAATTTCGCGTCTGTAGCACTTCAACTTCGTGGTGTAGCAATTTTAACGGCCAGTAGTATTTTTCGGAAATCACGTGACTTTAACGTTATTTCCTGTAGAAGTTCCGATCCAGATAGCCTTAGGAGTGCATGTGTTTATCTTTTTAACCTTAGGAGTCTATGTGTTTATGTTCTACAAACATTTCTCTCTTGGTAATACATTCTTGGTACGGACCCCAGACAGTACAACAATACTTCAAAACTGATAGCATAGTTGATTTATGTAAAACGGTTCAAACTCTGTCTGGAGCTCCATTATGCATATACCACATGTTTCTTCTTAACCATCTGTTGTATCACCAGAACACTCTCATACCTACAATACATCGATAAGGGAGGCTAACTTCCTCGACATGCACGCATTTGGAGAGATTGAACAGCAGTTATGGACTCAGCTTGCTCTGTTCCTATACAACACGTGGAATGTAGCAGTTATTGTACCCTTCTACTTCCGGTCAGTTGCAAATTAAGGAAGAATTGCAGGAAGGGCTGGTCAAAGACAATGCGGGGAGATATTTCAATTTCGAACTTTATCATACGAATGTGAGAATATCCTGTGACTCCCATCCACACAAAGATGGCCAATCGTAATGGTAAATTCTGCACTATGATTGAGTGCTAGAAATATGTAGATAACTTAACTGCATCGGCATAAGACGCTGTTTGGTATACTTTGGTGTCTATGTCCGAGAATTAATCGTGAATGGATGTACTGCACAGTCATCTATCTGCATTCACAATCTAGCAGATGGTATTAGCAAAGTACTGGAGAGGTGATATAGCAGTGACACATAAACTGGGAAGCACGTTGCTGTGCCATTGGTTGGCGATGAAGTTACGGAAAAACTGGTTCAAAATGGTTCAAATGGCTCTGAGCACTATGGGACTTAACATTTTGGGTCATCAGTCCCCTAGAACTTAGAACTACTTAAACCTAACTAAGGACATCACACACATCCATGCCCGAGGCAGGATTCGAACCTGCGACCGTAGCAGTCCCGCGAATCCGAATTGCAGTGTCTAGAACCGCAAGGCCACCGCGGCTGGCTGAAAAACTGGTGAAATTGCTAAAATTGATCGCATTATCAACTGTGGTGCTCATTACAGTACATCGTCCCTCATTGACGGTGTCTTTTCCATCCCATCCGTCCGCTGGTACGCTGTCGATTACCACATAATGATTAACTGACACCGCTTGTTAGAGATGGAGAGAGTTTTGGGGGGAGCAACACCTTCTAAGGATGCCCAGCACCAAAATAGTGATCGCATACATGGCTGCAATATGAGGAACCAGTGTTCTTGGTCTCCTCAAACCGGAACACCAAGACATCTGCTACCCTGTCGCTGTGAAAGTTGAGGTTAAATGTAGAGGTCATCACTTTCGGGCAGCTGTTTGATAATGCAACAGTCTTACACTACTGGCCATTAAAATTGCTACACCAAGAACAAATGCAGATGATAAACGGGTATTCATTGGACAAAGAGATTATACTAGAACTGACTTGTGATTACATTTTCACGCAATTTGGGTGCATAGATCCTGAGAAATCAGTACCCAGAACAACCACCTCTGGCCGTAATAACGGCCAAGATACGCCTGGACATCGAGTCAAACAGAGCTTGGATGGCGTGTACGGGTACAGCTGCCCATGCAGCTTCAACATGATACCACAGTTCATCAAGAGTAGTGACTGGCGTATTGTGACGAGCCAGTTGCTCGGCCACCATTGACCAGACGTATTCAGTTGGTGAGAGATCTGGATAATGTGCTGGCCAGGGCAGCAGTCGAACATTTTCTGTATCCAGAAAGGCCCGTACAGGACCTGCAACATACGGTCGTGCGTTATCCTGCTGAAATGTAAGGTTTCGTAGGGATCGAATGAAGGTTAGAGCCACGGGTCGTAACACATTTGAAATGTAACGTCCACTGTTCAAAGTGCCGTCAGTGCGAACAAGAGATGACCGAGACGTGTAACCAATGGCACCCCATACCATCACGCCGGGTGATACGCCAGTATGGCGATGACGAATACACGCTTCCAATGTGCGTTCACCGCGATGTCGTCAAACACGGATGCGACCATCACGATGCTGTAAACAGAACCTGGATTCATCCGAAAAAGTGACGCTTTGCCATTCGTGCAACCAGGTTCTGTCGCGATACGATAAACCTCAATCGCGATAGGCTACAATCCGACCTTTATCAAAGTCGGAAACGTGATGGTACGCATTTTTCCTCGTTACACGAGGCATCACACCAACGTTTCATCAGGCAACGCCGGTCAACTGCCGTTTGTGTATGAGAAATCGGTTGGAAACTTTCCTCATGTCAGCACGTTGTAGGTTTCGCCACCGGCGCCAACCTTGTGTGAATGCTCTGAAAAGCTAATCATTTGCATATCACAGCATCTTCTTCCTGTCGGTTAAATTTCGCGTCTGTAACACGTCATCTTCGTGGTGTAGCAATTTTAATGGCCAGTAGTGTACTTCGGATTTCCTTTGTGCAGTCCGTGTACGCTCTGCGTGGTTGCGAATTTCCTGCTGTACGTTAATGTGCTATTTTTCTCGTTGTCATAGTTCTCTACCTGTCAGGCTTCTAACTAATGGAACTCCGTTGTCAGAACGTGACGTGATTTCGAGAGAATTAGCAGAGGTCTGTAACTTGCCAGGACAAACATCTATTAGGCGCACTACGATTGCAGTGGTGTGGACATGTTGGGAATGTGGGTCTCACGGGGAGCGTGCAAGGGATAAGTCCCTGAAGGCGCACTAACCTCTGTGCCCTTGGTGGCTCAGATGGATAGAGCGTCTGCCATGTAAACAGGAGATTCTGGGTTCGAGTCCCGGTCTGGGCAGACATTTTCAACCCGTCCCCAGTGAAGTATACAAACGCCTGGTTGCAATGAGGGTATCCATTTAATTACCATTTCATTCTAGCTGGCTGCATGGTCATTAACGGTAACTGTTCTTTCGGGAACAGATACTACCATCATATATAGTTAACAATGTAAGTATTGCAGTCAAACATACTACAACCACTCAAATACGTCTCGCGAAGTGACTGCAATGAGAAAATTATGGGCTAATACGAGGGTTTCTGCAGTAGAAGCTCTGTCCTTTGTTTTCTTGATAAATGTTGGGCAACATTCTTCTGTGAGTTTTGTGTGCCTGTAAATGGATGGACTGACTGACGTCTTAACAAGTAGACTAAATTTACATTTACATCAACATGCTTACTGCGCAATCCATCATATGGTGTGTGGTGGAGGGCACCCCGTACCACTACCCGTCATTCCCTTTCCTATTCCACTCGCAAATAGAGCGAGGGAAAAAGACTACCTATATGATTCCCTATAAGCGCTAATTTCTCGTATCTTATCTCTGTGGTCCTTATGCGAAATGTACGTTGACAGCAGTGGAATCCTTTTGCTGTCAGCTTCAGATGTCAGTTCTCAATAGTGTTGCTTGAAAAGAATATCGTCTTCCCTCCAGGAATTCCCATTTGAGTTCTTGAAGCATCCTCCCACTAATTTGCTGGGAGCCAGTAGGAATGCTTCTGTGAGGTTGTATTCTGAGGGAAACCTAGGTTTGCACACTCGTAGACGTTTGGGATGTGGCGGGCAGTAGACTGGTAGTTTGTTGTTGTTGTTGTTCATGGCGTCAGCCTTTCCAGGATATTTCGAAAACACATCTCAAAACGTTTTGGTTTACAGGAGGTATGAGGGGAGGCATATTGTTCAACATCCTGGTATTTACCCTAGCGACAGTTAAAAACCCAGTCCTTCTGAGAAGCATAGGATAACTTTTGTTGGCCTGGAATCATTAACAGCCGTCTGGCAACGCGAGCGGTAGATTGTCACTAGGGAGCAGAACAGCCCTGATGTGTGGGTGGAGGTTCGTGAAGCCGCAGCGACGCTGACAGCTGTTCACATGAGATTAGGTGGCGGAGGCGTTGCAGGGATGGAGAAGAGAGTGAAACATCCTGCTTCCCATCAGCAGCATTGGAAATAAAGGAAAGCAGCATTGGTAGGGAGGAGTATACCAGAATTCTAAGTTACGCACTTCCAAGAGCATGATAAGACAACCGAGAGGCAGAATGCAATTAGCGTTGGATGCCTTCAGTTATTTGACGACGGTTACCACCGATTTTGGTATCGGAGGAAGTGATTACCTAGCGTGTAGGAAGCCTCCAGAAGCCTCACAGAAGCATCTGTAACGGTTACCTGACGAGTGTAACCCGACTACAGGAGAAAAAACTACTCGCCGCGCAAAAGGTCTCTGATGATCAATTTAATTAATTAGCCTATCAATTTGACATCAATGAGAGACCACCATGCAGGTGGAAGCGAGGGCGAAAGTACCATGCATATGATCCAAGAGTTAAAGCGAAAATCAGGCGAGACATTTTAATTGAATTTCAATCTCCCACCTACACAGGGAGATACGATCATCTTGATAAAATAATCTATATTATCGAATTTATAAAGTTATACATCGTATAATTGACTGGAATACTCTCTTTCAAATTCTGAAGGTGGCAGGGGTAAAATACAGGGAGCGAAAGGCTATTTACAATTTGTACAGAGAGCAGATGGCAATTATAAGAGTCGAGGGATATGAAAGGGAAGCAGTGGTTGGGAAGGGAGTGAGACGGGTTTGTAGCCTATCCCCGATGTTATTCAATCTGTATATTGAGCAAGCAATAAAGGAAACAAAAGAAAAGTTCGGAGTAGGTATTAAAATCCATGGAGAAGAAATAAAAACTTTGAGGTTCGCCGATGACATTGTAATTCTGAAAGAGACAGCAAAGAACTTGGAAGAGCAGTTGAAAGGAATGGACAGTGTCTTGAAAGGAGGGTTTAAGATTAACATCAACAAAAGCAAAACGAGGATAATGGAACGTAGTCGAATGAAATCGGGTGATGCTGAGGGAATTAGATTAGGAAATGATATACTTAAAGTAGTAAAAGAGTTTTGCTATTTGGGGAGCAAAATAACTGATGATGTTTGAAGTAGAGAGGATATAAAATGTAGACTGGCAATGGCAAGGAAAGCGTTTCTGAAGAGGAGAAATTTGTTAACATCGAGTGTAGATTTAAGTGTCACGAAGTTGTTTCTGAAAGTATTTGTATGGAGTGCAGCCATGTATGGAAGTGAAACGTGGACGATAAATAGTTTGGAGAAGAAGAGAATAGAAGCTTTCGAAATGTGGTGCTACAGAAGAATGCTGAAGATTAGATGGGTAGATCACATAACTAATGAGGAGGTATTGAATAGGATTGGGGAAAGAGAAGTTTGTGGCACAACTTGACTAGAAGAAGGGATCGGTTGGTAAGGCGTGTTCTGAGACATCGAGGGATCACCAGTTTACTATTGGAGGGCAGCGTGGAGGGTAAAAATCGTAGAGGGAGACCAAGAGATGAATACACTAAGCAGATTCAGAAGGATGTAGGATGCAGTAGGTACTGGGAGATGAAGAAGCTTGCACAGGATAGAGTAGCATGGAGAGCTGCATCAAACCAGTCTCAGGACTGAAGACCACAACAACAACAACAGCGTATAAACCTGATATTTACAACTTCTTTGTGCTGTTACCTTGAAAGGCTTTGTATGTAACGAGACTATGTTTACTTTAAGGGAGTTCGAAAGTGGGGAGTCACTCAGAGCCAGAGGTATAGCATGCTCTTAGCACTCCACCATAAGGCAAAAGTGAATATAATATTCTATTCCCGTAATGCAGGACATGGCAGATAAGAACACATTTTTCTACCTGCTGAGAGAATACATAGAGAAAATATAGCCTATGCCATAGTGTTGCTCAGGGTTTTCATGAAAAGTAACTATACTATAGCGATATGAAAACAAGTGTATGGTCGGATTTCTTCTACTTTCGAAAATAAGGGGAGGAATCTACATTTCTTATCACGAATTCGAGGTGTACTGATCTCTGCCTGGTGCCCGCCGCCGCCGCACACTACCTGCCGCCACCCAGCCCATCACCTCGTCCTCTATGTCCGTTCTCTTTCCCTACCTCAGCGACGCCTGTCGCCGGTAGCTCACACTGTCCACCATGGATGCCCCACCACCACAATTTTATACCCCTCTCCTTCCCCTGCCCCCACCTTTCGTTCCCTCCTGGAGTGCCTCCTGTCTGTTCCACCTCCCCTCCTCGCAGCCTCTCCCCCTTCCATCTCCTCCCCCCCCCCCATATACCACCTGTATACTGCCCCTGCCCCTGCTCCTCCCCCTGCTCATAGTAATGCCTCTGCCCCCACTCCCACCAGTACCATCCATCAGGATGACTTTCCCCCACTTCCCACTCACACTGCTACGACCGCCTCTGCTTCCCTATCTTGTGTCACCGCCTGCTGCGCCACAGTAGCCGCCAAGGAGCACCCACCCTCCCTTCAAAGTGCCTCTGCGTCACATGAGGGGCCTGCCTCCCGCCACCGCCCACTCCAACCAGTCCCTCAACTCTCCCCCCAGGCCACCGCCACCAAAAACTCCGCAAACATCTGGATGCTGACCTCGTCTCCACCCCCTCCTCCAAGGAAACACCACCCATCCTTTTCCTCCTGTTCCCATCATGGACACCACCCTTCCTTCTGCATTCCCAGCCCCCGCCCTGCATACATTCGTCCTTTCCAACCTCGAGTCTCAATTCTTTGATGCCCACACCCTCACTCTCGAAATCCGCAAGTATATCCCCATTGCTCAGCTTATCCCACTACAGACTCTGTCCTTATCGAATCTCCCTCTTTCCACACTGCCCTCCTCCAGAAGCTTCCCTGTATCACCTTTGGCCCACAAGCATCTGTCACACCTCTCCTTACCTATTCCTATCCCCATCACCACCAACCCCCTCACCGTCCACCAATATTCACTGCCTCGATCACAATGCTCAGCTCTGTGGCCACGCTGGAAATCTGCTCAGCCTGATGTATCTATAACAACTCTGTCCCTGCATTCCCAATGTGTGTGTTCACAGAGCCCACCTCATCCACAGATCACCTCCTCTCTCATGGAGCCCTGCTTTTCAATCATCACCACTCATTGACCCCTCCCATTCTCCTCCTCAGTCCTACCACTGCCAATGCTGTCTCCTCTACAATGACCACCTCATCCAAAACTGCAACCCCCCCCCCAACCTTCCCCCACTGTAAAGCCTCCCACTTCTCAAACAGTGTTCTAACCCAGCCTCTCCTCATTTCTTAAACTCCTGCAATGAGCCCACCTAACCTACTCCTCCAAATGCAAGGCCAAACCCCTTCCCACCAACCCCGAGCTAACTGTTCCTGTTCTCCCCATTGATCAGCCCACTGACTCCACCCCTGCCCACCTCCTGTGGCCAAAGACATCATCCATTTCCTGACCATTGTCCTCCAGAATATCCACCCCTTCCAATGCCCCCACATCTGCCAGCAGATCTCCTTTGCTGTCTGCTCTATCTTCCATTTGAATACCTGTGCTAGATACTTCCACAACCAAGCCCATCTCGCCTTCACCCACCTAGATACTCTCGTTTAAGCCTCTCTCCTCCTCCCTCCACTCCCAACCCATCTCACTCCCTCACAAGCCAACAATATCATCTCCTATACCTAAGCATTTGCTCCCTCCCTGCAAAAAAATACCTCTTCATGCATACCCAGTCCCAGTACCAGGCCAACTCCTTCATCTTTAATGAAACCTTCCTCCAACCTCACCATGTTGTCCACACCTCTCCTTACCTCCTTCACTGCACTGATAATCCCTTTCCAAGTGCAAGGTGGGTTTGCTATTGGCCACCTCAAGCATAACCGTCTCCAACCACAACCCCCGCTCAATGATCCAACCAAACACCTCATCCACAGCGTCTTTTTTCTCTCCCTCACCGACACTTGTGCCACTACCTTCATCCGTCCCGTAGCTCCTCTCTCCTACGAATTCGTCTGCCTTGCTGACTGCACCTTCTCTACCTATGTAATTGCCACAAACCTCAACATCCACAGCAAAGACCCTGCCACCCTACCACAGCACACCCATCCTGAAAGTAATTCCACCCCATATGTCGTCATCAATTCCCCCCCACCCAACCTCCTCAGTCTATTAAACCACAGACACCCTTGACCTCATTGGTAGCAACCAACTCCTTCTCACCGTCTCCTCATCCCAACATCCTGCTGCCCACCCTTCTGCCCTTCTGAAGTCTCTCCATGACTACCGCTGAGCCGACTAGGATGCCTACTGGGAATCAATTGCCTCACAGGTCAAAGCCATCCACTTACCTGTCACTATTTTGCTGACTTCACCCATGCCTCATCCTTCCTCCAGAAGACTATCACTGACACCATGGAGACCCACATTCCTACCAAGCTTATCCACACTCACTGCCCCCCTCCACAGGCCATCCTTCTTCTCCACAAATCCTGTAGGTTGTAATACTCCTTCCTCCACACCCGTAACCGGATTACTGCCCCACCCAGATCCTATAAAGCTCTCCATATCCTCATACACCATGCACTCTACTTCACTTTCCAAATCTGCCTTCCGTCCCCCACACCAATCCTCTATGACCTCATCCCATCTCCTTCTCCTTGAACACATCCACACCTTGTACATCCTCCTCAACCTCGATCTCCCCCACTACCTGGTGTCTCCTATCCTCTCTACCACCAGCCAGTTGCCATGCCTTTACCACTGCATCCTGCCCTCTCTCCATCTCCACATCCTCCACCTCTTTTACCAGCATATGTTCCAGCGCCTACCCCTCCTGGGTGATTAACTTCAGCTTGATATCTACTCCTCCTACCAACTCTAACCCCACCATCCACCCCCTCCTCAAGGCTCTGTCTCCCTTCATTTTCCCTTCCCCTGATTGGTTCTTTTCCTCCCTCCTAAGCCCCCTCCCTTTCCAATGCACTCCTTCCACGTCTCTGAACTCCCTCCTGACTTGTCTTCCGTCTCTCTCTCCCACCCTCCCTGTCTCCTGCCTCTTGGTGCGCCCCCTGACCCCATTTCTTTTCCTCCCACCCTCTCCAGCCTCCCCTCCCTCGGCAGGTTCCCCTGGCAGCTTTTCGTTGTGTTTACTCCATCTCGTACAGTGGTTTTAAAGTGTCATCATTCTGGTGTGTTTTAATACTATGGCCCACTTTTAACTTGGGCATGTAACCTCATTACACTCTGTACACATCAGCAACCATGTTTTTTATATTTATGTGGACTTTTTTTAACTTTCCCTCAGTGAATGTCTCCTTGTATGTGAATATTTTAACCCCCATTGTCTCCCCTTATTATGTTCTTACATTCCCCTTTCTTTTGTCTTTTATATGTATTATTTAATCTTTTTATTTTTAATGTCACTCGGCTGAAGAGCGGCGGATTGTGTTGCTGCCAGCCCTCCACTGCCCATATGGACAGAGGAATTAAATCACAATATCAAAAAAAGACAAGTGCAGTGAGACAGTGGGTCGCTGTTCTAATATTACTTACATTATTACCATCCTTATGTTCCACCCAGTAGCTACTCACTTGTAGATTAGAAGGAGGCTACTCTCCTGTACTCCTGTGATAGCTTGTTGTCCTATCATTATTACCCAACTTCTCATATAGGGCTATTGGCTAGACTGGATGGAGCAGCTCTCTAGTGTTAGACTAAAAGCAAAATTATCCTCTCCACACCCAGCAATCATTCACTCGTAGAATGGCAGGAGGCTACTCCCCTGTACTTCAGTGATAGATTGCTGTCCTATTACTACTACTACTACTACCACCACCACCATTACCCATTCTTCCCATATATGACCATTGGCTAGACTGGTTGGAGCAACACCATAGTGCTAGACTAATAACAAAAACATCTACTCTACATCTGGCAGTTATTGATGCAACTGGCCAGAGTTACTGTCTACTACCCCTATCCTACTTAAATTGCTTAAACAAAAGATTTCCACACGGCATACAAGATAAAGACTTATGTCCATCCTGTCTGGCAGCCCAGCACAGACTGAGTCCTATTCCCAGCAATTTCCAAATTATGGAGGGGGGAGTTGAGAAAGGGAGAGATAAGGAGAGAGGGAGTGGAGAGCAGACGAGGGCCAACAGCGTCCTCTGGTGGTAGTGTTGTGAAGTGTGAACTAGGTCAGTCGGTTTCTGAACCTCAAGGTGAACTCACAAAATTGGATATTCCCGCCAATAAATTTGAATTTCCTGCCATTTTATAATTTCCCCGCAAAATTTTCAACGTCCAACCATTTCCCGGGGTGGGGGAGTGGGAGGGCCAGGGAGAGGGAAAGGGACCCACATGCTGGTTGGGGAAAACTCATAATGCCATCAGGATGTGGGGGTAATTAATTGACCAATTAATAAATTAATTTGATATCGATTTGATTAAAGTGCGCTAGTCCTGCTTTACACTATTACAGTATTGTACAACTCACACCATTGTTATCATATTGCAACTATCTATCATTTGTAGCCAAATATGTTAACATTGATGTCTCTTTATCGCACCATCTAGTGGTAAATTTTTCGTAATTTTTTTTTTTTTTTTTTTTTTTTTTTTTTTTTTTTTTTTTTTTTTTTTTTTTTTTTTTTTTGTAACCATAACGTTTCTCCCGTCTTCGATAACATTTCATTCAAATTTAACATCTTTTGAGACATGCTTCATTTTTTACAATGTTTTAAAACTGGAACTTGAATTATAATCACTCTTACACTGAGCGTTCCCTAAATTACTTCAAGAATGACTTACGTTTAAATTTCTGGAGACAATGAGTTCATTAGAAACAAAGCATAAGCCTGTATTAACAGGCAAAAACTCTAACTGGGATAGCCATATGCAGCAGTGTAGCTTGGAAGTTTGCTACCCGGTGCAGATTTTTAACTTGTCCCCCGCCTCTACTCAACTACTCTTTAACTCCATCAACCCCACAAAAACATCAAATTATTTTGTTAGGAAAGTTTTTGATACAAGTGGTTAAGTAAGGGAAGTATAGCGTTAACTATTTTGTAAACAGTTTTTATGAATGGAAACGAGTAAAATACACTTCTGTGTCTGAGATTAGGACCTCTAATAGTGAAATTAAAACAATTTGAAATTTTGTTGAAAGGGAAACAGGGCAACCAAGAGAATGCGATGACTATATTACCATCCAACTGAATAAAGAGATTATTAAAAAGTCAGAAATTGGAAACATTTTTAATAACCATTTTTAAATGTTGCAGAAAAATTAGTATCCAGATGTTCATCAGAGAAGACAAAGTTATTTGTGGAAGAGACAGTACCTAAGTAATTTGATAAAACTGAAATTCTACCCACCTCTCTCTCTCTCTCTCTCTCTGAAATTAGGTAAATGATAAACTCTGAATGAAATTTTTACTCTGCAGCGGAGTGTGCGCTGATATGCAACTTCCTGGCAGATTAAAATTGTGTGCTGGACTGAGACTCGAACTCGGAACCTATGCCTCTCGCGTGCAAGTGCTTTACCGACTGAGCTACCCAAGCACGAACGACGAGCTGTCCTTACAGATTCAATTCCGCTAGTACGTCGTCTACTACCTTCCAAACTTCACAGAAGCTCTCCTGCGAACCTTGCAGAACTAGCACTCCTGGAAGAAAAGATATTGCGGAGACATGGCTTAGCCGCAGCCTGGGGGATGTTCCAGAATGAAATTTTCAGTATGCAGTAACCTTTCTTCCAGGAATGCTAGTTCTGCAAGGTTTTCAGGATAGCTTCTATGAAGTTTGGAAGGTAGGAGACGATTTACTGGTGGAATTGAAACTGTGAGGACGTGTCGTGAGCGTGCCTGGGTAGCTCAGTTGGGAGAGCACTTGCCTGCGAAAGGCAAAGGTCCCGAGTTCGAGTCTCGGCCCAGCACACAGTTTTTATCTGCCAGGAAGTTTCATATCAGCGCACACTCCGCTGCAGAATGAAAATTTCATTCTGGAAACATCTCCTAGGCTGTGGCTAAGCCATGTCTCCGCAATATTCTTTCTTCCATGAGTGCTAATTCTGCAAGGTTCGCGGGAGAGCTTCTGTGAAGTTAGGAAAGTAGGAGACGAGGTACTGACAGAATTTAAGCTGTGAGGACGCGTCTTGTAGTAAAAGCTTTTACCCAACAAATAAGTAGGATTTCAGCAAATGAAACAGGGCATTTTTCCCAGTAGACTGAAGTATGCCATTGATAAACTATTGCATAAAGAGCGGGATAAGTTTGATGCCAACAAGTAGTGACCAGTCTCACTTCTGACAGCTTTGTCCAGAATTATTGAAAAAGCAATGTTTTCACGAGTAACTTCACATATTTGTAAAAATAAAGTCCTAATAAAACAGCAATTTGGTTTTTAGAAAGGTTTTCCAATAGAAAATGCTATATATGCTCTCACTGATCAAATAATAAATGCTCTGAACAGCGAAACATCTTCTGTTGGAATTTCTTGCGATCTAACAAACGCTTTTGACTGTGAAAATCATGGAACTCTTCCAAATAAGTTCAAGTATTGTGGTATGAGTGAGACTCTGCACGAATGGTTCAATTCATATTTAACTGGAAGAGTACAGAAAGATTTAAAAAAAAAAAACACTCACATAATGTGGAAAGATCAGCAGATTCCCCAAACTGGGAGGTATGAAAATGCGGTTCCACAGGGTCCAATCTTGGGTTCTTTACTTTTCTTATATACGTATTAATGATTTGTCACTCTGTATTCACCAAAATACCAAGCTAGATCTTTTTGCTGATGATACAAGTGTAGTAATCGCACTCAAGAGACAAGAATTAGCTGAGGTTCTCTGCAACTGTACACTTATTAAATTTTAATATACCGAAATATATAGAGTTCTGCACGGTGAATGGCATAACACCATTAGTAACTATAGACTTCGAACAGAAGTCTGTAGCTAAGGCAGAATATTTAAGATTTTTGGGTACATGTATTGATGAGAGATTGAACTGGAAGAAACACATTGATGGTCTGCAAAAAAAGTTTGAGTTTATTTGCTTATGCTATTAGGGTTATTGCAAATTTTGGCGATAAACATATCAGTAAATTACCTTACTAAGCCTATTTCCATTCACTGCTTTCGTGTGGCACCATATTTTGCAATAATTCATCATTAAGGAAAAAAGCATTCGTTGCACAAAAGTGTGTAATCAGAATAGTAGCTGGAGCCTATTGAACATCATCTTGCAGACACTTATCGAAGGACCTAAGGATAGTCAGAGTTGTTCACAATATGCTCATATATATTCAACTACAAAATTTGTTATTATCACCCACCCCAACTCAAGATCAATATCAATGTGCACAACTACAACATTAGGAGAAAGGCTGTTCTCCACTATTCTGGGTTAAATCTAACTTTGGCGCAGAAAGGTGTGAATTATGATGCCACAAAAGTCTTTGGTCGCTTACCATAAAGCATCAAAAGTCTGACAGATAATCAACCAGCATTTAAAAACAAATCGAATTTCTCTGTGACAACTCCTTCTACTTAACAGATGAATTTTTAAATGTGAATTGTTAATTCTACAATTAATAAAAAACTGTAAAGAATCCTTTTGTAAACTGACAGTTTCCACATCATTACAAAGTGTTGTATTGATGATATGTGGAACAACTATTAACCTAATCAGTAGATAAATGATTATTAAGGAAGCAGTGCGGATAATCAAAGATCTTGCTAGTGATGGATTGTTTTACATTAAGCTTATTAGCTCTTCTTTCTAGGTTTCTCTGTTGCAAATTTGAAAATAGCGTCATACAAATCGATACCTTTAGCAACACTATTTTAAGCTGACAAAACTTGACAGTCGCGTTGAGTCATAGTGGATGGGAATACTTATTTACTAGTACTGCATAACTAAAAAATTTAAAACCGTTCTGAAATGGTGCCTCATCCAAGAACGTGCTATAGCAGTTACATTATTTAACATTTATTATAGGGTATATCAAACAATTATGTATTACAGGCAACTGAAGATAATC
This sequence comes from Schistocerca piceifrons, assembly GCF_021461385.2. Classification (NCBI taxonomy): domain Eukaryota; kingdom Metazoa; phylum Arthropoda; class Insecta; order Orthoptera; family Acrididae; genus Schistocerca; species Schistocerca piceifrons. The sequence goes on along the minus strand of NC_060143.1, from coordinate 275,100,009 downwards.
CACAAATAACAGAAGCGAAACGCCTATGGCGAAAAACAAACTAACAAACTGCCTTTCATTTCGTTGCGAAGACAGAATACACCTCCATGAAAATCATTATTATTGGTCAAATGTTTGAGAGAAGCGAAAACAATACTCGCTATAAATTACACAATGGATTTTTGTCCGAATTTTCACAGCCAAACAAAGATAGAGAAATGGACAAATGGAATATCAAATTCACCGATGTGAGGTAAATGTTAGAAATATTTAATTGTGTGAAAGTAGTAATGGTAATCACTGCAACTTAATATTCAAGGGATAATTGCAACATTTCACGAATAGCTGCAGCGAGCTATGTGAGTGAAGTGTGAAAATGTCCATTTCTTCAAGACATAGCCATTTTGCACATTACACTGGTAGCAAATTTAATTATTGAATGATTTCATTTGAACTACATCCAGAACGTTTCGAGAATAGAAGATGCGGATGAGATGTCAGTAGGGTCATGATTTCTGAACAAGTATGAAAATAAAAATAACTCGAAAAAGTGGGTCAAATGTTTTGTGATGATTTGTCTAAAAGTAAGATATGAAACAGATTAGAGAAACATTTGACATGCATTTTAATGATACTCGAAATCATGTACAACAAATGATGTTGCGAAATCTTTCTCTAATCTGTTTTATTTCTTACTTTTAGACATGTCATTCACAAAACACTTGATCGATTTTTTCCATTTTTTAAATTTTCAACTTTTGTTAAGACAGTCATGATGGGAATCAAACAGTTTCAGTTAAACAGTCCTAAATACAACCGTATCTTTTATATTAACACTGCAGACGAACACTTTTCCAAAACGTCATTTTATTGTTATATTAAAACATTTAATATTTTTGTTGATATTATTACTATCGTAGGCATCTGTTTTACGCTAAAATCGGCAATTTTTAATTACGGAACGTGAGGGAGGGGGGAGAAACAAACGGTGACCCCCGATCCTCCTCAACGACAGAGCCCAGGATCCGCGCGTGAAACAGATAGTAGACAGGATGTTGTAACTACATGGTCCGAAATGATTCCGCAAAAATTGAAGCAAGCCAATCACTGAAAGTAGACCGGGTCGAGAGAACCGTTAGTCGAACCTTTTCTGACGGTAGTAATCTTTACATTATGGCGCCCCACGGTACTCGTCATCTTGTACATCCGCTGAGCGCTCGAGAAACCGCGACCGCCTGCGCATGCTTCTTTTTTGCATGACTTGTCTCGCTGACCTGAACGGCCGCGCGTGGCCCGTGGTGCCATCTGTGGGCGCATTCTTAAACCACTCAGTCACGGGGAACCTTGAATCCCACTTGAGGCCACTCGCAAGGGGCATTAGTCGCGCGCAGGCAGCGGAGGCGAGAAGTTGCGTGTCAAGTGCTGCGGCAATTGTACAATGTGTTCGTCGTGGTTCTCTCTCGTGCGCAGTTGAACCAACGGTGAGTTCATCGTTAGAGTGAATACTAGTCTCATAACTGTTGCCAGCACTCCACGTTGCTTCGCCTACACACAATATCGATGAGAAAAACTGAACAATGCTTCAATAATGTGCGCGTAGAAGAGTCGAAGGCGTGCAATTGGTCAGTACACGTTGTGTTTTTAATGTGAAATGTTTTAATTGTGTGATGAGCCCCATGCACGAGATTGTTGTAAGGCGGAGGTTGGTGAGTGTTCGTCACAGCGCACCAGCGATATGATAACTGCAGTCAAATGTTTCGGCGAATGTTTTGCGTCCTGTGAAGCACGGTTAGTGACGTCTCTAAGGCGAGCGAGCCATTAATGCGCTGTAATCTGCTTTTGCGACACTAAATTTTCAACGAACACATTGAATGATATGTTTCTTCTCATTTGTTTCAGTTTCTCTCTCTCTCTCTCTCTCTCTCTCTCTCTCTCTCTCTCTCTCTCCTTGCAACAAGTAAGTGAGAGAGAGGGAAATACTCTTGCTGATATTTACGAGAGCGATTTAACATCTTATTCTCCATCTACTGCGGTATCAATGGTCAAACGCAGAGTATGAACTGTGGTTCTATTCCGCGCGTGATTCTGTTAAATCTCACACGCTGATGCCTGTGGGATGTCCAAGGCGACGCGTTGCGCCACCCGGCAAACTGCTAAGCGATAACTGTTGTCGTCAGTAACATCCTGCTGCAGCTTCGTTTGAACAGATCGTGTGATGTGCCAAGCCATTGTACGTCTTCAGTGAGACATCATTGCGTTTTAGTTAGCGTAAACAACACACAGATTATTTTTGATTTGCTAAATATCTAAAATGGACCTGTAGGCTGTAGTGCCGAGACCACAAAATTTCTGTTACACGATAAATCACACAAATCTAAAAATTGTAAATTCAAATAAGTCCTTAGGGATTACAGTTATGAATAACTTAAATTGGAACGATCGCGTAGATAATGTTGTGGTGAAAGCAAACCAGAGACTGCGATTCGTTGGCAGAACAATTTGAAACTGTAACAGTTCTTACTAAAGAGACTACTTATACTACGATTGTCTGTTCTCTTCTGGAGTATTGTTGTGTGTGTTGGGATCCGCATCAGGTAGGACTGGCGGAGGACATCGGAAAAGTCCAAAGAAGGACAGTTCGTTTTGTACCATCGCTAAATAGGGGAGAGAGTGCCAGGAACATGACACACTGCTTGGGGTGGCAATAATGCAGCAGGTTCTTCTCATAAAATTTCGGTCAACTTCCTCCTCATAGTGTGAAAATAATTATGTTGACACCCATCAACATACGGAGAAATGATCATCACAAAAATACAAGAGAAATCAGAGCTCGCAAAGAAAGATTTGTTCGTTTTTCCCGCGCTCTCTTCGAGAGTGGAACGGTAGCGAAATAGCTTGAAGTGGTTCAGTGAACCCTCTCTATCAGTACTTAATTGTGAATTGCAGAGTAATCATTTAGAAGTTGCGATAACAGTGCCGTATTTTGGGAAACGGGGTTAACTAAGTAATTTGTGTGAAAAATTATAGTTAAAAACTGTTCACACGAAAGCTGAGTAAGCCGTCAGTGTTGCTGTATTGTATAACGCGACAACCAGGTAAACATGTTGTCTAATATTTACGAGGTCGGCCCCATAAGCTTCTATTTCTTTTTCTTTTTCTTTTTTTGTTTTCCTTACCATTCCGCCTACGACGGTACATTGTTGACGTCGAATTATGTGAAATGGGAATAGAAATAACAAAGGGTTTGTGCCTATTACGAAATGAAATCCGAATGCAAGTAAAACACATCGCGGTACGCTAATATATGTTTCAAATTGAGCGCGTGCTTGGGTGATGAAGCGCCTCTTGGTTCTGATTTCGGTGCTTGAAAATACGAGTATAACAGTTTTATATCGAGCGTCACGCAGATAGTAATTACTGGAATCAAACAGTTACAGTTAAACGAAAATATATCTGTATCTTTTATGTTAATACTGCAAATGAAAACTTAAGTTCCTGAAGCATAATAATTACCTCTACCTGTTTGTTATTGTTTTGGATAAGCAAAATAATGCTTCTCAGTTTTCTTCAGTATTGATTCCCATTAACAGTTTTCCGTACACAAGATATTGTTTGCACTTGCCTTCAGTGAAGCTTCTCATGTTACAGACAATTAAGAGAGTGAGGTACCTTGAGATGGAGGTATAATACAATTTCCTTAACCACTTTAACTTTAAATAAAGCCACTGTGCCAGAGATTTTTAATTTTTTCCGATTATAGTGGTCAACTGTTACACAAATAGTGAATAATCAGCGCATGAAAATTCGTTTTAATTATGTTTGAAAGGGAAATGTTGACATCGAATTACCCACCGAGTTGGGTATGTTTACTTACGAACGCTTTGTTCACTGCAAATTCCGACTGCTCAATGGATAAGGCGCTTGTGAAGATCCATTGAACCAGGGCACTGTAGTGTGAAAATGCTGAAAATAAAAACTGGAAGCCATGAAGTGTCGATCCGCTCGTGGAGTCCGTAGGCCTACGACAAACATCTTAAGATTTGCAAATACATTTTAAATATTTTACAGTGGTCTACATACATAACTGTTGAGGTAACAGAATCGCGTGTTAAGACGTGTGAGGAATGCTGTTAGTATGTTGTTGTGATGCATGAGCGGCGATTGTATCCACACTGTTTCTCTCGTTTTGTTCGGTATTGGATAACATTATTGTTGCCAGTTTGTTGCACTGACCGACAGGGAAGGCGACAGCATTGTCCACGATTCGGCATATATATTAAGTTGAGGAGAAAATGGCAATTTTTGCAGAAACTATATTACAAAAATTTACTATCATTATTAATTCTATGAGGTATATAACTGTAAATACAAAAACAAGTCTAGTATATGTAATAGATGCAGTTATGAAATTGTCTTTTGTTTCATCGTCACTCGCACTGTAGTCCTCATCGTATAATCACAAAATTTGTTGTTGTATCTTAATATCCTTCAAGATTTACATCCATATCTCTCGTACTTCGTAAGGACTGTTGTGGTGGCACCTGTTGTATATTTAGCTGATATCTCCTAGGATTTACGCATTAACATCCTTTTTATCATATTGGTTAATTTTCGGATACACAACGCTACAAACGTTTACTTGTTATTCAAGCGTTTGAGTATAGTTTGATACACTTACACAAGTAAACATAGGTACCGTACACGAGGTCGTGCTGAAAAATAGTGCCTCTGATTTTTTATTGAAATTTCTTTAAAGCTTTTTAAAGAAAACAGACATTATTAACATCCTTATTCTGGCGACGAACACATTTGTCCCAACGAGAGACCGGTTTGTTGATATCGTCACTGTAGAATGTCTTAACGTTGTTGACGAAGCAACATGGTCCCCTCTGCTTGCACCACTTCACCACCAGCAGAGTTTTATAAACAGGTGAAAATCTGACAGGTCCAAGTAGGGACTGATGGTCGATGACTGATGACAACCGAAGGAGTCTGATTGTTGCAGGTGTCACTGCGCTCGTGTGTCGTATGGCTTTTTCATGCTGAATGAGAGGGTTCTCCATGTATGGACGAACTCTTCGAGCTCGAAACTCGATTACTGCACGCTGTTTCTCACGCACTCATATTGTTGGTGTTTCTCATGCACCGACATAGTTACGTTAGATGTACACACCACTATGTCGCACGCTACATTTCGGAGCCCTCTAATGGCATGTCACTGCAAATATATACACATGAAGAGTAACTATGTAGAATGTTAATAACGTTTGTTTTACGTAAAAAGCGTTAAGAGTTTTCACATAAAAAAGTTCAGAGGCATTACTTTTCAGCACACCCTTGTACGTTTATCTGTGAATTAGCTATTTTCTATCAAAGATAGTATTATTCAAATTTGACATACACACAGAAAAGTCGCCACTGTGGTTTGGAAAGTGGTAGTATCACCTGTAAGGCGAAAAGATTATCCACTACGAAATGGCGCAATGTGTTATACTTGGAACACGAGGAACATATAACCTTCCCACAATACAAATGTTGCGACAAAATGCTATACGTTTTCATAGAGACATTTTAGCAGATCTCATCTAGTTGGGAAGCCAAGGATTTTCTAGTATCTAAGACATATTCGATATGCTTGTTACGTAGTGAAATATGTGAAACACGTTCAAAACAAATCTAAATTATTGCATATTTTTTTAAAAAATTGTCACTTGATATTAACTCGAATGTGAACACAAATATGTTGTCTGATTCACCTGGCAGTCGTTGGGCTGAAAGGCTATGGTGAATCACGAGGTCAAACGCACAGTGTATTCTGACTCATCTCACACCACTTCTCCACCTCTTCTGCGTAATCAGTAAATACGCAATGTGGCTCTTGTCTATCGATCTACCGTAACAACACTTCCTAGGCCACGTAAACACTGTTCCATATCTTCCCGGAAAAATTTGTGGTTACCAGGAGTCGAACCCGTAACCACTGAATCATCAGCCAGGAGCATTAAACACTAACCACGAAGCTAATCGAAGCAGTTAGGCTCTTCGTTCTTAGACTTTGTTTTGAGCTGAACTTAAACTCTTTTTGCTGAGTAATTAAGACACCTACTCCCTGCTGGCAACTGTCATATGACTGCCTATATAGAAAATCCGAATCACCAGAACTGACCCCATCTGTAAACACCTTCCCAACAACGCTTAGCTGTCCTAAGAAACAGTTACAACGGCGCGCAGGCACTTACAAACACACTGAATGGCTCCGAGCTAGGTACGTCAGCACTTCCCAGTGAGCTGGCTTCCTCGAACCGTGAGCGACAGTCTGGTACTGCGATGATATAATCGTGGCAGTGTGTACATACTGTCCAGTGGCTGCAGTACAACAAAATTCAGGGTAGTGAAGAATGAAAAACAGTTAATAAAGTCAGTGGTAAATAGTACAGCACAAGAAATAACGCAGAAGGCCAAAAACTGCCTAGTGCAGATACGAAATGAAAGCCTGTCGACAGCAAACACTGCTAGCACGAAGGGAAGGAGCAAATTATGTAAAGAAACACCACTAACCACAGAAGATGCTTTATAAATAAAAGCGTAACGCGTCTGGTGTAATTCTTTTTAATCAGATTACAGTCGGCTCAAGACAGATAATCTATACTAACAGATTTTATAAAAAGCTTTAACGGAAAAATCATGTTGCATACAAGACAGATAACCTATACTAACAGATTTTATAAAAAGCTCTGACGGAAAAATCATGTTACATTCCACTCCATATACTGTATCCTTGTTAACTAAACGCCAAGATGGCGTGAGCTGGTTTCGATATGTTACTCTGAGTTTACAATCACACAGGGCTACAAACACAATTTTAAAATTTTCCGTTTTTCTGAATGCTCCGCAAGCCATTGCATAATGTGCGGAGGAAACAACATTGTACCAATATTAGCGAATTTCATTCCTATTCCATTCTCGAGCTGAGCAATGGGGAAATGCTTATATGCCGCTGTGCGCCCCCTAATCTCTCTTATCTTATTCTTACAGTTCCTAGGAGAGATATGCAAAGGTGACAGCAGAATTATCGCACAGTCTTCCTGGAAAAGCTGTTCTCTAAATTTACCCAACAGGATTCCTCGACAAGATTGTTAATCTTCCGCGTGGGTCGGTGGCACGCAGGTAAAGTGCCCGAGTACCTATTGAAACATCTTGGGTTTCTAGTATTTTTATCTTACACTTACCACTTCTCTCAACTCTGGCAGTGTCTCATAATGTGAAAAATTCCGAATTGCGCCATGTTTCGGCGTCCGTGTTAAACCGTAGGGCCCTCCATATAAATATGGGTAAAATTCAGAGGTAGGAGCAAGGCAACGGCGTATCACTGCGACGGGATGATGCCTTGTAAAGCAATCTGTTGCTCAAGCCAATCTTCAGATTGATGACGGCTTTACCTTGCCGTATATGTTTCTTCAGATGTGTTATATCTAGCGGCGCATCTCTTAATACCTCTGATTCCTGTTATAACACCTACTTGATGACTACAAACCCTGGAACAGTGTTCTGGAATGGGTCGCATTAACGTCTTTTCCGAGATTTCCTTTAGAAATTCACCACACTTCCCCAGAATGCTTCCAGCTAGTCGAAGTCTTCCCCACTACTGCTTGTAAGTGTTCACCTCGTTTCATTTCACTTCTTAGAATTACCTCTAAATGGTTCATGATGCGCCTTGCTGCAACGACAAAGTTATGTCAAGGCAGGAACATAGAATTAGTCACTGACTTGCCAGACGTAAAACTACAGGAAAGTTTTCGTTTCTGAATTTATTAACCCTCTGTTTGTCGGTGTTGCCCGCAAGCAACGCCAAAATTGCAGACTGTTATCTGCATCGCATTTAAAGTTTCGTCTTTCAATCGGCAATGGTACTAGCAAGCTGTTATTAAGTTCTCATATACAGCGATAATCTGTTGTCTCTGGTGAAGTTTCTGACTAGTGAGCAACTTTAGCAGCTACTGTGCATGGTTATGTGAGCGTCAATTACCGGTGCAACAGTGTCTTCCTTGTTTTGTGACGCTGTTTTTCTTACGTAACGCAAACTGGTTGTAAACGGAAAGAGGAAATCTTAAAGATGAGTTATTATACAAAATAGTTAGTGAATTCTTACCTGGGACGTGGCTTGGGAGAGGAAGCCTGGCTTTGAGTACTGGATGGAAAGTAATTTAACAGTAAGAAGTAAACAGCAGCTCCTGAGCCGGTCAGTAATGTGCAGTAGGTCAGTTGTGGTCACTGGCCAGAGGATGGGCCAACAGGTAAGATGTAGGCTTTGCCCCCAGGGGTATTCGACTGTCAAATGTGGAAAATATGGAATCGTTCTGCAATTTGTGCTAAAACAGAATTGTTTTAAGACATTTCACATGAAATGCTGCAAAAACTTAACATTTTTTCAGCCACAGGAAAAACAAGTAGTGTTTGTATTGTAACACCCAAGCGCCTATTATGGGCGATGATACTTAGAGCCAAGACACAGTACTTCGAAAAAATGTCTATAAAATTGTTCACGCTACCGTATACATGCAATTTAAGTGATTTAATATTTTTTCTTCACCGTATTTTTGCATATACCAGTAAATAGTTAATTTCAATCTATTCAATCCACTGTTCTGTAATATTTTGTAACCGTCGCTATCTGTTAGCAGCATAAGAAACTGTTTGCACAAGCATTGTCATTTCTGTCTGAGCACTTTAGTGGCTCAAATGGCTCTGAGCACTATGGGACTTAACACCTGTGGTCATCAGTCCCCTAGATCTTAGAGCTACTTAAACCTAACTAACCTAAGGACATCACACACATCCATGCCAGAGGCAGAATTCGAACCTGCGACCGTAGCAGTCGCGCGATTCCGGACTGAGCGCCTAGAACCGCTAGACCACCGCGGCCGGCTGAGCACTTTAGTGTTTGTGGATAATATTATTTGTGTAATCAGTTATTTCAAAAGTTAATTTACATTAAAAAATAGAATGTGTGTTAAAAGGAAACAAAGTATGTAAAGGATGATTGTACGTGTGCGTGCCGGCCGAAGTGGCCGTGCGGTTAAAGGCGCTGCAGTCTGGAACCGCAAGACCGCTACGGTCGCAGGTTCGAATCCTGCCTCGGGCATGGATGTTTGTGATGTCCTTAGGTTAGTTAGGTTTAACTAGTTCTAAGTTCTAGGGGACTAATGACCTCAGCAGTTGAGTTCCATAGTGCTCAGAGCCATTTGAACCATTTTTGTACGTGTGCGTGAGCTGCTCTTGTTAACCAGTCAATATCTTCATCGGAACAACTTTGAGAGAAGTGTCTGTGGCAGTCGGTTCGTTGTGCACTATGTGTAACTGTGAACATTCTGTGATGATCGATGAAATACGTATGGAAGAATATTTATAACGTGGCTTTATGTGGAAATGACCACAGAAGAGATCTGCCACTCAATAATAATTAACGTAACATGACTGTAAAAGGAACGAGGAAAGATATAGAGATTATTTATCTGCCACTGAACAGTCATGTCACAGCAACAATCCAGCAGAGTCATAATTACTTGTGAAGAACAGGATAAGTTCCACGAAACGGTGCCCATCGAAGTCGCAACCCTACCGTGCGCGCATCGAAATAGCGCCATCCCAGCGAACGCTCGACTCCAGAGATGTTGACAAGAGAGACTTGAAAAAAAGGAACATATTGAAAATAGAACGTCATTCAAGAAGAGAGAGTAACTGCTCTTTTTTCGTTCTTGAAAATTTCTTAAAGAAATGAATAACATCACTTATCAGTCATACCATCGTCGTGCACAATACCATCTGTGGTGTAGGCAACGGACAAATTCCTTTTTTCCCTTACCCAGTATATATTCTCAACACGTCTTTTATGGAAACTGGGAGTGTGTCACAGATTTTCCAGACTGTCGTAAGCTGTGAAAATAGAAAAACTGAAATATGTACGATTGATCTCGGTACTCATGTCTCTCCTCTTTCTTAATAGACTTCGTGACTCAGAGACACTCAGTGTTCTGTGTGTGCATGGGTCATCGGACGATAAAATTCTACTGAATGATTGATAAAGTCATGACCAGTTCCCTCGTTTTTCAATGTTTTGTATGATTTACAACCATCGGTCATCATTTGGTAAAATGAAATGTTTAATGAGAGGCAACAACGTTTTCTTTCCCTTTGGTAAAATGAAGCACTTTCCTGATGCCCGCTCGATTCCGCTATAAACCCTGAAACATTCTATTTTATTCTTAACGTAGTCGTCCTGTTCTATACTAGCGGATTGTGATGTGAGGTTCATCTACTTCTAAAATTTTGTTTTCGGCAACAGTGGGGATTCTGTTATTAGTAACAATAACACAACACACCTCCCCACAAATGCCGCAATAGTCATAAACCGTATTCACTGAAAGTTCGCACTCGGACGCAGTCTCTTGCAATGTAAACTTAAGTAGTCAACACGCAACAAGTACGATGCTCTGGTCAGTACCTAATTTTGTACTGTCAAAGTTTTACGTGTTCTTTATTATACAACTTCTGTTGCTGCATTTCTTATACATAAGTTGAAAAGGAAAATTAACTTTCGATGTACTCTTCGACTGTGTCACGAAATTTGCGGAGCCACAGTGAACGCAATTCCTCGCGACGCGATTTGGCCTTTTTCGGTATTACTCAAACTGTAAATCAACTGCTTCCACGTGAGAGAATTCGACATGGACCCTTCACTGGATTCACTCATGACTTCCACTACTCTGGTGCGATGTTCTGCTACTTTCATGCAACGTTCCGTTGTCCAAACAAGAAACAGTGTCCATATTTCCCGCTTCGAGAGTCGAGCGGTCGATATATACCGCTCGCAGTGAGGGCTAGATTTCGATGTACATCGTTTCTTGGAAATTACCAAATGCAGTTTTTCGCTACCAGTTTGCGTTCACATTCTGAGACTATTGAGTTAATACCAGTTTAAACAACTGATTCCTTCTATCAACTACTTTCAGTCTTGCGTGTTGTTGTTGTTGTGGTCTTCAGTCCAGAGACTGGTTAGATGCAGCTCTCCATGCTACCCTATCCTGTGCAAGTTTCTTTATCTCCCAGTACCTACTGCAACCTACATCCTTCTGAATCTATTTAGTGTAGTCATCTCTTGGTCTCCCTCTATGATTTTTACTCTCCACGCTGCCCTCCAATGCTAAATTTGTGATCCCTTGATGTCTCAGAACATGTCCTACCAACCGGTCCCTTCTTCTCGTCAAGTTGTGCCACAAACTCCTCTTCTCCCCAATTCTATTCAATACCTCCTCATTAGTTATGTGATGTACCCATCGAATCTTCAGCATTCTTCTGTAGCACCACATTTCGAAAGCTTCTATTCTCTTCCTGTCCAAACTATTTATCGTTCATGTTTCACTTTCATACATGGCTACACTCCATACAAATACTTTCAGAAACGACTTCCTGACACTTAAATCTATACTCGATGTTAACAAATTTCTCTTCTTCAGAAACGTTTTCCTTGCCATTTCCAGTCTACAATTTATATCTTCTCTACTTCGACCATCATCAGTTATTTTGCTCCCCAAATAGCAAAACTCCTTTACTACTTTAAGTGTCTCATTTCCTAATCTAATTCCCTCAGCATCACCCAACTTAATTCGACTACATTCCATTATCATAGTTTTGCTTTTGTTGATGTTCATCTTATATCCTCCTTTCAAGACACTGTCCATTCCGTTTAACTGCTCTTCCAAGTCCTTTGCTGTCTCTGACAGAATTACAATGTCATCGGCGAACCTCAAAGTTTTTATTTCTTCTCCATGGATTGTAATACGTACTCCGAACTTTTCTTTTGTTTCCTTCACTGCTTGCTCAATATACAGATTGAATAACATTGCGGATAGGCTACAACCCTGTCTCACTCCCTTCCCAATCACTGCTTCCCTTTCATGCCCCTCGACTCTTATAACTGCCATATGGTTTCTGTACAAATTGTAAATAGCCTTTCGCTCCCTGTATTTTACACCTGCCACCTTTAGAATTTGAAAGAGAGTATTCCAGTCAACATTTTCAAAAGCTTTCTCTAAGTCTACAAACTGATCTTCCCCTAGGTCGGCTTCTACCAGCTTTTCCATTCGTCTGTAAAGAATTCGCGTTAGTATTTTGCAGCTGTGACTTATTAAACTGATAGTTCGGTAATTTTCACATCTGTCAACACCTGCTTCCTTTGGGATTGGAATTATTATATTCTTCTTGAAGTCTGAGGGTACTTCGCCTGTCACATACATCTTGCTCACCAGATGGTAGAGTTTTGTCAGGACTGGCTCTCCCAAGGTCGCCAGTAGTTCTAATGGAATGTTGTCTACTCCCGAGGCCTTGTTTCGGCTCATGTCTTTCAGTGCTCTGTCAAACTCTTAACGCAGTATCGTATCTCCCATTTCATCTTCATCTACATTCTCTTCCATTTCTATAATATTGTCCTCAAGTACATCGCCCTTGTATAGACCCTCTATATACTCCTTCCACCTTTCTGCTTTCCCTTCTTTGGTTAGGACTGGGTTTCTATCTGAGCTCTTGATATTCATACAAGTGGTTCTCTTTTCTCCAAAGGTCTCTTTAATTTTCCTGTAGGTAGTATCTATCTTACCCCTAGAGAGATAAGCCTCTACATCCTTACATTTGTCCTCTAGCCATCCATGCTTAGCCATTTTGCACTTCCTGTCGATCTCATTTTTGAGACGTTTGTATTCCTTTTTGCCTGCTTCATTTACTGCGTTTTTATGTTTCCTCCTTTCATCAATTAAATTCAATATTTCTTCCGTTACCCAAGGATTTCTACTAGCCCTCATCTTTTTACCTACTTGATCCTCTGCTGCCTTCAATACTTCATCCCTCAGAGCTACCCATTCTTCTTCTACTGTACTTCTTTCCCCCACTGCTGTCAATTGTTCCCTTATGCTCTCCCTGAAACTCTGTACAACCTCTGGTTCTTTCAGTTTATCCAGGTCCCATCTCCTTAAATTCCCACCTTTTTGCAGTTTCTTCAGTTTTAATCTACAGTTAATAACCAATATATTGTGGTCAGAGTCCACATTTGCACCTGGAAATGTCTTACAATTTAAAACCTGGTTCCTAAATCTCTGTCTTACCATTATATAATCTATCTGATACCTTTTAGTATCTCCGGGATTCTTCCATGTATACAACCTTCTTTTATGATTCTTGAACCAAGTGTTAGCTATGATTAAGTTATGCTCTGTGCAAAATTCTAACAGACGGCTTCCTCTTTCATTTCTAACCCCCAATCCATATTCACCTACTACGTTTCCTTCTCTCCCTTTTCCTACTATTGGATTCCAGTCACCCATGACTATTAAATTTTCGTCTCCCTTCACTATCGGAATAATTTCTTTTATCTCATCATACATTTCATCAATTTCTTCATCATCTGCAGAGCTAGTTGGCATATAAACTTGTACCACTGTAGTAGGCATGGGCTTCGTGTCTACCTTGGCCACAATAATGCGTTCACTATGCTGTTTGTAGTAGCTTATCCGCACTCCAAATTTTTTATTCATTATTAAACCTACTCCTGCATTACCCCTCTTTGATTTTGTATTTATAACCCTGTATTCATCTGACCAAAAGTCTTGTTCCTCCTGCCACCGAACTTCACTGATTCCCACTATATCTAACTTTAACCTACCCATTTCCCTTTTTAAATTTTCTAACCTACCTGCTCGATTAAGGGATCTGACATTCCACGCTCCGATCCGTAGAACGCCAGTTTTCTTTCTCCTGATAACAACGTCCTCTTGAGTAGTCCCCGCCCGGAGATCCGAATGGGGGACTATTTTACCTCCGGAATATTTTACCCAAGAGGACGCCATCATCATTTAACCATACAGTAAAGCTGCATGCCCTCGGGAAAAATTACGGCTGTAGTTTCCCCTTGCTTTCAGCCGTTCGCAGTACCAACACAGCAAGGCCGTTTCAGTTATTGTTACAAGGCCAGATCAGTCAATCATCCAGACTGTTTTGCCCCTGCACCTACTGAAAAGGCTGCTGCCCCTCTTCAGGAACCACACGTTTGTCTGACCTCTCAACAGATACCCCTCCGTTGTGGTTGCACCTACGGTACGAACATCTGTATCGTTGAGCCACGCAAGCCTCCCCCCCCCCCCCCCTTCCCCAGCGGCAAGGTCCATGGTTGTTTCGTAACAAATTATTTTGGCACTGAAGTACGGTATAAAGCTTTGTTACCAGCGTGCTGTTTCAGCCATTTCAGTCAATCTTTCAGTTTTGTAACCTGCAGTATTTTATCTGTATGAGTAGTACTTTAATGTGCGTGCGTGATAGTGTGACTTGAGTATTAATTATTAGTGTTATTACGTTATTAGATCAATATGTGATCCAGTGAGGTAGTGTTACAGATATTTAGCAACTACATGCGTACAATTTTTCAGAGCGGTTTTGTTTCATTCTAATTACCAATTGTCAGCACGTGATCATAAAACTGGGATAATTTTACGGCATGTACTGAAATTTAATTATAAGTCGGCGTCGGGTAACCCGATGTCTTCATGGTCATATTTTCAACCAACTAACATCTTTCGTAGAACATCACGACGGGTGTGTTATAACCTCTACCACTAATCTTGTAAAAGGATATTGTCGGGTTCTTTTATTTTTATTGTGAACATTGTTAGCCATTATTGATTATTCCCTGCCGTTTGTCAACGACAGTTACTAATTATCAGAAAGAGTTTTTCAACTTAAGGGGGCAGTGAAAAGGCGATTTTCGTGGTCGTTTTTTCAAGTAAAATAAAAGCAATGCTGAATCTGACGAACGATTCCTTACACATTTGTCTTTAAGAAATCAGTTTTGTGTCCCCTTCGGACGCTCCCTGTAACCGCTGCATCAGATGTAAGGATCCTTTCCAGCCGCAATACTGGTCATCGGCAGGCATTACAGAAGCCCTCGTACTGGACCTGTAACAAAATAATTTTGTACAAGTCATTTTCATTATATTTATCAGCATACGCCGGATAATTGAAAAATGTTAAGTTCTAACAACATGGTGACAGGTTGAACAAAATGACATTTATTTCGCCTAAGAAGATAACGCAAAGCGGCGATGTATGCGATTCCGGAACCATACAGCATCCTTCAAGATCCAACAGGAAATCCTCATTCATTGTTTTCGTGGGAGTCCGGAACCATTCAGCATCCTTCAAGATCCAACAGGAGATCCTCATTCATCGTCTTCGTGGGAATGGTGGTCGTACATGCCTCTTTGGCAGGTTCTGCTGTTCGCTGCTCTGGTCGCTCGATGCGCTTCTTGTCCGCTTTTGTGCAAAAGTTGTAACAGGCCGGCCCGATCGCAAGTTCGAACACTTTCAGTTTCCATAATGCCTGCTAGGGCGTCGTTGAAGTTACATGCTGTCACACCGACCGCCAGTCGACATGTTATTCCCTCTGTGAATAACCTTCCGGAGACCTTTTTTTAGCACAAATCGCTTTTTAACTCGTTAACGGAGCTTGGGATGCACATTACAGTAAAGCAGACATCCTAGAGAACATTTTAAGTCAAAGGTCTACCCCTTACATTTATGTGGGATTTCATGCCGAAAGATCCAGTACAGACGATTGTCAAATCTTACCCTCTTCGCCTCCCGCGTGTCGTATACGACACAAAGGAACTGGTGACCTTTATCTGCATACAGAACCCATGTAACGGCAAAGATACACACACCAATACTTTTTTCACCTTCTGCAAGGTGTCACTCCTTTCTGCAATAAGTTTCAGTCAATTACATGTAACAAAACTATTAGATAAATATATTTCTTATTAGTCGAACTGAAGAGATTGCACTAAAAAGCTTAATACGTGGTAGTGATAAGACTATGTTTTGCCGTCAGGAATAACGCAGTGGCCAAGGTACTGACCTCAAATTCAGAAGGATTACGATTCATTGCTTCGTCCCACCAGTCTTATTTGGGTTTCCGGGTTCTCATTAAGCCACTAGACCTGAACGTCGGAATGCTTTCTTGGGCTGCCCTGCTTCTGTTTCCTAGCCTTAATCCGGTATCTTCATGGGTCGTCACAAAAATTATTGGATTTGGCTGCGTTGGTAGTAGATGATGGCCCAACGCCCTTCCTTGCGCCGCCATTGCCATCCCCCACCCTCCTTCCCCCCGCACACGGAATTTGTGGACCCTCAACTGTCTGCGTCTAGTGTTCTCCCACGCGAAAGTATGCGAACGTTTTTTAACTGTTTACGAGTCTTGTAACTGGGGAGGGACATGGGTACTAACCAAGCCCACATCCAGGCTGTCCGACACATCGGCCCGAGAGGAATCGATTCCAGACCGGCACGTCTCCCCGGATCCCGTAAGCGGCGTGCTAACGAATGCCGCTAACTAGGCGTTGTTTTTTTTTTCTTTTTTTTTTCTCCTCCAGGCTCACCCATTTCGTCTGGGGCTGGACGAAAAATGTCAGCAAATGGCGCACAGTATTATTAAATAAACATGTAAAACAACGCAGAGTTATGGAGACGAAAAGAGATGTGTAACTGCAGACAACAAAAGCATCGGCTAAGCGAGTTAAAAAGGAAGTCTACGTTCTTGCAAGAAGACACATTTTCGATTAGTTTAATCCCCGAACATGTTTCAGCACAGTTGTGGCATCTTCAGCGAGTTGCTTCTTTTATTGTTGTCACAAATGTGGTGAAATATGTTCGGGGATTAAACATATCAAAAAAATTGTTTTCTCGCAAGAAGGCGGACCCCCATTAATTCACTATAATTTTCTGCAAGTGCGGGAACAGAGCTAAAAGTCCATTGTCAGGAACAGAAGGGATACCCGTGGATGAAGAGGACAAGATAGACCTTGCAACAGTATAGGTTGGCAGCAGAAAAATCGGAAGGCCCAGAACAATTTCAACACTCTTGGTACATATACGACCCACTGTTTAGAGGGGAAAAAAAGAAAGAAATCCTCTAGAAGACGTAAGAGTATGAGTGACAAGGAGACCGAAAGCAAAAATAAGCATGACTCTGTGTCACCTGGAGCAGTTTCAACCAGACTTGACTTACTAATTGGAAAAAGATATCGTGGGAGTAAGACATGCGTAGACTGTCGAAGATTGCAGTGAGAACGGCTAGAGTGTGACTCCTAATACGAGGGTTGGAACTTTAATAGTGGGAACTATATATTTACAGCTCTTACGAAATAGATACATGTTTCAAAGTTTAAGTGACCTTCAAAGTAGTCACTAGCATTGTGTATAACCCGTTGCCAGCGACGTGGAGATCGTAGGATACTCTTAGCAGTGCCATTTGTGTTGACAGCTCGAGAGGCGCGGTCTATTGCCCGACGAATTTGTAGTAGTTCTGAAGCGAGTGGCGTGAAGTGTTTCCTTCAGTTTAGAAATCGAGTTGAACTCACAAGGGCTTAAGTCAGGGGGTGCAGTATGTTGTACAGCATTTAGCAGCCCCATCAGTCAAACAAATCAGCAACAGCTTGCACTGTACGTGCTTGAGCATTGTCCTGCGAAATGATGGTCAGGCCCTGCAGAAAGTGTCATCATTTATGTCTCTGTGCTATTCATTTTTGGAACACAACCTACGACCAGCTTAGAGACAGAAGTGATTACACTTTCTGCAGGGCCTGACCATCATTTTGCAGGACGATGCTCAAGCACGTACAGTATAAGCTGTTACTGATTTGTTCGACTGATGGGGCTGCTAAGTACTATAGCACCTACTGCACTCCCCTGATTTAAGCCCTTGTGTGTTCAACTCGATTTCAGAACTGAAGGAAACACATCATGGCATTCGCTTCAGAAGTGCTACAAATTCTTCTGGCAATAGACCGCGCCGCTCGAGCTGTCAACACAACTGGCACTGCTAAGAGTATCCTACGACTTCCACATCGCTGGCAACGGGATGTTGCAGATGCCGTGTTCCTTGACTTCCTCAAGGCGTTTGAAACAGTTCCCCACTGCCGCCTAATCAGTAAAATACAAGCGTACGGAATAGCAAGCCTACTGTACGATTGAACTGAAGAGTTTCCAGCAAATAGAACGCAGCATGTCATTCGCAAAGGAGAGAAGTCTTCAGGCGTAAAAGTTACTTTTGGCGTGCCATAAGGAACCATTACTTTTCGTAATAGGCCTATATACATTGAAGAGCCAAAGAAACTGGTACACCTGCCTAATATCGTGTAGGGCCCCCGCGAGCACGCGTAAGTGGCGTAACACGTTGCGGCATAGACTCGACTAATGTCTGAATTAGTACTGGAGGGAACTGACACCATCAAGCCTCCATGGCTGTCCATAAATCCGTAACAGTGCGATGGGGTGGGATCTCTTCTGAACAGCACGTTGCAAGGCATCCCAGATGTGCTCTATAATCTTCAGGTCTTGGGAGTTTAGTGGCTAGCGGAAGTGTTTAAATTCAGAAGAGTGTTCCTGGAGCCACTCTGTAGCAAATTCTGGACGTGTGTGGTGTCGCATTGTCCTGCTTTAATTGTCCATATCCGTTGAAATGCACACTGGATATGAATGGATGGACATGTCACCTGTCAGGGTCGTATCTAGACACATCAAGGTCCTATATCACTCTAACTGCACACGCCCCACACCATTACAGAGCATCCATCACATTGAACAGTCCCCTGCTGACATGCAGGGCCCATGGATTCATGAGGTTGTCACCATACCTGTATACGTCCATCCAGTCGATACCATTTGAAAAAAAGACTCGTCCGACCAGGCAACATGTTTCCAGTCATCAACAGTCCAATGTCAGTGTTGACGGGCCAGGCGAGGCGTAAAGCTTTCTGTCGTGCAGTCATCAAGGCTACATGAGTGAGCCTTCGGCTCGGAAACCCCATATCGAAGATGTTTCGTTGAATGGTTCGCACAATGACATTTGTTGATGGCCCAGCGTTGAAACCTGCAGCAATTTGCGGAAGGGTTGTACTTCTGTCACGTTGAACGATTCTCTTCATTTGTCGTTGGACCCGTTTTAGCAGGATCTTCTTCCGGCCGCAGCGGTGTCGGAGATTTGATGTTTTACCTCCTGATATTCCCAGTACACTCGTGAAATGGTCGTGCGGGAAAATCCCCACTTCATCGCTACCTCGGAGATGCTGTGTCCCATCGCTCGTGTGGCGAGTATAACACCACGTTCAAACTCACTTAAATCTTGGTAACCTGCCATTGTAGCAGCAGTAACCGATCTAACAACTACGCCAGACACTTGTTGTCTTATATAGGTGTTGCCGACCGCAGCGCCGTATTCTGCCTATTTAGATATCTCTGTATTTCAATATGCGTATACCAGTTTCTTTGGCTCTTCAGCGTCGCTGTCTTCTAGTACAGTGTTCCAGTAAACTGTATCAAAAAAATGTTCAAATGTGTGTGAAATCTTATGGGACTTAACTGCTAAGGTCATCAGTCCCTAAGCTTACACACTACTTAACCTAAACTATCCTAAGGACAAACACATACACCTATGCCCGAGGGAGCACTCGAACCTCCACCGGAACCAGCCGCACAGTCCATGAAAATTGTATCTTCAGTGGTCCATATCTCAACAGGTATTAGATCAGAAATCCGTTGTGGAAGCCATTGGCGGAACTATAATCGGACATTGTGGTCGCCTGGCAGAAAAGCTTGCACGCATTGTATGTAATAAGGATAAAGCAACTGCTGGTATACAACTGGCCGTACAAGAGTACGGTTGTTACCTACAGCAGCTCCAATTCTTCGAGCACTAGCTTCAGAATTATCTTGTGGAATTCACAATATCTGCTCCTCCATCTCTGGCGCGCGGACTGTGCAGGGTGTATCGCTGTCCTTGTCGGAATGATCCAGTGTCTGCAAGTCGCTGGAATAGCCTGCTGACCGTTCTTGCAAATGGAATGGCGCGTTTTGGATGCCGTTCGGCACACAATTCAAGGACCTGGAGATTACTGCCAACACCAGCCCACAACAGAATACCATGTCTACCGTGTCCCTGTTGGGATAGTAGGCCTCCATCGCACTGTTTCCAGTGCAGATTGACCACACTGCACGGAATCGCTAATTTTGTTTCGTTAACATAGTGGGTGGGCAACAGCCTCAACTGACTAATGTACCATATCGCCGCATTGCTACGACTGCTGCCAACACCACCATCAGTGTCCAGCAAATTACAATCATTCAGCCGTGAGCAGTGAACTGCAACAATAAGACGGCCTACACCACCGAATACTACAATCACCAAGTATCTCTAGAATGAAATTTTCACTCTACAGTGGAGTGGGCGCTGATATGAAACTTCCTGGCAGATTAAAACTGTGTGCCGGACCGAGACGGAGGTAGGAGGCGAGGTACTGCGGAATTAAAGCTGTGAGGACGCGGCGTGAGTCGTGCTCGGGGAGCTCATTTGATAGCCGGCACGGTAGCTCAGCGTGTTCGGTCAGAGAGCCGGTTGCCCTCTGTAATAGAAAACTGAGTCGAAGGATCAACCACCAAACTTGAACAGGATGTCTTGCGACGTCCGCAGCGATCAATAACGAACAAAATGGAAAAAAAAGTTGGTAGAAGAGCACTTGCCCGCGAATGGCAAAGGTCCCGAGTTCGAGTCTCGGTCATCAGTTCCGTTTCAGCCGCGCTCGCGAGTGGCCGCTGTTAACTGTTGCGCTGCAGTTCAGTGTTTACATCGCTGCGCTTGTGCTTCGCCGAGTGCCGTCCGTCCGTTAATCTCCGTGTTCGTTCCTGTTCCTTGTGATCTGATCGCTCTTTCTGGTCTTGCTGCTGCTACTTGGAATTTCGGTTGTTTAACCGAAATTGCTTCGCTGGATTAACCATGGCTACAAACCTCAGGAAGAATACTCTGGTATTTGCGTTTGACAAGGAATCCCGTCCTGTTCAGCCGACATCCCTGGAAATAGATGACTGGATTACACAGGTAATTGGACTAAATTCTGAAACCGTTCATACCTGGCAACTGGATCAGGAAAAATACTGTGTTTTTGTCAAGATAATCAGTGCTTCGACTGTTGATAAAGTGTTACGAAAGTGGGGCTATGAAGTAGATTTTGTGCATAGAAATGGTTATAAAAGTAAGGTTTCCATCTATAGAGCGGACGTTCATTACAAAACCGTTCGTGTCTTGAATCTTCCCATTGAAATTGAAAATGATAAGATTAAGGAAGCTCTTTCAAACTACGGAGACGTTAAGTCAATTGCAAATGAAAGATGGTCGCCTCGCTCTAAACTGCAGTGTTTTAACGGGGTCCGCAGTGTAGAGATGGACGTTAAGACGAATATTCCGTCTCACATAACTGTTTGTGGGTATAAGGCACAAAATGTTTATACAGGTCAGGAAGCTACATGTCATATATGTAACGAAACCGGCCACTTCAGACAGGAATGTCCGCAGCGAACTGTTGTTCTTAGAAGTAATTTGATACAGCGTCAGAAGGTTACCTTAAATGATCTGTTACCAAAGAATAGCCCGGAACAACTGGTTGAGGATGTTAACGCAGCAGGCCAAGCTGATGTGTCCATTCACGATAAAAGTCAATTTCCCCCGTTAACAACAAAAGGAAACCCTGTTGCCACTACTCGTGAAACTGAAATGCAACCGAAAAAACGACCTCTGGAGATAACTGATAGTTTTTCAGAGGACGAGCTGTCTTGTCCCACTCCCTCACTTCGCAAGCAAAAACAGTGCGATGAGGAGGCAGAGGAACCTGAAGGCAAAATGCGAATGGAAACTAATGAACAGAAAGATAATACACATACGGTACCAGAAAATGAAGGGGGTTAAACAGCATTAATTTGCAAGAAACAACAGGTGCAGTAGCTGATTGCAAAGATCAGAATCCATCTGATAATAAACAAATTCAGGGAGAGGTTGCAAAACTGCACTCTCCATTTCTTCCCTCGATCAGAAAGTGAGTGAAATTAATAAAGAACGAGGAAGTGGTGGCCAAACTGAAATCACGGTCAACACCTCAGGGCAGGCGCCGGCAACCGAAATTGCGAAAGCGTCTACTGCTGCCCCAGATAAGCCGCAAAATAAAATACCGACGCAACCAAATGAGAATGTAGCTCGTAACCAACGGAAGGGAAAATCCATAGGGGCGACCCAAGCCCAAAGAATGTTCAGTCCGAAACGGTCGTACACGAATCACTGGAGGAAAAATCAGAAAGTTTACCAGGAAATCATTCTGCTTGCGTTACAAGAGAAAACATCAGAAGTAGAAAAAAACGGGACAGTAACTAATAAACAGATGGAAGTGTTATTCCATGTTCAGCCTTCCGAGAAAACTGTTACAGCTTAGCTGAACCCTGAACCAAAGGAAACTAAATTAGTTCATCAAAACAACTACATAGTGAAAGCACAATGACGCAATCGTATTCTGTCACCACTATAAACATAAATAAAATCACGACCGGTTTGAAATTATCGGCCCTTAAGGAATTTTTGTACGAATCCGCGACTGATATTGCCCTGTTACAAGAAGTTCTAATTTCGGATTTGGTAATTCCCGGCTTTGTCAGTTACATAAATGTGTCTCCCGAAACAAGTGCTGGAACAGCTATTTTGGTGAGGGAAGGGATTACAGTAAGCGAGGTGGAACGACTGGAATCCGGAAGGGGAATAGGACTAAATATCTACGATGTGACTATCATCAACTTGTACGCCCCTTCAGGAAGTTCTCATCGAGCTGACAGGGCACGTTTCTTCAAAGATGACCTGATACACTTGTTAAGGAAATCGTCAAGACAGTTATTACTTGGAGGTGATTTTAATTGTGTTTTAAATCGAAAAGATCAGTTACCTAATTTTAATTTCTCAAGTGAATTAAAACAACTAGTTACTGGTTTAGAATTAAAGGATATATGGGAAATCAAATACCCCTCCACTGTTGAGTTCACTTATGTCACGGCAACATCACGTAGAAGGATTGATAAGACTATATATTTCTAAAAATCTTGAAACTTCCGTGACAAATGTAGAAACCATTCCTACGTACTTTTCAGACCATTCAAGTGTCTTAGCTTGCATAAATCTAACAAGACAGCCGGTTCGCCGATTCAAGAATCAGTGTAATTTGAACACTTCCTTGTTAGTAAATCATGATTTATAAGATCTGATTAAAGAAACATGGGCAATATGCCTGCGAGACCGTAGTAGATATGCCACTGCTATTGACTGGTGGGTTAAAATGGCAAAGCCAAAGTTGAAGAAAGTTCTTATTCAATACAGTGCCCAGAGCGCAAGGGAAATGAAATGCACTATAGAGTATTACTATTCCGTTTTGAGAGATCTATATGATCAAGTCTCAGCAGGTCCCTCACTTCGGATAGCAGACATCAAAAAAGTCAAAGCCAAGTTACTTAATATCAAGAGAAGTCAAATGGAAGGGTTGAAAATAAAATCGAAGGCAAATTCGGTGTCAGAAGATGAAACTACTTCCCTATATCATTTAGTGAAGCATACGAAAAACGGGAGAAGGACTTTTATTGATGAAATTCGAACAAAACACGGTACGACTCTCAGAACCCAGCAGGATATCAAGGACGAGATTTATCGCTATTATTGCGAGTTATATTCTGTACACCAAAGTAGTGATGCTTCCTTGGAAGAATTCCTTGACATCCTAGACCCACAGCTGACAGAAGACAACGAAAATTTTGTCGAGGTTGTCAGTGAAGAACACGTGTATGAGACTCTGTGCGCCTCACCACCAAAAAAATCCCCAGGACCGGATGGTCTGCCAGCAGAGTTTCACATCCGTTACTGGCCAATAGTAGGTGCGAAAATCACGGACATTGTAAATGAGGTTATTCAGGGTAAAATAATTCCGGCTGAGTTTAAGGAGAGTAAAATTGTTCTGGTGCCAAAAAATAATGGAAACAGAGATTTAAATAATTTTCGTCCAATTTCACTGCTGAATTCTGATTATAAATTAATAGCTAGAATAATAAACAAGAGAATTTCATGCCTTACAGATAAAATTATTAGTCAACATCAGAACTGTGCGCAAGGCAGAACCATTTTTCAAAATCTAGCGAAATTCAGGGATATCATTGCAATAACTTCTGTAACAAACATAAAGTGTGCTTTATTGTTTTTAGATTTTTATAAAGCGTTCGATGTAGTAAATCATGAATATCTTCTACAGACATTGAAGAAAATAGGTTTCAACGATAGGGTCATACAGTTGATTAAGAACATAGCAACTGGAATAAATGCTAAAACAGCAGTGAATTGTCAACAATCCAGGCCGATGCAAATACAACGAGGTGTTCCTCAAGGAAGTCCTCTGTCCATGTCGCTCTTCGCCATTTCGCTGGAACCTTTCCTCCGACATGTCCATGCTAGATTAAAAGGCTTAACATTATCAGGAAATAAAACAGTTACAAGAGCCTATGCTGACGATATAGGCGTCATTATAAGGAAGAGTGACGAGGTAACCACGCTAGCAACAGTGACTGATTCGTACTGTAGAGCATCTGGAGCCATTGCAAACGAAAAAAAAGTAAGACGTTAAATCTCAGAGGTTTTGATAATATAAACGTCGAGTGGGCAAAATTAGTCCGACAACATAAAACACTTGGGATCACCCTGACAGCATGCCCTATGAAAATGACGGCTTTAAATTGGAAAGTTGCAGCAGATAAAGTGCAAGGAGGCATTGCAGAGAATTTAACTCGATATATGAACCAAGTTCAAAGAACACAGTATATCAACTCATGCATCCTTGCTAAGGCTTATTTATTGTACTCCCCAGCTGTTTCCAATACCGAGAATGATAGCGAGGAGAATAATGTCTAAAATCACCAACTTTTTGTGGAGAGGTGAAGTGTTCAGAGTACCTGCTAAAGTAGTCACTTTAGATCCTAAAAATGGTGGACTAGGATTAACTGATATAACGGATAAAGCTTCTGCTCTTTTTGTCAAAAGGCAAGTTAATTTAATAAGAGACTCGCGAGAAAGCATAGCCAGCCAACTTTTCGAGATCATTAAACCTCCAAGCCTGCTTCCCCCGATTGACGTGCAGAATATCAACAGTCGCTTACAGCACTTGAGGATTTTCTATGTTGAGTTTAGTTATGTCAGTGTCGAACTCAGGCAGTCCCGACACTTAACATCGAGAGCCATAATGCAGGAACGAAAGAAAAGCGAAGGAAGGAACAAAATAAAACGACAATTTCCAAACATTGAGTGGACTGAGATTTGCAAAAACATTAGTTCTAATGTGCTCACGTCTAATATAAAAACGTCATGGCACAAGACAGTTAACAACATAGTTTGCACCAATGAAAGACTGCATGCAATCGGACTCTGTGAAACAAATTTATGTCAACAATGCCATCTAATTGACACAGTAATTCATAGATATACTTGCAGTGGTCACATGAATAGTTGGAAGTGGATCCGGGAGCAAATAGCTCCCCTGAGTATATATCGCTGACATTGATACACAGGCCTGAAGCACGCCATTTCCCAGAAGCAAAAAATAACGCTGTGTACTGGTTGCTGGGAAATTTTGTTAACTACGTCCTTAACAAATTAGGATCCGATAGCATCATAGAGTTCAAGGTACACATGCTGTGTGAGTTCCACAAAATTAGAAGCTATTCGAATCACAAGAAAAAGTTCGGTAATATGTTAAAAATTGTATTTGAAAGAATGGGCATTGGTTAATATAAAAAAGAAGGCTGTGTTGACAATGATGTATTGTAGTCACCTTAAGGATACTATTTACGATTTTACAGTATATTTATGATGTGTGCTTCTTCTACTTCAGAGAGTAGTGTTTGAAATTTATAAGCTAATTTACAGAACTTATGTGACATTGAGATTGTGTGTCTAATAGTGTCAAAACACAAAACATTAAAGGTGCATTATTGGCTTATACTAGAAATTTGGAAATAGACAGTTTTTATAGAAATGTCCTTATCGATTGGTTAAAACCATAAGATTCTATCTGATAAATGTAATATTCAATGGCTGGCACATTGCCCTGTTCATTTTTGCACTGTGATGAGTAAGTCAGTTTCGCAGTGAAAGTCTGATTATATAGATCTGATCACTTCAGATACTTAAGATTCAATTAATGTCCAGAAAGTGTAGTTGGAAGGCTAGTCAACTTTATTATATATCTCCTTTTCCGCCATTCTCAAGTGTTTCAGAAATTTGCCTGATATGATTATTAAATTGTTTTATATTTAAAATTATCCCACGAACTTGCTGATATCCATCATAAAGAAATTATGCTTCTGTAAAGATTGCAGCTCATGTAATTCAAAGTGCAGATTTAACTTCTTCAGGTTGAAGTTTGAATGCCTTTAAAAATTTTTTTCTTGATGTTTAACGTAATTCTTTCTGGTAATTTAGTCAGTAACACAATCTTCTGTTGTCTTTCCTTAACGTCAGCGTAATTGAAATGATCAAACCGTTTTGTTTAAATAACTTAGTGTATGTATAACTTAGTATGTATTTGGAATGTGTAACATTGTTTTTTTAATAAATGTTTTTATGAAAAAAAAGCGTGTTCGGTCAGAGAGTCGGTTGGCCTCTGTAACAGAAAACTGAGTCAAAGGATCAACCACCAAACTTGAACAGGATGTCTTGCGATGTCCGCAACGACCAAACACAACGATCAATAACGACAAAATGGAAAAAAAAGTTGGTAGAAGAGCACTTGCCCGCGAATGGCAAAGGTCCCGAGTTCGAGTCTCGGTCCGGCATTCAGTTTTGATCTGCCAGGAAGTTTCACCAAGTATCTCAATAGGTTTTGGTTTCCGGACATAAAATTATTATAGGAACTTATCTTCTAGTTTTGACCAGTACTGCCTTCTGTAGGAAAACATGACACTTTTTTGTGTACACAATAACGGATGTTTCTGGTAATAGTCGTCAGGCAAATTTTCTCTGGTGTTTTGGCAAATATTTCGAAGTTCGTTTTTACAGTGTGTAGATGGCGTTAGCCCAAACAAATACTACTCTTCATGTGTTTCACGCGACGCCCATTGTCAACGGAAAACATCGGTTTGTTTTACGTTGCAGTTTCTTTGTTGGATTTTGTGAACTTGCTCGATCTAGTTGCTCTAAATTAGTATCTCGCGGTAATCAGTTAAAATGTGTATCTTAACAGGGACAGAAAAACATGAGGTATTTCAGTAATTATTGGATAGTGCTCCCGTATCGCGCGATGTACAGCGTTACAAAACGAAGCGAGAAATCATTCAGAAAAGGTAATTCTGCCGCTTATAACAAGAATACGAGGGAGTACCCAAAAAAAAAAAAAAAGAAAGAAAGAAAAGAAAACGGAATAACATTGCCTTGGACCGAACTTGTGTAGTAAGGATTTCTGCCGCTAGGTGTGCATAGCTCAAGTCATTCCCAGTTCATTGCCACCTGTGTTGTCGACATGGCCTGTTCTGGTCAGGCCGGCCGAAGTGGCCGCGCGGTTCTGGCGCTGCAGTCTGGAACCGCGAGACCGCTACGGTCGCAGGTTCGAATCCTGCCTCGGGCATGGATGTGTGTGATGTCCTTAGGTTAGTTAGGTTTAACTAGTTCTAAGTTCTAGGGGACTAATTACCTCAGCAGTTGAGTGCCATAGTGCTGAGGGCCATTTGAACCATTTTGTTCTGCTCATCTGCAGTGACTGTTTCCGCTAGCGCTGGTTTGTTCTTGTTTCGTTTCTTATGATGACAAGTGAACAGCGTACAGCTGTGAAATGTTATTTTCTACTCGGTAAAAATGCTGCTGAAACTGTTTTAACGTTGAAAACAGCCTACCAAGATGACGCTATGAGAAAAACTCAAGTTTACGAGTTGTTTGCTCGATATAAAAATGGCAACATATCGATTGATGACAAACCCTGTTCTGGATGTCCATCAACTAGCCGAATCGACGAAAATATTTAAAAAATTCGAGAGCTCGTGCTCGCAGACCGTTTGACAGACAATTGATCAACCGTCAGAGATTAGTGGGTTACCTTGGAGCTCGGTTCAGCGAATTTTAACTGAAGATTTGGGACTGAGAGGGGTTACTGTGGAGTATGCTCCTCAGGTACTGAATGACAGTCAAAAGGGACGTCGAGTTGAAAAGTGTCTTACTTTGAAACAAAAGCTTGAAACTGATCCAGATTTTCTGTCAGAGGTCATTACTGGTGATGAGTCACGAAGCTTTAGTTACGACTCAGAAACAAACCAACAACAGTCAGGGCAATGGAAGACATCATTGTAACTCCGTCAAAACAAAAAAAAAAGTGGTCAAATCAAACATCAAAACAAAGCTGATTTGCTTTTTTGGTGACAGGTCATAGTTCATTCAGAGTTTGTTCCCCCAGGTCAGACCGTCAATCAAACCTTTTATTTGGAAATTTTAAGAACACTGCGCAACAGTGTTCGTCAAAAAAGACCCGATTTGTGGCAGACAGGAGACTGGTTCTTCCACCACGACAACACACCTGCACATACAGCCATCTCTGTTAGTTTGTGACTAAAATGGCATGCTTTCGCTGCCCCACGCATCTTACTCGCCCGACCTGGCTCCGTGTGCCTTTTTCTTATTTCCATGCAAGAAAAGAGGCTTGTAAGGACACCTGTTTGACAACATTGAAGGAGTCGAGAAAAAAACGAGGCAGGACCTGTCAGCCATTTCTAAAGATGACTATAAAAAATTGTTTCGAACAGTGGAAGCGCCAGTAGGGCAAATATATTAGCTGTAATGGAGAGTATTTTAAAGGGGATAAGGTTGTTTTGTAAACAATTTGAAAGTATATAGCTTTTAAAAAATAATTCCTTTTTTTGGATACCCCCTCTTACACAGAAAAAAACTACAAATACAGTGTTACTAACACTACTAAATCTCTTTGACTATGGTATATTTTATAAATATGGATGATATTATTATCGAATTGTGGAAATTTATGCTTCGGCTGGCATAAATTACGATGGATGTAACCTAAGCTTATAGTATATTCATATATTGGCAATAGTTCAGTAATTTAATGACTGTTAAGCAAAATTTCTTCAAACTGAATGTATCCCAATTAAATTTTCTGTTCCACTATTATTCATATATGCATGAGACTAGTTACCTTTAATACTTAAATATTCACACACAACTATTAGTCCGTGGAATAATAGTAAATGAATTAGATATTTCACACATACGCCACTTTTTTTGACTGTATAATAAAAAATATTTTTATCAGAAAATGCCCACAATACGATTGAACGCACAATATTATCACGTCACTTATTAATTTATTTTACTCTTTTTACCTTTTTTGCTTAAAGTGGAGATCAGTAGGCAAGCAGCGTGCTGATAAACGGTTAATTTGTGTTTTTTGTAATCCCAGAGAAATTTCTAACTGTCTTCTCGCCTCGCGAGAAATTCAGAATAATTTGATTTAATCTCGTGAGTATCGCGCTATCACCGTAAGAAAAAAATGTAGAAAAGAAATTTCTATAACAGTTATAAATTGGAAATTTGGGACTGCTGTTACGAGATGAAAGCAGAAATGTTAAATTAAACAATTATTATTTAACAAAGTAAATAATTTGTACAGAAATCTAACATTTTGTGAATAACTCACACAGTTTTGAACATAAAGAATTGTGCCGTATTTCGGAGAAATACTTGGAAATTACAATAATCTTAGTCAACTCAGTAACGAAAGAATAAAGTATTCATAATAAGATCATATTAGTACTCGCAATTGGCGATAATCATAGAATGATTAAATAAATTCCCAGCAGGAATACAAGGTTAGTTCATTCGAAAAAATGGAAGAAAATAGGAGTCTGTTAGCGTAAGATGCTGTCGGAAAGACGCGCGATTAAAGAAGAGAGAGAAAAGAGGAGCGCGCATTCTTATATAGAACAAAATACAGATGATAATGATTCGCCGCTCTCATTATTCTTGGCGTAGATATTCGCTGACTTCAACGCAGTTCAGTGACTCAGTGGATAAATTATATCTTCAAAACTTAATATTCCGATATAAAAAGATAATAGTATGTTATTCCGTCACGGGCAGGGCACAATATTATATATCTAAGAGGATGTGAAACCGACAACAATTGCTTTAGTATTCGGAATTCCTAAAAACTTATGCTAACTGTAATTTGCAGTGCAAATACAGTAGGTTCTTCAGCTGCTGAGATCATTGATTGATTTCACCTACAAATGGCAAGAAAAATGACGTAATTACTGCTACACATAGCGCGTAAGACATGGACTTAATCCACCTGTCACCTAACCTTGGTGCTGGCTTCAAAGCTTAGCACGACAGACACACAAATTTGTAGTGGATATGTGCCTGTGGTCTGAGTCCTAGATCCCTTACACTCTAAGGGGTGGGCGCCCATTTCCACAGGTATGTCCTAATCATTTTATAATGAAGCTTAACGATTTATCAGCATGGCATTTAGTGTGCTTAGTTTTATCCCTCCCATTCATAAATTGCAATATCCATGCGCGTATTCGTCATCTATTGCAAAATATGTTCGGCAGTGCATGCCAACTTCGTAACTACGATTGAAATAGGCCTCAGTGCATAATGTTGCAGGGATTTCTACATTTACTCCTGTAACAGGCAAATCACTTGAAAATGCATTGTAGAGGAACTTCTCACTTGAGTTCCTTCCCGTTACAATCGCGTAAGGAGCGTGGGAAGAATAGGTGATTAAATATCCCTGTGCATTAACTAATGTAACCTTGCCTGCGTTGTCACTACGGAACCCATGGGAGGCTATGGTACAAGATTTGGACAAAAATATGAGAGCTCCGCGAGAAATGCAGGGCTAGCCAAGCCTGCTGGTGGCACTGTTGTACTTGAACACGAATGGCACCTGTGACATGGCCTCACTACGTTCAAAGTGGGTAACAGGAGAAATACTTCAGCTGGTCGATGAAAGGAGGAGGTACAAAAATGGTTCCGGGAAACTCAGGAATACAGAAATAACAAGTCACTGAGGAATGAAATAAATAGGAAGTGCAGGGAAGCGAAGACTAAATGGCTGTATGAAAAATGTGAAGAAATCGAAAAAGAAATGATTGTCGGAAGGACAGGCTCAACATACAGGAAAGTCAAAACAACCTTCGGTGAGATTAAAACCAGGGATGGTAACATTAAGAGTGCAACGGAAGTTTTACTGTTAAATGCAGATGAGAGAGCAGATAGGTGGAAAGAATACATTGAAAGCCTCTAAGAGGGGGAAGATTTGTTAGAAGAAGAAACACGAGTCGCTTTAGAAGATATAGGGAATCAGAATTTAAGAGAGCTTTGGAGGAAGTCAGAAGTGATACGTAACATTCCATCAGAATTTCTAAAATCATTGTCCACCTGCTTAGCTGGGTGGTAACGTATTCGCCTCCCATGCAAGTGGGCCCAGGTTCGATTCCCGGCTAGGTTGGAGCTAAAGAAAAAAAAAAAGAAAAATACACCAGTTCTCGTCCGATCACCGAAGTTAAGCAATATCGAGAAAAAAAGAAAAAGAAAAAAAAGGGGAAAAAATAAAAAAACAAAAGAAAAAAGAAAAAATAGGGGCCTCCCAGCCAAATATGCCATATGCTCATTTCCATTTTTTTTTCTTCTAAAATCATTGGGGGAAGTGGCAACAAAATGACTATGCACGTTGGTATGTAGAATGTATAAATCTGGCGACATACCATCTGACTTTTGGGAAAAATCATCCACACAGTTCCGAAGACTGCAAGAGCTGACAAGTGCAAGAATTATCGCACAATCAATTTAACAGTTTATGCAGATGATGATCAGTTTGGCTTTAGAAAAGGTAAATCTACAAGAGAGGTAGTTCTGACATTGTGGTTGATAATGGAAGCAAGACATATTCATAGGATTTTTGGGCCTGGAAAAAGCGTTCGACAATGTAAAGTGGTGCAAGGTGTTATAAATTCTGAGAAAAGTAGTGGTAAGCTATAGGGAGAGACGTGTAGTATACAATATGTACAAGAGCCAAGAGGGAATAATAAGAGTGGACGACCAAGAACAAAGCGCTTGGATTAAAAAGGATTTAAGACGGGAATGTAGTCTTTCGTCCTTACTCTTCAATTCGTACATCGAAGAAGGAATGAGGGAAATAAAAGAAAGATTCAGTAGTGGAATTAAAATTCAGGATGAAAGGATATCAATGATACGATTCGCTGATGACATTGCTATCCTGAGTGCAAGTGAAGGACAATCACATGGTCTGCTGAACGGAATGAACAGTCTAATGGGCACAGAGTATGGATTGAGAGTAAATCGAAGAAATACGAAAGTAATGAGAAGTAGCAGAAATGAGAAGAGTGAGAAACGTGGTGATGGTCACGAAGTAGATGAAGTTATGGAATTCTGCTACCTTGGCAGTAAACTAACCAATGACGGACGGAGCAAGGAGGATATAAAAAGCAGACTAGAAATGGCAAAAAGGGTATTCCTGGCCAGGTGAAGTCTACCAGTATCAATTATAGGCCTCAATTTGAGGAAGAAATTTCTGAGAATGTGCTTCTGGAGTACAGCATTGAACGGTAGTGAAACATGGGCTGTGGGAAAACCGGAACAGAACAGAATCGAAGCATTTGAGATGTGGTGCTACAGACGAATGCTGAAAATTAAGTGGACTGATAAGGTAAGAAATGAGGAGGTTCTCCGCAGAATCGGAGAGGAAAGGAATGTGTGGAAAATACTGATAAGGAGAAGGGACAGGATAATAGGACATCTATTAAGACATGAGGGAATAACTTCCATGGTACTAGAGGGAACTGTGTAGGGCAAAAACTGTAGAGAAAGACAGAGATTTGAATACATACAGCGAATAATTAAGGACGTAAGTTGCAAGTGCTACTCTGAGGTGAAGAGGTTGGCACAGGAGAGGAATTCGTGACGGTCCGCATCACAGCAGTCAGAAGACTGATAAAAAGAAGTAGTGTCAGAGCAGTGTTCTGCGTAACTGTGAGTGCATTATGTAGAAACTCAGTGCATTGTCGTCGTGTGGTGGGTGTTCCCGTAACCAAGGTAGCTGAAGTTTTTCGTTTCTCAAGAGGCACCGGATCGAAGATTTATACCGCGTGCAGGGAAAGCAGAAAAACATCATCCTCTAATTCATAACGCGTTCGAAAGCATTTGTTGGGTGATCGTGACGGACACGGTCACTGGAGAGGATTCTGACGAAAAATAAGAGGACGAATGGTGCAAAAGTCACTGCAGAACTCAATGTCGCTCTCGCGGACCCTGTCACTACCAAAACAACACGAAGGCAGCTCCGTAAGCGGGGAATTGAAGGGTGAGCTGCTCACCCGAGATGCAGATGCCCGCAACATGAAAACATGGTACTGTGGAACAATGGAAAAACGGTACTGGGCCGGATGTTTTCAGCTTCTGGACGAGTTTAAGTCCAGAGAGTGAAATATGACGGGGATTCGGTGATGATTTTTTCTTCAGTAGCGCTACAGCCGTTGGTGAGCCTTGGCTTCTTCAACAATCTTCCTCCACACTGCTCGGTTATTTGCTGCTCTTTTCCACCCCCGGATTCCCATACTGGTAATATCCATTATTATCTCGTCGATCCATCTTCTTCTAGGTCCCCCTTTTCGCCTAGCTGAATGGATCACACCTTTCATCATTTTCCTTGGAATTCTATCCTCTTGCCATTCTCTCCAAGTGTCGTAGCCATCGTATTCGCTGCGATTTCACATATTTTACTATGTCCCTGCCTTGTGTTAACTCTTGTAATTCTGCATTGTAGCGTATTTTCCAGCCTTTTTCCTTCCTTATTGGCCCATAGATTTTGCGTAGTACTTTCCTCTCAATGGTTCTTAGTGCATTTTTATCGTGTTCTGTCAACGTCCATACCTCTGACCCGTATGTGACGATTTGGTCAGCCATATCATGGTATTCTATGGGCCCCATGGTTACTTTGCAAGGTCGCATCACTGCCAAGGACTATGTGACCATTTTGGCTGATCAGGACCATCCCATAATACCTAAATCAAAAAAAGTTCTGCGTCATCCCAGTTCCCAGAACTCTTGAAGGTAGATGTTGACTGTGGATATTGTATCACAGGCACACTTCCTTTGACTGTTCAGAGATGTAAGTAAACCAACCCAAAGATGTAAACAACCACGCATGAGCAGTGCCTATTAGACAGAGGAGATCCGCAGCCGATCACTTCCAGTCATACCACCAGGAAGGAGGTACACAGATCATGTTGTCTGTAGTTCAACCATACCTATACGGTCAATACTGCGGTTTGATCGCGTCCACATTGTTACTTTGTGCCAGGAAGTGCTCTCAACAAGGGAAGTGTCCAGGCGTCTCGGAGTGAACCAAAGCGATGTTGTTCCTATATGGAGGAGATACAGAAAGACAGGAACTGTATATGACAAGCCTTGCTCAGGCCGCCCACGTGCTACTACTGCAGTGGATGACCACTACCTACGGATTATGGCTCGGAGGAAGCGTGACAGCAACGCCACCATGTTGAATAATGCTTTTCGTGCAGCCACAGGACGTCGTGTTACGACTCAAACAGTGCGCAATAGGCTGCATGATGTGCAACTTCACTCCCGACGTCCAAGGCGAGGTCCATCTTTGCAACCACGACACTATGCAGTGCAGTACAGATGGGTCCAACAACATGCCGAATGGACGCTCAGGATTGGCATCACATTCTCTTCACCGATGAGTGTCACATACGCCTTCAGTCAGACAATTCTTGGAGACGTGTTTGGAAGCAACCCAGTGAGGCTGAAGCCTTGGACACACTGTCCAGTGAGTGCAGCAAGGTGGGGAGGTTCTCTGCTGTTTTGGGGTGCCATTATGTGGGGCCGACATATGCCGCTGGTGGTCATGGAAGGTGCCATAACAGCTGTATGATATGTGAATGCCATCCTCCACCTATAGTGCAACCATATTGGCAACATATTGGCGAGGCATTCGTCTTTGTGGACGACAGTTTGCACCCCCATCGTGCACATCTTGTGAATGACTTTCTTCAGGATAATGACATCACTCGACTAGAGTGGCCAGCATGTTCTCCAGACATGAACCCTATCGAACATGCCTGGGATAGATTGAAAAGGACTGTTTATGGTCGACGTGACCCAGCAACCACTCTGAGGGATCTACGCCGAATCGCTGTTGAGGAGTGGGACAATCTGGACCAACAGTGCCTTGATGAACTTGTGGATAGTATGCCACGACAAATACAGGCATGCATCAATGCAAGAGGACGTGCTATTGTGTATTAGAGGTATTGGTGTGCGCAGCAATCTGGACCACCACCTCTGAAGGTCTCGCTGTATGGTGGTACAACATGCAATGTGTGGCTTTCATAAGCACTAAAGAGCGCGAAAATGATGTTTATGTTGATCTCTATTCCAATTTTCTGTACAGGTTCCGGAACTCTCGGAACCGAGGTGATGCAAAACTTTTTTTGTTGTATGTATAATGTTTGCTCCCCAGTGGTGATGCTGTGCTCCAAGACGGCAGCGTCCCTGTTCGCACAGCTTGCATAGACCCAAGGTGGATTTCGTGAGCACGTGGATGAATTGTTGTGTCTTTCCTGATCACCACAGTCACCAGACCTCAAGATTATTGAGCCTTTGTGCCCTACTTTGGAGAGAACGGTACCTGACCACTATCCACCTCCATCATTGATATGAGAGTTTGCCATTGTTTTATAGGAATAATGGTGTAAGAATCCATGAAAACCATACAGAACCTGTATTCATCCATTCTGAGATGACTGGAAGCTGTTTTAAATGCCAACAGTATTCGTACACCGTATTATGCTTAGCAATGTGTTGTGTTTTTTGTGTTTCCATATTTTTGCCCACCTCCTATACATTCCTAATTTCCTCAATACTGATTCTTGAAACTTTCTATGTAGGCTTTTGCAGGATGATTGGCATCCATCCGCAAGCATCATACAGTTCAGTTTCCTCAGCATTTCTGTAATTATCGTCTGTGGTGAAATGAACCTCTCATGATTCTTGTCGTCCTTTTTATATGGTTAATTGCGTATCTGCATAAACTTGAGCAATTTTCTGGGATGGCGAGCATTTCATTTTTGGGTTAACTGCATTTACCAAGTGTATTATCAGTGAATCGAAGGCTACCACGTCCTTCACCAACGAATGGGCCTATGTGATCATTCCATTTCGTATCTCCACACATAATTAAACCCAGGTGACTGTATGAGTCAGTTCCAGTTGTGACTCGTATTGTAGTCATAGGCACCTATATGTTTGCATTTTGTGAAGTGCACAGTTTTACATTTATGAACACTTAAGGTGCATATGTCGAGCGAAGATGGGAGATGAGCTTCTGAATAGTCGAGGAAGTTGTATAGTGAACTTGCAATAATTTACAAAATTCGTTGAACTGGCCTCGTCCAACTGAATATTCCGATTTATTCATGGAATAGAAATATCTATGGAATGGGCACTCAAATGCACAGAACAGGATTTTTGTCATTCCAGGTCACTTTCTGGTACTTACCTATGAAACTTAACTGTTCCTCCTTCCAGATATATTGTTCACCACTGGTGTTACTAGTAAATTAACGTCTAAAAACAGGGAAATAAAAAACGTTACGCTTATGTCACTTGACAAGTCCGGTTTGATATCAGCGGCGTGAGCTGTATGTTATACTTACTTCATACACTAGTGGTTTCCAACCTTTCTGAGACGATACACTCCTCCCTGCCCCTGTTTTCAGCACTAGCAAGTAACTAAACTTCAGAAACAAAAATAATTTTCTTTGAGCACTTTTATTTTTAAATGAAGGAAGATAAACTGATCAGCCAGAACATTATGACCACAAACCTACTATCGATGTAAACCCGTCCAGGTTGTAGCAGCGTCACCTGGTGAGGAATGGCTGCTAGTCACGAATGGTGCATGTAGCATCAGTGAGCGTGCTGTCCGTGAGTAGAATGGGGAAGGCGCGCGATCAATCTGAGTTTGACCGAGGGCAGATTGTGATGGCCCGGGGGCTCGCCATGAGCATTTTGGAAACTGCATGACTTGTCAGGTGTTTGAGGAGTGCTGTGGTGAGTGTCTTCAACATGTGGTGAAACCGAGGTGAAACCATGTCCAGACATCGTGAAGTGGCCACCCCTCATTACAGATGTCGGACGTCATAGGTTGGTGAGACTGGTAAAACAGGACAGGCAGTGAACTGTGGCAGAACTATCATCTGACTTTAATGCTGGGCAGAGTGCAAGTGTGTCTGAACATAGTGCACTGAACACACCTAATGATGGGCCTCCGCAGCATGCATGTACCGATGTTAACACCACGACATCGGCAACTACGAATGAAATGAGCACGGGACCACCAGCACTGGGCGCTGGCGCAGTGGCAGAGCGTTACATAGTGTGATGAATCATGATACCTTCTTCATCATACCAATGGGAGGGCACGAATCAGTCGTCTTCCAGGGGAACATCTCCTTGATACCTGTACTGCAGGACAGAGACAAGCTGGCGACGGCTCCTTTATGCTCTGGGTAATATTCACATGGGGAATCATTGGTCCAGTAGAGCTCATGCAAGGCACCATGACAGCCAAGGTGTATTGTACACTAGTTGCAGACCAGGTTCACCCTTTTGTGACGATCATGTTTCCCGACAGCAGTGGCGTTTTCCAACAAGATGATAAACTGTGTCACAAGGCCAGAAGTGTGATGGAGTGGTTTGAGGAACACAGTAGCGAGCTCCAATTGATGTGCTGCCCCCTCCCCCAACTCACCAGATCTGAACCAGGTCAAACACATCTGGGATGTGATTAAACATGACACAGGGCTCATTGCCCCCTCCCCAGAGTTTATGGAAATTAGGTGACGTGTGTGCAGATGTGGTGCCAATTCCCTCCAGCGGCTTACCAAGGCCTCATTGCTTCCATCCCAAGATGCGTCAGCGCTATCCATGCCAAAGGTGAACATTCCGCCTATTAGTTAGGTGGTCATAATATTCTGGCTTATCGGTGTATTTTGTTTAATTATTTTGACTGACTATAGAATCAACAGTTCATTAGTATAGAAATATAACCACATTCCATTACACCATATTATGCAATGACTCGGCAACAATAGTGATGTTTTCCGTTTGAAGATTTTTTAAGTTTATGGTCGCTCGAGCCCTGTAGCAGAGAGGAAATGCGAGGTCACTGTTCAGCGGTGTGTACCCGTAATTTTTATGTGTTAATTTACGTCCATATAATATGAAAGGTAAAGTCTAATAAAATTTTATCCAGTAATTGAAGGTATATTTTTGAACCTTTATCAGACCAACATAATAATTACAAGTCAAAACACTAAAACCACAAGTCACAATTTCTGTTTAGTTTTTTTCACATAGCAAGGAAAATGACCTCTTAGCCAAGTGAATAGTACAGCGCTATTCCTTGCTTTGTATTTCTTCCAAATAAGGAAATTATTGAGCCGTTGAGAGCAGAAACGTGTCGTGTGACTGTTATATCGTGGAGACGAGCACTGTTTTGATTCGATGTTCAGATGTCACTGTCATTGTAGTTTTCCGGTGCTTATCACCACTCTTCTTGATGCTGGTGGGCTAGATAAGGATTTCCACATCAGATACACTTTACACTAACAGGAAGTTTAGGAAGAGACACATCTACTTTAGAAGACTAATATCCAAATAAATTTCAACCGCTTAGGTTCTGTATACACTGAGGTAATGAAAGTCATGGGATTGCGATATGCACATATACAAATGGCCGTAGTATCACGTACACAATGTATAATAGGGCAGTGCATTGGTGGAGCTGTCACTTGTATTTGGGTAATTCATGTGAAAACATTTCAGATGTCATTACTGCCGCATGACGGGAATTTACAGATTTTGAACCCTGGATGGTAGTGAGAGCTAGATGCATGGGACGTTCCAGTTCAGGAATCGTTAGGGAATTCAATACTGCAAGATCCGCGGTGTGAAGAGCGTGCTGAGAATACCACATCTCAGTATAGAGAATGCGGTGGGCGATGGCCTTCTTTTAACGATCGAGAGCAGCAGCATTTGCGCAGTTGTCACTGCTGACAGAGAAGCAACGCTGCATGAAATAATCGCAGAAATCAATGCGGGGCGTTTGGAGTTAATGGGCTATGGCAGCAGACGACCGATGCGAGTGCTTTGCTAACAGCACGATATCGCCTGCAGCGCCTCTCCTTTGCTCTTCACCATATCGGTTGAACCATAGCTGACTGGAAAACCATGACCTGGTCAGATGAGTGGCACAACTAACATCAGCCTTTAATGCTGGGCATATTGCAAGTGTGTCTGAACGCACAGTGCACTGAACACTCCTAATGAAGGGCGTACGCAGCCAACCACCCACGCATGTGCCAATATTAACACCACGACATCAGCTATGACTGAAATATGCACATGACCATTGGCATTGGACGTTGGTGCAGTGGCTGAATCGTGATACCTTCATCATCATACCGATGAGAGGACGCAAATCCGTCGCCTTCCAGGGTAACATCTCCTTGATGCGTGTAATGTGGGATGCAGACAAGTTGGCGGCGGCTACTAGACCGATTAGTAATGGTTCCAAGGAAAAGAAACCCAGCAATGATTGTGAGAGTGGTGTGCTGACCACATGGCCCTCCAGTGACGGCATTGGCAGAGGATGACACGGCGGTCGGTCAGGCCTGAACTCGGAACTTATGTACCTACCTTATTGCCTATGCTATACTACATGTTCTTCTAAATACTGAAAAGAACCACAATTTTCACTGACATTAGTTGCTGCGGGCTAGCACATTGTCGCAAGCCCGAAAAGTACATACCTGCCTCAGCCGCGTATAGCCTGAAGCTGACCTAGTGACCAGGAGGTTCTTAATCTCATTTCCACTAGGTGCAAATAGTAACTACTGTTAAGTTCTTTTATCATCGCTTGAATTGCTAGGAAGTAGAGCTGTCAGGGGCTCCCTGATGTGGTTGCTGACTTGCACAGACTATCTCAGACTGTAGAATAAACTATTGCAACTCATGTTAAAAAATAAAATACATTGTATTATAAGGCTATATGTGGGACTATGTCAGGCATTAAAATGTAGTGACACACAGATTGGGAAAATCTGATCTACTTTTAGCCGTTGAAGCTGGGAACTTACCACTGTGACCAACGACGGGAGGGAATGAGCAGACTAACATATTCGAAAGGCTTAAACATTAAAGTGGTGTGTATGTGGGTTGAGGATGTAGCACAGACAGTTTAACATTTATTAACTGGTTAAAACACGAGCATATTTATTTATGCTATTTACAGTACTACAGATGAATAAGATAAATATGTTACCAGGTTGTAGAATGCCAACTTTATTTGTTGAACGTAAACATATATAAAATACATTGGTGAAAGGTATAATATTTGGATATATTCTTATGCATGCAGACAGGTGTATGTCAACAGATACAAATATGCTTTGGTGGAGGTCGAAACGAGAAGCTGATGGTGACAGAGAGGCGACATTATGTTGCCAAATCCTTTGTCCTCCCACTACTGAGGTCACATGGTGTTCATTTGTTATACTCCCGGAACACTGTTGTTTGTCGGCGTCATGCAAGGTTCACTGGTGCATGGAACGTTTTCTTAAATTTTATTTTTTTATCCGATTCCCTAACTTATACTGAATGGATACTGCATGTTTATACTGAATGGATACTGCGTGAACCATGATCTTTTTTTTTTTTTTTTTTTTTTTTTTTTTTTTTTTTTTTTTTTTTTTTAAAAAAAACAACTTATGTGCATTAGCCTAATTGCAAGTAAACGAGAAGACAATTGTTTCATTTTTCTCAATAAAAGTACTCCAAAATAATTTCTGAAGTGATTTGTGCTAAAAGTAAGTGCAGCACACCTTTGGATTCAGACGGTTAAAACATTATCATATTTTAAAAATTAGTGATGAAGAGATATTAATTGTATAATTAAAACCAAGAGAAACAAATATTCCATATTTTGTATCAATGATCAATTGTTCAGCATAAAACTCACAGTAGAAAGAGGCCATGGAGAATGACTATGTATGCTTAAAGAATTGCAAGTTAAATAAAAAATTTTATGCATAAAGTTGTAATGTTGTATTTAAAGTTAAATAAAAAACCTAAAAACAAGGCATTGTTGTGAAACCAGTGGTGAGTTTGGAAATGAACTGAGGATGTGAAGAGGGTGTGAGAGAATTGCTGTCACACAGGAATGGCGAATATAAATTCATAATGGTGTATCAAGATCGTTTAATGGAGTTCGGCAACCTACGGCCTTTGAAAACTAAGACAGCTGAAGAAGTATGAAGCAGGTATTACGCTACTTCTTCAGCTGTCTTAGTTTTCAAAGGCCGTAGGTTGCCGAACTCCATTAAACGATCTTGATACACCATTATGAATTTATATTCGCCATTCCTGTGTGCCAGAGAAACTGGTATAGGCATGCGTCTTCAAATACAGAGATGTGTAAACAGACAGAATACGACACTATTGTCGGCAATGCCTCTATAAGACAAGTGTCTGGTGCAGTTGTTAAATCAGTTACTGCTGCTACAACGACAAGTTATCAAGATTTAAGTGAGTTTGAACGTGATGTTATATTCACTCAGGCCATGTGACACAGCATCTCCAAGGTAGCGATGAAGTGGGGATTTTCCCATATGACCATTTCACGAGTGTACCTTGAATATGAGGAATCCGGTAAAACATCAAATCTCTGACATCGCTACGGCTGGAAAAAGATCCTGCGAAAACAGGATCAACGACGACTGAAGAGAATCGTTCAACATGGCAGAAGTGCGACAGTTCTGCTGGCCACCAAACTCCCCAGACATGAACATTATTGAGCATATCTGGGATGCCTTGCAACGTGCTGTTTATACTCTTACAGATGTTGGACAGTCCTGTAGGATTCATGGTGTCAGTTCCCTCCAGGACTACTTAAGACATTAGTCGAGTCCATGCCATATCATGTTGTGGCACTTCTGCATGCTCGCAGGGGCCCTACACAATATTAGGCAGGTGTACCAGTTTCTTTGATTCTTCAGTGTATTCCTATTGGTATCTACTTGATACTAACTTGCAAAGTCAAAGATAATTTTATTTATTTTCAGTTTTATTCCCAGTTTTCATTATAAGTGACCAGTAACATTAGAACATTTACTAAATTTCTTTCTTTTTTCCATGGTTACTTTCCTGTCTCACTCTTGATTGTGTTAACCATTTTCAATTTTTTTCAGGACACTACTATATTTCAGCAAGACACCAGAATGAAGAAATGAAAGCAGATATAAAATGCTTTGGGAGAGAATCTTCTTGGTGCTTGCACACCTTTTGGTTGTCGTTCTGTTGGTGTCATCACTTCCACCTCAGCCTGACTGCTACACGTCTTATGGACAGAGAATAAAGAATGTAAGTTAAATATCAAACAAAATTAAAATAAGATAAGAAAAGCTCCTCCATTTTAGTTATAAACTAACAGGTAATGAAAAAGTTGAAATAGGATAGACATAATTTTAATTATGTAATTTTTTTAGTAATATATCATGGGAGGTGGGTGGTACATACCAAATAAATTAGTTGATTGTTTCTCAACTGATGAGATGGCACACAGAGTGACTGTTAGTCTATTGAAATGAAAGTTAGTGTATAATTAGCAAATGGAGAGATTAAATGTGGGAAGGAGAAACAGAAAGTGCAGTCAATTGTGTCTGAAAAATTGCAGGAACTGAGCAGTAGGGCAGAGGCAGAATGAGAGCAGCCAGAAAATAACTTACAAACACAAATGATTGGTCACTATTGAGCATTTTTACATGCAACTGGACTCATACAAGTTAATAATTAGGTAAATGTTAATAAGTTCAAGAAACTAATAAAAAATATAAATACACTGTATAATTAGGTAAATGATTATAACAATAAACAGTGGAAAGCCCAGGTTGGAATATCAACAATTATGAAAAGGACAGATTGCCACTCACTGTAAAGATGATATGTTGAGCTGCAGGCAGGCACAGTGGAGAGACTGTTACACACCAAGCTTTTGACCAAAGCCATCTTCAGAAAAGAAATGGCAACACCCACACACAAGGAGGTACACCTCATACACACATGACTGTTATCTCCAGCCACTCTAGCCAGCTAGGTAAACGACAGGTAGTACAAGACAGGAATAAAACAGATATACAGGGTGACTTACGATTATGTAATACAGTCTGGTTTTTCCTTTTCTTTTTTAGTTCATTTCTATAAGAAACATAGGTCATTTTTCACACACTCCTGGAACTCTAGAGCCAAGTAAAATCCTCTACTTTTCATCTGTTTTACAATGACAGTTTTAAATTTGCTATTACTATGTAGGCTTTTACAAGTAATTCCTTGAAGTAGACAAGACCAAGATATTTGTACTTGTTATGTGGTTTTGCCAGCCTAGTATAAAGTTTGTTAATTGTATGTCCACTTCTTGATTTATTATGTCTGATCTCCTTAGGTTATACAGTTTTCTTTTTACTGTCATTATAGTATGTTGTCTGAAATAAGGTTTATGTGATTCAAGTAGGCCAGATTCTGTAAACCATTTGATGCTTTCTTTCACATATTAAACACTAATTTTGGACCTACAAAATTATTCTGTAGTAGTAGTAGTTCATAATTCAGGTGGGTGTAGAAGAATGTCAATTATGCATATAATAGGAGTTTTGTTAGGTAAAAAGACGAGGGCTAGTAGAAATCATTGGGTAACAGAAGAAATATTATTTAATTGATGAAAGGAGAAAATACAAAAATGCAGTAAATGAAGCAGGCAAAAAGGAATACAAACGTCTCAAAAATGAGATCGACAGGAAGTGCAAAATGGCTAAGCAGGGATGGCTAGAGGACAAATGTAAGGATGTAGAGGCCTATCTCACTAGGGATAAGATAGATACTGCCTACAGGAAAATTAAAGAGACCTTTGGAGAAAAGAGAACCACTTGTATGAATATCAAGAGCTCAGATGGAAACCCAGTTCTAAGCAAAGAAGGGAAAGCAGAAAGGTGGAAGGAGTATATAGAGGGTCTATACAAGGGCGATGTTCTTGAGGACAATATTATGGAAATGGAAGAGGATGTAGATGAAGATGAAATGGGAGATATGATACTGCGTGAAGAGTTTGACAGAGCACAGAAAGACCTGAGTCGAAACAAGGCCCCCGGAGTAGACAACATTCCATTGGAACTACTGACGGCCTTGGGAGAGCCAGTCCTGACAAAACTCTACCATCTGGTGAGCAAGATGTATGAAACAGGCGAAATACCCTCAGACTTCAAGAAGAATATAATAATTCCAATCCCAAAGAAAGCAGGTGTTGACAGATGTGGAAATTACCGAACTATCAGTTTAATAAGTCACAGCTGCAAAATACTAACATGAATTCTTTACAGACGAATGGAAAAACTAGTAGAAGCCAACCTCGGGGAAGATCAGTTTGGATTCTGTAGAAACACTGGAACACGTGAGGCAATACTGACCTTACGACTTATCTTAGAAGAAAGATTAAGGAAAGGCAAACCTACGTTTCTAGCGTTTGTAGACTTAGAGAAAGCTTTTGACAATGTTGACTGGAATACTCCCTTTCAAATTCTAAAGATGGCAGGGGTAAAATACAGGGAGCGAAAGGCTATTTACAATTTGTACAGAAACCAGATGGCAGTTAT
This sequence comes from Schistocerca piceifrons, assembly GCF_021461385.2. Lineage (NCBI taxonomy): Eukaryota > Metazoa > Arthropoda > Insecta > Orthoptera > Acrididae > Schistocerca > Schistocerca piceifrons. The sequence goes on along the minus strand of NC_060143.1, from coordinate 275,055,282 downwards.
AAGAGTCGAGGGACATGAAAGGGAAGCAGTGGTTGGGAAGGGAGTAAGACAGGGTTGTAGCCTCTCCCCGATGTTGTTCAATCTGTATATTGAGCAAGCAGTAAAGGAAACAAAAGAAAAATTCGGAGTAGGTATTAAAATTCATGGAGAAGAAATAAAAACTTTGAGGTTCGCCGATGACATTGTAATTCTGTCAGAGACAGCAAAGGACTTGGAAGAGCAGTTGAATGGAATGGACAGTGTCTTGAAAGGAGGATATAAGATGAACATCAACAAAAGCAAAACAAGGATAATGGAATGTAGTCTAATTAAGTCGGGTGATGCTGAAGGAATTAGATTAGGAAATGAGGCACTTAAAGTAGTAAAGGAGTTTTGCTATTTGGGGAGCAAAATAACTGATGATGATCGAAGTAGAGAGGATATAAAATGTAGGCTGGCAATGGCAAGGAAAGCGTTTCTGAAGAAGAGAAATTTGTTAACATCCAGTATTGATTTAAGTGTCAGGAAGTCATTTCTGAAAGTATTTGTATGGAGTGTAGCCATGTATGGAAGTGAAACATGGACGATAAATAGTTTGGACAAGAAGAGAATAGAAGCTTTTGAAATGTGGTGCTACAGAAGAATGCTGAAGATTAGATGGGTAGATCACATAACTAATGAGGAAGTATTGAATAGGATTGGGGAGAAGAGAAGTTTGTGGCACAACTTGACCAGAAGAAGGGATCGGTTGGTAGGACATGTTCTGAGGCATCAAGGGATCACCAATTTAGTTAGCGTGGAGGGTAAAAATCGTAGAGGGAGACCAAGAGATGAATACACTAAGCAGATTCAGAAGGATGTAGGTTGCAGTTGGTACTGGGAGATGAAAAAGCTTGCACAGGATAGAGTAGCATGGAGAGCTGCATCAAACCAGTCTCAGGACTGAAGACCACAACAACAACAACAGGAGTTTTGTACTGACACTGCTCCTCAATTTGTGCAGTACATAAGTATACATAGTAGTCTTCCACACAATTTACCTGTGTGGGGTATCTCAGATAGTTTTCTGACTTTGTGAAGTCCTAAAAATTTATATTATAATGAATGAGAGCATTCAGTTCGAATATAGTGTCTTCAATTTTACTGCCTTTTTCTGTTGTACGTTTTCCTACAGTATAAAGAGATACTTTGGTATGATGTGAAAATAGTTGGCAGTATTTTAAAATCCAGGAAGATCCTGCTGTGCTTGACGGAATGAGAACAAGGCGTTTTTGTTTAGGAAACAAGGTAGGGGACTGTAAAGCATCAAGAAGAAAAATGAGTTGATGAGTTCCAAGTGGAAATAAATTTTAAAGAGAGATGAAAAATAGCCAATTGAAGGAAAACAAAGGAAACTGAAAATAGAGTGAAACACCATAAAAATAGATACTTTTTGAGGGAGGAGAAGAAAGAAGTGAAAGGAAATCTAGCCTAAAAGTAATCTAAGCTGTGTTTGAAAGACAAATGTAGCTTGCAAATTTAGGTTTGTATTTATATTAAAGTACTGCTTAATATTTGCAACCAGCAAGAGACATGCTTTGTCTTAGATATGTGGAAATGACATCAATTTGTGGTGCCCAGTTTGTTAACAACCATGCCCACAAATCTACATCTACAGAAAGTAAAATGTTTTCTAATTTTACAAAAAATATGGAAGTTTATATAAATTAATGGATGACTTTATAAGGCAATTTTCCTTGCTGAACATAAATACATGATATTAGTACCCTTTCCAAGAAGGAAATTTGCTGTTTTGGCAATGATCTTACAGGCTTCCAATTCAGTTCCCATCCGTAATATTGCCATGAGCTGTGGTGCATGCATTGTGGCTTTGCCGTGCTGTGGGTTGCCAGCTCAAACTGGAAGACCAATGATTATTAGTTATTTAGGATTTATCATTTCTGGAATGTTTGTATAAACACTAGTATTCCGAATATTTGATATCTTTGATATTTGAACTCTCCATGCAGGAGTTTGTTCTGGCTCTACGTTGATGTTTGTAATAAACCTGCTTTTAGTGCTAGGAGTTATATTTTGGATTTGGACTTAAGTGTGGTTACAAAGTGTCATTGTTTAGTAGAGGTGCCAGGTACTTCAAAACATCTACATCACTGTTACTCACATCACTGTTACTCCAATCAGGCAACATAAAAACCATCACCTACGTGAACAGGAACTGGAGTACCAGCTTACATCATTCCCGTGGTCCGTATATTCAGGAGACCAGTGGATTCCAAGCCAGCAGTGAGTCAGCTGCACAGCAGAAATCCATCAGCGTTCTCTGGAGATGCTGGCCAGGGCTTGAGGAAATAGCGGAAGGGATTCAACTGAGTTTCCAAATGCAAAAAGTGGGATGGCGTGATGTGTATGGCAAATGTCTACTTTCACTTTGTTGGCATAGCTCAGTAATGGTTCAAGAACAATGGAGGAAAAAGCTGGTATAAATTTCAGGCTAAGCCGAAGACAATGTTTGCTGACATTCAGCAGCAACCCTGCTTAGCGGAAGAACAATTGAAGAACAGAGCCCATTGACATATGGAAACAACACAGTCCTACATAATGTTTTGCTCCTATGCCACATTGTGAATACAAATATGATTAGCTGAAAAAATCACACACTTGATAAGAGGAGTTGCAGAAGACATATACCAAGCTATTCTGAGGAAATGCAACAGAAATGAATTGGACAAAAGAAATATGAACAACTCGTAAAAGTCCTATGGCAGTTGTGGAAGACCACCTCATATGCCAGACAGTGAGAGAAGAGGTACAGCATTATCTCTATCTGACAATGAGGAATAGATACAGCACATTGGAGAGCGATCTTGTCCAGGGTATGGTGATCAGACAACAACCCAGTACCCAACCAATGTGGTTACAACTGACTCTGATGCAACCTATAATGCCCTGTAGAAGAACAGCCATTTGGAGGAAAGAGGACAGCTCGCTAGTGTGGACACTTTAGACATGTTGTACACTAGAGCAGAGAAAGAAGGCAAATTTTCAGTGACTACTATGCCACAATAGTTCTGTTCATGCCAGGCAACTGCAGATGGTTATAGTTGACCTGTGGGGCAAAGGCCATCACCACACCCTGGACGAGATCACTCTCCAATGTGCTGTATCCATTTCTCATTGTCGGATAGAGGTACCAGCCACTCACCTAGCCACTGACTTCAGAAGAACTAAGCAAGATGACCATCTATGGAGGTGAGACCACAACAGATGCAAATACTCCATGCATGACAGTCACAGAGACATCAGGAAATCTCACTGACATGATGATCAAATGCCAACCTGTGCAGGCACTAATGACTCAGGTGCTTCCTTTTCCATAATGTTGAATGTTTATCATCATCAGTTAATGAAGACCGTGTTACATAATATCAAATTGATTGTACTGAAAGTCACAAATGAGAAATACATCCAGCTGACAGAAACATGTACTGCAAGAATATCTTATCAGACAGAATGTAATCATAATGTTGTTCTTAGATGTGACTTCTTGCAGGCATCACAAGCAGTCATAGAATGTGTCAGATCAGAACTCCAAATTGGTGAAGCTATTCAAATAAACACAAATAACAAAGACTGCTTGCTCTAGATTGTTATCTCACCATCATCAATGAGACAAGAAGTAGTTGAAATGCTCAGTTAAACTTTTAAGCTTTTGTTCATTACAAAAAAAATTCTCAGGCTCAGAAAAGAAATCTACATGACAGTGACAATCATAAGTATTGGAAGTGGTCAAGGACAATTTTGGATCACTAACTTTCAAAACATCCATAACTCACCACTAAAGTTCTGTATGTGCAGACAGCTGCCCAGTTCAGGAAGGGTAGCGTAGTGTCACTGATGAAGAATAGATTAGTGGCACTGGTGAAGAATCATGCTCCGCTACCACTACAGACAACACAGTAGAGGAACCACTATTGAACTGTAAATAGGATCTAGCCAGACCAAAGAACAGCATTGGTGAGTGACAGCCATTCTGTGGCAGTTTTAGGATCTTTTTGAATCCAGGGTGAAGAAAAGACAATCTAAGGGGCCCATGGTATAATATTTTGTCAACACTGGGGATCATCCACCAACTAGCCAACTCTCATATTAAGTGTCACCAAACAATGGATAATTCAGGAGATATTGGAGAATATGCTGCAAGATAACACCATTGAACTTTCAGAGAGCCTATGATCCTTTCCTGTGGTACGTGTGAAGAAGGTTGTCACACAGCACTTTCTGCTTTGATTACCGATGACTGAAAAAGGTCAGAAAAAAGATGCCTATTCATTGCAGCACATTGATAATGTTTTAGACTGTGTGAAAAGAGCAAAGAATTTCTCAAGGAAAGTCACACCTACGTTTCTAGCATTTGTAGACTTAGAGAAAGCCTTTGACAATGTTGACTGGAATACTCTCTTTCAAATTCTGAAGGTGGCAGGGGTAAAACACAGGGAGCGAAAGGCTATTTACAATTTGTACAGAAAGCAGATGGCAGTTATAAGAGTCGAGGGACATGAAAGGGAAGCAGTGGTTGGGAAGAGAGTGAGACAGGGTTGTAGCCTCTCCTCAATGTTATTCAATCTGTATATTGAGCAAGCAGTGAATGAAACAAAAGAAAAATTTGGAGTGCGTATTAAAATCCATGGAGAAGAAATAAAAACTTTGAGGTTCGCCGATGACATTGTAATTCTGTCAGAGACAGCAAAGGACTTAGAAGAGCAGTTGAACGGAATGGATAGTGCCTTGAAAGGAGGATATATGATGAACATCAACAAAAGCAAAACGAGGATAATGGAATGTAGTCGACTAAAATCGGGTGATGCTAAGGGAATTAGATTAGGAAATGAGACACTTAAAGTAGTAAAGGAGGTTTGCTATTTGAAGAGCAAAATAACTAATGATGGTCGAAGTAGAAAGGATATAAAATGTAGACTGGCAATGGCAAGGAAAGTGTTTCTGAAGAAGAGAAATTTGTTAACATCTAGTATAGATTTAAGTGTGAGGAAGTTGTTTCTGAAAGTATTTGTATGGAGTGTAGCCACGTGTGGAAGTGAAACATGGATGATAAATAGTTTAGACAAGAAGAGAATAGAAGCTTTCGAAATGTGGTGTTACAGAAGAATGCTGAAGATTAGCTGGGTAGATCATATAACTAATCAGGAGGTATTGAATAGGATTGCAGAGAAGAGAAGTTTGTGACACAACTTGACTAGAAGAAGGGATCGGTTGGTAGGACATGTTCTGAGGCATTAAGGGATCATCAATTTAGTATTGGAGGGCAGCGTGGAGGGTAAAAATCGTAGAGGGAGACCAAGAGATGAATACACTAAACAGATACAGAAGGATGTAGGTTGCAGTAGGTACTGGGAGATGAAGAAGCTTGCACAGGATAGAGTAGCATGGAGAGCTGCATCAAACCAGTCTCAGGACTGAAGACCACAACAACAACAAATAAATATTATTATTATTATTATTATTATGCTGTTTGTTAACATCAGCTGTTCTGTGTTCAAGGTGAAATTTTACTGTAATTTTGATGAGTCTTCTGTACCGGAATCAAAATATTTAGATTATGTATATTATGAGACAAATAAACCACAATTCACAATTCATAAATAGCACAATGGAAAAATGATTATCCATACAAGCCCAAAATTCTCTTGTCTTTGTGATCCTTATACAAAAAGTGTGTTGGTGGCAATAGAATAGTTCTGCAGTCAGCTTCAAATGCTGGTTCTCTAAAGTTTTCACAAAACCTTGTCATCTCTCCAGGGATTCCTATTTAAGGTCACAAAGCATTTCCATAATGTTCATGTGTTGATTGATTCTACCAATAATAAATGTGGCATTCCACTTCTGAATTGCTTCAATGTTTTCTTATAATATGACCCGACTGTTACTCAAGAATAGGTCACACTAGTGTTCTATATGTGCTCTCCTTTACTACTGAACCACACATTCCCAAAATTCTCCCAACAAACCAAAGTGAACCATTCATCTCTCCTATTACCGTCCTTATGTGCTCATTCCAACCTCTCCACCACATCATTTATGTATACAGAGAATAAGAGTGGTCCTACCACACTTCCCTGGAGCACTACTGATGATACCCTTGTCTCTGATGAACATTCGCTATCAAGGACAATGTACTGGGTTCTATTGCTTAAGAAGTCTTCGAGTCAATACCATATCTGGGAATCTATTCCATATGCTCATACCTTCTCTAACAGTCTTCATTGGAGCAACTTGTCAAAAGTTTTTTGGAAATCTAGGAATACGGAATCTAACTGTTGCACTTCATCCATATTTACAGGTAATCATGTGAGGAAAGAGCACACTTAGTTTTGCATGAATGATACTTTCTAAATTCGCCCTCATTTGTTGACAAGCTTTTCCATCTCAAGGAAATTTATTATATTCAAACTGAGAACATGTTCAAGAATTTTGCAGACAACTGATGTTAAGATTATTGGCCTGTAGTTTTGTGGTTTATCATCCATGTTTCACTTTTTTACAAGGCTAAACTCAAGACAGTTTTTATATGTGGAACATACTGAACCACACTATCAGTCATAGCACATGTTGAGGGTGTGATTTTAATTCTTAGCTGAAGGAACTTAACAAAATTAATAAACGATTTCAGTTTATCTGCCTGTTGCAGAATCCAGGCGAATCACTTTAGTTGGGGTAATGTTCACTGGATCCTATTACTAAAACTTGCACTTTTTTCCCATAATAATCTTGGGTGCTTTTGTTATCCTCAGAAACATTTTCCATTCATCTAATTTTCTTTTGCTTTCTGCTAAAGTAACTTTTCATTTTGTAAAATACAAATTGCTTCTTTAATTGTGCCAAATTGATTGCATTGTCTTTTCTTGTTTAATTCATTTGAGTGTGTGTGTGTGTGTGTGTGTGTGTGTGTGTGTGTGTGTGTGTGTGTGTGGAAATATATTTTAAAGTAAGTTTAGTATAACAGCAACAATTATGTCAAAATTATAAACTATAGCTTACAGCGTCATGTGTAATATGTATGTGAAGCATCCAGATTAACGCATTAGAGAATGGATCAATTAATTTGGACAACATACAAGTAAAACTGTTTGTATATGTTATTCACTGTTAGTATAATCATCATTTTTTTTGAATGCACCTACATAAATTTGATGATAAATATTTTGTGAAAGTTTTACTAGTTCTAATAATGGTTTCTCTCTCTATTTCAGGAGATAACACATTCCTGTTCTTTAAGAAAATCAGAAAATGTAGTTCGTGAGTACTTCATTTGATATTATTCATATAAATAAAAAACAGATGTTACATATATTCACTACTTTGCAAAAAGTTTTTTGATTGATTTGAATAAATCAAGAGGCTTAAAACTGGCAAGGGTTATAATAGTGTCAACCATTATATATATTGGCAGTGGCTTTATGGAGGAGTGTCATGAGAGGGACCCATGTTTTTATAGAAGAAAAAACAAGTGTGACCCAGAAATAGTCATAGAGGTCAAGGCACTACATACCAGAGAGATGCATCCAACAATGGTCAAGAGAAATGGAACTCAGAGAAGCAAGCAAATCATTTTGGGGAACCCAGCAACCCCTGAGATCAGGCTAACTCTAGGGCTACTGTGGAAACACATGAGTGGTTGTGTGGCATTAGTTAAACATTCAGATAATGATAAAGTTCTTCAAGTATCTGGCAATCTGTCAGATGTTAGAACAGTCTTATCACTTATAAAGCATATAGTGATTTCAAATTATTCTGTGTTATTTAAGACAGACACATGTTGGACTGTTGTTGAGCAATCACACATTCTGCAGTGTGATATAAAGACATCTCGGCATGTGAGGTCTGTCATCTGGGTACCTCTTTGTAATCCACATTAATTTATAATTGTGTCTGTAGATTCTAATTTTGTAAATGGTCATGACAGCAAATTACAAATAATTGAATAATTCAATGTATTGATCACCTGTGCATCCAGATTTTTAACATACAGATGACCATCAAATGATACATTTCTAGTGGCTGCCAACCAAAGGCTCATTCTCCAATAATATACACTGCTAGAGTTTATGAGTGCATTGTGTGTAAAGCTGCACAATATGATTTCTTACAATCTCTGTTCATAACTGAGAAATAGTCAGTATAGCAGCAGAATGTATAGATGATTTCCAACCATGTATCCTTCCATTTTAGAGCACTTCCACTTATAATTGGTTCATATACTGTCTTATAAAGCAAGATTTTGTCTTGTCTGCATGTCAGATACTAACATGGTACCATAGCCTGTATCTATAGTCATTGTCCACTGAATATTTTTGATCACAGATGAGAACACAACTCCAGCAATCATCTAACTAAAGGATTTTAATTGTTGCCTGCAAGGATTTTAAATGTTGCCTGCAATTATTGTTGGCTTTCAATTGTAAAAGTAATAGTAGTAATAGTCATAGGTATTTTTTCTATATCTCTGTAGCGTGAAATCACATTAAACACTGAAAATAAACAGCAATGTATTTCAAGGGTCATGCTCTCACCATGTTGTTGCCCATTCCAAAATCATTAAACAGATACACCCCAACATGCAGAACAGAAGTCATGAATCAAAACCACTACCAGTGGGACATAAAGAATAAGAATCACATAGTAGTCACTGATAACATCTTTATGACCTAAAACAATGCAAGATGTAGTGCAAAATGCTGTAGAGTGGAAAGGGGAACCCAGTAACATATAGGAGCAGCAGCATCCATAGCTATACACTCTTTATTTAAGTTCAGAACTCGATTAAGAATCACTCTGTTTTATTGGTTATAATGATTACAATAAATAAGAAATTTCATACAGCAATTTCAACAACTGATCTCACCCTTCGGGGAAAGTGAACAATGGTACTAAGTCGGCTCATTTATGCCAAAATTACTGTAAAATTGCATCTCATATAAAATATTAAATTCAGGTTGCAAGGAAAATTTACAGGCAGACCATACTCATACTGAGACTGCACTTAACTACAGGGGCTCAAATAATGAATTCTCTCTCCGTACAAATAATTAAAGGTCCTCTAAAATTTTAAAAACAAATATATGATAGAACAATAAAATAATTAAATACATCAAAACAGCGGGGCCAAATAGTTGCTAATTTCCATATGCCTACAACCAAGTTATACAGGATCAATTTAAAAATAATTTTTCTCCTGCAAAACAATCACATGCAACTCCTTCAAAATGTGTCTGAAGTGCAAATACAGAAATAATACAATGATTAATAAATGGTAACACTAGAAGCAGCCAGTCTCAAAGGCAAACTACTATAATGTCTAAATGAATTAAAACACTAATTTACCTAAAATATAAGACTTCAATTCTTATAATTTTCCAGTTCAGAGTAATGAATAAACAAATTATCCAAACATTCAATGCTACCATCAATAAGCCAAGCATAATGAGATGAAGACATATTAATTTGCCCTTTCAGGCTTCAATTACTGCTATTGAGTTTTTTTAAAAAGTTACAGGATAATTTCACAAGGTATACCAATTTAGGCCACAGGCCCACCAGTTAGGTAGCCCAATCAGTCTCATCTCCAGGCAAGATACCGTGATGGCACCACACATAACAGACTCCTGTCTGCAGAGATCCAAGAAGCCACAACTGTAACAGACTAAGATTGTGCATAAGCAAGTGGAAACAGAATGGATCACATTCAGTTACAGACATACATAACAAAACAACAGATTTATCAGGCTTTGGTGGGTACCTAAGAAAATCCAGGATAGGAGTGCACACAAGCGTTAGCCAGTACAGCCATGTGGCAGCCAGTTATGCAAACAACTAACTGGCAGGCAGTAATTACATGAGTACACAAACACAGTGCAATGGGCTAATAGCATGAATAAATAAACCAGACAGGCCACCTGCAAGCCAAAGCATGTATCCAACACAAGGCCCAAATTCAAAAATTTAAGGCAAACATTACATTAAAACACACAAATTCACCCTTGCCACTTAAAAACCAACACTATAAGGTAAAACAACCAGAATTCTGGGTAGAATTCATCATGTATAACACAGATTTAAACCTGCGTGAACAGTAACCACTCTTTAGTTTATCAAACAATCTTTAATTTCAAAACATACCCTCACTGGTATTGTCTAGCCTGACTCTTTTATAACTGTTAGAAACTTTAATTCATTCACAGGATAGCAAATGCAATAACAAGGCAAATCAGGAGCAGCCATTAATTCAACAAATTAACCAAATGACAACAGGCAGCTCACCACCATAGTTTAGCACATTAAGTTCAGTTTAGATTAGGCAAAAGACAGGCAGTTGTGACACGTGGTCACATTAGAGACTGCAAACACAAAGGGCTTACAAGGTGAGACAATGTATCAGAAATACGTTGCACATGCAACATTACACTCTCACCACAGTCACTTGAGAAAAGAACCAGCCATTAGCGACTATTGAGGTAAAAATATACTATCTGGTGGGTTACATGAGCCACTTCCCAGGAAAGATGCAGGCAGGCCCCGATGCACATCCACAGCTTAACCACGGCAATATGGCCACACAAGAACACCTCTGCAGCTCTTGTTGTATGTGCTGCTAACTTATGCTGAAGCCAGCCCAGATGTTGTAGCAGGCAGGAGACGTCCACTGATAACCATTGTCCATTCCTAACTGCCTGAGGCTTGGAGTCGCACCTCCCAGCTGTGTGCAGGTGGTGCTGCTACCAAGACTCAGTGTGCAGGGGAAAAGATAGCAGAAACATGCAAATCGATGTATCACTTGCAAGCCACACAGCTCAGTCGTGAAGTAAAACAGTTAAGACAAAAAGTCCTCATTTTACATTTATGTTGATCCATTTGCATCTGTGCAGGTGAATCACACTATTGTTTGATTCCCATAGCACTCACCAGTCTTCAGCAAGTTGTCTTTCCAGGTGACTTACCAAACAGTTTCTACAGAAACTCGGTCGGGCACACGGTTTTAATCTGCCAGGAAAGTTTCATATCAGTGCACACTCCGCTGCAGAGTGAAAATCTCATTCTGAGTTTCTACAGAGACACAGGTGCACAGTGACACATTAATGCATTGAGTAACAGACAGTGCCTCCTAATTCAAAGACAACAGCAAATGGTTAATAACAGTTCCTGGAAAATTTCTGACATTTTTTTCGTAAAGATCCATGAAACACTTAAGGAATCCATTGTGACTGTATCCCAGTTGTACATTAAGCACACTACGACATCTGTCCTGGTGGATTGTTATTTTGAGTCCTTCAAGAAACTTAAGCTTTTTTCCCTTCTTCTCTGCCTATGGTATCTCTAAATATATGTAAGTATCTTTTAGTGGGTTGCCTCTCTCATAAATTTGCTTCGCTACTACTGATTTGTCATAATAATCCAGCCTAAGAGCATCTCTGTATTCTTCATACATAATTGAAAATGTTCTCCCACTCTGCCCATTGCATCTTTTATCACAAGATGAACTTTGTACCTTAGACACCCAAATGTTCTAATTTACTCTTCCACTTCTCAATATCATGTTTTAAACTGTATCTTGGTAACTTTCTCTCTTGTAATGCTAGCTTTATATTGTTCTCTTTGAATAGATTACCTTATTTCTCTGAGATTTTACCTTAATATGGCACAGTGACAATCGTTCTTTTGTCATTGGCTTCTTCCGCTTATACCCTCTTCTAGTTTTCCATAAGTTGATTCACCATACCTATATTGTAACTGTTATTCACTGCTTTTGCTTACTAATTATTGACTCGTCTATATTTTATTTTAAACTAATTTTCTCCTCTGCATCTGTTGGCATATTTGCCCCACTGTGCACCAAACTTATGAGTGCAACTTCTTTATATACACTCATGCTCATAAATTAAGGATAATTGCAGAATGTGGTGCTACACAACATGGCACTACACAAATTTGGTGCTAATAGCATAGGCACATAGGGAACACATACAACACAGATCTGTAAGTCCATGGTATTGGTGATAAGTTAAGAAAACAGTCCTGAAACACATGGTTGCTACAAAATGCCACTGTTTCCTGCGCATGTACCCTGACATCAATGTGGGATATGATCACCATGCACACATACACAGGCTGCACAGCGGGTTGGCATACTCTGGATCAGGTGGTCGAGCGGCTTCTGGGGTATAGCCTCCCATTCTTGCACCAGTGGCTGTTGGAGCTCCTGAAGTGTCCTAGGGGTTTGAAGACACGAGCGATACGCTGACCGAGAGCATCCCAGATGTGCTCGATGGGGTTTAGGTCAGGAGAACAGGCAGGCCACTCCATTTGCCTTATATCTTCTGTTTCAAGGTAATCCTCCACAATGGCAGCTCGGTGGGGCTGTGCGTTACCTTCCATCAGAAGGAAGGTGGGACCCACAGCACCCCTGAAAAGGTGAACATACTGGTGCAAAATGACAGTCCCGATACACCTGACCTGTTACAGTTCCTCTGTCAAAGACATGCAGGGGTGTAAGTGCACCAATCACAATCCCACCCCACACCATCAAACCGCGACCTCCATACAGGTCCCTTTCAAGGACATTACGGGGTTGATATCTGGTTCCTGGTTCACGCCAGTTGAAAACCCAGCGAGAATCACTATTCAGACTATACCTGGACTCATCCATGAACATAACCTGATACCACTGTTCCAATGACCATGTACTGTGTTCTTGACACCTGGTTTTACGGGCTCTCCTGTGACCAGGGGTCAGTAGAATGCACCTTGCAGGTCTCCGGGCGAATAAACCATGTCTGTTCAGTCGTCTGTAGACTATATGTCTGGGAGACAACTGTTCCAGTGGCTGCGGTAAGGTCCTGAGCAAGGCTACCTGCAGTACTCTGTAGCCGTCTGCGGGCACTGATGGTGAGATATCGGTCTTCTTGTGGTGTTTTACACTGTGGATGTCCCGTACTGTAGCACCTGGACATGTTTCCTGTGTGCTGGAATCGTTGCCATATTCTTGAGATCACAGTTAGTGGCACACGGAGGGCCCATGCTACGACCTACTGTGTTTGACCAGCCTCCAGTCACCCTAGTATTCTACCCCTCATAACGTCATCAATGTGTTCTTTGAGCCATTCTCAACACACGGTCACCATTAGCATGTCTGAAAACGTCTGCACACTTCCTTGCTGCACCGTACTCTGTCATGCACCAACACACCTCTACGTATGTGGACTGCTGCCAGCACCACCGTGCGACAACCACAGATCAAATGTGCCACATGGTCATACCCCAAGATGATTTAAATGCGCAAACTGCCCATCAGAGTGTTGTTTCACCATGTATCAGCATTATCCTTAATTTTTGAGCAGGGGTGTACTCGTGGGGTGGCATGATTCATTTGGACTCTCTCTATATGTTGCAGTAGGCTTTCTGAAGACATTAATACATGCAAATTATCATTCCTAATTACTTCTAGGCCCAAAAATTGGATAATTGGATGCAGTTACTACTTCCATGCCCTACTGTGAAGTCAATTTGGTTATAGGACTCAAGTTCTCTGACAATTTTGTCAGTGTCATCTTCAGTTCCATCCATAAGCAAGAGTATGTCACCAATATATTGTTTGCAAAAAATAATCCGATATATTTCAGAAATGCTAGATTTTAAAACATCCTCTTTTGACAAAATCATCAGAAAATTTAATGATTTCCATGAGAAAATTGTCTTCACCTTAGAGCAAGAATGTAGTAATCACATGCACTTTTTTTTACCCATGAGCAATGATAATTGGGATGCATGAAATCTGTTTAATGATTTAGTTATGGACAGCCAGTTGATGAGAGCAGGACTCTTGAAACACATTGTGTTGATTTTCACTATTTAATTGGTTGTACGTTAAATAAACGTAATGATTTACTTACACCCACTACCTCAAATTCATAAGATGGATGATATTAAGAAGTAACTATTTTGTTAGTCCCTGGATAGTATTATAATCTGTGATTTAACATACCTAGAGGCCAGAGTTATATAAACAGCTCAAAACAGTTCTGCACCACTCTTTCTAGTTTGATAGTTTGTAATTTTTTGATTTGAAACTTCTTCCTCAGTGCCTTTTTGACCATTGGAAATCATCTTACTCAACCACCATTGTAATGCAGAAAGAAGTAAACACACATTCTGAATACAGTTCAGCAGCATACATTGTCTCTCCAATCTCGAGATTTTTGCTTGTATACACTTTTCAGTCAGAGAGCATGTCGCAAAGGATCATATCACAGCATCATGCCTGTACCTTGTACCACTACTAGGCTTTTCCCTTTCTTTTCCATTCATAAACTGAGCGAGGGAAAAACAACTGTTTGTATGCCTCTGTAAGAGCCCTAACTTCTCATAACTTCATGATACTTGGGCGAAATGTACATAGGCAACAATAGTATCATTCTACAGTCATCCGCAAATTCCAATTCTCTAAATCTTCTCAGTAGCATTTCTCAAAAAGAAAGCTGCTGTCCCTGCAGGAATTTCCATTTGAGATCCTGAAGCATCTCCTTAATATTTTCTTGTTGATCGAACCTGCTGGTAACAAATCTAACATACGAATTGCTTCGATCTCTTCCTTTAATCCGATGTGGTGGGATCCCAAACACTCAAGCAGTATTCAAGAATGGATTACACTAGTGTTCTATATGCAGTCTCCATTACAGATGAACCACACTTTTCCTAAAACTCTCCCAGTAAACTGAAGTTGACCATTTGCCTTCCCACTATGATCCTTACATGCTCATTCCATTTCATATCACTTTGCAGTGTTACACCTAGACATTTAGTCAACCTGACTGTGTCAAGTAGCAAACTGCTAAAGCTGTATTAGAACATTATGGGATTGCTTTTGCTACTTGCCTGTATTACCTTACACGTTTCTACATTTAGAGCTAGCTGCCATTCATCACACTAGCTAGAACTTTTGTCTCGGTCATCTTGTATTCCCCTAGAACCAGTCAGCAATGGCACCTTCCCATACACCACAGTGTCGTCAGCAAACTGCTGCAGATTGCTGCTCGCCCTGACTGTCAGATAATTAATGAATCAAGAGAATAAGATTGGTCCTATCACATTTCCCTGGGGCACTCATGACGATACCCTTGCCTCTGAACACTCACTGATGAGGACAAAATACTGAGTTCTATTACTTAGGAAGTCCCAACATCACTCACAATCTGTAACTTTGTCTGTACACTCATATCTTGGTTAACAGTCTGCAGCAGGCCATTGTGTTAAATGCTTTCTGGAAATCTAGGAATATGGGTTCTGCCTTGTGCCCTTCATCCATGGTGTGCAAGATATGTATGAAAAGGACAAGCTGAATTTCGCAAGAGTGATGATGCTTTCTAAATCCATACTGATTTGTTGACAGAAGCTCTTCCGTCTCAAGAAAATTAATTGTATTGAAACTGAGAATATGTTCAAGAATTCTGCAGCCAACCATCGTGAAGGGTATTGGTCTGTAATTTTGTGGGCCTGTTCTTTTACACTTATATACAGCAGCCATCTGCATTTTTTTCCAGTCCCTTGGGACTTTGTGGTATGTGACAAGTTCACGATAAATGCAAGCTAAATAAGGGGCTAATGCCTCTGATTACTCTGCAAAACCAATTAGGATCCATCTGGACTTGGTGACTTATTTGTTTTCAACTCCTTCAGTTACTTCTCTACACCAGGGAGGCCTGTTTCTATGTCCTCAATGCAGGAGTCTGGATGACAGCCAAAGAATGGTATGTTTGTGCAATCCTCCTGCATGAATGATTTAAAACTTTGGCATTTCTCTAGCTGTCTTTTATTGCCACTCCAGGTTCGTCAGTGTGTGGCTGGAAGAAACTTTCCACCAAGTTAACAATTTTTCATAGGACGAGAATTTTCTCAGGCCCATGTTCAGACCATATGTGCATTGTCACATTATGGCAAGAAGGATTATCAGCATTGGAAGTTCCCTAGCTAATTGATGTAGACAACAGCAAACATTCAAAAATTTGGTGGCTATTTTGAGACATAGTGCATTGAACATCTGCCTCACAATGGTGGCCTACAGTCAACAACAACTGCTGATGGCAGTCAACTACAAATTAAGGCTTATAAGCACCCCATGGAGAATTAAACATAGCTGCTTTTTGCCTCTTTGAAGGAAAGTCAGTGTATTGGATTCCATCAGACCACATGTAATCATCTCCACACAGTGAATTTGGGCTCTGGGCGTCTATCACAAACAACAATACAAACTTCTCAGCATCACTTTGCGTGAGAAGATGCTTGAACAAACATGTGTAATGGAACATTGATCCATGGCATTGGGTTCTCTTTCCCAACACATGGAGTATTTGTCTCACACCTGTCAATAATCATAGAAGAGTCTGGAGATGGCCAGGTACCAAAGCACAGCTCAGGCCTGCAGTCTCACAAATTCAGAAGAAAGCTGAAGATTTTGGACACCTCTTATTACTGTCGAGGATACTTTAAGGGCTGTGCAGCATCAGGGCAGGATCAACTAGCCCTTTACCTAGCTCTATGGTCAATGTTTGAGTGATGTGTCATTCAAGACAATAATGCACAAACATTCCACACGCACCTTACAGACACCTTTCTTCAGGTGGTAGAAGTCAACTGAGTGGAATGTTGTGACAAGAACTCAAATGAGCGTATAGTGAGCAGTTGAAACATGCAGTCCATTGTCATAAGAACCCTCTTCACATGCTAGGTGACCTCAGGAGGCCCACCATCAAAGAATGGTACATGCTTGAGCTGTAAAGCCTCAGTCACCATCTGAACATTACAGTAGAGATGAAAACTTGTCGCTGTTCACAGATTTGTAGTAACATAGTTCTGAATGTTATCCAGCAGCACATTTTGATTTCATATATGTGCAAAAAATGTGCACTTTTGCATAGTCTTCCTTTATCTTGGTTATTATTTTGTTTTTATGAAACAATAAGGCTATTTTTAGTTCCATAAAATTTATTCTTGAATCTTTACTCTTTCATTCCCTGCTCTTCTTGAATCTAAATCTACACACATTCCCAGATATGCAGGAGGAGCTAAACTATTTGTGAACTATTTAGATTAAAGTAACCAGATATACCCTTTCTTTCTAAGCTGAAAGCTGTATAACGATAATTGCAGAATTAACTCCAGGCTCTTCCTTCTTCCAGCTCACTTTAACAAGTCTCTGCGTTTTCAAGGATACCTGAAACAAACTGAAAATAAGTATGAATAATAGCAGAAGTTTTCGCAAGCAAAAAATATGTATACAGAATGTTTTTATACCAACCATATTTTACTTTATTTTTTAGTACTGATGATTCTTTAACTGTTTCTCATATTCTTTGGTGGAGTGTTACTTGAAATTCATTCAGCACCTATTAATTTAAACTGGCTGATGTATATAAAAGAGGGGAAGGGACATGAATAGCAGCATAGTCAGTTTGCAAAAATCTGCTTGTATCATTATGCACCATGATTCTTCCTAGGATGGTGTGGTATCTTATGAATTACATTATTACATTTTTCCTTTCCTTGTGATAAATGCTTATTCAGATTTAATATTGTAATTGTTTGTGTGCATTATTATACCCTTTTCATATGACCATTCACACAGTGTTGTGATTATGTCTTCATCATTTAAAAACTTTAAAGTTTAGAGAGTATGTATCTATTGGATTATCATTTCTTAAAAATCAACAGAACATCTTTACATGATCTTACATTTTCAGCAAATATCAGTGATTGGAATCCCCCAAAGGAAGAATTTCAACTGAATCTGAAAGATTCAAAACATGGAATAGTCACAGCAAAATTTCCAATACCAGATACACTGATAGACTTTGAAGTTACACTTCTCATGAATGAATCAGCTAAAACAGAAGATGAATGCAAGAAAAGTCACATTCATCAAGAGTTTGTAACACATTCAAGGAAAGTTATCAACCGGAACCATTGCAGCTGGAAGAATGAATCAAGTACATGCAGTTCTTGTGCATCAGTGGTTTGTATCCATGTTTTTTGAATGTTACCTAATATTTTACATGTAATTGTAAAGAATTTTGCTGTATGATTGTAAATAATCAATTGGATTCTTTTTCATTTACATGTACTATAGTTAATATTGTGTACTTATTTATTTATTCAACACTCTTTTTAACATTTTTATAATATAGGACTTATCAAAACATAAGACAGTATAAAGCTGTACATATTTACATTCATGTACAAAATATAGACACGTATCAGCTGCAATATTATGTCTAGAGTGGTAGCTTCTCTATCAGCACATATTCATCTACATCAACATCTACCTCTGCATGACTAATCTAATTCACACTTAAGTGTGTGAAAGAGGGTTCATCAGACTACCTTCAGACTATTTCCCTACTGTTCCACTCTCTTACAGTGTATGAGATAAATGAACACTTAAATACTTTCATATGATCTCTGATTTCTCTTATTTTATTGCAATAATCATGGCTGACTATGTAGAATGGCATCAATATAATATTTTTGCATTTGGAGGAGGTAGTTGGTGTTGAGATTTCATGAAAAGATCTTTCCATAGCAAAAAACACCTTTGTTTTAATGACTGCCAAACCAGCTCACTTATGGGATCCAAGAACTATGTATCCTATTTTGTAGTAATGCAAATTGAGCTGGCTTTCTTTGGCTGCTTTGGATTTTTTTTTATGTCCTCTGTCAATCATATTTGGTAAAGATCCCATATGGCACAGCAGTACTCTAGCAGAGGACTACAAGCTTAGTGTAGGCTGTCCTATTAGAAGACCTGTTGCCTTTTCTAAGTGTTCTGCCAATAAGACACTGTCTTTAGTTGACTTACATCACAAAATTAATAATGTAATTGTCCCAGTTTCAAGTTATTTGTAATTGTAATCTTTAAGTATTTAGCTGAATTTACAGTCTTTAGATTTGAGTGATTTATCATTTAAACAAAATTTGATGGATTCCTTTCAATTCTCATGTGGATGGCTTCACACCATACAGATATCTTCTCTGAATCATTTCACAATTGGTTTTGATCTTTTGATAACTTCATGAGACAGTAAATGATGTAATCACCTGAAAATAATCTAAGAAAACTGCTTAGATTGTGTCCTAAATCATTTAGACAGATTAGGACTAGCAGAGGGCCTATAACACCTCCTTGGGGAATGCCAGGTATTACTTCTATTTTACTCAATCACTTTCTGTCAATTAGTACTAACTGTGACCTTTTTGACAGGGAATCATGAATCAATTCACACAACTCAGACATTACTCCACAGGCACACAATTTGATCAGAAGTATCTTGTAAAGAATCTTGATTGATTCTAGCAAAACAAGCAATTTTTTATTGAATCAGGTACAAGAAAATAGAATTTTATGTACATGCATATAAACACAAAAGACGCATAATTACTGAAACATGTGGAGGTCATTTGTGTGTGTTGCTGCACTTGAAATTTACAGCCTCCAGAAATCAGAAGGTGACTCTCCAAAGCACCTCAGGAAAAATAAAGTGAAAACAGCACACAGTGCATAAGCCACTGAATTGTGGCTGGTCATGCTTGGGAAGCTATGGTACTCGCAAGCTGTGTGCCTGAAGCAATGTTCAAGGCAAATTCAACTGATTTGTCCTCAAATAGTCATAATGTGGTGGTCCTCGGGTCCATATTGAAGGTGCTGGTCCAAAACTAAAGCACTGGTTCACAAACAGAAGCACTGGCTCACAAATGGTAGCACTGGTTCACAATGAAAGGAGGAATATTAATACTGATGCTGCAGCACCTGTTCGTTACTAGTGCATGCTGGAGAATGGTACCGCACACATGAACAGGAGATCCAGGCAGAGCACCAGAAAGCAGATTGCGTTAGTGGGGGAGAGACATTCCAGTCAGCAGGTGTCCACTATAGCTTGGTTGCTTTGAAGAGCATCTAGTTGTGACTGTGCATGGAAAGTGATCTGCTATGGCAGACTGTGGGACTCGTTAAAGTTTAGAATTTAGGAAGTGCCACAACCTCATCTACATAATTATAGAAGCTGAAGTTGTGAAGGATCCAGATGGCAGGGATTGTGAAGCAGCCATAAAATCAAGCAGGTTGTGCTCAGCTGTGTGTTACACCACTGAATAGTCAACTCTGCCAGTGGCCACAATTTGGCATTGGCCATTCATTCAGATGGAGAGTGGTTGGTTGTCATGCCCACATTAAATTTACTGCTGGAACTTTTTTTTATATTTTATTATATAATACATGATAAATTTATAATATATACTGTGCAAAATTAACAGTAAGGGTCCCAAAACATTTTCCTGAGGCACACCAGAAATTACCTCGATAAGTCAGCAACTCTACCCAAGATATTACCATGAAATCTTCAATATAGTCACAAATTTGCGTGATATGTTGATACAATCATACTTTCAATGAAAGTGTAGGTATGGTTCTGAGCCAAATGCATTTCAGATGTAAGTAAATACTGTTTCTACCCGACTGCCTAAATCTATGGCTTGTGAGAAAAGCACAAGTTCAGTTTTGTATGACTGACGTTTTCAAAGTCCATGCTGAGTGAGATGGAACAGGTCATTCTGATTGAGCTAACTCATCAAATTTTACCTCAGAATATGTTCTGATATTCTACAACAGGTGAATGTCAAGTCTGTTGGATGGTAGCTTTGTAGATCACTTCTGCTACCCTTCTCATAGATGGTTGTGACCTCTGTTTCCTGCAACAACTGGCCATAGTTTTTTGTTTGAGAGATTTGTGGTGTATTGCAATTAGAAGAGATGTTAACTCAGCTTCAACTTCTGTATTTAATCTGATAGGGATTGCATCACATCCTGAAGCATTGTTCAATTTTCCAATTTCAGCTGTTTCTCAGTGCCACTTACACTAATATACGGGGTGATTCAAAAAGAATACCACAACTTTAAAAATGTGTATTTAATGAAAGAAACATAATATAACCTTCTGTTATACATCATTACAAAGAGTATTTAAAAAGGTTTTTTTTTCACTCAAAAACAAAATCAGAGATGTTCAATATGGCCCCCTCCAGACACACAAGCGATATCAACCCGATACTCCAACTCGTTCCACACTCTCTGTAGCATATCAGGTGTAACAGTTTGGATAGCTGCTGTTATTTCTCGTTTCAAATCATCAGTAGTGGCTGGGAGAGGTGGCCGAAACACCATATCCTTAACATACCCCATAAGAAAAAATCGCAGGGGGTAAGATCAGGGCTTCTTGGAGGCCAGTGAAGAAGTGCTCTATCACGGGCTGCCTGGCGGCCGATCCATCGCCTCGGGTAGTTGACGTTCAGGTTTCATAACTAACCTTTTTTGTAGGACTCTCCATACAGTTGATTGTGGAATTTGCAGCTCTCTGCTAGCTCTGCGAGTCGATTTTCCTGGGCTGCGAACAAATGCTTGCTGGATGCGTGCTACATTTTCATCACTCGTTCTCGGCTGTCCAGAACTTTTCCCTTTGCACAAACACCCATTCTCTGTAAACTGTTTATACCAACGTTTAATACACCACCTATCAGGAGGTTTAACACCATACTTCGTTCGAAATGCACGCTGAACAACTGTCGTCGATTCACTTCTGCCGTACTCAATAACACAAAAAGCTTTCTGTTGAGCGGTCGCCATCTTAGCATCAACTGACGCTGACGCCTAGTCAACAGCGCCTCAAGCGAACAAATGTACAACTAAATGAAACTTTATAGCTCCCTTAATTCGCCGACAGATAGTGCTTAGCTCTGCCTTTTGTCGTTGCAGAGTTTTAAATTCCTAAAGTTGTGGTATTCTTTTTGAATCACCCTGTACTATGTCATCCATCTATGCAGTGAAGGGAGAAATAAATTGGGGCAGTACTTCTTAATTTTCATTATTACTTTTGCTTTAGTACCCTCAATTTCACTTCTTGTGTTGCCCATGAGTTTGTGGACACTAACGTTCATGTCACTAACAGAATTTACAAATGACAAGAATTTCTTTGGTTTTTGGGAGACAGTAGTCACTGAAGGCTTAATGCATTGTCCTCTTGACAGCCAGACACATATCATTCATGATCCCATTGTCTATAGCCCTATGCTTTGTTTTATGCTGATTATGCAGTGGTCTATGTTTCCAAAAAGGAAAAGGAATTCAGCAGTCAAGCAGCTGATTGCTGGACTCCTCCTCCTTTTTGAAAGATACCACATTCACTGTGCACAGCTGTTCCCATGGAATCAAACTTTCTTTCCTTGCAAGTTTCTTTACAGTGACTGTATACCTTGAAGGGTCCCTCCCTCCATGTGACTAACTCCTACTAAAATCTGTAGTTCAGCTTGTAATGGGATATGTCTAAGAAAAATGTTATACTTTTTCTCTGTATATGAGATTAGTTATTTATATCCTAATGTTGCTGTGATTTTCTTTTCAGTATGTGGAAACTGAATTGCACAATGTATTCACGGGGTGTTACATGCTAAAAGTTCGCCCCAATAGAACATCTGTTGATAATCCAATGTTAAAGCTAAACAGATACTCTCACAGTATTTTCATAAAATCAATTTACCAAAAAACTTTTATACAAACCCCAAATATGTCATACGAGTACAATCCACATGCGTGAGTATGAAATTTATATTTGATGATAATACTATCATAAGCACTAAACATTCTCTCTCTCTCTCTCTACCAATGTCACTCTCTCTGTCTCTCTGTCTCTGTCTCTCTCTCTGTCTCTCTCTCTCTCTCTCTCTCTCTCTCTCTCTCTCTCTCTCTCTCTGTGTGTGTGTGTGTGTGTGTGTGTGTGTGTGTGTGTGTGTGTGTGTGTGTGTTTGTTCCTCTTCTACAACGTAAAATTATTTTTTGAAAGATTTCATGAGGCCTTCAGCTGCCATTCTCTTTATTTTATGTACGATTGTGCAATTTCGGCCTTACGCCATTTTCAAGTGGATGATTTTTAGTAGTAAACTATGCCTTCTATGTCATTGCCCCTATGACTCAATGTTATGCTCATAAAATAAATCCGAGATGTTTTATGCTGTTTTAGGAGCATGCTACTTTCGAACAGTTATTGTAATAACTGCTCAGAAGTATTGTGCTCCTAAAATAGCATAAAATATCTCAGATTTATTTTATGAACATAACATGGAGTCATAGGAGCAACGACTTTCAAGGCATAATTTACTACTAAAAACCACCCATAAAATACTTGAAAATGGCCTAACGCCGAAATTGTACAATCATACATAAAATAAAGAGAATGGCAGCTGAAAGCATCGTGAAATCTTTCAAAAAATTCATTGCAGCTGTAGACCGTATCACATTGAAATTATAAAATTATTTGTTCTATGAGTTATGAAATTCTGAGAATAGAATTGTTTGCATAATAATGGTTCATTCTCTGTGTGTCAACAAAAATAGTGTAATAATAGTGGTGGTAGTGGAACTATGCATGAGCTCTCTGGTCTGGTTTGGAAACATTTACAACAGTAAAAATGCTGGCATAATTGGGCTAATTAATCTGTTTTCCTTTTGTCACCTTTATCTTGCCTTCACTGATTTTCTTTGCAGATCGTTTTGCAAAATATTAGAAACTAAGTGTTAACTGTTACATACTTGGGTGTAAGGTGCAAGCTCTACATCTGGGAGGCAGTCTGTTTCTCCAATTATGAGATGTGTTCCAAAAGCCAGGACTTCTGGAAAACATTTATTGTAGTTTTTAATTAAATTAGATTTTAAATGTATTCTTAATTTTTTCTAGGAAGAAAATAGACTTTGTGCTCCCTTTAAATCAGTCTTGGAACAAATGTGCTCATCTCATTATATTCTCCCTAAAACAATACTGTTATATGGATGTCAAGAAGGAGAATCCTCTGGTGGTGGAGTTAAGTGTAAGATTTTATTTTGCACAATTGTTACTGTAGTTTTTGCCTTAAGAAGATTAATATTGTGTAACATATAAAATTTGATTATGGGAAAGAGTATCACTCACTTCGAATTACACTTATTGCAATATTGCCTTCTGTCTTCACAAATATTTAATATTACTGGTAATAGTAATACAAGATATTACCGTTCCCTTGCATGAAATGTGTAAAATGAATATCATCACATTCGTACAACTGATAAGAGCTCCAAATAGAGTTTTATTCTGAATGTATTTCAATATTTGTCAGCTAAACAAACAAATGCTGTGTATAATGTGTTTGTGAAGAGAGAGGGCTCATTATATATTTTGAATGCACTGAGGTAATAATTATCAATAATGGGCATTTGTTTGTATACAACTGCATGGCTAAGTTGATTTCTGTAGTTGAGAATGCATGTCTGCTGCATCTTGCTTTAGCACTTAGAATAATGTACAACATTTACTCAAATGGTTGCAGACATAGAGCATTGTATTATGTACTGCAGTAACTCACAAAATTATGCATAGACCTATTCGATTATTTTCCTTTAACCTAACATACTGTGAAAAATTGAATTTTTTGTATTGTTACTGATGGTGCAATGTGTCTTCATATATTCTTGCCATGTGGCTTGATGGCTAAGTGGGTGAATTTCAGACTGCTCAGTTGCTCAACTGCTTAATTTCCCAGTCCACAATCAGTCCTAGGATATTTAATAAAATCAAAAAGTGGGAAATCTAGGACAGAATAATGACAATATTAGGATATTTTTTTCATTAAGCCTTTATTTTACCCATAGCAATGAACTGATAATGCAAAAAAATTTGAAGTTAAACTTTTGCTCATACTGTATATTCAACTGTTAGTCCTCTCAAAGGGCAGAAGAAGTTAAGAGGATACCATCTGTAATAGGATCATGCCTGCTAAAGCATTCCAGTAATGAATCAAATCTTCAGGTTGAGGCATCTTTACTTTTATGCTCTTGTTAAACCCTTTATCCTTCTCCCTTCCAACATCAGAGTCTTACTCTCACTATTGCCCTTGGATACTTACATTTCATTCCAGTTTGTATGTCTATGGAACTTCCTCCACCATGTCCTCTCAGAGATATCCCTCTGCCTTTACTCTGTTCTCCTCTACTCAGCTGCAACCTCTGCTGCATGCAGCAATGTGTGCAACATGCTACTCACTACCCTTGCCTGCAACAGAGTGAGTTTTCTCTGGTATCATATCCATCCTCCTTCCCTTGCTCTCCTCCCCCCCCCCCCCCCCCAATCCCCCTCCTCCCCCACCCAAAACCCCTGCTAGCACATGTATCTTTCTAGTGGCCTTTCCTTCCCCTCAGCTATTTCTTATTCATTTCGCTACCTCCATCGAAAACAACTTTGTGCCCAATTAGGAAACAGCAATGGGACTGTATAGCTGTTTGCATGCATGTGGGCATTGAAGAACATATGTTTGTAAGCTTTATTTCAGTTCTTATTTTGGTACCTATCTTCTGCACAATGCTTCTGTCCTTGTTGTGAGTAATTGCCCTTACTTATCTCATTGTTTGGTTTTCATTCAGGGTTCTCTTACACATTAGAAAAGTGTTATGTCAGCCATAAATTTATTTAATGCCCATTTTTTCCTTAGTAAGGCATTGCCATGATTGACCATTCTGAATCAATCATTACGACTTATCTTAGAAGAAAGATTAAGAAAAGGCAAACCTACGTTTCTAGCATTTGTAGACTTAGAGAAAGCTTTTGACAATGTTAACTGGAATACTCTATTTCAAATTCTGAAGGTGGCAGGGGTAAAATACAGGGAGCGAAAGGCTATTTGCAATTTGTACAGAAGCCAGATGGCAGTTATAAGAGTCGAGGGTCATGAAGGGGAAGCAGTGGTTGGGAAAGGAGTGAGATAGGGTTGTAGCCTCTCCCCGATGTTATTCAATCTGTATATTGAGCAAGCAGTAAAGGAAACAAAAGAAAAATTCGGAGTAGGTATTAAAATTCATGGAGAAAACTTTGAGGTTCGCCGATGACATTGTAATTCTGTCAGAGACAGCAAAGGACTTGGAAGAGCAGTTGAACGGAATGGACAGTGTCTTGAAAGGGGGATATAAGATGAACATCAACAAAAGCAAAACGAGGATAATGGAATGTAGTCAAATTAAATCGGGTGATGCTGAGGGGATTAGATTAGGAAATGAGACACTTAAAGTAGTAAAGGAGTTTTGCTATTTAGGGAGTAAAATAACTGATGATGGTCGAAGTAGAGAGGATATAAAATGTAGACTGGCAATGGCAAGGAAATCGTTTCTGAAGAAGAGAAATTTGTTAACATCGAGTATAGATTTAAGTGTCAGGAAGTCGTTTCTGAAAGTATTTGTATGGAGTGTAGCCATATATGGAAGTGAAACATGGACGATAACCAGTTTGGACAGGAAGAGAATAGAAGCTTTC
This sequence comes from Schistocerca piceifrons, assembly GCF_021461385.2. NCBI lineage: Eukaryota > Metazoa > Arthropoda > Insecta > Orthoptera > Acrididae > Schistocerca > Schistocerca piceifrons. Next base: position 275,028,868 of record NC_060143.1, on the reverse strand, counting down.
GAAATGTGGTGCTACAGAAGAATGCTGAAGATAAGGTGGGTAGATCACGTAACTAATGAGGAGGTATTGAATAGGATTGGGGAGAAGAGAAGTTTGTGGCACAACTTGACTAGAAGAAGGGATCGGTTGGTAGGACATGTTTTGAGGCATCAAGGGATCACAAATTTAGCATTGGAGGGCAGCGTGGAGGGTAAAAATCGTAGAGGGAAACCAAGAGATCAATACCCTAAGCAGATTCAGAAGGATGTAGGTTGCAGTAGGTACTGGGAGATGAAGAAGCTTGCACAGGATAGAGTAGCATGGAGAGCTGCATCAAACCAGTCTCAGGACTGAAGACCACAACAACAACAACAAATCAATGCAAAAGTATGCCAATAGAAAGCACATGCAAATGATGCATTTACCATTCATGTGCTACAACTGTTGTGTCTTGTTACACTGATGGAAGTACTACAAAGTATGTTGTGCATGTAGGAGAGGCAAAAGAACAAATTCCTCTAACATTCAGCAATTCAGTGAATGGTAGTTGGAGCAAAATTATTGAAGTCCGCCAGTGTGTTAGTTGTATAGAGAGTGCTGGTGACCATAACAGTTTTTGGCATTAATTGAAAATATTTTAATGCACCTCGTAGGCAAAAGACTCTGTAAATGTAAAATATGAATAATTAGTAACTTAATTTCAACATTGGAAAATTCAGTGGTTAGTGAGCTTCTGTGCGTGTTAGATTGTTATCATTGGATGAATATTATATTGATCTCCAGTAGTTACAAAATATGAACAACACACTTGAGACTAACAATTGTGAAGAAAATATTGTGTGAGCAGAGGATCATGCAACAGCTGTGAAAGTGTGAATAGTTTGATAAGATAGTAAACAAATGGTGAAAAAGAAACTTTTTTAGATGTAATTCATCATGATCTAATGTTAAATAACTGTTTCATTACTGGAACAAAATTCAAATAAAAACTGGAAAGTAAATAAATGTAGTTATGTAGACTTACTTTTATAAGGTATAAATGGAAATAGAAAGAAGAAACATGCCATGTTTATAGGCATACAAAAACTGTTTTGAACTTTGAATAATGAAAACCTTTATGATATTTTGAAATTGTAAGTAAGAACCTAACTTTTTATCCTAAAAAATACAGACATTATCACACTATTTCATTACACAGAAATTCTGAAACGTAAAGAGCCTTGCATATCATGTAACTGAGTGTTCATTACTTCTTGTAGTACATTGTTAAACAGTGATATCAAAAATATAACAGTTTTGAAAGTCTTACAGTTAAATAAAACTTAAGACAAAATTTTATTGGTCATAATTAGTAATGTCAATACAGCCACTTTTTCATTCCTAAAAATAAGTTTGTTTTTAAAGTTCACACTGCTCCATGCCCCTAATTTAGTGTTACAATATATTTTACAAATCTGCCTGCATAGCTGAGATGGTGGTGTGGTGTTGCTCAGCTTGGAGGTCAGCCAGCTTGAATCCTGTTAGTGGATGAAAGTTTCACAGCTGGTATTTGGCTGGCAAGAGGAGGAGAGGTGGTGGCATAAAGTTTCTGATCACTGGTCTTTGCGCTAATGTCCTGCATTAGATTCCAAACCTCTCCACAGTATCTCATGAAGTGAGGGCATATGATACTGTTGATGGTGATTTGTCTGTTGGATAGGGATGTAAAGCTCGGTGGCCCACTTGTTGCTTTTCAAGATGAGTAGGCTATGTGGTGACACTGAGTTTCATCCTCTCCCTTCCCTACATCCATAACAACATAAACCCAACACTACACTGTACAATCACTCATTACAGTCATCCATATAACAAAAATATTAAAAGTGTGAAACTTTGAAAGTATAAAGCCATAAGGTGTTACACTGCAAGTGTAAAATATAAAGTTATAAAAAATTTTTGTTAAAATATTAAAAAAGTGTAGTCTTAGAACAATGGCTGTATAAATAGTGAAAGACATGAAAATGATAAAAATGTGGAAGCAGAATTGCGTAGAGGACTTAGAACTGCATGAAGTGTCACTAAATATTAAAATTTTTAAAAACATTGAAAGTATAAAACTGTAAAAAGTTAAAAGCCATAAATTATTAAAGTGAAACTATGTGCAGCAAGTAAAGTTGCAGGGATCTGGGTGTGACAGTTACAGATAATTGAATTTGCTTATGCTTGGTGGCTTAGTATGGCACACAGTTTTGCAGTATGTATGGAAACCAGTCTGCATTGTCCTGCTGCTAGGATGGTGTGTAAGCTGAAGGGCTGTTGCTGTCTTTTCTTGATGAGTGGGACTGTTGATCACACATGTGCTGCAACAAGGTGGATGATTGGAAGAGGCCTTCAAAGTTTCTAAAAAATGCACTGTCAATAAATTTTTTCTGTTGGTTTAATGTGTTGCTAGGATCTTGCAGCCTGTGTGTAAAAATCTCAATTTCTTCCAGCATTGTCAGGAAGTGTTCCTTAGATTCATTGTACAGCATTTCCAAATGCATATCAATAATTCCAACTCTATGCTTCAGTGTTAGAAGATGTGCACCAAACGCTGTTTTATTGTTGTGAATTTAAGCATGGTCTTTGAAGCACATTTCAGACATCCTGCCTGTTTGACGTATGTAAATTTTTGGGTAGTTTCCACCCTTTAGTTCATGAAATATAAAACTTACATACACTAAGTGCATAAAAGTAATTTCCTGCCATTTACATTTTCCGCCATTTATATCATTTTTTCAAGTCCCCTGAATAGCGTAAGTGAGGAGCTTCACTGTAGTGCCATTGCAACCTATTTCCAAAAAGTATATGCGCTACCATTGATGCAAACATATAGCTTGGCAAATCCAAAACTTTCAAGGATATACTTATCATTTTAACCTCAGAGTTCTTTGTTTCATACAGAGTTGAAAGGGCCTGCAGAAGAAACATTTAATCCTCAGTTTAGTAGGGGCTAGTATAAACACATAATTTATTATGTTTTTGAATGCAATTCATGCTGGTAACAAGTAATTCCACATATCTCACTAGAAAACAGTGCTTTCCATATGAACTCTTTTTTTAATACATTTATGTTCTTGTCTGTACATTTTGTTTATTTATCTTTATTCAACCAAGGATCATCTCACAGTGATGGGATTTGTCAGGGTAATATAGTGCAAGTCAATAGATCAAGATATACAACACACAGCATACATAATATGCTTTATGAGGATGGGACAGGTAGTCTATGAGGATAGGACAGGTGGTCAGCCAAGGCCTTAATTAATGAACCATCCTGGAATTTGTCTTAGAGATCTGGGAAAACCACAAAAAAAGCATGTCAGGATAGCTGGACAGAGTAACTGCATCCTCCCAAATACAAGGTCAATATCCTAACATCTGTGCTGCCTCATTCAGTAAGTTCCTATTGTGTAATGTTCCTTATTTATGTACAATTTGTTTCAGGTAACTTGCAATTTGCTCTTCACTGCTGCACATTCCATAGACATCTGCTGATGTTCCTTGGACTCTTCAGATGCTGCTGTTCCCCTTACCTCAACTCCAGACTCCATTCCAGTCCGTGTTCATCTATGTTCCTCAGTCCATCTGAAAAACAGAGCCAATAGACATTAATATCATGCATTTTACATTTTGACATTCTTTCCTTGTGAAAGCAGTAAACCATGATCATGTATTGAAATGAGACAAGGAGTTGTAGTTATTCTCTTTCATTACTATTCACTCTTCTGTCGTCTAAGTAAATGTTTGTGTGGTATGCATTACGCTTGAAAAACATTTTAGCTATCTTTTTAAACAGATGAATTTAAGTAATCTTTCTCATTTCCTTTGGCAATTTATTTTATCCCCTTATGTAATATGGTGTTTTGAATTTTTTGTTTGTTTTTCCTAGCTAAATGTAATTCCAAATTCTCGTTCCATGATTATGTATAGAACCTGCAAATTTCCCGTTAACTGATGCTGATATTGCACTTGGTATTATGTATCTTGATGCACTGAAAATATATTCTTAAAACTGGCAATATGAAAGGTAGAGTCAGATTATGTGGACTACACAACAGATGAATTTTAAAGGTGGCACATCCCAATTTATTTTCACTATTACATCATTAGAGAGCAGTTCCAGTTTTACAAATTATAGTTTATGCAGGTAAAGAGATATGCAACTCTGCCTTTGCACACATATCTGGAAGAGAACTCATCCAGCTATTAATCAGTGTCTCAGTACTTCGGACTTAGAGTTTGTAGATCATTAAAATTTTACTAACTCATCCAAGATTTTAAGACACAAAGATATTATGCAGCTCCAAAGTCTTTGCAAACATATTTTCCACACTTATTATGTTGGAGTGCAGAATTACACCTTCCAGTCCCTGACTTTTTCACAAGTATATGAGTGATGTTAACTGTGTGCTGGATAGTTGCACACTTTAAGCTGCGTAGATACTGAGCATTGACTTCTCAACAACAAACTTTCATTTTAACCAATGTGGAGATGTCTGTGTGCTCTGTGATCCTAGACTTAAACACAAATTGACCTAATGATGTGACAAGTAGAGTGCAGGGTGCTGAGTGGTAATTTTGTGAGAGGAGTGACTATGTAAAGACAGGCATAATAATTCTGAAATTACTTAATGTTTTGTAATTTGGCTAGTCATATTTTACTATTCTGCAAGGGCTATAAGAATTTAATATTGTTTGATTTATGACAAATGTTTCAGGTTAGTAATTTACAAAAGTATAGGGAACAAATTATTCATTCATTGCCCGCATACTGCAGCTGACAATTTCCAGCTGAAAGTTTGGGTATATCATACAGTTTTATAAGCAAAAGACCAAGACAGATGTAATACCTGCATTATGATAACACCTACCATTCCACACTGTATTGAGGCCTAATTACAATGAGTATAAAAGACATTTACAATTAAAAAAAAGGCTCACATTTTACAGGCACGTAAAAGGTCTTCACATAAATGGGGAAGAGGGTTGGGGGGGGGGGGGGGGCAGGTGGGGGGAGGGGATCCAAAAAAATATATACTCACTGTTTGATAGCCCATTCATAAAGATTTGTCTTATAGGTACAATTCTTGGCATTTGGAGTCATCTTTTATGTCTGAAATGACCAGCAGAAGCTTCTAAACAATTCTGATGGCATTGAACTATAGATCAAACTATGGCTATAAGTGTTTGGCATTATTGTAGTGCATGATGCAACAATTTTTTTATGGAGATCATTGATTGTAGCTTGTTTTGTTGACACACAATGTACTTGATGGTGCCACAGCTAAAAGTCCATAGATGTTAAATCTGGAGAGCAAGATGGGTACCCTGTAAGTCCTCTTTGATCTGCCTAGATACATCCTGTCATCTTGATGATGGTAAGGTCGGACTTCACCTTGTTTCTTTTAAGACATTTCACCTTCATGCAGTGTTTGAATGTCAAGCAAAACCCTTGTCTGAGGCAATTTTGACCTGTTATAGTATCCCCAGAGAAGAAGGGACCAATTAAACCACATGATAACAGACTACATCCTACCTAGTTCAAATGAACATGAGAATTTTCAGGAAACACAATCGACATGGTTTCACTGTATTACTTAGGTTCAATATTGGCTTGTCAGGCTAAACAAATTTCCCAGAAAATTTGTCACCCTTATTTACCATGTGATCAAACTACTCATAGTATTCAGTTATTTGATTCAAGTAATTTTTCACCATAGGTAGCATTCTTGGAATTTACATGTTCCACCTTGCACCCTTATGGAAGTTTCTATCTCTTGAGTGACTCATTCTTCTTTCGCACACTCCTTGATTTACTAATTTTTGCTGTGAATGGATGAAATGTTGCAATACTGTGGCTTTGGACACTGGATGTGTAACTTTTTGTTACTGGCTGGATCTTGCCTTCTTCACATGTGTAATAGTTCCATCAGCTTTTGAAATATGTTGGTGGCCATATTTTAAACCCTTACTGCCACTGTACATAGTGAATATTCTGATACTTGCAGTATCACTTCAATACTACCATAAATTCCACAAATGACAACCTTATCCCAGCCATTGTTGCTAGATGATTGTTTTCTACTTTATTGTACTGTGGCATCAGCCCCACCACCTGCACATGGACAGCGTGAACTGCCAGCACCAACTAGCAGAAACAAATTTAACATATACACTGCTGTTTTGCATGTTATCAGTAACTGTAATCCATTTTGTTTCAAAATTATTTAATTGCAAATGGTTGGTACATTTTTATCCCTCCTGTTTATACACTCCTATGTGAGATAAACCTTTATGTGGTTTTTAGCAATTTTAATTCCTTTCACTGTCTTAATTATTATGGTTGATTATTAAATAGTCTTTTGCCTGCTTCACTTGGAGCAATCATTGTCAGTTTAAAGTTTTCTTATTTTGTGTAACGATTTTCCATTTCTGTTTGTTGGATGGTCATTTGTGTCTTTATTGAGGAGGTGACTGACAGTTACTCTGACTGCCATAATATTCTGATATAATATTATGCTGTATAAAAGCTTGGTTCTACTGAGAAATTCATCAATAGAGTAGAAGGAGTTGACCACCAATAAATCCTTTAGATTTCTTTTAAACTGAATTTCATTGGTTGTTAAGCTTTTTATGGCTGCTGACAACTTATTGAAAATGTGTGTTCCTGAATAATGCACACCTCTTTGTACAATAGTAAGTGACTTTAAATCCTTGTGAAGATTATTCCTATTTCTAGTATTGACTCCATGAATTGAGCTGTTGGTTTGAAAAAGTGATATATATTTTAATGACAAATTTCATTAAGGAATAAATATATTGGGAAGCAGTAGTTAGTATCCCTAGTTCCCTAAACAGGCTTCTGCAGGATGTTCTTGAGTTCACACCACATATAACTCTTACTGCACGTTTTTGTGCCCAGAAAACTTTAGCTTGGCTTGATGAATTACCCCAAAAAATAATCCCATATGACATTATGGAATGAAAGTAAGCATAGTATGCCAGGTTTTTCATTTTTATATCCCCTATGTCTGACACAATTTGCATTGCAAATAGAGATTTGTTAAGACGCTTCAGCAGTTCTGCGGTGTGCTCCTCCAAGTTGAATTTATTATCAAGCTGTAATCCCAAGAACTTAACACTGTCCACTTCTTCTATATGTTTTTCATCGTATGTTAGGCATATACTCGTGGGACACCCCTTACAAGTTATAAATTGCAGGTAGTGTGTTTTTTCAAAGTTTAGTGACAAAGAATTGGCTAGGAACCAGTGATTAATGTCCACAAATATTTTATTAGCCGATCTTTTTAAGGCTACACTTGATTTGCTATTTATTGCAGTGGTTGTATCATCGGCAAACAAAATGAACGTGGCATCTGGTAACGTTACTGATGAAAGGTGATTGATATACACAAGAAAAAGTAAGGGGCCTAAAATGAAACCTTGTGGGACCCCACATGTGATTAGTTCCCAGTTGAATGATGCCTGATAGCTTAATACATGTCTCTTTACTAATAACACCATTTGTTTCTTGCCAGAGATATAAGATTTGAACCATTTTACAGCATTTCCTGTTACACTATAATATTCTAATCTACTTAAAAGGATATTGTGATTTACACAGTCTAATGCCTTTGACAGATCACAAAATATACCAGTTGCCTGCAATTTTTTGTCTAATGAATTAAGCACATTTTCACTGTAAGCGTTGATAGCCTTCTCAATATCATCACCCTTTAGAAATTCGAACTGCAACTTTGACAGTATGTTATTTGGGATAAGATGGTTATAAAGCCGATTGTACATTACTTTTTCTAAAATTTTTAATAATGCTGGCAAAAGTGAAATTGGAAGAAGTTTGATGTTATTTCTTTATCTCCCTTCTTAAACAATGGCTTAACTTCAGCATATTTCAACCATTCAGGGAATATTCCACTGATAAACGACTGGTTACACAGATAGCTTAATTTGTCACCTAACTCAGAATCACATTCTTTAATTAACTTTGTTGATATTTCATCTTACTCACTAGATGTTTTTGATTTTAAAGATTTTATGATGAAAATTATTTCCACTGGGGTAGTGAGGGTCAAATTAATATTATTGAAGTTACTTGAAATGTCTGGTCTGAAGTATTCCATAGCAGCATCTACAGGACATGACAACCCCATCTTTTCAGTAACAGTTATAAAATGTTTGTTACAAAGTTCTGCAACATTATACACATCTGTTGCCAATGTATCATTTACTCTTAATGCTATTTGTCCCTCTTCATGTCTGGTTCTACCAATCTCCTCCTTCACTATATCCCATATTGTCTTTATTTTGTTATCTGATATGACTGTCTTTTCCTTGCAATATATTTACTTTAATGTTTTGAGGAAAACAGTGTTCAAATAAGGTAAGCACTTTATTAGCAAAAGTGTTATATTTTTCATTCATGCCATGAACACTGTAAACATCATTCCAGTGAATGTCTCTGAGGAGTGTCCTAAAATAATCAATTTTTGGCTTATTGATTACCCTCTTGAGCTCAGATTTAACAGATTTTATATCCTGTTGAGTATTAACTTTTAACAGAAGGAACTGCATGTCATGGTCTGAGAGGCCATTGACTATTGGTTTTGTAATATAATTTTGTTCATTGGACTTTACTATAAGGATATTATCAATGGCTCTTTGTGAGCAATTGGCTACCCTAGTGGGGAATTAAGTTGAATGATAGTGTTACTAACTCATGTAAGTTCTTATTGGGAGAGTCTTCAAGGAAATCTACAGTGAAATCACCAGCAACCACTATTTCTTTGTTTTTGGGTGTTAAATGGACCAGTATAGCTTCAAGGTGGTTTATGAACAGATTAAAGTTACCTGCAGATGCTCGATATACACTTAATATTATGAAGGACTTTTTTGTGAAATTCTGACTCTGTTGCACATGCTTCTAGGCAAAATTTATGAATGTATATGTTCTTAAATTTATGACAGTTCCTGATGAATGTGGTAACTCCTCCTTTCTCCATTTCTGCTCTACAAAAGTGAGATGCTAACCTAAACCCTGTAACACTTAAAAGTTCTATACCAGTGGTCACATGTTGTTCAGAGAGGCAGATTATGTCAGCTGGGTTTGTAGAGTCCAATTCATCTATGCAGATAATTAATTCATTAATTTTATTTCTCAGTCCTCGAATATTTTGATGCATTAAAGATAGCTGACATTTCACATTGATGGAGTTAAGTTTTTTGGGTTCTTTCTCAAACTGAAGGTTTGTCTCAGTCCTACCCTCTCTTAAAATTTGGTTTCTTTCTATCCTCGCTACCCTAAAAAAGGGTCTTTTCTGAATCATATAATCACTGGTATTTTATCACTAATGACAGTGCTATTTTCCTGCTATTTTCTCAGCCAGTTTACCCTTCCCTTTCCTGTTGAGGTAAAGGCCATGCCTAGTATAATCCCACCTATTGAGAGAATCAATAGGAACCACACCAATTTGTGACGTGAAGAATAAAGATGTATACTGTTAACAACATTTGTTTTATTTTAGAGGCTTTAAGAGTTCTCAATAAAAAAATATGGAGGCATTACTTTTCAGCAAACCCTCTTAATTCTTACTTGAATAAAGGATTACAGGATGTAATATTAAAATTTTAAGTTCCTTAATCAGTGTCCTCTATTTCAACTCCATTTTTGTGCTTAAGTTACAGCAAAAGTAAGCTGAGCTGAAAGTTATAGAATTTACTAGCTCGTCTAATTAGCCTGGACTGCTATGACTGTCTTTATTGCCAATTATTGTTCATCACACTATAGCAAAGAGAGTGTAAACTGTTGCAATTTTTATGCATTGTCTAAAAATAAAGGAAACTGCTGTAATGGCCTAAAGACAATACAATCTTTATTATTATTATTATTATTATTATTATTATTTTATTATTATTATTTGTAAATGTTTTAGTCTTGATTAGTTATTATTTTGCTTTTTACTGCTTTCTCTTGTTTTGTGGGCATCTGTGGTATAATAACTTGCCTCTGAATGTAATTAATAGCCTTGCATTACTAATGCTTTCTTTGTTTTATCTATAATTTTGTATATTTTGCAGAAACGTTCTACACCATTTCGTGTATTCTTTTTGTCATTTCCTTTCTGTTGTAGTCATTTTAATCAAATCTTGGCACAATGTTTAAACATTTTCTGAATTTCTTTCCATAAAGTGTAATTTCTGTAGTGGCATTCTGCCTGTGTTTACAGAAATGTTGCATTCATAAACATTACTTCCTCATGGATTGGAAAAATTCCATTGCTTGTTAGTATGGGATATATAGAGCGAGAGGCAGGGAATCAGTCATGTCAAACAAGTGGCATTGTGCAGTCCTGCTGCAGCTCAAAAATGGTAAGAAGATGCCAAATAAGCTGTCCAAGGTGGTGGGTTGTTTTAAGAGCAAAAGTTATTTCTTATTGCTTTAATACTAAAATTGGATTGTGGCATCAAACTGAACAGTGAACTAGAGAAATGCTTTTCACCACAGGTCATAAAACATTTCATATGCAGCGATTTCGTAAACTTTTAACCACATAAAAAAACATCTGACCTTAACAATCATTGTACATTATGATCTTAACAATTTATTCATATTTTAGAAGGCACAGCCACTAAACATCAGTTGTTAAACATGAAATGTTTGATTTAGTTTGAAATTGTGGAGGGCCTCCATTACATTTCTTCTCAGAAATCATTAAATACATCTAATATTTCCTCATGGCTTGTGTTTCAAAAGTTGGCTTGAATGAATGAAATCATTACTTTGTGAGCTTTCATCACTTAAATTGTTGCAAGAAAGCTGTATGTTCAGTAAGGGGACACTAAATGCCTGACTGCTCAAGTTAAGATTGTGAGTTCTGAGTTCTGGAATATGATGGCAGTCTGAGACTGGAAAATGCCTACCGAACTCTGATCAGTGTAGGTGTATCCCATGGATATTTGCTTGAACATTAAGTTGTTAGATTTTTAACTGCAGACATGGCTCAAGAAATTTGTGATAATGGCCACCATTGGCCTGGAACCAATGCTATAGTTAGAAGAGAAAATATTTACTTATCAGCAATACTGAAATAAAGAAACGCTCTTATAGTTTTCATACTTTTTATATTTAATTTCAAGCTTTCTGTGTTATTCTCTTTTTAATTATTATTTTTATTCGCTTCGCTGATGATAGATTCAATTTTCAGTCACTGTGAGTCTTAATGGGAAGTACAACAATGATCTTCACGTATTAAATGACCAGCAAATTCATTAATGGGATCTTTTTTTCTTTCCTTCTTTTTCTCAAACATATTTCTAATGAGCTTTGTCTCTTTCCTTCCATTTGAACCCAAAATGATCACTGTAAATAGGAAAATGTGATTCGTTGAAAACTCGCATTTAGTACATACCCACAGTGTCAACTGCACTTTTGGCCATCCTATAAGGTTTTTTATGACCATAATTGCTTACAGCTTTTGTGATTTGTTGTTCATCTTGTCTGCAGCTTTTGTGTTTTACCTTTAACTTTGCATGTTAATGTTCCTGTGGGCACTATTTAATATTTAAAAATTTACATGTATCAAAAATAAAGGGGTCAAAACAATATCCAGCTTGATCTAAAGATATAAAATAGTACATAATTAATTACAAATGCGGTGAAGTATCAGTTTCTAGAGAGAGAAGAAACTGAGCACCTCACTTGTGTGTTTATATTTTATGCCATGCCCATACGGACAAATAAAAACTGTAACCAGTCACTTTTTTGAATAATTATGTTTTTTTCCATGAACTAGTTTTCAAACCTTTTCAGGTTCATCTTCAGATGGTTTCTGGAAGTTACATCATTATTTCTAGCATAATGCTGGGTGCTGGCTTGCGACAGTCTGGGTGGCTTTTTTCATTAGTGTCCATCTGTCTGCCTCCATTTTGATGTCCAGTTGTTATATCACTACACACACTTTCACACAAACTATATTAATATACACTTGGACAGCAAGACTTTCCCAGCATCCAGCATGTGCTTTACAACAATAATTTTATGTTTCTCTCTTCATTTATGTTCTCTTCTTTAATGCCAAATCATTTTCTTTTTTTTTAAAAAAATATTGTTCTCTTCTGGCTTTATATAGAAATAGTTAAACTTACTAGCTGTCCCATTTACCTTCAGTATTTTTTTTCAGCAACAATAATTATATGTCATTTGAGAAATTGGTACACAAATACACATATGGGTATTGGCTTCCAGGAGCACAGTATTTCTGAAAGTGACATTGTTGCCACCATCATGTGTGTTGATGACTTAATTGGCAATGTCTGAACATAGAACTTTCATCTACACACTCTGTCCCACTCCTGTAGTGGATCCATAACAATTCCCTCTGCAGTTCATACTTTGGAGCAGGTTTGGTTCTTTGTCAGGGTTCATGTCCAGTGCCAGATGAGCAGTGTGCCTGTACACTGTCACTTTTATTTTATTTATTTATCTCTTATTCCGGTGATCCATGTTGTGACACTATCACAGGATATGGAACGTGTCAATTTTAGAAGCTTTTTGGTCAGAATTTATGGTAATATATAAAACAAAACAAAAACAGTAAACAGTAACTTAGGTCCCACTACAAAAAAATACATTTTAGATATAGATAGAGATTACAAAACAAAAAACAGTAAACAGTAACTTAGGTCCCACTACAAAAATACATTTTAGAGAGAGATAAAGATTACAAAATAATACGTGTTACAGAAAAATAAATATTGCAAAATATATGTTTACAATAAAAATATTCAGTATTACGAATACAAATTTGAGCATGCATTTTCAATTTACAATATAAGAGATGTTAAACACTGTAGTTCATGAACTCTTCTAATGTATAAAATGATCCTTGCAATAGGAACTGCCTTAAGGTTTTTTTAAACAGGAGATCATCATCTACCAAACATTTAATTCTTGAAGGGAGGGCATTAAAAATCTTACAGCCACTGAAATGGACTCCTTTCTGCACCATACTTAGATTTGGCTGTTCATAGTGGATATCATGTTTCCTTCTAGTATTGTGACTGTGATATGCACTATTCAGCTTAAAGGTGGATTTTTCTTTCCTTATGAAGCACATCAATGAGAATATATACTGCGCAGTGGATGTAAGTATTTCAAGCTTCTTAAAAAGATTGCTGCATGTGGCTCTAGGATGGACTCCACACATGATCCTTATGGCTCTTTTTTGTACACACAGTACTTTTTTAGCCAGTGACTGATTTCCGCAAAATATAATTCCAAATGCCATAATTGCATGAAAGTAACCATAATATGCTGACTTCATGGTTTCCATATTTCTATAAGAAGAAACAATGCGCAATGTGTATTAACATCAACTGTAGCATATGCAGGAGACCAGTCCACAAGCCGTAATTGCTGATTAAAGGTTTCAGTGGTGTGTCTGTTTATAATCCTAAATGTTTTCCAAATGAAATTTTCTTTTCTTTGGACATTCATTTGGTTTAGAGTGAGGAATTGCCCTTCATGGTCAAAGAGCCCATTTATAATATTTGGTTAAATTATTGCAAATATCCTTATCTACAAATACATTATCTAGTAAAGTGCTTGTGCTGGCAGTTACTCTAGTTGGAGTGTCCACCACTGGTGCTAAATTGAACAGTACATTAAATGTTCAAAATCTGTCTTCTTTCTATTTTCTGTTAAAAGGTCCCCATTGAAGTCACCCACAACAATGATAGATTTAGTTTTCCTACATAGGTGGGCCAGAAGTGATTCAGTTTGTCTTAGAAATACATTTAGATTTCCAGCAGGTGCCCTGTAAACAGCCAGAACAATAACAGTTGCACTGTCTGCTGTTAACTCAATGCCACACACCTCAAAATGTTGTTCATCACAGTATTTGCTTAAATCTAGGGATTTACACACTATATTGTTTTTTATAAATATTGCAACACCACCTTTTTCCATAACAGATCTACAGTAATGAGTAGATAAACTAAAGTTCTCAATCTGTATCATGTGGATCCCACTCATAATGTGATGTTCTGAGAAATCACATAATCACTTTTGTATGTGTGAAAGATAGTGTAAAAAGAAATCAGTTAGGCAGAGCAATGATCAGGAGAATTTCAGATAGATGTAGAAATGACATGATGAATACAGACACAATTATTTATTGGAGAGGCAGAAGAGAAGAAAAATATATTTTCTGGAACCTACTGTTCTCCAGTCTATGAATTATTATGATAAGGATAATTATTATAATGAATTTACTGTTTGAAGTTTTTGTTAAAATTTATTTCAAGACCTAGCTTTCACGTTAGTCATAAAGTGATATTAGGAGACAATTTAGAATTATCTTATTTGTTGAGGTATTAATCAATAACTGTATTTTGCAACTGATGTGTCTCAGGTGGATGTTTCAAGTTTTACAAACATGTTCCAGAATTCAAAACATTCAGAAGTGTGTCTTTGTGGTGTATTTACACATTTACATTATTTTCTTGAAATGAAATCACCACAAGAATCAAAATAGTAAAGCCTACTGAATAAATAAAACAAATATGCAAAATTGTTTAGACATTGTGCCTTCTATTAATGAACTTTCAAACCTAAAAGAAGGAAGGCAATAATTCAGCTGCAGATGAATGAGTGGTAGTGATAGCATCTGCTTCCCCATCTCCTTCCTCCTAATACTATTTTCTACTGCCTCCTTGCCACTCTCCAACCTGCTGTCATTGATGTCTCTCCCAAACACCCCTCCCTTAGCGCAATCTCTCACAATCAGATAACGTTTCAGCAGCTATAGAGGTGGTAAGTGTTGGTTCAAATAGTTCCCTATTGATATAACTTCATTGAATGAACACAACTTTAATATACACTGTCTGATACAAAGTAATCAGACACTTCCTTTGTAATGAAGTATTTTACAGTAGATGTTATGAAAGGTGGACCTGCTACTATAAAAGGACTTTGGGAATATTGTGTTGTGAGTAGAGAAGCGGTAACAGCAGAAAGGATAGGTAAGGAGTGCTCAATGATTTCGAATGTGGACTAATTATTGGATGTCACCTGAGTAACACATCCGCAAAAAAAATTTCAACTCTTCTAAAGCTGTGCATGTTGACTGTTGGTGATGTGTGTAATGTGGAAATGTGAAGGAACAACAACATCTAAACCAATAGTAGGCAAACAACATGTGCTGACAGAGAGCAACTGTCAAGCATTGCAGAGAGTGGTTGTGAAGTCACATGAAATCAGAAGATGGGACCACTTGTGAGTTCCAAAGTGCTACCACTAAAACAGCTAGCACAATGACTGTGCATAGGGAGTTAGGAAAAGAATGCAATAGTCATGAAGCTCCTCATAAGCTACACATTTCTGCAGTCAGTGCTAAGTAAAACTTGAGGTGATATAAAAAACAACACCACTGGACACTGGATGACTGGAAATGAGTGATTTGGACTGATGAACCACACTGTAACTGGTGAAAATTGGTGTGGAATTATTTTGATTTGGTGAATGCATGAAGAACACCTGCTTTCACATGTAGTGCCAGTAGTGATGGAGACGGCAATGTTATGGCATCGGGATTTTTCTCTTGTTTATGGCATGGTCCCTTTATTGTGCTTAATAAATTGCAAAATCCAGAGGACATGAACACACATTGTGTACTGGGTATGGTAGAGGAACAATTTGGAGATGATGGCTATTTGTATCACCATGACAGTGCACCATGTCATTAAGCAGCATCTATGCGGCAGTGATTTGAGGACAGTAACATTCCTGAAATAGACTTCTCTGCCCAGAGTCCTACCCACACCTAATGGAATTCCTCTGGGATGAGTTAGAATGTTGGCTTTGCTCTGGACCTCAGCATACATCACTATCTTTTCTGGTTTCATGTCTTGAAAAATGAGCTGCCATTCTTCCAAGTCAGACACCTCACTGCAAATGCCCCTGGCAGACTTCAGTCTGTTATAAAGGCGAAGGGTGGATACACCCCATGTTAATGACCACTAATAGGTGTCTGGATACTTTTGATCAGATAGTGCATAATACATTAAACCACAGTTACATAAAATAAGGGAAAGGCAACCACTTACCCATAGAGGATTAATGCATGGTACACAGAAACACAAAATAGAAAACAATCTTGCTGCTCCAGCGAATGTGATCGTTTGAGTTTCTGTGTGGTTTTTTGTGTGTGTGTGTGTGTGTGTGTGTGTGTGTGTGTGTGTGTGTGTGTGTTCCTATTAGAAAAAATCTTATGGAACTAAAATGTTCAAAAAAGTGGTGCTTATTGATTAAAAGTTTAGTGGCTCATATTACAGTCAACAGAAATTGCTGCACAAAGTTTAGTGGTTCATATTACATTCAACAGAAATTTCTGCACATCTTTCCTTACACAAGCAAATATTTATTTTATTTTATTTTCTGCCAACATAGGTTCAACCTTTCACCTCTTGATACATCCCTTTAATTTATGTTTACCTACAACATTGCCTTTATCCTCCATTCTGTACCTCTATGAGGTTCCCATTGTCATCTGCTTTGGTATGTATTACAGTACTAGTCAGCCTGATAATGTACTGTTGATTGTGTAATCAAGAGTGTGTGTATGCTTCTTCTTTTCCAAGCCTTATCATGAAATAGGTCATTGCCTCATTCACATACATTCTCTCTTCAGAATGGCTGGCCAGTGCTTATCTCTAGGATGCTAAATTCTAAGTACTGCCAATAGACACTTACAAAAGCAAGAAACCTATAACAGCCCTCAGAACTGTTAGTACATTCCTAAGGGAGGACAAAGATAGAGATTTGGGAAGCATAGAAAGGAGGGCCATGTAACACATAATCCCAGTTTTAGAGGGATCTCATTGTTGTTAGAATGAGGAAAGATAAAGGTGGAGGACGAGACATCAGGATGAGTAGGACACATTGGACACACCAAAACATAACAATGACTTGGGTATGTGAAGAAATATTTGTACATGATGGGTACCTTTTTTTATGATAATGTTAGTGAACCAATTTCATCATGCTGAGAATAGTATTAAAGTTGCTGCAAAAGAGTTCAGCCTGTTTGGTTCATGTGGGTGAAAATCAAATTGATACCAAAATTTGTCAAGAAAAGTCACAGAAGTTGCAGCATTTAGAGATGTGTTGCAAACCACAAATGAAGATGTGAGATTTTATAGATCTTGAATAAATGGTACTCTTCTCTGTATTTATCAAATTTATTTGAATATGTTATTTGCTGTCGGTGATTTTACATATCAGTTTTTGTAAATATTTATAATGTTTTGTGAACTCATGTTCCAGCCAAATGTTACTGTGCAACAGTGTGAAACAAACAACCCAAACCATAGGCATCCAGAATGTGATCCAGTATGTATTCTGAATATTTAACATACTGAATTCATTGCAGTTCCTAGTTTTTGGTGCAAAATATCACTTACATTTTGTTTCTTTTCACAGGAGGCTGTTGGTCTATCATGTAGGATATTTAATGTCACCCCTGGAAATTATTGTATAAGAGTAAGTTACATATTATTCTTCACGTAAATATTATTTCATCTATTACTAGCTTTTATGATATTATTTTCGTGTACTAACTCATTCCATGCCATGGGGATTTGGTCTTCAATTTGGTCTAATGGTACTAGATGTGTAAAATACAAAAATAAGAGTGTCCTGTTTGGGTTATCTATCTCCAATAACCATTGCAGCATTGGTCATCTAAGGCACATTGTGTGAATAAAATTGCAATACCATATAAGAGTATCACTTTTCATTTAGCTAATATTTCATGAGTAACTAGCCATTGTCATAGTCCTTATTTTGCTTTCCTGATAACAGTTTTATTTTACTCTAATAATAACATGCGAGGTTAAAAAATATCTTTTTATACCAAGTGGCATAATTTCTTCTTATTATTATTATTATTTCCTTTAACTCTCTATGTGGAGCATAGGGCTGCAACAAAGGATCGCCATTTTGTTCTGTCTTCTGCTAGTATCTTCATTTCTTCCCATCCTATTCCTTGCTGATGGCCTTCTGCTTCAACTGACCATCTCCATGTCATTTTGGGCCTGCCTCGTCCCCGTCGTCCTTGCGGGATCCAGTCATGTGCTTCTCTCGCAATATGTTCATTTGGTCTTCTGAGAGTATGTCCTAACCATCTCCACTTCTTGCTTCTGATTTGCAGCTCAATTGGCTTCTGGTTTGCTCTTTCTCAAAGAGTTTCATTATAGATGACATTTGGCCACAGTATCCCCAGGATGTTCCTCAGGCATCTGTTGTTGAATGTCTGCAGCTTGTGGATTAACTGTTTTGTCACTTTCCATGTTTCACGTCCATAAAGGAGCACAGATTTTACATTACTTTAACATCCGCAATTTGGTCCTCAGTGATATTTCCTTCATTCTCCGGATAGAGCTTAGAGTTGTAAAATCTCCTGTTGCTTTGTTGATGTTGCTGTTGATTTCCTCTGTTTCACCACCATCTGCTGTCCGCCCCGGTAGCATTTGCCCACATGTCTTTAGTTTTTTGGGCGTTAATTTTCAAGTCAACTTCCTTCACTGCAGATTTCAGATGTTCTAGCTTCTCTTTCATGTCATTGAGGCTGTGGGATAGAAGGCAAAGGTCATCTGCAAAATCTAGGTCTTCTAGATGTGCCCCATTTTATTCCTCTCACTTTATCTATTGCTTCCTCAATTACAAGATTAAGTACTATGTTAAAAAATATTGGTGAGAGCATGCAGCCTTGCTTAACTCCTGTTTTCACTGCTTTTGGATCTGAAAGCAGACCTTGATGTTGAATGTGGCATGTGTAGTTTTCATACATGCACTTGACAAGAGCTATTATTTTCTTGGGGATTCCAAAAGTTTGCAGTGAACTCCAAATTTTTGCTCTAGTTATACTGTCAAATGCCTTTTCAGAGTCTACAGAGAGTCTAATTTCTTAGGTATACAAAATTGCTTTGTGATGTAACTTTTTCTTTGCGGTACCATCAGTGCCATTATTCACACATTTATGAAAGTGTTTTTCTCAGACAAAAATATTTCTGTTGTATGTGTTCAAATATAAACGGAATACAGTGACCATTATATCATTCACACTCATGGTGATAACATTCACTTAATATGACACAGAAAAGCCACATTGAAATACAAACAGTGGAGTAAATAAATGATAACAACTTGCCCTGCATATCGGACACATTCGGAAGTCAATAACCAATCAGAGCTTGTACTATACTAAACGGACTGTATAAAATTTTAAAATTTTGCTATCTAATAAGCATATTCTTCTCTGAGAAATTGTCTTATACAACTGTTGTTATATCATAATTTCAGTGTCTGTGTTTGGTAACATGATAATTCATTTATTTAGGCTGAGGTTCTGAATGATGATCGATGTGACAGCAGTTCAGTGTGGACACAAAAGAGCCACAGCTGTGTCTGGATCTACAATCTAGGTAATTATTTTAATTTCTTTGAATATAGTACATTCATGTTATCACATTCCATTTTGTACCTTCTAGCATCCAGAGACATTTCTGCAGCTAAAGAAATCATTTGTTTTGTTGCATGAAACCAACATTTTTGCATCTAATTTGTCTCTTATTGATAAACCTCATGATTACTTGTCCTCTCATATGTCAGTGTTCAAATATAGTTAAACTGAATGTCTTAATCATCTTTAATATCACCTAATAGCTCTCATGAGGCAATACACTTGCTCACTTGATGATGCAATCATTACTACCTTGAGACTATTTTAACCACGATGTCTTTTGCTTTTTCCAATGTCTTGAACTCTACCTAATATTTATTTTCGGCAACTTATCAAGCCCCCATGAAGTTACCTTAGTAGATACTCAGCTCCACAACTCTTGTGGGTATACATGTTTTCGCTGTTGTCACTTGGTCTAGAGATACAGTTGTATGATTTCATTTTAGGTCTGAGATTATACTTTGTTTTGGATATTAAGAACAAGTTTATGAATGTTTGTTTTTTCTATTTCCTTCCAACATAAAGAAAAACATATACCTGCATCATGTTCTGGGATGAATACCAATACGGCTCCCACCAGGTTGTCAACACACAATTATGGCATGGAAAATGAAAACACAATCCCACTTCAATTTCTTACATGTATTTTAATCTGTCTTATGACAGACACATAGATATTCTGCATTTCACTTGTGAAAGCTTCTTTTGAAACAGTGGCTTGTCACATCATTTATGGTATCAACCAAGCCATCTGTCATGTTATGGTGTGTGTTTTTGTTCAAAAATTACATTTTATACAATTTTAAATTGAGCTGGAGGCCAATTTCAAATAAGTTTCAGTGTATTAATGTAATGAAATAAAAGTCATTGATTTTCTTGCATTTCAAACTTTGTGACACGTAGTATGTATGAAAATGTTTCCTTGATGTGGTAATCTTTTTGAACCTCTTTACTAATTTGACTATTACATGTTAGTTGAAATTAAGTGTTGTGGGACTAAATACCTTGTTAGAAGGTACAAAAATTTCACTCCATGAAATGTACACACATCTTTTTGCTAAACTGTTATTTCTTCTCTCACTGCACATATTTTAGAGCATTGTTACATAAGTGGTCATTTGTTTAGCCCTTTCTCACTGTGCACAGTTTTGTACATGCAGCAAATGTATTTGAATGTTCTCCAACTTTAATTTTCACTCCATTTTACGAAAATTTTAAAAAGTTCATTGAACCTCATTTTAACAATGGTTTAGTTGTAGTAGGTTGTCTCCAGATAGATTGTCCTTGAAGCAAATTATAGAGAAATTAGAATTCCTGTATCAGCTGCATTGTGGTGATGCACTACAATGTGTTCATACCTTCCATCACGCGTTATAACAGACAGTACATCACCCGGAAAAAGTCATCGTGAGCTGTAAGCATCCTAGGACAAGCGTTTTCTCTGTCACATACCTCTTTGCCACAATGCCTGCATTTTACCCACAAAGCATGCTACAGGAACTGCTCCCAACTCCGGAATTTCCTGTACTGGCACTGAACTTTCTACATGACAAGTGCAGTGATTAAATATTACTAATTTTATCATCACTTAAAGCCTTGCCATAGTGCTACAAGATAGGTTCACAGCAAAGGTGAGTCCCTTTTTTGTGCCTATTACACAGTCAGTATTGAAGGCTTCTCTTGATGCCTCCAGGTACCTAGCTGGTATACGACTGACATGATATTTTGTGACCTGAAAGATTCACCACCATCTCAATGTGGCCTTTCTGATCATGGAGTATCAGCTTCACAAAGTCTGTTAAAATATATTGAGTGTGGTGTAATCTGACCCCTTTCGGAACAAGGTAAAGTATTGCGGCACCTTGCGTGTGCGTGTGGCTGCTAGAGATGAAGTACAAACATTGTTAGATTAGTTCACCTATGGACCACAACTTTGTTATTGTGCCATGCAGTTGCTTCAGTCGTTGTAGTGGATTGTAACTACATCTCAGTTCAAGATATGTATTCATTTTCGCATTGCTCTTTTTGTTAGATTAGATGTGCTCACATTATCTATGTAAGTCCAGTTAATAGTGTATTGCATAGTTCTTCAATCCCTATATTAAATTAGTCACATTTCCTGTATCATAGGAGTCCTTCATGTTTTTTAAAGAGATTTAAGTTAACTGATCTCTTGTGACATGAACTGGTATACCACCTGTTGCAAGGTTTCTTTGGTCATAGACATTTTGGTAATTTTGAGCAACAGATAGTGACTTGTTAATGTTCCAATAAAGAAACTTTTCAAATCTGGACTTTCTTTCATTACATGCTCCCATGATTTACCATTCCCTACTCGTTTACCATTCCCTACTCACCTAGTAATACTACTGTATTGCGTATCATGTTCAGTGAGAAACAAATTCCCACAGCATGAACATTATCAATGGAAATTAGTTTTACATAACTTTCTTGTTGTTGTCCTTTGTAGTTTTCTTTTTCTCATTGTGATGTCTAGAAGATAAACTGATTCCGCTGAGTTACAAACAGATATTTGGGTTTTGTATCATGCATAATATTAAGATGAGTAATCAGCTGTTCATATAAAATTTATTTAATATTGCTGGTACAACTTTACTTTTAAACCGCATTTACTCAGCTAACTTGTCACCCACATCCTTTCGTCTTTCCCTCTCCTTCCCTCTTTCCTGATGAGGCAACAGTTTGTTGCGAAAGCTTGAATTTTGTGTGTATGTTTGTGTTTGTTTGTGTGTCTTTCGACCTGCCAGCGCTTTCGTTTGGTAAGTCACATCATCTTTGTTTTTTGATATATATATACAGGGTGTTTCAAAAATGACCGGTATATTTGAAACGGCAATAAAAACTAAACGAGCAGCGATAGAAATACACCGTTTGTTGCAATATGCTTAGGACAACAGTACATTTTCAGGCGGACAAACTTTCGAAATTACAGTAGTTACAATTTTCAACAACAGATGGCGCTGCAAGTGATGTGAACGATATAGAAGACAATGCAGTCTGTGGGTGCGCCATTCTGTACGTTGTCTTTCTGCTGTAAGCATGTGCTGTTCACAACGTGCAAGTGTGCTGTAGACAACATGGTTTATTCCTTAGAACAGAGGATTTTTCTGGTGTTGGAATTCCACCGCCTAGAACACAGTGTTGTTGCAACAAGACGAAGTTTTCAACGGAGGTTTAATATAACCAAAGGACCAAAAAGCGATACAATAAAGGATCTGTTTGAAAAATTTCAATGGACTGGGAACGTGACGGATGAACGTGCTGGAAAGGTAGGGCGACCGCGTACGGCAACCACAGAGGGCAACGCGCAGCTAGTGCAGCAGGTGATCCAACAGCGGCCTTGGGTTTCCGTTCGCCGTGTTGCAGCTGCGGTCCAAATGATGCCAACATCCACGTATCGTCTCATGCGCCAGAGTTTACACCTCTATCCATACAAAATTCAAACGCGGCAACCCCTCAGCGCTGCTACCATTGCTGCACGAGAGACATTCACTAACGATATAGTGCACAGGATTGATGACGGCGATATGCATGTGGGCAGCATTTGATTTACTGACGAAGCTTATTTTTACCTGGACGGCTTCGTCAATAAACAGAACTGGCGCATATGGGGAACCGAAAAGCCCCATGTTGCAGTCCCATCATCCCTGCATCCTCAAAAAGTACTGGTCTGGGCCGCCATTTCTTCCAAAGGAATCATTGGCCCATTTTTCAGATCCGAAACGATTACTGCATCACGCTATCTGGACATTCTTCGTGAATTTGCGGTGGTACAAACTGCCTTAGACGACACTGCGAACACCTCATGGTTTATGTAAGATGGTGCCCGGCCACATCGCACGGCCGACGTCTTTAATTTCCTGAGTGAATATTTCGATGATCGTGTAATTGCTTTGGGCTATCCAAAACATACAGGAGGCGGCGTGGATTGGCCTCCCTATTCGCCAGACATGAACCCCTGTGACTTCTTTCTGTGGGGACACTTGAAAGACCAGGTGTACCGCAAGAATCCAGAAACAATTGAACAGCTGAAGCAGTACATCTCATCTGCATGTGAAGCCATTCCGCCAGACATGTTGTCAAAGGTTTCGGGTAATTTCATTCAGAGACTGTGCCATATTATTGCTACGCATGGTGGATATGTGGAAAATATCGTACTATAGAGTTTCCCAGACCGCAGCGCCATCTGTTGTAGAAAATTGTAACTACTGTAATTTCGAAACTTTGTCTGCCTGAAAATGTACTGTTGTCCCAAGCATATTGCAACAAACGGTGTATTTCTATCGCTGCTCGTTAAGTTTTTATTGCCGTTTCAAATATACCGGTCATTTTTTAATTTTTTAAACACCCTGTATATATATATATATATATATATATATATATATATATATATATATATATATAATGGAAGGAAACATTCCACGTGGGAAAAATTATATATAAAAACAAAGATGAGGTGACTTACCGAACAAAAGCGCTGGCAGGTCGATAGACACACAAACAAACACAAACATACACACAAAATTCAAGCTTTCGCAACAAACTGTTGCCTCATCAGGAAAGAGGGAAGGAGAGGGGAAGACAAAAGGAAGTGGGTTTTAAGGGAGAGGGTAAGGAGTCATTCCAATCCCGGGAGCAGAAAGACTTACCTTAGGGGGAAAAAAGGACAGGTATACACTCGCACACACGCACATATCCATCCACACATACAGACACAAGCAGACATATTTAAAGACAAAGAGTTTGGGCAGAGATGTCAGTCGAGGTAGAAGTGTAGAGGCAAAGAAGTTGTTGAAAGACAGGTGAGGTATGAGTGGCGGCAACTTGAAATTAGCGGAGATTGAGGCCTGGCGGATGACGAGAAGAGAGGATATACTGAAGGGCAAGTTCCCATCTCCGGAGTTCGGATAGGTTGGTGTTGGTGGGAAGTATCCAGATAACCCGGACGGTGTAACACTGTGCCAAGATGTGCTGGCTGTGCACCAAGGCATGTTTAGCCACAGGGTGATCCTCATTACCAACAAACACTGTCTGCCTGTGTCCATTCATGCGAATGGACAGTTTGTTGCTGGTCATTCCCACATAGAATGCATCACAGTGTAGGCAGGTCAGTTGGTAAATCACGTGGGTGCTTTCACACGTGGCTCTGCCTCTGATCGTGTACACCTTCCGGGTTACAGGACTGGAGTAGGTGGTCGTGGGAGGGTGCATGGGACAGGTTTTGCATCGGGGGTGGTTACAAGGATAGGAGCCAGAGGGTAGGGAAGGTGGTTTGGGGATTTCGTAGGGATGAACTAACAGGTTACGAAGGTTAGGTGGACGGCGGAAAGACACTCTTGGCGGAGTGGGGAGGATTTCGTGAAGGATGGATCTCATTTCAGGGCAGGATTTGAGGAAGTCGTATCCCTGCTGGAGAGCCACATTCAGAGTCTGGTCCAGTCCTGGAAAGTATCCTGTCACAAGTGGGGCACTTTTGTGGTTCTTCTGTGGGGGATTCTGGGTTTGAGGGGACGAGGAAGTGGCTCTGGTTATTTGCTTTTGTACCAGGTCGGGAGGGTAGTTGCGGGATGCGAAAGCTGTTTTCAAGTTGTTGGTGTAATGATTCAGGGATTCCGGACTGGAGCAGATTCGTTTGCCACAAAGACCTAGGCTGTAGGGAAGGGACCGTTTGATGTGGAATGGGTGGCAGCTGTCATAATGGAGGTACTGTTGCTTGTTGGTGGGTTTGATGTGGACGGACGTGTGAAGTTGGCTATTGGACAGGTGGAGGTCAACGTCAAGGAAAGTAGCAGGGGATTTGGAGTAGGACCAGGTGAAACTGATGGAACCAAAGGAGTTGAGGTTGGAGAGGAAATTCTGGAGTTCTTCTTCACTGTGAGTCCAGATCATGAAGATGTCATCAATAAATCTGTACCAAACTTTGGGTTGGCAGACTTGGGTAACCAAGAAGGCTTCCTCTAAGCGACCCATGAATAGGTTGGCGTACACCAACAGTTCCGTCCTCCGTCACAGCGGGACCCACCTCCTCTTCCTCAAAATCACCCTCTCCAAACCTTCCAGGAATTTCTGACTTCCAGCCTTGCATCTCAGTCCTTCTTAAAAAACCTTAATCCTACACCCAACATCACCACTGCTGAAGCCCAGGCTATCCGTGATCTGAAGGCTGACCGATCCATCGTCATTCTTCCGGCGGACAAGGGTTCCACGACCGTGGTACTTGATCGTCGGGAGTATGTGGCTGAGGGACTGCGTCAGCTTTCAGACAACACCACATACATAGTTTGCCAAGGTAACCCCATTCCCGATGTCCAGGCGGAGCTTCAAGGAATCCTCAGAAACTTAGGCCCCCTGCAAAACCTTTCACCTGACTCCATCAACCTCCTGACCCCACTGACACCCCGCACCCCTACCTTCTACCTTCTTCCTAAAATCCACAAACCCAATCATCCCGGCCGCCCCATTGTAGATGGTTACCAAGCCCCCACAGAGCGTATCTCTGCCTACGTAGATCAACACCTTCAACCCATTACATGCAGTCTCCCATCCTTCATCAAGGACACCAACCACTTCCTTGAACGCCTGGAATCCTTACCCAATCTGTTACCCCCGGAAACCATCCTTGTAACCATTGATGCCACGTTCCTATACACAAATATTCCGCACGTCCAGGGCCTCGCTGCGATGGAGCATTTCCTTTCACGCCGATCACCTGCCACCCTACCTAAAACCTCTTTCCTCATCACCTTAGCCAGCTTCATCCTGACCCACAACTTCTTCACTTTTGAGGGCCAGACATACCAACAATTAAAGGGAACAGCCATGGGCACCAGGATGGCCCCCTCGTACGCCAACCTATTCATGGGTCGCTTAGAGGAAGCCTTCTTGGTTACCCAAGTCTGCCAACCCAAAGTTTGGTACAGATTTATTGATGACATCTTCAAGATCTGGACTCACAGTGAAGAAGAACTCCAGAATTTCCTCTCCAACCTCAACTCCTTTGGTTCCATCAGTTTCACCTGGTCTTACTCCAAATCCCATGCTACTTTCCTTGACGTTGACCTCCACCTGTCCAATGGCCAACTTCACACGTCTGTCCACATCAAACCCACCAACAAGCAACAGTACCTCCATTATGACAGCTGCCACCCATTCCACATCAAACGGTCCCTTCCCTACAGCCTAGGTCTTCGTGGCAAACGAATCTGCTCCAGTCCGGAATCCCTGAATCATTACACCAACAACCTGAAAACAGCTTTCGCATCCCGCAACTACCCTCCCGACCTGGTACAAAAGCAAATAACCAGAGCCACTTCCTCGTCCCCTCAAACCCAGAATCCCCCACAGTAGAACCACAAAAGTGCCCCACTTGTGACAGGATACTTTCCAGGACTGGACCAGACTCTGAATGTGGCTCTCCAGCAGGGATACGACTTCCTCAAATCCTGCCCTGAAATGAGATCCATCCTTCACGAAATCCTCCCCACTCCGCCAAGAGTGTCTTTCCGCCGTCCACCTAACCTTCGTAACCTGTTAGTTCATCCCTACGAAATCCCCAAACCACCTTCCCTACCCTCTGGCTCCTATCCTTGTAACCACCCCCGATGCAAAACCTGTCCCATGCACCCTCCCACGACCACCTACTCCAGTCCTGTAACCCGGAAGGTGTACACGATCAGAGGTAGAGCCACGTGTGAAAGCACCCACGTGATTTACCAACTGACCTGCCTACACTGTGATGCATTCTATGTGGGAATGACCAGCAACAAACTGTCCATTCGCATGAATGGACACAGGCAGACAGTGTTTGTTGGTAATGAGGATCACCCTGTGGCTAAACATGCCTTGGTGCACGGCCAGCACATCTTGGCACAGTGTTACACCGTCCGGGTTATCTGGATACTTCCCACCAACACCAACCTATCCGAACTCCGGAGATGGGAACTTGCCCTTCAGTATATCCTCTCTTCTCGTCATCCGCCAGGCCTCAATCTCCGCTAATTTCAAGTTGCCGCCACTCATACCTCACCTGTCTTTCAACAACTTCTTTGCCTCTACACTTCTACCTCGACTGACATCTCTGCCCAAACTCTTTGTCTTTAAATATGTCTGCTTGTGTCTGTATGTGTGGATGGATATGTGCGTGTGTGCGAGTGTATACCTGTCCTTTTTTCCCCCTAAGGTAAGTCTTTCTGCTCCCGGGATTGGAATGACTCCTTACCCTCTCCCTTAAAACCCACTTCCTTTTGTCTTCCCCTCTCCTTCCCTCTTTCCTGATGAGGCAACAGTTTGTTGCGAAAGCTTGAATTTTGTGTGTATGTTTGTGTTTGTTTGTGTGTCTATCGACCTGCCAGCGCTTTTGTTCGGTAAGTCACCTCATCTTTGTTTTAAACAAAGATGAAGTGACTTACCATACGAAAGCGCTGGCAGGTCGATAGAAACACAGACACATACATACACACAAAATTCAAGCTTGCCCAAACTCTTTGCCTCTGTATATGCCTGCTTGTGTCTGTATATGTGTGGATGGATATGTGTGTGTGTGTGTGTGTGTGTGTGTGTGTGTGTGTGTGTGTGTGCGAGTGTATACCCGTCCTTTTTTCCCCCTAAGGTAAGTCTTTCCGCTCCCGGGATTGGAATGACTCCTTACCCTCTCCCTTAAAACCTACATCCTTTCGTCTTTCCCTCTCCTTCCCTCTTTCCTGATGAGGCAACAGTTTGTTGTGAAAGCTTGAATTTTGTGTGTATGTTTGTGTTTGTTTGTGTGTCTATCGACGTGCCAGCGCTTTCGTTTGGTAAGTCACATCATCTTTTTTTCCCCCAAGGTAAGTCTTTCTGCTCCTGGTATTGGAATGACACCTTACCCTCTTCTTTAAAACCCACATCCCTTCGTCTTTCCCTCTCCTTCCCTCTTTCCTGATGAAGCAACCGTCGGTTGCGAAAGCTTGAATTTTGTGTGTATGTTTGTGTTTGTTTGTGTGTCTATCAACCTGCCAGTGCTTTCATTTGGTGAGGCACATCAACTTACCAAACGGGAAAGCGCTAGCAGACAGACATAATAAAAAAACGGGAAAGCGCTGGCAGACAGACACAATTAAAAAAAACACACAAACAAAATTTTTTATTGTGTCTGTCTGCCAGTGCTTTCTCGTTTGGTAAGTCATGGAATCTTTGTGTTTAATAAATTATTGTATTGGTAACACGTAACAAGCAGTTGGGCCAGTCAGGGCAAGAGCTCCAGTCACTGCATGTTAGTGGAAACTGTCCACCACCAGGCAACAGCATGGTAAGAAAGCAAGCCCCTACTTTCACTACTGCCTGGTGGCAGATAGTTTCTGCCAACATGCAGTGATTGGAGCTCTTGCACTGATTGGCCCGACTGCTTGTTATGTGTTACCAATACAATGATTTCATAAACCTGAAGATGGGATTTAAAATCCCAAAACCGGCCATGGTCTGAATAAATAATTAGTGCAACTGAAGTGGATCTCTCTAAATCAATGATCATAAATTATAGAAATAACATTAATGAGAATAATTATTACTTATTTGAATGACTCTTTGTCATTTAGGAAATGTTTTGTATATTTGGCTTTATAGTTAAGAATAAGACGTTTTAATTTTTTATAACTGGATAAGGATAACATATTATTTTACCATTTGTTCACTTAAAAAAGAATCCTCAAAGTTATTATAATCCATGAAAAATATTTGTTTGTCAAGTGCTGTAGTTCTTTTTGATCATATCAAGTAGTCCAGTATATAATGAAAGTGGTACACTGACCTCTTCCATTACAGTGAACACATTTGATTTTCCTTCTGTTATAGTCTGTATGTGTAGGTTATTTTAATGAACCTTAAACTGATTTGTTTCATTTTCAGTGGCTGCTAAGGGAGTAGCTCCTACTGAAATTCCTGACGTGTCGCCTGATAGCAGTATTTTTTACATCTACATTGGTTTGGGGGCAGCTGCTTCACTTGCCTTTTTTGCTGCCGTCATACATGCTGTGAAATATTTTAGGAGATACCTGTCTTATAATGAAGGTTAGTTTCTCTAAAAGGTATTATTTTTACACTTACCTGCATATATTTTCTGTATCCATCAGTGTCATTATGACAAATAAGTTAAAGTTATAATGTAATTGGATAGATAAAAATCTACTCACCAAGCAGTGGCAGGAGAATACACATTTAAAAGGCGTGACTCTTTGCAAGCTTACAGAGACAGTGGCTCCTTCTTCAAGCAGAAGGGTTAAAGGGGAAGGAAGAGTGGTTAAGGAAAAGGACATTTGGGGTTTAGAGGGGTAGAGTTTTGAAAAGTCTCCCTGAACCCTTGGTCAGGAGAGACTTACTGCACAGGATGAGAAGGAATGACAATCACTCTTTCCCTCTCATCCCATCCAGTAAGTCTCCTCCGACCCAGGGTTTGGGGTGACTAATGTGAACTCTACCCTTTTCCTAAACCTCACCAGCCCCTTTTCTTCATCCCTCTTCCTTTCGTTTCAAGCCTTCTGCCAGAAGAAGGACCCACTGGCTCCAAAAGCTTGCCTGTAGTAATACCTTTTATATGTGGTTCCTCCTCCCACTGCTTGGTGAGTAGATGTGGTGAGTAGATTTTTATCTATCCAATTACATTTAATAAGTTAAAGTTGGTAGATGGTGGAGATTGTAACAACCATTAAACTAATGATAGATAGTTCAACATAAACATTCAGAGAGACTTGTTCCGCTTTAATTTTTTAATATTTTGTAAACATCAGATGATGGTTTAGTGCCAGATTTTTGCAGCAGTGCACTAGAAGAAAGATCTGTCAATCATGTTCCATGCCTAGTTGCTTAATAATGGCTGCCAAATATATTTTGAGATATTATATGTAATAATTTTGTACTAAGGTCCTCTTTTACCAGAAATCGAAAAGAAGGAAAGAATAGCAATATTGTTTAAGACAGAGTGTCTTCTCACCTCCTGCTTTGACTCCCTATAAGAACCTGTCACACAACCTATAAAATGCAAAAGAAGACATATCATTTGAAATATTCAATATAATGAGAAGGAGAGATAGAAAACTGAAAAAGAAAAGTCAAAATCTAACACTGGAAATTCCAGGTTGGAATATCAACAATATTAGGAAAAAGGTAGATTGCTACTCACCATAAAAATAACCTGTTGGCTTGCAGACAGGCTTGAGTGTATGTGTGTGTGTGTGTGTGTGTGTGTGTGTGTGTGTGTGTGTGTGTGTGTGTGTGTGTGTGTTCATTGCTGAATAAGGCTTTGGCCGAAAGCTTTTAATGTGTAACAGCCTTTTCATTGTGCGCACTGCAAGTCAATGGGTCGTCTTTATGGTGAGTAGCAATATATTCTTTTCAGAAAGAAAAAGTAAAGATTAAAAATCCTGAAAAGAAGGGAAATTTGTCTTTCATCATACTGTAAGTGATCAAAGGTGCAGAGCAGTCTTCTTTCCTATTATTATTGGGCTTCAAAACTGATGTAAAATTAGGAATTGTTTATTCATGTTTTCCCTCACCACCTACAGCAGTATTCTATTATTTTCCAAATATATTATTTCATGTACATATTTTATTATATTTTAAAAACAAAGATGATGTGACTTACCAAAAGAAAGTGCTGGCAGGTCGATAGACACACAAACAAACACAAACATACACACAAAATTCACAAAATTTGTTTGTTTGTTTGTTTGTCTATCGACCTGCCAGCGCTTTCTTTTGGTAAGTCACATCATCTTTGTTTTTAGATATATTTTTCCCACTTGGAATGTTTCCCTCTATTATATTCATTTTATTATATTCTTACATACTTAATGCTCATCTTTAATTCTTAGGGGGCACCAAGCCACACTGGACGCCCAGAATATTTCCAAGAGATAAAATTCTGCTTTTGTATGCATGTGATTGTTCACCTTTTATGGATCTAATGACTACATTTAGAAAAATACTCCAGAAGGTGTCTTCGTGGGAGGTAAGTTGAAAGCAAACAAGTATTTACTACAAGGATGGTGAAGAATATCTTTTGTTAAATACTGAGGGCAAAGTCATTAAATTTATACATAAGAATAAGGAAAAAAGTCACAGCTTTCAGATGACATTCTAAAACACTCAAAATATTGTCATATGACACAGTTTAAATCACAGCACTCTATGGAGTTACGAGAAAGAGAATCTAATACAGCAGACCTGAAAGGTGTCATGAATCTCCTCCTGTCATGAGATCGAAGAAATCTTCACTCTAAGAGACAAGCCACTATCTGATGACCCTAGTTCTGTTAAATTCCTGGGAGTTTATTTAAGCTATCTAGAGTAATTTATTTATTAAGACAACTCAGAAATTGTGTACCTGAAACATACATCAGATCATCTTATTTTGCAGTTTTCCAAAGTATAATATCCTATGGGGTAACTGTAGTCATATACATGACATCCTATTATTGCAGAAGAAAGCCATTAGGATAATTACAAATTTTTCACATACGGCTCACTGCAAACCCTTATTTACTAAACAAAAAATTATGACAGTAATAAACCTCTATATATACAATGTCTTAATCTTTACGAAGAAGAACCTACAAGATTTGAAACGTAGAGAAAATGTACATTGTTACAACACAAGAAGCATCAAACACATATACACGCCTTACCACAGACTATCAAAATCAATAAATAGCTATGAAGTCACAGGGCACAAACTATTTAATAAGCTGCCACATGCTATACAGGATCTTCCTGAACATACATTCAAAGAAAGACTGCATGAATGGTTTATTGCCCACCCATTCTATGATATCAATTAATTCTTCAACTGTAAAATGCAATTGTAACTTCATTTGACATTGTCAATTGCTGTAATGGCCTAAAGACAATAAAATCTTTATTATTATTATTATTATTATTATTATTATTATTATTATTATTATTATTATGGACTTTGGATTGGTTGTGACCGGTTGGTGGGTTGGACAGGTCAAGGGCCAGGGTTGATCAAGTGGTGTGAGCCAAGGAATATGAATCTGGTAGCATGAGAAATGTAAGGATAATCTGAGACCCTTTGTGTGTT
The DNA here is from genome assembly GCF_021461385.2 of Schistocerca piceifrons. Lineage (NCBI taxonomy): Eukaryota > Metazoa > Arthropoda > Insecta > Orthoptera > Acrididae > Schistocerca > Schistocerca piceifrons. The sequence goes on along the minus strand of NC_060143.1, from coordinate 274,996,240 downwards.
GGGTAGGATACAAAATTATGATTGCAGTACTTGTGAACTATGGTTGAAAAAGATGTAAGATTTACATTTTTTTAAAGAGCCTGGACATAGCTACACTGTATACAGAAACCATTACATCATATTGTTTTTTCAACAAAATGTAAACTTTAACTTAAAGGAGAGCCTTCAAGCATGTGGAAAAAAATTATCTTATAGAGAGGTTAATATAATGTTTATTGGATATAAGTAAAGTTCAGATGTGCTCTTTCAGGTTTGCGATGTCTTTGACCCACATCAGTGGAATGAAATTGCTATTGGCCGGCAAGAATGGATTCAAAGGCTGTTGTCTGAAGATGATACTGTGATAATAATTGTTGATAGTACAAGTGCAGTGTTACACCAGAATGCTCTGGAGAACAATTATATCATAAACTATTTTCAGCCAAGGCCAAATAGCGATCTGTTTACGTATGCACTTCAGATGATAACCAACAATATACAAAGGAATGTTTACAAGAAGATTTTTGTTGTAAGGTATTATCCACTTCTAATAATATAAATAATTACTTTAAAGTAGTATTTCACATGTAGTGTACAGTGCTTCTGTTGAAAAGTTGAAGACATGGGGAGCTCTATGTCAGTGTTCGCACATAAATAGAAAGTTTTCAAGTATGCAATCAAATTCCCAGCAGTTCCCTCTGCTCTTGCATTTGGAACTTTATTTGTAAGTTATTCACAAGGATTGCTGCATACAACCAGAATTGCTATGGTGACTGAATTCACTGTAAACGCTTCAGTATGAGTTTCCATAAAAATTCTTCTGGGTTCTAGATAAGGTCACATTGTAAAATGATAAAAACAATTTTTTGGACATTATTGCATGTTGCATTTACATGCCTTGAGAAAGACCACTAGAAATAATGACCAAAATGTTGGTTTATCATTTTACAATATGATATGGTCTACAACCCAGAACAATTTTAAGGGAATTGACTCAGACCACAAAAGCCTAGGAGCATAACCAAGCATGAGTTTTGCATCTAGATTAACTGTAGAACTGCAAATCATTTACACAGTTTTGAACATTAATAATAATAGAAAGTTCAAGTTACCAATTTTTTACTTTGTACTTCTGTGCACACCCAAAATAAATTAAAAGTAACTGAAAGTGCATTTCATAGTTGTATAATAACATTTCTGTAAGAATCCAAAAATTAATACAGAAAAATCCCAAATAAAGGTACAACACACTCACAAACAAAACGTATTTTGCCATTAATTTCATAGGATACAGATAATGATTATTATCGTTTTTTATCTATAGGTCTTACACATCTTTTTTTAGATTAAAAAAATAAATAATTAAACAGTAAAGTCAACCACTCACTGTATACTTGAGCCATTGAGAAATCAATAGTCACATAAACGAGACTCAACACATTGCTGAGATTTTCACCAGTGGGCTCTTTAGAGCTAAATAATAAAGAAAATATGCTTGCACATGTGCGGGCATGTGCACACACATGGCTACTTTGTCCCAGGCAACTAAATTTTCCCAGTGTTATAGTGTGAATGGGGTCTGATTAAAAAATAAGATATATATGGGCGACTATGTTAGTTACACCTGTTTTTCTGGTGATCTGTTAATATATAATATTGTCAGTTCATTACTGGATGATAGCCTTTGAAGCATTTGTTCTATTAGTCAATTGTACAGTATCTTCTTCAGTGTCCTGAACATACTGCCAAACGTTTTTATAACTCCCTGTGAAGAGTATAGAATTTAAAAAGCATGTGAATACTACCCCATAATTGCTGCATCAAGGGGGCCTAATTTGTGTGTGTGTGTGTGTGTGTGTGTGTGTGTGTGTGTGTGTGCGCGTACTCCAGCTCAAGAAAGAATTTAATCTGAAAGCTAGCAGGTTTCCCTTCTCTTTCTTGTGAGCCTGTCAATTACTCAACACTTCTGCTATTTGGTTAATGTTCTCCTTTACTCCTAAAGTTCCCACCTGCAGAGTTCTGAGAAACTGGTGTCTGGGGGAATAATCCAGATGGTGCGTGTGGTGAAACAGGCAACAAGGTCATGTTGTGCAGCATGTTTTGCAACAGGATATTGTGTGTTGCCTGCATACTGCCTCTGCCTTTATCCATTCATCCTGATTGATGATGCGGTGGTAGTAATGCTGATGTAAAAGGCTAAACAGTGTTTACATAACAGCTGGTATATTACCTGTCATTTCAAATGTGGCTCTGCCTTCAATAGTATAGGTTTTGCCAGTTACAAGGCTGGAATAGGTGGTGGTAGGAAGTGCATGGGGCAAGTTTTGGAGTGGCGATGGTCACAGGAGTAGGGCCCACAGGAAGATGGGTGCAGAAGGAGGTAGGGTCTGACAAGGATATCTTGGAGATTGGGAGGGTGATGAAAAGCTATTCTAGTTGTGGTGGACAATATCTCAGACAGAATGGATCTCAATTCATGGCACGATTTTAGAAAGTCATGGCCTTGTCAAAGTAGCTGATTAATACATTCAAGACAAGGATAGTACTGTGTGACAAGGAGTAAGCTCTGAAGTTGTTTTGTGGAGGGATCAGCAGTACCAGGATTGGATGCAATGGCCTGGGAAATCTGCTTTTGAACTTGGCTGTTGGGATAATGACGTCCAGTGAAGGCTGAAGTGAGAGTGATGGTGTATTGCTATAAAGAGTCTGCATCTGAACAAAATTTGTTTGCCTTGAATGCCAAGCCTGTATGGGAGGGAACTTATGACATGGAAAAGTACAGTTTTTTGTTAGTAGGTTTGATGCAGATGGAAGTGTGTAGTTGAATTTGGCGATGATCAGATGAACATCAAGGAGAGTGGCATGGTATTTGGAACAGGACCATGTGAAATTTAATTAGGAGAAGTTATTTAGAAATTAGAGAAATTTTTACAGATCAGCCTCAGCGTGAGTCCCTACAGCAAAGATGTCGCCAGTGTACCTAAACCAAACCAGGGGCTGAAGGCTTATGGATCCCACGAGAGCCTTGTCCAAGCAACCCATGAAAAGATTGGTACTGGAAGGAGCCATCCTGGTTCCCATGGCTGTACCCCTGATCTTTTTGTATATCTGCACTTTGAAAGTAAAGTAATTGTCGGTAAGTATACAGTTGGTTGAGTTGGCCAGGAAAGATGTCATGGGTTTGGAATCAGGTGCGCATTGACTGAGGAAATGTTCAGCAGCAGACAGACCATGTAAGTGGGGGTGTTGGTACAGAGGGAGATGGCATCAATGGTGATAAGCAAGGTATTTGGTGGTTGATGATAATGTTTGGTTTGTGGGGTGCTCAACTGCACAGTCATCAGCGCCTGTACAAAGTCCAAATTCTTACACAGCCCATTTTTTTTTTCCGCAATCGAATCACAAAAGATGAAGAGGATGATGATGAAATAATAAGGACAACACAAACACTCATTCCCCGGGCAGAGAAAATCCCCAACCCGGCCGGGAAACGAACCCGGGACGCTAGCCACCAGACCACGAGCTGTGGACATGTGTGGTGGGAGCAGGATGGTCACAGATTTCAGATGATCTAGGAATTGGTTGGTATCTTCAATATGGGGGGGGGGTCTTTGTACTATGGGTTGCAGGTGTTGATCAACTAAGGCAGATATCCATTTGGTGGGTGCTTTGCAGCTAGAAACTCTGGGACAGCCAAGATGGTTGGCTTAGTGGACTTTAGGAAGAACGTAAAAGTTGGAGGTGATTCGTTTGGGTGAGGTAAGAAGTTCTATGGATTGAGGTGTAAGTCCTTGTGAGGGGCCTGAGGTTTTTAGGAAGGACTGGAGGTTAGTTTGAATCCCAGGAATGTGCTCTTGATGGCAGATGCTGTACATAGACCTTCACTAACATAATCCTGTTGATCAAGTACCACTGTGGTAGATTCTTCGTCTGTGGAAGGATAATGATGGAATCATCATTTACATACATGGTCTATCTGCTTCTGAACATTTTCTTAGTCAACACCCACCTGATTCCAAACCCATGATATCCTTCTTGCTCACTTTAATCAACTTCATACTTACCAGCAATTACTTCACCTTTGAGGGGCTGACATACAAACAGATCAGGGGTATGGCCATAGGAACCAGGATGGCTTCTTCCTATGGCAATCTTTTCATGGGTTGCTTGGAGAGGGCTTTCCTGGAATTCATAAGCCTTCAGCCCCTGGTTTAGTTTGGATACATTGATGACATCTTTGCTGTATGGATTCATGGTGAGGCTGATATTAAAAATTTCAAAAATGTCTAAATACCTTCTCCTAATTAAATTTCACACGGGCCTGTTCCAGATACCATGCCACTTTCCTTGATGTTCATCTCATCATCACCAAAGGTCAGCTACACACATCCATCCACATCAAACCTACTAACAAAAAACTGTACTTACATTTTGACAGTTGCCATTCTTTCCATGTCAAACGTTCCCTCCCATACAGGCTTGGCATTCGAGGCAAACATATTTGTTCAGATGCAGACTCTTTATAGCAGTACACCATCACTCTCACTTCAGCCTTCACTGGACGTCATTATCCCAACAGCCTAGTTCAAAAGCAGATTTCCCAGGCCATTACATCCCATCCTGGTACTGCTGATACCTCCAAAAAACAACTTCAGAGCACACCCCTTGTCACACAGTATTATCCTTGTCAGCTACTTTGACAAGGCCGTGACTTCCTAAAATTATGCCATGAAATGAGATCCTTTCTGTCTAAGATATTGCCCACCACACCTAGAATAGCTTTTCATTGCCCTCCCAATCTCCACAATATCCTTGTCAGACCCTATCTCCTTCTACACCCATCTCCCTATGGCTCCTACCCCTATGACCATTGCCACTGTAGAATGTGCCCTATGCACTTCCTACCACCACCTATTCCAACCTTGTAACTGGCCAAACCTATACTATCAAATGACAGGTCATATACCAGCTGTTATGTAAATACTGTTTGGCCTTTTACATTGGCATGACTACCAACTTGTTATCAGTCAGGATAAATAGGTATAGGCAGGGGTATACAGGCAATAAACAATGCCCACTGCAGAGCATGCTGTACAATGTGACCTTGGTGCCCGTTTCACCACACGCACCATTTGGGTTCTTCCGCCAGACACCAGTTCTCAGAAGTCCATAGGTGGGAACTAGCACTGCAACATGTCCTCGGTTTTCGTCACCCACCTGGCCTTAATTTAAATTAATTCCTTCCATTTTAATATTTCTTCATGGTAACTACTTTATTCTTCACTCCCTTTTAGTTTTCTACATCTTTCATTTTCTGACATCTATTTTTCATTCTCTCTCCTCCCACCTCTGTTACATACAATGCACTTAGCTTTTCACTCTTATTAACTCATGGATGGTATTTTACTAGTAATCTCTGTCTTGCATATTACTCTGTCTTCCACCTTTAAGCTCTCAGGTTTTCAAATCTCGTACGGTGCAGTCCACAACAATCAGTCTTTCATTCTCACCCTGTCTGGTAAGTTTCCTCTGACCCGAGGTTCTGGGTGACTTTTCTGAACTGTACTCCTTTCCCTAAACCTCTCCAGTCCTTTTCCTTCACCCCTCTTCCTTCCCCTTCAACTCTCCCGCCAGAAGAAGGAGCCACTGTCTCCAAAAGCTTGTAAAAGTTAAACCCTTTTGTGTGTGTTCCCCTGCCACTGCTTGGTGAGTAGGTTTTTTTATCTATCCAAAGACACATATTATGGAGCACAAGCATTATATATACTGTGTAATCAGTAAACTAAATCAACTGAGCCATGAGAAAAAGTATTTCAGTCAGATGGCCATTTGCCACAAGTGAAAATTCATTAAGGCTGTCAGAGTAGCAATGCAGCCAGTTGCTATGAACTATGGGGAGAGCTTCAGGTGTTTTCTGTCGTGATTGCCAGTTACTGCAAGCCAGCAGGCTGAATGCATGTGGACCAGTCCCACTGTATCTTTTAAACAAAATACTGGAGGTTGGAGGTATCATTAGATCATGATGGCACTGATGACAACCAATAAAAATAAACATAAAATTTTCTTAGCAATAGCACTGGTTGCTGACGGTAACTGGTGAAAATTGATGTGAAATATTTCTAGCAATAAACATCTGATATCCCTCAGTCTTGAGCCTGTCATCCAGTTACGGCAGTATGCCAGTGCTTCCAGTAATGCTCACTGAAGCAGCAGGACCAAATAGCATATGTGAAGCAGAAATGACAATCACAATCACATTGATGAAATATACTGACAACAGTAAATGAAACATTGGTTGTTTTATCATAGGCTAATATGGACACACACCGCAAAGAATTTCACTGAAGTGGACTCGGCTATAAAAGACTATGTTGCTATACAAACAGTGCCTATACCATGAGGATTGATTTATACCCTGAGTACACATGCTGAATTGTCTGTAAGAGATTAAGGGAGTCAAAGCAAATCAGGAGCCTTCTACCACTGAGGTATTTCCCTTGTTCCAGTACCTGCCTAAAACATGTGGCTCAATTTCATAGATGGATAAGTGATGCTGTAGGTGATGTATTCAGTTTCTGTGGGTATTCCAAATGCATACTGTGGATTGTGCGAACATGATAATGAGAAGAGGACTCTCCACCATCTGTTTTACTTTGTATGCAAGTCACATCATGAGAAGCTGCGGATGGATGTGGTTCACCAGTTGCAGCACAGAAACAGCTGGTTTAGTAGGATTTTATGGTGAATCTAATGCTGCTACAGATTGCATCCAACATCTTTAAAGAAAAAGATCTAGCCAATTTTAACAATGCAGAACTGTAGAAGAAAGAAGTGTTGGTGGTGATTATTGTCACTGTCATCAACCCTCATCACCACCACCACCACCTCCACCATCATCATCCAGTGCCTGGAAGATTATTTTAAATAGTTAATTGGTTGCATTGTAATCATATTGCTAATACTCTAGCACAGTGTTTATAATGTACAGAATGGTCTCGTAAATGCTTACAAGAATTACAATGTTTGCATATCTCTGCAGTTAAACTTTGTGACACACCAGTTAGGAAGGCGTGATCTACATTGCGCTCAGCTGTGAAAGCCAGAAATATAACACCACATCATTTGGCTGGGGACAATGAGCACACTGGCATATCTGAACAGGTTAAACATAAAGCATAAATGAAAAATTAGAAGAATAGTGTCAAAACACTGTAGACCAGCATATTGTATGGGCCCGCTCAGGGTAAATATAACAGGTGAAAGAACATAAACAGGATCACAAAAAGGTTACCATTAGCTATCTCCTCAAAAATGGGCAATGCATATGTGAAATCCCTGACAACATGGTCCCTGTAGTGTGTGCTGAACAGATGAAGCACCTGTGGGTCGAAGTATGGTAAAAATATATAGAATAAAATAATCATTTGAAAAACCTTATGAATGAACACTGTACCGAAGAGTTGAAGCCTCATTCCAGAATGCATTTACTTTCACAGGATTTGTTTTGCATTGATGTTACTGAATAATATCATAAATTAATATTCAAATACTACATAAGGTCAGTTAATTTCTGTATTTTCATTAGTTTACTTATAATACTTTAACCAATTCTTTTTCTTACTCTTGTTCTTGTTCTTATTCTTATTCTTCAACTTCTTTACTTGCCCATAATAACTTTCACTATCTTGGACGAATACAATCTTGCCTTAGAATTTGGATTCTCTGTGTGGAGAGAATTTTCTAATTACAATATGACTGTTTAAAGTATTATAGATTAATTGATGGAAATATGGAACTTAACTGACTGTATATAGTAACCAAGTATTTATTTATGACATTGTTCAGTAACATCAATACAACGAAAATGTGTTAAACTGATGTTTTTAGCTTTCTGTCAAAAAAGTTAAAAATTCTTTTTGTTATTCTTTTCTTGTCTAGCCTTTTTAGATGCTCATACAATACAGCTCTTCTCCTCTGTCTAATATTTGTTCTATTCATTCATAAACTTATTTATTACTTCTTAATTTCCATTTTCAATTCTCATGTTCTGGCATTAATTTTCCTGACTATTTTCCTTTCTTTGTTTTCTGTTTCATCTAATTGTTTGGCTGTATTTAATGAAAGGAATTTTGAAGCATAAAGGCATTCTGATCTAATGACAGTGTTATATGGCATAGTTTTGTATTTGTGGATAAAGATTTCTTGTTATACAGGTTTTTGTTAATTGAAGACCCATTTCAGCTTCCTTGCTCTTACTAAGTTAGCATCTTAGCCAGAGTATTGTTTGTATTATTTGACATATATATTTAAATTTTGTAGCCTTTTTTATTCTTCCATAATCAGTTTCCATGTATTTTGGTGTCTCCTTCACATCAGTCATATACACTACTTTTCAAAAGATATATATATAGTCCCATTTTAGAATGTGTCTCTTGTAGGAGATTTATTTCTACTGTATTTTTATGACTGTATATATGTTGCCTTCGCTAACTTTAAGTTTACCCACAGTGTGCCTATGCAGCATGTTTGTCTACCATGTTTCAACACATTTCTATAATTTTCATGTAGGCTTTAATGTTAAGCACTTTCAGGTATGCCAGTGTGCTTGTTATCCTCCACCAATTCATGCAGTGTTAGATTGACAGCCTCCACAGCAAAGCACAATGTAGATCAGGCTGTCTTGGCTGATGTGTCACAACTTTCGATTCCTTAAGGCAGGTATTACCTGTGCAACTGGATTCTTGGTTTCCTGTCAGAAAGGTTACAGTACACGAGAATAGTGTGCGCTTATATGAAACTTCCAGGCAGATTAAAACTGTGTGCTGGACTGAGAATCGAACTCGGGAACTTTGCCTTTCGTGGGCAAGTGTTCTATCATCTGAGCTACCGAAGCACGGCTCAGGGCCTGTTCTCACAGCTTCAATTCTGCCAGTACCTTGTCTCCTACCTTCCAAACTTCACAGAAGCTCTTCTGTGAACCTTGCAGAGGCAAAGGTCCCGAGTTCGAGTCTCGGTCCGACACACAGTTTTAATCTGCCAGGAAGATTCGTTACAGTACACGGCCATTGACAGGAAGCTACCTGAATTCCCCATAGAATCCTTAATGTGTATGAACAATTTAGGAGACAGACTGTGAAGACCTTTTGGATTGTTTGCAGTTGATGCTGTCATTTATCATCTAATAAAGTCATCAGAAGATCAACATGAATTGGAAAATTGAATGGTGAAAAAAGTGCAATTTCACCCTAACAACAAAAAGTGTGAGGCCCGCCACACCAGTAATTAAAAAAAAAAAAAAATTATTACATTTGGTTTACATTATAGAACACAAATTTAAAGGTTGTCAGTTCCTCTCAATTTGTGTATTTTATCAGGCTACACAATGAAAAATTATAGAATAACAACAAAACCATTGCTCTCCATACATCTCAGATATTTAACAGATTTATTTAATGTATGGAATAAGCAAACTGACGCTCATTTAAACTTGTATGACTTCTTTTTTCTGTCTACAGGTTCAGTGGTTTCTCAGAAGATGGGCAGACACTAAGGCATATTGCTCCACTACGAAGATATATATTGCCTGATCACTTCCATCAACTCCTCAGCAGCCTCAAAGAGTATGAAATTTTTACTACATATTCATTCTTCAAAACTTTCTGTTTCTTGGAGTGGACAATAAACAGGGTGAATCACGTAAGACATAACACCCCTTTTATTTTGTAAATGGTTGCAGACATTGTAATGAGGTATTTGGGGAAACAATAGTAAGTAAAGAGGCACTTAATTTGATAAGTGATAAAGAGTCTTAACTCTTGTATTGATCAAAATATTGATACAAGCATAATTTTTTTAAAATGGAAAGATATACATAATTAATGGCATCTGAAAGTGCTTGAAAAGACATTTGTCTGACAGCAGATGTTTTACCTTTAAGAAGCATTCAGGCAGACAGGTCAGGCTTTTTTTTTTTTTTCTTTTCAAAACTAAGAAACCTCATTCAGTAGTTTCTTTCACCATAAATAGGGCTGTTTGTCTTTATGAAGTGTGAATGGCCAACATTTCCGTTTCAGCTTTGATGAGTAAACAGCAATGGGGAGGGTTTAAATGGACAACTGCTTGACATAACCATAGTTGTTTCCACTAAAACCTGGAACTGCACAAATGTTTAAAATGGTTTCTCTGAGACCCATATGATGCCCCAGAAGCTAGCATACAATATAGTTCCATACACAAAAATCATAGCTGACCCTGTATTTATGTCATACAGGAAATGAAGTTTTATCTGAGTAGTGTAGATCTGTCTTGCTCCATATAACAATGGAGCCTGGCATTAGAGCTTTGCTAATGGTGATTACACTGCAATAATTGACTCTGCCTGCATTTCTTGAATTCTTTTGTGGAAGGTTTCTGTGTCAATATTAACAAGTTCTATATAACTGTAATTGTCTTTCCAAGACCTACTGACAGCGATTATGGAAAGTAAACAGTTCCATAAAAAAAATTTAAAAGAAACTTGCTTCAGTATCTCATTCGATATAAGAGTTAAGACTCTTTATCACATACCAAAGCGCATACACCTTACCCTACTTTCATTTGTTGAAAACCTCGTTATGATATCTGTAATTGTTCATGAAATAAAAGATGTGTTATGTATTACTTGATTCACCCTGTATATTAGTACACCTTTAACAAAAATATCAGAAATGTTAGACTGATACTCATAACATAGAGGAGGCACTGAGTGACAGATAGACACATTTAAAAATGGACTAAGCATAGGAGAGAGTCCTTCTCAATACATAGAAAAACACATACACAAACAATTCACACACACATGACTGTTGTCTCTGAGTGCTAAGACCCAACAGTGGTGAGCAGTGGTCTCAGCTGAGGTAGGTAGTGGTTGTAGGTGTGTGATGGGGAGGAGGATAACAGGATAGAGGTGGTGGGAAGTTGCAGTAATGCTAGCTGTGCGCAGGGACATCATGGGGAGAGGGTGGTGGGCTAATACATGAAGCATCAAGAGGCTGTGATAGCAGTGGTGGGAGAAGAGAGAAGCAGATGAGCGAGAAGAGCTATGCAGGCGTGTACTGGGGAGCACAGAAAGTGTGTGTAACAAGGAAACGGATAGATACGGGGGACAGGAACTATCAAAGGCTAAGCTCAGGTTGTGTGGTGGGGTCATTACATAAACAAAGGAGGTGCTGTATGGAAGATTTCCACCTGTTCATTTAAGAAAAAAGTGATGTTGATGGTAAGAATCCAGATGGCCTAGGCTATCAAGCATGGTGTGAACCAGGGTGCAACGTTTTAGAAGCAAGGGTGGAATGGGGATGGATCAGATAGATCATGTGCACAATGGAGTACCAGTGTGGGAGGGATGAGGAGCATAGTAGGGAGAATATTTCTCATTTCAGTAGACAATGAGAGGTAGTCAGAACCCTGGCAGAGAGTGTTCCAGTCCTGGATGTTACTGAATCATGAGGAGAGACTTCTTTCAGGTAAGTCAGTGGGTATGTTGGGAGACCAGGTGTGAGAGAGCTGTTTCTGAACAAGATTGGGAGGCTAATTTCAGTCTTTTTAAGGTCTCAGTGGGTGCTTCATCATATCTGAAAAATAACTTCTTGTAACTCTATATGCAATGATCACAAGTGGCAAGGCTGTATGGAAGGGATTTTTTGGTGGGAAATGGGTAGCAGCTGTCAAGATAGAGGTATGTTGGTGGTTGGTAGGTATTACGTGTGTCTGCTAAGTGCAAATTAGATGAATATATGTGAGAAGTGGCAAACACATAGCTGCACGTATGGTCAACATAGGCATGTTGCCATGTTTTGAAAGTGGTTGAGACCATTGCTACAGGCTGACTCAGAAGTTACTGAATCACTGAGTGCTTGTTAAGTGAGAGGAAAGCATGTTTGGTTTGGCAGGTGAGAAATAAACATAAGGAAGTAGAGGAACAAAAGGATGAACACTGAATAATGTAATGCAATAAAGAAAAGGAAGAAAGGGAAACTGAACTGGTTTGTATGATGGAAGAGAATAAACTAGACAAACTCAAACAACGAAAATCCATGATCAAGGAATAACAATATTATATAGGGTAGAATGATACTCAACATACAGAGGAGATGATGAGCAGCAGACAGGTATCTTTAAAAGTATTTTTGTGTGTAGGCTAAGCTGTTAGACAGAGAGGGAAAAAGACAAGCACAATCTCATTCTGGAAACATCCCCCAGGCTATGGCTAAGCCATGTCTCCGCAATATCCTTTCTTTCAGGAGTGCTAGTTCTGCAAGGTTCGGAGGAGAGCTTCTGTAAAGTTTGGAAGGTAGGAGACGAGGTACGGGCAGAAGTAAAGCTGTGAGGACGGGGTGTGAGTCGTGCTTGGGTAGCTCAGTTGGTAGAGCACTTGCCCGCGAAAGGCAAAGCTCCTGAGTTCGAGTCTTGGTCTGGCACACAGTTTTAATCTGCCAGGAAGTTTCATATCAGCGCACACTCCGCTGCAGAGTGAAAATCTCATTCTGGAAACATCCCCCAGGCTGTGGCTAAGCCATGTCTCCACAATATCCTTTCTTTCAGGAGAGCTAGTTCTGCAAGGTTTGCAGGAGAGCTTCTGTTTGGAAGGTAGGAGACGAGGTACTGGCAGAAGTAAAGCTGTGAGGACGGGGCGTGAGTCGTGCTTGGGTAGCTCAGTTGGTAGAGCACTTGCCCACGAAAGGCAAAGGTCCTGAGTTCGAGTCTCAGTCCGACACACAGTTTTAATCTGCCAGGAAGTTTCATTCATAAATATATTAGGAAAATACTGATAGAATGTAAATAATTTTGGAGTAGAGGAGACCACTCACTGAATAGCAGATGCATTGAGTAATCAACAGGCACACACAAAAGAGAAAGAAAACTTGATAGCTTTCAGAATCAATCCTTTCTCCAGCAAGTGTACTGCACACACACACACACACACACACACACACACACTTACACACACACACACACACACACACACACTGACACAGTGTTAGCAGGATGCACAATGCCATGATTTCAGTTTGTCTGGTTAACTGGGTGAGAAAATGAGGGAGGGGGGGGGGGGGGGGAGGCAGGAAGGTGGGTTGGGGATGGGTAGGTAGTGGCCCTGAGAGAGGCAGCCAGTATATTGGGTAGGGATGCGGTGGAAAGGTGTGGGAGGTATATGGGCTAATGGGCTAGGTATGTGATGCACGTGCCAAAACCAGTGGAGAGTGTCACATAATGGAGGTGATGTGGAGACATAAACAGGTGTGGGGGGTTGTGTGTTTGTATTCCCTTTCACCTGCTTCATTTGCTGAATTTTTATATTTTCTTCTTTTTCAGTTAAATACAATATTTTCCATGTTATCCTAGGATTTCTGCTAGGCCTTTTTATCCATTTTATCCTCTGCTGTCTTCTTTATTTCATCTCTTAAAGTTATCCATTTGTCTTCTACTATATTCCTTTCCCCATTCTAGTCAGCTGCTGCCTATTGCTCCCTCTGAAATCCTCAACGACCTCTTGTTCTTTCAACTTATCCAGGTCCCATCTCCTGAATTTCCTACCTTTTTGCAATTTCTTAAGTTTTAAACTACAGCTTATAACCTATAAATTGTGGTCAGATTCCACATCTGCCCCTGGAAATGCCTTACAATTTAAAATCTGGTTCTGAAATCCCCGCCTTACCATTATATAATCAGTCTGAAGCCTTCTGGTGCCTCCAGACCCCTTCCACATATACAGCCTTCTTTTATTATTTTTAAACCACATATTAGTGATGATTAAATTGTGCTCTGTGCAAAGTTCTACCGGGCAGCTTCCACTTTCATTTCCTTCCCTCAGTCCATATTCACCTACTGTGTTTCCTTCTCTTCCTATTCCAGCTATCGAATTTCAGTCCCCCATCACAATTTTAATTTTTTGTCTCCTGTAACTATCTGGATAATTTGTTTTATAGAATCACACAGTTTTCAGTCTCTTCATCATCTGTGGAGCTTGTTGGCATATAAACTTGTATTACTGTGATGGCTGTGTCTGTCTTGGCTACAATGATTTATTCATTATGCTGTCCATAGCATTTTACTCACATTCCAATTTTCTTATTCATTATTAAACCCACTCCTGCATTACCCCTATTTGATTTTGTATTTATAACCCTGTATTCTCCTGACTAGAAGTCCTGTTCCTCCTGCCACCGAACTTCTATAATTCCCACTATATCTAGCTACAACCTATCCATTCCCCTTTCTAAATTTTCTAACCTACCTGCTCAAGTAAGGGATCTAACATTCCATACTCCAATCTGTAGAGCACCAGTTTTGTTTCTCCTGATGATGAAATGCTCCTGAGTAGTTCCCACCCAGAAATTCAAATGGGGTATGATTTAACACCAGGATGTTTTACACGAGAGGAAGCTGTCATCATTCAACCATGCAGCAGACCTGCAGGCCCTTGGGAAAAATTACAGCTGTGGTGTGCCTTGCTTTAAGCCATTTGCACCATCATCAGAGCAAGCCTGTTTCGGTTGATGATACAAGGCCAGCTCAGTCAATCACCCAGACTGTTAACACTGCAACTACTGAAAAGGCTGTTGCTCCTCTTCAGGAACCATACAGTTGTCTGGCTTCTCAACAGGTAGCCCTTCATCATGGTTGCACCTATAGTACATGTATCTGTATCACTGAGGCATGCAGCCCATCCCCATCAATGGCAAGGCCCATGGTTCATGACAAGAATAGTATAAGAAATTACATGCAATTGTAGGCAGATTGTCTTCATAATCATCTTTCAACACTACCATGATCCAGCCTTCCCCATTTTTAATACACATTTTCTCATTTTGCCAAGGAGTGTTGCTGGTTGTAGCTTTTAGGTTAGGGATATTTTGACTAATAACACAAAATCTTGAGACACAATATTTCAATGTTTTATTTTCCTGCTTGAGTTAAATGTATTTTGGAGCTTCAATGGCTACATTAAAATGTTACATTAACTGTGTTTGTTTGTCATCTTCATTTGAACATGAAATGAGTGCCTTGTTTCTCAAAGAAAGTTAGCCTAGACTTAGTCAAAATTCATTCAAAAACTTTGTCAAAACCTTTAAAACTGGGGTGAAATGGTAATTCATACTCATCACTAAATTCTATAATTCCATTCATCACTTGCAAATATATTCAACACTAAAGCTAACTTGTTCCTTTACTTGGTTAAGAACCACTGTCTTCTTCTGTGTGGATGGCGATAATTTCAATGACTACTATTCTCATTGCGGAGAGGAACTCTTGTGTAGTTTATTAAAATTTTTCCTGTTTCCTTTCTTTTAAAATTGAACAGTTACAGCACTGTTGCAGTTTTGTGAAATTATCTTTACCCACAAGTATTCATTGAGTAGTTTTACAAGTTATGTTTATATTACTTTGCCTCCAAATTTAACCCTTCTTACTGAAAGAAGTCAGTTGCCTGGTCCTATCTTACCATTCATCCATGAGTGCCAATTGAGACTGTGAAAGACGTGCTATTATTCACAATGCTCCCTATTACTTAAAACTCTGGAGGACTTTGTTACATCTTACATAATCTCTAAGGGATGATTTATGTAGGATACTCATCTCACAGCAATTACATATGCTATGTCAGACAGTTTGTAAGAAGAGTTTTGACAACATCCAAAAGTGCTTCCAATATAAATTGGTTTTGTCCATGCTTTACCTGTCCTAGAGAATGTTATGCAGCTGTACTATTGTATGTAATGAAGTAATAGCTGCTTTGCATAGTTTGTTTTTAATACAATTTGTTTTTCAATTTGTACATCATTATCTTCAGTTACTTACTCCAACATACTATAGTGTATGCATGAGCACATGATTCAGCCTATACAATGTGTATATGACAGAAGATTATAGGATTGAAATTTAATAGTGATTACAATGCTATGTTTAACATTCATACATACACAGTTCTTGTGAAGCCTATTACTTGGGCTCATAGTTAAACATACAATTTGTCAAAATGAACGCCTGAGGAAGATTGTATCTTAGCTGAAATCAGCCATGTTATTGAACTAACTGTGGGACTGGAGCAGTTACTTCATTATCATTTATGCAATGTTACTGAAGTTTCTGTAGCATACTTTGTAAGAGATAAGTGCATGTAAAATTTCTTACCAGGGGCTTGTTATGCACCTCTTCTGTACCATTCAAAACTTGACGGATGTTTTCTATGACCAATGCTAAGATATAGGCCTGTTCCTGTCTGTGCACCAATTACATAAATTAGTCACACCTTCAACATTGTTCCTCCATTTAGGATTGTTATCCTTTCCAAATAGCATTTGTCATGGAGAAAGGTAGAACAGAAAGAAATTGAAATGAAGAGTAAGAGCAGCTGAAATCAGCATAAAGCACAAATCATCTGGGGAACAAAATGTGTAGAACATTTCCTGTTTTGAGAGTTACAATATTGTGATGCTTAAGAGAAGGAATTAAGTCCCGTTTTATTATATGTATGTATAAAGTGGGAATTTATGAAGCAAAAGATTTCATTGTAGATGGTTTACTATCCTATTCGGTGTATGTAGTGAGAGCTTAATATCAGTCATTACATGATGACCATTAAACAAATGACAGTTCTGAGTAGTTAGTAATAACTAAGTTGATGTAGTGAACGACTGGCTAGAAGCCGAGTCTAAAACACAACATGGACATCATAAGTGTATAAAATCACTCCAGAGTAAATGCTTAAAGAGAGAATCTGTGCTACAGGCAATAGTCAAATACTCTCTCAAATGACCTGGTCTGAATACTGCAAAAGATAACAAGCAAGGGGCTGTTTGTGACTGTGCACAGACATTTAAGTTCAGAACTAATTCCAGAGGGCACACCTTTTGTACCCCTGGCTTGCACCATCTGCAGAGCTGTGAGTAACTTTTAATACTTGATAACTGCAATATCTCATACTTCATATTGATACTGCAGCTTAGCAGGAAACCCTAATCTGTAAGACACAAGAAACTTTGCCCCATTTAACCAGCATGTAGGGGCAAAAGTGGCATGGCGTGTGCCTGGCCCACTGAGTAAGGGAAAGAAAGATGCTGACATCCCCATTAAATATTCCTGTAGGATCTTTACTCTGCTGTCAGCCAATTCCATGACCAGAGGCACAGACATCAGCACTAGCCCATCATATGCCCCCATTGTGGTACTTCAGTCTGCCAATGGGGGAGTGAGTGCCAAATGGAGGGTGTGGCATAGAGGTGGCTGCACCTCTTGAGATATCTCATTTCTCTGCAGATTGATCACTGCTACTAAGTTGGATTTATGAGGAGTCTCTCAGGCGAATATGAGGGATGCAAGATGTGGCTTAGGGGGTGGCAATAGGTCCACTTCCATCAGCTTCCATCACTGATCATTGTTGAACCCCTAGATTGCCATAAGCAGGGGCAGTTGTGGAGATCATACTGATGGGGGAAGGCAGGGTGGAGGAGGGTTATTAAAGAGATTCGTCATGACATATTGGAGAAAGAAAACGTTAATACAGTATTAGTTAACTGCAGGAGCATCCATGGAGAGGTCCCAGAACTAATCTCACTTATAAATGATAACAGTGCCCACACAGAACTAGGTGTAGAAAGCTGGTTGAAGTCAGATATTAATAGCAGTGAAATCCTAAATTCAGACTGAAAAATAGGTTGAATGCTGGTGATGGAGGCAACATACTACAAGTAGAACTCCTGGTCACCAACAGGCCTAAAATTTCATCTCAGTTAGCATGGAACAGGGAATCAGTGATCATAAGGTCATCAGTGCATCATTGAATGCTTCTACTTTGCAAAAGTGACAAAAAAAAACTTTCAGATTACCTGAGCAGTCAACATGAAAAATCCATCTTCAGAATGTGAAATTATTGAGGACCATTGGATGAGGTTCAAGAGTATTTTACATTAGACCTTAGACAGGTATGTGCCAAGCAAAGTTACAAGGGCTGGAAAATACTTGCCATGATTCAACATCCATGTTAAAAAGCTACTATGAAAGGAAAGAGAGCTTCACTGCTAATTTATAAGTAGCCAAAGCATCATAGACAAACAAAAACTGAACAAAACCACAATTAGAATAAGGAGAGCCATGTGTGAAACATTCAACTAATTCAACAGTAAAAGTCCATCTACCAACGTCACAGAAAATCCGCAATATCCTTTCTTTCAGGAGTGCTACTTCTGCAAGGTTCACAGGAGAGCTTCTGTAAAGTTTGGAAGGTAGGAGACGAGGTACTGGCAGAAGTAAAGCTGTGAGTACTGGGCGTGAGTCGTGCTTCGGTAGCTCAGTTGGTAGAGCACTTGCCCGCGAAAGGCAAAGGTCCCGAGTTTGAGTCTCGGTCGAGCACACAGTTTTAATCTGCCAGGAAGTTTCATATCAGCGCACACTCTGCTGCAGAAAGAAAATCTCATTCTGGAAACATCCCCCAGGCTGTGGCTAAGCCATGTCTCCGCAATATCCTTTCTTTCAGCAGTGCTAGTTCTGCAAGGTTCGCAGGAGAGCTTCTGTAAAGTTTGGAAGGTAGGAGACGAGGTACTGGCAGAAGTAAAGCTGTGAGTACCGGGCGTGAGTCGTGCTTCGGTAGCTCAGTTGGTAGAGCACTTGCCCGCGAAAGGCAAAGCTCCCGAGTTCGAGTCTCGGTCGGGCACACAGTTTTAATCTGCCAGGAAGTTTCATATCAGCGCACACTCCGCTGCAGAGTGAAAATCTCATTCTGAAAACATCCCCCAGGCTGTGGCTAAGCCATGTCTCCGCAATATCCTTTCTTTCAGCAGTGCTAGTTCTGCAAGGTTCGCAGGAGAGCTTCTGTAAAGTTTGGAAGGTAGGAGACGAGGTACTGGCAGAAGTAAAGCTGTGAGTACCGGGCGTGAGTCGTGCTTCGGTAGCTCAGTTGGTAGAGCACTTGCCCGCGAAAGGCAAAGCTCCCGAGTTCGAGTCTCGGTCGGGCACACAGTTTTAATCTGCCAGGAAGTTTCATATCAGCGCACACTCCGCTGCAGAGTGAAAATCTCATTCTGAAAACATCCCCCAGGCTGTGGCTAAGCCATGTCTCTGCAATATCCTTTCTCTCAGGAGTGCTAGTTCTGCAAGGTTCGCAGGAGAGCTTCTGTAAAATTTGGAAGGTAGGAGACGAGGTACTGGCAGAAGTAAAGCTGTGAGTACCGGGCGTGAGTCGTGCTTCGGTAGCTCAGTTGGTAGAGCACTTGCCCGCGAAAGGCAAAGGTCCCGAGTTCGAGTCTCGGTCGGGCACACAGTTTTAATCTGCCAGGAAGTTTCAGATATAATATATTGTGCATAAATATGCAGAAAGACCCATTATTGTATGATTATATGATTTCAGAACAGTCACAAGGAACAGTCATGCCCCTAAAATATCTAGGAATATGGATGCAGAGATGTTTAAAGTGGAACAACTACATAAAACTAATTACATGTTGGTCTGTGGGTGTAAAGCTGGTGCCCAGTGGTATCAGAGATGGGTTTCATCTGGTTTATATCAGGCAAATTTGTTGACTGAGACATCAATATAAGCTCACTATCTCACTCCTCAAATAACTGCCACATGATTCTAGCTTTGGGAACTGACAGTTATCCTGCTGAGCAGTACCAGTGGTGACGGAACAGGCATCAAGAATGAAGGGATGCAGGTGGTCTGCAATAATGTTCATGTAATCCAGAGGTGTCATAATGCTTTCAATTACTGCCTTAGATCCCAGAGATGTGCAGGTAAATGTATGCTATTTGCATAATACTGTCCCCACTGGTCTGCATTCATGACATGGTGCACATTTCAAGCAGCCATTCACCTGAGGATGTCATATCCATACAAGAACATTGACTAGGTGTAACATAGTGAAATGTGATTCATCTGACCAGGCAACACAATTCCACTGATTCATGGTTCAGTCTTGATGACCTCTGGCCACTGCAATCATAACTGATGTTGTTGAGTCCAGATGAGAACACACGATTCATCTGTTGCAGAGACCTATGTTCGGCAATGTGCACTTAACAGTGTGCTCTGAAACACTTGTACCTGTTCCAGCGCTATCTCTCTTTCATCAGGTTGGCCTCTTTACAAAGTGGACAAGCCTCCAACCTCCACATTCTGCCATCAGCTATGGACATCCAACACCTTGCACCTAATTTTGGTTTCACTATCCTTCAACCTGTTTCCATAGATGCTCACAATAGTGCACATGAACAGTCTACCACCCTCACCAGTTCTGACATGTTTGTTTCCATGTGCCAGGCTATAACAATCTGCCTTCTGTCAAAGTCACTTATGTCTTACTGGATTTCCCCATTTGCCGCTAGTACCATTGCTACAAACATTGCCCATTTGTCTCTGCTACGCCCTCACATGGAGGGCAGTGATCATTATGTCTTGGCTTTTTATTTTCAGTGAATACGCAGATGTACCTAATTAAGATTTTCAGGTCTGTTTTTTACTGTCACTTTATGATATCTAATTTTTTTTTCCTCCTCAGGACTTCCTACCTCAGCTTTGAAGAAGGATCTGAAGAAGACTTGAGAGATGTTTGGGAACTTCAAAAATGTCTTGACAATCTAATACTTTATAAATCGAACAACCCAAAATATCTCAAAAGTGTTTTATACAGGACTTGAGGAAACTGAATATTTGTAGTGCAAATATTTCGTAAGAACAATTGGTTTCTGACTGAATATTTTACAAGGCTGTACAGCATTACTGTACGTGCAGGAATAGAGAGGACAGATCAGACTTTTTTATTGTAAATAAATATTCAACCTTTTTTGTAAATATATTTGTTCCCTGAAAATTTTGCAATGTTCTGTGTTCCTATGTGTATAAGTTGTTAATATTCTTCATTCCTGTCATTAGCATTCTTTACAGATTATTTAACTGTTTTCACAATGAAGGATAATGAGAAAGCAACCAGAGCAAAATCAATATATTATATTGAATCATGAATGTAAAGTGATTTGATTATTAAGTGTTTTCAGATAAATTCTTGTATTTTATGTTTTCTGTACAGAAGAAAGTTTCTTGTACCTTAATAGCATTGATAGACTAAGGCTGTGATACATTATACCCAGTAATGCTTAAATTATCATTGATTCACTTATTTTTTTAAGATAAGCTATGATAAATAAGCTGAAAAGCATTTGTAACACATGAAACAGATATGGGGAAAACATCACACACACACACACACACACACACACACACACATATATCTGCATACTACTACTGATTCATATGACAATGTATTTTTGAATTAGAAATAGCTATAATCGTCTTATCTACATTGGAGACACTGGTTTGGAGATTTCTGTACTTATAAACGAATTTAATATTTACCCTAAATTATAACAACTATTCTCGTATAAACACTGTCAGCATCATGTAATGGAGAAACACAACTAAAAATACCCAAAAGACAAGATGATCATTTAAAATTGCCAGTCATGTATATTATGTTCCTTGTCAGTAATATGTATTCTATTTAGTAAGAACAAATCAATAAATGAAATCATACTCTGGTTAATTACAATGCTCAGTACACTAAATTATATACAGGGTGTACATAAAGTCCAGGAACCCTTCCAATTATTTGTTGCACAAGAACTAAACATTGTACAGATGTCATACATATTGCATTTTGAAGAGGAACTCTGAAAGTTTTTCTTTTTCCAAACATTCAATATGCGAACCATGAGTGACCCGGCAGACGTCAATACAGTAAACGAATTCTTCCCATATCCATCCCAGCATGGCATCATCGACTGTGGCAGTTACTTCCCATGTTCTCTCCCGGAGCTCTGCTACATCACGTGGTAGAGGCGGTACATACACCAGATCTTTAATGTATCCCTACATAAAAAAGTCACATGGAATGAAATCTGGTGATCATGGAGGCTATTTCATGAAACAGCTGTCCCCTTCTGTAGCACGGCCAATCCATCGATGCAGCAGCTCTGTGTTCAGGTCCCCACGCACTTCACGATGAAAATGGGGTGGAGCCCCAACCTGCTGAAAGATGAATGGAGAGTCCGACTGCATTTGAGGCATCAGCCATTGCTACAACATGTCCAAGTAAGAATATCCAGTGACAGTGCTCTCGTTCGCGCTCCACATTCTTTTCACTCACACTGGGACGTCTGCTTCTCTTTGCCGGGCACAAGCAACCCGTTGTAATGAATTTGTTGTGCCAGTGGTAAATGGTCTTCCTTTGTGGCAGCTTCTTATTGTACATGGTTCTAAACATCCACTGAACAGCTGTAGCCACTTGTTTTTGTTGAACTCCAACACACAGAAAGCTTGCTCCGCACCTGAACTCGCCATGCTTGTGACTAGCACTAACTGTCAGCAAATTACCAAACTATGCTGTGGCGGTATACATGAAAAAAAAACTTTCAGGGTTTCTCTTCAAAATGACTTATGTATGATATCTGTACAATGTTTGGTTCTTGTGCAATAAATAATTGAAAGTGTTCCCGGACTTTATGTACACCCTGTATATTCACAAGACAAAATATTACAATAGCCACATTTTGAAAGATTGTTTCCAGTAATCATGTAGTGTTTTATGCTGATGACTGTTGCAGTATGTGAGAGTATATCACATATTCTTTAACAAACTTTTCCCTCTAGTAGGAAATCGTTTCCTTCAAACATGTTTTCATGCTCTTATCTATGTTGTCACCGATGTAGCTTTGTCTGCAGAGCAAATTATTATTTCATGATGGGACTGCCACTGATTTATTGTCTGTAATATCTATTGTTTGTAATACTTACAGTTGTTTTTATACATAGAAATATTTCATGAGCTATCTCCGTATCTTCAGGTGAAACTTCTTGCATTTTGGTTTCAGCCATTGGAAAAAGAATGTATTTACTGCAGTGATATTTCTGTCACTGTGATCAAAGAGAATACTTGAAAATTATTAAGAATTCTACAGCATGATTTACTATCAAATGTTAGTAATGTGAATTTACAATTTGTCTAGTGTACTGTAAAGAAACTAAAATTTTCATCAACACACTACATCTTCACGCACATTTCTATAATTGCAAAATCTTTCATAGTACACTGCACATCATTACCAAAGATCTTTTGTATATCTTTATTATGAAATTATTTAATAAAATACGTAACAAGGAATTTTATGTTTAGTAGTTCATTATGCTCAAGAAACCTGTAAAAAGAATTATTATGTTACCATCATCATTTCAAATACTAGTAATTGGTTACTCATGTTCTTTTGAGAAAGTAAAGGAAGAGAGAGAAATAAATCTTGCTTTCCTTATAAACTCAACTTCTGGTGTTCCTCTATATATAAACGAAAGTGTTGGTATGTTGATAGACACACTAACAAACACAAACACACACACAAAATTCAAGCTTTCGCAACCCACAGTTGCTTCATCAGGAAAGGGGGAAGGAGAGGATATGTGTGTGTGCGAGTGTATACCTGTCCCTTTTTCCTCCTAAGGTAAGTCTTTCCGCTCCCGGGATTGGAATGACTCCTTACCCTCTCCCTTAAAACCCACATCCTTTCGTCTTTCCCTCTCCTTCCCTCTTTCCTGATGAAGCAATTGTGGGTTGTGAAAGCTTGATATTTGTGTGTGTGTTTTGTATTGTGTCTATCTACCAGCGCTTTCCCTTTTGGTAAGTCACAGCACCTTTTTTTAACATATTTTTCCCACGTGGAATGTTTCTTTCTATATATATATATATAGAGGGGCAGCAGCCTTTTCAGTAGTTGCAAGGGCAACAGTCTGGATGATTGACTGATCTGGCCTTGTAACAATAACCAAAACGGCCTTGCTGTGCTGGTACTGCGAACGGCTGAAAGCAAGGGGAAACTACAGCCGTAATTTTTCCCGAGGGCATGCAGCTTTACTGTATGATTACATGATGATGGCGTCCTCTTGGGTAAAATATTCCGGAGGTAAAATAGTCCCCCATTCGGATCTCCGGGCGGGGACTACTCAAGAGGATGTCGTTATCAGGAGAAAGAAAACTGGCGTTCTACGGATCGGAGCGTGGAATGTCAGATCCCTTAATCGGGCAGGTAGGTTAGAAAATTTAAAAAGGGAAATGGATAGGTTGAAGTTAGATATAGTGGGAATTAGTGAAGTTCGGTGGCAGGAGGAACAAGACTTCTGGTCAGGTGACTACAGGGTTATAAACACAAAATCAAATAGGGGTAATGCAGGAGTAGGTTTAATAATGAATAGGAATGCGGGTAAGCTACTACAAACAGCATAGTGAACGCATTATTGTGGCCAAGATAGATACGAAGCCCACACCTACTACAGTAGTACAAGTTTATATGCCAACTAGCTCTGCAGATGACGAAGAAATTGAAGAAATGTATGATGAAATAAAAGAAATTATTCAGATTGTGAAGGGAGACGAAAATTTAATAGTCATGGGTGACTGGAATTCGAGTGTAGGAAAAGGGAGAGAAGGAAACATAGTAGGTGAATATGGATTGGGGGACAGAAATGAAAGAGGAAGCCGCCTCGTCGAATTTTGCACAGAGCACAACATAATCATAACTAACACTTGCTTTAAGAATCATGAAAGAAGGTTGTATACATGGAAGAACCCTGGAGATACTAAAAGGTATCAGATAGATTATATAATGGTAAGACAGAGATTTAGGAACCAGGTTTTAAATTGTAAGACATTTCCAGGGGCAGATGTGGACTCGGACCACAATCTATTGGTTATGACCTGTAGATTAAAACTGAAGAAACTGCAAAAAGGTGGGAATTTAAGGAGATGGGACCTGGATAAACTAAAAGAACCAGAGGTTGTACAGAGATTCAGGGAGAGCATAAGGGAGCAATTGACAGGAATGGGGGAAATAAATACAGTAGAAGAAGAATGGGTAGCTTTGTGGGATGAAGTAGTGAAGGCAGCAGAGGATCAAGTAGGTAAAAAGACGAGGGCTAGTAGAAATCCTTGGGTAACAGAAGAAATATTGAATTTAATTGATGAAAGGAGAAAATATAAAAATGCAGTAAGTGAAACAGGCAAAAAGGAATACAAACGTCTCAAAAATGAGATTGTCAGGAAGTGCAAAATGGCTAAGCAGGGATGGCTAGAGGACAAATGTAAGGATGTAGAGGCCTATCTCACTAGGGGTAAGATAGATACCGCCTACAGGAAAATTAAAGAGACCTTTGGAGATAAGACAACGACTTGTATGAATATCAAGAGCTCAGATGGAAACCCAGTTCTAAGCAAAGAAGGGAAAGCAGAAAGGTGGAAGGAGTATATAGAGGGTCTATACAAGGGCGATGTACTTGAGGACAATATTATGGAAATGGAAGAGGATGTAGATGAAGATGAAATGGGGGATATGATACTGCGTGAAGAGTTTGACAGAGCACTGAAAGACCTGAGTCGAAACAAGGCCCCCGGAGTAGACAATATTCCATTGGAACTACTGACGGCCGTGGGAGAGCCAGTCCTGACAAAACTCTACCATCTGGTGAGCAAGATGTATGAAACAGGCGAAATACCCTCAGATTTCAAGAAGAATATAATAATTCCAATCCCAAAGAAAGCAGGTGTTGACAGATGTGAAAATTACCGAACTATCAGCTTAATAAGTCACAGGTGCAAAATACTAACACGAATTCTTTACAGACGAATGGAAAAACTAGTAGAAGCCAACCTCGGGGAAGATCAGTTTGGATTCCGTAGAAACACTGGAACACGTGAGGCAATACTGACCTTACGCCTTATCTTAGAAGAAAGATTAAGGAAAGGCAAACCTACGTTTCTAGCATTTGTAGACTTAGAGAAAGCTTTTGACAATGTTGACTGGAATACTCTCTTTCAAATTCTAAAGGTGGCAGGGGTAAAATACAGGGAGTGAGAAGCTATTTACAATTTGTACAGAAACCAGATGGCAGTTATAAGAGTCGAGGGACATGAAAGGGAAGCAGTGGTTGGGAAGGGAGTAAGACAGGGTTGTAGCCTCTCCCCGATGTTGTTCAATCTGTATATTGAGCAAGCAGTAAAGGAAACAAAAGAAAAATTGGGAGTAGGTATTAAAATTCATGGAGAAGAAATAAAAACTTTGAGGTTCGCCGATGACATTGTAATTCTGTCAGAGACAGCAAAGGACTTGGAAGAGCAGTTGAATGGAATGGACAGTGTCTTGAAAGGAGGATATAAGATGAACATCAACAAAAGCAAAACAAGGATAATGGAATGTAGTCTAATTAAGTCGGGTGATGCTGAGGGAATTAGATTAGGAAATGAGGCACTTAAAGTAGTAAAGGAGTTTTGCTATTTGGGGAGCAAAATAACTGATGATGGTCGAAGTAGAGAGGATATAAAATGTAGGCTGGCAATGGCAAGGAAAGCGTTTCTGAAGAAGAGAAATTTGTTAACATCCAGTATTGATTTAAGTGTCAGGAAGTCATTTCTGAAAGTATTCGTATGGAGTGTAGCCATGTATGGAAGTGAAACATGGACGATAAATAGTTTGGACAAGAAGAGAATAGAAGCTTTCGAAATGTGGTGCTACAGAAGAATGCTGAAGATTAGATGGGTAGATCACATAACTAATGAGGAAGTATTGAATAGGATTGGGGAGAAGAGAAGTTTGTGGCACAACTTGACCAGAAGAAGGGATCGGTTGGTAGGACATGTTCTGAGGCATCAAGGGATCACCAATTTAGTATTGGAGGGCAGCGTGGAGGGTAAAAATCGTAGAGGGAGACCAAGAGATGAATACACTAAGCAGATTCAGAAGGATGTAGGTTGCAGTAGGTACTGGGAGATGAAAATGCTTGCACAGGATAGAGTAGCATGGAGAGCTGCATCAAACCAGTCTCAGGACTGAAGACCACAACAACATATATATATATATATATATATATATATATATATATATATATATATATATATATATATATATATATATATATAATAGAGGGAAACATTCCACGTGGGAAAAATATATCTAAAAAGAAAGATGATGAAACTTACCAAACAAAAGCGCTGGCAGGTCGATAGACACACAAACATACACACAAAATTCTAGCTTTCGCAACCAATGGTTGCCTCGTCAGGAAAGAGGGAAGGAGAAGGAAAGACAAAAGGATATGGGTTTTAAGGGAGAGGGTAAGGAGTCATTCCAATCCCGGGAGCGGAAAGACTTACCTTAGGGGGAAAAAAGTACAGGTATACACTCGCACACACACACATATCCATCCACACATACACAGACACAAGCAGACATTTGTAAAGGCAAAGAGTTTGGGCAGAGATGTCAGTCGGGGCGGATGTACAGAGGCAAAGATGATGTTGAAAGACAGGTGAGGTATGAGCGGCGGCAAATTGAAATTAGAAATTAGCGGAGATTGAGGCCTGGCGGATAGCGAGAAGAAAGGATATGCTGAAGGGCAAGTTCCCATCTCCGGAGTTCTGACAGGTTGGTGTTAGTGGGAAGTATCCAGATAACCCGGACGGTGTAACACTGTGCCAAGATGTGCTGGCCGTGCACCAAGGCATGTTTAGCCACAGGGTGATCCTCATTACCAACAAACACTGTCTGCCTGTGTCCATTCATGCGAATGGACAGTTTGTTGCTGGTCATTCCCACATAGAACGCTTCACAGTGTAGGCAGGTCAGTTGGTAAATCACGTGGGTGCTTTCACACGTGGCTCTGCCTTTGATCGTGTACACCTTCCGGGTTACAGGACTGGAATAGGTGGTGGTGGGAGGGTGCATGGGACAGGTTTTACACCGGGGGCGGTTACAGGGGTAGGAGCCAGAGGGTAGGGAAGGTGGTTTGGGGATTTCATAGGGATGAACTAAGAGGTTGCGAAGGTTAGGTGGACGGCGGAAAGACACTCTTGGTGGAGTGGGGAGGATTTCATGAAGGATGGATCTCATTTCAGGGCAGGATTTGAGGAAGTCGTATCCCTGCTGGAGAGCCACATTCAGAATCTGATCCAGTCCCGGAAAGTATCCTGTCACAAGTGGGGCACTTTTGGGGTTCTTCTGTGGAAGGTTCCGGGTTTGAGGAGATGAGGATGTGGCTCTGGTTATTTGCTTCTGTACCAGGTCGGGAGGGTAGTTACGGGATGCAAAAGCTGTTTTCAGGTTGTTGGTGTAATGGTTCAAGGATTCCGGACTGGAGCAGATTCGTTTGCCACGAACACCTAGGCTGTAGGGAAGGGACCGTTTGATGTGGAATGGGTGGCAGCTGTCATAATGGAGGTACTGTTGCTTGTTGGTGGGTTTAATGTGGACGGACGTGTGAAGCTGGCCATTGGACAGGTGGAGGTCAACGTCAAGGAAAGTGGCATGGGATTTGGAGTAGGACCAGGTGAATCTGATGGAACCAAAGGAGTTGAGGTTGGAGAGGAAATTCTGGAGTTCTTCTTCACTGTGAGTCCAGATCACGAAAATGTCATCAATAAATCTGTACCAAACTTCGGGTTGGCAGGCCTGGGTAACCAGGAAGGCTTCCTCTAAGCGACCCATGAATAGGTTGGCATACGAGGGGGCCATCCTGGTACCCATGGCTGTTCCCTTTAATTGTTGGTATGTCTGGCCTTCAAAAGTGAAGAAGTTGTGGGTCAGGATGAAGCTGGCTAAGGTAATGAGGAAAGAGGTTTTAGGTAGGGCGGCAGGTGATCGGCGTGAAAGGAAGTGCTCCATCGCAGTGAGGCCCTGGACATGCGGAATATTTGTGTATAAGGAAGTGGCATCAATGGTTACAAGGATGGTTTCCGGGGGTAACAGACTGGGTAGGGATTCCAGGCGTTTGAGAAAGTGGTTGGTGTCTTTGATGAAGGATGGGAGACTGCATGTAATGGGTTGAAGGTGTTGATCTACGTAGGCAGAGATGCGTTCGGTGGGGGCTTGGTAACCAGCTACAATGGGACGGCCGGGATGATTGGGTTTGTGAATTTTGGGAAGAAGGTAGAAGGTAGGGGTGCGGGGTGTTGGTGGGGTCAGGAGGTTGATGGAGTCGGGTGAAAGGTTTTGTAGGGGGCCTAAGGTTCTGAGGATTCCTTGAAGCTCCGCCTGGACGTCAGGAATGGGATTGCCTTGGCAAACTTTGTAAGTAGTGTTGTCTGAAAGCTGTCGCAGTCCCTCAGCCACATACTCCCGACGATCAAGTACCACAGTTGTGGAACCCTTGTCCGCCGGAAGAATGACGATGGATCGGTCAGCCTTCAGATCACGGATAGCCTGGGCTTCAGCAGTGGTGATGTTGGGAGTAGGATTAAGGTTTTTTAAGAAGGATTGAGAGGCAAAGCTGGAAGTCAGAAATTCCTGGAAGGTTAGGAGAGGGTGATTTTGAGGAAGAGGAGGTGGGTCCCGCTGTGACGGAGGACGGAACTGTTCCAGGCATGGTTCAATTTGGATAGTGTCTTGGGGAGTTGGATCATTAGGAGTAGGATTAGGATCATTTTTCTTCGTGGCAAAGTGATATTTCCAGCAGAGAGTACGGGTGTAGGACAGTAAATCTTTGACGAGGGCTGTTTGGTTAAATCTGGGAGTGGGGCTGAAGGTGAGGCCTTTGGATAGGACAGAGGTTTCGGATTGGGAGAGAGGTTTGGAGGAAAGGTTAACTACTGAATTGGGGTGTTGTGGTTCCAGATTGCGTTGATTGGAATTTTGAGGTTTTGGAGGGAGTGGAGCTGGAAGTGGGAGATTGAGTAGATGGGAGAGACTGGGTTTGTGTGCAATGAGAGGAGGTTGAGGTTTGCTGGAAAGGTTGTGAAGGGTGAGTGAGTTGCCTTTCCGGAGGTGGGAAACCAGGAGATTGGATAGTTTTTTAAGGTGGAGGGTGGCATGCTGCTCTAATTTGCGGTTGGCCTGTAGGAGGATGCTCTGAACAACAGGTGAGGATGTGGGAGAGGAAAGATTGAGAATTTTTATAAAGGATAGGAGTTGATGGGCGTGTTGATTGGCTGAGTGGATGTGTAGGTGAAGGATTAGGTGGGTGAGGGCAATGGATTGTTTGGTTTGGAACTGGTATAGGGACTGATGGAAAGAAGGGTTGCAGCCAGAGATGGGAACTTTAAGTGTGAGGCCTTTGGGGGTGATGCCAAATGTCAGACAAGCCTGAGAAAATAAAATATGGGAGTGTAATCTGGCTAGGGCGAAGGCATGTTTGCGGAGGGAATGTAAATAAAACTTAATGGGGTCGTTGTGAAGGTGTTGTGAGGGTGACATGGTACTAGAAGGTGGAAAGTGGAACACGAGGCTGAAATGAAAATGAAAATAAATATGAAAAAATGTATGGGGAGAGATAAAGGTAAAATTAGAAAGCAAATGGAGATCTGGTGTGAAAAAAGGCGAAAAAGGGTTGGTTAGGGCTGGGCTATGTTGATCCTGTGGTGAACTTGTGTAGGTAGATAATGATGTGCATAAAGGTTAGGTGGTTGTGTTGCCGCCAAAACACGTTAAAGGGTGGAGAAATTCGGGAAAATTTCGAAAAAACTACGTGAGGATGTATTAAAAGGAGTGGTTTGGTGGTGGCAGATTATGGAAATGAAGCTAACAATTGTTTGATGAAGAAATAATTACGTTAAAACCTGTGGGAAGCGGCTAAAAATGATCGGTGATGTGAGAAAAACGGAAATGGAAATAAAGCAAAAGTTATTAAAACTGCCGAAAGGGTTGTTTAATAGCTAAAAGGAACTGTTTGTGGACTGGAAACGGTGGATTTTATAGCAGCAAAGCGGAAAAAAAAAAATTTTTTTGGTTATGATTTCGAAGTGATTTACGTATTATTACGTATTATTGAGTGTATATCGACGGGATAAAATTGTATACTGGATTACGGTAAAAAAGGAGAAGGTGAATAGAAAGTGAAACTGCTGGCAAAAACAGAAGGAGGAAATAAGACGACAGAAAAGACTTCGAAATGTAACAGTGACAATAACAATAACGATAACAATAACAAACGTGATTGTTGGCTTCAAATTAATGATATGAATATAATAGAGGGAAACATTCCACGTGGGAAAAATATATCTAAAAAGAAAGATGATGAAACTTACCAAACAAAAGCGCTGGCAGGTCGATAGACACACAAACATACACACAAAATTCTAGCTTTCGCAACCAATGGTTGCCTCGTCAGGAAAGAGGGAAGGAGAAGGAAAGACAAAAGGATATGGGTTTTAAGGGAGAGGGTAAGGAGTCATTCCAATCCCGGGAGCGGAAAGACTTACCTTAGGGGGAAAAAAGGACAGGTATACACTCGCACACACACACATATCCATCCACACATACACAGACACAAGCAGACATTTGTAAAGGCAAAGAGTTTGGGCAGAGATGTCAGTCGGGGCGGATGTACAGAGGCAAAGATGATGTTGAAAGACAGGTGAGGTATGAGCGGCGGCAAATTGAAATTAGAAATTAGCGGAGATTGAGGCCTGGCGGATAGCGAGAAGAAAGGATATGCTGAAGGGCAAGTTCCCATCTCCGGAGTTCTGACAGGTTGGTGTTAGTGGGAAGTATCCAGATAACCCGGACGGTGTAACACTGTGCCAAGATGTGCTGGCCGTGCACCAAGGCATGTTTAGCCACAGGGTGATCCTCATTACCAACAAACACTGTCTGCCTGTGTCCATTCATGCGAATGGACAGTTTGTTGCTGGTCATTCCCACATAGAACGCTTCACAGTGTAGGCAGGTCAGTTGGTAAATCACGTGGGTGCTTTCACACGTGGCTCTGCCTTTGATCGTGTACACCTTCCGGGTTACAGGACTGGAATAGGTGGTGGTGGGAGGGTGCATGGGACAGGTTTTACACCGGGGGCGGTTACAGGGGTAGGAGCCAGAGGGTAGGGAAGGTAGTTTGGGGATTTCATAGGGATGAACTAAGAGGTTGCGAAGGTTAGGTGGACGGCGGAAAGACACTCTTGGTGGAGTGGGGAGGATTTCATGAAGGATGGATCTCATTTCAGGGCAGGATTTGAGGAAGTCGTATCCCTGCTGGAGAGCCACATTCAGAATCTGATCCAGTCCCGGAAAGTATCCTGTCACAAGTGGGGCACTTTTGGGGTTCTTCTGTGGAAGGTTCCGGGTTTGAGGAGATGAGGATGTGGCTCTGGTTATTTGCTTCTGTACCAGGTCGGGAGGGTAGTTACGGGATGCAAAAGCTGTTTTCAGGTTGTTGGTGTAATGGTTCAAGGATTCCGGACTGGAGCAGATTCGTTTGCCACGAACACCTAGGCTGTAGGGAAGGGACCGTTTGATGTGGAATGGGTGGCAGCTGTCATAATGGAGGTACTGTTGCTTGTTGGTGGGTTTAATGTGGACGGACGTGTGAAGCTGGCCATTGGACAGGTGGAGGTCAACGTCAAGGAAAGTGGCATGGGATTTGGAGTAGGACCAGGTGAATCTGATGGAACCAAAGGAGTTGAGGTTGGAGAGGAAATTCTGGAGTTCTTCTTCACTGTGAGTCCAGATCACGAAAATGTCATCAATAAATCTGTACCAAACTTCGGGTTGGCAGGCCTGGGTAACCAGGAAGGCTTCCTCTAAGCGACCCATGAATAGGTTGGCATACGAGGGGGCCATCCTGGTACCCATGGCTGTTCCCTTTAATTGTTGGTATGTCTGGCCTTCAAAAGTGAAGAAGTTGTGGGTCAGGATGAAGCTGGCTAAGGTAATGAGGAAAGAGGTTTTAGGTAGGGCGGCAGGTGATCGGCGTGAAAGGAAGTGCTCCATCGCAGCGAGGCCCTGGACATGCGGAATATTTGTGTATAAGGAAGTGGCATCAATGGTTACAAGGATGGTTTCCGGGGGTAACAGACTGGGTAGGGATTCCAGGCGTTTGAGAAAGTGGTTGGTGTCTTTGATGAAGGATGGGAGACTGCATGTAATGGGTTGAAGGTGTTGATCTACGTAGGCAGAGATGCGTTCGGTGGGGGCTTGGTAACCAGCTACAATGGGACGGCCGGGATGATTGGGTTTGTGAATTTTGGGAAGAAGGTAGAAGGTAGGGGTGCGGGGTGTTGGTGGGGTCAGGAGGTTGATGGAGTCGGGTGAAAGGTTTTGTAGGGGGCCTAAGGTTCTGAGGATTCCTTGAAGCTCCGCCTGGACGTCAGGAATGGGATTGCCTTGGCAAACTTTGTAAGTAGTGTTGTCTGAAAGCTGACGCAGTCCCTCAGCCACATACTCCCGACGATCAAGTACCACAGTTGTGGAACCCTTGTCCGCCGGAAGAATGACGATGGATCGGTCAGCCTTCAGATCACGGATAGCCTGGGCTTCAGCAGTGGTGATGTTGGGAGTAGGATTAAGGTTTTTTAAGAAGGATTGAGAGGCAAAGCTGGAAGTCAGAAATTCCTGGAAGGTTAGGAGAGGGTGATTTTGAGGAAGAGGAGGTGGGTCCCGCTGTGACGGAGGACGGAACTGTTCCAGGCATGGTTCAATTTGGATAGTGTCTTGGGGAGTTGGATCATTAGGAGTAGGATTAGGATCATTTTTCTTCGTGGCAAAGTGATATTTCCAGCAGAGAGTACGGGTGTAGGACAGTAAATCTTTGACGAGGGCTGTTTGGTTAAATCTGGGAGTGGGGCTGAAGGTGAGGCCTTTGGATAGGACAGAGGTTTCGGATTGGGAGAGAGGTTTGGAGGAAAGGTTAACTACTGAATTGGGGTGTTGTGGTTCCAGATTGCGTTGATTGGAATTTTGAGGTTTTGGAGGGAGTGGAGCTGGAAGTGGGAGATTGAGTAGATGGGAGAGACTGGGTTTGTGTGCAATGAGAGGAGGTTGAGGTTTGCTGGAAAGGTTGTGAAGGGTGAGTGAGTTGCCTTTCCGGAGGTGGGAAACCAGGAGATTGGATAGTTTTTTAAGGTGGAGGGTGGCATGCTGCTCTAATTTGCGGTTGGCCTGTAGGAGGATGCTCTGAACAACAGGTGAGGATGTGGGAGAGGAAAGATTGAGAATTTTTATAAAGGATAGGAGTTGATGGGCGTGTTGATTGGCTGAGTGGATGTGTAGGTGAAGGATTAGGTGGGTGAGGGCAATGGATTGTTTGGTTTGGAACTGGTATAGGGACTGATGGAAAGAAGGGTTGCAGCCAGAGATGGGAACTTTAAGTGTGAGGCCTTTGGGGGTGATGCCAAATGTCAGACAAGCCTGAGAAAATAAAATATGGGAGTGTAATCTGGCTAGGGCGAAGGCATGTTTGCGGAGGGAATGTAAATAAAACTTAATGGGGTCGTTGTGAAGGTGTTGTGAGGGTGACATGGTACTAGAAGGTGGAAAGTGGAACACGAGGCTGAAATGAAAATGAAAATAAATATGAAAAAATGTATGGGGAGAGATAAAGGTAAAATTAGAAAGCAAATGGAGATCTGGTGTGAAAAAAGGCGAAAAAGGGTTGGTTAGGGCTGGGCTATGTTGATCCTGTGGTGAACTTGTGTAGGTAGATAATGATGTGCATAAAGGTTAGGTGGTTGTGTTGCCGCCAAAACACGTTAAAGGGTGGAGAAATTCGGGAAAATTTCGAAAAAACTACGTGAGGATGTATTAAAAGGAGTGGTTTGGTGGTGGCAGATTATGGAAATGAAGCTAACAATTGTTTGATGAAGAAATAATTACGTTAAAACCTGTGGGAAGCGGCTAAAAATGATCGGTGATGTGAGAAAAACGGAAATGGAAATAAAGCAAAAGTTATTATATATATATATAACACAACAGAACTTTCGCAGATAAAATACGAGGATATATCCCTCAAAATTTATGTTTCAGAAAACCAGATGGTAAATTAGCCCTAACAAACCAGGAAAACTGTCAAGTATTGGCTCAATATTTTTCTAACCTACTAAATTGCCCAGAACCTAGTTTAAGGTTTCCCAAAGAAATCAGTGCCAACGCTCAACCGGATTCATTACCACCAACACAGGAAGAAATCAAATGTCACATTAAAAACTTAAAAAATAATAGAACATCTGGCGAAGATGGCATTGTTGCAGAGCTATTAAAAAACCTAGGACCAAAGACGTTGCAAGAGCTCACAAAAATAATAACAAAAATATGGGAAACAGAAAAATTACCAGAGGATTGGAAATGTGCCCTTATTCACCCATTACATAAAAAAGGAGACAGAACAAATGTCAATAACTACAGGGGAATCTCACTTTTACAAGTTACCTACAAAATTCTCTCAACATGCCTGCTGAAAAGAACACAAGAGCAGCTGGAACGCCAAATTGGTGATTATCAAGCAGGCTTCCGCCCCGGTCGCTCATGCATAGAACAAATATTTAATTTAAAGACAATATTAAAACACAAAGCAATTAGAAATGCCCCCATAATTTGTAGATTTTAAGAAAGCCTATGACTCAATTGACCGGCAATCTTTGTTTAACATTTTAGAGGAACTTGGACTTGACTCCAAAACACTAAGGCTTATCAAAGAATCACTGACAGACACTGTATCTAAAGTTAAATTCAGGGGAGAAATCTCTGAGCCTTTTCTCATAAAAACTGGAGTACGTCAAGGTGACAGGCTATCTCCACTTCTGTTTAATATAGTCCTGGATAAAGTCATTAAGAAATGGGAAAAAGAATTAAAAAATCAATCCTACTGGAAACCAATCCATCTTGGTAGAACCAAAGACAACGTGGAGATATCTTGTTTAGCATTTGCGGACGACTTGGCCATACTTGCAGATGATGAAGAAATCACCACCAAACAAATAGAGATCCTTAAGGAATGCGCGGATAAAGTAGGTTTACAAATTTCGTTTCAAAAGACAGAATTTTTCTGTACGAAATTCCATATACACAGTTTGAACACAAATATGAAAAAATAAATAGAGTAAAACATTTTAAATACCTAGGTGAAATTTTGGAGCCAACCGGAGGAGAGAAAGTTGCACAGAAGATCAGACAACAGAAAATGAAGAGAGCATATGGTATGACACATGAAATATACAATAAAAAATGCATCTCCTCGAACACAAAAATCAGACGCTACTGCGCAGTAATTAAGCCAGCAGCACTATATGCTAGTGAAATGCTCACACTCCACACAAAATGTGATTTAGAAAAAATACTAAAAGAAGAACGCAAAATTATGAGAAAGATTTTAGGTCCAAAATTAACAGAAGAAGGATACCGGATACAATCAAGAAGAACCACAGAAACTATATCAAACCTGGCAGCAGACATAAGAAGCCGAAGATTAAAATTTTATGGACATGTCACTAGACTTCCCCCCACACGACTCACCAACAGAATTCTCACTTACATAGAAAAAGTCAAATCAACAACTCCATGGATTAGCCAAGAAAAATTACATTTACAAAAAGCAAATATTGAACTTAAAGATGTCAAAGATAGAAAAACTTTTAGAAATAAGGTGGAAAAGTGGATTGTATTGTCGGAGAAGGAAGCACTAAAGAGACCAGGAACAAAATGGACAGAAGAAAGAAAAAGAAAACATGGAGAACGAACGAAAGAAGTATGGAAGAAACGACGTCAGAAAGCTTTGAGTGATCCTTCTGGGTCCATTCGCGATAAGTAAGTATAAAACACAAACATACACACAAAATTCAAACTTTCGCAACAAACGGTTGCTTCATCAGGAAAGAGGGAAGGAGAGGGAAAGACGAAAGGATGTGGGTTTTAAGGGAGAGGGTAAGGAGTCATTCCAATCCCGGGAGAGGAAAGACTTACCTTAGGGGGAAAAAAGGACAGGTATACACTCGCACACACACATATCCATCCACACATACACAGACACAAGCAGACATTTGTAAAGGCAAAGAGTTTGGCAGTGTGTGTGTGTGTGTGTGTTGTTACATATGTATCAAGTATCAACTTCATCTCCTCATGTTAAATAGTGATTTTTGATATTAAAGGCTTTTAGGTGTCTTTAGAACCTATCAGTTCATTTAAAATCAAATACTGCATTCACCTTCAAAATTTACCTTAGTTGACTTATTTTTGCATGTACAAATAATAACTGTAAAGATAAAAAATATGTTAGATGCACCGTTCTTCTCATTTTCTATAGACAGTAGTAGTATGAGAACCGATCAGGTTTAGGCACATTTGAGATTCTTGTGACTTCTAAAGTGTCATTTTCCATAACAGTTTCACCATCCAATATCTTAACAACACAGTACGTGTTTTTAACACTATATGCTGAAGAACAATTTTCAAATAGAAGTTAGTGGTTTCTGCTTACTAAAAAGTCCACATCATGCAGGAAGGCAGCCCAGTTTTCAGCCATTCTGCGCATCCCCCTCCACTAGCCACTGGCCACCAATAATATTCATTCTGTATCTGAGCCACTAGCAGTGAGTTGCAGCTAGACAGAAAGAATCTCACTCCTACAAGCTGCTCAGTTGGCATATTTCATGACAGCCAAATTATTCATTCAGCTGTTAGTTTTCTTTTGTTTTCTTTTTTCTTCTTGTAACACTATAACTGTGAATGTGTGTCTGTAAATGTTTAAGTGTGATTTAAAAAAGTCACGTGATAGCAGTAAATGTGAAGAGCTTCATAATCAGGCGAGGGGAATTATTTACCACATTTATAACTTTTTCAAATGTGAATCTGAAAGCAGGTCACCTACTGTTGACATTTGAAAACTCAAGAATGTACGCCACAACCATGTGGTGCTGGCAAGAGAATTGTAAATGAAAGTGTCAGACCTGTAGGGTCGTCTGGAAAGCATCGAAGTCACAAGGAACCTGTAACACAAATTGGTGGTCTTAACAACAATGTTTTAAAGTGCCCCATGTGAGTGATGAATGCCTGACATCACAAAAATGTGTTACAGTTATGCAGGAGAAAATTGGCTTTACTGGTGCGTGCTTAGTCAGTGTAAAGAATTTTAAGAAGTATTGGTTCCAGATATGTTAAGAAGAGAGTTTTTAGTTCAAAGAAGTGGCATAGGTGCAGCACAAACTACATTCCATATAAAGATTCAGGATGCAAGAGAAGGAGATAGTTCAACAATGTATTACTGTGATGAAACAAGGGGCAATTAGAATCATTCCAGGATAATCTGTTGGAAAATGAGTGATGGTACTGGTCGTTTTAAGGTTCTCATAGGAATAGGTTCTCAGATAATTATTTGCATCCTGACTCTTCTTCCAGTTTTGTTTCTGAGAATAAACTTGTATCTACATGTAAGAAAAATAGCTGTGACTACCATTCAGTAGTGAACGCTGTCAGTTTTGTTATGTGAGTCACAATTCTTGTCATACCTCACTTCGAAGTTAGTCATTGCCAGTTATAATTTTACTATTACAGAGAAAACACCAATTACAAAAACCAGAAAAGTGGATATTTTTCCCTGGCTTAAAAATAAAAATATTAAGCACATTATAAACCAGACACATGCCAATCTCATGTGGCTCATTAATTTATACAAGTCACATGACAGAACGAACAAACTTGACTTCCTTGCACATGTATGGGATCACACAGTTTTTCATTAACCCATGTATCATCATCAGTGTAGCCCCATGGAATTAATTTGGACAAAGGGTTAAGGCTGTGTGGGGGAAAAAAAAAAACATTCAAGATAACATACAATGAATCGTTTGCGCATGAGGCAATAGATAACATCCCATCTGTAGAGTGGACACGGTCTGTGCAGCATGCTGAAAAGTTTCAGAAAGAAGAAGTTTACAGGGAAGTGATGATGGATGTAAGCCTTGAAACTGTCATTGTAAATGTACATCAGATTGTTCAGAAACAGGCTCAAATAGAAGTGGCGATGGTATTACAATGTAGACTTTGGAACAAAGCAATAGTATTTCTTAGTTTTAAAGACTCATGATTTAAAAAATGTGTTTGTCAAAATATCAGTTGCATACATAATAATGAGAACTTCCTAGCCTATTTGATTAGGACTTTGTATCCTTTGATTTATGCAGACTATAATGTTCAACATATTTCCCAAGAAGTTAAGAGTCTCCCAACATGTTGTGTGCTCTAATAACACATGAGAATGCAGCTGGATAAATTGTCGAGATATCGGTGGGTTTCAATGTTATCAGTCAGGATTCCCTGGAGTTATTTCCAGATGATGATTAATTGTTTGCTTGATTATAAATGCAGTCTCTGACTGTAAGTCAAATGAGTTAGTTCACACTCATAATGCCCATTAGCAGCGAAAAATTGACAACTTGCTGACCATTTTTATGATAGTCTTTTACATTAGTCTTTCCTACCACTTAATTCTTTTTTATGCACAGTGATTACACTTAACTATAGTCAAACACACACACAAACACATACACCTTTCACATATTTAAAAATTCTATTGAGTAGAAGCAGTTGTCAAACAAATAGAATGGTTTTGGTTTGTGCCTGAAGTTAATTTTGTTGTTTATTAAATTTTTACTTCTAATACAGTTCAAATCACAATAAATGATTATTACAGCAAGCAGTATCAAAAATCTTGTTGTTAGACAATTGTCATTTTGAGAATAATTGTACTTCACGTCTTCACGAAGCTGTGTCAACTGTTCTTGCCTCCTGACGTAATTCAGAGTAAATCTGTGGAGCAGTGGACGCAATGTCATCAAGATGTCAATTAATATTTCTCTCATGACAACTGATCAAAATTGGTTTTAATATTTACTATTCCCCTCATACCGGTCAAAGAAAACCATCATAACGACCGGGAGAGCGGTGTGCTGACCACACGACCCTCCTATCCGCATCCTCAACTGAGGATGACACGGCGGTCGGATGGTCCCGATGGGCCACTTGTGGCCTGAAGACGGAGTGCATTCCCCTCATAGATTTGAAAATATAATACGATGTACTGTAAGCAAACGAGCCTGACTGTTTTCTTCTGCAACACAGTTCAGCTATGTGGACTTTGTCCCCTCTCTGCTGCCATGCTTGTGCAGTTCTCAACCCTCCACGCTTCCTTACCGCTTTGCCTCTACGTGCGGTGAAGCCATCCTATGTAACATAGGCTACAGTAAACAGTTTCATGTCACAGATTTTTAATATAAACTATTACACACTCAGACACTGACATTTAGTGTAACAGTTGTCAATATTTGTGTTACGTGACTCATCCATTTTATTGCTTCAAAGTTCTTCTAAGAGACCTCAAGCCTACCAAGAGAATCACCTCATGCAACTATTTATTAGCTATTCTATATCATTCACCTGTCATGGCAGGACAGACTGTGTCAAGGTTACAATATTATTACCTCAATGAAATGTATGTATTATCACAGTTCAAACTGTGATACAAAAATATATTAATGTAGAGAACTAGATTAAAATTTATTTTATAATAATAACTCAACTATAAAATCAATACTAGAACATTGTGTACTCGAACAGCAGAGTTGTTGTTCTTGTGGTCATGACACTGATACACAGCTCAGGTAGACAGCTGTTCTGTCACCAGAGAAACTTTCTTTAGTACTGGAAAAAGGTTGCTCTTTTAATTTACAAAAAAAATTATTTCTAAATTTTTTCAATGGTAATGACTGAATATCCTGAGATAGTGTATTGGATAATTTTAGGGCCACTGTTGGAAAGCAGTTTTGTGTCTTTGTTAATCGATATCTTGGCGTGGCTATAGTGACTGTATTGTGAGAGCTGTTTCAATCAATTTAATTCCTCTTTCTGTAGGTCTCAAGATACATATTTGTATGAATGGGATAGCTGAATATAGTAAGCTGAAATCCTAATCTGAAAAAATGGTTTACAGTCATCAGTTTTTTGCTTGAGCTGATGGTCCTTATTGCTTTCTTTTGCAATAAAAGCACAGTCTTGCAGCCGGGAGAGAGGTTACACAGCAGTAGCCCATGTTGTTGTTGTTGTGGTCTTCAGTCCTGAGACTGGTTTGATGCAGCTCTCCATGCTACTCTATCCTGTGCAAGCTTCTTCATCTCCCAGTACCTACTGCAGCCTACATCCTTCTGAATCTGCTTAGTGTATTCATCTCTTGGTCTCCCTCTACGATTTTTACCCTCCACGCTGCCCTCCAGTGCTAAATTGGTGATCCCTTGATGCCTCAAAACATATCCTACCAATCGATCCCTTCTTCTAGTCAAGTTGTGCCACATGCTCCTCTTCTCCCCAATTCTATTCAGCACCTCCTCATTCGTTATGTGATCTATCCATCTATTCTTCAGCATTCTTCTGTAGCACCACATTTCCAAAGCTTTTATTCTCTTCTTGCCCAAACTATTTATCATCTATGTTTCACTTCCATACATGGCTACACTCCATACAAATACTTTCAGAAACGACTTCCTGACATTTAAATCTATACTCGATGTTAACAAATTTCTCGTCTTCAGAAATGCTTTCCTTGCCATTGCCAGCCTACATTTTATATCCTCTCTACTTCAACCATCATCAGTTATTTTGCTCCCCAAATAGCAAAACTCCTTTACTACTTTAAGTGTCTCATTTCCCAATCTAATTCCCTCAGCATCACCTGACTTAACTCGACTACCTTCCATTATCCTCATTTTGCTTTTATTGATGTTCATCTTATATCCACCTTTCAAGACACTATCCATTCCGCTCAACTGCTCTTCCAAGTCCTTTGCTGTCTATGACAGAATTACAACGTCATCGGCGAACCTTAAAGTTCTTATTTCTTCTCCATGGATTTTAATACCTATTCCAAATTTTTCTTTTGTTTCTTTTACTGCTTGCTCAATATACAATTTGAATAACATCGGGGAGAGGCTACAACCCTGTCTCACTCCCTTCCCAACCACTGCTTCCCTTTCATGCCCCTCAACTCTTATAACTGCTATCTGGTTACTGTACAAATTGTAAATAGCCTTTCGCTCCCTGTGTTTTACACTTGCCACCTTCAGAATTTGAAAGAGAGTATTCCAGTCAACATTGTCAAAAGCTTGCTCTAAGTCTACAAATGCTAGAAACATCATTTGCCTTTTCTTAATCTAGCTTCTAAAATAAGTCGTAGGGTCAGTATTGCCTTACGTGTTCCAATATTTCTACGGAATCCAAACTGATTTTCCCCGAGGTCGGCTTCTACCAGTTTTTCCATTCGTCTGTAAAGAATTAGTATTTTGCAGCCGTGACTTATTAAACTGATAGGTCGGTAATTTTCACATCGGTCAACACCTGCTTTCTTTGGGATTGGAATTATTATATTCTCCTTGAAGTCTGAGGGTGTTTCGCCTGTTTCATACATTTTGCTCACCAGATGGTAGAGTTTTGTCAGGACTGGCTCTCCTAAGACTGTCAGTAGTTCTAATGGAATGTTGTCTACTCCCGGGGCCTTGTTTCGACTTAGGTCTTTCAGTGCTCTATCAAATTCTTAATGCAGTATGATATCTCCCATTTCATCTTCATCTACATCTTCTTCCATTTCTATAACATTTCCCTCAAGTACATCGCCCTTGTATAGACCCCCTATATACTCCTTCCATCTTTCTGCTTTCCCTTCTTTGCTTAGAACTGGGTTTCCATCTGAGCTCTTGATATTCATACAAGTCGTTCTCTTATCTCCAAAGGTCTCTTTAATTTTCCTGTAGGCAGTATCTATCTTACCCCTAGTGAGATAAGCCTCTACATCCTTACATTTGTCCTCCAGCCATCCCTGCTTAGCCATTTTGCACTTCCTTTCGATCTCATTTTAGAGGCATTTCAATTCCTTTTTGCCTGCTTCATTTAGTGCATTTTTTTCTCCTTTCATCAATTAAATACAATATTTCTTCTGCTACCCAAGGATTTCTACTAGCCCTCATCTTTTTACCTACTTGATTCTCTGCTGCCTTCACTACTTCATCCCTCAAAGTTACCCATTCTTCTTTTACTGTATTTCTTTCCCCCATTCCTGTCAATTGTTCCCTTATGCTCTCCCTGAAACTCTGTACAGCCTCTGGTTTAGTCAGTTTATCCAGGTCCCATCTCCTTAGATTCCCACCTTTTTGCAGTTTCTTCAGTTTTAATCTACAGTTCATAACCAATAGATTGTGGTCAGAGTCCACATATGCCCCTGGAAATGTCTTACAATTTAAAACCTGGTTCCTAAATCTCTGTCTTACCATTATATAATCTATCTGAAACCTGTCAGTATCTCCAGCCCTCTTCCATGTATACAACCTTCTTTTGTGATTCTTGAACCAAGTGTTATTTATGATTAAGTTGTGCTCTGTGCAAAATTCCACCAGGCGGCTTGCTCTTTCATTTCTTAACCCCAATCCATATTCACCTACTACATTTCCTTCTCTTCCTTTTCCTACTATGGAATTCGAGTCACCCATGACTATTAAATTTTTGTCTCCCTTCACTATATGAATTATTTCTTTTATCTCATCATATATTTCTTCAATTTCTTCGTCATCTGCAGAGCTAGTAGGCATATAGACTTGTACTACAGTCGTAGGCGTGGGCTTCGTGTCTATCTTGGACACAACAATGCATTTGCTGC
This sequence comes from Schistocerca piceifrons, assembly GCF_021461385.2. Taxonomy (NCBI): domain Eukaryota; kingdom Metazoa; phylum Arthropoda; class Insecta; order Orthoptera; family Acrididae; genus Schistocerca; species Schistocerca piceifrons. The sequence goes on along the minus strand of NC_060143.1, from coordinate 274,952,802 downwards.
GCTGTTTGTAGTAGCTTACCCGCATTCCTATTTTTTTAATTCATTATTAAACCTACTCCTGCATTACCCCTATTTGATTTCGTATTTATAACCCTTTATTCACCTGACCAGAAGCCTTGTTCCTCCTGCCACCAAACTTCGCTAATTCCCACTATATCTAACATTAACCTATCCATTTCCCTTTTTAAATTTTCTAACCTACCTGCCCGATTAAGAGATCTGACATTCCACACTCCGATCCGTAGAACGCCTGTTTTCTTTCTCCTGATAACGACGTCCTCCTGAGTAGTCCCCGCCCGGAGATCTGAATGGGGGACTATTTTACCTCCGGAATATTTTACCCAAGAGGACGCCATCATCATTAACCATACAGTAGGGCTGCATGCCCTCGGGAAAAATTACGGCTGTAGTTTCCCCTTGCTTTCAACCGTTCGCAGTACCAGCACAGCAAGGCCGTTTTGGTTAGTGTTACAAGGCCAGATCAGTCAATCATCCAGACTGTTGCCCCTGCAACTACTGAAAAGGCTGCTGCCCCTCTTCAGGAACCATACGTTTGTCTGGCCTCTCAACATATACCCCTCCGTTGTGGTTGCACCTACGGTACGGCTATCTGTATCGCTGAGGCACGCAAGCCTCCCCACCAACGGCAAGGTGTATGGTTCATGGGGGAAGGCAGTAGCCCATAGCTAATGTGATTGTGGAAAATGGCAGTAGTTCACTGTTGGTAGGTACTGTCTGTTGGCAGGTACTGTTCTAATACTATACCTTTTAGTTTCTCAAGAGGTAAGGGACCTATGAAAGTTTGGAACATGTGTGTCTAGTGTGCTGTTGCCAGGTTAACTTAGTATCAGTGAAAAAGCCCAAAACGTTAATGGCTGTTGTGTCACACAGTGCTCCAGTATCAGTGAGGCTGCATATCATCATCTGCATTTTATCTTCATTAATGTTCATATTGTTCATGAAAAATTAGTCCTTGGTCTCACTGAATAAAACCAAATAGTGTGAATGATATTCTCCCCTTTTGAAAACAAGGTTGTATCATTCAGGAACTGCAAGGTCATTAACAAAAATTAAGAACAACAGAAGCCACATTATGGATCCCTGTGGCACACTAAGTTGTAACTTATTTTCATTTGAGTCTACTCCTTGCACTGAGACAATCTGTCATTTGTTATTCAGGTAGACTGCAACAGTTTCTAGAACAGCTCCCACCAACACATGCTGTATAATTTTAGGTTGCATAGCAGGACTTTATGTAGGATATAATTGAACACTTTACTACAGTATCATGAAAAGGGTAGACTGCTACTCACCATATAGAGGAGACACTGAGTCACAGACAGGCACAACAAAGACTGCTATACATTTAAACTTTAGGCCACAAGGGTGCCTTCATTAGTAGAGAACACACATACATTCTCACAAGCACTACTCTCACACACATGACCACTGTCTTAAGCTACTGAGGCTAGACTGTGTATAGCAACTGCTCCTTATGGGAGAAGCAATCTGCTGGTGGTGAGGAGGTTGGGATGTGATACAGCAGACATGGGAGATTAGGGGTGATGGGAGATGAAGTGCAGTTTGTGGGAGCATGCAGGGATGTGAGGGGGGGGGGGGGGTGGCAGAGTAGGACTCTAGATGCAATCGGGAATGTTGGGGGAGGGGGGGGGGATGGAAAAGGAGAGAAGTAGAGGAGGGAAAAAAGACCAGTGGGTGTGTTGGTGGAGTAGAAGGCTGTGCAGTGCTGAAGTGGGAGCAGCAAAAGGTTTAGTTAGACGAAGGGCAGAGACTAGTGAAGGCTGCGGCGATGGAGGTTACAGGAACATAAAAAATACTGCAGGGATAGTTTCCACCTGTCCAATTCAGAAAAGCTAGTGTTGATAAGAAGGATCCAGATAGCACAGGCTGTGAAGCAGTTGCTGAAATGAAGCACACTGCATTGGGCAGCATGTTCAGCAACTATGTGATCCAACTGTCCCTCGGCCACAGTTTTAGGACAAACAGCTTGTTGGTTATCACCCACTTACAAAGCTGCACAGTGGTTGCAGCTAAGTTTGTAGATCACATGACTGCATTCACAGATAACACTTTCTTTCATGGAATAGGAGCTGCCTGTGACCAGACTGGAGAAGTTAGTGACGGGAGGATGGAGGATGTGTGGGACAGGACTTGCATCAAGGTCTATTGCAGGGATATGATAGATGAGGCAAGGGGTTGGGAGCAGGGCTGCAGTTGGGATGTGTTTCAATACGACTGTGGCAGGAGTGGGAAGAATGGGGGAGGGGGGGTAAGAGGGTCTTAATTTCCAGGGGTTCTCAAACTTTTCCTCTGACAGAACACCATAACTAATAACATAGAAATCATAATAACATTTTTAAAAATAAGAAAAAATTAATTATGTTATTTCAAATGTATTTAGCGATTATTTTATATTTTTCTTAACTCATAACAACAAAGTGGAATAAAGCTTTCAGTGATACGGGGTCCTTAAATTTCTCACACAAATCTTCTTGATATCAGATACAATAGTAACTGTGTGTGATTAGATTAGATTAGATTAGATTAGATTTACTTTCATTCCAATTGATCCGTAGTGAGGAGGTCCTCCAGGATGTGGAACATGTCAGAAAAACAACAATACATGACAAATATTTACAACTAAAACAAATAAGCTAATGTACCATTCCACAGGTCCCAAGTGGAATGATCGTCATTTTTTAATGAACACTATATGAAAGTCATTTTACAAATACTAATGCACTGAATTTAAAATAAAAAAGTGTGCAGTGAGTCAAGTGTTATGAAACAATGTGTGTATAGTGTGTGTGGTGATTGGTAGTGAGATATGAGTGAACAGTGCGGCATTACATTATTTAACAAGTTATATGTAAAAAACGTATTTATGCCAGGAGTAAACCTAATGATTGTCTCAAACTAGAAGTCTGCAAAGGGTATGTGCACACAAATTAGCTTATTTTAAATTGGTCTAAACTTGTAAATACTTTGACATGTCCTATATCCTTGTAAAAAGAGATCTACGGATGAATAAACCCACTACTACTACTACTACTACTACTGCTAATTCTAATATCTAGCATGGTGTCAGCCTGTTCCTGAACTTTATCTTCAAATTTTGTCTTCACTGCAGTATAGTCATAAAATCCTGCTTCACATATATCTGTACTGCTAAGTGGAAGTAAAACAAGAGTAGCTTGTTTCTATAAGTAGCTTGTTTGTATAAACTCAAATGTGAGGTCTGTTCAAAAAATTCCAGAACATTCATAATTTTGCACCAGTGATATGTTGGAGCAAAATGTAGTTGGTGTCCCTGCACATGCCTGTGTTCAATGCATGACTGTGAGAAGTTTCATTGTCGTATGTCTGTTAGTTATTGTTCAGTGCTGTACTGAGTAGAACATTGTGTTGCACAGTTTCTGTATATTGAGATGGCAGAGTTTAAGGAGCAATGCGTCTGCATCAAATTTTGCTCGAAACTCAAGAAAATCTTTACAGAGAGAGACATCAAATGATGCAGGAAGCCCATGGTGATAATGATTAAGCTGTACTTGGTGTTACAAATGGTTTACACAGTTTAAAAATGGCCAGATGGACATTAAAGATGATCCTTGTTCAGGACATCCTTCGATGTCTATTGACAACGCTCATGTCAAGAACATCAACGAAATTGTGCATGTCTATTGAAGACTGACTGTCTGAGGGACTGCAGGAGAATGTAACATTTCAGTTAGATCATGTCATGAAATCCTGACACAGCATCTTGATATGCATCATGTTGCCACCAAGTTCATCCCACGGCTCATGTGTCAAGACCAGAAAGACCTTTGCCCCACAATCAGTGAAGAGCTTTTGGATCATGCAAATGAGAACAAGGTGTTCCTTAAGAGAATCATAACTGGTGATGAGACATGGGTCTATGGTTATGATGTTGAGACCAAGTTTCAGCCTTCCCAATGGGATGGGGAAGGTTTTCCAAGATCAAATGGTCAGGTCATCTGTCAGAGCCATGCTGATAGTTTTATTTGAATTTGAAGGATTAGTTCATCATGAATTTGTGCCACGGGGAGAAACTGTTAATTTATGATACTACCTGGAAATGTTGTGAGGCCTGTGAGAAAATGTGAGAAGGAAATGGCCTGAAATGTGGTGAAACAATTCATGGCTCTTGTATCACAACAACACAACCACACACTCCTCCCTGTTGGTGCATGACTATTCCATAAAAAACGAAATCACTGTGCTGCCTCATCCTCCATACTCTCCAGACCTGGCCCCTGCAGACTTCTTTTTTAAATTCCAAAGCTGAAAGCCCCATTGAAATGGTGAAGACTTGCAACAATGTACAAGATAAAAGAAAATTTGCAGACAGCACTTGACACGATCCTGCAAGAGGTGTACCAACACCGCTTCCAGAAATGGAAATGGCATTGGGAGCAGTGTATCAATTGCAGAGGAGAGTATTTCACAGAAGACCATGCACAATAATTAAAAGGTAAGTGCAGAAAAATTTTATGGGTGAAGTTAATGAATTTTTGGGACAGATCCAGTATTCTTTTGATAAATTCACACAGATATTATATAACAGTTGATGTTTGTGCCTTTGCTTTGAATCAAAGTCACTCATTAAACCAATTAGTTTTTCATAGTCTCTTGGTCTTAAGCCTACCAGTTTAACTGTTACGGAAAATTGATTTCAACCCAGGACTTATCCTCACTAACCTTCAGAAAATATTCCAGATGAGTTTTTTCCATGTCATGTAAGTGCTCTGTAACTCTGTAAATAGTTCAGAAACTTCTAGTGGGGAAAAAATGTTTTCTTGAACTGAACAAATCCAAAACTGCAGTTTTCTCTCAAAAAATGCAGTTTTGTCTGTTGGATTAAAAGTTGTAACTATCTTTCCTTACAATGACAAGATAATTTCATCACACTATGTAAAAATCTCTACCAGGATGTGCATCTTTCATAAACGGAATTAATTCATGATTTTATCAAGGTCATTGTTGAGCACTATTTTGTTCTATTTTCGTTTTCTTTCGTGTTTGTTTTTTCAGTATTTCCAAAACAGAGCCAGCAGAATTTTGTAAAAGAAGGCTGATTGCTTTTGAGAGAAAATTCATTTCCACGGATTTGTTGTTGTTGTTGTTGTTGTGGTCTTCAGGCCTGAAACTGGTTTGATGCAGCTCTCCATGCTACTCTATCCTGTGCAAGCTTCTTCATCTCCCAGTACCTACTGCAACCTACATCCTTCTGAATCTGCTTGGTGTATTCATCTCTTGGTCTCCCTCTATGATTTTTACCCTCCACGCTGCCCTCCAATGCTAAATTGGTGATCCCTTGATGCCTCAAAACATGTCCTACCAATCGATCACTTCTTCTAGTCAAGTTGTGCCACAAACTTCTCTTCTCCCCAATCCTATTCAATACCTCCTCATTAGTTATGTGATCCACCCATCTAATCTTCAGCATTCTTCTGTAGCACCACATTTCGAAAGCTTCTATTCTCTTCTTGTCCAAACTATTTATCGTCCATGTTTTGCTTCCATACATGGCTACACACCACACAAATACTTTCAGAAATGACTTCTGGACACTTAAATCTATACTCGATGTTAACAAATTTCTCTTCTTCAGAAATGCTTTCCTTGCCATTGCCAGTCTACATTTTATATCCTCTCTACTTCGACCATCATCAGTTATTTTGCTCCCCAAATAGCAAAACTCCTTTACTACTTTAAGTGTCTCATTTCCTAATCTAATACCCTCAGCATCTCCCGACTTAATTCGACTACATTCCATTATCCTTGTTTTGCTTTTGTTGATGTTCATCTTATAACCTCCTTTCAAGACACTGTGCATTCCGTTCAACTGCTCTTCCAAGTCCTTTGCTGTCTGAGACAGAATTACAATGTCATTGGCGAACCTCAAGGTTTTTATTTCTTCTCCATGGATTTTAATACCTACTCTGAATTTTTCTTTTGTTTCCTTCACTACTTGCTCAATATACAGATTGAATTACATCGGGGAGAGGCTACAACCCTGTCTCACTCCCTTCCCAACCACTGCTTCCCTTTCATGCCCCTCAACTCTTATAACTGCCATTTGGTTTCTGTAAAAATTGTAAATAGCCTTTTGCTCCCTGTATTTTACCCCTGCCACCCGCAGAATCTGAAAGAGAGTATTCCAGTCAACATTGTCAAAAGCTTTCTCTAAGTCTACAAATGCTTGAAACGTAGGTTTGCCTTTCCTTAATCTTTCTTTCAAGATAAGTCTTAGGGTCAGTATTGCCTCATGTGTTCCAATATTTCTACGGAATCCAAACTGATCTTCCCAAGGTCAGCTTCTACTAGTTTGTCCATTCGTCTGTAAAGAATTCGCGTTAGTATTTTGCAGCCGTGAATTATTAAACTGATAGTTCAGTAATTTTCACATTGGTCAACACCTGCTTTCTTTGGGATTGGAATTATTATATTCTTCTTGAAGTCTAGGATATTTCACCTGTCTCATACATCCTGCTCACCAGATGGTAGAGTTTTGTCAGGTCTGGCTCTCCCAAGGCTGTCAGTAGTTCTACTGGAATGTTGTCTACTCCCGGGGCCTTGTTTCGGCTCAGGTCTTTCAGTGCTCTCTCAAACTCTTCACGCAGTATCATATCTCCCATTTCATCTTCATCTACATCCTCTTCTATTTCCATAATATTGTCCACAAATACATCGCCCTTGTATAGACCCTCTATATACTCCTTCCACCTTTCTGCTTTCCCTTCTTTGCTTAGTACTGGGTTTGTATCTGAGCTCTTGATATTCATACAAGTGGTTCTCTTTTCTCCAAAGGTCTCTTGAATTTTCCTGTAGGCAGTATCTATCTTACCCCTAGTGAGATAAACTTCTACATCCTTACATTTATCCTCTAGCCATCCCTGCTTAGCCATTTTGCACTTCCTGTCTATCTCATTTTTGAGACGTTTGTATTCCTTTTTGCCTGCTTCATTTACTGCATTTTTATATTATCTCCTTTCATCAGTTAAATTCAATATTTCTTCTGTTACCCAAGGATATCTACCAGCCCTCGTCTTTTTACCTGCTTGATCCTCTGATGCCTTCACTACTTCATCCTTCAAAGCTACCCATTCTTCTACTACTGTATTTCTTTCCCCCATGCCTGTCAATTGTTCCCTTATGCTCTCCCTAAAACTCTGTACAACCTCTGCTCTAGTCAGTTTATCCAGGTCCCATCTCCTTAAATTCCCACCAGTTTCTTCAGTTTTAATCTACAGTTCATAACCAATAGATTGTGGTCAGAGTCCACATCTGCCCCTGGAAATGTCTTACAATTTAAAACCTGACTCCTAAATATCTGTCTTACCATTATATAATATATCTGAAACCTGTCAGTATCTCCAGCCTTCTTCCATGTATATAACCTTCTTTTATGATTCTTGAACCAAGTGTTAGCTATGATTAAGTTGTGCTCTGTGCAAAATTCTACCAGGCAGTTTCCTCTTTCATTTCTTACACCCAATCCATATTCACCTACTACGTTTCCTTCTCTCCCTTTTCCTACTACCGAATTCCAGTCACCCATAACTATTAAATCTTCGTCTCCCTTCACTATCTGAATAATTTCTTTTATTTCATCATACATTCCTTCAATTTCTTCGTCATCTGCAGAGCTAGTTGGCATATAAACTTGTACTACTGTCGTAGACGTGGGTTTCATGTCTATCTTGGCCACAATAATGCGTTCACCATGCTGTTTGTAGTAGCTTACCCATACTCCTATTTTTTATTCATTATTAAACCTACTCCTGCATTACCCCTATTTGACTTTGTATTTATAACCCTGTATTCGCCTGACCAAAAGTCTTGTTCCTCCTGCCACCGAACTTCACTAATTCCCATTGTATCTAACTTTAACCTATCCATTTCCCTTTTTAAATTTTCTAACCTACCTGCCCGATTAAGGGATCTGACATTCCACGCTCCGATCTGTAGAACGCCAGTTTTCTTTCTCCTGATAACGACGTCGTCTTGAGTAGTCCCCGCCCGGCGATCTGAATGGGGGACTATTTTACCTCCGGAATATTTTACCCAAGAGGACGCCATCATCATTAACCATACAGTAGGGCTGCATGCCCTCGGGAAAAATTACGGCTGTAGTTTCCCCTTGCTTTCAACCGTTCGCAGTACCAGCACGGCAAGGCTGTTTTGGTTAGTGTTACAAGGCCAGATCAGTCAAACATCCAGACTGTTGCCGCTGCAACTACTATCAGCTTGTAGCAAAAGCAGAGGTGAACGTTATTTTTTATCTATTTTTGTAACCACCAACTTAAATTTCAGTTGAAAAGATCTTGTAGTGCAAGAGCCAAACAAAAGAATGTCAACCTGGACTGGGCTTAAAAAAACAAATTTTACATGTTATGTAAAAGTTAACATAGGTAATTTTATGTCTTTTATAATTTTGTACTTAAAAATTGTGTTTTCTTTTCCATTTACAGCAACCACATGAGAGAGAGTGTAACAATCTATGGGATTCTGGGTACGCATCATAATATATGTAATAAACAGTTCCCAAGTTTTCTATATACACATATATTTTACTATAAAGACTGATACACATGAATACTGCATGAAGTACACTGGCAGACTGAATTAAACATGGCAGCTCATCAGAGCAGTTAATGGTCCTAAGACTGTAATTTGTGTGGTCGATGTGACCTATTGACACCACACAGCTCCCCCCCCTCCCCCCTCTCGTATGGAGTTTGGCCTATGAGCTCTGAGGGGAGGTTGTGTGGGTGTCAGCATCAGCATGAGTGGTGTAACGTGGCAGGCGCACGACCGGATGCTCCATCTCCATCGGGTGTAACGGAAGGTGCAGCGGGCGGCTGTCAGTCCAACTTGTAATCCGAAAACCAGCATGGGGGGTGGGGGGCGAATGATGCGTCGGCCAACTCGGGAGTAGCGGTATGGGAGAGGAGGTGTGTGTGTGTTCCTTCCCCGAATGCATACTGAGCTGTCGCAAGAAATGAAAGCTTGAACACATGACGGGTCGCGCTCTTGTGGGAGGGACAAGTTGTGCACTATCTTGACGTTGAGTTCCTCAGTGAGGGTCAGGTCTGTGCTGTTGGAGAGCAGTACAAGTACACAATTATCTAACACCATAACTGACATGGTGTCGAAACGGTCAGGTGGTATGTTGCAGTACAAAACAAAGGATGAGGTGTCCACATCTCTAGTACCTGAAATGTCTTCAAAACCTGTGAATGGGGATGATGATGACATGCCTGAGGAACCTGTGAACTGCAGTGGTGACTCGTTGGATGGAGAAAACCCAACCGTAGGTTGAACGGACTCGTTAGCAGGTTTGTCAAAAGAGCATGTGCTTGGGCAGTCTGACTGGGACAGCAGAGGGATGTCGGAGTCCACGAATGCAGGCTTGAGCCTGTGTAGAGAAACTGTTTGCGGGCGATTTTTTATCATAATATCAAACGTCATCTCGCCCCTCCGGAGTACTTCAAAAGGGCCGAGGTAAGGGGGTTGTAGTTGTTGTCTGACAGAGTTGTCCCTGAGCATGACGTGTGAGCAAGTGCTGAGTGCAGTTGGCACATAAGTGTCAGGTGGGGAATGGCTGACAGGTGGGTGTAGCCAGGTGTTTCTAAAGTGTGCACACATCCTTCTAATAAAGTCTGGGAAGGACGGGAAATCCCCAGGATCTTGAGGGAGAATTAGTTCCCCAGATAAAACTGGGTTTTTACCGAAAACGAATTCGGAAATCGTCCAATGTATCTGGTTTAAATGTTGATTGTAGGCCCAGCAACACCCAAGGAAGTGCCTCGGATCAGAGGCAGTCGTGGCACCTGAGTGTAGTTTTAAGGGTGTGGTGTCATTGCTCCACCAACCCGTTGCTTTGCGGGTGGTTGGCTGTCGTATGGATCTTTTTAATACCGCAAAGATTACAGAGAATCGTAAAAAGTGCAGATCTGAACTGTCAACCCTGGTCGGTTGTGATGGTGGACGGGCAGCCGAACCTAGTGATCCAAGAAGAAACGAATCCTTTGGCTACAGTTTCTTCTGTGATATTGAGTAATGCGATGACTTCCACCCAACGAGACATTGAGTCTGTTGTGGACAGGATATACCTGTGGCCTTCTGACGGAGGCAAGGGACTGATAAGGTCGATATGTACATGATGGAAATGTGTCTTAGGGATGTCAAACTTGCTGAGTGGTGGAGAAGTGTGACGTCCTATTTTGTTTTGTTGACAAGAAATGCAGCTGCATGTCCGTGTTTGACAGACCCATTTCACATCTTTCCACACAAAACACTCGGTGACGAGGCGAGTTGTGGCTCGGACGCCAGGGTGGGCGAGATTATGCGAGGCGTCGAAAACCTGTCTGTGCAGCATGGGCAGGAGCAAAGGCCGCAGAATGTCTGTAGAAGAGTCGCACCACACTTCGTCCGAAATGCCAGGGAACTTAGCCTTGGTAAACATGAGCGAAGACTGTGGGTCCATGAGCAGAACCTGAGTGTCCGAAGCCTGTAGAGTGGCGAGGTCAGATAAATCGACGATACTTGAAATGGCATTGATCCGCAAGAGGAAATCAGCGGTGACGTTCTCCATGCCTTTGATGTAGAGTACATCTGTAGTAAATTGAGAGACCAGGTCAAAGTGGCAGAAGCGTCAGAGGGGTGGAGGTTCCTCTGGCGGGTTGCAGAAGGCATCCGCCAGCAGTTTGTGATCAGTAATAATGAAGAAAGAACGGCCCTCAATGTCAGTGCGGAAATGTTTGACAGCCTCATACACCGCCAGAAGCTCTCTATCAAAAGCGAAATATTTCTTCTGTGCTGTGGACAGTTTTTGGAGAAGAAATGAAGTGGTGAAACTGTGTCACCTTTGCTCTGTTGTAATACTGCCGCGATGTCGCTGGCGTCTGTAGTGATGAACAAATCAGCAGATGGATCAGGGTGGGCGAGTACGACTGCGTGAACTAAAGCTGTTTTAAGAGCCCTGAATGCTTATAGCATGGGTTCAGTCAAACGGACTTGTTTAACGCCCGAAGTTTGTTTGCCAGAGAGTGAGTCCATCAGCAGGGCCTGCACCGTGGGGCAGAAGGTAGACAACAGTGGTAGTAACTTATAGTACCTAGGAAATGCCTGAGTTCTTTGTACGTAGCTGGGGGTGGCTATGACATGACAGCCTGCACGCGGGATTTGGGAGGCTGTATTTTGTCCACGGAGACAGTGTAACCCAGAAATGTCACAGAAGACTGACGCAATTGAATTTTTTCTTTGTTGACCTCGACACCTTTGGATGCCAAAGTCTGGATGACCTGGGATAAATGATCTTCATAGTCTTCAGTCGATTTGCTGAAAACGAGTATGTCATAAAGGTATGTGAAGCAGAACTCGAATCATCGTAAGATTGAGTCAATGAAACACTGCCACATTTGTGCCGCATTCTTTAAACCAAATGGCATGAAGTTGTACTGGAACAAACCGAGTGGCGTGATGATTGCAGTCTTTGGAATGTATTCCGGTGCTACGGGAATCTGGTGATAAGCACGTTTGCGGTCAATCACACTGAAGATTGTGGCACCCAATAACATATGAGTGAAATTGTTTATGTTTGGCACGGGGTAATTGTCCATGACAGTGCAAGCATTTAAACGTCTGTAATCACCACACATTCGAAAATAACCATCGTGTTTGGTGACGAGGTCAATTGGTGAAGACCAATTTCTGTCTGATGGCTGTAGAATGCCTGCCTCCAGAATTTTGTTAATTTGCTGCCGGGCTGTGTGCAGCTTAATGGGGTTGAGGCATCTAACCTTGTGTCTAATAGGAGGGCTGGCAGTGGTAATTATCTTGTGTGTCATGCTGTCAGTGACGGAAGAGACTGAGAACTGCACACAAGGCTGAGTAATGTTCTGACATGGAATTTTGGGATGAGTGGGCATGATGAGTTGTAGCCGTTAGCAATAGTGGGAAAAGGCAGCACAAAAGTCACATGCCTATTACGGGAGCTTGGCGGGCACTTGTTTGTAGAGGTTGGCTGCACATGCAGCATGGAGTGGAGTGGGGTGCGCAGCTACTGTCTGTTGTTAACAGTCCCTTGGGCAACCGGCGCGGGCGAGAGAGGTGCTGGCATCGCACGAGGGACGGCGAAGGCTGCCGAGTTGCTTGGCTGGCACGCGGGAGAGGGAGAATGTTTATCAGCAAGTGGGGCGGCTGCCTGCATAGTGGGTGTGGTCGTGCTGCACGAGTGACTGTTATTAGAGACACTTTTTGAAACACGAGGCACTGCGCATAGTGGGCGCTTGGACGGTGTGGAGGTCACTGAACGCGAATCGACACACACAATGAATTTTTTTTAACTAACCTGATGAGTTTTCGAACTGATGCTTGGCGATGAAGTTTGACCCAGTGAAGTAGCTGCAGATTGCAGTTTCAACAGCGAGGTGCAGGCCGCAGCAAGCTCATTGTAAGTGTGAGCAATGTGTTGTTTCAGCTCATCGTTCTCCTGGCAGAGGTGCACCACTGAGTTGTATTCTGAAAGTAGGTTAGTGATGCAGGTGGCAATGTTGCCTGCAAGGGTGGAACACTCGTGAACTAAATTCCATGTTGCACCGGAAACGGAACGAAGAGAATGGGTGCCGGAGCACGGTATCTGAGTGTTAGACAGGTGGTGTAACACTGAACACTGGACTCAGTTCTGGGAGAGCTTGTAATGGGACAAAAAATCCATACCGAGAATTGGTTCAGCGATGTAGAAGGTCCACAGGAAATGCAGAGAAGGGGATAGGTGCACCATCACTTTCACAGAACCGACAGTTTGTAACGTTGATGTGTTGACAGCTCATAGGAGAGACTTCATCAGCGAAAAGTCGATAGGAGCCAACGATGGAGGTAAGATAGACATATCAGCGCCTGTGTCAATTAGGTAGATAAATTGGGATGAAATATCTGTCACGTATAAACGACGGACGAGAGGACGGAGTGTAATGTTAGGGGACGCCTGTGAAGTTCCCCGCATGACTCGGCATCACTTAGTTCTTGCAGTCGGTGTTTGGGTGTTGGCAAGGTAACCTTTACTTCTTGGCCTCAGCCCAAAAAATCTTGTGGTACCAACAGTATGGATGTGGTGGTGGCGGTGAACGTGATAGCGGGGGATGTTTGTCCTTGTTGATCTGTTCTGGGACGTATGGAGCATGGACAATTCTTGAGTGCTTGGAAAGAGAAGAGAGCGAACGAGTACTGCCTGGTGGTGTAGAAGGCATGGAAGCGGAACAGGCCCTGCCCCTGCCCCTGCCCCTGCCTGCAGATGGCCGGTAAACAGGAAGTGTAGTGTCACACAGCTATGGTGGATGAGCTGGGTGTTTCTGGTGCAGGAGCACACACAGCTGATCTGTGATGCATAGACGAGAACCGATAGACGTGAAAGAGTGCAGCAGTAGGTGTATCTGTAGGTTGGTAGGTAACTTGGCAGACCATACCACCCACAGGGTGATGTCTGGCATCATGTGTTCACTCACAAGTAACCTGAGGCGGCGCCAAAGTTGTGACGGAGTGCGGTCCCCCAGGTGCTCCTCATACAGAATCTTGATTATCAATTCCTGTGGCAAGCAGCCAAGTTGGTCCAATATTGTTTTCTTGGTGAGCACACATTTCGGTGGTGGTGGAGGCGAAAGTAGGGGATCACAAATTAAATCCAAGTGGTCGTGAAGGTGTGTGACCAAACATAGGAACTTGAAGTTGTCATCAGTCATTTGTTGCATCTCAAAGAGATGCTCCACCAGTGCAAACCATGAAACTGGATTGTCCTCATATAGGGGAGGTAGATTGGGTAGGCGGCCTGGAGGTGGAGATGAAGGTGGCTTCAGCGTGTCTTGGAAGACCTGCGGTCCCGCTGCACAAGAGTACATGCTGGGATCCGGCATCACCACAGTGGAAATGTTACTAGCACACACGTTTGGAACAACAGCTGGTTGTAATGTCTCTGAAGACGCCCAAAAACATGATGCTGCAGGCACGGTCGGTACCGTGGAAGTGAATGGGCGAGCAGTGTGTAATGAGGGCCTGTAAACTGGACTGGAAATTGCAGGAACAGCACGGACAATGTCCAACTCAGAAATGACGCGGAAGGACAGTGTGGCAGACGCAGACAGTACTGAAGAAGAATCGAGCAGTTGTATGGTCGGAATCTAGGCCCACTGTGGGTGAGGGAGCTGTAGGGGGGGGGGGGGGGGGGCCTGGAGCTTAAAGTGGCACCAACAACGAGAGTTTTCTGCGCACGCTGGCCATGCACCCTTCATGGTAGGACCATAATACACTGGTGAAACCTGTTGGCAGTCGCACTGTCATAGTATAACATTGCTGGGTGAAGAGGCTATGTTGAGTGCACTAGTATCCACGTGGTTGCGAAACTGACCGCCGATCCAGTGGTTTGTTCTGGCGAACTGGAGGCATAAAAATGTCTGTTACTGATTTGTTAGGAGGGTGAGGCTGGCGTAGCTTGGTAGTAGTTGACTGTGTGTGTGTTTTGCACAAATGGAGGCATTGCACACGGCACTACTGTAACCAACGTTGTGGCACTCAGAGGATCAAAGCATGTGTGCGAATTTCGGTTCCTTTGAACTTCGTACGAGCGATCGTTCATCACACTTCACTTTTCATTTGCTGTTGTGTGTAATCTGGTGAAACAAAACCTGACTCCATTGTTTGAGGTAACTGCGTAACCCTCCGTCATTGTGTAGTTGCATAAGTAGAGATTATCCTCGTCGAAGATCATAGACCTTTGTCCGTTAGCTGTGAAATAACCAACGGTGGAGGGTTGTGTTGGCCTGATTGTAAGAGCTGGGCCTGCAAATCTTCATAAAGAATGTTAGGTTATATAGCCATGGCATCGTACATGAAACCTGTTGATTCTATACAACCAGTGCGGAAGTCGCGGAAGATGCAGAACTTTTTGTCCAGGGTCACCAATATGGGATTCTGGATATGGATCATACTATACGTAATAAACAGTTTGTAAGTTTTCTATATACACATATACTTTACCATAAAGACTGATACACATGAACACCGCATGAAGCACAAAGGCAGACTGAATTAAACGCAGTGACTCGTCAAGGCAGTTAATGTTCCAAAGATTGTAATTTGTGTGGTCAATGTGACCTATCGATGCCCTAAATCAATAAAGAATGAAAAAGGAGATAAAATACAGAAATCCATTAAAATGGGAAAAGTAAGAAAACCAAAAGAAACAGCTTCCATGGGCAATACTGATGTAGAATTGGAGATTGATGAGCAAGAGATAATTGGCACATCAGTTGAAAATCAGGATTCCACCATAATTGGAAAAGACATGTTGGCATAATCTCAGCAAATCGCTCTTAGAGTACAAGCACTATTTTTGTAAATTTTTCATAGAGATGTCAAGCTTGAATTTAGAGTAAACTGCTCTAAACCAAATGAAGAAACTGAATGCAAACTTTGAACACATAGTGTCTGAAATACATACTAAAGTAACTGCACAGTTAAGTTCACATATGGCTACAAACTTTGAACGTGTAGCATCTGAACTAGAAACAACAATTAGTTCTCAGTTAAAGTGCAACTTTCAGAGTATTATGATGGAATTTACTGAACTAAAGAAAGCATACAAAGATTTGCATCTGACTGTACATTATTTGCCTCAGGAAGTCGAGAAAATCAAAACTGTACAGGGAACAATAGAAGACACTGTTAAGAAAGTTCCTGGGCAAATGCAAAACCATGCCATAGAGCAAGATAAACAGATACAAGAAAAATTTGAAGACAAAAGTAAAACAATTACCCCTGATTTTGTCCACTGGTTGCACCAGAAGAATGAACAGCTGAGATAATATTTACAAAAGGAGCTATCACTGGTAGTTGCAAACACAGCTTTGTTGGCACATAATGGAACTAATGAAGTAGATAACAAAACATCACAGTAGCATGATAAGGTAACTGAAGAAGTGGAGAAAATCAAAGGGAACTTTCACTGGTGAAGGATTAGGTTAAACATATTTATTTATTTAGCATCCATGTTATCACAGAAATAATATTGAACTTGTCATAAACAGAAATTAAAAATATGGAATGTACAAAATGAAACTACCTACAACATATACCAGTAAGTTTACAATTTGTGAACTGCACTATTGAAATATATGCCGTTTTTCTGCACACGGCAGAGGTTAACAGCTGTGCTCCAGATAAAAAAGGCCCACACCCAGTAATTTTTATAAAAAGTTTTTGGGTGTAATGCCTAAAAAATTGACTTTAGATCCACACAAACTTAGGGGACAATGCACTGGGCGAGTGAGGTGTCAGATTACTATGAGACATATACACAATTCAAAAGTTCAAGAAAGACTTCAATGAGAGATGTTCAAACCCAAACCATACAATAGCAAACAGGTAACCCTCTGGAAGTATTTAAAAATATATCTATGGTATAGGTATGAGCCTATGTCACAACAAGAAGTAATCTGGCTCCTAAAACCAAAATTGCCAATACATATTAAGGAGAAAGTAATATGCCTACCTGATTCAGACATAGATCTTTTTATGTCAACTCTCAACTCCACTTGTCTACTACATGAATAAATGAAATCGAATAATAGTAACAGCAGTGGTGGGCATGTTAAAAACAGTAACACTAATGGGAAAAACAATAATACATTGCCGCAGCATCATAATGGTGCAAATAGCAGACTAAGAGGTAAGAGAAAATAGTCACCTCTATTAAATGCAGGCAACAAGAAACTATATATGACCCTGGCTATTTCCAGCATGGAAATAATTTTCGAAATCATTGGCAAAATAGTCAGTGAAGTAACTGGCAAAAAGACATGAGGAACACATTCATAACAGAGCACCACAATGGTGCAAATAGCAGACTAGAGGGTGGGAGAAAACTGTCAGCTCTATTAAATGCAGGCAACAAGAAACTAGATATGGCCCTGGCTATTTCCAGCATGGAGATAATTTTTGAAATCATTGGCAAAATAGTCAGAGAAGTAACTGGCAAAAAGACATGAGGAACACATTCATAACAGAGCATCACAATGGTGCAAATAGCAGACTAGAGGGTGGGAGAAAACTGTCAGCTCTATTAAATGCAGGCAACAAGAAACTTGATGTGGCCCTGGCTATTTCCAGCATGGAAATAATTTTTGAAATCATTGGCAAAATAGTTATTGAAGTAACTGGCAACAAGACATGAGGAATACATTCACACAACAGCTGGCAATGTGAATCCACAGAAAACATGCCTATACCCAACAATATGGAGGGGGGGGAGCAGAACTGATGACAATACCTGACTGTCAGACTGATCGAAGAGGTGGAAGATAACTAACCCAGCATCTTGGGTGCACCAAACTAACTGCGACCCCATTGTGTCCTCAAATGATGGCCGTGGAGGGAGTAGGAGACAAGTCTCATGAGCTAGCAAACTTAATAAGCTAAGCATTGGAATGGATATCAGAGAAGAACTATGTAACAAACCCGAACAATGTAAAAGACCAAATGCTGAACTGATAACAAGATGTGTTTTATGCTACAGTTGGAAGTATACCAATTAAGTGTTATTATAGACACTGGAGCTGCCACAAATGTCTAGTCTTTGGAACTACATAAAAAGATTTGAGAAACACTCACACCACATACCCTTTCTGCTCAAACTGTAAAATAGAAGGTGCTTTGGGCAAAAAATTTAAAAAGGTACATGTGCAGACACCAGTTTCAGTCGAGACAGGAAATGGGGCAATAACAAGCACATTACTGGTCACAGAGAATTTATCAGTGAGCTGCATATGGGAGATAGATTTTTTGCAGGAGCGGAATGCACTGGATGATCTCTCTTGTGGCAAGTGTATATTATATGTAGGAGAGAAAGAAATAAACTTGCCTCTTATATAGAGTAAGGCAGGACACAGAAGGTTATGTTAAGGTGACAGGATTAGGCTCAAAGGTGCTGAGGTACTGTCTAAAGACAACCAGTTCCCTGCTTTTCAAAGGACGTGAGTTCTGATAAGAAAACTAGTGATGTTAAGACTTGGAGGAAACACAATAAAGAAAAACCTGCAGAGTCTACACATTTGAATTTTGAGCTACAAAATAAATTAACTGATCTGCTTTATAGGTATAGTGAAGTCTTCAAAGAAAAACATGGTATCATAATAGGCAACATACATAAAATGAAAATCATATATCATATTGCCATTCTACTTTCTCTATTCCTTGGACCAGATGAGAGGCAGTTGCCAAAGAAATAGGGGGAATGGCAGAATGGGAGATTATAGAACACTGCTTCCACCATATAGTAGTCCTCTACGAGTGGTTACAAAACCAAGGAGGTATTGTGAGATTAATGTTGGAGTCAAGGGAAATAAATAAAATCATTGTATTAGTACATACTAAATCTGAAAGTTTAGAGGAATGAGTTCAGGAATTCTATGGAGTAAAATTTTTTGCTTCAGTCAATTTAAATATTCATATTGGCAAGTCAAGGTCACAGAGTGTTCAGGCAATATACAGCATTTATAATTGGTGGGAGAAGCTATCAGTTTTAAGTACCGCCATTTGGACAGAATGTCAGTGCAGGAGTATTTATCATTATGCTAGACACTGTTCTTGGTCGAGAACTGATTGATAGGGTAATTCTTTATGTAGTTGATTTCTCAATCACTACACTGGCTTGGGAAGAGTACATAGAACTACAAAGAGACGTTCAGAAAAATTCAGGAAGCTGGAGTCACAATTAACTTAAACAAATCAAAATTTGACACAGAAAGAATCAAGTTCTTACAACGTATTGTGTCTTCAAGTAGCTGATTTAGGAAAATTTGAAGCAGTCAGGAACACGCCACCACCTCACATCAAGACACAGTTAAAGGCTTTTCTCAGTTTTGCCTTGTTTTTTTTAGGAGATTTGTGCTGAATCAGTTGTTGAATAATGATTCCTTCATAATTTTCTGAGAAAAAAAGCCCTTTGGATTTGGTCAAATGAATGTCAGAAGGTATTTGAAGATATCAAATACGCTATTTTGAATTCACAATTTTGTTAAATGAATGTCAGAATGTATTTGAAGATATCAAACAGGCTACTTTGAATTCACAACTTTTGCACTTTCAAGACATGTCCAAAGCATTTTGCATAGCCATTGACGTGTCCTCCTGTGGTCTTGGAGTTTGTCTCTTTAAAACAGAAACAGTAGATGAAATGCCTGAAATGAGAATAACAGGCATTCAAAAAGTTTAATTATTATATATATGGGTATCATCAAAAAGTTTTTTGTGACCACCAAGCACTAAGTTTTTTCTTAGGCTGTGAGCTCATGTGTGCATATCTTGCACAGTGGTCTTTAGCTCCGCAAGAATAGTCCTTTGAAATCATTCATGTGAATGGAAAAGATAACACAGAGATGCTTTATCCTGTTTACCACAAGGTCTCCCAGAATTTTCCAAATTTACCAAAAAACATTTGATTTTAAAGTGCTCTTGAATGAAGATCCCACTTACAAACAGTATCATCTTGACATGTACAAAAATATGGAATCTCTACAAGATACCAACATCCAGTGGAGGAAAGTTAGGCAATTATTGTTGCAAAATCATTTGAATAACATAGCTCCACATTAAAAGTTTCATAACAACTTTTTGTTTTATTGGCAACTTCCACAATCAGATTTATAATATGTCTGCATCCCTTCTGTTTATCACAATTAATCTGGTATACTCATCACAAATGGAGACATTTTGGTGTTAACAAGTGTGCACAGAAAATAGATAAGTACTGCTACTTTCCAAATTTGCAACATCATCTACAAAGATTACTGAGAATGTGCACCATTCGTCAAAAGGCAAAATCAATGAACACATGTTGTCACCAGCAGCTACATTCAATTTTTCCAAAGAAACCCCTGAAAATTGTATCAACTGACACTTCTGGATGTTACCCAAAAGCTCATCGAGGTTTAAAATACGTTCTGAGTCTTTTGGATGTTTTCTCAAAATGTGTGAAATCGTTTGTGGTGAAATCAGTTACTCTGGGACCAATAATAAAAAGAATTTTAGATGATACATTCTTCATGTAGCCATATCTGGAGCCTTAATATCAGACAATTCTTCGAACTTTACCAGAATCTATTCCAGTTGCACACATATTTAGAGAATTCAACTGATTGACTCACACATATGAGGTGTGTTCAAAAAGAAACCAAATTTCTGCTGTATCAGCTTTATTGCTTATTGTACAAAGTTTTAAGCACTGTCTCCTTCAAAATAGTGCCCTCTACTAGCAATACAACATTCCTATCATTTCTTCCAGTTTTGGAACGCCTCAAATGGTTCAAATGGCTCTGAGCACTATGGGACTTAACATCTGTGGTCATCAGTCCCCTAGAACTTAGAACTACTTAAACCTAACTAACCTAAGGACATCACACACATCCATGCCCGCGGCAGGATTCGAACCTGCGACCGTAGCAGTCGCGCGGTTCCGGACTGAGCGCCTAGAACCGCTAGACCACCACGGCCGGCGAACGCCTCCTGAAACACATTTTGTTGTATGGCATTCAGTTTTCTTGTCGCATTGTCCGTTGTCTCCTCTATGGTTTGGAAGCGACATTCTATCAACGTGTTTTGCCATTTGGGAAACAGGAAAAAGTCTGCGAGGACTAGGTCCGGAGAATATGGTGGATGTGGCACAATGGAAATGTGGCGTTTTACTAGATAGCTGCAGACAAGGAGTGATGTGTGAGCTGATGCATTGTCATGATGCAATATCCAACTCTGGTTTTCCCACAATTCAGGCCTCTTCCTGTGCACAACATCCCTCATGTGCACTTGGATTCCCTGGTAGGCTTTCTTGCTTACCATCTGACTACATGGCACAAATTCTAGATGGATAATGCCTTTGTACTCAAAAAACACAACCAATATCACCTTGATCTTTGACCATCTCATGTGTGCTTTTTTAGGCGACGTGACCCTTTGCCCACCCAGTGCGATGACTGCATCTTTGTTTCAGCAAAATAGCCGTACACCCAAGTTTCATCACCTGTTATGATGTTCTTAAGAAAGTTTTCATTGTCATTAACAGCAGTAAGCAGCTCCTCATACATTTCAACACGGATCTGTTTCTGATCTTCAGTTAACAAAAGCAGTATAAATTTTGCACTGACATGACGCAGCTCCAGTTTTTCATTCAGATTATGATGGCATGATCCTATGTTGATGCCCACCTCCTCAGAAACTTCCTGAACAGTTAAAAAATGATTTCCATGAATCACAGCATGAATGCTATCTATAAGGCCATCATATATTGATGTGGACGGATGTCCAGACTTCGAATCATCACAGACTGACATTCTGCCCTGTTGAAAATGTTTAAACCACTCATAGCACTGTGTGTGACTCAACACAGTTCTCCCCATATGCTTGGCTAAGCATTTGAAATGTCTCTGTGAAAGTTTTGCCAAGTTTGTTGCACAATTTCACACAGACACATTGTTCTTCAAGCTCCTTCATTGCACTAATCTGACGAGCAGGCTGTACACGTGCTTGCGACACTAGGAAAATGGCAGTTTGTTATTTAAAGCTGGCACTAGGTGCATTCGGTAGCCAATGCATGCTCTGTCTGCTGGTTGGTGTGCTATTTCAAAAGTTCAGTTTCTTTTTGAACGTACCTCATATGCATCTAATCAGCAGACTAAATGGGTTAAGTTTATTGGTACATTTTAAGAAATGTTAAATAATTTTCCTCATCTTTCTACTTCTTATCTCTTGTTGAAATTATGATCAGTCAGAAGGGACAAAACGAATAACTCACTCCCCTACCCAGAATCTCATGGAGTGAACTCTCTTGGGAGAAAAAATTAAGACAAACTATTGTGTCACTTATCATGCCCAACTGAGAAAGAAGCATTATGACAAAAAATGAAAAGAATGCAAAATTACAAGGTTGGCAGAAAGATTCTACTTCAAATGCTCCCAAAACATTCCTTGTTGAAAAATAAATTTCATAAATGGCACATCCTAATTACAAAACCGCAAGGATCCCTTATGAATGTAGTTATCTACTTGAATACTATAATTCAAACTGTATTAAAGGTAAATATCCTCATCAGGATGCAAAGAAACATATTCAGTGATAAATATGGTTGTTATTCTAAAAATATATAAGTTGTTGTTGTTGTTGTGGTGGTCTTCAGTCCAGAGACTGGTTAGATGCAGCCCTCCATGCTGCTCTATCTCGTGCAAGCATCTTCATCTCCAAGTAGATTAGATTAGATTTTCGTTCCATAGATCCATGCTGAGGGGATCCTCATGGATGTGGAACATGTCTCTTTTTCTTCTTTTCTTTCTTTTTTTTTTTAAAAAAAGCTAAAATAACAATACTAATAGCATGATTATATACAATACATCATTTGTTTCTATTAAAAAATTCGTCAATGGAGTAGAAGGAGTTGGCCACTAGTAAGTCTTTCAAGCTCCTTTTAAACTGATCTTTATTTGTAACTAAATTTTTTATGTTTACTGGCAAATTATTGAAGATGAGCGTTCCTGAGTAGTGGACCCTTTTTTAACTAAAGTAAGTGCTTTTAAGTCTTTGTGCAGATCGTTTTTGTTCCTGGTATTGTATGTATGAACTGAGCTGTTTTTGGAAAAAGGGGTATATTATTTAGGGCAAATTTCATTAAGGAGTAAATATACTGAGAGGCAGTAGCTAGTATACCCAGTTCTTTGAAGAGGTTTCTACACGATGTCCGTGAATTTACTCCACAAATAATACGTATTACATGCTTTTGGACTCTGAAAACTTTTGTTTGACTTGAAGAGTTACCCCAAAATATTATCAAATAGGGGTAATGCAGGAGTAGGTTTAATAATGAATAAAAAAGAGGAGTATGGGTAAGCTACTACAAACAGCATAGTGAACGCATTGTTGTGGCCAAGATAGACACGAAGCCCACACCTACTACAGTAGTACAAGTTTATATGCCAACTAGCTCTGCAGATGACGAAGAAATTGATGAAATGTATGATGAGATAAAAGAAATTATTCAGGTAGTGAAGGGAGACAAAAATTTAATAGTCATGGGTGACTGCAATTCGAGAGTACGAAAAGGGAGAGAAGGAAAGATAGTAGGTGAATATGGATTGGGGCTACGACATGAAAGAAGAAGCCGCCTGGTAGAATTTTGCACAAAGCATAACTTAGTCATAGCTAACTGCCTACAGGAAAATTAAAGAGACCTTTGGAGAAAAGAGAACCACTTGTATGAATATCAAGAGCTCAGATGGAAACACAATTCTAAGCAAAGAAGGGAAAGCACAAAGGTGGAAGGAGTATATAGAGGGTCTATACAAGGGTGATGTACTTGTGGGCAACATTATGGAAATGGAAGAGGATGTAGATGAAGATGAAATGGGAGATATGATACTGCATGAAGAGTTTGACAGAGCACTGAAAGACCTAAGTCGAAACAAGGCCCCGGCAGCAGACAACATTCCATTAGAATGTGAAAATTATTGAACTATCGATTTAATAAGTCATGGCTGCAAAATATTAACATGATTTGTTTACAGACAAATGGAAAAACTGGTAGAAGTCAACCTTGGGGAGATCAGTTTGGAGTCTGTAGAAATATTGGAACATGTGAGGCAATACTGACCCTACGACTTATGTTAGAAGATAGATTAAGGAAATGCAAACCTATGTTTCTAGCATTTGTAGACTTAGAGAAAGCTTTTGACAATGTTGGGTGGAATACTCTTTTTCAAATTCTGAAGGTGGCAGTGGTAAAATACAGGGAGTGAAAGGATGTTAACAATTTGTACAGAAACCAGACGGCAGTTATAAGAGTCGAGTGACATAAAAGGGAAGCAGTGGTTGGGAAGGGAGTGAGACAGGATTGTAGCCTCTCCCCGATGTTATTTAATCTGTATATTGAGCAAGCAGTGAAGGAAACATAAGAAAAATTCGGAGTAGGTATTAAAATCCATGGAGAAGAGATAAAAACTTTCAGGTTCGCCGATGACATTGTAATTCTGTCAGAGACAGCAAAGGACTTGGAAGAGCAGTTGAACGGAATGGACAGTGTCTTGAAAGGATGATATGAGATGAAAAAAAAAAAAAAAAAACAAAGCGAGGATAATGGAATGTAGTTGAATTAAGGCGGGTGATGCTGAGAGAATTAGATTAAGAAATGAGCCACTTAAAGTAGTAGATTAATTTTGCAATTTGGAGGGCAAAATAACTGATTATGGTCAATGTATAGAGGATATAACATGTAGACTGGCAATGGCAAGGAAAGTGTTTCTGACAAAGAGAAATTTGTTAACATCGCGTATAGATTTAAGTGTCAGGAAGTCGTTTCTGGAAGTATTTGTATGGAGCGTAGCCATGTATGGAAGTGAAATATGGACGATAAATAGTTTGGACAAGAAGAGAATAGAAGCTTTCGAAATGTGGTGCTACAGGAGAATGCTGAAGATTGGATGGGTAGATCATATAACTGATGAGGAGGTATTGAATAGGATTGGGGAGAAGAGGAGTTTGTGGAACAACCTGACAAGAAGAAGGGACCAGTTGGTAGTACATGTTCTGAGGCATCAAGGGATTACCAATTTAGTATCAGAGGGCAGCGTGGAGGGTAATAATCGTAGAGGAAGACCAAGAGATGAATACACTAAGCAGATTCAGAAGGATGTAGGTTGCAGTAAGTACTGGGAGATGAAGAAGCTTGCACAGGATAGAGTAGCATGGAGAGCTGCATCAAACCAGTCTCAGGACTGAAGACCACAACAACAACAACATGTACTAATCTTGGTCAGAAAAGTGTTATTGATGTACGTGAATCAGGCGATGACTGTATTGGATCTGAACTAGGTAGTATTTTTTATGTAGATGTGAATGAGAGCTGTGAAAAAACTGAGGTTGGTAAGTCTGAGACTGGTGGCTTATTGCGGATGGATGTAGGTGAGGTAAGTGATTTTGATGGATGTAGGTGAGATAAGTGATTTTGATGGAAATGAAACTTGTATTGTTAGTCATGTAGTTGATGAAGTAATTCTGGAGGAATATGATGATGATGTGCATCAGGTTTTTGTGGAGTTTAAGAATAATGAAGTTTCAGAGTTATTTGTGAATGATGTTGACAATATAGGTAAAGTACAAGATGTAAGTGATACTGTAAGTGAGAGTCATGGAATAACAGTTCACTCAAAACAGTTTTTCATCAATTTCATGCAGAGTAATGATCCAAACAACAAGGGTGAGTTACCTGTAAGCCTATAGAATGAAGGTGAACACTTTCTGAAGTTTGTTTGGGACCAGATTGATGATAACATAGATAAATGTGCATCCTGGAATAAGTTAGCTGTGGTTAGTCAAAATTTGTATCCAAATTGGTGGAACGAAGTGAAAGAAGATCTAAGAAGGAAATGTAAATTTGACAGTAATATATTTTGTGTTCCTTCTGTATCAAGTGATGTTAGTTGTGCTGTGGAATCCATTCATTGTGTTTAATCTTTACCTAACAACATGAGTAATCAAAGTAATATTATGATACTAGTAAAGTTGATAAAACCCCGTAAAGGCAGTGTTGATGCAGAATTTGATGAAATTGGAAGTTATCTTTTACATGAAGTGTCTAACAACAGAGAAGATGATTCAGATTTTGGGAGTCCTTACATTAAGATTAAGATTGATCGGTGGGAAGGGAACTATCTGATTGATACAGGAAGTCTGGTTTGTGGTATATCTGAACAATTTAGAGATAAGATTATAGTTAGTAAGAATTTTGTGGAAATGCTCATTGTAGGTGTAAAGATAACAGCAGCTACAGGTAAGCAAAGCAAATTGGTAAAATCTCAGGTACTTTGTGGCGCCTATGAGATCAACACCAGTATCCATCTGAGCATCATCTTTGAACTGAGCAAAACATTATCTTTGTGTAGTTCTGCCATCCAGTTCTCTGTAAGCCTTACGTCTGTAAAGAGGTGAATAAATGAACTCCTGATTATAAGGTGTTGTTTGGTGTATCTCACCCGAGCATCCACCTCACTGGTGACCCCGAGTTGTAACGTCTTCCGTTTTCACCGTTTCACTGTGTCCGTGGTCTCCGTATCGGTTAATTTTGCGTGTATTACATCAACACAACATTCGAACAATGGCTTCGGCCCGACACCTAATGCCAGATTTTGTGATTGACATGCATCGTGTTGCGAGCGATGTACACCCACCAGGACTGCAACACGATGCCTCTCACTTGTCGATTACACCGATTTTGCCAGACGTTTTCGTGCCTGCAATCCGTGCAGTACCACGTGAATTCCTGCCACATGGCCGGAACTGCTTTGTTCACAGGTCAACCTCCTCAGCATCCAACCATGCCCGGGCCTGCATCAGTTCAGCATCAGCATAACTTAGTCATAGCTAACTGCCTACGGGAAAATTAGAGACCTTTGGAGAAAAGAGAACCACTTGTATGAATATCAAGAGCTCAGATGGAAACACAATTCTAAGCAAAGAAGGGAAAGCACAAAGGTGGAAGGAGTATATAGAGGGTCTATACAAGGGTGATGTACTTGTGGGCAACATTATGGAAATGGAAGAGGATGTAGATGAAGATGAAATGGGAGATATGATACTGCATGAAGAGTTTGACAGAGCACTGAAAGACCTAAGTCGAAACAAGGCCCCGGCAGCAGACAACATTCCATTAGAATGTGAAAATTATTGAACTATCGATTTAATAAGTCATGGCTGCAAAATATTAACATGATTTGTTTACAGACAAATGGAAAAACTGGTAGAAGTCAACCTTGGGGAGATCAGTTTGGAGTCTGTAGAAATATTGGAACATGTGAGGCAATACTGACCCTACGACTTATGTTAGAAGATAGATTAAGGAAATGCAAACCTATGTTTCTAGCATTTGTAGACTTAGAGAAAGCTTTTGACAATGTTGGGTGGAATACTCTTTTTCAAATTCTGAAGGTGGCAGTGGTAAAATACAGGGAGTGAAAGGATGTTAACAATTTGTACAGAAACCAGACGGCAGTTATAAGAGTCGAGTGACATAAAAGGGAAGCAGTGGTTGGGAAGGGAGTGAGACAGGATTGTAGCCTCTCCCCGATGTTATTTAATCTGTATATTGAGCAAGCAGTGAAGGAAACATAAGAAAAATTCGGAGTAGGTATTAAAATCCATGGAGAAGAGATAAAAACTTTCAGGTTCGCCGATGACATTGTAATTCTGTCAGAGACAGCAAAGGACTTGGAAGAGCAGTTGAACGGAATGGACAGTGTCTTGAAAGGATGATATGAGATGAAAATAAAAATAAAAAATAAAAAAAACAAAGCGAGGATAATGGAATGTAGTTGAATTAAGGCGGGTGAGGATATAACATGTAGACTGGCAATGGCAAGGAAAGTGTTTCTGACGAAGAGAAATTTGTTAACATCGAGTATAGATTTAAGTGTCACAAAGTCGTTTCTGAAAGTATTTGTATGGAGTGTAGACATGTATGGAAGTGAAACATGGACGATAAATAGTTTGGACAAGAAGAGAATAGAAGCTTTCGAAATGTGATGCTATAGAAGAATGCTGAAGATTAGCTAGATCACATAGCTAATGAGGAGGTATTGAACAGAATTGCGGAGAAGAGGAGTTTGTGGCACAACTTGACTAGAAGAAGGGATCGGTTGGTAGGACATGTTCTGAGGCATCAAGGGATCACAAATTTAGTATTGGATGGCAGCGTGGAGGGTAAAAACCATAGAGGGAGACCAAGAGATGAATACACTAAGCAGATTCAGAAGGATGTACGTTGCAGTAGTGGTTCTAAAAAGATCTGCTAATGATATTTTCATGGACACTAATAAATGGTTAAAAGTCAACTCACTGACATTAAACTTTGAAAAGACTCACTGTAAGTAATTCAGAACCTGTAAGAGGTTTCCACCCATCATATGCATAAAGTACGAAGAAGAGCAGATAGAAGAGGTTGACAGTATTAAATTCCTGGGATTACAACTTGATAATAAATTCAGTTGGGAGGAGCACACCATAGAACTGCAGAAAAGCCTTAACAAATCTGTGTTTGCAATTCGAGTGTTAGCAGACACAGACGACATAAAAATGAAAAAGCTTGTATACTTTGCCTACTTTCATTCCATAATGTCATATGGTATAATGTTGTTGTTGCTGTGGTCTTCAGTCCTGAGACTGGTTTGATGCAGCTCTCCATACTACTCTATCCTGTGCAAGCTTCTTCATCTCCCAGTACCTACTGCAGCCTACATCCTTCTGAATCTGCTTAGTGTATTCAACTCTTGTTCTCCCTCTATGATTTTTACGCTCCATGCTGCCCTCCAATACTAAATTGGTGATCCCTCGATGTCTCAGAACATGTCCTCCAATCGATCCCTTCCTCTAGTCAAGTTGTGCCACATGCTCCTCTTCTCCCCAATTCTATTCAATACCTCCTCACTAGTTATGTGATCTACCCATCTAATCTTCAGCATTCTTCTGTAGCACCACATTTTGAAAGCTTCTATTCTCTTCTTGTCTAAACTATTTATCGTCCATGTTTCACTTCCATACATGGCTACACTCCATACAAATACTTTCAGAAATGACTTCCTGACACTTAAATCTGTACTCGATGTTAACAAATTTTTCTTCTTCAGAAACGCTTTTCTTGCCATTGCCAGTCTACATTTTATATCCTCCCTACTTCGAGCATCATCAGTTGTTTTGCTACCCAAATAGCAAAACTCCTTTACTACTTTAAGTGTCTTGTTTCCTAATCTAATTTCCTCAGCATCACCCGACTTAATTCGACTACATTCCATTATCCTCATTTTGCTTTTACCCTCCTTTCAAGACACTGACCATTCTGTTCAAGCGCTCTTCCAAGTCCTTTGCTGTCTCTGACAGAATTACAATGTCATCGGCAAACCTCAAAGTTTTTATTTCTTCTCCATGGATTTTAATACCTACTCCGAACTTTTCTTTTGTTTTCTTTATTGCTTGCTCAATATACAGATTGAATAACATCAGGGATAGGCTACAACCCTGTCTCACTACCTTCCCAACCACTGCTTCCCTTTTGTGCCCCTCGACTCTTATAACTGCCATCTGGTTTCTGTACAAATTGTAAATAGCCTTTTGCTCCCTGTATTTTACCCCTGCCACCTTCAGAATTTGAAAGAGAGTATTCCAGTCAACATTGTCAAAAGCTTTCCCTAAGTCTACAAATGCTAGAAACGTAGGTTTGCCTTTCCTTAATCTTTCTTATAAGTCGTAGGGTCAGTATTGCCTCACGTGTTCCTACATTTCTACAGCATCCAAACTGATCTTCCCCGAGATCAGCTTCTATCTGTTTTTCCAGCCGTCAGTAAAGAATTCACATTAGTATTTTGCAGCTGTGACTTATTAAACTGATAGTTCGATAATTTTCACATCCGTCAACACCTGCTTTCTTTGGGATTGGAATTATTGCTCACCAGATGGTAGAGTTTTGTCAAGACTGGCACTCCCAAGGCTGGAATGTTGTCTACTCCGGGGGCCTTGTTTCGACTCAGGTCTTTCAGTGCTCTGTCAAACTCTTCACGCAGTATCATATCTCCCATTTCATCTTCATCTACATCCTCTTCCATTTCCATAATATTGTCCTCAAGTACATCGCCCTTGTATAGACCCTCTATGTACTCCTTCCACCTTTATGCTTTCCCTTCTTTGCTTAGAACTTCGTTTCCATCAAAGCTCTTGATATTCATGCAAGTGGTTCTCCTTTCTCCAAAGGTTTCTTTAATTTTCCTGTAGGCAGTATCTATCTTACCCCTAGTGAAATAAGCCTCTACATCCTTACATTTGTCCTCTAGCCATCCCTGCTTAGCCATTTTGCACTTCCTGTCGGCATCAGTTTTGAGACGTGTGTATTCCTTTTGCCTGCTTCATTTACTGCATTGTTATATTTTCTCCTTTCATCAATTAAATTCAATATTTCTTCTGTTACCCAAGGGTTTCTACTAGCCCTCGTCTTTTTACCTATTTGATCCTCTGCTGCCTTCACTATTTCATCCCTCAAAGCTACCCATTCTTCTTCTACTGTATTTCTTTCCCCCATTCTTGTTAATTGATCCCTTATGCTCTCCCTGAAACTCTGTACAACCTCTGGTTCTTTTAGTTTATCCAGGTCCCATCTCCTTAAATTCCCACCTTTTTGCACTTTCTTCAGTTTTAATCAACAGTTCATGACCAATAGATTGTGGTCAGAGACCACATCCGCCCCTGGAAATGTCTTACAATTTAAAACCGGGTTCCTAAATCTCTGTCCTACCATTATATAATCTATCTTAAACCTGTCAGTATCCCCAGGTTTCTTCCATGTTTACAACCTTCTTTTATGATTCTTGAACGAAGTGTTAGCTATGATTAAGTTATGCTCTATGGAAAATTCTGCTAGGCGGCTTCCTCTTTCATTTCTTACAGACTGTCTGTATATGTGCGGATGGATATGTGTGTGTGTGCGCGAGTGTATGCCTGTCCCATTTTCCCTCTAAGGTAAGTCTTTCTCTGAGTCACAGATAGGCACAAAAAAACTATCAGAAAGTGGTCTTTTGGTCAACAAGGCTTTCGTTGCAAATAGACAACAGATGCGCACGCGCACCCACACACACACTCACACACCCACACACACATACACACACAGGGTGGTCCATTGGTAGTGACCGGGCCAAATATCTCACGAAATAAGAATCAAATGAAAAAACTACAAAGAACAAAACTTGTCTAGCTTGATGGGGGAAACCAGATGGCACTACGGTTGGCCCGCTAGGTGGCACTGCCATAGATCAAACGGATATCAACTGCATTTTTTAAAATAGGAACCCCCATTTTTTATTACATATTTGTGTAGTATGTAAAGAAATATGAATGTTTTAGTGGGACCACTTCTTTTGTTTTGTGATAGACGGTGCTGTAATAATCACAAACATATATGTACGTGGTATCACATTACATCCCGCCAGTGCGGATGGTATTTGCTTTGTGATACATTACCCGTGTTAAAATGGACCATTTACCAATTGCGGAAAAGGTCGATATTGGTGATGTATGGCTATTGTGATCAAAATGCCCAACGGGCATGTGCTATGTATGCTGCTCGGTATCCTGGACGACATCATCCAAGTGTCTGGACCGTTCGCCGGATAGTTACGTTCTTTAAGGAAACAGGAAGTGTTTAGCCACATGTGAAACGTCAACCACGGCCTGCAACAAATGATGATGCCCAAGTAGGCGTTTTAGCTGTTGTCGTGGCTAATCTGCACGTTAGTACCTGACAAATTGCACGAGAATCAGGAATCTCAAAAACGTCGGTGCTGAGAATGCTACATCAACATCGATTGCACCCGTACCATATTTCTATGCACCAGAAATTGCATGGTGATGACTTTGAACATTGTGTACAGTTCTGCCACTGGGCACAAGAGAAATTATGGGACGATGACAGATTTTTTTTTCCATGTGT
The DNA here is from genome assembly GCF_021461385.2 of Schistocerca piceifrons. Classification (NCBI taxonomy): domain Eukaryota; kingdom Metazoa; phylum Arthropoda; class Insecta; order Orthoptera; family Acrididae; genus Schistocerca; species Schistocerca piceifrons. The sequence goes on along the minus strand of NC_060143.1, from coordinate 274,921,204 downwards.
TCGATTTAGCGATGAAGTGTCATTCACCAACAGTGGTAACGTAAACTGGCGTAATATGCACTATTGGGCAATGGAAAATCCAAGATGGCTGCGACAAATGGAACATCAGCGACCTCGGTGGGTTAATGTATGGTGCAGCATTATGGGAGGATTGGTCCCCATTTTATCGATGACAATCTAAATGGTGCAATGTATGCTGATTTCCTATGTAATGTTCTACCGATGTTACTACAAGATGTTTCACTGCATCACAGAATAGCGATGTACTTCCAACATGATGGATGTCCGGCACATAGCTTGCATGTGGTTGAAGCGGTATTGAATAGCTTATTTCATGACAGGTGGATTGGTCGTCGGAGCACCATACCATGGCCTGCACGTTCACTGGTTCTGACGACCCCAGATGTCTTTTTGTGGGGAAAGTTTAAGGATATTTGCTATTGTAACCCACCGACAGTGCCTGACAACATGCGTCAGCACATTGTCAATGCATGTGCAAACATTACGGAAGGCGAACTACTCGCTGTTGAGAGGAATGTTGTTACACGTTTTGCCAAATTCATTGAGGTTGACGGACATAATTTTGAGCATTTATTGCATTAATGTGGTATTTACAGGTAATCACACTGTAACAGCATGCATTCTCAGAAATGATAAGTTCGCAAAGGTATATGTATCACATTGGAACAACCGAAATAAAATGTTCAAACGTACCTACGTTCTATATTTTAATTTAAAAAACCTACCTGTTACTAACTGTTCATCTACAATTGTTAGCCATATGTTCATGACTATTACAGCACCATCTATCACAAAGAGAAAAATGTGGTCCAACTAAATCATCCATATTTCTTTACGTACTACACGAATATGTAATAAAAAATGGGGGTTCCTATTTTAAAAAACGCAGTTGATATCCGTTTGACCTATGGCAGCACCATCTAGCAGGCCAACCATAGCACCATCTGGTTTCCCCCCTTCAAGTTAGACAAGTTTCATTCTTTGTAGTTTTTTTGTTTGATACTTATTTCGTGAGATATTTGGCCTGGTCATGATCAATGGACCACCCTGTACACACACACACACACACACACACACACACACACACACACCGCACACACCATTGCCTCTGGCAACTGGAGCCAGACTCTAGCTGCCAGAGACTGTGGTGATGGGTGTGTTAGTTGCATTTGTATGAGTGTGTGCATGTCTGTATGTTTACATTTGACAAAGGCATTGTTGGCTGAAAGATCACTTTCCAAAAGTCATTTTTTTTGCGCCTCTATGTGACTCAGCAACTATCCTTTACATAATATTGCTACATTTCATCCTGGATTGTTGGATTCTAGCTTCCATGTCTCCAATATGTAAAGGGGAAGAAAAAGGCTCTTGTGTATCATAACGAAAGAAAACCCAGAAAACTTTTCAAAACATATGTAGAAATATATAGAAAAGATAAGTACAATATCTGTACTTGTATATAGTAGTGACTAACTGACTATAAAAAGAGTTAATACTTTTGTTGAAACTGAAATATTTCATTACACTGAAAGGTTATATTACTAATGTCATTAATATAGAATAAAGCTAAAGGTCTAAAGCCTTTCCTGTGGCTTTTTCTTTGTTTCCTGAATGAAATATCTATGTATCTGTAATAACTACAATGTAGAAAAAGACAGACTGCTACTTACCATAAAGAACAGGTCTGGATCTAGGGGCAGGGGGTGGGGGGGTGGGGGCAAACTGGTCCGTCTGCCCCGCGTGGAAATTTCAAGGGGCGCCAAATTCATATTCTTGAAAAAAAACTTTATTTCACAAAGCACCTAACATCCAGCGTACATTGGTCTATCAATTGTTCATATGATATGGAAAACCATCCCAGTTGGTTTTTTAATATTTTTGAATACATTCTAAGTTGATTTCTGAATGAATCATTAGTTGATTTTTGAATGTGATGTCTCTGCCCAGGGGATCCCAATCACATCTAGAAATAAAAACCTTTCCCACAGACAAAAGGGGATGGGGCCATATGAGTTGTGCTGAATAAACTCAAACAGATGAATGCCAATCGCTGTTTGTTTGTGTGGTTGATTGGGTGTGCAAATGATCAGCATTGTTATACTTATTAGCAAAATCCTTAGATTCAGATTACCAGAGTGAAAATAAATGACTAACTGGAATAACAGGTAAGCAAGATTGCATATTATCTTCTCAGTGTATCCAAGAAAATGATTTGAGAGAATTTTTATTGCCAGATCGCTACACTACCAGTTGTACAGTCCCCAGATAGCAGCCACTTTAAATTCTATTCTCGGAATAGTGTGGAAAACACATGTTGTACAAACATATTGTAATGTTTAACTGGAAAATAAATGCAGTACAACTGTACCTGTGATTCTGGCAGGGATAGTGAAGTTAACCGGAGGAGAAGTTTTGACAATGGCAGAAATAGTTACAGAATTAGTGACAGAAAGATTGTTTCTTAGAATGAGGAAGGAGAAGAAATGGGGATTTCGCACAAATTATATGGAAGAATATGATGAGTCCATATTTATGTAAATGTTTCGTACTACTGCTTTTTGACCCCATGCTTGAGAAACTGAACTATATGAATAAAATGTGAAACTATTTCCTAACATAAAACTTTTTGCTTGTAGTAGGCCTAATAGGCATTTAATATTGGTGCTTCATGAAATATGTTCTGTCATGTCATTTATATAAATGAAGTACATAAAAATGACCATTTGTACCAAAACAGTCTTGCTTATTTGGCATGTGCTACAATTGCTGCAATATTAGAAAGGACTATTTCATTTTATCTAGCAGACAGTGACAAAATAGACATAATCAAATTGAGAAACCATGCCAATCTTGAGTAGTGTTCATATTAACAGCTTTTTCCATATTAGACAGAAACATTATGATTTTTCATGTTGCAAAATGTTTGACAGACTTTGATGAGGTAATAGCATCTTTTGCAGAAGTGTAAAGCTGTAGTAAGATTAGAGAGTAAAAGCTGCTTGGACCTAAGAATTGAAGAAATATGAACTGCCTTGCTTGCCTCTTGTCCTTGCTGGTTTTATGTTTCCAATATTTACTTTTATGTCACACAAAAGAGAAAATTATTAGCTAATAGGCAATAAAGAGTACAAATTTTCTGAAGAGTTCTTATTCTCCTCGTCACAAATAATCCCACCCAGTATTAATTGTGAGTTTTATTTTAAAGGGGATAGGATATTAAACCGGCTGACCTGGAGCAGGAGGGGTACCACAGGACATTTTAATTTCCTCTGTTCTGAATAAAGGCTTGATGGCTTCCACTACAAAATATAAAGGTTTGAATTCCACAGAGTGAAATACAGTGGCTTGTGATTAAAAAATGTTGTGTGAAGAGACATGACACTGCACTTTGGCACACTTAAGACCAAATAACATGTCTTACATTTCCTCAAACATATATGTCTGCTATATAATGCCCTTCAGAAAGATGTGAGCTATAAAATGAACATATTTTTGAAAATTCAATTTTTTTTTTTTTTTTTTAATTTTTGATGCCCTATCTCACATGATTGGGGGGGGGGGGGGGGACACTATCAAGCTTCTGCCCCAATTAAGAAATATTGTAGATCAGCAGCTGATACAGAAAAAAAGAAGACAAAGTAAGTTGCAGACAGGCACAATTAAAAGACACTTACATTTTACATTACGCTTTTGGCCACAGCCTTCATCATCAAAAGAGAAACACACTTCAGATGCTGGAGTTGGCAGTCATGTGTGCATGAGGGTGTTTGCTTGTGTGTATGAATGGGTGTGTTTCTCTTTTGTTGATAAAGGTTGTGTAAGTGTCTTTTAATTGTGCCTGTCTAAATTTAGCATGTCTTCTTTACAGAAAGTAGCAATCTGCCTTTCGATACATGTTGATTTTTCTACCTGGAGTTTCCATCATTTAACTGTAATAACTGGATAACTAAAAGAGCCAAACATTTGACAATATTACGAAAAGAACAGATGGCTACTCACCGTATAGTGGAGATGCTGAGTCACAGACCAGCACAACAAAAAGACTGCTAACCAAGTAAGCTTTTGGTCGAAAGGTCTTCTTCGAAATCAGATAACATACACACACACATTCATGCAAATACAACTCACACACACGACCACTATCTCTGGCTGCCAAGGAAAGTCTGGCCTCAGCAGCCAGAAACAGTGGTCATTTGTATGTGAATTGTGTTTGTGTGAATGTGTGTGTGTGTGTGTGTGTTATCTGATTCAGAGGAAGGCCATCTAGCCAAAAGATTAAATGTTTAGCAGTTTTTTTGTTGTACCTGTCTAGTGGAGATGCTGAGTCACGATAGGCACAACAAAAAGATTCACACAATTATAGCTTTTGGCCATACGGCCTTACTCAGTAATAGAAACACACACACACACACACACACACACACACACACACACACACACTCATGCAAACACAACTTGCACACACTTCTGCAGTCTCAGACAAACTGTGGGCAAAAAACAAGTGGACCACCCTGTTGCTGAACACACTGCCAAATATGATATCCCTCATCTCAATGACTGCTTCACAGACTGTACCATATGGATCCTTCCCACCAACACCAGCTTTTCTGAATTGTGCAGGTGGGAACTTTCCCTGCAATACATCCTACATTCCTGTAACCCTCCTCGCCTCAACCTTCGTTAGTCAGTGTCCTCACTCATCCAGCCCCTTCCCTGTTCCCATTCCAGCACTACACAGCTGTCATTTCACCGCCACACACAGTCTTTTAATTTCTTTTTATTTCTCTCCTTTCCACTACTTACCCCCCACTCCCCACCTTCTCTTCTGCCCTCCGTCTAAACTGCAGCACTTCACTGACCGCCACCCCCGCCATACTATCCCTCCCCCTCCCCACCCTGGCCTCCTCCTTACCCCCACCCAGTCACCAATCCCATCATGCACTGGTGCTGCTGTTCATAGTGGTTTTAATGGCCAAAAGCTATAATTGTGTGAATCTTTTTGTTGTGCCTATCATGACTCTTTCCTTCTCTAATATTGTTACATTCCATCCTGAATTTTCCATTGTTTGATGTTGTACCTGTCTGTGACTCAGCATCTCCACTGTAAGGTGAGTAGCAATCTATCCTTTCTATAATATTATCATTACTCCATCCTGCTTTTTCCAGTGTCAAACATTTCGAAGTTAAAATGAACTGATAACCCATGAGAACCTGGAAAACTATGTAATGGTATCCATGTATAAGAACTGTAGAACAATGTTGTTGCTATGGTTGAATCATGTGAATGGGAGAAGCAAGCCCATCTTTTCACAAAATTCAAGGCTGCATATAGATATCATACAACAGTAATCAATATAATATAGCCAAAAAAAATAAAAGAAAATAATAGTACATGTAACTACACCAAGACAAATAATCTTTGTTTTTGGTTCCTAAAAATGATAACACTTCAATGTTGGCTGACTGACTATGAAGCCAATTAGACTCTTGTATTGTGTCCTGTGGTCATGCATTTTGTATGTGACTAATATTAACAAAATAATAATCAAGTTGGTTCAAATGTATGTCATCTTACTGATTTAAGGTTATCCTCCCCATCAGTTCAATGATTTTTTGAATAAACGTAAATATGTCCATCTTTCATAAACACAACCAATCTGTGATTTTCACAAGTCATTCTTGAGCTCTATTTTGCTCTGTTTTCATTTTCTTAATATTTATAAAATACACTCCTGGAAATGGAAAAAAGAACACATTGACACCGGTGTGTCAGACCCACCATACTTGCTCTGGACACTGCGAGAGGGCTGTACAAGCAATGATCACACGCACGGCACAGCGGACACACCAGGAACCGCGGTGTTGGCCGTTGAATGGCGCTAGCTGCGCAGCATTTGTGAACCGCCGCCGTCAGTGTCAGCCAGTTTGCCGTGGCATACGGAGCTCCATCGCAGTCTTTAACACTGGTAGCATGCCGCGACAGCGTGGACGTGAACCGTATGTGCAGTTGACGGACTTTGAGCGAGGGCGTATAGTGGGCATGCGGGAGGCCGGTTGGACGTACCGCCAAATTGCTCAACACGTGGGGCGTGAGGTCTCCACAGTACATCGATGTTGTCGCCAGTGGTCGGCGGAAGGTGCACGTGCCCGTCGACCTGGGACCGGACCACAGCGACGCACGGATGCACGCCAAGACCGTAGGATCCTACGCAGTGCCGTAGGGGACCGCACCGCCACTTCCCAGCAAGTTAGGGACACTGTTGCTCCTGGGGTATCGGCGAGGACCATTCGCAACCGTCTCCATGAAGCTGGGCTACGGTCCCGCACACCGTTAGGCCGTCTTCCGCTCACGCCCCAACATCGTGCAGCCCGCCTCCAGTGGTGTCGCGACAGGTGTGAATGGAGGGACGAATGGAGACGTGTCGTCTTCAGCGATGAGAGTCGCTTCTGCCTTGGTGCCAATGATGGTCGTATGCGTGTTTGGCGCCGTGCAGGTGAGCGCCACAATCAGGACTGCATACGACCGAGGCACACAGGGCCAACACCCGGCATCATGGTGTGGGGAGCGATCTCCTACACTGGCCGTACACCACTGGTGATCGTCGAGGGGACACTGAATAGTGCACGGTACATCCAAACCGTCATCGAACCCATCGTTCTACCATTCCTAGACCGGCAAGGGAACTTGCTGTTCCAACAGGACAATGCACGTCCGCATGTATCCCGTGCCACTCAACGTGCTCTAGAAGGTGTAAGTCAACTACCCTGGCCAGCAAGATCTCCGGATCTGTCCCCCATTGAGCATGTTTGGGACTGGATGAAGCGTCGTCTCACGCGGTCTGCACGTCCACCACGAACGCTGGTCCAACTGAGGCGCCAGGTGGAAATGGCATGGCAAGCCGTTCCACAGGACTACATCCAGCATCTCTACGATCGTCTTCATGGGAGAATAGCAGCCTGCATTGCTGCGAAAGGTGGATATACACTGTACTAGTGCCGACATTGTGCATGCTCTGTTGCCTGTGTCTATTTGCCTGTGGTTCTGTCAGTGTGATCATGTGATGTATCTGACCCCAGGAATGTGTCAATAAAGTTTCCCCTTCCTGGGACAATGAATTAACGGTGTTCTTATTTCAATTTCCAGGAGTGTAGAACCAGCAGAATTTTGTAAAGAAGTTCGATTGCTTTTCAGATTAAATTCATTTCCACATATTATCACTTGTTAATTATGTGTGTACACAATTTCAAAATGAATTGATATCAGATGATGAGCCTAGCTATGAATGTGAATATTCAGCAAAAGAGAATTTCAAGTAAATAAAGACTTTATTAAAATGATTAAAAGCGTATACAACCCTCCGCATATCAGCTTCTAGCAAAGGCAGAGGGGAACATTATTTTTTATCTATTGTTGGTGAAGTGCCTCAATATGAATTTCAGTTAGAAAAGGGTGGGAAGTACAGATCTTGTATCATATGAGCCGAAAAACAGAGTGCCAATCAGTGATTTTCCAGATGTAACCCCATGTTTTTGCACATGTGCACATTGACATTATAGGACTGCTTCCTCTGTTGAATGGCCAGTGACATCTGATCACAATGATCGATTGGTTTATGAACTGGCTAGAAGCAACACTGGTGGACAGTTTCACTGTGGAAACTTTAGCCTCTGTGTTCACATCAGCTTGGCTAACTAGGTTTGGCTGCCTGATGTACACACATGCCGATCATGACCAGCAGTTCGAATCAGATTTGTTTTGACTCTTTGGCTGTGGAACTAGTCTATGGTGAACAATTGCACCTTCCCAGAGAATTTGTCAAGGGCAGCTAACTCCAGTCTTCAACACAAGATCAACTGGAATTCTTTCTGTAATTAAGGGACCACATTGCTTGAATGAAACCTCCCACAGACTTCAGACATGGTACATTGACAACTTATGCACCCCACAACTTAGAAAGCTGCTTGCATGTGATGCTCTGAACAAACAGTGTCAAGCCACCACTGCAATTGCCATACTCTGGCTTGGCAAAGTTCTGCAGGTATGTATGGCACAAGACTACCAGGTACCACCCAGCCAGTAATGGAATAATCGAAACATGGCATTGTTCTCTGGAAGGTGGCACTAATGTACCACAGAATGTCCAGGACTTATGCCCCTTCGATAGTTCTCCTGAACCTATGAACAACGTACAAGCAGGATTTTGACTCCTTTGGCTGTGGAACTGGTCTATGGTGAAACATTGCACCTTTCCACAGAATTTGTCAAGGCCAGCTAACTTCAGTCTGCAACACAAGATCAGCTGTAAATCTTTCTGTAATTAAGGGACCACGTTGCTTGAATGTGACCTCCCACAGCCTTCAAACATGGTACATTGATAACTTATGTGTCCCACAACTTAGAAAGCTGCTCGCTTGTGATGCTCTGAACAAACAGTGTCAAGTCACCACTGCAATTGCCATACTCTGGCTCGTATGCTGACAGTGGATATTGTGGTAAGTGGAAAGTCCACAACAATTAGCATCAACTGTGGTAGTCCTGTGTACATTTCCAAGGAAGAGCCACCATCCATAGCACCAAGATTTCTGCCTCCTCCAGTATCAGCACCACAATCACCACAGTGGGGGCAACAATCAGCCGAAGCAGATCAATGACAAGCGTGCACATCCCGTTTCAGCCAACATGTGGATTTTCCTGTCCAATTCTGTGATTACACTCCAGTTCCACTTCAGGGGCTGACATAGTGTCTGCTGAGCAGTTGCTAGTCATCACCATAGTCGACCGTAAAGTTCTCACCAACCATTGATGCTCATGTGTTGACGGTGCAGTGTCACATGTGCATGACAGCAAGGGAATTTCAGATTCTGCACCAATTATCAGGGGTGCTTTGTTTTCTAAAAAGGTTTTTGCATCTCTGTGTATTGTTTATTCCTTTCTGTGAATTTTTATATGTCTTGTATGTTCTATTTTTTATGTTCCTTCTCGATTTTGTCCCTCCAGGTTAGAGTAATAATTGCTTACTGACTTCCTCTCGAGTATTCATATATTCAAGACTGATTTACTTCAGAATTTACACTCCAATCAATACTCAATGGACAGTAATAATTGCTGCACTCCCTGTTCAACTTGTTCACTAAATACAAAGGCACAATAAAGTATTTTGTTCCAGTGAACCTCCAGCCTCAGTGTGTTCCCTTTTTGCAAAGGAGAGACAGCCTAAATTGAGCTATACCTGACACCAGTATCTTTGGACTGTCCTGCAGTGTACAGTAATGCATTTTTAATCCCAGACAGTCATCACTAATACTGTGCACAGTCTGATCTGAATAAAACAGCTTTGGCTTATATCAACTGAGAAAAAATCTATTACGATGGAAGTACTTGCCAAGGGAGTATACTCTATCTGCCCTAAAACCTAGAGACACACACTGTTGCTCATTTCAAATACAAATGGTTTCAGTAGTGTTTCTTTGCAGTATTTCCACCTCTTTGCACATCTGTATTCAAAATCAGCTGTTAACATCACAAAATAATGTTTCCCCATTACTTCATCCATTGCTGAATAATGTAACCTCCGTGTATAACTGTTTGCTTCCCACACCTATCTGCATGAATGCCAGGTTTTACACCAACTCCAGATACAATACATAAACAGTTACATGATGAATACGTACAGCAGATAGATTACATGGTACATAGGCCGATAACATAGAGAATGTTCCTTTGCTTATAATAAGTTGACAACGAGTGCCAAATATAAAATGAGTAAAGACTCAGTAATTATAGACCAAGCAAAGCGGAATAAAACAAAGGACAAATCTATCCAGTTACTATTGTTCTGTTTTGGAGGATGGGATTGTGCATAAGATCACTTTCTAGCTGAATCTAAACATCACTTTGTTGGTAAATTGCACAGGTTTGCCAGCTTATGTCATAGAGTATTGCATTTAAAAAATCATAGATTTTGGTAATCATCTTTCAACAAGACACTACATCAGTTGCAATGTCGTTCACTAGTTCCAACATGAACAAGGGGCAACAAGAAATACTGCAGTATAATTTTTTAAATTAGTAGAAAAAGAAATTTTGGATTTTGTATTTATTCTCTGTGATGATATTTCACCTTAGGTAACAATATTTCTTGATGGACTGTGAAAGGTTCAGTCAGGCAGTAGAGACATGTCATCATATTTAATTAAAGTTGAAAATCTTCTCTTTCTCAGTAAATGACCATAGTGTACACTACTACATCTGCAGTAACAATCGTAAAAACTACACCTGCACAATACGAGACACAATAATTAATCTGCTTTTCTTTTTATTTAATTTGTATGATACAGTTATTGTGTACTAGTATATCTCATTGTGACTTTTCTTAATTAAGATTTTATTTCTTTGTGATTATCTATTGGTTGGCTATTTTGCAGTATTACTGATCCATTGTTAATCACTTCTGCCTCGAACTTGGTACATCATGTTGAAGATAGTGTATGACCCATTCAGCAACTGCAAAATAAAATTATTTGTATCAAAGGAAAATTCAGTTGAGAAAATTATTATATTATGAGTCAGCACTTACATGCAAGTGGCAATATGGAGAGTACCACCAGCAGACACGTATAAAAGTAAAAGGGGCAATTACTTAGCTGTCAGAACTAATAGTTCCTTTGTAGAGGAGAAGAAAGGGATATGTTGGGTAAGGACAAGTCACTCAGACCACAGGATGAGAGAGAATACTCATACTCTGTAATGAGAACGAGGGTAGGCAAAGTCCTTCCCTTTTATCCTTTTCCAAAATACCATCTCTCTTCTCCAGCAAAGAAACTACTAGCTGGTGTGTCTATTTTACTTCTTTATGTCATTTACAGTACTATACAATTCACTTCCTCCTGGTCAGTGCTCATATCTCTGTTATAAATTGTAAAATATGATACTTACATTAAATTCAAGTCTCAATCCAAGCGTAATTTTGTATTCATTGTATTTCTGACAGCAAAAGTTAATCTTATTTTTTCATAAAAATAAATAATACCTGAAAATTAAAATTAGCTTTCTTTTCAGAAAACATAATTATTTTTCATACTCCTAATTTAATTCAAAATAATAAATGTATCTTAAATTATCAGTCTCATTCTATAATTTGTTTTGTGTAATAATCTGCTAAAATTTGTAACAGAAGTATTTGATGACTAACTGAAACCCTCAGCTGCCGACAGGTGTTGAACTGATATACCTCGATGCGGACAGCTGAAAATGTGTGCCCCGACTGGGACTTGAACCCGGGATCTCCTGCTTACATGGCAGACGCTCTATCCATCTGAGCCACCGAGCACACACATGAATAGCATGAATGCAGGGACTTATCCCTTGCACGCTTCCCGTGAGACTCACATTCGCAACTGTCCACAATTCTACATATGTAATGTACCTTATAGACATTTGCCCATCCACTCATTACTCGCGAACGCTTTGGCGATTCCCGTAAGAGTTTGGGCAACCTGTGTGCATTTGCACAGACGAAGGTCAATGGCTGGGTAGCCTTTAACTATATATACGAAGACAGTAACTATTCTCGAAAGAACAGATACTGTTGATGACCGTGCAGCTTTTCCCTGGAATAAATGATGACTAACTGGAACCCTCAGCTGCCAACAGGTGTTGTTGATATACCTCGATGTGGACAGCTGAAAATGTGTGCCCCGGCCGGGACTCGAACCCGGGATCTCCTGCTTACATGGCATATGCTCTATCCATCTGAGCCACCGAGGACACAGATGAATAGCGCGACTGCAGTTTGGGCAACCTGTGCGCATTCGCAGGGAAAAGCTGCACCGTTATCAACAGTATCTGTTCTTTCGAGAATAGTTACTGTCTTCGTATATACAGAAGTATTTAATTGTGTATGAAACTCAGTGGATGTAATAGACTGATGTATTGTAAGATTGCTGAACTGCAACTTCTTGTATTGTTCTTATTTATTTATGTAACAAGTTATAGTTGGAGAATTATTGCACGAGTTGTTATTAAGCTGCTGTTATAGAGATGAATAGCTGTTATATTCTAAAGAATGAACTGTAGAAAATAAAAGGGCTGATGAGGATATAGAAACCAGCAGTGTTCAAATTTTCACAGCAAACCTCATCATGCCACCTAGACATAAGGGTGATTATTTTTGCAAGTCGTGTTTCAATGAATCATATTTTCAATAAAGATCTACAATTTTAGATTTAAGTATTATTTTGGATGTCCATCTCACTTAAAGTAATTGCCCAAACTTATAGATATGATTCATAAAACAATATTGTGAGAAGGAAAGTCGTTACTCACCATATAGCAGAGATGCTGAGTTGCAGATAGGCGCAACAAAAAGACTCTCACGATTAAAGCTTTCGGCCATTGGCGTTTGTCAACAATACACACACATGTGCACACACATACACTCACTCACACGCAACTCACAACACACGATTGCAGTCTCAGGCAACTGAAACCACACTGCGAGCAGCAGCACCAGAGCATGATGGGAGTGGCGACTGGATGGGAGTAAAGAGGAAGCTGGGGAAGGGAGGAGGAGGGATAGTCTGGTGCGGGTGGCAGACAGTGAACTGTTGCAAATTAGACAGAGGGCAGGGGAGGTGCACGGGTGGGGGGGGGGGGGGGGAGAGGGTAGTGGAAAAGGAGAGAAATAAAAAGACTGGGTGTGGTGGTGGGATAATGGCTGTGTAGTGCTAGAATGGGAACAGGGAAGGGGCTGGATGGGTGAGGACAATTAATGAAGGTCGAGGCCAGGAGGGTTACGGGAATGTAGGATGTAGAGTAGGGAAAGTTCCCACATGCGCAATTCAGAAAAGCTGGTGTTGGTGGGAAGGATCCATATGGTACAGGCTGTGAAGCAGTCATTGTACTGAAGGGTATCATGCTTGGCAGCATGTTCAGCAACAGGATGGTCCACTTGTTTCTTGGCCACAGTTTGTCTCGGTGGTCATTCATGCAGACAGACAGCATGTTGGTTGTCATCCCTACATAGAATGCAGTACAGTGGTTGCAGCTTAGCTTGTAGACCACATGACTGGTTTCAGAGGTAGCCCTGCCTTTGATGGGATAGATGATGTTAGTGACTGGACTGGAGTAAGTGGTGGTGGGAGGATATCCGGGAGAAGTCTTGCATCTAGGTCTCAGTTCACTCGTCCATCCAACTGTGATCCACCCCCACTGCTCCCAGACCACCCCCTGCTTACTTTCCTGAATTTCTTAACCTTGAACCTTGCCTCACCATCATTCCCCAAATCCCTCAACATGCAAACTAACCTTACATCCACAGAAAGAACCGCAGTCCACCATCTAAAAACTGATCCCGACCTTATAATCCTACCTGTGGAAAAAGGCTCCACCACTGTTGTTTTGAACCACAAGGATTACCAGGTAGAAGGACTTCACCAGCTGTCAGATATTTCCACCTACAAACCTTGCCACAGTGACCCCATTCCAGTAATCCAGCAGGATCTCCAGTCACTACTCAAATCCTTAGGCCCATCCCAGAACCTCTCCCCATAGTCCATATCTCTACTCGCCCCTATGACTCCCTGCACTCCTACCTTCTACATTCTTCCTAAGCCTAACCACCCAGGATGCCCCATTGTGGCCAGTTAGTGTGCTCCCACTGAGAGAATCTCTACTCTGACAGACCAACACCTTCAAGTTATTACCCGGAACCTACCCTCCTATATAAAAGATTCCAACCATTTCCTCCACCGATTCTCCACAGTTCCTGTCCTTTTACCACACAGTGCCCTGCTCGTAACTATTGATGCCACCTCCCTGTACACTAACATTCTTAATGCCCATGGCCTTACTGCTATTGAACACTACCTTTGCCAATGCCCGACAGATTCCAAACAAACAACCTCCTTCCTAGTTGCGATGACCAACTGTATCCTCACTCACAAATTACTTCTCCTTTGAAGGCATTACCTACAAGCAAATCTAGGGTATGGCTATGGGTACCTGCATGGCACCATCCCATGCCAACCTACTCAAGGGCCATCTAGAAAAATCCTTCCTAAAAACCCAGAGTCCTAAACCTCTCACCTGGTTCACATCCATTATTGATATCTTTGCTATCTGGATCGAAGGTGAGGACAACCTACCCACATTCCTCCAGAACCTCACCAACTTCTCCCCCATTTGCTTCACCTGGTCCTACTCAACCCAACAAGCCACCTTCCTAGATGTTGACCTCCACTTCCAAGATGGCTACATCAGTACCTCCATCCACATCAAACCTTCTAACCACCAGCAATACCTCCACTACGACAGCTGCCCCCCATTCCATACCAAGAAGTCCCTTCCATACGGCCTAGCCACCCATGGTTATCACATCTGCAATGATGAGCAGTCCCTCTTGAAATATACCGAGGGTCTCACTGAAGCCTTCACTGACGGTAACTATCCAAATCAGATCAAGACTAGCTAATTAGTTTTTTAGGTCTTCATCAGATCACGTCTGCCTTAAGCTTCCGCTCTCGAGAGACAATAATGAAACAGATAGAAAAACAAAAAAGAGTTACAATTTTAGTATTTTCTCTGCCATCGAGTGCTCATACCGCTGCGACGGTATAATTTTTATCTGAGGGAACGAGTGTAGCGCGGCGAAATTCAAAGTCCCGCTACACTCCCGCCCCTCCTACTGTGGTATTTCGCCGTCCACCGAACCTATACAATATACTCGTCCATCCTTACACAACCCTTGCTCCCAATCCCTTACCTCACAGCTCATACTCCTGTAATAGACCTAGATGCAACATCTCTCCCATACATCCTCCCACCACCACCTACCCCAGTCCGGTCACTAACATCACCTATCTCACCAAAGGCAAGGCTACTTGTGAAACTAGTCATATAGTCTTCAAGCAAGCTGCAACCACTGTGCTGCATTCTATGTAGGCATGACAACCAACAAGCTGTCTGTCTGCATGAATGGCCACTGACAAATGGTGGCCAAGAAACAAGTGGACCACCCTGTTACTGAACATGCTGCCAAACATGATACCCTTCATTTCAATGACTGCTTCACATCCTGTGCCATATAGATCCTTCCCACCAACACCAGCTCTTCTGAATTGTGCAGGTGGGAAGTTTCCCTGCAATACATCCTACGTTCCCATAACCCTCCTGGCCTCAATCTTCATTAATCACTGTTCTCACTCATCCAACCCCTTCCCTGTTTCCATTCCAGAACTGCACAGCCATCATTCCACCACCACACCCAGTCTTTTTATTTCTCTCCTTTCCTAATACTTCCTGCCCCCTCCTCACCTCTCCCCTGCCCATCCTGGAGCACTTCACTGTCTGTCACTCCCATCATACTATCCCTCCCCCTCCCCATCCCAGACTACTCCTTACCCCCACCCGGTCACCACTCCCATCATGCTCTGGTGCTGCTGCTAGCAGTGTGGTTTCAGTTGCCTGAGACTGCAGTTGTGTGTGAGAGTTGCATTTGCGTGTGTGTGTGTGTGTGTGTGTGTGTGTGTGTGTGTGTGTGTGTGTGTGTGTATTGTTGACAATGGTCAATGGCCGAAAGCTTTCACTGTGAGAGTCTTTTTGTAGTGCCTATCTGCAGCGCAGCACCTCTGCTATATGGCATGAAGCAACTTTCCTTCTCATAATATTGTTACATTCAATCCTCAATTTTCCATTGTTTAATTATTCATAAAACAAATGCACGAGAATAATTTCATGTTTCTAATAGTAATGAAGGGAAGTTAATGTGTGTGTGTGAATTCCTAAGGGACCAAACTGCTGAGGTCATCGGTCCCTAGACTTACACACTATATAAACTAACTTAACGCTAAGGACAACACTCACACCCATGCCCGAGGGAGGACTCGAACCTCCGGCAGGAGGGGTCGCACGATTAGTGACGTGGCTCCTCTAACCGTGCGGCCACTCTACACAGCCGAAGGGGAGTTCATAATAATGTGTGTACCGTTGTCTGGGATAAATTAATGACCAAAATTTGGACACATCTACATCTATATTTACATCTGTATGACTAGTCTACAATTCACAATTGACTGCCTCACAGAGGGTTCATCAAACCACCTTAAAGCTACTTTTCTGCTACTCCACTCTTGAACATTGCCCAGGAAAAATAAACACTTAAATCTTTCTGTGTGAGCTCTAATTTCTATTTTTATTACGATATCATTACTCTCCACGTAGGTGGGCACCAATAAAATATTTTCACACTCTTGGGAGAAAGCCAGTGATTGAAATTTCATGGAAAGGTCCTGCTGCAACATAAAACACCTTTGTTTTATTGACTTCCATCCCATTTTGTCTATCACATCTGCGGCATTCTGTCCACTATTTCGTGATAATGCAAAATGAGCCATGCTTCTTTGAACTTTTTTGATCTTCTCCATCAATCCTATCTTATGTGGATCCCTCACCACACAGCAGTACTCCAGAAGAGGCCAGACAAGTGTAGTGTAAGCAGAGTCTTTAGCAAACCTGTGTTGCCAATAAATCACAGTCTTTGGTTTGCTTTCCCACAATATTATCTACAAGATCATTCCAATTTACATTAATCATAATCTTTATCCCCCTAAGTATTTAGTTGAGTTTACAGCCATTAGATTTGTTTTATTTATTGTGAAATTGAAATGTAGTGGCTTCTTTATAGTGCTTATGTGGCTGACTTCACACTTATCATGATTCAGATTCAATTGCCACTTTTTACACCATACAAATAGCTTGTCTAAAACATATTGCCATTTGTTTTGATCATCTTATGATATTATATTATGTTAAATGACAGCATCACCTGCAGAAAATCTAAGAAGACTCCTTAGATTGTCTTGGAAATCATTATGGACCCATGTTTTCCAGATCAAAAGGAGAAATTATATGTCAATTTTCAAAGAAAGCAGCACAAATGCAAAAAGTTATGGATGAACTGATACTCATTGAACAAACAGGAGTGATGGACAATAATTATGCTGAACAATAAACAATTTATGACTTGATCAACAAGGGCAGTGTATGCAGACATATCAAATTAAGTAGCAATTTTATTTTCATTTTAAGTTTCATCTCATTTGTGTGTGGTTCTCATGTTCAAAACGAAGACAGGTTAAAAGAAACAGGACAATCAGTTAAACAAACTACACATCATCTCACAATTTTGAGTCAAGACAGAGAAAGAATAGAGAGTAAAGTTCATAAATTTGTAAATAAAACTGGAGTTGTAAATCAACAGCCTTAATTGTCGCCTTCAGCAAAATTGAAATTAATATTGAAGACAATGTAGGAAATTTGAATCTTTGAATGACTCTGTTGTGGAAGATAACAATGTTACGAGTGAAGGCAACAATGTTGTTTATGCAATAGATGATCCTGTTGTAAAATACAAAGCAGTACATGATCTGGCCAAGAGAAATGAAATTTCAACATTAGTTGCTAAAAATCATTTTAAATCTATTACTTGCAAATTATCTGTGTAGAGAGAAGTGTCTGAAATTTTCAAATTATTTATTTGTAGTCAGTTGCAGATGAACTGGTGGACAATGTACCGAAGTGAATTTTGTGGTCAGATTGAAAACAGTGGCATATTTGTTTGTAGTAACACTGCACCCAAATTTGATGCAAAATCTTCCTATTTTAACACAGGTGTGTGAGCTCCTAATATCTCATTATTAGTAAAAGATGAAAAGACCATATGTAGCATATTGATGGAGTTGAACAGTTATGAAAAATATGGTATGAACTCTAATGTGGAAAAAATAAAGGATTTTGTGACTTCAAGGAAACTGAAGAAGACTGATGTGAGATTAGTTGTTTTTGTTTACAGAAGAGCCATCAGTAGTTCAATCTGCCTGTTAATGTATAGCTTCACTAATGTCACATTCCTGAAGGTCCTCTTCATTATGGGTTGTATGAACCATGATGTATGGATGAATGAAGGAATAAATGAGACAGCATTTCACATGCACAGAACAGTCATGGGACATCGTGAAGATGTATAAACAAATGTACCAGTCTCAGAGGAGACACATTTCTTTCCCCTTTGAATCAGTTGTGAAGGAAAGGATTAGTAAGATAAAAAGCCACAAGAGCCAGGTGAGTACATTTTAGATTTAAGTATGTCATACCAAAACATGGACATAAACATTGATTCTGAGGAACAGGGATGACAGAGAGAATTAACCAAAATATTCAAAGGAACTATGCTGATTCACACCTTAGGTAGTGTAGAGGCACCAAAGGCTGAGAGCTTGTTTCATGCTAAGTGTTACAAAAGCATTAAAAGTATAAAGTCAGAAAATAGAAGGTGATTTTGTTAAATGGGGAAAAACTGCACGAAACAATCTCTGAAAGGGTAAGGAATAAAAAAGATTGTATGGACATATATCCAGAGATGTGTTCCAATGGAAGTACACCCATTTGAGGGTGGAGATAAAATGACTTTAGGAGTGATCCAGTGTCGGCACCAGGCAGTCACCCAACAGCATGAGCCAAAGCAGATGATTGAATGGAACATCTTCACAACAGCTGCTACTATCCATACCACAAACAACGTGTGCAGGCCTTGTTACCTACAGACTTGGCTCTGTGTTGACGGTTTTGGCACTGGTTCATCGCACAGGTCACAATGGTGCTGGAATTTCTGTCATCCGTCCTACATCTACATCTACATGATTACTCCGCAATTCACATTTAAGTGCTTGGCAGAGGGTTCATCGAACCTCAATCATACTATCTCCCTACCATTCCACTCCCGAACAGCGCACGGGAAAAACAAACACCTAAACCTTTCTGTTCGAGCTCTGATTTCTCTTATTTTATTTTGATGATCATTCCTACCTATGTAGGTTGGGCTCAACAAAATATTTTCGGAAGAGAAAGTTTGTGACTGAAATTTCGTAAATAGATCTCACCGCGACGAAAAACGTCTTTGCTTTAATGACTTCCATCCCAACTCGCGTAACATATCTGCCACACTCTCTCCCCTATTACGTGATAATACAAAACGAGCTGCCCTTTTTTGCACCCTTTCGATGTCCTCCGTCAATCCCACCTGGTAAGGATCCCACACCGCGCAGCAATATTCTAACAGAGAACGAACGATTGTAGTGTAAGCTGTCTCTTTAGTGGACTTGTTACATCTTCTAAGTGTCCTGCCAATGAAACGCAACCTTTGGCTCGCCCTCCACACAGTATTGTCTATGTGGTCTTTCCAACTGAAGTTGTTCGTAATTTTTACACCCAGGTACTTAGTTGAATTGACAGCCTTGAGAATTGTACTATTTATCGAGTAATCGAATTCCAATGGATTTCTTTTGGAACTCATGTGGATCACCTCACACTTTTCGTTATTTAGCGTCAACTGCCACCTGCCACACCATACAGCAATCTTTTCTAAATCGCTTTGCAACTGATACTGGTCTTCGGATGACCTTACTAGATTGGAAATTACAGCATCATCTGCGAACAACGTAAGAGAACTGCTCAGATTGTCACCCAGGTCATTTATATATATCAGGAACAGCAGAGGTCCCAGGACGCTTCCCTTCACTTCAGTTTTGCTTGATGATTTGCCATCTACTACTACGAACTGCAACCTTCCTGACAGGAAATCACGAATTCAGTCGCACAACTGAGACGATACCCCATAGGCCCGCAGACTGATTATAAGTCGCTTCTGAGGAACGGTGTCAAAAGCTTTTCGGAAATCTAGAAAAACGGAATCAACTTGAGATCCCCTGTCGATAGTGGCCATTACTTGATGCGAATAAAGAGCTAGCTGCGTTGCACAAGAACGATGTTTTCTGAAACCATGCTGATTATGTATCAATAGATCGTTCCCTTCAAGGTGATTCATAATGTTTGAATACAGTATATGCTCCAAAACCCTACTGCAAACCGACGTCAATGATATAGGTCTATAATTCGATGGATTACTCCTACTACCCTTCTTAAACACTGGTGCGACCTGTGCAATTTTCCAATCTGCAGGTACAGATCTATTGGTGAGCGAGCGGTTGTATATGATTGCTAAGTAGGGAGCTATTGTATCAGCGTAATCTGAAAGAAGCCTAATCGGTATAGAATCTGGACCTGAAGACTTGCCCGTATCAAGCAATTTGAGTTGCTTCGCAACCCCTAAGGTATCTACTTCTAAGAAACTCATGCTAGCAGCTGTTCGTGTTTCAAATTCTGGAATATTCCATTCATCTTCCCTGGTGAAGGAATTTCGGAAAACTGCGTTCAATAACTCCGCTTTAGCAGCACAGTCGTCGGTAACAGTACCATCGGCACTGCGCAGCGAAGATATTGACTGCGTCTTGCCGCTTGTGTACTTTACATACGACCAGAATTTCTTTGGATTTTCTACCATATTTCGAGACAATGTTTCGTTGTGGAACCTATTAAAGGCATCTTGCATAAAAGTCCGTGCCAAATTTCGCACGTCTGTAAATTTTAGCCAATCTTCGGGATTTCGCGTTCTTCTGAACTTCGCATGCTTTTTCCGTTGCCTCTGCAACAGCGTTCGGACCTGTTTTGTGTACCATGGGGGATCAGTTCCATCTCTTACCAATTTATGAGGTATGAGTCTCTCAATTGCTGTTGCTACTATATCTTTGAATTTGAGCCACATCTCGTCTACATTTGCATAGTCAGTTTGGAAGGAATCGAGATTGTCTCTTAGGAAGGCTTCTAGTGATACTTTATCCGCTTTTTTAAATAAAATTATTTTGCGTTTGTTTCTGGTGGATTTGGAAGAAACAGTATTGAGCCCAGCTACAATGACCTTGTGATCACTAATCCCTGTATCAGTCATGATGCTCTCTATTAGCTCTGGATTGTTTGTGGCTAAGAGGTCAAGTGTGTTTTCGCAACCATTTACAATTCGCATGGGTTCGTGGACTAACTGCTTGAAATAATTTTTGGAGAAAGCATTTAGGACAATCTTGGAAGATGTTTTCTGCCTACCACCGGTTTTGAACAAGTATTTTTGCCAAAATATCGAGGGAAGGTTGAAGTCCCCACCAACTATAACCGTATGAGTGGGGTATTCGCAGATAAGACTATCTTTATAAGTGACGGTATCATCGACCTTCACAATGCCCACCTGAGATCTATGGAGAAGCCCCTTGGTATGATGCCAGTGAACCATCAACACTGATCTATTCTCAGTGCAGAGACAGGGAGTATTGGCAACCACCTCATGGGAGCAGTCATCATCCTACAATACCTCATAGGCAAGGCATACAGGGGCGGACAAAAACATAGAAACTTCAAAAAACAGTACATTACTACACCTAATAAGATGTAGAAAAACTGTTGGCATTCAAAACTGCTGCTTGTTATCTCACAATGGATAAATATAGGTCCTGTATGGTATTCAACGGAATTGTACACCATTCTTCCTGGAAAAGAGAGACAAGGAAGGAAATAACAATTATGCGCCCTTCTCTGAAAAACAGATCACAAAGGCTCAATAATATTGAGGTATCATGACTTTGGTGCCCAGGGGAGATGCAACAATTTATTCTCATGCTAATAAACCAGTTACGAACAATGTGAGCTGTGTGAACAGGGGCATTATCATTTTGGAACACAGCATCACCATTGGAGAACAAACATTTTACCATGAGATGGACCTGATCAACCAAAATGGGTACTTAATCATTAGCAGTAATGCAATCTTGGAGGATCCATGGAATACCACGACATGGCTACTCAGATTGTCACTGAATCCCAACCATGATCAAGGACATAAACTAGGCCAGAAGTTGGAGACGGTGAGCAGCAAAACTTATCTGACAAAGTGACTTTCTTCCATTGCTCCATAGGTCACGTTTTATGATTTTAGCACCATGTTTTCTTTTTACAGGCATTTGCATCACTGACAAGTGGTTTTGGAATTCCAACTTGCCCTGCAATTTCCCACTTATGGAGCTTTCTTCATGTCGTTTTGGCACTGAACGGGTTTGCAAGTGTAATATTCATCTCTGCAGTGACTTTTGCAGCTATTATCTTCTTATTTTTTGTCACAGTCCTCTTCAATGACTGCTTGTCCCATTCACTTGACACAAATTTTCATCCACATTATGACTTAACAGATCTTTTCCCACTTGCCTAGTATGCAGCATAAATCTTTGATATGGTTCCTTTTGAAACAACAAACACTTTGGCTACCTTGGTTATAGATGCACCCACCATTAGAGCACCAACAATTTGCAACATTTGAATTCACTAAGCTCCAACGCAATGCACTCATAGCTACATAGAATACTGTTCTGACCATGACTGACACTTGCAAACAACGGTGCAGCCTGTAAGCATGACTAGCATCAACATTTATGCAAGCATGCATTTCTCATCATGTTTCCATATTGTTGTCCACACGCTGTATCTACACTTCCTGCAGGTAACCCTGCCTCTGCTGCTGGAACATATGAAGGGTAACATGGCTACCACATGATTGTGCTCCATCTCATTGCCCTCTTGAGTGTAGAGTTAAAATTCTAGTACAGACAGAACATTCCCATTTGCCTGGTGTGTTCTCATATTAACACTTGCCTGGTGTGTTCTCAGGTATGCTTTCAAACACTGAAATCTACACTGTTAAAGATCTTTTGTCTGAACCTTCAAGTGAATGTACCTCCATGGGAATGCATTTCTGGTCATATGTCCATTTCATCTTTTTTGCTCTTTATGCTCTCAAAGGAATACAAACGTCTCAAAAACGAGATCGACAGGAAGTGCAAAATAGCTAAGCAGGGATGGCTAGAGGACAAATGTGAGGATGTTGAGGCTTATCTCACTAGGGGTTAGATAGATACTGCCTACAGGAAAATTCAAGAGACCTTTTGAGAAAAGAGAACCACTTGTATGAATATCAAGAGCTCAGATGCAAACCCAGTTCTAAGCAAAGAAGGGAAAGCAGAAAGGTGGAAGGAGTATATAGAGGGCCTATACAAGAGCGATGTACTTGAGGACAATATTATGGAAATGGAAGAGGATGTAGATGAAGATGATATGGGAGATATGATACTGCGTGAAGAGTTTGACAGAGCACTGAAAGACCTAAGTCGAAACAAGGCCCCGGGAGAAGACAACATTCCATTGGAACTACTGACAGCCTTGGGAGATCCAGTCCTGACAAAACTCTACTGTCTGGTGAGCAAGATGTATGAGACAGACGAAATACCCTCAGACTTCAAGAAGAATATAATAATTTCAATCCCAAAGAAAGCAGTAGTTGACAGATGTGAAAATTACCGAACTATCAGTTTAATAAGTCACAGCTGCAAAATACTAACGTGAATTCTTTACAGACAAATGGGAAAACTGGTAGAAGCCCACCTCAGCTAAGATCAGTTTGGATTCCTAGAAATGTTGGAACACGTGAGGCAATACTGAGCCTACGACTTATGTTAAAAGATAGATTAAGGAAAGGCAAACCTACATTTCTAGCATTTGTAGACTTAGAGAAAGCTTTTGACAATGTTGACTGGAATGCTCTCTTTCAAATTCTAACGATGGCAGGGGTAAAATACAGGGAGTGAAAGGCTATTTACAATTTGTACAGAAACCAGATGGCAGTTACAAGAGTCGAGGGGCATGAAAGGGAAGCAGTGGTTGGGAAGGGAGTGAGACAGGGTTGTAGCCTATCCCTGATGTTATTCAATCTGTATATTGAGCAAGCAGTAAAGGAAACAAAACAAAAATTTGGAGTAGGTATTAAAATCCATGGAGAAGAAATAAAAACTTTGAGGTTCGCCGATGACATTGTAATTCTGTCAGAGACAGCAAAGGACTTGGAAGAGCAGTTGAACGGAAAGGCAGTCTCTTGAAAGGAGGATATAAGATGAACATCAACAAAAGCAAAATGAGGATAATGGAATGTAGTCAAATTATGTCGGGTAATGGAAATGGAAATGTCATGTGGCTAGGGCCTCCCGTCGAGTAGACCGTTCGCCTAGTGCAGGTCTTTCGATTTGATGCCACTTCGGCGACCTGCGCGTCGATGGGGATGAAATGATGATGATTAGGACAACACAACACCCAGTCCCTGAGCGGAGAAAATTTCCGACCCAGCCAGGAATCGGGCCCTTAAGATTGACAGTCTGTCACGCGATGCTGAGGGAATTAGATTAGGAAATGAGACACTTAAAGTAGTAAAGGAGTTTTGCTATTTGGGGAGCAAAATAACTGATGATGGTCAATGTATAGAGGATATGAAATGTAGCCTGGCAATGGCTAGGAAAACGTTTCAGAAGAAGAGAAATTTGTTAACATCGAGTATAGATTTAAGTGTCAGGAAGTCGTTTCTGAAAGTACTTTTATGGAGTGTAGCCATGTGTGGTAGTGAAACATGGACAATAAATAGTTTGGACAGGAAGAGAATAGAAGCTTTCGAAACATGGTGCTACAGAAGAATGCTGAAGACTAGATGGGTAGATCACATAACTAGTGAGGAGGTATTGAATAGAATTATGGAGAAGAGGAGTTTGTGGCACAACTTGACAAAAAGAAGGGACTGGTTGGTAGGACATGTTCTGAGGCATCAAGAGATTACCAATTTAGTATTGGAGGGCAGCGTGGAGGGTAATAATCGTAGAGGAAGACCAAGAGATGAATACACTAAGCAGATTCAGAAGGATGTAGGTTGCAGTAAGTACTGGGAGATGAAGAAGCTTGCACAGGATAGAGTAGCATGGAGAGCTGCATCAGACCAGTCTCAGGACTGAAGACCACAACAACAACAACTTGAATTCAGCAATAACCACTCAACAATACCAAGAGCAGAACAATTGTTAATTACTAACACTAAAATACTTGTTTCCTCTGTCTCATCAACAGCCACCTTGATTCCCTCCACTGTATTGCCATATGAACAAAATTATGAGACATAAAACAAAAAACTGCTGCAAACTGGTCACAAGAGGCAAAATATCCAAGTAAATTACACTGTGCACATCACATGGGCTCTAGCCATTCATCTCTAGAACTACCCTTAAACTGAGAGGCAGTCATTAGTTCCTGCAGCCTCCAAAAAGTAACTCTGCAGTTATGATGCCCCGTAGCTCTTGGCCTCTTGATTGTTACCACAATACATTGACCTCACAATGGAGATAGCCTGGTGACACACTGGTGAAAAAAAAAAGTTATATTCAACTTCAAATACATATCACACCATTAGCAATGTGAGGCAGACATACCCTACTCTAGCAACCCTGATGGGAATTGGTTTGCAGGCTGGCTTTTGCCCTGATGAAGAGATTCACATGTGGCACCCTATGTTTCTGACATCAAGCTGAACAGTAGATGGCAGCCCAACAGTACGCCAAGAACTTGGCATCAGTGGTGCTCTGGACTTTTGCTTCAATGGCATTCATCTGTGGAACGGCTGCGCCTGGCAACTCAGGTCCCACACACATCCAGTGCAAAGGCAGATGGAGACTGCTGTGTGTGGGACATGACCTGCTGCCCCCTGGATCAAGTCTGGTGATGGCAGGTTGTAAAGGGACACCCTCCTCTAGCGTTACTTTTCCTCAACAGAAGAAGTTGATACCAGAAACACCTTCAAATTTTAAACAGGTTAATATTATCTCAGCTGTTTTTCTAAAAAAATTCTTATGATTTTGTACACAATGTGTTACACTTCAATCTAAAAACAATAAAAAGAAATTACTTTATTTTCTTTGTTACAATCAATATGTACTCTCTCTGAATGTATAGTTGAAACTATTTTCTTTTAGAAATATCTGTCATACTTAAAATTTCTATTATTAATTGTACAATCTGACCCCATTTATTATGTTTATTTTTGGATTCATTTATAAAACAATAATATAAATTAATATAAATTCATTTGTCAAGAGAATTTGTAAACCCTTCGGAATATTGTTATTACCACAGAGTGAAGTAGTAGTGGGCATGCCTCTGATGTGACCAGACATGTTTTTATATTTTGGAATAACAATATAATTTTGACTTGGTTAATGTTAATATTAAAAAGACAGTGTGATATAGGAAAATGTGAAAGAATAACATATTTCTGAAAACAAAAATTACTGTGCAGGCTTACTTCAAACTTATTATATCAATTGGAACTGTGAGAACCTATAATATTAGAAATTACAGCTTCAAGAATCAGCACCTAGACGTGAAGAACTGGAGCCAACTACGAGAAAAGAAGACAAGTAAAAAGTTTATTGTAAATCTCACTCCTCTCAAAACTTATTAAAAGAGTTAACCATAAAGACAGTAACAAACAACAAATGATAGTGGAAAGTGGAGATTACAAGTGGTGGTGCATTGTCCAGGATCAATTGACTAATAATGAAGTTTTGTGTGTTGCAGAAGGAGGAAGAGTTATTTATGTCGTTGTTTATGTATGAATGGATTTCCAATCACATGAAGAAAGAAGACCCAGGGCTGCCCAATAAAGTAAATAGTATCAACAGTCACGATGTTGAAAATGATTTCATGGTTACGCGTATCCCGAGTAACTTATTACAGCATCCGAGGCTGATTAAAGCAATGATACCGACGCGACGCGACTCCTGACACAGATGGTGTGCTATTCAGCGTCTGGAGATACTACCAACAATGATGGACCGGATCGAATGAAAGAGGACTTTTATAACTACAATGAGGGACACCAAAAAAAGAGAGATAAGTACAAACTATTTGTGAAGTTAATTTGTTTGTGGACTCATGTGCTTGTTAACAAAATGAATAGATATGAGGGTAGGACTGATGTAGAAGTAAAAGCTGTAGGATCCAGCCAGGACACGTCTGAGCCAAATGAAATTGTAGTTAGCACAGAAACAATAAAAACTGATATTTTGCAGTTAATTTTGGCAAAACTAGAGGAAGTGAAGACAGATAACAATAGCAAATTTAGTGCAGTCAATGATCAATTAACTGAAATAAGAATAGATAACAATAGCAAATTTACTACACTACAAGGACAGTTAAATGATCTGAAAACTGAAAACAATAGTAAAACGGATAGGGTACAATATCAAATGGACCAACTTAGAAATCGAGCTTCAAAGCTAAAAAATGGGTTGTCAGAGGGGTTACATGGGGTTGAACAAAAAAATTGAAGTTTTAGAAAATAAATTTATTGTTTTGGAAAATGAGCTCGTAGTCGAATCAGCAAGACAATCAAAGAATGTTAATGATGTCAGAGTTGAACAGTAGGCTGTAGAAGAGAAAATGGAACAAAACATTGCCAGTTTAGACAAAAAAAGTTTAAATGTTGAACACAATATGCAAAATAATCTAACTGTTTTAGATCAACAAATTTCAGCAGTTCAGGAAACGTGTGAACCAGAGTCTATGGGCAAACAATGATATTGCGTGGTCCAACACTCCAATCAAAAGTTTCCCATCAGATAATTTACATCCAGTGGATTTTATGCATCACTATAGAGATAGTTTTGTGTCAGGCATAAATGAGAATCAAAAAATTAAATTTGTTAAAAGGTGTCTTGATGGCAAAGCTCTGTCACAGGTAAATTTAAATTTAAGTCAGTGGGAAATACATCAAAGTTTCAAGAAAAAAATTTTAAATAAATTTTGGTCAGAAGCTGAAAAGGGGAGAATTAAAAGTGAATTTCTGAATGGTCCTAATTATAGGAAGAGGGGTGACACTTTGAAAGAAAAATTAACACACTTTGACAAACCATTTGATGAAATGACCTTGATTGATGCACTAAAAAGGAGATTACAAGAGAGGTTGCAGTGGGATTTAGTGCACGGACCTGACAATTCTCTTTACAATTTTTATGATATGTTGACAGGCTGAATAGGACAGTAGAAAGAAGTATGTACCATAATAATCAGAATGATAAAAATCACAATGGGAATAATTACAGAAAAAGAGATAATGGTAATTGCTATCAGGATCAAAGTGTCAATTGAGAGAGAAATTTTGAACATCAGCAGGATAGGGATAATGGGGAAAACCATGGGCATTTTAATAGGAGAAACAATCATAGAAGTAATCACTTGGGAAATGGCAGTTTGCCTCAATGAAGGTCCACAGAATTGCCAAGTTAGACTTCCAATTAGTCAATAATAACAGTGTTACTGATATGGCACAGGTATCTGAAATTGAACAGAAGGAATATCAGATTTCTCATTTATGTTTTGATCAAAAGTTTTGGGATCCTGTGTTTAATTATGGTGATGTAGATGCTAATCACAAACCAGAATGAGAGAGTTGTGAGAATTTTGATGTAGTATGTACTAATGACCCTCCCATGAACCATTGACCTTGCCGTTGGTGGGAAAGCTTGTGTGCCTCTGCGATACAGACAGCCGCACCGTAGGTGCAACCACAATGGAGGGGTATCTGTTGAGAGGCCAGACAAACATGTGGTTCCTGAAGAGGGGCAGCAGCCTTTTCCATAGTTGCAGGGGCAACAGTCTGGATGATTGACTGATCTGGCCTTGTAACA
This sequence comes from Schistocerca piceifrons, assembly GCF_021461385.2. Classification (NCBI taxonomy): domain Eukaryota; kingdom Metazoa; phylum Arthropoda; class Insecta; order Orthoptera; family Acrididae; genus Schistocerca; species Schistocerca piceifrons. The sequence continues at coordinate 274,892,698 of NC_060143.1, read as the reverse complement.
CTAACCAAAACAGCCTTGCTGTGCTGGTACTCTGAACGGCTGAAAGCAAGGGGAAACTACAGTCATAATTTTTCCCGAGGGCATACAGCTTTACTGTATGGTTAAATGATGATGGTATCCTCTTGGGTAAAATATTCCAGAGGTAAAATAGTTCCCCATTCAGATTACCGGGCAGGGACTACTCAAGAGGATGTCGTTATCAGGAGAAAGAAAACTGGCGTTGTACGGATCGGAGTATGGAATGTCACATTCCTCAATTGGGCAGGTAGGTCAGAAAATTTAAAAATTGAAATGGATAGGTTAAAGTTAGATATTGTGGGAATTAGCGAAGTTTGGTGGCAGGAGGAACAAGACTTTTGGTCAGGCAAATACAGGGTTATAAATACAAAATCAAATAGAGGAAATGCAGGAGTACGTTTAATAATGAATTAAAAAATAGGAAATGAGATAGACAGGAAGTGCAAAATGGCTAAGCAGGGATGGCTATAGGACAAATGTAAGGATGTCGAGGCATATATCACTAGGGGTAAGATAGATACTGCTTACAGGAAAATTAAAGACACCTTTGGAGAAAAAGGAACCACTTGTATGAATATTAAGATCTCAGATGGAAACCCAGTTCTAAGCAAAGAAGGGAAAGCAGAAAAGTGGGAGTATATAGAGGGTCTATACAAGGGAAATGGAAGAGGATGTAGATTTAGGTGAAATGGAAGATACGATACTGCATGAAGAGTTTGACAGAGCACTGACCTAAGTCAAAACAAGGCCCTGGGAGTAGAGAACATTCTATTAGAACTACTGACAGCCTTGGGAGAGCCATTCCTGACAAAACTCTACCATCTGGTGAGCAAGATCTATGAGACAGGCGAAATACCTTCAGACTTCAAGAATAATATAACAATTCCAATCCCAAAGAAAGCAGGTGTTGACAGATGTGAAAATTACCGAACTATCAGTTTAATAAGTCACGGCTGCAAAATACTAACGCGAATTCTTTACAGATGAATGGAAAAACTAGTAGAAGATGACCTTAGGGAAGATCAGTTTGGATTCCGTAGAAATGTTGGAACACGTGAGGCAATACTGACCTTACGACTTATCTTAGAAGAAAGATTAAGGAAAGGCAAACCTACGTTTCTAGCATTTGTAGATTTAGAGAAAGCTTTTGACAATGTTGACTGGAATACTCTCTTTCAAATTCTAAAGATGGCAGGGGTAAAATACAGGGTGCGAAAGGCTATTTACAATTTGTACAGAAACCAGATGGCAGTTATAACAGTTGAGGGGCATGAAAGGGGAGCAGTGGTTGGGAAGGGAGTGAGACAGGGTTGTAGCCTCTCCCCAATGTTATTCAATCTGTATATTGAGCAAGCAATATAGGAAACAAAAGAAAAAAATCGGAGTAGCTATTAAAATCCATGGAGAAGAAATAAAAACTTTGAGGTTCGCCGATGACATCATAATTCTGTCAGAGACAGCAAAGGACTTGGAAGAGCATTTGAACGGAATAGATAGTGTCTTGAAAGGAGGATATAAGATGAACATCAACAAAATCAAAATGAGGATAATGGAATGTAGTTGAATTAAGTCGGTTGATGCTGAGGGAATTACATTAGGTAATGAGGCACTTAAAGTAGTAAAGGAGTTTTGCTATTTGGGTAGCAAAATAACTCATAATGGTCAAAGTAGAGAGGAGATAAAATGTAGCCTGGCAATGGAAAAGAAAGCATTTCTGAAGAAAAGAAATTTGTTAACATAGAGTATAGATTTAAGTGTCAGGAAGTCGTTTCTGAAAGTATTTGTATGGAGTGTAGCCATGTATGGAAGTGAAATATGGGCGATAAATAGTTTGGACAAGAAGAGAATTGAAGCTTTCGAAATGTGGTGCTACAGGAGAATGCTGAAGATTGGATGGGTAGATCATATAACTGATGAGGAGGTACTGAATAGGATTGGGGAGAAGAGGAGTTTGTGGCACAACTTGACAAGAAGAAGGGACCAGTTGGTAGGACATGTTCTGAGGCATCAAGGGATTACCAATTTAGTATTGAGGGCAGCGTGGAGGGTAATAATCGTAGAGGAAGACCAAGAGATGAATACACTAAGCAGATTCAGAAGGATGTAGGTTGCAGTAAGTACTGGGAGATGAAGAAGCTTGCACAGGATAGAGTAGCATGGAGAGCTGCATCAAACCAGTCTCAGGACTGAAGACCACAACAACAACAACATGTACTAATCTTGGTCAGAAAAGTGTTATTGATGTATGTGAATCAGGCGATGACTGTATTGGATCTGAACTAGGTAGTAATTTTTATGTAGATGTGAATGAGAGCTGTGAAAAAACTGAGGTTGGTAAGTCTGAGACTGGTGGCTTATTGCAGATGGATGTAGGTGAGGTAAGTGATTTTGATGGATGTAGGTGAGATAAGTGATTTTGATGGAAATGAAACTTGTATTGTTAGTCATGTAGTTGATGAAGTAATTCTGGAGGAATATGATGATGATGTGCATCAGGTTTTTGTGGAGTTTAAGAATAATGAAGTTTCAGAGTTATTTGTGAATGATGTTGACAATATAGGTAAAGTACAAGATGTAAGTGATACTGTAAGTGAGAGTCGTGGAATAACAGTTCACTCAAAACAGTTTTTCATCAATTTCATGCAGAGTAATGATCCAAACAACAAGGGTGAGTACCTGTAAGTCTATAGAATGAAGGTGAACACTTTCTGAAGTTTGTTTGGGACCAGATTGATGATAACAGAGCTAAATGTGCATCCTGGAATAAGTTAGCTGTGGTTAGTCAAAATTTGTATCCAAATTGGTGGAACGAAGTGAAAAAAGATCTAAGAAGGAAATGTAAATTTGACAGTAATATATTTTGTGTTCCTTCTGTATCAAGTGATGTTAGTTGTGCTGTGGAATCCATTCATTGTGTTTAATCTTTACCTAACAACATGAGTAATCAAAGTAATATTATGATACTAGTAAAGTTGATAAAACCCCGTAAAGGCAGTGTTGATGCAGAATTTGATGAAATTGAAAGTTATCTTTTACATGAAGTGTCTAACAACAGAGAAGATGATTCAGATTTTGGGTGTCCTTACATTAAGATTAAGATTGATCGGTGGGAAGGGAACTATCTGATTGATACAGGAAGTCTGGTTTGTGGTATATCTGAACAATTTAGAGATAAGATTATGGTTAGTAAGAATTTTGTGGAAATGCTCATTGTAGGTGTAAAGATAACAGCAGCTACAGGTAAGCAAAGCAAATTGGTAAAATCTCAGGTACTTTGTGGCGCCTATGAGATCAACACCAGTATCCATCTGAGCATCATCTTTGAACTGAGCAAAACATTATCTTTGTGTAGTTCTGCCATCCAGTTCTCTGTAAGCCTTACGTCTGTAGAGAGGTGAATAAATGAACTCCTGATTATAAGGTGTTGTTTGGTGTATCTCACCCGAGCATCCACCTCACTGGTGACCCCGAGTTGTAACGTCTTCCGTTTTCACCGTTTCACTGTGTCCGTGGTCTCCGTATCGGTTATTTTCGCGTGTATTACATCAACACAACATTCGAACAATGGCTTCAGCCCGACGCCTAATGCCAGATTTTGTGATCGACATGCATCGTGTTGCAGGCGATGTACACCCACCAGGACTGCAACACGATGCCTCTCACTCGTCGATTACACCGATTTCGCCAGACGTTTTCGTGCCTGCAATCCGTGCAGTACCACGTGAATTCCTGCCACATGGCCGGAACTGCTTTGTTCACAGGTCAACCTCCTCAGCATCCAACCATGCCCGGGCCTGCTTCAGTTCAGCATCAGCACATGCCTTTCTGCTTCAATACCTTGGCCTGCAACAGGAACAACGGCTTGTTATCTGTGCCTGACCTCCATCTCTGTCCTACTGCTATGCCTCAGTGTGCTGTGCCACGACATTCACCTTATCCGCACACCATTTTGAGTGAAGTGTCTATGAATAGTGAACATTCACACATTTCACCCAACATTCGACATCATTTTCCTCACTGTGCTTCTGGACAGCCCCCACCTCCGCAGCCTCCCTGTAACACAGGTGGCACCGACTCTGATCTTACATCGAGTTTTCCGCGGACTGGCACGCGTTTTCAAACTTTGGACTTTTTCTTACCTGTCACCCCCGCGCCGGTTCCAGTCGAGCTTCTGCTCCTGTTCTCAGCACATTTTGGTGCCTCATCCGCGTCGGTCTTCTGCGACACGTCAATCCGAACACACCTGCAATGTGTTGAACTTCCGCAACTGCAATTGACACATTACAGTGTCTCCCCCGCGTCGGCCTTCCACATCGCAACGGATCACACTCAACCACAACACGTCACCTTCACGCTGCCAATCGTCATCGCCACATACCCTGGAGACACACTCTCCTAGAATACTGCAGTAACAACAGCTCGTTTCAGGCAGTGCCCTGACGAATTCAACTCACCCTGTTCTTCCGAACGTTCTACAATGCTTACTGACACTGCCGCCGTTCAATCCCGACAGGGCAACAACCTGGTTAAAATTGCGGATGAAGTGTTCCACCATTTCAAACTTGACGAATCAACCAGATTTCTGTGCCTTATCACCCACCTGCACGACCAGGAGGACTTGATTGCTGACCTGGTCGATGTCCTGGACTCAGCTACCTGGCACAATCTAGCCAAAAAGACAGTTCTACGTCGGCTTGCTAGCTAAACTGAGACAGCAATATGGCAAGTGCTCCACGTCGAGCAACTAGGCAATGACAAACCTTCACAACTTTGGAGACAGCTATGGGCCCTGGTCAGCGAGGATCTACTCTCCGACACAGCTCTCCTCACCATCTGGACAGATAAACTACCTCCCCACATCCGCTTTGCTCTGGCTCAGAGGTCTCCTGAACCTGTCGAGCAATGAATGACAATTGCTGACGAACTACATGATGCATCACTGCTCTATTTTGCCAGCCACTGCCTACCTGGCAAGTCTCAGGTTCAGGCTCCTCGTCCCGCGGCCGGGGCAGCACTGTACCGACTGTTCCGCTCGCTCCGGGATGCAGTATACCAACAGCTGGGACGTCACTGGTTCTGCCCTCGGTCATGCCCCCTCCTGCAACTGAACTGGCTGCGGCCACCGAACCTCAGCCACCACCTCTGGCAACGAACTTTCCGCAGGAAATGCAGCCGCAGTACCCATACTGTTACTTCCACACATGGTTTGGTGAGGCAGCACGGAACTGCAGACCACCATGCTGCCTCCTAAACACAAATCGCAGGTAGTTCCGGGTGCTGCTTACTGCGCACAACATGACAGGCACCTCTCAGTCATCCATTCTGTTCGGGAACAATCAGATAATTACGGATGACTTTATATTAAAGACATTTTGTCGGGATACTTTTTCCTAGTGGACACAGGCGCCGATGTTTCGCTGCTGCCTACGTTCTTAGTGTCGTCGAACATCCGCCCTCGTCATACTTCACTGCAAGCTGTGAATTCTACTAAACTCCAAAGTTCAGTTCAACCTCCCACGTCATCTCACTCTCCGCCAACTGCAAACTCGAGTGGCCTTTTTTAGTGTACAATATTGAGGAACCTATACTAAACATTGACTTCTTGCAACACCACAAACTTTCACTGGACCTAGTGCGAAACATCGTGTTTCATCACCCGTCCAAAACTCACTTCCCCTGTGCTCCGTCGAGCAAACCCCCCCCCCCCCGTGACACATTGGTCCGGGCTCATCTCATCCATACATGCTCGGCTCTGTCGACGACATTACAAGAAACAATGCATAAGTGCCTTGTCCAGCTTGAAAACGTCGCTCACCTACGCAAGGAAAACTTCAAGCTCTCCCTCCAGCTCCACAAAACTTGGCTCCAGCTACCCGACGCAGCAAAGGAATTACAGACACTGCATCAAGGACAGAGCACGGTCATTAAGTGTGCCGAATCTGCATGTAGTCCCAGCAATCGAGCCTCCGTGTGCTTACCTCCCGCTACCCCTCGCAACTGTGCTATTAAGTCTACCATAATGTGTACTGACAGTTCCATGGGACCACATCCCCATAACACGGCAGCATTTGACACTCGGCCAGACACGAGTGCATATGTGGGACGAGCGTCATGTGTTCCCGTAGTGACAGCTCCTACCCCTCCCCTTGCGGATAGCACCTCAAAATATGCAAATTCGGCTCCTGCGCGCCACCGCGCGACAGCCACTGTCAACACAAACAGTGCACTCACGCCTAGTCCTTAGCCCGTGACCATGCTGCCACAGGCCGAGCCCTCGGACAATGGACTCACTAATGCTTCACGAGCTCTACCAAGCTCACCCGACCATGGTGCCACTGCTTCGGGCCAGCGGCCATCTTGTCACATTGATTGCTGGGACACTTCACCACCTCGGCTCCCGTCGGATCCACCGAGTGGCTCCGAACACCACGACCTCGCCTCACATTGTAAACAAACCGCCTCTCATGCCGCCGGCAACATTTCCGTCGTCACCAATGGCACGGTTCAAAAGCTTTGCCTCACGCCAGGCCACCCAATCTCCAGTAAACTGCGTCGACTTTGTCCCGAATGCCTCTCTGACCTTAAAAAGCAGATTTCTGAACTTCTAAGCTCCAGCGTCATTGAACCCTGTGCCAGTAGCTGGTCTACGCCCATTCATATGACACCTGAGAAAGACAGGTCCTGGCGCATGAGCAGAGGCTACCGTCAACTAAATGCACGAACAATTATGGACACGTACCCAATACCCAACATTGCCGACTTTACCAGTTCCCTCGCAGGTGCGACCATGTTCTCTGTCATTGATTGCAAACGGGCCTACCACCAGATCCCCATGGCTCCTGAAGACATCGAGAAGACAGCAATCACCTCCTCAATCGGGTTATTTCAGTTTCGATTCATGCCCTTCAATCTGAAAAAGGCAACCCAGACCTGGCAACGCTTCATCAACGAAGTGCTATTCGGTCTAAAATTCTGCTTTGCATATCTTGATGACATTCTTGTGTTCAGCTCCTCTGTCGAGGACAACATTCGACATGTGCAAAATGTTATGAACACTCTCGCGGCAGCAGGCATCGAGACCAACCAAGACAAATTGCAGGTACATCAACCTGCTGTCACTTTTCTTGGTTTTCGGGTCTCTGCAGATGGCATTTCACCATCCCCTGACAAAGTACAAACAATACTAAACCTACTCAGACCTTCGTCATTCAAAGAGCTCCAGCAGTTTCTGGGGACGGTTAATTATTATCGCTGTCATCTACCTCAGGCTGCGGAGATTCAGGTTCCACTGACGGATGCCTTGGCAGGCACCAAGACTTCTGGATCTCGACCCGTTCCATGGACCCCTCCTATGACTGACTGTTTCACTGCCCTCAAAAATCTTCTTGTCGGGGCCTGCACCATCATGCATCCTCATCCCAATGCGCAGCTTTTCATCACCACAGACGCGAGCGATACTGCCATCGGCGCTGTCCTTAGCCAGACAGTCGACGGCTAAACTTCGCCTCTGCAGTTCTTCTCGTGCAAGCTCACCAAAGTACAACGGAAATATTCTGCATTTGACAGGGAGTTGCTTGCGGTCTACGAAGCGATCAGCATTTTAAGACTGAGGGACGCTCTTTCTATGTTTTAACAGACCGCAGGCCTGTGGCTGCGGCCATTTCAAACCCGCCAGCTGACCCGCCTCCTCGGCGTTTGATACATGGACTTCATATCTCAGTTCACCACCGATGTCAGACACATAAAGGATGCTGACAATATAGTAGCTGATTTCCTTTCACGAGTCGACGCTGTTCATTCGCTGTTAGACCTCTCTGAACTGCCTAACCTCCAACCCGCTGACGAGGACACACTAGACCTGATTTCAGACTACCTCTTCACTACACTTCGTCCGCACCACCTTCCCTGGCATGTCTGGTGACATCTGGTGCAACGACAGTACGGGCACGTTACGCCCCCTCATCCCAACAATGCTCCATTGAGCTGTCTTCAACGCACTGCATAATTTAGCCCACCCCAGTGTTCTTCCAGACTAGGGATCACTAAGCCATTCATGTTCAAAGGTCTTGTCTTCTACACTAAATGTTAAAAGTTGAGATAGATGCTCGGGTGAGATACACCAAACAACATCTTATAATCAGGAGTTCATTTATTCACATCTTCACACAAGAAAGGCTTACACAGAACTGCATGGCGGAACTACACAAAGACAATGTTTTGCTCAGTTGAAAGATGATGCTCAGATCAATACTGGTGTTGATCTCATTGGCGCCACATAGCCCCCCCCCCCCCCTTCGCAGTACGGAGTACTCCTGAGAGGCCAGGAGGGTGGGGGGGGGGGGGGGGGGGGTGACTTCGGCGTTGGCAGGGGTGGTCCGCGGGAACCGGACCACGGACAGGTCGACAGCCAACAGTGTCGTCGGAGAGCTCTGTGGGTAGATGTCGTGAAGGAAGGTCCGGCCACTGAACCTGGAAGTCGTCGAAGTGCGCCGGGCGTCGTACTGGGTGTGCTGGTCATGCGACGACAGGTAGGCCGGCGGTTTGTGGGAGGAACGGAGCAACGACGATGATGTCTCCAGTGGGCATGGTGAACACACGAAGCACGTCCAGATCGACAGTGGGCGAGAGGGAAATACATTTCACCAGGTGGCAGGGAATGGCGGAGGTTGTGTCATGAGCACCGGATGATGGGAAACACACGACGCACAGTGTGTCATCGCGTAGTGTTATAGAGATGTCGTGGATTATGTCCAGGGGGACAGGCACAAACACCTCGAGCGAGGGCATATTCAAGATGGGGGGGCGTGAGAAACCTCTACAGGGCGAGGCAGGCGACGGGGGAGAGGTCGAAGGGACCGGAGAAGGGCCCGGCGGCAAGGGCGTGATTGTAGGTAAGCTAGACATGGGGAGCATGTGATCACTCGACGGAGTGCGTGAGACCAGAGTAGAGGGCGAGGTCAGAGAAGAGCTCGACAATTGGAGCTGGAAGCCACTCGACTGAGTGAGTAAGTCCGGCGTGGAAGGAGTGGTCGAAGCGTCATGAGCCACGACAGTGAGCGGCGTGGTCGTGGCCTGAAGGGGGGTAGAAGCAGGCTCGACATGAACAGGCTTAAGTCTGTTGAGAGACTGTTACAGCTGAATCTTTTATCTAGATGTCATAGGTGTTGGCTGAGCACCGGAGGACTCGGTACGGGCTGGTATATGGGGGTTGGAGGGGAGCACAGACAGTGTCATCTCGGAGCATGATGTACTCGCAATTGTTCAGAGATTTCGGGACGTGAACCTTAGGGCGGGAATGGCTGGCGGGTGGAGGGATGTGGAGGCCGATGAAGTGGCATCTGACGTGGTCCACGAAGGAAGGTAAGTCAGACTGAGGGAGAGAAGCGGAAGGGCTGACAAGTTTGCCAGGGAGAACAATGTATACGAACTCGGCTATTGTGCCTTTGAGTTCTTGCTTATAGATCGCACGAATGCTGAGTAGCACGAGGGGAAGGGCCTCCATCCAAAGAGAGTCGTGGCATCGAAGAGCCGCCTTGAAAGTGCGGTGCCAGCGCTCAACTAGCCCATTACTTTGTGGGTGATATGCCGTGGTATGGATGCGCCGGATGCCGCAAATGTTACAAATCTCGTTGAACAGGGCCGACTCAAATTGTCTGCCCTGGTCAGTCGAGATGATAGCTGGACATCTGAAACGCGGTACCCATGACTCGACGAAAGCTTGAGCAACAGTTTCTGCTGTGATATTGGGGAGGGGACAGCCTCGACCCAGCGAGTTGTTCAATCGACAGACGAGAGAACAAAATGAAAGCCGTTAGAGGGGGAGGGGGGGGGGGGGGGGGAGGGCAGACAATGTCAATGTGAATGTGCTGTAAACGCCCAGGAGGGATCGAAAAGGCGCCGAGGGGGGGTGAAGTGTGCTTGTGTACTTTGCAGCATTGGCACGCGATGCAGGAGTGTGTCCATTGCTGGCAGTCCTTGTTGACATTTCTCCACACAAAGCGCTCTGCTACGAGGCGGGCGGACGCACAAACACCGGGGTGTAGTAGATTCTAAAGTAAGGAAGCTACAACTCTTAATGACATACAAAAGGAACAAATTACGAATTTGTTATTGGAGTTTAGAAACACGTTTAGTGAAAGACCATGGAAAGTGAGAGGCTATCAGTGCATGCTTTACCTTAGAGAACATCAGCCTTTCTTTCTCAAGCCATATAATACACCATTTTTAAAAAGGAAGTACATTGAGAAATAAATTCAGAAAATGGAAACATGGGGGATAATTGAGAGAAGTAGGAGTGATTACAATAATCCTTTAGTTGTGGTAAGGAAGAGAAATGGTGGAGTGAGAATTGTTTTGGTATCTAGACATCTTAATAAATTTCTTATCAGAGAGAATGACCTTTCTGAGAACATGGAAGAGCTGTTACACAAATTTGATTATGTAAAATACAGGAGTAGTTTGGACTTGACTTCTGGATTTCACTAGATCACCCTTGAAATTAATTCTAGAAAGTAAACTGCAGTTTTGTAAGGAGATAAGTGTTTTAAATACTGTGTGGTGCCATTTGGGCTAAATGTATCTGTAGCCGAATTCATATGAGCTCTGGATTCTGTCTTGGGTAGTGAAGTGAGTTTGAAGTTAATTGTGTATGTTGATGACATTCTGGTCACTGAAAAGACTTTGGAACAACATTTGAATCTTTTAAGAGATGTGTTTTCAAAATTAGAATCAGGAGGCATGCCTTTGAAAATAGGTAAGTGTAAATTTGGTGTGGAAGAAGTTAAATTTTTAGAACATGTTATATCTGAGAAAGGAATTACACCTGATAAAGAGAAACTTGATGCTATTGCTAATTTTCCTACTCATCACAACAAAAAACAGTTTAAATTATTTTTTGGGTTAACTGGATTTTATAGAAAATTTTGTGGCAGCCAGGCTTTGATGCTTCATGCCTATGTGAACTTTTGAAGAAGAATACCATTTGGGATTGGAATCCAGAATTTAAGGATACTTTTAATGAGACTGGAGGACAGTTGTGTCAATGTAAGATATTTTTCAGACCAGATTTGTCTCTTTATTTTTGGGTTATGACAGATAGTAGTGATGTTGGTTTGGTGCTCATTTATTTCAGGAGGTTAAAGTTGATGGTGTTATTGAACATAGATCTCTTGCATTTGCTAGTAGAGTATTGCAGAAGCATGAAAAGACATACACTGTAACTGAAAAAGAACTTTTGGCTTTTCATTCAACAAGTTTAAAAATTATCTACTAGGTCACAATGTCATCATCTATACTGATCACAAAGCATTGTGTTATCTTCAAGTGTGTTAGCTGTACCATAACAGAATTACTTGTTGGGCCTTGTTTTTACAGCAGTCCAATTATGAAATCAGATACCTTAAGGGCACAGACAATGCAGTTGCTGATGCTTTGGCTAGGCTATCTTTAGGGAGAGAATAAACTAGCAACTTTGAAGAAGGAGAGAAAGAGTTTAAGATAATGTACTTGTGAGGTGTGAAAGAGGAAAAAGAGGTCTTGAAAATTTGCAAAGATGTCCACAAGTATCAATATCATGATCAAAATTGGAAACTGGTTAAGAGCATATTGGGTAAGAAAGGAGGAGAAAAGACAGAGCAGTATTATAAGGTACACAAAGGGTATTTTATTCAGGAGACATTATACTGATTCAGAGGGTTGGAAACTATTTTGGCCAGAACAGTGTATTGATACTTATACACATGAGGGCTTTGATCATTGTGAATCAACCAAATACACACAAAAGATTCAGGAAAACATCTGTTTTCATAACACAGGAAGGAAAGTCAAGAAGAAGATTTCCAAGATTTCCAGCTGTGACAGATATCTAAGAGTGAAGGTATGTAAGTAACCAAACAAGTAGAGGCCAAATGCAAAACATATTTCCTAATAGTGACCTAGATCTCATGTCTGTGGACGTTTATGGACCTTTGCCTAAGTCTAAGAATGGATTTTGTTATATACTTTTGAAGTTCATAAAGCTGTTTCTTCTTAAGAAAGCTACCAGTAAGGAAATCATCTCTAAGTTTGAAAACACATATTTTCATAAGGTGGGTATTCCTAAAACAATTTTACGTGACAGTGGTTCTCAGTTTACATCACAAGCTTGGAAAGATTTCGTTGATCACGCTAATAAGGCATATTCTAACCTCAGTGTATCATCTGTTGAGTAACCCTGCAGAAAGATATCTGAAAGGAATTGTAAGACTGTTTAGCACATATTGTAGTAAGAATCGTACCAGTTTGATAGATTATTTCAGTGATTTTGAGGATATTATGAACAGCTTACAACATTCTTCAACAGGTTTTTCACCATTTGAAATCATGTTTAATCCCTGACCAGCTAACTTTATTTCTGAGAATGTTGAGTTTCCACCAAGTAAAATTCTGTCACTGCACGAGAGGGAAGAGTGTGACAGGGAGATGATGAAAAAGCAGGGGGATAGGAGAAAAAAGAGACATGATAGTAAAGGTAGATTTTCTAAGTCTGTGTTGGTGAAAGCCAAAGAGAAATCAAAAATGTTGACATCTGAGATAAAGAAATGTTTTGATATTTATATAGGACCATTCGAAATTCTTGAAAGTCCACATGCATACAGACATGTGTATCCTAAATCTAAGAAGTTGTTTGGATTATGCAATATCACTGAACTGAAAGCTTATAAACATGATCCGTAAGTATCTAAATTTCTTCTTCTTTCTTTCTTTCTTTCTTTCTTTGTTTGGGTCATCTAAGGACCACGCACCCATTTCACTGCTTCCTTCTTTGTTGTTCTTTTTCATCCAGTATTTTTTCATCTTTTCACTATGTATCCTTCTTCTCTCCTCGAGCCATTTAAACCCTGTATTCATCTCCCTCCTGCCTTGAAATCCTTCCATTTTTAACACTTTTCTCTTGAAAATCTCTCTTTCTGTTGTATCTTTTTTGCTTATGTTCTTTCTTTCCAAATCTTTCCTAACTTCTTGAATCCAGGCTATTGTTGTTTTCTTGTCCCACTGATATTTAAGAATCTGTTTGGTTAACCTGTTGCTTTCCATTCTATGTAAGTGTCCAAAAACTAGCAGTCGCCTCTTTCGTAGTGTTTCATTTATGTTTTTCATGTTGCGATGAACTTCTTCATTGCTTCTTTATTTCCACTGTAGTTTTTGGTGGCCCCAAGTATTTTTCAAATGATTTTTCTTTCTAGGACTTCAAGTTTGAGTAATTTGTAGTTCAGTACTAAACATTCACTTGCATAAAGACATTTTGGTTTTACTACTGTATTGTAGTGCTGTACCTTCAAATTTTTAGACAGACACCTTTTGTTGTAGACATTTCTAGTTATTCCATAAGCTCTCTCCATTTTATGTACTCTTTCTTCTACAGCAAAGTTTTCTAAGCCATTTTCTTGGATAATTTCTCCCAAATATTTAAATTTATTTACTATCTTTATCTGGCCAATATCTGCTGCAAGGGATCCCAGAGCATTTTTTATATTTGTCATAAATTTTGTTTTTTCTACAGATATTCTTAAACCTGCTTTATTGGCTATTTCTTCTAAGAGATTGATTTGTATTCCAGAATTTGTTAGGTTTTCAGAAAGAATGGCAAAATCATCCGCAAACGCTAAACAATGAATTTCAGTACCTTTGTTTTTGGTTCCCAGTCTGACTGGTGATAGCTTCTGTTCTTTTAGTTTTTGTTTCCATTCTCTTATTATTTTCTCTAACATGCAGTTAAAGAGAAATGGAGACAGGTCATCACCTTGCCTTACACCTATTTTTATGTTGAATGCCTTTGATATTTCACACCAAAACTCTACTTTTCATTTGGTGTCTGTGAGCATTTCATGAATAAGGTTTGCTAATTTAGATTTGTTTCTTTATCTTTTTTGTTTATTTTTCATTTTCCATTGTCAGGAATGTATTATGTAAGATGACGTGATTTCTTAAGTTCTGTCTTATCTATTGACTGAGTTTAAATCTATGACACACTATGTTTGGAGGTTCATACAACTATATGTTTTGTAATAGATTTGTGCTTTATCACTTTGCTAGTTCATTTTTTCATTACATTTAGCTCTGTTTATTAAAGTTTCATATGTGAACACCTTTTAATCCTGTGTGACGTAAATCCTGTATATTTGCTTTTGCAATTTAAATAGGGAGAGTATGTGCCATGTGGTGTGAGGAATGGATTGAGCAGCATATTTAGTACACAAAACAATGTTTCATGATTTGGTGTGAATGCTAGACAGGAAGTTAGCTATCTGTTGGATCACATGGTGAGAAATCTAGGGAGGAAACTGAAAAATGTGGATGGATCCACTCCCACTCTCCTGTATTGGTGGTCCAGCCAACTTAAAAGAGATCATATGTGATGGGTAATGTACTCAAGCATCTGTCAACTACATCAAGAGGATGTCGTTATCAGGAGAAAGAAAACTGGCGTTCTACGGATCGGAGCGTGGAATGTCAGATCTCTTAATCGGGCAGGTAGGTTAGAAAATTTAAAAAGGGAAATGGATAGGTTAATGTTAGATATAGTGGGAATTAGCGAAGTTTGGTGGCAGGAGGAACAAGGCTTCTGGTCAGGTGAATAAAGGGTTATAAATACAAAATCAAATAGGGGTAATGCAGGAGTAGGTTTAATAATGAATTAAAAAATAAGAATGCGGGTAAGCTACTACAAACAGCACAGCAAATGCATTGTTGTGTCCAAGATAGACACAAAGCCCACGCCTATGACTGTAGTACAAGTTTATATGCCAACTAGCTCTGCAGATGATGAAGAAATTGAAGAAATCTATGATGAAATAAAAGAAATTATTCAGATTGTGAAGGGAGACAAAAATTTAATAGTCATGGGTGACTGGAATTCGAGTGTAGGAAAAGGGAGAGAAGGAAATATAGTAGGTGAATATGGATTGGGGCTAAGAAATGAAAGAGGAAGCCGCCTGGTAGAATTTTGCACAGAGCACAACATAATCATAACTAACACTTGGTTTAAGAATCATGAAAGAAGGTTGTATACATGGAAGAACCCTGGAGATACTAAAAGGTATCAGATAGATTACTTAATGGTAAGACAGAGATTTAGGAACCAGGTTGTAAAGTGTAAGACATTTCCAGGTGCAGATGTGGACTCTGACCACAATCTATTGGTTATGACCTGTAGATTAAAACTGAAGAAACTGCAAAAAGGTGGGAATTTAAGGAGATGGGACCTGGATAAACTGAAAGAACCAGAGGTTGTACAGAGTTTCATGGAGAGCATAAGGGAACAATTGACAGGAATGGGGGAAAGAAATACAGTAGAAGAAGATGGGTAGCTTTGAGGGACAAAGTAGCGAAGGCAGCAGAGGATCAAGTAGGTAAAAAGACGAGGGCTAGTAGAAATCCTTGGGTAACAGAAGAAATACTGAATTTAATTGATGAAAGGAGAAAATATAAAAATGCAGTAAATGAAGCGAGCAAAAAGGAATACAAACGTCTCAAAAATGAGATCGACTGGAAGTGCAAAATGGCTAAGCAGGGATGGCTAGAGGACAAATGTAAGGATGTAGAGGCTTATCTCACTAGGGGTAAGATAGATACTGCCTACAGGAAAATTAAAGAGACCTTTGGAGATAAGAGAACGACTTGTACGAATATCAAGAGCTCAGATGGAAACCCAGTTCTAAGCAAAGAAGGGAAAGCAGAAAGGTGGAAGGAGTATATAGAGGGTCTCTACAAGGGCGATGTACTTGAGGACAATATTATGGAAATGGAAGAGGATGTAGATGAAGATGAAATGGAAGATATGATACTGCATGAAGAGTTTGACAGAGCACTGAAAGACCTGAGTCGAAACAAGGCCCCCGGAGTAGACAACATTCCATTGGAACTACTGACGGCCTTGGGAGAGCCAGTCCTGACAAAACTCTACCATCTGGTGAGCAAGATGTATGAAACAGGCGAAATACCCTCAGACTTCAAGAAGAACATAATAATTCCAATCCCAAAGAAAGCAAGTGTTGACAGATGTGAAAATTACCGAACTATCAGTTTAATAAGTCACAGCTGCAAAATATTAACACGAATTATTTACAGATGAATGGAAAAACTAGTAGAAGCCAACCTCGGGGAAGATCAGTTTGGATTCCGTAGAAACGCTGGAACACGTGAGGCAATACTGTCCTTACGACTTATCTTAGAAGAAAGATTAAGGAAAGGCAAACCTACGTTTCTAGCATTTGTAGACTTAGAGAAAGCTTTTAACAATGTTGACTGGAATACTCTCTTTCAAATTCTAAAGGTGGCAGGGGTAAAATACAGGGAGCGAAAGGCTATTTACAATTTGTACAGAAACCAGATGGCAGTTATAAGAGTCGAGGGACATGAAAGGGAAGCAGTGGTTGGGAAGGGAGTAAGACAGGGTTGTAGCCTCTCCCCGATGTTGTTCAATCTGTATATTGAGCAAGCAGTAAACAAAAGAAAAATTCGGAGCAGGTATTAAAAAGTCATGGAGAAGAAATAAAAACTTTGAGGTTCGCCGATGACATTGTAATTCTGTCAGAGACAGCAAAGGACTTGGAAGAGCAGTTGAATGGAATGGACAGTGTCTTGAAAGGAGGATATAAGATGAACATCAACAAAAGCAAAACAAGGATAATGGAATGTAGTCTAATTAAGTCGGGTGATGCTGAGGGAATTAGATTAGGAAATGAGGCACTTAAAGTAGTAAAGGAGTTTTGCTATTTGGGGAGCAAAATAACTGATGATGGTCGAAGTAGAGAGGATATAAAATGTAGGCTGGCAATGGCAAGGAAAGCGTTTCTGAAGAAGAGAAATTTGTTAACATCCAGTATTGATTTAAGTGTCAGGAAGTCATTTCTGAAAGTATTTGTATGGAGTGTAGCCATGTATGGAAGTGAAACATGGACGATAAATAGTTTGGACAAGAAGAGAATAGAAGCTTTCGAAATGTGGTGCTACAGAAGAATGCTGAAGATTAGATGCGTAGATCACATAACTAATGAGGAAGTATTGAATAGGATTGGGGAGAAGAGAAGTTTGTGGCACAACTTGACCAGAAGAAGGGATCGGTTGGTAGGACATGTTCTGAGGCATCAAGGGATCACCAATTTAGTATTGGAGGGCAGCGTGGAGGGTAAAAATCATAGAGGGAGACCAAGAGATGAATACACTAAGCAGATTCAGAAGGATGTAAGTTGCAGTAGGTACTGGGAGATGAAAAAGCTTGCACAGGATAGAGTAGCATGGAGAGCTGCATCAAACCAGTCTCAGGACTGAAGACCACAACAGCAAAAACAACAATCTTAAGGAGGTTTCTGTGCTGTGTATCAGTGAGCACTGGCTTCGGGACACTCAGATTTGTGCAGCAAATATACCAGACTTTGACTTAATAAGTAGCTTCTGCAGGGAAACTGATAAATGTGGAGGTGTATGCAACTATGTCAGAAGTAATGTTAAATCTAAAGAGGTAAAACTTAGCAAGGTGAAGTGTGCAGAAAAAGATTTTGAATGTTGTATTTGTGAACTTACAGATTGTCAAACTATAATTGCTTGCATCTATAGGTCCATATCAGGTGACCTTACCCATTTCTTATATCATATAGATGATCTTTTAAATGAATTGAGAGGCAGGTCAAAATGCTCAATAGTTCTTGGTGATTTTAACATTAATTTTAACAAAAAAGTAATAAAAGCAAGCTAGAATTATTAAATCTCATTGACACATACAACATGCAACCTACTGTGCAGGAAATTATCAGACAAGGGGATGGGTCTGAAACAACACTTGATCAGATATTTACCAACAAACAAAGCTTGGAGTATAATATCGAAGTAACAGATACAGGCTTTTCTGACCATATGGCTTTAAAAATGATGAAAAGGAATGAGAACAATAAGAAATGCACAGTCACTGAAAAATATGTACAAAACAGACTTACTAATACAAACAACATAATGGTATTTAATAGTATGCTAAAAAGGGTGCACTGGGGCATAGAACAATCTGATGATGTATACAAAAAGTATGACAGTTTTCTCACTGATTATAACTATGCTATGATGTAGTGTTGCCCTTAAAAAGAATTAAAGTCAGTGAGAAGACAAACACATGGGTGACACAATAGATTAAAAAATCAGCACTCACCCTTAGAAACCTAATCAAACATGGTAAAATAAATACAACAATAAAACCATACTATAGGCAATATAGAAGGGTCTATAGGAAAGTTTTACAGGCAGCTAGAAGGCTAAGTAATTCATACAGTAACAAGGGAAGCAATAAATCAAAATCGATTTGGAAGGTTATACACAATAGCATAAGAAAATGTAAAACCAAAACCCATGATTTCAAAACTAAAAGTGAGGGTAAAGTGATGGAAGACATTCAACATATAGCCAATATATTCAATGAACATAGCACCGAACCTAATTAAAAGTCTGTGCAATTCAAAGAACAAAAATGCAAATGTACCAACTGGTGAAAAGACAACGTTTCTGTACCCAGTAACAGAATGGGAAGTTAGAAATGCTATTAATAAACTAAAAAATAAAATGTCTTGTGATATTGATGGAATTCCACACAGGGTAATCAAACATAGTTCTACCAGTATAGATACTCATCTAACTGACATTATTAATACTTCTTTCAGGACAGGGGTGTTCCCATCAAAACTAAAACTCTTCATAATCAAGCCACTTCACAAAGAGGCTAGTACAGCTGATATAAATAATTATAGGCCAGTGTCATTATTGTCAAGTTTCTCTAAAGAAATTGAAAGAGTAATGTATGAAAGGCTAACTGACTACCTGAATAAAAATAAAATACTGACTAATGCTCAAAATGGGTTTAGAAAGAACAGATCCACAGAGACAGCAGTCTTTCAGTTCATGAAAATGGTCCTAAATGTCTTGGACAAGAACAAATTAAGTTGTGAGATATTCTTAGATTTATCTAAAGCGTTTGACCTAATCAGCCATGACTTATTGTTTATGAAACTAGAATTTTATGGGGTCCGGGGACTTGCCTTCAAATGGTTCAAGTCTTATCTCTCTGATAGACAATAGAAAGTACAAATATGTCATGAAGGCAAAGAATATCTTCCAGATTTCAATAAAACTAGCTATGGAATGCCCCAGGGAACCATATTAGGCCCACTATTCATCTTGGTGTACATAAACGATTTGCCAACCGTCTGACAGTTGCAGAAACGGTGATGTTCGCTGATGAAACTAGCATTTTTATAAAAGGATTCACTGATGATGATCTACAGTAGAGTGTCTCTAGGACAATAAATGAGACAAGAAAATGGTTTAGTGATAATGCTTTTATCACAAATAAGAATAAAATGGTACTGATGAATTTCAGTAATATTAAAAGTAAAGCTAGAAGAAGAGTCAGGGTGTATACGACCCGGGACAACCGGGAATTTTTTCATCTGGGAGAAAACCGGGTATTTTTCGGAATTCTGGGAATTTTTCATTGTTTTAGCTTTCAGTTAAATTTTTGTAATTTTGACTGCAGAACTGATTCTCTAGCAAAGAATGTTATTGTATCCTGCTACTGGAGAATGATACTGCAGCAATAAAATATAAACGAGAGGGAAAAAAATAAAACTTTAGTGGCAAAAGAAATGTGCAGTTTACAACAACAAAAAACCGTGCACGCACAAGCGTCTGCAAATAGCAGAAATATGTCAAAGGCCGTAGGGCGCAGACTGTAATTCTTCGTAACGATAAACTGCTTGCTATGAGCATGACGTCATAATTGTTCACATTAGGTTCGTTTGACCAATTGCCAGCGGTCTGTTGCGCATGCCCATTTGACTCGCGAATTAAGCAGTACCTTCTCCCGCTACTTGAAGTTTGGCTGTTAGCTGTATCGGTAGTAGTAGCAGCAAGCAGCCAGATGCAAACGAGAAAAATTTTTCTCGCGCGCCCTAGCTGCCAGATTCACGCTTGCACAGAGTTGTCTGAATTGTAGTGGGGAGAGGTTAACCTCCACGTGACCCGTGTTTACGTTAAGTGTTTTCGCTGCTTCTCTTCGTGTACACCTCCCACGTCAAATGAAAACAAAACGGATTTCTGTGGCCGGGAGCTATCAAGTGAATTAAAATACATTTACATAATTACAGAGGGCAAAAATATATTATTAATTTAAGTTTTCTGATTTTATTTTATTTCCAAGTTAGCAGCAGTCAAGTATTAATCGCCTTGCAGAACAGTGAAGTTATTTTTGCAAGTTTTCTAAAGAAATTTGGCTTTATTAATTTTCCGCCGAGGCAATCATTTTATTTGAAACGAAGTGTTTCATTCTACAGTATTGGCTAGTTCCAACTGTTCGCTGAATTTCAAGTGCACGTTATCCTCTTCTGCCATATCTTGCATTATGCCATAATAAAGAACCAAAAATGAGATCGTAGAGTACTGGTACTCCAAGAAAATTTACATCCCAAAAACCACACTGGAAAGCTTAATATCAGATGGGACCTACTTCATTCTGAATCTGGAAAAAGCCAATTTGCATGGTTTACGAAATTCCGATGCTCTTTGGAGTATCCTCTGATGCACTGTTTCTTTTATGGTGTAATGTAAGCTCAGTGCTTTATACACACGAACGTACGGGCTTCCTACAACACTGCAGTTGCACACGCACAATAATGCGTTTTCTGGCGCTCTCTGGCAACTGGTAAATCGAACCTATTTCTAACAGTCTCCGGATAGTATTGCGAGCGGTAGTTAGAAAAGCGTTACTTTCAAAGTAAATTTCTTTTTACGCAAGATGAATTATGTTACGTGTGAGAAAGTGGGATGGATATCTAAATCACAGAGCGTTCGAAACTGCCAACAGTTTGAGGACCAGCCACTTACAAGAATTTGGAACCCAGACATTTATGTCATAATTTTAAATTTACTGGCACATTTTTGTGATGTGTCTTAAAGTATAACACACGCAAAAAAGACCAATATTACATGTGAAAGCTTAGCTTCTGTTGTAGCGTGTTTATCTTAGAGACTAACATTATATGTGAAAGCTTAGCTTTTCTTGTAGATATACGGTACTGTGTACATTAATGTAAACCGTTAACTTTTCCTCTTGCGTGTTCGCGCAATATAACCAGTGATCTTGCTATTGGCTGACTATAACACGTGTCCTATGCTCTGAATAGCTGCTGTCATCGGCTGACGAGATCTCGTGGCTTGGGATATGACTCGCCTACTAAACGGCATCGCAACCTCGGTTTGAACGCTCCGAAAACTAACGCGCTGTGTTTCGTGCAATTCGAATTTATACTTTCGTAGTACGAAAATATGCAACGTATATGTTGCTGCAAATCAAAGGTCTTTCCAAAACTTCTTTTTTTATTAAAAGTCTCTCCAAAACTTCTTTGTTCCGTCTTTTCTTTTTTTCCGGGAAGTTCTATGTGATTGTATAAAACGTTAACCATTCAAAGGATTGATAAGTTTTACAGTTCCGAGGGAAAATCTACGGAAAACCTACTGTCACTTAGCACAGAAAAAGTGTATTGTCGCCCGGGAAAAAGCATATTTTTTAAACGGGATATCCGGGAGAAATCCGGGAATAATCGGATAATATTTTTTTCCTTGTCCCCGTATACACCCTGAGAGTAGTTAGGGAACTATGCTATTGCACACGCTCCATACACAAAATTCCTGGGTATATGGGTGGATGAGCACTTGAGATGAGAAAAGCATCTAGAAGTTTTGAATAAAAAACTAAGTAAATGCTGCTATGTGCGAAGGATGCTTCGGGAATGTTGCAACACTGAATCATTGCTGTGTGATTATTATATTTATATGAACAGTTTGCTCAGATATGGTGTGATCTTCTGGGGAAATACAGGTATGGCAAAACAAGCTTTCAAACTTCAAAAAAGGGCTATTACATTAATGAAAGAGGTTCCCTGCAGAGCATCATGCAGGGAAATATTTAAAGAATTTAAAATAATGACTCATCCTATCTTATACATTTATGAATGTGTGTGTTTTCTGAAAACTCACAAGGAATTATTGTATTAAATAATTAAATAATCAGGTTCATAACCATGAAACAAGGAAAAGAGAGAATTTTCACAGACACACCCACAAAGGAGTGCTGTACCAAAAAAGTGTGAACTACCAGCCCAAAATACTTTTCAGTGCATTGCCTTCTACAGTAAGGAAAATTAAAGAATTACAGAAATTCAGGGTAGATCTTAAACAATTTTTACTAACACATAGTTTTTATAACATTGAAGAATATCTGAATATGTAAAAGTAATATTATTTATATATACTGACATAAAATATTTGTATTTATTATCCAAGTTTTTGAAACAAATTAAATATAAGAAACTATATTGTAATTGACTACATCCATACAATGTATATTGTTAACGGATGAATAAAGAGATTGAACTGAATTGAATTGACTGAACTGAACTGTTTGACACAAAATTCACAAAATGGCATAACAAAGCATGACAATAAATTTTGCAAATGAAGGCAAAGTCATGATAATAAATGATAACTGAGGCTGAAAAGGCATTTATAAATTACAAACAGCAATTGGATCACTGTTCAAATAGCAAAAAGATTTTAGATGTTTAATTTAGAGCAGGACATTCAAGTCAAGAACATCAAAGCTAAATTGATACAATTCAACAATCTATCAACAACAACATGTGTAGACTACATATGAGAGAATTGAGTGATGTGAAGACTTGTGTCAACTCAGTTAAATAATCCGCTAACAAAAGTTTGAAAGCAGCATGTAACAAGGTCATGTTTAACATGTGACCTGTTAGGAAGGAATGGAGTACAAAAGCTGAAAATAAAGTACCAATTGCGGGCAATATGGCAGTGCAAATCTTGAGAACTAAACTCAACCACTTATAAGTAAATGTTAATAGTCCTACTTTCAATGACATCAGATCTGCTGAATACATGGTGTCCTGGAGGCAGAAACAAGTCACTCAGCTTATTTATACAAGTTAAAAGATAGCATCTTCATCTTCTGTAGTTCAGTACTTTTATCCAAATTAATATATGTTTCCCTAGGTTTATACCAGAAAGCTGGTCAAAAAGCCAGAGGATAAAATTTTTCAGTAGATACATGCAATGGGATGCAGCCCATGGGCAATAGAAGCTACCAATATGCACACAGTATACAAAAAGAAGGAGGGCACTTTCAAGGCAAACTATTGGTTTCACAGCATTCAAGAACAATTAAGAGAAATATTTTAAAGAGGGAAATTATTGGGAACAAGAATGCCTGAAGCTGAAGCAGATATTCTCCAATTTTTAAAGAGAACGTTGCCTACCAAAATCCAGGACAAACTCTTATCTATTTCTGATAAAATTTGGAAGAGTTTTTTAACCATCATTTACAGTGTTGAAATTTTCTACCAAATGGTATTTGTGGTCAATAATAAGAGTGAAATTAGAATCAAGTTTAAAACTGACTACCAGAAATAAAAATAATTTTCACTTAGATTATGCATCCCTGTTTAGAGTTCACTATGGGGTTTTATATCCTGGGGCAAAAGTTATAGGTTACCAGTAGACTACAGAAAGGAGATTGGAAATCCCCAGATATTCAGAAACTAAGTAAAAGAGTATATTATTAGCAACTCCTTCTACAATTTATCACAATATTCAGGCTCAGGATTTAGATTCCTATCAACACTAGTGTCAATATTATACAGGGTTTTACCTGTTTCATTACACAGTGTTTCCCAGAAACGTTAAACAAACATCTAGGGAAGGAGTTGCACGTCATAAGGATTAGGAATTGCATAGCAACCCATGGCTGCAAATGTTATCACACACCACTAGGTGGTGCTGTTCATGAGGTTACTGGAGAGGAGCACCACTAGGAGTGCTGGAGGAGGACATGAGGACTTCCTCATTTGAGCCCTAGCCAGCATGTGACGAGCATGGAACGGTATATGAATGGTAAGCTCACAGACATGCACTTAATTTATGGAATAGCTGACTGCAATGGACAAGCTGCTAGATGCATTTATTGAGAACACTTCCCAGGCAGACATTAATCACACTATGGTTTGTTTGCACACTTGCATCAAAATTTGTGCAGGTATGGGTGATGCTACAATTGGTGTATTCCATCGTTAGGGAATAAAGTGTGTTGGATGCCATAGGGGCTAGTCCAAGCACCAACATACATGTTATTGACTCAGATGTAAGAATGTCTTGTAGCTGCATCAAAGATGTTTTGTACACTGAGTTCTCACATATTCCTTTCATTTCCAAAGAGTGTAATTATTGCACCTCGTCGACCAACCATCCTTTACATGTGCATTTTGCACAGTGATTTCTGCAACAAAGTGGTTGATATGTGCATTTCCCAGATAATGTGTTGTTCACTGATAAAGACATATTCACTAGGGATGATGTATTCAATCATCATAATAAGCAACAGAAAACTCCCATGGTGTGTGGCACCGTGAAGCACATCCATTCAAAG
Organism: Schistocerca piceifrons; assembly: GCF_021461385.2. NCBI lineage: Eukaryota > Metazoa > Arthropoda > Insecta > Orthoptera > Acrididae > Schistocerca > Schistocerca piceifrons. Next base: position 274,868,160 of record NC_060143.1, on the reverse strand, counting down.
TTAATGTGTGGGTGGATTTGGTCAGCGATTTCTTAGTTGCGCCATACCTTTTACCACCTCGCTTTATCACTACAAATTATCAGACCTTTCTGGAACAGATTCTTTCTGGCTTGCTTGAAGATGTTCCTACAAATGTGAGGTGCAGCATGTGGTTCCAACATGGTGAGGAGCCAGCTGATTTTGGATTAGCTGTTCATAGGCATTTGAACAGGTCATTCCCACACCAGTGGATTGTGCATGGTGGCCAGTTCCCTTGCCCCACACTCAACAGATTTGTCAAGCCTTGATTTCTTTCTATGGGGAGCCATGAAATCTCTCATATACCACGATCGTGTGCAGTCTGAATGGATCTCATTGCAAGAATCATCTGCACAGCTGCTACAATCAAATAAACTACTGGTGTGTTTTGTGTAGAGAAACATATAGAAGCATGTGCATGTGAGCTTAAATTAAATAAAGGCACATTTATAATTGTAACTGTATATAGGTCCCCATCAGGAAATTTTCATCTATTTCTGAAAAATTTGGACTCCTTGTTGTGCTATCTGTCAGACAGGGGGAAGCAAATTATTATTTGTGGGGACTTCAATGTAGATTCTCTGAAAGAGGGTAATAGGAAAAATGACCTTGAAGTATTACTCAGTTCTTTCAATTTGACACCCGTTATTGATTTTTCTACTCGGGTGGTAAAGGATAGCAGCTCACTGATAGATAACTTCTTTATAGACCAAGATAAGTTTAACCAGAGAAATGCTCAGCCTGTTGAGAATGGTCTTTCTGATCATGGTGCACAGCTAGTTACAATATATGACATAGCTCCATTCAGCAATACTAAACAGTCCTCCAAAATAGTATGTTCAGTCAACGATTTAACAATTGCAAATTTCAGGGAAAGCCTACAGCAGTTAGACTGGGATGAGGTGTACCGTGAACCTGATGCCAATTTAAAATATAATTTATTTCATGACATTTTTGTAAATGCATTTGAAAACTGCTTCCCCAAGAAAATAGTTAAATATACTCGTAAGAAACCTTGTAACAAACCATGGCTTACTAAGGGTATAAAAATATCTTGTAACCGGAAAAGGGAAATGTATCTGACAGCAAGAAAGAGTAGTGACCCAGAAACTATCAAAAATTATAAAAACTACTGTGTTATATTAAGAAAAGTTATTAAAAAATCCAGGAGTATGTGTATCATGTCTGAAATCAGCAACTCTGATAATAAAATTAAAACAATTTGGAATATTATTAAAAGAGAAACAGGTCAACCAAGAGCAGAGGAAGACAGTATTACCATCAAATTGAATGAAAACTTTACGAACAAAAAGTCAGAAGTTGAAAATATTTTTAATAATCATTTTCTAAATGTTGTGGATATAGTAGGATCCAGGTGTTCATTAGAAGATGCTAGGCTGTTAATGGAAGAGGCCATACCTATGCAATTTGATACAATTGAAATCTCACCCACTTCTCCCTCTGAAATTAGGAAAATAATAAACTTGCTTAAAAGCAAAAACTCACATGGAATTGATGGCATTTCCAGCAAAATACTAAAAGCTTGTTCTCAACAGATAAGTAAGATTCTCAGCCACCAGTGTAATAGCTCTCTGGAACAGGGCATTTTCCCTGATAGACTGAAATATGCTATTGTTATACCTTTGCATAAAAAGGGGGATAGATCTGATGTCAACAATTACCATCCAATCTCCCTTCTAACAGCTTTATCCAAAATTTTTGAGAAAGTAATGTATTCAAGAGTAGCTTCACATATCTGTAAAAATGAAGTACTAACAAAATGTCAGTTTGGTTTCCAGAAAGGTTTTTCAACAGAAAATGCCATATATGCTTTCACCAGTCAAATTTTGAATTATCTGAATAACCGAACACCACCCATTGGGATTTTTTGTGATCTCTCAAAGGCTTTTGATTGTGTAAATCATGAAATTCAGCTAGACAAGCTCAAGTATTGTGGCATGAGTGGGACAGTGCACAAATGGTTTAATTCGTACCTAACTGGAAGAGTGCAGAAAGTTGAAATAAGTAGTTCTCGTAACATGCAAAGATCAGCACATTCCTCAAACTGGGGAACTATCAAGAATGGGGTTCCACAAGGGTCAGTCTTGGGTCCTTTGTTGTTCTTATTATATATTAATGACTTGCCATTCTATATTCATGAAGAGGCAAAGTTAGTTCTCTTTGCTGATGATGCAAGTATAGTAATCACACCTGACAAACAAGAATTAACTGATGAAATTGTCAATACTGTCTTTCAGAAAATTACTAAGTGGTTCCTTGTAAATGGACTCTCACTGAATTTTGATAAGACACAGTACATACAGTTCCGTACAGGGAATGGTATGACACCATTAATAAATATAGACCTTAATCAGAAGCATATAGCTAAGGTAGAATATTCCAAATTTTTAGGTGTGTCCATTGATGAGAGATTAAATTGGAAGAAACACATTGATGATCTGCTGAAACGTTTGAGTTCAGCTACTTATGCAATAAGGGTCATTGCAAATTTTGGTGATAAACATCTTAGTAAATTAGCTTACTACGCCTATTTTCACTCATTGCTTTCATATGGCATCATATTTTGGGGGAATTCGTCACTGAGGAATAAAGTATTTATTGCACAAAAGCGTGTAATCAGAATAATAGCTGGAGTCCACCCAAGATCATCCTGCAGACATTTATTTAAGGATCTAGGGATATTCACAGTAGCTTCTCAGTATATATACTCTCTTATGAAATTTGTTATTAACAACCAAACCCAATTCAAAAGTAATAGCAGTGTGCATAACTACAATACTAGGAGAAAGGATGATCTTCACTATTCAAGATTAAATCTAACTTTGGCACAGAAAGGGGTGAATTATACTGGCACTAAAGTCTTTGGTCACTTACCAAATAGTATCAAAAGTCTGACAGATAACCAACAAGTATTTAAGAAGAAATTAAAAGAATTTCTGAATGACAACTCCTTCTACTCCATAGAGGAATTTTTAGATATAAATTAAGAAAAAATAAAAAAAATATTTAAAAAATAAAAAAAAAATAAAAATAAAAAATAAAGAAAAACAAAAAACACAAAAAATAAAGTTGTTATATTAACTTAAGTATGTTGTTAAATTAACCTAATTATGTCATGTATTAGAAAATTCGACTCGTTCCACATCATTACGAAATATCGTATTCATGATCCATGGAACTAGTATTAATCTAATCTAATCTAATGTCTAATCTAATCTAAGAGCATCCGACAGTCAGTACTCTGTTGGTGTGAAGCATGCATGGCATCTGGTAGTGCAAAACTTAAGGTATCTGTTGTAACATTAGATCTGTATTCATGTCGTACATTGTGTGCACACATTATGTCCAATAAATGTTGCAAACGAATCACTCTCTTGTCTCCATTACAATCTTCTAACTCTGCTACCATTTACTCCTGGGTTCCTGTGCAATTCTCAATCCTTATGATGTGTCCTGCCTCCCCTGGAAGTTTGTTGCAACATTTCTGGGACACCTTGTATAAGAAGTCTGTATTTTTCTTTAAACTCAATGAAGCTACATTAACTCTTATACAAGTAAGTGGATGGATAAAAAAATCTACTCACCAAGCGGTGGAGGGATTTGCCAGACAGGATGAAAAAAAAAGTCTTTTCTTCTCATCCATGAGGTAACTCTCCCCTGACTTTGGATTCTGGGTGACTTTTCAAAACTCTACCTCTTTTTCCTAAACCTCACGAGTTTTTTTCCTTCGCTCATCTTCCTTCCCTTCAACCCTTCTGCCAGAAGAGTCACTACCTCTGGAAGCTTGCAAACTGTAATACCTTTTATATGTGTGTTCTGCTGTCACTTGGAGAGTAGATTTTTTTACCTATACAATCACTTTTATCTTCAAAAATTGATTATTTTTGTTGTTATAAAATAATTCTTAGTGTGAAGTAGTAGGTAAAAACAGCAGCTGAGATTTGTAGGAGGAAGGGCACTGGATTTCTGTTTCTTTCCCCTTCCTAGTAGCTTTTTTCCTCATAAGAGTAACATGGAGGTATTTTCCATAATCATAATTGAGAGTTAATTGGATTTATGGAACATGATGTATGAATGAAGAAATGCAGGTGACAGCAGACTAAAATTAAATTTATGTAGCAAAAAGTAAAAATTATCAGTAGTAATGTTAAATTTATGTATCTATGAAACTGCAGACAGCAACATATAAGTAATTAATTCAGCCAATATGATCAGCATTTTAATGATAAGATGTTCTTTGTAATATTAGTTACAAGCAGAGATTAAGGAAATAGTTATGTTAAGTACTAATATATGGATAACAATCTAAAATCTGTGTTAAACAGTTGTGTGGATGATTAGCTGTTGTGTGAGAAAATGTTCACTCTTGAAGTGTGAATACATTATGCTGAATATCACTCAATTCTGCAATTTCTTTAATCATGCTATTGTACTATTGTTGTGAGTATACATTTGCATAGTGACAGATGACCTGAAAGTACTATGGTCAGAAAATCATTAAGCACTAAACAAAGAGATAATATTACCTTCTCTTTAGTGCGATACATATTTGTGACAAGTTAAGAAAAGATTGATGTGCAAGCAGAGCACTACTAATATTTTAGACACAAACTGACACTTCTAGACTGGCTAATTGTGCCTGGAATATTTATAATCGGTCACAATTTCTTTAGCAATTTATCAATCACAGTAATGTCATTGCTTAGTTATTTAATAGTTGCTCACAAATTTCAGTTGAGACATTTTTATTAATCACCAGGCAATGTGTGTTTCCCATTTGAAGAACCATTTTAAAATGCAGTACAAAGGACAATTGTAAAAACATTAGCAGAAATACAGAGACACTGTTTAAGTGTCTCAGAAAAAAACAATAGGGACCAGCCAACAGTAGTGGTTAACTCACTGTCTCCATGTCCCCATTTGGGCAGTCACTAGACACTGACTAGATGGATAGATTGGTGGATGAATGAATGGATAAATGTTAACAAGTATGAGAAAGAATCTAGTAGTATCTAATTAAATTGCTAGCGGTAAATGTCTGGAACATGCCACATCACACAAATACATAAGGGTAACATTAAAAGGCAATATGAAACGGTATGAACATACAAAATCAGTCGTAAAACAGATGCATGAAAAACAAATTTCTTGATCAGTTCTGTGAAAATGAAGAGCACCTCTTAAGGAGATTGGTTATGTGAAACTAATGTGGCCATCTTTTTAGTACTGATGTAATATTTGAGGTCCTTATGAAGTCAAAGGACTGAGAGGTCCTTGCTAAGGTCATAATAGGTCTGTAAAGCTCATACAAAATAGTAATGGAAATGATTAGGGAACTTGAATGGGAATTAATGGAAAAAGGTGACATTTCTGTAGTGTAGCGAGAAATACTGTGCAATGATTACGGTTTCTATCACATATCTTTTACACATATTATGTGAAAGAGATGAGAGAGGTTATGGCATGTATGGAGGCACATACTTAGTAATTTTCTCTCGACTACAGTAAGGCCTGGCTATTTTCAGTTTAACATAGCCTCTACAGTACACTGTACACTGGTTTGTGGAATATATATGTGGGTGCATTTGCAGACACTGAACACAGCTTTAAATGAAACAACGTTAAGCACCACAAAGTAGAGGGCAAAGCTACAAACGTGTAGACACTGTGACATGTATTTACTGTGAAAGTAAACTTTCCTTACTCTCATATTGAAGTATCAGGGTGGCCAGTGAGGGCTAAAAGCTAATGAATATGGTCACATGGCCACCACATTATGGCATTACGGTGCCTACTGACAGACAGCAATGTGCATATGGGGTGAGGGGCACTTTTCATCTGTTGTGAATGAGCCAGTGGCCTGACCTGCAGATAGGTGTGCCTGGAGAGTGGGTACATTCTGCCCACAGTGATACGGAGTGGAGTGGCTGCACGTCGCATCAGCAGCAGCAGTGCTCTCCGCAGGCGGATGTTGCCCTCTAGCCAACCACTGCCGAATGCAGTTGCTGGCAGACGCTCACTCTGTAAAATGTGCACTATCTTACATAGTAGCTGTGCCACTGCAGTATATCTGAGGGTAAAAAATTTAGTAATAAGCTTAGAAAGTAACACTTTTGAAAAAATACTTCTTAATACACTGTCCATTAAGTTTTTAAATGCACATGTCGCCAAAACACCAGAGAATACTGTTGCACTCTGAAATGATGTATTTTCTGTAGCCAAGTAAAATTCCTAAGCTTTCCCTGGCAGTGCAAAAAGCTGATGAAGGCTGGTCAAACCATAACAGCTAGACAGAATTTCAACAAGGAGCATCCGCTGATATCACAGTTTTGTGGGTGCATCACCAAGCTAGATACTTAACATCATAGCAAGGTCAGGCAGGCGAAGGTGCCAAATTACAGACACACCAGAAAAGATGGAGCATCCTTAACTCAGATAGCCCAATTTATCCAACCTTAGGCTCCAGCTCTGTTACGAGTAGGCAAGTTATTTGACCAACTAGAATCAGTAGGAGATGAATTTGATTCTGCAGCTGAATTCTAGCTGGCAGGCCCAGGACCGATTGGCATGCTGTGACTGAGCAAGCGGAAGTGATGGCTGGGAACGGTAGAACCAGTACAGGGGATTTGGACGGCAGTTGCTTGCACAGTGTGTGCAGTAAATGCACCAGAAATGGTGGAGTGGAAGATGGTCTGAAATACAGCTACTTACAACTCTTAGAAATTCTATAATAAATCACAGATCCATAATACACTGAAGTGACAAAAGTCATTGGATACCTCCTAATATTATGTTGGACCTTCTTTTGCCTGTTGTAGCAGCAACTCAACATGATATGGACTCAACAAGTCATTGGAAGTCTCCTGCAGAAATACTGAGCCATACTGCTTCTATAGCCATCCATAATTGCAAAAGTATTGCCAGGGCAGGACTTTATGCATGAATGGACAGCTCAATTACGTCCCATAAATGTTCAAGAGGATTCATGTTTGGCCATCTGGGAAGCCAAATCATTCACTCAAATTGTCCTGGATGTTCTTCAAACCAATTGTGAACAACTGTGACTCAGTGACATAGCACATCATCGTCCATAAAAATTCCATAATTGTTTAGGAACATTAAGTCCACAAATGAGTGCAAATGGTCTCCAAGTAGCTGAACATAACCATAACAGACACAGGGCACTCTGAGCTGTGGGTAGCAGCAGTTACCAATAATGCACAAATCAGTAATAATAAAAAGCAAAAATGTACCAAACTCATACTAATAACAGCTACACTCAAGATCATTACTTGAATCAGTACTGAAATGTTACTGCAAGAAGTGCAGAACTAATTTTGAACATGGGTGGCTTCTGACTTAACTGACATGTAAAAACCACAAATAACGATAAATAATATAATAATTACACTGTTCATATCCCTCTGCTTATATTTGTTTTCCTTAGTAGCAATAATATTCCAATTATCTTTCTATTATATGAAGAATATGATGGGGACCCATAAACTGGTATAGTATCACTAGTCAAATTCTATGGTTGTTTCAGTAGCAAAAATTAATTCAAACAAAGTCACTTCTTGACTTCACTGGGGATAGTTCATATTTTACTTTTCAAGGCAAATTATTCAACACTGAGCTGAAATAACTTCAAAGAAATCATTCATGATAGTAATCAAGACTAAATTATGTTTCAAACGACTTTAACTTATTTGCCTTTTTCATCACCTGTGAAGCAGGTATTTTAGGCAGTAACATTTACACAATCTAGCACTATGTTTTTGCAAAATGATACTTTGCACCAAACTGAGAGTACTTTAGCAAAATTCTCACTAACTTCACTTTTGTAGTTTTAACTTCAATGTTTGCTAATCCTTGCACATTTGACAAAAATAAATAATAATAAATAAAAAGCACCAGTTTGCTTTTGTTCTACAATATTACTTTTACTGTTAACTGGTTTTCAGCTTACAAGACCATCTTCAGACATTTACTGAGTATTATAGTGGCAGTGATAGTGAGTAGTGATAATACTCAGTAAATGCCTGAAGATGGCCTTGTAAGCCGAAAACTGTTTAACAATAAAAGTAATATTGCAGAACAAAAGCAAACTGGTGCTTTTCATTTATTATAATGCTGTTCTACCAAGAACCGATGGAAGATTCTGTTAACATGATAAATAATAATTTTAGACCACTTAAATCAATCATAGTTCAGTTGAAACAGGATACTCGGTTCTATAAACACTTAGGAGGGGACCCTGTATAGGTTCATGATAAGGATAGAAGATATGATTCCAAACACAGATTTATAGCATTTGGACTATTATTAAAATCACTCACACAAATTAACTGGTCCATGACCTTATACATATCTGTATGCATGAAGTTCATGGAGCAGTGGCAAAGTTGTGGTGGCAAGCAACATGGTGGCTAACTGTACTCGTGGCTAGTGATGTTTGAATGCTCTATAAAATTTCTTGTTGGTGATGGACTTTTAACATATTAGAGCCATTCCTTATTGCCGAGAATAGCAAGCAACACCCAAGTCCACATTCGAGGCAAAATTCCTTGCAAAGTGGCTTCCAATTGCCTCCCTTGGCCCCGTCGATGTGTACCGTGCAATGGCTAGCCACTGACTGCATATCGTTCACACCAAGGAGCTGCCAAGTTTGACCACCAAAACTACCTTTTACATCGCGCCATGCCACTTCCATTGTGGAAGGACTTCCCTACATCTTTTACATTTTACAAACACAAGTGCGCTAAGCATGAACCAGCTTCCAATACACATTGTTTTTTTCTTATATATATACACATATTATAAAATTTCATTATTTTAAACAATCATTTATATTTTTCCACATATACATTATAGAACTCTAATTTCCTGTCACAAATCATTGACCTTAACTAACAAAGAATAAACACTTCATAATTACAGATACATAGTTACATAATATAAACCTACTTCTAATCGATATAAGTGTTACAGCTCCAACTACCATTCCACATTCAAAGTCTGTTAATTCCTATCATGTGGTTATAATCACGTCACAAAACTCCCCATGTGAAGCACTTGATTATAAATGACAGCTCTGCCAACACACTGCCCTTTTATACCTTGTATACACAATACTACCAACCTTTGTATATGGACATATTGCTTTCCCGTGACTTTTGTCACTTCAGTGTAGAGCAAATCTGAATACATCTGCGATCTCAGAAAGATTAATTGCATCTAATGAAATAATATTTTCAATACCTGAAAAATTAAAAAAAAAACTTAATACTTTACACAGACTAAATGTTTTCACAGTGAACCTTGGAAACAAAAACTTTCTTACACCTCCTACACTTTCAACAAATGATATCTCAGATGATATCATTGCACTATAGCTATCATTCCTGAAGGCTACATATCTGTATCTATTTTATTTATTGATTTATTACATTTTATAGCCTTTTCTTTATGCAAATGTTTGTCAGAGCATCATATATTCCACAGTAAAACGGCAATTTAATGCAGCCTGAATACCTCATATTTTATCGTACTTGTGTAGTTATGTATAGAATATGTTACTAATTTTGTCAATACTGTTGTTTAAATATAATTATAGTTGATATAAAAAACCAGTGTAATTTAAAAGTAATCAGTCATGAGCAAGCTGACATTATCATTGAAAGGAGCACCAAAAGACATGCCTATCTAGCAGATATAGATAATTATTAAACAATATTTAATAACATTTTGCTGTAATTAAACATGAGCCCACTTTCACAACAATGTCAGATTATCTATTTATAAAAAACCTTTACTTACATTTATTGATAATGGTCTGAGTGTGACCGAACGTGTACAACATGTCTTTATTCAAATATTGTTGTAATATATTATTTTAGTGTGGAAAGTGGTCGAACTGAGTCAAAATCATGTCTGTAGAAAATAAGAACAATGTATTTTTAGTGGCGAGAGTTAGACAGTGGCAGAACACTGCTGGAGTCAAGTGAAAATAGCCACTTTTTGAATGGTGATCTGAAGGGAGTGATTCTGGACTTTAAATTGAGATCACATGAAAAGCGGATCTGTCTATGGTAACATGAACCCACTGTCTATTCAGTTGTGTAGGTGATTGATTCTGGTTGGTGAATGGCCACTACAATACTTTAGCTGTTGAAGACACTCTAATTTTCACTAGGTCTGAATGTGCCTCAGAGAATAGCTATAACTTTTCTGCTTGCATTATGGAACTGAGAATAGACAGAGGGTGAGATGCTACTTGTTATCTCTTGTGTTTATTTATTTATTTATTTATTTCTTGTTCCGTAGATCCAGTTAGTGAGTCAATCACAAGGATATGGAACGTGTCAAATTGTACAGGTTTCAATTTAAACTTACAATAAATACAAGGGCAATTCAATGGCAAATTGTACATAGTTTAAGTAAGACATACTATAAATACAGTAACAGATACAATGTCAGCTAGATAACATAACAACCATTTAACAGAAAAAGGAGTTTCAAATAAAGGTTAAAGATAAGAGCACAAAGTTAAATCAGATATTAGGCCTACAAGAGTAAATACATGTACAGCCAATCTGTTGTTACAAAAAGTGTGCTAATGCCCAAACGCACAATAAAATCAATTGAACTACTTCTAGACACAATAAGTTTAGTGATGGTATACATTTTCTTTCAGATATTCATCCACAGTATAATAAGATTTCTCTGTCAGGTAATCTTTGAGAACGTGTTTAAATTTTGGCAGTTCTGTATGAACACATTTGATATGTAGTGGTAGAGCATTGAACAGCTTAATGCTGGAATAGTAAACTCCTTTTTGTACCAGAGTGAGACGTTTCATTTCAAAATGTAGATTGTTTTTGTTTCTGGTGTTATAACCATGGAATTTACTGTTGTCTTGGTAGATGGAATAATTTTTGCACACAAAGGTCAGCAAGGAAAAAATATACTGTGAGGCAGTTGTTAGGATACCTATCTTCCGAAACAAGTGCCTTCAAGAGTGTCTTTGATGGACCCCACACATTATTCTGATTGCTTTTTTTTTGATGGTGAAAACTTTTTTTGCAAGTGGTTGGTTCCCCCAGAATATGATAACATATGACATCAATGAGTGGAAGTAGCCAAAGTAGGCAACCTCAATAGTGTCAACTTCAGCCACTGAAGAAATTACCTGCAACGCAAATGTTGCCGAGCTAAGTTTTTTACATAGATGAAGAATGTGAACTGACCAATTACGTTTACTGTCTATGTAAGCTCCCAGGAATTTTGTATCTTCAACTTTCTGTATTGGTTGATCTTTACATTTTATGTTAATTTCATCAGGATTACTTTGTGATGTATGGAACCTCATATAATGAGTTTTATCTGCATTGAGTGAGAGACCATTTGAGGAGAACCAATTTAAGATGTCATTAAAAACAGTATTTGTAGTTTGTTCAAGATCATGATCAATTAAATCGTCAATTATAATTGTGGTATCATCGGCAAACAGGGTAAATTTGCTGATTGTCTCAGAACAAAGAGGAAGATCATTAATAAAGATGAGGAAAAGCAATGGGCCCAAAACGGAGCCTTGAGGCACACCACACGTTATCGTGCCCCATTCAGACGAGGCAGGTTCTCCTGAAGAGCCATTTAGCATTACAGTCTGCTTCTGATCCTGTAGATGATATGATTGTAGCCACAAGCCAACAGTACCACCTAAACCATAGTATTCTGCCTTTTTCAAAAGAATTTGGTGGCTTATACAGTCAAAGGCTTTCGTAAGATCACAAAAAAATACCCACTGGAGACATTTTTTTGTTAATGGCTTCCAAAACTTGGTTACTGAAAGAGAATATTGCCTGTTCAGTACAAAGACCGGCACGAAAACCAAACTGATTTTTGCTTAAGATACTGTGGAAGTTGAGATGGTCTACAATCCTCCTGTGCATGAGTTTTTCTAGAATTTTTGAGAAGGTAGTTAATAGGGATATTGGGCGATAGTTTGTAAAAATGCTTTTATCACCTTAATGTATAAATTGTCATGCTGAACGATGAATTATTTTGAACTGACAGATATTTCGTGTATTGTGATCAAGAAATGAATTTAGTTCTTTCTGCATCTTGGATGACTATCAACCTTGGGTGTCTGCTACCACTTAATACAATTTCATTGCACCTTAATAAGGCTATCTTTTGTCTGTGTTGTAATTGGTTATCATAGGACCACATTCCATTTGTTTTATGAATTCTTTCATGAACAAACATTATAAAGCAGAATTCTCAGGTGTTGTCTGCATCAATTTCAGATATTACAATAAACCCATTTTTAATTAATTATTAATTTATCATTTCTTAAATATTTCTGTTTATTTTATTAATTTTCCATTTCAGGCAATGTATGGACTATTTGACTGTAGGATCACAGCTAGAGGTTATTATTTGCAGTGAATTAACTCTGGGGTGTGAAAACAAACATTTACAGCTCAATCCTATAACATTATTTAAGCTATTCTTTTTAAACAGAGCTGGGCATAGCCCATGTACCAAAGGTATGAGCAACATCATGTAAAATCATAATCGGTTTGTGTGTACAGGATTCTGGTTAGTAAAGATACTCAGCAGAACATCCCAAGAACTTGGACACTGCTGCATGGAGTGGCCGTGTGGTTAGGGGTGCCATGTCATGGATTGCGCAGCCCCTCCCACCAGAGGTTGAAGTCCTCCCTCGGGCATGGGTGTGTGTGTTGTTCTTAGCATAACTTCGTTTAAGTTAGTTTAGTTAGTGTGTAAATCTAGGACCAATGACCTCAGCAGTTTGGTCCCTAAGGAATTGTCACGCACTTGAACATTTGAACTTGGATACTGTTAGCTGCAGCACAACCAGGACTTGGACACTGTTAACTGCAGCACTGGCGGGACTTGGACACTATTAGTTGCAGCAGCAATGGGACCTGCACACTGTTAGGTACAGCACCACCATTCTTGCCAAATCTGATGCAGGAGACTTAGGCAACTTTGACCAGAGATCCACTTGGCAGCCTGCAGCAAAATCCTGGACATGCAGCGAGCCTTCTGTCATTGTGAGGTTAAGCAGTCTCCCTGCTGCTGCTTGTGCTTCTGTGGACAGACTCTGCTGCTGTTGGCTTTTTGTTATGATGCCACATTGTCCATGTGCACGATGGAAGAGATGACAGGAGTTGTTCACTTTCTGTACTCTGGAGGACCCAATTCTGAAGATATTGCTTGCAGGATGAAGCTGCATTTAGTGATAGTTACTTTAGTGGAAAAAAAGATTTACTTGTGAATAAGAGTCATAGTGTTAAAAGTGGATGTGTATTTGTCTACGACAACAAAGAGTGTTCAGGCAGGGCATTCACTTCAAAAACCTGTAGGAAAATTGGACAAGTCATTGGGCAGTGAGTCTACCAGGTCAACTGACAGACAAGCACAAAAAGGAACAAACTGTTCAGATTACATACATACGATGGAAGCGTTTGGAAATGTCAGAATCACATTTAATGTAATTTGAAGAATTTCTTAGTTGCACTGTAACCACTGCCTGCAGTAAAGAAGTTCAGAAGCCGAGCTTCTGCAGGAAAGCTGATGATGACAGTGTTTTTTGATATAAAAGATCCACTGGTAACTCATTACACTTCTAAAGTTCAAACTTCGGGCGTTTTTCTTGTTGTGGGTTGATTTTAAGTGATCAATATATCACAAGATGCCAAGTCTTTACTGATTCCCTGCAATACAGCTACCTTCTCTTCCAAATTTTGTGGTTGTCATCTTGTTTGCTCTTGATATTGTGGTCCTGCTATGCAATGCCACGTACTTGACCACTGACATCTTTTCTGATCACAGAGTGATGAGGACTATAAGAGAGGTTCTACATTTAAGCAACTCACTATGAAATCACAAAGCATGGTTCCCATAATTCTTCTGTATTCAAGTAAGTTGTCAACTCACAACTGAAGATAGCATGGCACAGAGTCTATATAACAACATGCATTTTTCTGTAGTGCTTGACCATTGTCGTCAGGCTTCTTTCTTCTTTGGAGTCTCCCAAAGCATGACTGCAAAGTGCAAGTGGCCTGTCACTGGCTATTCAAAATTACACATCCATCATCACTTTCTCCACTGTGCTCGCATTTTTCTTTCTCATATCTGCAAACAAATTCCCACAAACCTGGGCACAGTAGATGTTTTTTATGCTATTACTAATTAAAGTCATGTTTTTCACATGTACGTCTTCCATCGGTCTAATAAGAGGATAGCGAGATGTGTTGCTATGCTTTATAGCAACATGTACCACTACAAACTATATGCAGTGACAGCTTCTATGAGTTACCACAATATCTGTAACTCAAATTCCAAATGGAGTGAAGAGGGCAGCTTTCAAAAGATGTGATTTTGCTTCAAGATAATGCCAGTCCTCACACGTAGGGAAAACAAACCAGTGCATTCAGAATCTTTGTTTTGAGTTGATGTAACACCCACATTACAATACTGACCTAGATTCAAGTGATTTTCAGCTTTTTGTCCCATGAAGGAGCATCTGTATGAATTCAAGCTTTTATCAAATGATGAAAATGAGAAGTCAGTGCATGATCAGATGTACCTGATGGAACATAGTTTCTTCCAGGACATAATTAGGGAGCTTGCCATGGAGAAAGAGTGTATATACACATTTGTAGTCGAAGGGGTGGCTAAGAGTAGGCTTTGGCCCAATTAACTTTCAATGCTGTGTTGCACCACTGGATAATAATTCAGGGCATGGATGCTTATTCACTCTCTTACTCGAGACACCCTCTACTATACTTAAAAATATGCCTGTGATATTTTGTTATTGAATGGACAATTTAGCTGCTCTGGCAAGCAGCTAAGGTGGCAACAGCCAGTATTAACTGCAGATTTGTTACCTGGTCAATTATCATCTGTCCAAAGATGCAGAAGAGTCCTGTCTGGAACATAACAATAGGCAGTGAGGAAACCATCTTGTAGAGTGATGTTGGATCTGAGTCACTCTGCAACAGCTGCAAGAAACAGGCACACCATGTAAGGCTACTGCTAACAGCAGTGTAGCTGCATCAACCAGACTCACAAACTGTA
The DNA here is from genome assembly GCF_021461385.2 of Schistocerca piceifrons. Taxonomy (NCBI): domain Eukaryota; kingdom Metazoa; phylum Arthropoda; class Insecta; order Orthoptera; family Acrididae; genus Schistocerca; species Schistocerca piceifrons. The sequence goes on along the minus strand of NC_060143.1, from coordinate 274,853,007 downwards.
ATTCTGCAAGTCATTAGTATGCCAAATTGCAAATTGATATTATTACACACACACACACACACACACACACACAGTTGATTTATCACAAAATGTTTCTCTCCAATAGATTTTTCCAATGATGATACAGCCAAATTACACTGGCTTCAACATTAGGGTAGTTAAAAACCGATTTCAATAATTTGATGGAGTTTAATTCAGTCTAATATGAAAATTCCAAATTTAAGCACAGTTTTTATCCAGCTCAAAACAGTTACTCATAAATAAGCCATGAAATGATGAGAAAATGCCTGCTTTTATGCTGCACTGGTTTGCATATAATAATTACATAAGAAGAAAGTCAAAATAAACAATAAGTAATGCATTTAGGCTATGAAAAATCTCCAAATTTAAGCCTACTTTTATAAACTAATTATTTTCTTTTTTTCATTTTTTATTTTTATTTTTTCTTATTATTTTTTCCCCCCACAAGCTTCTCTTGTACAGTTTCTCCTGTGAGCAACATGCTGCTGCACTCTGTGTAATATCCAACAACAGTTGATGTTCCATCTGCCCTTGTATCTGTGTTCCTTTTCCTGGACATTTCATTTCATTGGTTCTTCCTGCTCCTAACTGACAGCACCAATGTGTTTAGAAAAGCAGTTGAAAGTTAAATGGAGGAATAGTACCTTGAATCTCACTGAACAATGCACTTTTAAAATATTTATTCAACATATTCACCATCATGCACTCAAATTTAGGATCCTTATCACTTCCAATGAAATTCTAAACAGCTGCTTTGAAAGATATAC